>NC_060120.1:188574976-189791954 GCF_021461395.2 Schistocerca americana
AGTCACATAATAGGCTTCATTGAGAATTACAGTTGTAGTTTGCGGCATTCATAGCCCAGTTATTGAACATTTCCGTACCAAGTATGTAGTATTACGGAATAATGTTCATAAAATTAAATTATTGGCATCATGGGTAATCGTATTACAATAAACAGTGGCAGTCCTTGGCCAGTTACAAAGCATATTTAGTATGACAGAATAATGTTCATCAGAAGTCTTCATTGAAAAGGAGAGTCAATTATTGGCCTAGCATTAACATAATACATTGAGTGGACATTTATCAAAACATGAAAAGTCAACATTGAAAACAAGAGCTAATTAATGGCATAATTAATAACATAAGTCATTTAGTGACATTAATTATTGGCACTCAGTGGCCAGTTACCAAAACATGAAAGGTCATAATTCATTTAATTAGATTAATTATTGACACTCAGTGGCCAGTAGGTATTGAATATTATAAAACATTGTTCATCATTCAGTATTATTCAGAACTCTCTTAAATGAGTAGCATTATTTGAAACTGGTGATACACACCATTAAGAAGTCATGATTAAAAATCAGTTAATTACAGTCACAGCATTAATAATCATGGGCATTATAAGTAGTCTCATTACAATAAACAGTGGCAGTTATTTGCCAGTTACAAAGCATTATTTTATATTTTTTTTGTATCATTAAGAAGTCATTACTGAAGTGACATACTATTCAGAGCTGATCAGTATTATTCAGAATTCTCTTAAACTAGTAACATTATTTGGGACTGGTAATACATTTTGTTTTTGTGCTAGCAATGCAATGCTTTGGGTAATTATAAGGGAAAGCAAGAAGAAAAATATTTGTTTCTGGTTTGTTGGTATAAATGAAAATGTGTAACGTCATCTGTCATAAGTCAGCTGTGGCAAGATTATGAAACAAGTAGAGTATATGTAATCACCTTCATAGATTTAATGAACAACTGCTTATAGCACATTAATCTCATAAATAATTTCTACCGCAAAAAAATATATAAAATGGATTATTAAGCTGAAAAGAGAAATGCATTTTATGCTGAAAAGTAGTGAACTTCGAATTAACAGGTAGTGAAATGTGTATAAAAATGTGTTCCATAGCTGTCCTTTCCAAAACCTTCAGTCATTATACTGTGCAATATAACACTTGCTGTCAAAACGAACTGCAACAAATACTTAAATAACTACATAGCCTAAATATAACTTCAACATTATCCTCATCTGCAAAGAAAAAAACTTCATTATCCATATCATCAAAAACTCCATTATCATCATCACCTGTAAAGAAAAACTTCATTATTCATAGCAGCATATTCTTCATCATTATTCATCAGCATTCATTATCATCTGCAAATAATCACTTCATTATTCATTACACAACTATTCCTTATCTCTAGCATATTTCATCACTAAAACTAAGATGTGTAGTTCTGTCTGACAGCCTGCATCAATCACCTTGTATTCTGAAAGAAAAAATTAGTTAAGACTGCTATTCTACGATGAGTATAGTATATTCTTGTTAATGCTTGTTAATCCTGATCCATTTACTCTTCCTCATAAAGTTATTGCATCTTCTTTCGTTTATTCCGTAGGTGAAATTCCCATTTCTGTTGAATTTATTTCTTACACGCATCATTTCTTTCTGAAATTGATGAACAAAGATTTATGTCTTGCATTTAAATCATATACCCACTAAATAATGACTGGTTTATGGTGACTTAATTAAGTATACAGCATAACATGACAGAAAACGTAATATGTCAAAAGCATAGACAGTGTTCAAAGGCAAAAATGTACAGAGAATAGTACAATGCAGCAAAAAAAATGTAGAACAGTCACGATCTTGAGATGTCATAGGGCAACAAAAATGTCAAAGTCAACTGGTGAGTGTTATATCTTAACTATTTCACAGTGCATACAAACAAAACTGGAATACAATCATACACACAAAAAAATGGAAAATGTGCACGGTCTGATGTGTAACGACAAGAAGAGCGACCTGCTAACCTTACCTTGCCGGGCACTTGCCAAGAAAAAATACGATAATCATCAGTAATTAGTCATGTGAATATAATTGCATAAGTGGTCATAAAAAAATTAGTAAATGGCATCATAGTGTGTTGAATCATAAAGTGTCTTCATTCAATAAAGGGTTTAATATTTGACCAATGGTGGTTGCCTTTCGATTTTCTGGTTCTCAAAGTTTCGACGTGTACAACATTGGGGTGAGGGATGCTGCGAATCCGATATGGTCCTGCGTATAGAAGTTCAAATTTACTGCACCTACCTTTTATTTTGTTGGATAAATAGTGTGTACGCACTAATATCTTCTGTCCAATGTGAAAGTCTCGGCGTCTACAAACCTGTTTTTGTTGTCTTCTTCGGCGCTCTGCGGCACGTTTGATGTTGTTCAGCGCAATGTTAATTATTTCATGGTGTCTTAGTCGACGACAAGTAGGGAAGTTTACTAACTCTTTAATTTTGTTTGGTGGTTCAACGTTTTTCAGTATAACAGACGGAGATAGCATAGTGGATTCATTTGGAATGGAATTAATTACATCTTGAAATGAGAATATGTGTGTGTCCCAATCAATATGTCTTTTGTGGCAGTATATTCCACACAGCTTGCCAATTTCTTTCATTAATCTTTCACAGGGGTTCGAAGAAGCATGGTACTTGGATATATAAATCGGAGAAATGTTTCTAGCTCGTAAAATACGTGTCCATGTAGCAGAACGAAATTGTGATCCATTGTCAGAAATTACTTTCAACACATGCCCTACATGAAATAGAAAATGTTTTACAAATGCTTTCGAAACGGCTTTAGCAGTAGCTTTGTGTAACGGAGTGAAAGTAACAAATTTTGAAGTGAGCTCAACAGCGACAAATATGTAGCAAAAACCTCTGTTAGTTCTCGGAATTGCACCAAAAATGTCTACTGCGGCCATATGTCTTAATTTAACAGGTATAATGGGATATAATGGAGGAATATGTGAAGTGGTGTCTGACTTAGCTTTCTGGCAAATTTTACAAGACGCTAAAACTCGTCGTATACGTTTCTCCATGTTGGTAAAATAACAGTTCTGTCTCAGTATAAGAAAACATTTTCGTGCTCCGTAATGTGCGTAACTTAAATGAGTGTACCAGATTAATTTGTTAACCAGTTCGTCAGGAATGCATAATAACCAGTTATTGCTGTCAGGATGATAGCGGCGAAACAGAATGTCATTGCGTACAGTGTAATGGTTTCTAATCGTAACATTATTCCTATCTTGCCAAAGGTGTTTAATTTCTTTCCACACGTTGTCTTTATTTTGTTCTTGTGCTATGTCCTGTAATGACGACGAAATAAAATTTTCAAATGCAACTTGTTGAATGTACATGACACTGAAATTTGCTTTGCACTAGTTGGTTGCTACGTCTTGCTGATTGTTGCTCAGAGAACGCGATAGTGCGTCTGCTATAACATTTTGTGTGCCGGGAATGTGAACTATGGTAAAATTAAATTCCTGTAAATAAAGTTTCCATCTTCTTAATCTGTCGTGAGTGAATTTAGCCGAAAGTAAAAATTGTATCGCTCTGTTCTCTGTGTAAACGGTGGTATGTCTGCCATAAAGAAAGTGCCGAAATCTCGTAAAAGCCCAGACAACACATAATGTTTCCAGTTCTGTAACGGAATAATTTCGCTCAGCGGGTGACAAAATGCGGCTTGCAAATGCGATGTTTTTAATTACTGTAGAACCATCTTCTTCAATTTCCTGGAAAATATGTACGCCTAAAGCGGTGTTGGAACTGTCGGTGGCAATGGAAAAATTTCTAGTAAGATCTGGGTGCGATAAAAGTGGAGCATTCAACAAAGCATGTTTCAGGTTCACAAATTCAGAATGTGCTTGCTTATCCCAAGACCAAATAGTGTTTTTACTTGTTAATTGGCATAATCTAGGCGTGTCTAAAGCGGAGTGATGAATAAATTTACGAAAAAAGTTAATTAAGCCCAAAAAACTGCGTAATTGCTTCTTCGTTGTAGGAATAGTAATGTCACGTAGAGCTTGAAGTTTTTCCGGATCAGGCGCAATGCCTTCTGCTGAAATTACGTGTCCAAGAAATTTTATGGAAGTTTTGCCAAAGTGCGATTTACTAAGATTAACTGTAAGTCCTTGTGCACGAAAAGTTTGTAACAGTTGCTCAAGAATCAGATTGTGTTCAGACCAGTTAGCTTCTGCGATAAGAATGTCGTCTACATACGCCGTAATTCTGTCCTTAAGTTCTGTCGAAAGTATTGTGTTCAAACCGCGAATAAAAGCTGCAGAAGAAATAGTTAACCCGAATGGTAATTTACAAAATTGATAACAGTCGCCAAAACAGAGAAAAGCTGTATATTTTCTGCAATTCGGATGAAGCTGAATTTGCCAAAATCCCGATTTCAAATCTATTGTAGAATAAATAGCTGTACCGTGAAATTTCTGTAGAAGTTCCTCTAGCGTCTGTGGTCGATCTGTTTCATTAATAATAATGTCATTAATGTGACGTGAATCAAGTACAAGGCGAAGTGAGCCATCTTTATTCTTAACAATATGTAGCGGGTTTATGTACGGACTAACTGCCGGTTCTATAATTCCTTGATCAAGCATATCCTGCAATTCTTTTTTAACCTGTTCTCTGTGAATATATGGAATGGGATAATGCTTTGCTTTAAATGTGTCGTGCTGTTTCACTTGAAATTCATACATAAAGCCGGACATAGTACCAGGAACATTGTCAAAAACTGGAGCTTGCTGTAAAAGAATTTTGTGTACTTGCGTTCGTTCGTCGTCTGTATTTGCACTGCTTTTTCTAACTTTATCGGAAATCATTTGCATTACGTCGTAGTCAGCTTCGTCTGGAGTATTATAGTTGTGTACGTACGTATCCGTGAACAATGCAGAATTACAGTCTATGTTACGTGTTGCGGAAATGACCTCTGTGCGGTTAATTGTTTGTTCTTCCGCAGACAATGAATGCTGAAACTCTAAAGCCAATTGTACATTTTCGTCCTTTAGCATTAAATAAGAATTTTGAAAATCAACCACTGCATCGTGTTGTATGAGAAAATTAATACCTAAAATTACGTCTGTTGTCAATAAAGGAACAATCCAAAAATTTGAGTGGAAAGTATGACCTCCAATACAGAATGACAAATGCGTCTGTAATTTACCGTCTACTCCTTTACTTGATACTGCTCCTTTCACTTTTGTTTTGCCTAAAGGTAATGTCGGATAGGTATTCTCTTTGTTACACTCGTTAAAAGTTTCTTCATTTATTACTGATATAGGTGAGCCGAAATCAATTACTGCTGAGAATTTCGATGAACCAATTTTAATTTCGATAACAGGATGTGAAATGGTTTTCTGAACGACAGGTCTTTCCTGTAAAAGAGTGTCTCGTATGTCGTCAAAAGTAATTACATTTTCGTGAACAACATTCTGCGTGTCTAAAGTAGTGCTCGTGTTACTGGAAGATGCGACCTGTACAGTATCTAGTCAGATTCTATCTGACGTGTTATTGTTATCAGGAGGATGCTGTGGCATTTCTACTATTTGAACAGTTCTATTACTTCTTCCAGACGTATTACGCTCTGGATGATACCTACTGTCGGGTTCATTCATGAGAATAGGTTCTTGCGGATAATTCTGCTCTTGGTATGACCGACTGTTGTTAGATGTACGCTGATAATTGTGCTCATAGTTTTTACGTCTGTCGTGAAAGTCATTCCTATACGGTGCATTGCGATAGGAATTGAAATACTGTCTTCTTTGTATGTAGTTGTTTCCTTGCTACCGTACGTTACTATTTGTTGGACCAGGGACTATACGTCCACGCGGCGAAACATTAAAGCCTGGTTGACCTTGTAGACTGCATTGTTGGTTAGGTATGCTAAGCGGCTGACTTTCATGCTGTTGTAGTGAAAAACGTCTATTGTTACCAAAAAATGCGTTTGCTGTTAATTTTACACATACTGATGATTACGATTTTTACCTGTTATTAAAATTACGACGGTAGTTGTCATTACGGGAGTGCCTACTGAAAATTGTCACATTCGGTAAAAGATTTGTCATATAGGGTTTTCATTACATATTCTTAGTTCTACATAGAGCAATGGTTAAAGAGCAGTTTTGATAGATATAAAGGATAGTAGAAGAGAAGGCAGCAGTGCAGAAAACTAAAGATGAAACAGCACTACTACAGCTCGGGGCCTATGCACGCTACGGCACATATTCATTAAAGCGTAATGAATCCCCTGAGGTCTATTACGCACTGCAAATCAATTTTAGCTTTTGAGTTGCAGGCAATGGCGGTAAAATTCCAAAACCAAATTGTTGTAACCATGTTAATTCAAGTTTCCTCATTACAGGCAATGCTGATGAAAATGCAATAGCAAATTGTCGCATCAGGTTCAAAGCTAGCTTCCGCATTACAGGCAATAGCGGTGAAAGTACAAAAATAAATTGTCTTATACAGTGCAAATCGTGTATCTGTGTTCTGCCATTATTAAATTCCTTACATTTTCTTACAAATGCAAATTGCTTATAGTCAATGTTCTCGTCACTGAATTTGATAACACGTTCAGGTTTGTGTGTGAATCTGTTCGTCTGTGTCATTTCGGATTTCAAGTTGCGTAGCTTTTCAGATTTTAAGTCGCGTGGCTTTTCGGGTTTTAATTCGCGTAGTCTCTGTAAATCGTTCACATTATACACGCTGCGTGACTCTGACAAATGCTCGCAACGTGGCGGGTTCTGTGACGTATTGGTGACTGAAATAATTGTTAATTCTGTTACTTTAATACCTTCGTCAATTTGATTGTTCTGACGTTCACTTTTATTATTGACTTCCGTATTCAGAGTGTGTGATACTTCCAGTGACTCGAAATTAAACTCGTCGTGTATCTGTACTGCGTTTTTAGGGCGTTGTTCAGTGACTGCATTAATTTCGTGTATCAGTGTTGCGTTTGCTGAACATTGTTCAGTGACTGCATTAATGTCATCTTTATGTGATTCTGTTGTGCCTACACGTGTGCTACTTAATTCTTGTGCAACAGCGCCAACTTCTTCATTACTGTTATTAGCACAAGTCTTAGTATCCTCACGTCATTGTTCTTTACTGTCCTGACATTGCACGGTAACAGCTGTAATCTGCTCACTAACTTGTTTGTTCTGTTCTTTAAGGTCGTCTTGTTTTTCGTTTGTGAGTTCGAAACTTTTATCAATTGTTTCGCTAAGTTGTTTGAAATGGTTGTCGAAACTTTCATCAAGTTGTTTGTGAAAGTCGTCTTGTTTTTTACTAATTTCATTAAGTTGTTTGAAACAATCATCCATCATTTCCTTCCGCTGTTTGTACTGTTCATCAATTTGTAGCAATATTGCTATAATTTGATCAAATCTAAAATGAATATCTCTATTCTCTTTACTGTGTGATGGAGTGTCTGCAATTGTCACATTTTGTGTATCCATTTGGACATTCTGTAATCTACCAGAGGGTTTGCCAGTCGGATGTACACTGTCAGTCACTATTTCGGGATTAAATAAATCCGTCGTACTTTTCGTACACTGTCCATTCTCATTAGAAACATTTGTCTGTACGTTATTTGAATTTTCCAAACCGGGTGAGTTAAGCTGGGCAGTGCTCATTACAATAGGGCGCCCCGCGTCATCGATTGTCGTCAAATCAACAGAAGACACAATCGAGTTCGTTTGTTCATCATTAAGGTAAATATCATCATTAGCGGTTGGAATGCACTGATTCTCAGTGAACGCAGGATTGTCATCATCACACTGCGTGTCACAATTACTATCGGTCACGCTGTTTAAGTCGGTAATTTCATTCAAAATACCTCCCGATACACTATTCACAGTCTTTCGCGGCATTTTTACAATAGTCACAATTGTTCACAAAAGAAATAAGCACAGATGCAAAAAGCAACAAACACAAATACAACAGAGCAACGAATTGCCGTTGACCTGTAGAAAGAAAGTCACAAGATTAGTAAAAGCGTTGCGCCAAATCCTAATTATATCTAAGCAAATAAGAGCAGATATCTGACTGTTTTTCAAAAGATTCTCAACGAAATACGATCCTGGACTGGGTGTCGCCAAGTGTAACCTCCCCAGCGAAATTTTAAAAGATATTACCTTAAATGCTAATGCACATTGAGCTAAGTGTAAGCTCCCTAGAGAAATTTTGAAACACAATAGTTGAATGTTAACAAGAATACAACCTAACGTAACCTCCCAGCAAATAAATTCAATGACAATGACAATTAAACAAAAATTAGCAATCTGACCCAAGTATAAATTCCTCACAAAAAAATGAAAGTCAATTCAGTGATAATAAAATCTCAGTGACAATGAAAACAGCTTTTCTTTAAGGAATATCAAGGGAATATATCTTTCATTAAAGAATTCTTTGTTAAAAAAAATTGCTTTGAAAACCAAAAATTATTATTGGGGCGATTATTGCACAAATTAGTTACAGTTAATTTACATTATTAGCTGAGCGCATTTAAAAATAATATACCTCATCCTGAATCTTGACCAGAGTGCCATGTCGACGCCCGCCGACTCCTCACACACAACTGTACTCGACTGCTACTACCGACAGACTGCTCGCAACTGAACTGCACGACTACTACTGACAGTACCGCTCGCAACTCTCGCGCGGTCAAGCGCAGACTAGCCACGATAAAAAGCTCTCTGCAATGCCTCGCCATCGCCGCCACACAACATACGTGTTTCATCCTCTATTCGTTTATCATGTTTACGCAATAATTATTTCGGTTCCCTTTCTTCAGTATTTATATACCGAGACAGATTCTCTGTCTTCAAAACATTTCGTTACAGTACGACCACTGTATGTGATACCACTGTTTGTACAACATGGCTTAGAATATTTTTTCAATGAAGGTTTTTCTAATTACAACAGTTTGAGAACTTTTACCGTATTCCGTATTATTACTTTACCATTGTATGTCATACGGTTTTTGTTAATGCGGTTAATGGGTATATGACAATCCCGTGACCAATGTTTATATGTCATGCATTTCAGTTTACCGTCTTGATATCTTTGACCTCTTTTCTTTTGATTTATGCTAATGTATATCTATGGTTAATTTCATTTAAATAATGACAACTGAAGCTGCAGATCAGATTTGTTGTCTGTTTGATTTTGTCGATTTACACAGAAGACGGTGCCAATGGGGCACCGAAGCTGATAGTTCATCAAAATAATTAATAAAATTACGGCTGATGGTACTTATTTCCTTCAGCCTGATCAAGCTGTAAACTCTGCTTGTACGCCGCGATTAAGGTTGGCCTAAACTAATAGAACGGCGTGATTCTAGGCGACGTCTTGTGACGACCTCCCAAGTTGACGTCGCGGCCCTGGCAAACTGCCCAATACAGTTTGTTCCGCAGAATTAGCGCGGGGCGTATAAACCGCCACAGAACAACAGTAGTCCATTAGTTCCGCCGTAAATGAGCCGCAGCATTTGGTTCCCTTGGTGGACCGCCAAGACTATAAAGGCTGCACGACCAACGCACCTAGCTCCAAAACGTATTCCGTCAACAAACATCTTCTTCCATATGTCGCAACCATACAAGTAAACGAGTACATAGAATCAGCTGTCAACGTCTATACATTTTTAGATACATGCAGTTTACCAGTTTTATTCAATGCATACAGTATATTGTGGGCTAAGACTGATCCACTGCTGAAAATATTACATCTGCGTCAGTGAAAAGTTAACTGTATTAGATATTCCCCACAAAGTATTTCGACAGCTACAACATCAGAAGATGGAGGGCCTCTTTTTACAAGTCTTTTCTCAGTGGGAAGCATGTTACGATATTTTATAACAGTACGTGAGGTGCTGACACGTAGAGATCTGCTTAGACGTGGATATCCACAGTAATAACAACATGTACTTTGCGGATCAAACCCTTGGGCTCATGCGAGTATCGTGGGTATGAGTGTGGTTAGCGTGGTTAATATACAGAGTGTCCGGAAATTACCTTTACAATCTTCTGTTGACTGGAATGCTCTCTTTCAAATTCTGAAGGTGGCAGGGGTAAAATACAGAGAGCGAAAGGCTATTTAAAATTTGTACAGAAACCAGATGGCAGTTATAAAAGTCGAGGGATATGAAAGGGAAGCAGTGGTTGGGAAGGGAGTGAGACAGGTTTGTAGCCTCTCCCCGATGTTATTCAATCTGTATATTGAGCAAGCAGTGAAGGAAACAAAAGAAACATTCGGAGTAGGTATTAAAATGCATGGAGAAGAAATAAATACATTGAGGTTCGCCGATGACATTGTAATTCTGTCAGAGACAGCAAAGGACTTGGAAGAGCAGTTGAACGGAATGGACAGTGTCTTGAAAGGAGGATATAAGATGAACATCAACAAAAGCAAAACGAGGATAATGGTACGTAGTCGAATTAAGTCGGGTGATGCTGAGGGAATTAGATTAGGAAATGAGACACTTAAAGTAGTAAAGGAGTTTTGCTATTTAGGGAGCAAAATTATTATTGGGGCGAAGTAGAGAGGATATAAAATGTAGAATGCCAATGGCAAGCAAAGCGTTTGTGAAGAAGAAAAATTTGTTAACATCGAGTATAGATTTAAGTGTCAGGAAGTCGTTTCTGAAAGTATTTGTATGGAGTGTAGCCATGTATGGAAGTGAAACATGGCCGATAAATAGTTTGGGCAAGAAGAGAATAGAAGCTTTCGAAATTTGGTGCTACAGCAGAATGCTGACGATTAGATGGGTAGATCACAAAACTAATGGGGAAGTATTGAATAGAATTGGGGAGAAGAGGACAAAAAGAAGCGACCGGTTAGTAGGACATGTTCTGAGGCATCAAGGGATCACCAATTTAGAATTGGAGGGAAGCGTAGAGGGTAAAAATCGTAGAGGGAGACCAAGAGATGAATACACTAAGCAGATTCAGAAGGATGTAGGTTGCAGTAGGTACTGGGAGATGAAGAAGCTTGCACAGGATAGAGTAGCATGGAGAGCTGCATCAAACCAGTCTCCGGACTGAAGACCACAACAACAAGAACAATCGTCTAGGACTTGTAGAGGGAGTGAGTAGATGACATTTTGAAATGGAACCCATGTCCGGAAACCTACCGTTTCCGTGTTACAGGCGTTTGAAAACATATCTAATTGGTCTATTGTTTTGTTTATTAAACTTATAGAAAAAAGCTACAATTTTTATTTACCAACCCAATATTTTTGCGTTTCGACGGCAATTAGTCCATAACGGCACGCATTCGTTCCTGATTTGTCGAACACCTAGACAACCGATTCGGTCTCGACTTGTCCGCTAAATCATTCGATCTGAAACCCATAATAAAAATTTGGTTCAAATGGCTCTGAGCACTATGGGACTTAACATCTGATGTCATCAGTCCCCTAGAACTTAGAACTACTTAAACCTAACTAACCTAAGGACATCTCACACACATTCATGCCCGAGGCAGGATTCGAACCTGCGACCGTAGCGGTCGCGCGATTCTAGACTGAAGCGCGTAGAACCGCTCGGCCACACCGGGTGGCAAAATATGTCTGCTAGGTAGGTTGTGCAGCACCGTAGTCATGGTGGAAGGTGCTAACCTAGGGTTGGCTGATCTCATTTTACGTCTGTCCTACTTCTCTGACCTGGTTCGAGCCTCATTCACGGGTTTGTGTTAGAGCAACATGATTGAGCACACGTTTGCAAAATGCACCGACATGATCCTTCTGTGTAGCGAAGATTACAGTAATGGAAGAGCTGCTCGTCCCCTTTATCAACATCACAAAATTTTGTAAATGGCTGCACGTTCAGAGACCGTGAGTAGCTATAATTGAAAGAAATACAGCCCTCGGTCACTATTTTTAACGAATTAACCGGGTTTCGACACTGCTAGGAGTGTCTTCCTCAGAATTTAAATCAAAGAATGGTCTATAACACGGTCACGGAGTTATGACTAAAAACGAATGATACAGAGATTCTGTACTTATACTTTGTATCATGCGTTTTTAGTCTTAACTCTGTGACCATGTTATAGACCATTCTTTGATTTAAATTCTGAGGAAGATACTCCTAGCAGTGTCGAAACCCGGTTAATTCGTTAAAAATAGTGATCGTAGACTGTTTTTCTTTCAATTATATTTATCAACATCGTTTTCTACAACTCCCGACTCCACCGCATACCCTTTTCGCCACAATTACGCAACGGCTTCGTGAAAGGCTTAACTTCACCGTCATCAGGTGTGTCTGTGCTGCTCCAAGGACACGCCCCCGCACCCCCAGAATTGGAAGAGGCGGACTGCGTCACGTTGAACTGAACCCGTCAACGTGTAGACAAACAGTTGCGCGAGCAATGGATGTTGCTCCCAGCACCCTCTGGTTTGTTTCGGATGACCATCAACTACCGGGTGATCATAAAGTCAGTATAAATTTGAAAACTGAATAAATCACGGAATAATACCGATAGAGAGGTACAAATTGGCACACATGCTTGGAGTCACATCTTGTCTAAATCATTATTTACTTCGTTCCGGTTTTCTGATAGCTGTCAACAATCTAGGAGGCGTACTCACATTGTCATCTAAATCGTTCACACAGATTAGGAACGGTAAAGTGCCTGTAAACGCCATTAGGGAACGCCGGATATCACTTTTGTTTAAATCGATGGTTTTCCGTGGATTACTACAAACTGTGCCCTCGCTGACGGGAAATTACTAAGCCAGCCGCATAACTTTGACGGCACTGCGCAGTCACGCAATTTAATTAGTTTCCGCCTGTGAGGAACGGTATCAGAAGCCTTCTGGAATTTAGAAATATGGAATCAAAGCGAGAAAAAAAATTTGAAGGTCAGTGAAAAAATTACGATGTTATTCGATTTACATTACATGTATTATTGTGTAATGCCACTATTATTACGCATTGGGGAGAGTGACAGTGTACCGGTTTGAGGGAGCTAGTATCCTGCAGAGCGTAGATACGTTGCCGAAATTTACAAGAACTAAAGAATCTACCTACGCATTGCTTCGATCTGCCGTTAAGCTGACTACGTCGCATAAAAAGTCATACAGAGGTGAAGAATGACCTTATTGATCATAAAGTGATGCGTTTCGGAATTAATTCCATCTTCAGAGTCCTAAAACAAAAATATACGAAACAAATTCGTGTCCAAAAGTAAATAACTTTTTAAATAATAATAACTAACCAGCATTAAATAAAAGTGCAAACAGTCATTGCTACCTATCCTAGTGCAAAGGTAGCACAAGAATAAGAGCGTTCCAGTTGTGTTCGTAATACGATGTGAAAGACTACTAAGCGAGTTCCCACAATACAAAATTGCTACTAGGTGGGAGCGGGGTAAACATGTTGAAACAGTGTCGTATATACTACGATAATAAATTACATAAAATGAAAAAAAATGAAAAGTGGTACGTCAGCGCACATGGGAATACAGGGTAATTATCTATTTTAGTAACGTAATGCAGGAGATATTAAAAAAAAGTTACATACAGATCACATTACCTAAGTACGTGGAGCTATGTTGAAAGACATAGGTATGTCATTGATCTCCAATACTAAGAATGGTATATTTCACTGCCAAACGATATGACGCCAACATTGACAATTTGCTGTGGCAATACCAGAAATAAGGCAGAAGAAAACCATTACAATAATAATTAATTTTACAAATACACCATGTACATGGATCTGCGAATAGCAGTACATTACAATAATAAAATGTTAACAGTGTAGGTATGAAATATTATACTACGGATTTAAAATACAAAAACAAGGTTTGAGTCTCTAAATTAAGAAATGTGTGGTCGATGGAGGTGGGTGAGCCGGCCGGCGTGGCCGAGTGGTTCTAGGCGCTACAGTCTGGAACCGCACGACCGCTACGGTCGCAGGTTCGAATCCTGCCTCGGGCATGGGTGTGTGTGATGTGTTTAGGTTAGTTAGGTTTAAGTAGTTCTAAGTTCTAGGGGATTGATGACCTCAGAAGTTAAGTCTCATAGTGCTCAGAGCCATTTGAACCATTTTTGAGGTGGGTCAGTGGGGGGGGGGGGGGGGGGGGAGCGGTTCAGACGGGGGTAAGGGAAGGGGTTAGAGGGAACTGAGATGAAATAGGGTGTTGAAACAAGGGGACGGTGGAAAGAGAGGGGGGGGGGGGAAGAGAGAAGGAGGAAATATGGGGGAGAGAGAACGCAGGAAGGAAAGAGAGAGAGAGAGAGAGGATATGGTAAGGGCGGGAGGGGTGGTTACCGGAAGTGAGCAGTCGAAAAAGTAACAAGAGCTTAAAGCCTGCGAAGATCCCGTCAAATAGTCCCTTCACAAAGTACTTAAGCCCCTCCCCTGATGGGCAAGATGCTCCGTCCAGTCGGAACAACTACGAAACATATCAACGTCGCAGATATGTTCCTCTTAGGCCTAGAACCAGAAAAAGAACAGTTCTTAATGTATTATGCAAAGACTTTAAATTTCAGGTATTAATGTGTTTTCACATACGGCTCTGATAATAACTGTATATTGTTAATGAAGCAGAAGTATGTGTCACTTAAAGTGGATTACTTAACAATATTTACATGGGTAATATGTAAGTACCTATAGCGATTATGTGAGAAGAAAAAAATCACTACAATGTCGTCTAATTATCAAAAACTATCCGTCATTGGCTAATTTCCTTCAAGGAAATCGGTAGTGATTTAAAAGCAAAATCGCCAGGTAGACCAAGAACTTCTGAATATGTCGTTGAAAAGATCCTTGTTTCGTGTGTTCGGAGCCAGGAGAAATCATTGGCCAGACGTGGTCTACAATTACGAGTGCCTAAAGGTACTGTGTATGATGTTGTGCGTAAAAGACTTCAGTTGCGCGCCTACAAAGTGACCACTACGAAGCCCAGACTTAACCTCATTGGACTTTTTCTTTTGCGGTCACACAAAAAACGTGTACAGTGAAAAGATCAGAGACATCAATCATTTACGGGAAAGAATCGTCGCGGCGGTTGGGACAGTTACACCTGAAATGTAGGTGCATACGTGGCGATAAGTGAAATATCGTCTCGACGTGTGCAGGGCAACAAATGGATCCCAACGCCGTTTCCACTTCCGGAAGAAGTCTTGGTACGCCTCTTTCTGGATCGTGCAAGCGCCGTCTGCGAATTTTCTTTTATCTCGTCTATAGTTGCAAATCTTCGTCCTTTCAGCAAGGTTTTCGACTTTGGAGAGCACGGTAGGTGAGGCAGGACAGTGATTTCGTTTCTTGTGCAATAGTCTCGCACCAACAGGGATGAACGCGCGGGCACGTTATCGTGATACTAGAGCCATGAATTTATTGTCTCGCCCCATTTCCTTCACAAATTTTCTCGCAGGGGTCGCGACGCGTCCCGATAGTACCAACGATCAACAGTTTTTCCCTATGGCACTACCTTCAAAATCAAGGAAAACTGTCGTCATGGATTTGACATTTTACTTGAACTGAAGAGCTTACTTTGGTCTTGGAGAACCTTTCGCGACCCATTGTGAAGATTGGACATTGGTCTCAGCATCGTACACCCATGTCTCATCACCGGTTACGGTTCTCTTAAGGAACATTTCGTTTTCATTTACACGATCCATCTCTTCACAGGTTGAGAGACGAAGATCTTTCTGGTCTCGACTCTTGAGCCATGGGACGAACTTGGTGGCACCACGATGCACTGCATTCTATGATGCTGTGTCAGGATTTCATGACATGGTGCAACTGAAATATTATATCCTTCTGCAGTCTCTAGGACAGTAAGTCTTCGATTGGCACACGCAATTTCGTTGAGATTCCTGACACGAGCGTCATCGGTAGACGTCGAAGGACGTCCTGAACGAGGGTCATCTTGAACTTTTGTCTGACCATTTTTAAATCGTGTGAACCATTCATAACACTGAGAGAAGCTTAAGCACTCATCATCGTAGGCTTCCTTCATTATTTGCTGTGTCGCTGTAAATGTTTTTTGAGTTTCACGCAAAATTTAATACAGCCGCGTTGCTCCTCTAACTGTGCCATCTAGAAATTCGCAAACTGTGCGACACAACGATCGACTCAATATAGCACTGAGCAGTAGCTAACAGACATACAGCAGTTGAACTTCCAGCAGTTTCACAATAAACACAGGCGTGTGCAGGGATTCCAACAACATTTCGCTTCAGCACAGCTTTGACGCGAAATTGCTAACGCTCTGGAATTGTTTGAACAGACCTCCTACAATGTCCGAATAGCTTACTGCAATGCAGCCGGGTGACATCTTCGGTAGCTACCGATATTTCAACAGAAGCACACCCTGCCATTTTCAAGGCGTAAGTCTCGACTGCGTTCCCCTAACTTATTTGAACATTTTCGTCACTTTTACAAAATCAGTGGTCACCAGTGTGGATAGTTGCACAGTGTGAAACCTGGCACCTAATCCTCTACAACTACATCGGTGGTTTCAAAAAGTCAGCCCCACTCCTGGTGTCTCAGTGACAAATAAATCTTGTATGTTTTCGGAAGTAAGTGAATTATGGGGATAACATTTTGCAATCAGATGAAACGCCGATAGCTCTTGGCTACACTGTTATATAGGATACACATACAACTTACTTTTTTTAAAACTTGGTAGCTTATATAAACAAAGCAAATACGTTTGTCTTATTTTTCAGTGCTTCTCAATTCCCTTCCTCTCGATAAATCACTAGATCAGCAGTTCCCAACCTGTTTGGCCGGCCAGTGTGGCCGAGCGGTTCTAGGCGCTTCAGTCTGGAACCGCGCGACCACTATGGTCGCAGGTTCGAATCCTGCCTCAGGCATGGATGTGTGTGATGTCCTTAGGTTACTTAGGTTTAAGTAGTTTTGAGTTCTAGGGGACTGATGACCTCAGTTGTTAAGTCCCATAGTGCTCAGAGCCATTTGAACCCAACCTGATCGAGACCTTTACCCGTGAGCCCCTGAGCGCGATCAGATCTTCCCCCTCCCCCCGCTCTCCAATCACTAACAGTTCCCTTAGAACACTTTTATCTTTAAAAGGACGAAGCAGAAATGATATTTACTTTTTTTTAGGTTTTTACACTGACAGAAGAAAATTGCGACACCAATAAATAATTAACGTAGAGAAATGAAATTTCGGGAATACATTTCTCTAGGTAACATATGTACGTGATTAACGCCGCAAGATCACAGGTTAATGTAAGCGAGAGATAAGCCACTGCAAATGTGAAATGCTGGTACATTAATAACCAGTTGTAAATGGGCTGCTTCTGTGTTGACAGCGCTGTGTAGCGCTTTGCATTGGATCTCTGACTGCGCTTTCTTTGTAAGAGACTCTGTGGCTGGTCGGACTCGTTGTTGGAAGTTAATCGCTAGTATGGTTGGGCAGTTGGAAGTTAGTCGCCAGCAGTGATGGAAGTACTGTTGGGCGGTTGGAGGTGAACAGCCAACAATGATGGATGTTAGGTGTGAGAAGTTAGCATTGATGGAGGGTAGAGGTCTGAAGTGTTAGCGTAGGCTAACGATCTGTACATGTTGGAGATTGAATATTACTCATGATTGTATACCTTTGTCCTAGATTTCAATGACGATTTATATTCGTGTCTGAACTCGATGTCACATTATTAAGGGAAAAAAATACATTATTTGGCTTTGCAACAATATCTTTCCTTTGCTAACAAAACGCCTATTGGTAGTTAGTGGCTTCGTAGTTAGAATCTTTTATTTAGATGGTAGTACTGAAGCTCGCTGTATTGCAGTAGTTCGCGTAATGAAGATTTTTGTGAGGAAAGTGCTTAATGAAATGTATAAGTTATTGTTAAGATTTCTTTTTAGTCAGGGCCATTCATTTGATTTAATTATTTTAAGTCAAGTTGTAACTTTTTTGAGCAGTCAGGTTGCGTTGCGCTAGGATTTTGTGGGTCTCAGTCATTCAGCAATTTAAGTACAGATTCACACATTTAAATAAAGAAGTTTCACAGTGTAACCGCCAGAATGTTGAATGCAAGCGCGCAAACGTGCATGCATTGTGTTGTAAAGGTGACGGATGTCAGTTTGTTGGACGGAGTTGCATGCCTGTAGCACTTGGCCCGTCAATACAGGGACGGTTAATGCTGTCGTTATCCTGTTTAAGACACCCACTGGAGTACTGCTCATGAATGGCAGCACAACAGATCGAATCACCAGACTGACATACAAGTTTGCAGTATGGGTGCGTGGGATAAGCACGAGAATGGTCCTGCTGTCATATGAATTCGCACCCCAGTGTTCTTAGCTGGCAGACAGTTTTGTCGCAGACCCTCAACTCGTCTCCTCCCAACCAACACTCGGCCGTCACTGGCACCGA
Source organism: Schistocerca americana (assembly GCF_021461395.2). NCBI lineage: Eukaryota > Metazoa > Arthropoda > Insecta > Orthoptera > Acrididae > Schistocerca > Schistocerca americana. The sequence goes on from NC_060120.1 coordinate 188,593,366, forward strand.
GGCAGACCCAGCTTTCATCAGAAAACACAAAAAATCTCCACTCTGCTCTTCACTGAGCTCTCACTTAATACCAGTGAAGTCGCAAATGGCAGTGGTTTGGGATCGGTGGAATGCACGCTACAGGACGTCTGGCTCAGAACTGTCCGTGAAGTAACCGTTCTGTAACAGTTCGTTGTGTCACTGTGGTGTCAACTGCTTTTAAAATTACTGCTGCAGATGCAGTACGATACGTCAGAGCCATACGCCGAACACTATGGTCTTCCCTCTCGGTACTGTCACGTGGTCTCCGGAGCCCAGTCTTCTTGCGACCTCGATTCTCGTGATCACCAGTGGCAGCAATCATGTGCAGTGGCAACATTCCAGCCAAGATCTTCTGCAGTACCGCAGAAGGAACATCTAGCTTCTCGTAGCCCTAGCCTAGTACACGACCTCGTACAAATACAGTAAGAGATGTTGATAATGGCGTCTTTGTCGCCTTAAAGGCATTCATGGACTAACATCATCTCACTACGTCCAGTGTCAAACGTAACTAACGCTCACGATAATTACTGCGTGTATTTAGAAGTAAACCTGATTTGATCCTCGTAGTGGTACTACTAGCACCAGTCTTATGCGACTGGCTCGAAATTTGAGTGTAAATAATCTTTGACATGTAGAAAGACGCCTATCAACTTTTGTTTATGATTCACATCTACTTCTTGGTGTTCCGATTTTATTCCGTCTGTATACTAAATCACGAATTAATGAGTGAGAGACAGTTGTTCATCATCTTGGTGTGTTAATAGCCGCTTCAACTGTATTTAGTAATTTGTTATTGGATAACTACCGGTTTCGTGGCACTAAAAGTCACATCTTGAGGTGAACGTGTGACTAAAACCTTATGACATCTTCAGGTGAACATATGACATCTTCAGGTGAACATATGACTAAAACCTGAAGACATCTTCAGGTGAACATATGACATCTTCAGGTGAATATATGACTAAAACCTGAAGACATCTTCAGGTGAACATATGACATCTGCAGGTTAACATATGACTAAAACCTGAAGACATCTTCAGGTGAACATACGACTAAAACCTGAAGATGTGGCTTTTAGTGCCACGAAACCGGTAGTGATCCAGTAATAAAGGACTAAATACAGCAAAAGCGGTTATTAATACGCAAGATGAATACTCACAGCTGTGGTGCCCCAGCCACAAGGTTGTCTGCAGTTGTTATTGCTGAACTTTACCAATCACTTTTATTTATTTATAGAGAATGATGAAGTAATTCCCAGTGCATCTGAATGCTAACTAAAACTTCACAAAAAATAAAGCTAGCTACCCACGTTGAAGGTAGACACTTGTTACGAAAAATACTTCCTCTTCATCACTCTTCCCCCTAGCGACATTTCCTTCATCCAAACCCTGTACCCCCACTTAAAATCAACCAAGTTTAAATCTCTGCGCTATACTTGGTTTTTGTAAATCATTTCATTACGGGACACCGTGAAAGTTATATAAATTAATAAAAATATAACCTGAAGTACTCTGTTTCTGATTGTAAGCATGAGCTGTGATAATAAATAAACTGTTTTAATGGAACTTGTACTATCGTAATGTGAAACCCAAGCTACACTGTAAAATTGATTATTTGTCATAATGAAAAGGGAAGTATTTCAAACTGTAGTTAGCAATCTGACTCCAAGAATTTTTAACAGTATGAACTGCCTGAAAAACTTGGATATGAAACCTAGACTAATTGTCTTTGCAAAATTTGATCACAGAAACTGTCTCTGAACAACGTAAGTTGGCCCTGATTGAATAAATAAAAAAATCATAATCTTTTCTCCTTACCTCTATTCTGGATAACGGGTTGCAGTATGCTCTGTCTTGTGCGCCGCTGTGCTTAAGAGGAAATCGAGAGGTGCAGTGAGTTCCCTGTTAATTGCACATCGAACAGTTTACCGAACATACTTGGTTGGATGATCCATTAAAAATAATTATAAGACAAAGGTTGGTAAGAAAATGAAATATGCGCAAAAATGATAACACTGTTTTTTTTATATATTGAGAAAAGTGCTCAAGGCAATTTTTAAATTTGATGAACTTCTCAACATACAACCAGACACTTCCGTATCTCTCAAACCTAACAAGTTTCAGTACAATAACCAAGTCAGTTCGATGGCCCAGCAATAGTGAAAGAAAATAACATTATAATTCTATTTACTTGATATTCCATTAGATTTCTACCTTCACAAATCAGTTTCATAACCATGTTGATTGAACAAAATGATAAATATTGCCATAGCTTCCTCGCTAATCCCGGTTAACATTATCAGCTTAACTCTAACACAGCTGAACTTCGACATTACCTCCACCAAAATTAAACATGTCATTTCCCACTGCGCCTTCGCGCAGCTCAAAGATGTTAGCTTAACTTCTGCGATACAGCTTACAACATCGCTGCTCGCTCGCAGTCGATTCAGATACCAAAAATTAATATACCAAAATTATACTTGACATTTATCGACCGTACTTCTGATCTGGTTAAAATTGTAAGACTTCAGGCAACCCATGCTTTGTATCTGACCACTGCCTAATAATAATAACAATAACAATGAATAGATTCTACAGTTATGTAATTACACAGCTACTGTTGTGCTGCCAATTAGTTTGTTTTGTCTGCAACGAAGTGTATAATTAAGCAATTTCTGACCCACTGCCTATGTATCAGAAAAGACTTTTCATGAGATACCAAAGCGTATGCGACATATAAATCTCAACTCAACTGTAATGCATGTTTGCTACAAAGTACACGATATGTGTTTAGTGGGTGGAGTATGTGAGGAAGTTGTTGCTCATACATTCATTTCGCAAGGTATAATCTCCACCATACTGTGCCACGCATTTAAGATAGTATTTGAAAAATGTAATTGTTCATGGTTAAAGTAATCAGTATTACGAAATAGGAACAATCTCTTACAAATAATTTAATTTCGTGACCGCAACAATCAAACCCTTTTGGTTTTATCCCCAGAAAATTTCGTTTTACCCCTAAAGGGATAGCTACACCCAAGTTGAGAACCACTACACTTGATATAATTTTATTTCACCCTCTTAATATATTCTACTGTAATTAAACAGTAGTATTGTAGCCTATTAGTCCACAGTGACAGGCAAAACGACAACCCAACGGAAACGCTGGAACCTGAAACTACTACATGTTACGCAACACAGTCCACGAGCAAGAAAGCAGCCTAGACTATAGACGGCTCGTATCGAAAGTAATGTAAGAAAAGTCAATACACTGTGTAAGCTTTCTATGTAATTTGTGTATATGTGGAATAATGAATATTCTTTTTCAAAAGTTTTCTCCATCATGTAACGTATCCTAAAGATGTCGTATACAACTGTTGAGCAGTACTGACTATTGGTTGGTTCTGCATTGCGCTTGTGAACAGTGTCGTGAAACAAAACTTTAATCTTAGTGAAATGCTGAATTTTAAATAATTTAAATGAGTCGATGTAAATTACAAGAGATACTAACTGCATATCACTCAACTGAACTCAACACTGAAGTACTTTATGAAAGTTGATTAACATGAAGTGCAATATCTGACTTGAAACATCCACAAAATAAAATACTTCTCAACTTGGAAGAAAATAACTATTTGAGATTGCCTTCATTGTTCGCTGTAAATTAATCTGCTTGCTTAGCACAGTACCTGATCATTTTGACAACGAACTTTTTCCACAAAAGAATGCAAAGTGAGATTTGTCCTGAAATAAAAGTGACTCACCTCATGCTCAGCATGTTGTTTGGTGTCTAGTGTACTGATTTCCTTGAAAGCATATTTGAATCAGCAGATGCAGCAGCTAAAGAAAAGTAATCTACTCACTTCTAAGACTATCTTTGCTGGTCAGAAACAATTTGTGGCTGCTTCTAGAGTAAGATGCAATGCAGAAACTACAGAATATTTTAAACTTTGGTAAGTTTGGTGAAGAAGGCTTTTATTTTCAAGAAAAGCGTTCTTGAAAACTGAAACTCTAATTATTGTCAAAAAGACCGTACAACATAAGAAGATTAACAATCACGAAAATCACTCAATACAAATATTATAGATCTTTAAACCAATTGTGACGTAATGAAAACAAATAGATCAGATAAACACTTGATCATGAATGTTATTAGTTATCTTAGGGACAAAGATTTGCTTCAGTCGATAGTGCTGACAAACATTTCATTCTTGTCCATTCGTTGGTTACCTTGAAGTATTCCTCCAAAAATCTTATCCATTCATGCAGTCAAGAAAATAACTTTGCAAGCAAGTCTCCAACTCCATAAAAAGGTTTCCCAGATAATTTATCCCACATTCACAAACATCAGATCTCCTTCTCTAAAATTCAACTGCTCGCTACCAAACTTCTAATAAAAATGCCCCAGCGCTGCAAAACTTACTAAGCGCACCACAAATTACACTAAACACAGAGTCAAGGATCTTATCCACTAAATGTGCAGCGCGCTCATACATCTTTTTCCCACTATAGTTGAGGTGAAATATTTATAATGGCAGAAAACATATGCAAACCTTACAGCTGTAGAAGGTATGAACGACTATAAACATAGACTTACAAAAATAAATACTACAGCCAATCCATTAATTACCTTCTTATTGGTAATCAAAAGGAACATATGGTTATTTCGAATGGCTCGGTCAACGTCGAGGAATTCTCAGTTAAGTTCTGTAGTGCTGTCAACTTATTACACATAATGTATGATTGGCCACTGCTCACGTTTAGAACAGAGCTAAAATTGTTGCTACTCACTGTAAAGTTGGACACCGCCAAATAGATATGGACACCGCCTTGTTTCCATTGGGCAGTAGATACAGGGCTATTACAAATGATTGAAGCGATTTCATAAATTCACTGTAGCTCCATTCATTGACATATGGTCACGACACACTACAGATACGTAGAAAAACTCATAAAGTTTTGTTCGGCTGAAGCCGCACTTCAGGTTTCTGCCGCCAGAGCGCTCGAGAGCGCAGTGAGACAAAATGGCGACAGGAGCCGAGAAAGCGTATGTCGTGCTTGAAATGCACTCACATCAGTCAGTCATAACAGTGCAACGACACTTCAGGACGAAGTTCAACAAAGATCCACCAACTGCTAACTCCATTCGGCGATAGTATGCGACTGCTTCTGGATGCCTCTGTAAGGGGAAATCAACGGGTCGGCCTGCAGTGAGCGAAGAAATGGTTGAACGCGTGCGGGCAAGTTTCACGCGTAGCCCGCGGAAGTCGACGAATAAAGCAAGCAGGGAGCTAAACGTACCACAGCCGACGGTTTGGAAAATCTTACGGAAAAGGCTAAAGCAGAAGCCTTACCGTTTACAACTGGTACAAGCCCTGACACCCGATGACAAAGTCAAACGCTTTGAATTTTCGGCGCGGTTGCAACAGCTCATGGAAGAGGATGCGTTCAGTGCGAAACTTGTTTTCAGTGATGAAGCAACATTTTTTCTTAATGGTGAAGTGAACAGACTCAATGTGCGAATCTGGGCGGTAGAGAATCCCCACGCATTCGTGCAGCAAATTCGCAATTCACCAAAAGTTAACGTGTTTTGTGCAATCTCACGGTTTAAAGTTTACGGCCTCTTTTTCTTCTGCGAAAAAAACGTTACAGGACACGTGTATCTGGACATGCTGGAAAACTGGCTCATGCCACAACTGGAGACCGACAGCGCCGACTTCATCTTTCAGCAGGATGGTGCTCCACCGCACTTCCATCATGATGTTCGGCATTTCTTAAACAGGAGATTGGAAAACCGATGGATCGGTCGTGGTGGAGATCATGATCAGCAATTCATGTCATGGCCTCCACGCTCTCCCGACTTAACCCCATGTGACTTCTTTCTGTGGGGTTATGTGAAAGATTCAGTGTTTAAACCTCCTCTACCAAGAAACGTGCCAGAACTGCGAGCTCGCATCAACGATGCTTTGGAACTCATTGATGGGGACATGCTGCGCCGAGTGTGGGAGGAACTTGATTATCGGCTTGATGTCTGCCGAATCACTAAAGGGGCACATATCGAACATTTGTGAATGCCTAATAAAACTTTTTGAGCTTTTGTATGTGTGTCCAAAGCATTGTGAAAATATCTCAAATAATAAAGTTATTGTAGAGCTGTGAAATCGCTTCAATCATTTGTAATAACCCTGTAGAATACATTCATATCTAAGACACAAAGGAATTAAGGACATTAGCTGCCTGTGGACACTGATTTATATCAATGGGACAAGTTGAAAATTTGTGTTGGACTGGGACTCGATCTCAATTCTCCTGCATATTAGGCAGACGTCTCTGCCATCCAGGCATCGTGATCACCACAACTGCGCGGACTACTCTACCACGCCTCCCGCCAGGCCAAAATTCTCACCTTATACCACACACTACTGATGTAGTGCCCCGCTCATTAGCCTCATTACACGCGGCGTCTCATCGTTTCCTGTAAGAGTTCGACCCAGGTGTGCACCCCGTCATCACCTTAGTTATATATGTGGTGTCTGTTCTTTCGGGCATATCAGAATCATATATATATATATATATATATATATATATATATATATATATATATATATATATATATGGCGATGATGTCAATAATACCTTCAGTTAAGATGCACACAAACCTATGTCCTCAAGAATAAGCACCACAGCCGCGCGGGATTAGCCGAGCGGTCATGGCGCTGCAGTCAAGGACTGTGCGGCTGATCCCAGCGGAGGTTCGAGTCCTCCCTCGGGCATGGGTGTGTGTGTTTGTCCTTAGGATAATTTAGGTTAAGTAGTGTGTAAGCTTAGGGACTGATAACCTCAGCAGTTAAGTCCCATAAGATTTCACACAGATTTTTTTAAATAAGCACCACACATATATAATTAAGGCGATGACTGCTAATGATCCCTTCGTGCAGATGCACACCAAGCTCGAACTCTTACGGGAATCTACATCTACATCTACATATATACTCCGCTAGCCACCAAGCGGTGCGTGGCGGAGGGCACAATTCGCGCCAGTCATAATTCCCCCCCCCCTTTCTATTCCACTCGCGGATCGCGCGAGGGAAAAGCGACTGTCTGAACGCCTCAGTACGAGCTCTTATTTCCCTTATCTTTGAATGATGATCATTACGCGATTTGAAAGTTGGTGGTAATAATATATGCTCTACATCCTCGGTGAAGATTGGATTTCGGAATTTAGAGAGCAGCCCCTTCTGTTTAGCGCGTCGTCTATCTGCAAGTGTGTCCCACTTCCAACTTCGTATGAGATTTGCAACGCTCTCGCGATGGCTAAATTTACCAGTCACGAATCTTGCCGCTCTTCTTTGGACCTTCTCAATCTCTTGAATCAGACCCAACTGGTAAGGGTCCCATACAGACGAACAATACTGTAAGACTGGACGAACTACCGTACTGTAAGCTATTTCATTTGTTGAAGGACTGCATCACTTCAGGATTCTACCAATAAACCGCAATCTAGAGTTCGCCTTACCCGTTACTTGTGTAATCAGATCATTCCATTTGAGATCATTTCGAATAGTCACACCCAGATACTTGACTGATGTTACCGCTTCCAAAGACTGATCATTTATTTTGTACTCATACGTTAATGGGGATGTTCGCCTTGTTATACGCAGTAGATTACACTTACTAATATTGAGAGATAACTGCCAGTCATTACAGCATGCATTTATTTTCTGCAAATCCTCATTGAGATGTGTGGTATAAGGTGAGAATTTGAGTGGAGGCGTGCTAGGGTAATCCGTGTGAGTGTAGTGATCACTGTGTGCGTATGCCCGCCCCCGGTAGCTGAGTGACAGCCGGCACGGTAGCTCAGCGTGTTCGGTCAGAGGGTTAGCTGCCCTCTGTAATAAAAAAACTGAGTGAATGGATCAATAACGAACTTCAAAGGGCGTCTGGGGACGTCCGCCACGAACAATTGCAACGAACTATAACGAACAAAATGAGATTACAAAAAAAAAAAAAAAAAAAAAAAAAAAAAAAAGTGGTCAGCGCGACAGACTAGTAATTCTAAGCGCCCGGGTTCGATTCCCGGATGGGTAGGAGATTAAAAGACTTGGACCAGGCGAGCGGTCTACCCGACGGGAGGCCCTCGTCACACGACATTACATTACTGTGTGCGTATGGCGTAGAGGTAGGCGCATCTGTCTAGTAAGGAGGTGACCCAGGTTCGAATCCCGGTATGCCACAGATTTTCAACTTGCCCCATTGGAGCAAATCTATGTCCACAGACAGATAATGTCTTTAAATCCTGTGCGTCTTGATTCACAGTTGCTGCAGGATCAAAATGCAGTCTATTCTTTCTGACATTCTCCGAAACAACAGACACCACACGAATTCATACTTAACTTGATAGATTTCTTTCCTCCCAGGAGTGGGCGCTCGTTAATGTGCGGGACCCGTAGCATTTGCTAACTCATACTACGTGGCTAGTCTGGCTTTGTCCTGGAACCTCGCCGGCCGCGGTGGTCTCGCGGTTCTAGGCGCTCAGTCGGGAACCGCGCGACTGCTACGGTCGCAGGTTCGAATCCTGCCTCGGGCATGGATGTGTGTGATGTCCTTAGGTTAGTTAGGTTTAAGTAGTTCTAAGTTCTAGGGGACTGATGACCACAGATGCCAAGTCCCATAGTGCTCAGAGCCATCCTGGAACCTCGCTTGATAAGCGATGTCCACGAAAGCAGCGATTCTCACTTCGAGTCTTCATTAAAGGCCCTGTTTCACTATTACGAAATTTATTGGACCGTATATTATAGGCGTCTAGCGAGTAACCAGCTCTTACCCTCCAGAGTGACTCACTGTACTATGAACTTCATGATTTACTTCCTGGGTAAATGAGCTCGCCTTTTGTTATTGTTTTTGTGCCTTAGTCACTCGGCTGCAGCGGCCAGGCACGCCCGCGCCGTGTAGGAGGGCAGATAGCGTGTTTCGTGCGGCGTAGCTGCTGCTATCTTATCTGAGAGCCGCGCCGGACCCCAGCATTCGCCTATTGGAACCCCTGTTTCCGCGAACAGCCGGCGGACACGCCCGTAATACGTGGCATCATAACAACCGGATACGCGCAGCTGGCTTACTGCGCTGCGCCGCCAAGGACATCTACTGTCGGTGCCTTTGACGATGACTGATGGTCTGCAACACTACACGGGGACGTATTTCCTGTGGGGCATGAATAAAAAAAAAAAGATATTGGCTGGAATCGTAGGAGCGAACACGCAAGACATTGATCGCCGCACCACATAATAATGAATAACTCAGTTTTTCAAATGCTGTGTGAGAATATGACACAATCACCCTGCAACGACATTCGAAGTACAGTGTGTTACAGAATGAATATACGGGTTCTGATGGCTTTGTAGCATTACACTTAAAATTATACACTACTGACCATTAAAACTGCTACACCACGAAGGTGACATGCTGCAGACGCGAAATTTAACCGACAGGAAGAAGATGCTGTGATATGCAAATGATTAGCTTTTCAGAGCACTCACACAACGTTGGCGCCGGTGGCGACACCTACAACGTGCTGACATGAGAAAAGTTTCCAACCGATTTCTCATACACAGACAGCAGTTGACCGGCGTTGCCTGGCGAAACGTTGTTGTGATGCCTCGTGTAAGGAGTAGAAACGCGTAACATCACGTTTCCGACTTTGATAAAGGTTTATTGCGGTTTATCGTATCGCGACATTGCTGCTCGCGTTGGTGGAGATCCAATGACTGTTAGCAGAATATGGAATCGGTGGGTTCAGGAGGGTAATACGGAACGCCGTGCTGGATTCCAACGGCCTCGTATCCCTAGCATCTTATCCGCATGGCTGTAACGGATCGTGCAGCCACGCCTCGATCCCTGAGTCAAGAGATGGGGACGTTTGCAAGACAACAACCATCTGCACGAATAGTTCGACGACGTTTGCAGCATCATGGACTATCAGCTGGGAGACCATGACTGATGTTACCCTTGACGGTGCATCACAGACAGGAGCGCCTGCGATGGTGTACTCAACGACGAACCTGGGTGCACGTATGGCAAAACGTCATTTTTTCGGATGAATCCAGGTTCTGTTTGCAGTATCATGATGGTCGCATCCGTGTTTGGCGAAATCGCGGTGAACGCACATTGGAAGCTTGCGTTCGTCATCGCCATACTGGCGTATCACCCGGCGTGATGGTATGGGGTGCCATTGGTTACACGTCTCGGTCACCTCTTGTTCGCATTGACGGCACTTTGAACAGTGGACGTTACATTTCAGATGTGTTACGACCCGTGGCTCTACCCTTCATTCGATCCCTGCGAAACCCTACATTTCAGCAGGATAATGCACGACCGCATGTTGCAGGTCTTGTACGGGCCTTTCTGGATACAGAAAACGTTCGACTGCTGCCCTGGCCAGCACATTCTCCAGATCTCTCACCAATTGAAAACGTCTGGTCAATGGCGGTCGAGCAACTTGCTCTTCACAATACGCCAGTCACTAGTCTTGATGAACTGTGATATCGTGTTAAAGTTGCATGGGCAGCTGTAACTGTACACGCATTCCAAGCTCTGTTTGACTCAATGCGCAGGCGTATCAAGGCCGTTATTACGGTCAGAGGTGGTTGTTCTGGGTACTGATTTCTCAGGAACTATGCACCCAAGTTGCGTGAAAATGTCAGGTCTAGTATAATATATTTGTCCAATGAATACCGTTTATCATCTGAATTTCTTCTTGGTGTAGCCATTTTAACGGCCAGTAGTGTAAATAATACATCTAATGAAAGAGCAACTCAAACAGTTTTTCCTACAAGTTTTCAATGTGAGCACCATCAGTTACACATTGAGTTAATAGGCGAATAGGCGAGTTCTTCTCAAACTTTGATCAACAATGCTATTTCTGAAGTTGGGTAGATCAGCTGATAGACGGTAACTTTATGAACGGAAAGGTAAACATCGCATGATGTCAGATCGTGTGTGAATGTGGAGGTCATGCAAGGTAAACCCTGTGATCCGGCGCCTTCAGGCCAATCCAGCGGTCGGTTACAACGGCGTTTGACCAGTTGCATGCTGAATCATGCCAGTGAGGCAGCGCACCATCTTGCTGCCAAATAAAGTTCTGTGGTCCAGCTTCTTCCAATCGAGGAAACAGCCTTAATTCTAAGGCATCAAGTTAAGAAACACCAGCTACTTTACAGAAACAGAAAGGACCTTAAACTTTCTGGTACGATACGGCACAAAAAAACATTCAGTTTAGGAGAGTCTCGTTGCAACTGTACCATCTCTTGGGGATTTTCTGATCTCCATATGTCCACATATGTGTGTTCACTTTTCCATTTTCGTAAACGACAATTCATCACTGAAGACAAGATACAGAAAATCTTCATCGTCATGGAGTAACATTCCGCTTGCAAAACTGGCACGTAAACCGTAGTCTGTAGGCTTTACGGCTTGTGACAACCGTAAACGATAATAATAACGTAGTTGAAAGCGTCTCCTTAAAATTCTCTACACAAACGTCATCCGAACTGTTAATTCACGACTAGGCTTCAGTACTGACTTCCTGGGGCGACGCGTGGAAGATTCTCACTCCTTCAACTGGTTCTTCATCGCTCTTGGTCGTTTCATACTCCTGCCTTTGAACACAGGCACACAAACAAAATTGTTCGAGTTGCTAGTTCATTTGATGTATTATTTATAACTTTAAGTTGAATGTCATAAATAATACAAAGCCTTAAAACCCGTATATTAATTTTAAACATGCTGACAGTCTGCAGCCTTTCGCGGCCGATGTCATTGAAAGTAAAACCATCCGTGTTGCTGGGCTGCGTCATATCTCCCTGCGCTGGGATCATTTTCACAGAGAAGGGTTTTTCCCGTGCTTATTCTGAGTTATTTAAAATTGCTTCTGCTGCTATTGGTCGGTCATCGTTATTCAATATAAGCGAAATGCGCAAAACAAGAGGGGGAAACGTTTGTCAAAAATACACTACTCTGTATCCAGAAAGGCCCTTACAGGACCTGCAACATACGGTCGTGCATTATCCTGCTGAAATGTAGGGATTCGCAGGGATCGAATGAAGGGTAGAGCCACGGGTCGTAACACATCTGAAATGTAACATCCACTGTTCAAAGTGCCGTCAATGCGAACAAGAGGTGACCGAGACGTGTAACCAATGGCACCCCATACCATCACGCCGGGTGATACGCCAGTATGGCGATGACGAATATACGCTTCCAATGTGCGTTCACCGCGATGTCGCCAAACACGGATGCAACCATCACGATGCTGTAAATAGAACCTGGATTCATCCGAAAAAATGACGTTTTGCCATACGTGCAATCCAGGTTCGTCGTTGAGTACACCATCGCAAGCGCTCTTGTGTGTGATGCAGCGTCAAGGGTAACCGCAGCCATGGTCTCTGAGCTGACAGTCCATGCTGCTGCAAACGTCATCGAACTGTTCATGCAGATGGTTGTTGTCTTGCAAACGTCCCCATCTGTTGACTCAGCGATCGAGACTTGGCTGCACGATCCGTTACAGCCATGCTGATTAGATGCCTGTCATCTCGACTGCTAGTGATACGAGGCCGTTGGGATCCAGCAGGGCGTTCCGTATTACTCTCCTGAACCCACCGATTCCATATTCTGCTAACAGTCATTGGATTTCGACCAACATGAGCAGCAATGTCGCGATACGATAAACCGCAATCGCGATAGGCTACAATCCGACCTTTATCAAAGTCGGAAACGTGATGGTACGCATTTCTCTACCTTACACGGAGCATCACATCATCGTTTCACCAGGCAACGTCGGTCAACTGCTGTTTGTGTATGAGAAATCGGTTGGAAACTTTCCTCATGTCAGCACGTTGTAGGTGTCGCCACCGGCGCCAACCTTGTGTGAATGCTCTGAAAAGCTAATCATTTGCATATCACAGCATCTTCTTCCTGTCGGTTAAATTTCCCGTCTTTAGCACGTCATCTTCGTGGTGTAGCAATTTTAATGGCCAGTAGTGTATAACTGCTGGCACAGGAGCCTTCCTGGACGTTGTTTGTACTGTTCGCAAACTGCAGCTGCGTATTCACTTTCTTGGTAGCGAGTAGCCACGAAGCAGGAAGCCTAGCTGTCCTGTCTATTGAGTTTACATTCGTTCTTAGAAATCTCAATCGCTTCTCGGACTTTTCTTCTATAAATGTTAGTTTCCTTAGCCAGCACACGTACGTTGTTGAAATCAATGTCATGGCCGCAGTTATAGTATTCCGCTAACGTAGATTTCACACTTCGATTTAGCCGCGTGCTGTGTTCGTGTTCCTCAATACGTTCTTTAACAGTCCGTCCTGTTTGGCCCATATACGAGGGTAGTAACTTAAATAGTGGCAACTATTTATTCACAACCGATACAAAATAGTTACGTGTTTGCACCTGTTACTGTCCTGCAAAGTCGTCACTAGAGTTTGTGTAGAAACCGTTGTCAGCGATGTGGAAGACGTAGTACACCGTTAGCACAGCCTGTCCTGTTGATGGTGCGAATGGAGCGGTTTACTGCCTGTCGGATCTCTGGAACAGTTCAAATGGTTCAAATGGCTCTGAGCACTATGCGACTTAACTTCTGAGGTCATCAGTCGCCTAGAACTTATCATTATCATCAACATCATCATCATATAAGACTGATTATGCCTTTCAGCGTTCAGTCTGGAGCATAGTCCCCTTTACAAAATTCCTCCATGATCCCCTATTCCGTGCTAACATTGGTGCCTCTTCTGATGTTAAGCGTATTACTTCAAAATCATTCTTAACCGAATCCAGGTACCTTCTCCTTGGTCTGCCCCGACTCCTTCTACCCTCTACTGCTGAACCCATGAGTCTCTTGGGTAACCTTGCTTCTCTCATGCGTGCAACATGACCCCACCATCTAAGCCTGTTCGCCCTGACTGCTACATCTATAGAGTTCATTCCCAGTTTTTCTTTGATTTCCTCATTATGGACACCCTCCTGCCATTGTTCCCATCTACTAGTACCTGCAATCATCCTAGCTACTTTCATATCCGTAACTTCAACCTTATTGATAAGGTAATCTGAATCCACCCAGCTTTCGCTCCCATGCAACAAAGTTGGTCGAAAGATTGAACGGTGCACAGATAACTTAGTCTTTGTACTGACTTCCTTCTTGCAGAAGAGAGTAGATCGTAGCTGAGCACTCACTGCATTAGCTTTGCTACACCTCGCTTCCAGTTCTTTCACTATGTTGCCATCCTGTGAGAATATGCATCCTAAGTACTTGAAACTGTCCACCTGCTCCAACTTTGTTCCTCCTATTTGGCACTCAATCCGTTTATATCATTTTCCCACTGACATTACTTTCGTTTTGGAGATGCTAATCTTCATACCATAGTCCTTACATTTCTGATCTAGCTCTGAAATATTACTTTGCAAACTTTCAATCGAATCTGCCATCACAACTAAGTCATCCGCATATGCAAGACTGCTTATTTTGTGTTCACACATCTTAATCTCACCCAGCCAGTCTATTGTTTTCAACATATGATCCATATATAATATGAACAACAGTGGAGACAGGTTGCAGCCTTGTCTTACCCCTGAAACTACTCTGAACCATGAACTCAATTTACCGCCTGACTATCCATGTGAAGACCTTTAATTGCTTGCAAAAGTTTGCCTCCTATTCCATAATCTCGTAGAACAGACAATAACTTCCTCCTAGGAACCCGGTTATATGCCCTTTCTAGATCTATAAAGCATAGATACAATTCCCTGTTCCATTCATAACACTTCTCCATTATTTGCCGTAAGCTAAAGATGTGGTCCTGACAACCTCTAAGAGGCCTAAACCCACACTGATTTTCATCCAATTAGTCCTCAACTAATACTCGCACTTTCCTTTCAACAATACCTGAGAAGATTTTACCCACAACGCTGATTAAAGAGATACCTCTGTAGTTGTTACAATCTTTTCTGTTTCCATGTTTAAAGATTGGTGTGATTACTGCTTTTGTCCAGTCTGATGGAACCTGTCCCGACTCCCAGACCATTTCAGTTATCCTGTGTAGCCATTTAAGACCTGACATTCCACTGTATTTGATGAGTTCCGACTTAATTTCATCCACCCCAGCTGCTTTATTGCACTGCAATCTATTGACCATTTTCACCACTTCCTCAAATGTGATCCTATTTCCATCCTCATTCCTATCCCATTGTACATCGAAATCTGAAACATTACTGATCGTATTTTCACCTACATTGAGCAACTCTTCATAATATTCCCTCCATCTGCCCAAGGAATCCACAGGATTCACAAGCAGTTTTCCTGACCTGTCCAAAATACTTGTCATTTCCTTCTTACCTGCCTTTCGAAGACTGCTAATTACACTCCAGAATGGTTTTCCAGCAGCTTGACCCAAAGTCTCCAACCTGTTTCCTCCTGCACTTTCGGTCTCACAATACCAATTTCGCTGCAGATTAAATAATGATCAGTGTCATCCAAGAATCCCCTGAATACACGTGTGTCCCTCACAGCCTTCCTGAATTCCTGATCTGTTATTATATAGTCAATGACAGATCTGGTTCCCCTGCCTTCCCAAGTATACCGGTGAATGTTCTTATGTTTAATAAAGGAGTTTGTGATTACTAAGCCTATACTGGCACAGAAATCCAAGAGTTGTTTCCCGTTCCTGTTGGCCACCATATCCTCTCCAAATTTACCCATGACCTTTTCATACCCCTCTGTTCGATTTCCAATCCTGGCATTAAAATCACCCATGAGCAGAACACTGCCTTGGGAACTAATTAAACCTAACTAACCTAAGGACATCACATACATCCATGCCCGAGGCAGGATTCGAAACTGCGACCGTAGCGGTCGCTCAGTTCCAGACTGTAGCGCCTAGAACCGCACGGCCACTCCGGCCGGCTGGAACAGTTCTGAAGCGGATGCCACGAAGTGGCCCCTTCATCTTCGGAATCAAATGTACAGTATTACTGTTCGTTTTTGGAGAATCACCTGCGAGCAGCTTTGCGAAAGAAGCGGCGACACTCTCTGCACAATCCACCCACCATTTTGCACGACAATGCGCGGGCGCATACAGCGCAAGCTGTGGCTGCTCTGTTCGGTCGATCGGACAGGGAAGTACTGTACCATCCACCATACTCCCCGGACTTAAGCCCTTGTGACTTTGATTTGATTCCGAAGATAAAGGAACCACTTCGTGGCATTCGATTCAGAACTGTTCCAGAGATTCGACAGGCAATAGACCGCTTCATTCGCACCATCAACAGAACAGGCTCTGCTAACGGTATACTACGCCTTCCATATCGCTGGCAACGGGTTCTGCACAACGCTGGTGACTACTTTGAAGGACAGTAACAAGTGAAATCACGTAACTCTTTTGTATCAGTTGTGAATAAATAGTTGCCACTATTTAAGTTCCAACGCTCCTACGCTTTGCTAAGCATATAGCATTATGTATGTTAGGCATGAAATAAAATTATGCATTATGCATGAAACTACGAGAGTACGAAAAAAATAAACCGAATGTATAGTAACAAAAGTATGTAACTATTGTAATAAAATGTGAATTTCTTTCCTGCTTTGTTTGTTAAACACTTTATGTCATCAAAACGGAAGGAAAGCTTTGAAGACAAAGACTTTTGCTAATAATCCAATCTTCCAGAAATAAAAAGAACTCTGAGTAGCTTTTTGTAAAAAAACATATGAAAAATTGTACTAACTCTTAATATCAGCGACAGTAAGAGTATATATGTGTCCGCCCCAGTAGCTGAGTGGTCAGCGTGACGGATTGCCGTCCTCTGGGCCCGGGTTCGATTCCCGGCTGGGTCGGAGATTTTCTCCGCTCAGGGACTGGGTGTTGTGTTCATCATCATTTCATCCCCATCCGGCGTGCAGGTCGCCCAATGTGGCGCCGACTGTAATAAGACCTGCGATATGGCGGCCGGACCTGCCCCGCGAGGGGCCTCCCGGCCAATGACGCCAAACGCTCATTTCCATTTTCCATTTCAGAGTATATATGTGGTATTTCACTTCTTGGTTAGTCATAACGAAATATTTGTTAGAGGATGGAAGTTGCTATGGAGATATCTCCACAACAGCTCAAAAGGCATGATTAACACAAATTTTGGACTCCAGCTACCAGTATCGCTTTAGGTGAGCGCTAAGGTAGTAGGACGTGATTATAAGAGCACTTTTTACAATATGATACAGCGACGGGTGTAAGATAGGGATACAGTCTTTCGCCGCTATTGTTCAATCTGTACATCGGGGAGCAATGATGGAAATAAAAGGAAAGTGCAGGAGTGGAATTAAAATTCAAGGTGAAAGGATATCAATGGTACGATTCGCTGATGACATTGCTATCCTGTGTTAAAGTGAAGAAGAATTACATGATCTGCTGAATGGTACGGACAGTCTAATGAGTCCAGAATACGGATTGAGAATAAATCGAAGGTAGAGGAAAGTAATGAGAAGTAGCAGATGTGAGAACAGCGAGAATGGACACGAAGTAGATGAAGTTAAGGAATCCTGCTACCTAGGCAGCAAAATAACCAATGACAGACGGAGAAAGGATGACATCAAAAGGAGGCTAGCACTGGCAAAGAGGGCATTCCTGGCCATTAGAAGTCTACTAGTATCTAACATAGGCCGTAATCTGAGGAAGAAAGTTCTGAGGATATACGTTTGGAGCACATGTACTGTTGGAAAACTGGAACAGAAGAGAATCGAAGCGCTTGGGATGTGGTGCTACAGACGAATGTTGAAAATTAGGTGGACTGATAAGGTAAGGAATGATGAGGTTCTACGCAGAGTCGGAGAGGAAAAGAATATGTGGAAACACTGACAAGGAGAACGGACAGGATGATAGGACATCTGTTAAGACATCAGGGACTGAGTTCCATGGTACTAGAGGGAGCTGCAGAGGGCAAAAAGTATGGAGGAAGACCATGTGATCAAAACTATCCGGACACGTGGCTGAAAATGACTTACAAGTTCGGGGCGCTCTCTATCGGTAATGCTGGAATTCAATATGATGCCGGCCCACCAATAGCCTTGAGGACAGCTTCCTCTCTGGCAGGCATACGTTCAGTCAAGTGCTGGAAGGTTTCTTGGGGAGTGGCAGCCCATTGTTCACAGAGTGCTGCACTGAGGAGAGGTATCGATGACGGTCGGTGAGGCCTGGCAGGAAGTCGGCGTTCCAAGAGATCCGAAAGGTGCTCTGTTGTTCTGTAGGATTCAGGTCAAGAATGAAAGCCGGTCCATTACAGGGATGTTATTGTCCTGCAACCACTCCGCCACAGGCCGTGCATTATGAACAGGAGCTCGGTCGTGTTGAAAGATGCAATCGCCATCCCCGAATTGCTCTTCAACAGTGGAATACAAGAAGGTGCTTAAAACATCAATGTAGGCCTGTGCCGTGATAGTACCACGCGAAACAGCAACGGGTGCAAGCCCCCTCCATGGAAAACACGACCACACCGTAACTCCTCAGCCTCCGACGACATTCACCAGGCATTCGCCATACCCACACCCTGCCATCGGATCGCCACATTGTGTAGCGTGATTCGTCACTCCACACAACGTTTTTCCACTGATCAATCGTCCAATGTTTACGCTCCTTACACCAAGCGAGGCGTCATTTGGCATTTACCGGCGTGATGTGTGGCTTATGGGCAGCCACTCGACAATGAAATCCAAGTTTTTTCACCGCCCGCCTAACAGTCATAGTACTTGCAGTGGATCCTGATGCAGTTTGGAATTCATGTATGATGGTCTGCATAGATGTCTGCCTGTTACACACTACGACCCTCTTCAGCTGTCGGCGGTCTCTGTCAGTCAACAGACGACTTCGGCTTGTACGTCTTGGTGCTGTGCGTGTCACTTCACGTTTCCACTTCACTATCACATCGGAAACAGTGGACCTGGGGATGTTTAGGAGTGTGGAAACCTCGCGTACAGGCGAATGACATAAGTTACATCCAATCACCTAAGCACTTTCGAAGTCCGTGATCTCCGCGGAGCGCCCCATTCTGCTCTCTCACGATGTCTAATGACTACTGAGGTCTCTGATATGGAGTACCTGCCACGTATGTTTTTGCGGGGTGTCCGGGTACTTTTGATCACATAGTGTGTATATATGACGGACGGATCACCATCAAGTGTCTCACATGCCCTCATTTCATGTGACACTGCGGGAGGTTTGTTTATCGAGGACATTCTGCGAAGACTCGTGATCGAGAACCTAACGTCACCACTTCGCTCTTGCCGGCAAAATACTGGGAGTGAAAACTTCAGCCATCATCTGGCCTCGAACCGGTTTACCTCCGAGTTATATAACTTTTACAATGCCCACATTTGTAGCCGAAGTCGGTAAGGCACGCACGTGCTGCAGCACTCGACTCGGAGGAAGGCCGGTTCGAGTCCAAATCATGGTTGAAGTTTTCACTCCCAGTATTTGGCTGACAAAGGCGAAGTAGCAGCATAAGGTTCTCAAAAATTCAAATGGCTCTAATCCCTATGGGACTTTACTTCTGAGGTCATCAGTCTCCTAGACTTAGAACTACTTAAACCTAACCAACCTAAGGACATCACACACATCCATGCCCGAGGCAGAATTCGAACCTGTGACCATAGCAATCGCGTGGTTCCGGACTGAAGCGCCTAGAGCCGCTCGGTCTCAGCGGCCGGCGCGTAAGGTTCTGGATCACCCCTCTTTGTAGAATGTCCTTGATTAACAAACGTCTCCGCAGTGTCACGTGAAATGAAAGCGCGTGAGACTGTTGATGGCGATCCATCCCTCAAATGTCGACGTTAAGCTAAGTAACCCTCTTGATGCCATTCGGAGTAGTAGATTATGAGCTCGCAGTGTTTCACCTCCTTCTCTCATCAATATCATACAACACGAAGAAAACATTACACTATACACGCACCCATTATACTCATCTACACTCTACAAATACACATATGACACAACAATCAAATATTTTCAAGGAAAGGGGAAGGACACTTTCTCCATCTCTTTTGCTGCGCCATGAATTCTACAGTTCTATATCCATTCAGTTTCTATTAGATTGTAGTCTCGATGAGGCTTATACGTTGTAATCCCGATGAGTATTTCCTTGATGCATCTAAGTACAACACATCTGTGGAGGTACATCTCTTGTTCAGTTTCGTTTTACTTTAATTATAGTAATAATTAGGTCTCTCTCAGTGAAGTCTTCCCCGGTCCGTTTGCTTTTTTCCTTCTATCTCCTAGAAATTCCCAATATGTAATATTTGTGACGAAGTATGGCTAAGTTCGGTTGTAATGCACGCTGACGCACGGTAACGCATGATCGAATTGCCATTGTCCGGATGACAAGCGGCAGAGCGCATTAGTTCCTTCAGTTAGCCTACTCTCGTGCGATCTGTTTCCGTTTCCGATACCTTCTAAGTGGATGTCTAGTAGCCGAGGTACAATATTCATGCAGAACAGGAAAATTGGCTTTATCTGTGGTAATTTAAGAATGCAAAGTAATCTGCGTGGAATGAAAAGACATTCTGATGCTGATTGTAGATGAAGAAAAAAGGGACTGAAATATCCCAAGGGTTTGAATAGTACGCAATGTTTCTTCATTGTCTCGGAGCTGTGGTAAACAAGCCAGAATGTAAAACTGAAAACATTCAAATTCCTTACTTTTTCTCTAGCGCTGCTGGTGCTACTGACTCTGTTGCTGTACCAGCGTGGCTACCGCTCTTGTGGAGAAGACAGCGACTCAGGAATTTTCGAAGTTTCCGTTCTGTATGAGAAACTCAGTGGAAATGTTTGGAGGAACGGGAACAAAGGCCTTTAACAGAAAACTACGAGATGGCACTTCCTTACATGAGCGTAGGTCAGGAGTTCGCGACCTTTCCCTCTTGCGGAACATTGAGAGTCCTGGTACTTTTCTGGAACACCTCGTGCCCTTTGAAAGTTAATAAAAATCTTAAAAATGAGACAAACTTGATTCATTCAGTGATCACGTCAGTTTTAAACCAAAGCTAATAACAAAGAAATTACAATCAAATAGAAAATAAAATATCAGTATCGTCGAAATGTCCAGAAAGAAGCGCCATGTTGTTAATATTTTTCACGAAGCGCTTTCTCACTTCCCCCGGAATACCCGTGTGCAACGAAAGGCAGTTTGAGAAATCCTGGCGTAAGTACTGAAGCGTTTGGGCTGATGGAAAATTTAATGAGATGCAATGGTAGAGCGCAACTGATGTACGAAACAAAAGGATATTTAACTATTGGCTAACTTCAGCAGGTACCTACCCGCTGAAGTTGAGTGTACGTTTGTATAGCGTCTGATAAGTTGAAATGGTTCAAATGGCTCTGAGCACTATGGGACTTAACATCCGAGGTCATCAGTCCCCTAGAACTTAGAACTACTTAAACCTAACTAACCTAAGGACATCACACACATTCATGCCCCAGGCAGGATTCGAACCTGCGACCGTAGTGGTCATGCGGTTCCAGACTGAAGCGCCTAGAGCCGCACGGCCACACCGGCCGGCGTCTGATAAGTGGGGGATGCTACATCGCCCACTAGATGTCAGTGTGGATTGTGTCGGATACAGTGTGTAAGATGTTACAGTATCTCACAGCTGTGTTCAAATGAGAAACGAATTTAAACACGAAGACATCGTAGAAGAAATGGACGACCCACTTCATCAGCGGGTTGTGTGCGAGGTAAATTTACCAGTTATTTTGTTAGTGAAGGTAGCCTGAACATGTAGATCCTGTGACATGAACGAAAGTGTACAACAATAAAGCTTTTGCTGACAACTATGTAATTACTTTCTCTGTGAACTTAATGAAGACGGATATGTTTGCTAACTTTGCAGTATACGTATGTTACGGTACTGCTTATTACAGTTGATAGGTCACCATTATGTACATTTCTTATAACATATGCATATTTCTGTATTTAGATCAATCTGAGGATGATCAAAATGTCGAAAAAAAAAACAGAAAATACTTCTAGTCACGACAGAAACTTACCGTCAACCGAACAGCAGAGGCCCGCTATGTACCTTTCTGACCGCGAGTTTGTCTGTCTCTGAAGATTTTTTCCATGAGCTGCATTAACGCGTGTCAACGCACGTTAGGCGCGGTCGTATGATCGGTTGTAAGTAGAACGTTACATGTCTAAATCCACGATTCGGAAGCGCGCGTCAAATTTCCGTCATCTGAAGTAAGCTTAATAGTACACACCTCACTGCCATCCCTGTCATAAGTGAAAACTGGACACCCAAACTAACTGCAAACTTTCCTTTTCAGACGCACGCGAACCCATTTAGTTCACCGAAGTGCCGTAGACGATTGTCATATTTATGTTGATTTCTTCTGTTGCCGATCCATTCATTGTCTTCAACAGTTCTAAACATGAAGACTAAATAGCGTTACATTTTTAATTTGTACCTCTTGTCCCATAATTTCAGTTTTCTCATTTCGATTCAATATCTGTTTATAAGTTATTCTACATACCCATCTAATTTTTAGCGTTCTTATGTTGCACCACATTCCGAAAGCTTCTATTCAGCTCTTGTCTGTATTGTCTGTAGTCAACGTTTTACTTACGTACAAGGTTGCGCTCAACGCAAATACATGCAGGAAAGAATTCCTAACATTTAAATTTATTTTCGGTGTTAACAAATTTTTCATAAAATCCTATGCTTGCAATTGCCAGTCTGCAATTTTTATCCTCTCTACTTCGGCCATCCTCACTTTTCTGCAAAAATAGCAAAGATTTTCTACTAATGTTTTATTTGTTTACAATTGGCCCAATTTTTAGCAGTAATATGCAAAACCAGTCGTTCAATGTAAGAACTGCGTCTAAAGTCCGAAAAATTACAAGGGTCGCACCATAACAAAAAAAAAGAAAACAGAAGTAATCCAATTTTTGAACTGTATCTTTGGTATCGATTAGTGTTACTGATATATGTGTTCCAACAGAAAGAAAAATTAAAAAACACACCACAGCTGGTTTGTTACTCGTTTATTACGCCACGGCCGGTTTCGTTCGGAAGAATATTATCAATTTGCACTGTCAACAGTCTGCATAACAAATACCCATAACTTAGGAAGAGTGGCTTACTTACGTAACGTTGAAGGTAAATTCTGGAATATGCCTTTAAGGTTACGTAAAAAACTGGCACGCTTCTGTAGGGATCTTTTATCAACACGTTGCCTGTCTAACCTGATGGCGTTCTTTTGAACGAAACCGGTCGTGATGTAACAACTGTGTATCAGTACTGCTGTGGTAGCTTCTTATTAATATTAACAAGAGCTGTCTATGAATCTCAAGACGATCAATTCTGTTATGAAATATCTCAAACAAAATCCTGTACTGACAGGTAAGTAGCACGAATCTAGGAAACATCGCTCTTATGAAACACAACTGGTTCTTTATTCGCACTAAGAAATGAGTGATATAGACGAAGAATCTCGAACTGAGCCCACATTGCCAGATTTGCGGGATGTTTTGACATTGTCTGCACAACCAGCTTCTAATGAAATTCCGTGGCTACAGAATATTGTCTGAGCTGTGCGACAGAAACGGTGATTTCCTGTCATGAAGGTGACGTTGTTGGGGAGTCACCTAATGAAACCGAAGTTATACCTGGGGTACCCAAGGATGCGTTATTGCTCCTTTGCAGTTCTTGATTCATATAAACGATTGAGAAGACAATCAGAGTAGCCCTCTTGGGCTGGTAATCGTAAGGTTAAAAAGAAATTACAAAATCATTTGAATAAGGTACGTGCGTGGTGCGAAAAGGGCAACTGACCCAGGAGAATAAAACATGTGAGGCCCTCTATATGTTAAATTTCACTTCTTAAATTTCGGTTATTTAATAAATCACAAAAATTTAAAAGTTGTCGATTCAACTAAAGCTCTAGAGATTACAGTTACGGACAACCCAAATAAGAAACCTCACGTAGAAAATGTTGTAGAGAAGATTGCATTTTATTGCCAGAAGCCCTTGAAGGTGCAACGGAGCTACTTTCTACAGTACTGCTGTGCTGTACGGAGTCCTGACAGAGAACAATGAAAAAGTTTAAAGAGCAGTATCTACCTTTGTATGTTCGTCACTAAAAGGGGAAAGAGCGTCACAGATACATAATCCACTTGGGATGGCAGTCATTAATACAAAGACGGTTTTCGTTGAGGCGAGATCTTTTCTCGAAATTTCGAAAGCCAACTTTCTCCTCTGTGAACGAAATATGATTCCCACACATATAACACGAAATGACCTTCAGAGCTCGCAGGGAAATATTTAGATTCATTTTTCCCACGCGGTAGTGAGAGTTGGACGATAAAGAAACAGTCTGAAAGTAGCTCTGTGTGTCCTGTATCAAGCACACGAATTTCTGCCTTAGAAGAAAACATAAAATGATGCCGTACAAGAAGACGTATAAAACAAAATTTTCACAAGCGTTAAAGTACTCAGTACACACATTTTCAACCATACCTGCCACGTCGTAGTCCATTTGGTAGCCAGACCTCAGTTTGTTTAAGTGGGGAGGAAAATGTGCGATATCATAATATTCAAGCGGGGTACGCAACTCGGGTATCTGGCAGGTAGGACTAGTACCCGAACAGGATATTTTAGATTGGTGCCTAAGTTGGTGGGCATTTGTTTTGCATGTTCCTATTCCGACTGCTATGGGCTTATTTCTCGATTATATTTTTTTTTTATTTGTAGTTCATTGCTGCTTCTTGAGTTTGGATATTATCATTTTGTCATTTGAAGATAATGAGTGGAGCTGTGGACGCTAGGAAATGGAGGGCCAAGTGGAGAAATCGGAATATTTCCGACATATTTTTCTGTTTGAGTTCAATAGATGGGTGACAGTAGCGGAGGTAGACAACACTTGTACCATTTACGGGGATAATGCCGCTGAATAGAGCGCAGCAAGAAAATTGTGTTCTCGTTTTAAGGAGGATCGTTTCGACATTTGTGATTCCCCAGATTCAGGAAGATCTTTGGCGTTTGATGAAGATGGTTTAAAAAACATTAACCCACAATGATCCACGTTAGTGCACTCGAAAACTGGCAGATATGATGAGCAGTGATCATTCCACCATCGTGCAACATTTGAGTGCTGTTGTTGTTGTGATCTTCAGTCCTGAGACTGGTTTGATGCAGCTTTCCATGCTACCCTATCCTGTGCAAGCTTCTTCATCTCCCTGTACTTATTGCAACCTACATCCTTCTGAATCTGCTTAGTGTATTCATCTCTTGGTCTCCCTCTACGATTTTTACCCTCCACGCTGCCCTCCAATGCTAAATTTGTGATCCCTTGATGCCTCAGAATATGTCCTACTAACCGGTCCCTTCTTTTTGTCAAGTTGTGCCACAAACGTCTCTTCTCCCCAATTCTATTCAATACTTCATCATTAGTTATGTGATCTACCCATCTAATCTTCAGCATTCTTCTGTAGCACCACATTTCAAAAGCTTCTATTCTCTTCTTGTCCAAACTATTTATCGTCCACGTTTCACTTCCATACATGGCTACACTCCATACAAATACTTTCAGAAACGACTTCCTGACACTTAAATCTATACTCGATGTTAACAAATTCCTCTTCTTCAGAAATGCTTTCCTTGCCATTGCCAGTCTACATTTTATATCCTCTCTACTTCGACCATCATCAGTTATTTTGCTCCCCAAATAGCAAAACTCCTTTACTACTTTAAGTGTCTCATTTCCTAATCTAATTCCCTCAGCATCACCCGAGTTAACTCGACTACATTCCACTATCCTCCTTTTGCTTTTGTTGATGTTCATCTTATATGCTCCTTTCAAGACACTGTCCATTCCCTTCAACTGCTCTTCCAAGTCCTTTGCTGTCTCTGACAGAAGTGCTGTAGGGAAGGTTAAAAAATCGGACGTATGGGCACTGCATGTTTTGTATCCCGCCTGGGAGGCGGTGCGTGGGTAGGAACGGGAAAAGAAAAATTACGTCGGTACTGCCAATACAGTTAAAGCACCTTTACTAGTGGATAAACATATGCAAACATATTACATAACTTGCAAGGTGGTGCGAAGTTGAAGCGAAGTGTCCTAGCTGTCTGCACCTGATGAAATGGGCTGAAGCAGTCGCGGAGCTCGTAGACCTCGACAGTACCAGCTAGAGGGCGCTGTCGTCGGTGTCTCGTGGTAGTGACAACCTTTGAAGAACGTACCTACGTTGTGGCATCGTAGCTATCGATAACACAGCATGCTCTAAGCAAAAATAACAAAAATCAGCAGGTGGCCATATATTCGTTTCTGCTTGCTCGTCATCAACTGCCTCGTGAACAACATCGACCATTCCCATTCTGTATCGTTACTAAAGTGCGCGTCATTTATGTTGGCGGTCGAGTTTAGGGTCGTTCTGCGCATCTGACGTCACAAAACACAGTCAGCCAATGAACAGAGAACCACGTTGCCAGATCTCAACTGCAGTGCATAGCATGGACGAGTGTCTTCAATATTAGAAAAGTTCAGTCATAAATAAAGTAATAGAACAAAAGCAATGTCTTGATAGCAGACTTTCTTTTGAAAGTTTGGAAAAAGCGTTCTTTATACCAATTGCTTCATATTCTATTAATTAATTATACCAAACAAGCAATAAGACTCCTAATTCAGGCAATAGGAAGGAAAGGTGTTTGTATCAATCTCACGAACCGCTTTTTCGCACTAAAGAAGACCGGTAATTGTTTATTTCCTATTGTACTTCGACGAAGCGTGAGTAATTCATTGTCGTACCAAAAGTGTTTGTTAGTATTTTGCGTCATGTGTTAGACTCCGCACTGTGTTTTGTAGGCAGACGGTCTGTGTTAGCGTAATGGTTAAGGTGTTGGACTTCTACGCGTAAGGTTATGAGTTCAAACCTTGTGCAGAGCCTGACATTTTAATTATTTAAAAACAATATCGAAGTGCCTTACTTCATGAATTATATTCGTTTGAAAGGAATTTTTTGATATTTCTAGTGCTTTGTCTCTTCATAAACCCTTTCGCTGCTGCAGACACGTGCTCCCCGCATTTCGCGCTGTGCGCAATTTTGTCGTCACTGCACTGCTCGCCTTTGCAGACACATGGTGTTACCACTGCTTTGACACACTTATCATTCGATTTCACAAAAACTATTTGGCCCAAAAATCTGATTTTTACACGTCTTCTTGACTGATACCTTCCCCCCATAAATGACTTAATTTTGTTTCGATGTTCAACGCAGTTATTATGGAGCATGAAATTTAGGTATCTTGTCCACATTTCATTCTCAACATTGTGGCAACTAAAATCGACCATACGGAAAGTATACGCTACGGACTTCTACCTCTGCAAACTCTTCAAAATTTCGTGCAATGGTTTACTACATTTAATGCTGCATAATAACTGCGTTGAACATCGAAACAAAATTAAGTCATTTATGGGGGGAAGGTATCAGTCAAGAAGACATGTAAAAATCTAATTTTTGGCCAAATAGTTTTTGTGGGATCGAATGATAAGTGTGTCAAAGCAGTGGGAACACCATGTGTCTGCACAGGCGAGCAGTGCAGTGACAAAATCGCGCACAGCGCGGAATGCAGGGAGCACGTCTTTGTAGCAGCGAAAGGGTTAATGCGGCCGTGGTGGCTTTACTTCATGAACTGCGCGCTCCCCCCCTAAACGTAAGCTTGCGAACTATGCTATACTATGGCGCTGCTTCTGTTGGTGCGTGCGTCTTGTGCAACTGGCAACGCAGCAATCTCCCGCGTCTGGGCGGGCATGCGCGAGCCGTCAAGATAAAAGAACTGAACTATAGTGGCGAGAAATGGTGTCTTTATGTTAACATAAGGAAAAGAAAGGAGTGTTCGAACCCAAACAAAGCAGCAACTCCTCATATGAAGACCTGCGCACATCCACAAAACATTATGTTATGCATCTGGTGGAACAGCAACGTGTGTCGTACTATGTATTGTTTCCCCGAGATGTAACTATCACTGCTGACATTCATTGTCAACAAGTGCCGCGTCCTGCACATGCAAACCAAGAACAATGGGGAGGAAGATAGCGTTAGCTGATGCTAGTTTACGATAACGTACGCCCGCATTATGATACTTGACAAATAACACTGTACTTGACCTGGGTTGGGGAGCCATTCCGCACCAACCTTATTCACCTGATCTTGTGCCCTCAGATTTTCACTTTTTCCGCTCTCTATGGAACAGCCTGCAAGGGACTTCCTTTCTGGATGAAACTGCGCTGCGAACGTGGCTGGACGAGTTCTTCGTCTCAAAATCATGTGGTTTATACGAGGTGTGGCTAGAAGAAAAAACCGGACCAATACTGGTGAAACAATAAAACGAATGCAATAAGGCTGAAAGTCGCGTGGCCTGTCACGTGACTCTCGCTCCGCCTACTGCTCGAGTTTCATCTGCCTCCTGCACTCAGCCTGCCCGTGGCGTCTGTTTTAAGTAGTTGACGTTTTGTCTGTGCGTCGGAAAATGTTGAGTGTACAGAAAGAACAGCGTGTTAACATCAAATTTTGTTTCAAACTAGGAAAATCTGCAAGTGAAACGTTTGTAATGTTACAACAAGTGTACGGCGATCATTGTTTATCGCGAACACAAGTGTTTGAGTGGTTTAAACGATTTAAAGATGGCCGCGAAGACACCAGTGATGACACTCGCACTGGCAGACCATTGTCAGCAAAAACTGATGCAAACATTGAAAAAATCGGTAAACTTGTTCGACAAGATCGCCGTTTAACAATCAGAGCAGTGTCTGAGTTAACAGGAGTTGACAAGGAAAGTGTTAGGCAGATTCTTCATGAAAGTTTCAACATGAACAAAGTGTGTTCAAAAATGGTTCCAAAGTGTCTCACAATTGAACAGAAGGCTCGCCGAAGAATGATTTGTTCTGACATCCTGGAAAACATTGAAAGTGATCCCACCTTCTTACAAAATGTTATTACTCGCGATGAATCGTGGTTTTTTACTTACGATCCCGAAACTAAACGCCAATCGATGCATTGGAAAACTCCTGGTTCTCCACGACAAAAAAAAAGCACGAATGTCAAAATCGAAATTCAAGGCAATGATGATTGTTTTTTTTTTTGACATCAAAGGGATTGTGCACATTGATTGGGTACCAGAGGGACAAACAGTGAATCAGCATTACTACATTAGCGTCCTGGCTACCCTACGTGAGCGAGTACGGAGAAAATGGAACGATTTGTGGAGAAAAAAGTCGTGGATCCTTCACCAAGACAATGCCCCAGCTCACAGTGCGTTGTCAGTGAAGACGTTTTTGGCAAAACACAACATTCCCATCTTAGATCATCCACCCTACTCACCTGATTTGGCCCCCTGTGACTTTTTTCATTTCCCTAAAGTCAAGTCAGCTTTGAAAGGAACTAGATTTGAGACTGTTGAAGCAGTAAAAGAAAAAGCGACGAAAATAATGTATGGACTTACCGAAAATGATCTGCAGTATTGCTATGAACAGTGGAAAATTCGTATGGAGCGGTGTAGAGACCGAGGAGGAGAGTACATTGAAGGAGATAACATGAAATTGTAAATAATTGTAAATAAATGTTTTTTCCAGCATCAGTCCGGTTTTTTTCTAGCCGCACCTCGTAAGTCGCGGAATGGAAACGTTACTCCAGCGTCGATACACTGTCGTAAATAGTGAAGGAGAATATATTACTGGTGGCTAGCGACGGTGTTACGTGTATCTGTTGTGTTTATTAAACTTATGGAAAAGCGCTACGAGCTTACTTACCAACCAAATATATTTGCGTTTCGTCCGCAACTAGTCCATACCGGCACGCATTCGTTCCTGATTTGTCGAACACCTAGACTGCTTTTTATTGGCAGTACACTTAGAAAATGTAACAGACCTACTAAGGAGACTGTCTACACTACACTTGTCCGTCCTCTTTTAGAATTCTGCTGCGCGGTGTGGGATCCTTACCAGGTAGGACTGACGGAGCACATCGAAAAAGTTCAAAGAAAGGCAGCACGTTTTGTATCATCGCAAAATATGGGAGAGAATGTCACAGAAATGATACAAGATTTGGGCTGGACATCACTAGAAGAAAGGCGTTTTTCGTTGCGACGGAATCTTCTCACGAAATTCCAATCACCAGCTTTCTCCTCCGAATGCAGAAATATTTTGTTGACACCGACTTACATAGGGAGGATCGATCACCAAGATAAAATAAGGGAAATCAGAGCTCGTACGGAAAGATATAGGTGTTCATTCTTTCCGCGCGCTATACAAGATTGCAATAATAGAGAATTGTGAAGGTGGTTCGATAAACCCTCTGCCAGGCACTTAAATGTGATTTGCAGAGTATCTATGTAGATGCAGACAACCGATTCGGCGTCTCTAAATCATTCGATCTTAACCCCATAACGAAATTAGGTCGCGTGGCGTTTTTGGCTAGGAGAAACGCGGTCACGGGGGTGTACGTACAGCAAGATTTGACAGAGATTTGCGGACATCACCTTTGCCAGAAAGTTCGGACACCGATCCCTGGGTACGAGGAAAGGCAATCCTCGAGATGGTGGTGTGACTTGGGCCTCCCGTCGGGTAGACCTTTCGCCTGCTGCAAGTCTTTCGATTTGACACCACTTTGGCCACTTGCGCGTCGATGGGGATTAAATGATGATGATTAGGACAACACAACACCCAGTCCCTGAGCGGAGAAAATCTCCGACCCAGCCGGAAACCGAACCCGGGCGCTTAGGATTGACATTCTGTCGCGCTGACCACTCAGCTATCGGGGGCGGACTAGATGGTGGTGTCCGCAAGTCACTGCTTTCAAGCCGTCGTGTCGGCATATTTCTCGACACTGCCAGTACATAAACGGCTTCAACAGTTTCGATCTTTATTAAGAATGCTATACTGTCAATCCTTCAGTATGTTGAAACTACCTTCTCACCATCAACAGTTACGTTATTACTTTCATTTGGTAACGCGATTTGAAGAAGCCAATGTGTCAAGGAACGATTAAGCGTTTGTTGCTGTATATTAAGTATGCCTATAGCAAGAATAACAAAAGAAAGGGTGGATATGTAAATGGTTATAGTTTATGAAAAAATCGATATTGGAATTCCTATGCTGTTCAGAAGTATGATGCAACGTTCCTTCGGACAAACATACGTGTTTGAAGGAATCTTGCATTGTACTTCTGAACAGCACAGGCAGTGCAATATCGTATTTATCCGCCGAAACCGGGTCAGTGACTTTGAATTACAATGCCTCCCCTATACAGGAACATAAACAATGGGTGTACGAGTACAGGTTATGGACATACGGTTTATAACATACGGAAGTCTGAATCTGGCCATGAGCCGCGCTCGGATAGCTTACTGGTAAGGCGACAGCTCGCTATAAGTGGGAAATCCGGGTTCACGTCAGGCACAAATTTTCACTGTCGTTCCATTATACAACCGATGATTGCTTATATTCGCAAATTTTAATACGTTTCATATACTATGAAAAATTATTAATGATGTCTTGGGGCGGGATAGAGAAAGGAAACACGATAACTAGGAAGGAAATTCTTGGTGAGAAATAGGACAGTAGTCTCTGGAATTTCCGACGACAGGACGGTCACTAAAGTGATGTTTAGTGTTGCAAAATCAGCAAACTTCAGCAGTACAATTTCCATGAAAACCTGGAAAGTAATTACACGTGTCATGAAACATCAGTTTCACTTAATTGACGAAAAGTAAAGAAGTTGAATGTTTTGTGATTGTTATTTCGTACGGGATGAAGATCAAACAGGGATAAAAGTCTTACACATATATAGATTGAGATTTCGATCAGCACGCAGTTAAATATTTCTACAGCTGCATGTCTAGATTTCTTAACCGTTTGTGATAATTTTGCGAGACTGACGTGCATTTTACAGAATACCAGTTATTGTATAAATATAATGCGCTATTGGAAGTGCAAGCCGTTATCCGCAGGTGCAAGGTGGAATATTTCTGTGATTTGAGTCAACAAGCTAGAACTGTGTTTTAATATCACATTTATTTTTAAAACACTTAACTCACTCTGGGATTACTGGTATCAGCGACGGAACATTTACTTCCCCTATAAAGCATTATCTTCTCTAATTTATCGTCTTCTAGAAGAAAACTGCTGCCATCACCCACTTTTGAGACACATCCATGAAGCTGAATTTCAAAGCAGCTCTATGGCTGTTGTTGGTTCCCCCACACTTGACTGCTGATAACGCGAGACAGTCGTCATACTTCCTGAGTTAGGTATTTACGTAACGAAATCACAACCTTTATTACGAAGTTTTTGTATGTCCATCCTTTTGACAGGAGGTCTTGGGGACGACGACCGTTCACTATTACGAGAAAATGAAACGTCTACAGCTGTCCTTATGGTTTTATTTATTTTGTGGCTACCAGTTTCGGCGCTTCAATGTGCCATCTTATTATGAAGATCCCCGTTCCATCCACGTATATCTCGGATAACTGAGTATCCTCAAGTTTTCTTCTTCACCCTTTTCGTTTGATACTTCAATTGCAGAGCTCAGTTGTTAGGTGATCCACAGATATTCGGCCACGTAAGCCGCTCCTCAGTTATTAGGAAGTATCTTTCCTTTTCCAGTGATCGGACTCGCGTAAACACATCACGTAAAATCACCTTCTTCAGCTTCCCTAAATTTGCGATACGCGTAACCATTGTAACGAGACGAAGGCTCACCACTGGTCGTTGTAAGAACATCCATGTTGATATTCACACCAGACCTTCGGAAGCAAAATATGCACAGCGACTTGTTTCCACCAGCGCTGAGACGTGGTACTTAGGGAACGGTAGACTTCGTTGTGGACGAGGCCTTACTCAGTTACCGATGGTTGCTCAGTTTTTTAATCACGTAGACTTTATTTGGAACCAATTGCATATAAGGTTGACAATAAGGAACAATTATCAAATTT
This sequence comes from Schistocerca americana, assembly GCF_021461395.2. Classification (NCBI taxonomy): domain Eukaryota; kingdom Metazoa; phylum Arthropoda; class Insecta; order Orthoptera; family Acrididae; genus Schistocerca; species Schistocerca americana. Next base: position 188,626,394 of record NC_060120.1, read on the forward strand.
GACTGATAATAACTAATAATATCTAATTAAAAATTCTTTAGACAAATTGCATTCACGGCTGAAGGCTTTATTGACCAGAAACTCAAATTATTTGTCGGCTGAAATCCCCAATTGTAATAACTCAAAAAACAATTTAACGGCTGAAGGCATAGATAGCAAATTCTTATTAAAATATTATAAAAAAAGGACAATCTTATTAAGAGACAATATGTAATACAAATTCTGAAGACAAATTACATTCACGGCTGAAGGCCTTACTGACATGTCAGCTGAATGCCCCAATAAAATTACTCAAAAACTATTTTACAGCTGAAGGCCTAGATAGCTACTTCTTACTAAAATATTGTAAAAAAGGGACAATCATATTAAGAGACAATATCTAATTAAAAATTCTTGAGACAAATTGCATTCACAGATGAAGGCCTTATTGACTATCATCACAATCTGACCAAATCAAGGGAGAAGTGGGCCTCAGACAGTGCTCCGAGGATCGACCTGGGAAAGTTGCTCAACTTGGTAAACGATGAGACAGGCAGCCAAGAGTTGTATTCATTTAACCGGATGGCAACTCAAACTAGTAACAGTTTAAATGCGGGCCAACACTCTTGCAACATCTACCTAGCGTCTGATAACCAATACAACGGTGGAGTAACCCAGGCAAGGCGGAACCGGCGGACAGCACTGCGTCTTCAGAATCTGGTGTTTAGAACGTCCAGAAGCAGAAGGACCCACTATGACCAAAGTAGTCCAAAAGAAACAAATATCCTAATCACAATCAAGGAGGCTGTCGGACTACACGCCCTACCGGACAGCAGCGGCAAGGCGAGGCAAGGTACACTGCCGCAAAAATACTCTAACCTCCAGGGCAGGTAATTGGGGCGTTAGCGCCCACTAGGCAGAAAAATACCGCTGTTTGAACTTGATCAATAAACACAAGGAATTCAATGATTTAAAGGTGGAGGACGGTTAATTAATTTTGCCAGCTCCAAACACTCCACTCGTTGCTCTTCGTCTCAGCGACTCTGCAAGCAGCAACGCGCGAACAGACGGCGTGATCTCAAAATAGTGGAGGTTTCACTACTAGGTTAATGTTCACTCAACTCCAACGTCCTGGGTCCGGTGGAGAACGAGGTTGTCGCCCCCGCAACTACAGCCCCTCGATCCGGCAGTGCCTGCTTGCCGTCAGCGGTCGTGGCATGTCCTGGCGCTTTCGGTCCGAACTACCGACACACCCGACCCGGAAAACACTTGACGACCTTCCAAAGATGGCAATAAATATCGATAAACCCTGCTGCTGCTGCCACTCGCGGACAGACAACGCTAGAAAACGTAGTGGCGCCAGTTAGCACAAGAAAAAAACGAGACGCCACTATCCCTATTACACGATGCCAGTCTACCAACGGCACCAACGTGAGCCGCACGCGGCTCAAGCATGACATTCACACAGCACTAAGGCGGAGGAAGGAGAAAGTACCGAAAGCCGAGGAGGGGAAGAAGAGCCTTTATTTAAATAACTGTTGTCGCTAAACCATTACATCGCGCCAACACCAGCTTCACTTCAAAGTGAAACTGTACCACCTCAGGCGCTTACAAATGTACAGCGTGGCCCATAAATATTGCGATCAATCTCGATGTGTGTTAGAGTGTGTCTTAAGGGGCTCCGGAACGCCCTATACTTGCAATGTTAAAATAACGCTTATAAATTACATCTTTCCTCACAAAGTATTTGAGGTAGGAAGTTGAACTTTTTACAGATTATTTATTGGAATATGGGCTACAACTTTACACAGGGATTTTACAAAATTTTAGTTCAGTTATTAAAGATGATTTTTTTCAATTGTAATGAAAATTCACAACATTTTTTTGCAATTTTTTATTTATATATTCAAAAATATACAGTTTTTTGGAAAAAGGCTGTGTTAAATTATGCAGAAGGTACTGTGTAACATTTACTGAAAGTTTGAAACAAATATGTTTGGAAGATCCTTAGAAAACATGTAATTAGTATGAGAAAATAAAAGTTTTGGGAATCGAGCGACAAAGATTGGATTAACTTTTTAGTGCATTCCATATCCATAGGATGGATTATCTTCATCCTCTGCAAACTCCTCCTCCAGCTTCCTCTTTTTCCTCCTCCTGTTGCTTGTATTTCTAGACTCTTTACAGCCCTGTCTGCAGCCCGAAGGCGTTCCTTGTCTAAAGCAAGCATCGCTCGTTGTTGTGTTCGTAGATTTTGCTACCATTTTCTTCAGTTGCAGTTACTGCAACACTGTTCCACCAAAAGGTGGTCATGTATGAACACTTATCACATTTCAGTTGTATTTCACTAGCAAGTCCTACGTGCTTTATTATGGAGAGTTCCAGACCAACTTCACTACAATGAATACATCTTACACAGTTTGAAAAAATTCCTTTGAGAACCGACATATCAAATATTTCATTCACATCCGATTCGCCCATAAAACATTCATAGTTTTCACTCATTGAACCAAGCTTCTTCTGTGAAGTATTTTCTTTCCCACTTTGACTGCTATCGTCTTTATTGTTTACAGTAATAACACATACCTTTGGCTTTCCAACATTTCTCCTTTTCTTAAAAGCCTTCAGAGGATATCTAATAACTTTACTTTTACTCATTATTATACTTCAACAAAACAGAGACTCAAGAAACAGAATTAATTACGAATATTTTCGAGATAACGACAGAGTAAATAAACATGAAACAATCGACAATCACACCAGCGACATATATTGAACCATCACAGGTTAGCCACAACACATACTTTATCTCACATCACTAAAATGTACCTGATGAACACGGACGTTAATAATAACACCATTTGACAGCAGTTTAACAGCGCCACAGTGGGTCACGCCCATGTAGAACACATTTCAAAAAAATTTAAAAATAGTTGTAGTATTCGGAATTGAATAAATTATATATCTATTAAAAGGTAATAGTCTGCAGATTCAGAAAACGCAAAAAAGTAAAAATTGAACTTTTCATGATTTTGAGCCTTTCCGGAGCCCCTTAAGGAACAAATCGAGGATAGAAACTCGTGCCCGGACATATCATCCAGCGATGCTACAAAGCGTGTCAGTTACAAGCGATGGCACCTCCCGCTAGGCTACCCATTCAGCGGCTAACGTGACTTTGGACACTGGCGGACCGAATTCGGAACGTCTCATTCAGTGATGACGACTGATTGCCACTATCACCAGTGGAGAGCTAACTGCTGTGTAGACAAACCTTGTCTCTTATAAACGCGATGCTCTGTTTGTAAACGTAAACAAGGTCCGCAATAGGCGGTAGTGGGATGGTTATTTAACTGTGTGATGAGCTGGGTGCTACAAATATGCTTGACAATGACGCTTAGTCGAAATAAGCTAATCGCACAATTAAAGAAACATCGCATTACAGCCTACTACGGACCACGTTTACGTTCATTAAGCATCTGGAGCCTGTGGACCCCCAGAATTAGAAATTTTGATACTCTGTTGCTTTGGTGGATGACGGTTTCGCACATAGGTTTCCATCTGCAGTTTATTTCTCTTCCGTATACCGAAAATCATTGGAGATTTAGAGGCTACTAGGAGAAAAATGAACCGTGGATGGAAACCTTTATCCGAAACTGTCATCCACCAAGGTGACAGAGCATCACATTCGTAGGAGTCAAGGCCTTTCTACGCCACAGCTAGCTCCATCTTCTCCATTGGCGCTCGTGGTAGTCAGTCGCGATCACCGGATACAAATCAACGTTTTGAAACTTTCCTCCCACGGTCTGTCACATTTACTGCTGAAGTAGTGGCCTAGTAACAGGCACTGGCGTTTGTAACTTCGACGCTCTGTGGCGCCCTTGGATGACGGTTCCTGACACGGCTTCCTATCCACGATTTATCCCTCGAGACACTCTCTACAACCTCTTGAATTTTGTCGCAACATCCTATAGAAGACTTGCCAGTGTCGTAGGATCGTTTAACCGAACAATATAGTATGTGTCTAAAACTATAATCCTTATCCTGTGTTAATGATTTCCCCATCTCATTGTTATCAAGAGTAGGACCTTTTCCTGTCACTATAATAATCGATTGTCATATCATTAAAACAGAAATAGACTATAATATAAAAATCTTGCTATTCCAAAGAAAAGTTCAAATATATTAATTGGCTGAAAATATTACATTAGTTCTATATATTACTTTCTTTCAATGTCGTTTTGAGAGGAACTTCATTAAATAACTAACTCCTTAATTCTGACAAACTACAGTAAAAATTGGTACTCTGATTCGAAATTATTATTCAACTACATGCTTTTATTGATTGTCTGTGTCGTTTTGTCTTTATTTTTTCGATGTCTCATCTAATTACGTCTATTTTTGACTTCTTTTGTGCTTAACTGTCGTATTTCCTGGAACTGAATTTTCAGCATTAGAGAGAAATGGTTAACAAAAACATAGTAGCAGTGAACGTTATTTTGAGTTCAAATTTCTCAGTCATTACTAGATTATGTACAGCAATTAATAAATCAGTATTGGTTTTAGATGAGTAAAGTGTCTTAACTGTGAAAATAATTTGTAAATTCAATTGAGCCCCCAGGTGTCAACCACGTACATTTAATTAATATTGTTGCACAAGTTCAATTTCAATCCAGCACAACCAGTTTCATAACTATTGTCCTTAAAAGGACCGGCGGCCACAATATTTCAATAATAATTATAGTTTCACTAAATCCAGTTTCATAATTAACAACAAATTCGATAACTAATCAAAATTAATCAAGCTAATTACACAGTTTTGTTTCCAATATGTATCAGTGCAGTACGTTTCTCTGCCATTATAACCATCAGTAACACCCATGTCGGCGTTCTGTCGATTCATATTCTTTGCGATTATGCCTTATACGAAAATTAGGTACAACTGATTCACGGTGAATTGCTAATTACCGAAGAGTGCGGTGGTAATTGTGATGGTGGTGGTGGTGGTGGTGGTGGTAAGTTCCTATGGGACAAAACTGCTGAGGTCATCGGTCCCTTGTCTTACACATTACTTAATCCAACTTAAACTAACTTACGCTAAGGACAACACACACACACACACTCATGCCCGATGGAGGGAGGACTCGAGCCTCCAACAGGAGAAACCGCGCGAGCCGTGGCAAGGCGCCCAACACCGGGTGGTTACCCTGCGCGGCCGAAGAGTGCAGACAGGTTGCACTAGCTCTGTGGGATCTAATCATCAATGAATAGCTTCAGTTTTACCAGTAATTTTCAGTAGCTACAGAAAGTTGCCAACTGAAGTACATTGTTTCGTCTACAAGTATCGTACCTTCCCCTTTATCTCAGCGTATTTTAATTAGCTGCCTAAATATTTACTGCTCTGTGTAACTGGGGAAAACGTCAGTCCAAAAGCTTGTAATATTGAGGAAAGCAATATTATTAAAATTAACCTTATTACTGAAAAAATGAGACGTCATGTAGAAGGTGTGAAATACAAAAGTACACCCCACCCAGTGACTACACAGATAATTTTAGTTACTGTGAATGCAGCTAATGGGTACTGATTTCAGAACGTGTGTTCAGTCTAAGCAATGTGGATCCATTGTTACTTTATGAAGGAGTTGGTGTAGAAAACTTATCACTCTGAAGGCGACCGCTGCAAAAGCAGCAGAAATGTCGCTTTTGTAGTTGTTATTACTCTTTAATAGCGACACGGTCTAACAAACAAAACGATTCTATTCAAACGGGAACTATGTTAGATTAGATTAATTCTTGTTCCATAGATCATCAATACGACACTTCGTAATGATATAGAAAGTGCCAGTTTAACAAAAGGTTTCTTTACGTATCTAAAAATTCATATACTGAGTAGAAGGAGTTGTCATTCAGGAATACTTTTAATTTGGTTTTAAATGTTGGTTGGCTATCTGCCAGACTTTTTATACTATTTTGTAAGTGACCAATGATTTTTATGGCAGCAAAATTCACCCCTTTCTGAATGAAACCTAAATTTAGTCCAAAGTAGTGAACATCAGCCTTTCTCCTAGTCTTGAAGCTCTGCACATTGCTATTGTTTTTGAATTGGGGTGAGTTATTAATAACAAACTTCATAAGTGAATATATACAGGGTGAGTCACCTAAAGTTACCGCTGGATATATTTCGTAAACCACATCAAATACTGACGAACCGATCCCATAGACCGAACGTGAGGAGAGGGGCTAGTGTAATTGTTTAATACAAACCATACAAAAATGCACGGAAGTATGTTTTTTAACACAACCCTACTTTTTTTAAAAATGGAACCCCGTTAGTTTTGTTAGCACATCTGAACATATAAACGAATACGTAATCAGTGCCGTTTGTTGCATTGTAAAATGTTAATTACATCCGGAGATATTGTAACCTAAAGAAGTTGACGTTTGAGTACCACTCCTCCGCTGTTCGATCGTGTGTATCGGAGAGCACCGAATTACGTAGGGATCCAAAGGGAACGGTGGTGGACCTTAGGTACAGAAGAGACTGGAACAGCAGATTACGTCCACATGCTAACACCTTTTTATTGGTCTTTTTCACTGACGCACATGTACATTACCATGAGGGGTGAGGTACACGTACACACGTGGTTTCCGTTTTCAATTACGGAGTGGAATAGAGTGTGTCCCGATATGTCAGGCCAATAGATGTTCAATGTGGTGGCCATCATTTGCTGCACACAATTGCAATCTCTGGCGTAATGAATGTCGTACACGCCGCAGTACACCTGGTGTAATGTCGCCGCAGGCTGCCACAATAAGTTGTTTCATATCCTCTGGTGTTGTAGGCACATCACGGTACACATTCTCCTTTAACGTACCCCACAGAAAGAAGTCCAGAGGTGTAAGATGAGGAGAACGGGCTGGGCAATTTATGCGTCCTCCACGTCCTATGAAACGCCCGTCGAACATCCTGTCAAGGGTCAGCCCAGTGTTAATTGCGGAATTTGCAGGTGCACCATCATGCTGATACCACATACGTCGACGCGTTTCCAGTGGGACATTTTCGAGCAACGTTGGCAGATCATTTTGTAGAAACGCAATGTATGTTGCAGTGCTCTCCGGTACACACGATCGAACAGCAGAGGAGTGGTACTCAAGCGTAACTTTAGGTTACAATATCTCTGGATGTAACTAACATTTTACAATGCAACAAACGGCACTGATTACGTATTCGTTTATATGTTCAGATGTGCTAACAAAACTAACGGGGTTCCATTTTAAAAAAAGTAGGTTTGTGTTAAAAAACATACTTCCGTGCATTTTTGTATGGTTTGTATTAAACAATTACACTAGCCCCTCTCCTCACGTTCGGTCTGTGGAATCGGTTCGTCAGTATTTGATGTGGTTTACGAAATATATCCAGCGGTAACGTTAGGTGACTCACCCTGTATATTGCGAAGCTACTGTGAGTATCCCTAGTTCCTGAAATAAATATTTGCAAGACAGCCTTTGCTATGCTCCAGCTGTTATTCTGATTACACGATTTTGTGTGATGAATACTTTTTTCCTTAACGATATATTACTCCAAAATATTACGCCATACAAAAGCAATGAATCCAAATAGGCGTTATGAGCTAATTTACTTTCATGTTTATGCCAAAATTTGCAATAACCGTAACAGATAATCAATGTGTTTCTTCTAATTCAACCTCTCATCAACGCACACCCAAAAAATGTGAGATATTCTGATTAACAGTGTTGTGCCATTTACTGTGCAGAGCTGTATATACTGTGTTTTATCAAAATATAATGAGAGACCATTGCAGAGACCCATTTAATAGCTTTCTGAAAGACATTATTTGCACTTTTCTTCGCTAATACTTAATTTTTTGGTGTGATTATTATACTTCCATCATCAACAAAGAGAACTAGCTTCACAGCTTCGTTACTACAGAGTGGCAAGTCATTAATATATATTAAGAACAATAAGGGACCCAAGATTGAACCTTGGGGACCCCATTCTTGATAATTTCCACAGTTTGAGGAATCTACTGATTTTTGCTGTGGAAGCCTGCTTGCGTACATATCGGCCTTATCATTTATAGACTTAAGGAAACTACAGAGGAGGAGAAGGAAACCTCTTCAAATGAAGCAAGTCTACTGTTATAAGACATGGTGCTTGGAGCAAGAGCAACAAAACTTACGTGTGACATGTGCATTATTGTGTGGAGGCTGAACTTAGGGTAATTGAAGAATCTAGAGATATTTCAAATGATTTGGTATGGATGAAGGTTAAAAATAAGTGGAATAAAGTAGATCTTTGAAAATCCCTAGCAAGTGGGTTGGTTGGTTGTTTTGGGGAAGGAGACCAGACAGCGTGGTCATTGGTCTCATCGGATTAGGGAAGGAAGTCGGCCGTGCCCTTTCAGAGGGACCATCCCGGCATTTGCCTGGAGTGATTTAGGGAAATCATAGCAAGTGGGTAACAGATTGGTGAGGACTGAACCTACGCATCCAGCACTGGTAATGCAGGAAGTTGCGCAAAGAAAGAAATGGAGAGGACGTCAAGGACTGAAACACGAATTAGAAATCATCTGAAGCGCTGGGAACAGGAAACATGAAGAGGTTGCAATAGGACAGGAAGAAACCGAGGGCAGCCTCGAGCTAGTGAGAGTCTAAAAATGAAACAAATAAAGAAACATGTTAATGACGTAGAGGGTCGGTTAAACATCCCAGCCTTGAAGTTCTGAAGTTCATTTTCGCTGCACTCTGCACAAGTAGCAGCGTGCAAGTGAACGGCCTTAAATCCATCAACTTGATTGCTGGCTACGACATGTTACTTGGGCAGTTTGTGTTACGCTCACCTGCGAACGTCTGCTGTTTATGAACGGACAGAGTAATTAATTCCTTCAGCACAGGCGATGTTACTTACAATACCGAAGCTTACTTGTCTAACAGTAACTGGATATAATTTATGTCCTGCAAGGATATCATTAACGTTGGACATTATATGCGTTCTTCTCACAGAGCCTGTGAATCCAATAAGTTGCAGCAACAAACAACATACTAAATATCATGAACGGCTGTACAGGCACATATTCATTTCTTCAAAAAATATTTAGCAATGGGGGAAATAGTGACGTACAGATCAATAAAAGGGCAGTGAGCCACGACAATTAAGCAACCTTACTACTCGAAAGTTTGGGAAATGGCTTTTATGCATAACTGTTAGTGGTGTGACGTGTCTAATTGAAGGCAATGAGGGTAGGTTTCGACTTGGAGAATTACCGTCTACTCACTGGAGATTAACATTTTTACTTTCTAGTGTAGACTTCCACAGCCATCTACTCATATATCCTCAACAAAACGTTTCTGGATATGTGACCACATTATCATAATGTTGTACTGACCAGTTCCCCCCCATCCTTACGAGGAAAACTATTAACAGTGGCCCAAACGTTGGTCAATATAACACATTTAATACATGGTCGAAAAACGGAAATTTGTTATTGAAGCCTTTTATTTCCTTCTCGATCACCCAGTTAATTTTGTACACTGCAACAATATCATGTTTCAATTAGTCCTAACACATTTCGATCCATCAACATGACTATTCATGTCTATTCATGTCTTCACTTTCTTCAGCATACTTGTTAATCATGTTCAATATTAACTCTCAGACGTAAACGTGTAGTTACGCGACAGAGTATGTAGAGTACATGATAAATTGAAAGATGGAACATTAGGAATAATTATAGAGCTGTTAAATGTCTATGACTATATGACAGGTAACTGTCATTTACAGGAAAATTGAGTAATAGCAGAAAAGAGAAGCAGCTGAAAGAATGTCAGTAGCATAGACGGCAGGGCTATAATACAGTTAAGGATTAGGAACTGAGCAGTAAGCACAAGACGAGAATACAAAATTTTAAAATGTTGTACCACAGGTGTCCGCTGAAGATTGGGTAGACAGATCGGATAACTAGTGAAAGCTACTGAATCGAAACAGGGAAAAAAGAAATTTATGGTACAACTTGACTAAAAGAAGGGATCGATGTGGAGCGCAAGTATATACGAATCTATTACACTGTGGACCTGATACGAACAACAAAATTTCCATACTTTCGAGCATCCTTGCAATTTCACCTGGATCCAAACCGATCCTGCGTTATGTACTTGGACTTCGGTTTATTTTCGAACACTAAGCCGTAGCTAAATTGTTTCACGAGGTTTATTTTAGGGGACGAGTATGCTGAAGTTAAGCGCACCCGGCTAGCCGTGTGGTCTAACGCACTGCTTCCCGAGCGGGAAGGCGTGCCGGTCCCCGGCACGAATCCACCCGGCGGATTAGTGTCGAGGTCCGAAGTGCCGGCCAGCCTGTCGATGGTTTTTAAGGCGGTTTGCCAACTACCTCGGTGAATGCGGGCTCGTTCCCCTTATTCCGCCTTAGTTACACCACGTCGGCGATTGCTGTGCAAACACGGCGTACACCATAATTACCCTACCATGGAAACAACATTGGGGGCTACACTCGTCTGGAATGAGACATTCCCGTGGGTGGGGGGAGGGGGGGTGGGGGTGGGGGGGGGGGTGGGGGGGATGTTCACTGAGGGCCGAACCGCACAATAATTCGGTTCGGTGTTTGGCGGCGGTGGGGTGAGTGGACTGCTGTAACCTGTTATGGAGTTGTGTACCACTGTGGGCTACCGCAGGGACGAAGCCGCTCCGTCGTTTCTAGGTACCCAGTTCCATACATACATACACACACACACATGCTGAAGTTCGTTGAAACAGGTAAGAAACTTTACCAGTCTTCTGATTACTTTGCTGCAGCCAGCCATGAATTTTTCCTCTGTGCTGAACTCTTCAAATCCCAGTAGCACTTGCATCCTACCCCCTCAGTTTTGCTGGATGTCTTCCAAACTCTGTCGTTACCTAAGTTTTTTATTCTCTATAGTTCCTTCAAGTGCTGTGGATGTAATTTCTTGATATCTGAAAACATGTTCCATCATCCTGTCCCTTCATATACATCAACGTCTACAATTATACTCTGCAAACCACCGGGGGGTGTATGGTAGGTGGTACGTCCCATTGTATCAGTTATTATGGTTGCTTCCCGCTCTATTCACGTATGGAGCGCGGAAAGAATGGTTGTTTGAATGCCTCTGTGTGTGCTGTAATTATTCTGATCTTATCCTCACTGTCCTTAAGTGAGCGACACGTAGGCGATTGTAGTTTATTCCTAGAGGCATGTTTTGAAGACAGTTATTGAAACTTTGTTAGCAGACTTTCTTAGGATAGTTTACGTGTATTTACAAGAATCTTCCAGTTCAGTACCTTTAATAACTCTGAGACATTATCCCACGGAGACCCCCTTTGACCATTCGTGCTGCCCTTCTCTGTATGCGTTCAATATCCCCTGTTAGTGCTACTTGGTACAGGGCCCACACACTTGAGCAATATTCAAGAGCCGGTCACACGAGTGATTTGCAAGCTATCTCCTTTTTAAACTGATTGCACTTCCCCAGTATTCCACCAATAAACTGAAGTCTACCACCTTATTTACACACAACTGAACCTGTGTTATCATTGCATTTCATATCCCTACAAAGTATTAGAGCCAGGTGTTTATATTAGTTGGCCGAATCCACCAGTAACTCATAGATATTATAGCCATAGGTCGCTACGTTCTTTTAGTTTTGTGAAGTGTTTAATTTTACATTCCTGAACATTTAAAACAAGTTGCCAATGTTTGAACCACTTTGTAGTCTTATCCATATCTGGCTGACCTGCAAGGTCAATAACATACAAAATGAACGGGAAGGGTTCCAAAAATCTCCCTGGGACGCACCTGACGTCACCTCTACATATGACGATGAATGTCCAACCAAGATAACATGCTGCGTCCTTCCTACCAAAAATTGCTCAATACAATCACAAATCTCACTTGATACCCCATATGATCGTACTTTTGACACTAAGCCTAGATGTGGTACTGGGTCAATTGCTTTTCGTAAATAAAGATATACTGCATCTACCTTACTGCCTTGATCCAAAGTTTTCAGTATGTCATATGAGAAAAGGGCGCATTGGCTTTCACATGCTCGATGTTTTCCGAACCCATGCTGATTGGCATTGAGTAGGTCATTCCGCTCAAGATATCTCATTTTGTTTGAGCTCAGAGTATGTTCTAAGATTCTACAATAAATCCATGTCAAGGATATAGAATAGTAGTTTTATGGATCACTTCTGCTACCCTTTTTGAAGACGGGTGCGATATGTGCCTTTTTACAAGAACTGGGCACTGCTTTATGTCCGAGGGATCTACAACAGATTATAGTTACAAGAGGACCTAACGCAGCCACAAATTCAGTATAGAACCTGACAGAAATTTAATCGGGCCGTGAGCTTTGTTCAATTTCAGAGATGTCAGCTGTTTCTCAACATCAATAACATGAATACTTATTTCATTCAACTTTTCAGTGGTACGAGGATTAAACTGGACAATTGTCCTGGTTTTTTCTTTGTAAAGGAACATTTGAAAACGGAGTTAAGTATTTCCGCTTTTCCTTTGCTACTCACAGTTTCCTTTCGCATTCGATAGGGACTGGACACTAACTTCGGTGCCGCTAATAGTCTTTACATACGACCAGAATTTATTTGGGCTTTATGAAACATCATATGACAATATTCTGCTACGCTAGTCACTTAAGGCCTCATGCAGTGCTCTTTTGACAGCGTAACGCGTTTCATTCAACATCTTGCTATCTACAGCCCTACGCTTTGTTTTACATCTATTATGCAGTAATCTCGATTTATCTAGAAATTTCTTTACGGTGACTGTATACGACGGAGGTTGCCTCCCATTATGAACTGTTCTACTGGGTACATATCTATCCAGTGCATGGTCAACTATTCTTTTAAACTTGAGCCACAGTTTCTCTAAATTCTCCTGCCCTGTGCTGAAAGTTTCAAGTTCCTCATTCAGATATGATGCTACTGATTTTTTTTATCCAGTTTACTGAACATATATTTCTTTTTGCTTGTTTTAGTTGTCCTTTTTCCTTCGGTATTCGTATTTGGCACAACCGCGTCGTGGTCACTGATGCCAGTTTCGATGTGGACGTCCTGAAAGAGGCCAGGGCTGTTTGTTGCCATTAGATCCAATATATTTTCATCATGAGCGGGGTTCCTATTTCTTCTAGGCACTTTTCAGAGAAGGCATCAGTAATGTTTCACAGGATCGTTTATCGCGCCCACCACAAACAAAACTGTAATATTCCCAATTAATTATTGGATGATTAAACTCTCCAACGATGATAACAGTATGGTTGACGAACTAATGTACATTTTAACTGAGGTTTTCCCTAAAGTTTTCGGTTACATCTGGAGATGAGTGTAGTGGGCGATAGAAAGATCTAATTATCATTTTATGCCCATCCCTAATACGGAGTCTTGCCCAAACAGTCTGACATGCAGCTTCAATTTCTGTGTCGGTGGATTTGAGTTTCTTGTCTACTGAGACAAATACACGACCTCCTTGTTCCATTGCCTATCCTTTCGGTATACACTTAAATTTTCCTGTTTCAACCAGATTTCTGTAGCTAGTATTATGTGATCTTCACTAGTTTTCGGGAATGCCTCAAACTCTGGCACTTTGTTGCGAATGCTTCGGCATTTAACCATTAGAATTTTAATACTCTCACTTGTGGGAGGCATTTCTTTCGATCTTACACTGATACTTCTGGGTTTCCTGCAGGTATCGTTACCTGGATTGGATGGAGAGTCGCCTAATCTAAAAAAAACTCTTGTGATCACCCCACACACAGTGAGCTACGTGACGTGTAGTCCATACTTGATCCATTTAGGGGGACCCTACAGCATTCAGCCGTATGGCGCAAGTTCAGGAAGTCGCAGCCTTTGAAGTGTCTGGTTTAATCCTTCCTCACGACTCAGAACCAAGGGCCACGGACAGTTCGGGGAACAATGTAGGAAATTGTGAGTATCGTTGAAACTCCATGCACAAAGCTGGTCTCCACAACCTTCTCCCCAGTCGCTGGAATGATCCAACTATGACCTCAGAGCCCAGACAGCAGGCATCATTTGTTCCAATGTTCGCCACAACCTGCAGTTGATGGCACCCTGCCCCTCAATAGCTGCTGGAATAGCCTCTTCAAAAAGTTGAATGAGGCTCCCAGGCATGCACACCGAGTGCACCTGCTGCTCTTTCCTGTCCCTTGCTGCCATTTCCCTCGGGAGTCGGTGTACCATTATTCGCCGTACGTTTGTACTGCGGACGATTAATAGACCACCTACCCTTTTGCGTTTGCATTCTCTTGAAACTGGACAAAACATGTTTCCCCAAAACAGGTGAAGAGAGTCCCACTAGCACAGCTTCAGTTACAGTGAAAGACAGCACCTCCGACTTGTTAGTTACGGAGATTGGTACAATACCATGAGTCCCCCCTGGTCCCCGTCCAACCTGTGTAGGACGCCTACATGTACCTGTAACACCCCACTCACGGCCAAGTGGATCAGTAATGACAGATTTTCTGCAGAGGAGAGGATCGACAGGAGAGGACACTACTTGTGGCACGTCTCGTACTGGTATCACAGGTACATGCCGCTCTGGAGCTCCTCCAACACACGGATTCGCCGCAGCTGCCATAGTTTGACAGCAGTCACGGCGATTTCCAGCTGCTTCCCGCTCGAGAACAGCATTCACAGTGGGGGTGGTGCAATGTATTGGAGGGCGGTGAACAAATAACATTAAATTAAACCCGCTGGTTAACTTTTAATCTGTTGATCTAAAAAGTTGCTAATTCCCTATAGGAATTCAAGCAAATACAGAAAACGAAATTTCTGTTAAGGGAACACAGAAACCTGTGGCAAAAATTACTAGTTTCCTAAAACGTTTTGAGGCTGGTTATAGTTGTTAGCAAACTCAAAAATAGGATTAATTTACTTTAAATGTAGATACTATTTAGCGTTATTCCTCATTAATGGAAAACTAGATGCAACACATTATGTTAGAATATCTCCTACAGTAACTAATTTACTACAAAGTACTCGTAGATTATGAAAAGGACAGTGATAACTTCCGAAAGTTCTCAAAAACCTTTGGTTTCTTTGCATCGGTATACAGGGCGATTATAGTTAAAGTTAAGCTTTCAAAACGCTGTATAAAGAACACCACTGGTCAAAATGACGTCAAATTGCAACGGAATATTATCGGAAAAGGGGGAAAACGCATGGCAGAAGAAAAAAATAGTGTAAAAATTGATCAATAGATGGCGCTGTATGTGTCAGAATACGTAAATGAAAACACCTGTCATGCGCACGACCCATTGAAGATGGCATAAAAACGTCAGGTACACAGTTTTTCCTCCTTTCACGTCTGCGACGTTCGCCATGACTGTCTCAATGCAGGATCGCGCTTGCTTATAAAGTTGTAATACCAGAATGATGACTGTGCACACGCCGCTCTGCGGAAGTTGCTGACACTGAAGGTTTTGAAAAAAGGCGTTGGTCCGATGACTGCCTTGGGTCTGGAGAAAATGATTCGGAAATTCTAAAAGACGGGTTCTTTTGGTGTGCAACCTCGTAGAGGGACGAAACGAATTGATTCGACGTCAGTGGAAGCAGTGGCCACAACAATGCAGGACGAGACGAGTGGTGGTGTGCAAACGTGAAGTGCACGGAGAATTGCCCAAACATTGGACATACCCGTGAGCACGGTGCGTAAAACCCTACGAGACATCCTTCTTTGCTATCCATTCAAAATTACTCATGTGCACGAGTTGCTTCCTTTTGACCTGCCAGTAAGAGAGACCTTTGCTTTAGAATTTCTTGCTCGCATGCAAGTGGACAATGACTGGCCGTGGAAGATTTTGTGGACAGATGAAGCCCACTACCATCTGACAGGATTCAATGCACAGAACTGTCAGATATGGGCAACGGAAAATCCACACGCAAATCAACCAGAACCACTTCATCCTGAAAACGACACTGTGTGATGCTGGTTTACGGCATCTTTTATCACAGGGCCATATTTTTTCGAAGAGACAGGTGCTTCCTGCCCTATTGCCTGTACCGTCACTGGTAAGCGCTACGAGTGTCTTTTGGGTAACCACGTCATTCTAGCTGCCCAAAAGCGTGGATGTGTGGATGGGATCATTTTTATGCAAGATGACACACCTCCGTACATTGCAAATCAAGTTAACCAGCTGCTGAAGCACCATTTCGGAAATGCTAGAATTATCAGCCGCCATTTCCCTACAGCGTGGACGTCCCGATCACCTGATCTTAATCCGTGTGACTTCTGTCTGTGGGGCTCTCTGAAAGATGTTTTGTTCAGTATTCCGATTGCAAACTTAGCTGCGCTGAAGGCACGAACTGCGCAACACATTCTGAACGTGACCGGGGGAACACTTCGATCAGTTGTGGAACATGCTGTTTATCGATTTCAACTCAGAAGACGGTGAGCAGCACATTGAACATGTTTTGCGCCAGTCACACGGAAATTAATAATCTGATTTGATTTTGATTGATGCTTTTTATGCGGTTTTGGGTCACAGGACGATTAAAAACCGATGTGATTGATGCTTTTTATGCAGTTTTTGGTCTCAGGACAATTGAAAACTGATTTGAGTAAGGCTTTTTATGTGGTTTTTGGCCTCAAGACAATTAAAAATCGATTTTTCCCATCCGATGTGATATGACCTTGTCGTGGTGGATGGGTTTACATAACTAACAGTATCACACCTGTACACGCATGCACACTGAGTAGTACAGTTTGTTTAACGTCAAACGTACACCTTAGACGTTGTTGTATGATTCATTTGTCGTTTATAGTCGACCACTATTAAATTATGATGCTTAAGCGCCATCTATTGCTACATTTTGTAACTATTTATTTTTCTTCTGCCATACTATTTACCCCTTCTCTGATAATATTTCGTTGCAATTTGACGTCATTCTGACCAGTAGTGTTATTTTTACCGAGGTTTGAAAGTTTAACTTTAATTGTAATTATCCTGTACAATGAAATTCAGGGATGATGTATTTCTTCATGCTAAAGTTTTCCACATGGTGCTGTCCTTGCAGATTCTGTGGAGAAACTCCTTGTTTCTTATCACTCCTCCTTATTTTCAATATCCTTCTACAGCAAAGCATCTCAAACCGATTGTCTTCGTATCACGTTTCCCGCAGTCCAAGATTTAATACCATATAGTGCAGCTCTTCCTCAAGGCTGATGTTTGATACTTGTATTGGCCTCTTTTGGCCAAGAATGCTCTCTTTGCCCTTGCTAGTATACTTTTTACGTCCTTCTTGCTCCATCCATCATGGGTTATTTTGCTGCCTAAGTGGCAGAATTGCTTAACCTTCTGCTTCAAGATCCCCATCTTTTGTGTTCAGTTTATCACTCATCTCGTTTCTGCTACTTCTTTTTACTTTCGTCTTTCTTCGATTTACTCTCAGTTTATACTGTGTTGTTCCTCACTTCCACTAATGATAGCAAAGTTATCAGCGAATCTTATTGTTGATAGCTTTCCACCCTGAGTTTTAATCCCACTGCTGAACCTTTCATTTTTTTTCCATCATTGAATTTTCGATGTAGGCAGTGGTTTCAACGGGTGGAGATGCTGAATTTTTGTGGAAGATGTGTTGCCTCTGAATGTTAGGCAAAAGAGTGAGCGTCAGCCAACCTCAACATCACTGTCTGGAATTATCTGAAAGCCACCTTTGGGAGTCGACGGATTGGCCAAGGTGACCCTGTTGCCTAGCCACTCAGGTTACCTGGCCTCACGCATCTGGATTTCTTCCTGTGGGAGCCTATGAAGCAACTGGGGTATGAAACGGTTGGGGAAACGCAAGAAGGCCTTGTCGTTGGAATTGCAGTCGCTGCTGGTACCAATGAGGGCACGCCAGAAATCTTTGAACGGACACAAAAGTCAAATTGTCTTATTTTTTCCCTCTTGGTTGTTGTACATATTGTAGACTAACCGTCTCTTTCCTATTTTTCTGAGAATTTTACATTTTGGACTGCATTTTTTTCGGTCTATAAATCTTGGCTCATGCTTCCACTATCAAAAGCAACGTCAGTGAGCCGTGGCTGGCTCATACTATACGTTGGATTAAACCTTGGTTGCTATTCTGTGTTTAGTCTCCTACAGTTACCGCAATTATGCTGTTATCCTCTCCTTCCGCAGGTGGCAGCAGCAGTGTATATCGATATTCGCACCTTTGACTATCTTTGGCCTGGCGCTTATAGTTTCCGGCTGGGCTGTATGCGGGCAGTTGGTTGGTTGGCGTGGAGCAGCGAGGAAGTCTCCGCGGTGCGTGGTTTGGCCAGGCCCGCTGGTGGCCTCTGTGCGGCGTCAGAGTGTGTGGTGCTGTTCCCATTGCTACGAGGTTCGTGGCTCACCGATCCTGGAAATGAAACATGAGTTTTGACTTAATCTACCAGTAAGTCACGACTGTCCACATTTTTTCATTTGGAGTTCATTGTCGGCTGTTGGAATATTTCCGCGAATTTTTGCCACCCTCTGGTGGAGTGTAACTATACTTGGTTATTTGAATTGAAGTGCACCAGCGGAATCTTCTGCCTTGTGGCCGTTAACGTTCTGGTTACCTTAACTGGCCATTGACGTAAATTCAGACAGTGTAATTTCCTCATCGTGTTGTCACTGTCCAGCACAGTGTGTAGTTTGATAGCTCAATGTATAATTGCTTGTGGGCGCCAATACCTTCCCTGTTGTTCCACTGAACTCCCTGTTGTGTGCTGGTCGGGTGAAGTGGAGGGTATCTTGTTGAGGGGTCTGTTGACTGTCTGTCGGTTGGGTTGTCGTCGGATCGACAACGGTTGGGCTGACTGCCTGTCTCACCTAAGCGAGCGTTGGTGTTTGAATTCCAGGCCGATCCTCAGAACTTCTAAGCACCCTTGGGGTTACTGCCTTTTCTTGTTTGTTCTTGTTTTTTGTACTTGTGTGGCTTCTAGTCGATTTTTAGATTAAGGTTCTTTTGCCCTTAAAGTGTCAGATGGTTTGGGCCTTCATCTTAATTTAAGAACTGTTTTACGTAAAGCCTTTGACATTTTTAAAATTAATGTTATTGAGTCTTAAGTGTTGGGCCTTCAGCCGATTTTGAGTTTAAGTTGTTTTGCTCTTAAAGTGTCAGACTCTTTGGGCCTTCAGCCAATTTTGAATTAAAGCTGTTCTGCTCTTAAACTGTCAGATGAGTTGGCCCTTCAGCCTAATTTAACAACTGTTTTACATAAAGCCTTTGGCATTTTTAAAATTAATGTTATTGAGTCTTAAGTGTTGGGCCCTCAGCCGATTTTGAATTTAAGTCGCTTGCTCTTAAACTGTCAGATTCTTTGGGCCTTGAGCCTAATTATGGAACTGTTTTAAGATAAGGCTTCGCCTTTTAAATTTCTGATTTTGGTTAAGCTTTAAGTTATTGGCTCTCGGCCGGCTGGAGTGGCCGCGCGGTTCTAGGCGCTGCAGTCTGGAGCCGAGCGGCCGCTACGGTCGCAGTTTCGAATCCTGCCTCGGGCATAGATGTGTGTGATGTCCTTAGGCTAGTTAGGTTTAATTAGTTCTAAGTTCTAGGCGACTGATGACTCAGAGGTTAAGTCGCATAGTGCTCAGAGCCATTATTGGCTTTCAGCTGTTTTTAAATTGAAGTGGTCTTACCCTTAAGGCAGGAGATTGTACGGCGCATTCAGCCGCTAATTAAGTTCCAAAACTAAAGCTGAGCTTTTTTAAATTTTTCTTGGCTCTTGTAATGTTTGATCAAATAAAAGGTTGTATATTCGAGTGTAACTGACAGCGGCTTATTTTGGCCCCTTTCCACAATTTAAACTACCTGTCCTGTCCTGCTTGTTTAGCAGGGATTCTCAGTCAGAACTGCATCTCTTGCGCCGTCACATTCTACGTCTGTATCTGTATAAAGACTCCGAAAACCACCACATGGTGTATGGCGGAGAGTACCTTGTACCAGTACATCATTCCCTTTCCTGCTCCACTCGCAAAAGGAGCGAAGGAAAAACGATTGTTCATATGCTTCCGAACAGACCGTAATTTCTCTTATCTTGTTTTCACTATCCTTAAGCGAAATGTTTTGCTGGTTACGTAGAATCGCTCTACAGTTATCCGAAAATGCCGTTTCTGTAAATCTTCTCGAATTGTTTGGCGAAAAGAAAGTCGTTTTCCATCCAGGGAGTATCTAAATGATCTTGAATTTTCTGTTCCATTTTTCTGTTCATCAGTCTCGTCAGCAATTTGGATACGTGAGCTAGTAACATGACTGTGCGATAGTTCTCACATAACCTCGGGGTTGTTTGGATGACAATTTTCCGAAAGTGTGATGTTATGTCTCCATACTCCTAGCGTCTAAAGGGCAACTTGAGCTGTCGTTGGGATGCCATTTCTCATATCGGCACGTAATCAAATAATATTTATGACTCCTTTAAAGTTACATCATTTATGTAAGCAGGAAGACGCTATTTTTTATTATCTGTTAGATGATGGAACCATTGTTGCCAGAAAAATACGGGTGAAGTTGTTTTGGCTAAATCAGTACCCACTCAATTTAGATAGCCAATCAACATGCATCATTCGTTAATTTACGGCATGTGTTATATAGACGGTAGATGTGAGAGAAGAATTCGGCGTAAGTACGCTTACCTCTGCCCGGATGTGTGATTTACATGATATTCCACAGTTACAAACAATCGTTTACACGAAAGTACGTGTTCAAGACTGAGGCGCGATTTAACCCGGGGAAACAAATACGTGGAGTGAGTTGTACGCAGCAGATTTCGTACGCTGTTAGCTTTGAGTCTCTAGAGAGCGCAGTTTTTGAGAAGTCGTTCTGAAGCAACATCCGACTGCAAGTGTTTCGTCATAGTCTTAACACCCGCGAGGAACAATGAGTATTTGCCAACTGCGCTTCGTATGATAACGAGATCTGGTGAGCGCGATGACAGTGCTACAGGGACAAAGAAGGGCGTTGTGTACGAGCGACTCCACTATCAGAAAACAGTAGCGTTGCATAAGGATTAGGACAGAAGGGCGCCGACCTGCGGCAGGAGACTTCGAACGGAAAATTACCCACGGCCACACACTTCAAAGCCGTATTAACAGCGGTGCAACTCACTCGGCCTAATAATGGCACGGATAAACTCACCGGATACGAAAACAGCTCTGATTACTCGAATATAAAGTCTTCTATGAACTAACAGTTTCATCATTTTGTTATCTCACTGTCATACAGGATGCATCATCTAAAACTTGCCCGGCTAATAATGCGGAAATGAAAAGTGCTATTGATGTGCGGTTTTCGCAGAATGCATTGGTCGTCAGGGACTCGTATTGCTAGCCGATCAACAGTTTGTAATAATACTTAGAACTACTCATCATTATGATTTCAGCTCCTTGTGTTGGCCGTGTTTCCAGTTAAAATTGTTGGATGTAAGCCGGCCGTTGCGGCCGAGCGGTTCTAGGCGCTACAGTCTGGAACCGCGCGACCGCTACGGTCGCAGGTTCGAATCCTGCCTCGGGCATGGATGTTTGTGATGTCCTTAGGTTAGTTAGGTTTAAGTAGTTCTAAGTTCTAGGGGACTAATGACCTCAGCAGTTGAGTCCCATAGTGCTCAGAGCCATTTGAACCATTTTTGTTGGATGTAAGATCCGCCAGTTATGCAAAACACCGTTTTTCTCAGTACCCAAACATGTTTCGGCACCACTGTGCCATCATCAGTGGGTTTTCGCTTTTATTTATTCTGCAATGTCAACATTTTTGTTAAATGATTATAAAATTTTGTGCATCCTTACTTCACACAACCGATCGTTTCTTTTTGTAAATACCTTTACATTTGTTGTTCATGAATCTTCTGGATCACGTGTGTATTAATTACTAAAGGTAGCATTTCATGTACAACCAAACGATGTTGATGAGAAAGTTTTTTGCTGGGAGTTAACCTATCTTCTAGAATGTACACAAACACACACGCATACACAAAGATAAAATGCAAACAAAATTCAAATCTGGCACTGAACTCTCTGGTGAACAAATGAACACTGACTGCGCTGGGACACACAACAAACCACAGCCACACTGTGTTTTAGTGAAGTGAAAAGTGTTTTAGTACGATATTTGTGGAAAATACTTGTTAAGGTTACGTGTGCATCACAACACCTCAGCATGATGCGGAGAATGGAAGTGCTTGCCACACGAAAACGTAAGTAAAAACGAACAAAGGTGCGAAAACATCGCGACAAACTAAAAATCATTCTAGAAGATAGGTAAACTCCCAGCAAAAAACTTTCTCATCAACATCGTTTGGTTGCACATGACATGCTACCTTTAGTAATTAATACACACGTGATCCAGAAGATTCATGCACAACAAATGTAAAGGTATTTACAAAAAGAAACGATCGGTTGTTTGAAGTAAAGATGCATATAATTTTATAATAATTTAACAAAAATGTTGACATTACAGAATAAATAAAAACAAAAACCCACTGATGATGGCACAGTGGTGGCGAAACATGTTTGGGTACTGAGAAAAACTGTGTTTTGCATAACTGGCGAATCTCACATCCAACAATACTTAGAACGTATTTTTTTGTGTAAACATATGCTTTTTAAGTGTAACAACGCCTGTTGACATTAACAGACTAAAAGTGGGGTAAAACAGAATGTCAGTGGTGGTTGTTGCAGGATTCTAGTGCGACTCTTTTACGAGTTATCTTATTTTGAAAAGATCCCACACCAATACATATTCCATACCTATGGCAGCACACAGTAGGGAACTACAGAAATGCCTACACTACTTACGTGGTTTCTGACCAGTAACGAGACAATGAGCGTCGTAGGTTGTGTTCAAAATGGTCACCAGCAGTGGAAATAGTCCAGTCTGGTATGGAACGACTTCTGCACAGGACAGGTGTCCGATTAGGCTGTAGTAGTACGTCGTTGTATATCATCGAGTGTGGTTGGTGTGTTCTTGTAGACAGCGTCCTTCGGCTTTCCCCACAGAAAAAACTCTACAGACGTTACATCCGGGGAAGGAGCCAGCCATGGTACACGTCCATTGTGTCCAATCCAAACACTTGGAAACAATTAGTGAAGACATGCTGTAGCACGTCGTGCATTAGGGGCTGGACAGACACCATGTTGGTACCAAAGGTTCCTCCTAGTCTACGGAAGAACGTCTTCTAGCATCCGTGGAAAATGGTCTGTTAGGCGGCTGCGATACTTGTGTGCTTTCAGTGTTCCGTCTTTGAAAAAGGGGCCTATCAGCTGATCGTTCACTATCCCACACCACACGTTTACTATCCATGGACGCAGACGTTCTACCTGACGAAGCCAGCGGGGATTGTCGACAAACAAATATTGAATGTTCCGGTGGATTACCTGCTCATGACGGTATATGTAGCTTCATCACAAAGCGAGATGCATGATACAGCTGGAGTATCCTTTCTTAATGCCGATGTACAGAAGTTAACGCGAGTCTCGTAATCGTTTTCATACAGATCCTGACGAAGAGAGATGTGATAGGGATGGAACCTAAGTCGATGGAGAATGCGTGGGGCATTTGCCCTACTCATGCCATTTCCTGGTGCGATCGCGCCAGAGCTAATGTGCGTATCAACTGCAGCAGCAGCAAGAACATTAATTTCCCGCTCCCCTGTTGCCTCTGTACGTTGTATAGGTGTTTCACAACCACTTTCTCGTTACTGGTTGAAGAGACTGATAAATAATCGCCGAGATGGTTGACGTCTATTGGGATATCTTGCGTATATACCGTACAAGAACGAACTGTATTCTTCCAGGACTCTCCATACACCACATACCATGGGTATGTCAGCTTTTTCTGCAAATGGTAAATCCTATCGTCCATTCACGACCTGCTACTAGAACTGTCGCACACTAACCGACCGTTAAGTCATAGTGCACTCAAGGAACACGCATGCACACTGTTAGCAATCATAAGAACGTCATACCTAGCAACTACGCAAGTTTAATGGCAAAAACAAGTGTCGGTGTGGAAACTTTTGAAATACGATATATCCTAAACGATTCGCACTACACCACATCGTCACTATGAAACGTTATCATGTAACCATATGTTATACATTCACTGTAATGTTTGGTGTGGTTTGTTTGGTGAAGGAGACCAGACAGCGAGGTCATCGGTCTCGTCGGATTAGGGAAGGACGGGGAAGGAAGTCGGCCGTGCCCTTTCAAAGGAACCATCCCGGCATTTGCCTGGAGCGATTTAGGGAAATCACGGAAAACCTAAATCAGGATGGCCGGACCCGGGTTTGAACCGTCGTCCTCCCGAATGCGAGTCCCACTGTAATGTTTAATGACCTCATGATGAATGTATATCATATCGTCACATGATATCCTTTTCTGGATTAAGCACATTTGAAGATCGCAACTACACTGACGAAAAAAAATCGCAGTAACAAGAAAAAATTAATATAGGGTAATGAAATTTCGGGAATACATTCGTCTAGGTAAAACATTTCACTGATTAACTGCTGTTTCGTCCGAACAAGACACAGCCAGGGCATAAGCACCACAGGCGCAAAGATGTGAGCTGGTGCCAGTACCACACAGACTCGCCACTTGCGCGAGCTCCACGAGCACCACGGGCGGCGCTGAGAATGAAGACATCGACTTCGCCTCGGCCAACTGCAGGCCGAGTGCAATCCGCCAATGAGCTGGCGAGAACGGACAGAAGCCTACTCAGAAGACAGAAGAGCAGCTCTCGCCCACTTGGTTATAGACCATCGTCCAGAGCTAACTTACACAGGGAACGTCGTTTAGAAGCGAACAGACAGTTGTAAATTGCATTTGGTATGTACTGGTAAATTTACCTACGATCATTTGCACTTGCACTTAGCCATTGAGGGCCCTTTTTGCGTTATATTACAAGCACTGTTGCAGACCTCAATATCCGACAAGTCACAAAGATAAGAAAACCTTTTTAAGTCACTTGTGTGACTTTGTTACTAGTTTGTTGGAGTGTTGTACAAACTTCGTTCTCCCATCCATTTACCGGACCCTGGGGCATAGCTGTGTAATAGTGGCATGGAGAAATTGTCTTAGCGGTGTATTGCACCAGAAGCCGCTTCACGAACTCAGAAACTCGGCCTCCACAGCAGTAGCGACGAAGTCTCTACAAAACTGGCGACGAGGGTTTACAAAATTAACATCACAGGCTGATGTAAGCATGAGACTAGCCACTGAAAATGTGAAATTCTGGTAGATGAATAGCCGGTGTAGCCGTCAGACTGTTGAATGCTAGCATACAATTTTGCATGCGCTGTGTTATACATGTGTCGATGTCAGTTTGTGGGGTGGAGTTCTATGCCTGTTGCACTTTGTTGTTCAATACAAGGATGGTTAATGCTGGTTGTGGACGACGCTGGATTTGTCCCGTATGTGCTCGATTGGAGGCAGATCTGTGATCAAGCACGTTTGGTTACAACAGCGGTACGTGGGCAAGCGTTATCCACTTGAAAAAATACCCCTCGAATACTGTCCATGAATAGCAGCACAACATTTCGAATGACAAGCCTGACGTTCAAACTTGGAGTCAGTGCTCCCTGTGGCATACGAAATCGCATCCCAGACTACACTTTCTGGTTAAGTCCAGTGTGTCAAACATGCAGACAGGCTGGTTGCAGGCCCTCAACTGCCGTCCTTCTAACCAACACCGAAGCAAAACTAGCTTTCATCAGAAAACACAACAGACCTCCCCCCCAGCCCTCCAGTGACCTCTCTCTTGACGCCAGTGAAGTCTCAAACGGCAGTGATTTGGGGACAGTGGAATGCACGTTTCAGGGCGTCTGGCTCGGAGCTGTCCTTCATGTACCCCCGTCGGAGGTTCGAGTCCTTCCTCGGGCGTGAGAGTGTGTGTTGCCCTTAGCGTAAGTTAGTCTAGGTTAGATTAAATTGTGCGTAAGCCTAGGGACCGATGACCTCAGCAGTTTGGTCTTATAAGACCGTACCACAAATTTCCAAATTTACCTTGATGTATCCGAATAGTAACAGTTCGTTGCGTTATTGTGGTGCCAACTGATGGTCAGATTGTTGCTGCAGATGCTGTACGATTCTCCAGACCAGTAAGCCGAACACGATGGTCTTCCTTCTAAGGTAGGACCACGTGGCCTTTCGGATCCTGATATTCTTGCGAACGTACATTCTCTACCGCTGGCAGCAATCATGTGCAGGGGCTACATTCTGCCTAGTCTTTCTGTAGTATCACAGAAGGAACATCTGTCTTCTCGTAGCTCCTATTACACCACATCGTTCAAACTCAGTAGGGTGTTGATAATAGCGTTTTTGTCGTCTTAAAGCATTCTTGAATAAGATCAACTCTCCACATCCAAAGACAACTAATGATCACCACTGTTACGGCGAGTGTTTAAAGCAAGCCTGATTTGCGTCCTCATCACTCTTATGCGAATGGCTCGAAATTTGAATAGATATCATCTTTCAGATGCAGAAACATGCTTACCAACAACTCCCTCTTGCTGTCGCGATTTTTTTTTTTCATCAGTGTATTTACCGAAACCGGCAATATCTTTCATACATCCAAGCAATCTGTGTAATAAATTATTATACAGTCATTACAAACGTCGTATATCTCTACTTCGCAATATGCCAGTTTTTAAAAAATTGTCCATTGAATCGTGTGAAATCCAAATCGCGTTCATCTCGCTGCGATACCCAAAGCTCCATCACAGGGCGGAATCGGATTGATTAGGTGTTTCCAGACTTTCGAGTCGTTTCTTATTGTTACACACCGATGTCTACCAAAGAAAATATCTACGTAACGGTGCGGCGGCGTGATGCATTGCAAAATGAATAAAGCTCCACTCACCTCGTGGTGAATCTCTTGTTAAACTCACGCCTCCTTGAAGTTACTGACACGCAGTTCGCAGCCGGAGAAAGCTATAGAATAAACAGCTGTAGACATTGTAAGCACAAGCCGCACCAAAATTGTTTTGTTGATGGAAGGAGCAGTTAAATGAAACCATTTGTGTGCCTAAAATTTCACTCAATTACAGTAAATTTACATACACCAATCATTACGAAGCCTTACTCTACGGTGTACATAGTCTGAAAAGTCCACAGGCACACATCTATCATAACCGTAGCCAGTTTGTGGTAATTATGAATTATCCTTCACAGAACGGTTCGAAACGGATTCTTTCTTTTAGAATTGCTCATTCAGATGTAGCTCTAAGCAGTCATGCTCGCAAGTAAGCCACGCGGAATTATTTTAAATGTCACCAAAAGTTTCGAATTTTACACTGTGCTTTAACTCGAACTCCCTTCCACACTTTACGAAATTCTCAAACATTTTGGTACCGAAATATAACAATACTAATAATTTTCAGCGGAGCACATACCAATAGGACTGATGACTATGAGATCCAAGAATCGACTCTGCTCCTGTCTCTACCCACAAGAATCTTCTAGTTCCCGAAATACGTGCGAATATGCTAATTTCTGATTGACAGAGAAACATCACAGCCAGTGGAAAGCAGAACCCAACCCGCTCAATCCCCCGCATACATACAGAACCCATGAAAATTTGACACTGAATTAGAACAGTAAATTGCACTGAATAAATTTAGAAAACCCACAAATATATGCCTACATTAACAATGGAAGTCTGATGCAACCAAACACGTAATTCTGTGCACAACGGTTTATTACTCCGATAAAAACACAGCTATTCCTGGCAAGTTCACTCTTGTGTTACTGAAACGTGTATAAAATGAGCATTCGTTCACTTGCCATGCCAATATTAGTGTCTTCAATACAGTAGATTAGTAATTTAGATGTCTGGAACACACAAGACATTAATACATTCTCGTGCTTCCTATCAATGTTGGGCGTCTTGCGTGCCCCTGTCGTTATACCGTTCAACTCCTACCTTTCATTACTTATTCCAACATGAGGCATAACCTTACACAATTACGCTGCTGCGACATTACTAGAAACTTGAAACTAACTGCCTACTATCAACCGGTAACTACAGCTCTTGTCAAGTAAATGCTGTTTATTTGTGGATCGGATGACACTCGGGGTCCAGGGGTAGCGTCTTTGATTAGTAATCAAAACGTCCTCCGTGTTCCAACACCTCTATCACTTAAAATTTGAATAAAAATCATCGGCCATGGCGGCATAAGAATTGTGGCGTAAGAAGTCACCCTCATTCAGCCAACGACCTTATCAATGATGGCGGAGAAGCGGACAGAGGTTCAGGGCACTCTCTTGCCCTTGGGGTGGGAAACTGATGGCTAAAGGTGGAAGAATCAGCAATGATCAATGGCATGAGAATGCAGAAGGCAATGAAACCACTGCATTAAAGACGCATTATATATATACCGACAGGACATGTGGCTTCCATTTGAAAAAGTGTCCTGATGATCTCTCCATTGGCAAAAGGTTCTGGACTAGTCACCCATTCTACCGTCCGGGAGGGGACGGAGAAGGGGGAGGTGATCATGAGAAAAAGATGGAATAACCAACGAAAGGATAGCGTTCTACGAGTCGAGGCGTGGAGTTTGAACTTCGTAGGTAAGCTAGAAAATTTGAAAAGGGAAATGCTAACACAGAATTAAGACATGCGACGGGTCAGTGAAGTAAAAAGGAAAGAAGACAAAGATTTCTAGTCAGATGAGTACAGAGGGATATCAACAGCAGCACAGTGCGGCATTCGTTATGTGGAAGGTAGGGCAGAGTGTGAGGTACTGTGAACAGTTCAGTGATAGGATTGTTCTCATCAGAACCGGTAATACAGTACGTAAGGGGAGATGAAAATCTAATAGTCATGGGGGACTGGAATGTGGTTGTAACGCAAGGAGTAGAAGAAACACTTACGAGAGAGTACGTACTTGGTACTAGGAACCAAATAGGAGAAAGAGTCACTGAGTGAGACGTGATAAAATTTGCTGTTATGAAGAGCGCGCCGCAGCGCGTAGTGTAAAACAGTCGCCTTCCGTTTCTGGCGGTGGCGCTGCTGTGGCAATCGCAGCTTTGGTGTCTCCCTCTGGTGGGAAAGGGGAAAAGTTGGCTGTTCACGTGCATTTAAGGGGCGCTATGAGCTCGGGACGGGGTCAGTCTGTCAGTCTCGGCGAGTCTGGTCAGTTGATCAGCCGGGTCAGTGTGGGGCAGTCAGTGTCTGTCTGTCGTCCGGAGTGGGTTGGGTTGGGTTGTTTTGGGGAAGGAGACCAGACAGCGAGGTCAGCGGTCTTATCGGATTAAGGGAGGATAGGGAAGGAAGTCGGCCGTGCCCTTTCAGAGGAACCATCCCGGCATTTGCCTGGAGTGATTTAGGGAAATCACGGAAAACCTAAATCAGGATGACCGGACGCGGGATTGAACCATCGTCCTCCCGAATGCGAGTCCAGTGCGTCCGGAGTGCTAGTATGCATTAGGCCGCCAGTCTGCTCGAGTTGCTTGGGCAAAGGTCATTGGCGGTTGGATCGGTCGGTTGGTCGGTCGCGCACTGAGACACAAGATGACTGGTCCGCCTTGAGCGTCGGCACATGTGAGGGCACATGTGAGGTCCCCACGCGAATCCAGTGGGCCGCGCCGTATAGAAAGGGGTAGTGGCTTTGCGGTCGACACGAGAGCAACAGGAGTCGAACCACGACATCGGGCTGGCCGGGGCGAGCTGCGACGCCGTGAGACGGGAGATCGGCGTGCCTTCCTGCGTCCGTTGAAGCGGCTGGCAGCGGACGGTTCGGAAGAGCCTTTTGGGGGTGCTGCGCCATGTCTTCGCCAGAAATCGCAGTTATTGGAAGTTAAGTGATTAGTGATATGTTGTTTCAGTTACTTGTTAAATTCTACTTGTTTTCTTGGTCAGTCTCTCGTCCCCAGCTTGCTCGTCTGTCTCCCGTCCGCATTTGTTAGGCAGTTAGTGTCTGTCTGTCTGTCGGCCTGCCGTACGTTAATAGCTGCCTCTGTCATATTTGTCGGATTCGGTGTTAACGAATTCATTGCTTAAGGTGTAAAGGCCGAATTCCTGGAATATGTTTTTTATTTTGCCTATATCTTGAGAGGTGGTATATGTGTAATGTAGAGCATGTTTGTACATTTTATGTAAGACTGCATTTCATGGCTTTTTCTTTAAATGGTCATTTTAGTATATAAAGTTGCCACCCTTCCACCGTTAGAGTTCTTTTAAAACAAGTTGCACCTTCGGTGGCAAATAATTTTTAATGTGAGTGTTTTTTACCATCACCATCCTTCCTACGGGGTGCAAAGTTTATGTGTCCATGTGAGTTGCTAAAATTTTTAGTTTAAAGTGATCTGGTGTGTTGCAGATTGCACCAGAGTAGTCTTTCAGAGGTTGTTGTGAGCGGTCGTGACTACGGCCGTGTTGAAAGGGAACGGCAAGCTTCTCACCCCGAAGGCTCATACGGTCATTATTGATCTTTCTGCCTCTAAATGAAATTGTAACTTGATATTTCGAGGGTGCTTTGCTGCTCATAAATTTTAAATCTGTTTTGAAAAGGCTTTTACGAATAAAATTCCCATTTGTTAAATTTCATTTTCATCAGTTACTCCCTGGCAACTACTTCCACGCTCACCTAGTGTGATTAAATGAGTTAATGTTCTTGATGAATCGCTAGTAAATAAAGTAAATTCCTTAAGAAAAGATTTTTAAAGTAAATTCACGGTTCAATGAGTTTTGTAATAAATTTCAGCTAGTAATAGCGAATCACAAGATGACGAGGCATATTTGGAAAATGCCGGGAGATACGGGAAGATTTCAGTTAGATTCCATCATAGTCAGACAGAGATTCCGAAATCAGATACTGGTTTGTAAGACGTACCCAGCAGCAGATACTGACTCAGATCGCAATTAAGTAGTGACGAAGATGTAACGCAAACACCTGTCGCCATAAACGGCAATGGATGCTAACGTTATACCTCTGCAAGGAATTTTTAAGTAGTTGTGACCGTGAGATAACCTAGTGGAAACAGAACGATCAAACTGGGATTCGTTTCCGAAATACTCCAGTAGAGTTTGAACAATAGTAAATGGTGGGTCTGGAACAGGCTTCTCCCAGCACAAGAGTAAGTTGTAACATAACATATTAAAACTGGTCGCCAGCCTAATTAGACATTCTTGTGTCAAGTGAAATGATAAAGCAGAAGGCAGTGCTAAAGCTAACCCAACCTTCCTTGACTCACACACTAAACTCTTTCCTCATATCTGTTCATAATACAACACAGTAACGTAACCTTGCGGATAAATGTGCCACTAACAAACAAATGGCCACGGAGATAGTAAACAGTAACATATGCCTCCCAACAACAGGTACCTAAATGAACTAGGTGTAACAGTTTATAAACCAATTACCCAGACACATGAAACTAGTAGGAATACTGAACAGGGAAAAGCTTGAAATGATTCCAAATTTAATAAGGGTCTACTAATGATCATAATCTATAACTTCATTGCTTAGTACATGGTCTCTATGTCAGTGCATTAACCAACTTGCATTAGAATAGATAACACAGTAAATAGATCTTTCTTTAAACTTGGTTTGAAGCAACTAAACAGAATGCAAATCAAGCTACACTGGCTCTGAAGGAGCCTTTGCATAAGTTCATCAACTGACTAGCTTAGTTCAAGAGGACTCTTAACCTTCATAATTTGAAGAACCGTGCATATTACCATAAGAAATGGTAAGAATTCTTATCAATAGTTATTAGATAAGTAATTCACCAAACTATAGCTCTTCAAATAACAAATGTGCTTTCATAAGTAGTCTTTTGACCTACTCAAAATTATAATTGGCTGTGCAAATAACAACATTATATTCAAGTTCAGCCAGTTTCTCATAAGAAATTAGGACACTCGGAATTAAATTCACTAGGATAGGAATTCTGTCCATGTTTGTGATTTGGGGTAATCACGGGCGTAAGATATACTTATTAGCAACACCACAATTATTATTATAAAATCAACCAAATTTCACAAATACCTGGTCCATTTACTGAGTGCCAAATATAAACAATTTAGTGGGAGAATGGTAGCACTGGTGGCGCAGTTTGCAGTGGCGGTGATGCAGCCATGGGAGTACTATTGGCCTCGCCCTGTTACATATCTTCTGGCGTCGGAATTATAGGGCCATAAACCATGCCACGATAATTGCATCAACAAATGCAGCATCCGAGGCCTATAAAAAAAATACAGCTCTTAAGCCCTTCTGGCCTCATAACTCCATGAATATGAGCCACAATGACCCGCTACTTCTAGCGAGGTGTTAACCACAGCACTGCTCAGCCCAGACTCCTTACCGCTCACGAAGGACGAGTTGCCACTTAAGCGCCAACCACACCTTTTCCACTCCGCTAGGCTACTTCCGCAGCTGCGGTGCTTCGCCACATCTTTTACACTCAGCCCTATGTTTCTTAACCATGGACCAAGTCATGTTCAGTACATTACATAACAATCATTTCAATAGTTAATTAAATTCACAAGCACAATTTAAACAACATCGTTCAAGACTTCGTATAACTGAAACATATATACATAGTCAAAGGATTTATATGACAAATACAACGTTATACATAAGCAACACTACAGAATGACACATAAATATCGATAAAAGATACAGAAAAAGCCGAAAATAGGTGTTACAAAGAGTACTCCGAAGTTTAAGAGACTAATCAGGAAGAATCATCGCTCAAAGAGGTGGGATACGGAATGCTGAGGAATGAAGAGCTACACTTGAAGTTCTCTGACGCTATAGATATTGCGATAGTGAATAGCTCAGTAGGGAATTCACTTGAAGGAAAATGGACATCTCCAGAAAAAACAATCACCGAAGTTGGACAGAAAAAGATAGGTAAAAAGGAGGTAACTGCGAAGAAACCACGGGTCTGATGAAAGTAGGAAGTAGAAAAATGTTCAGGAGAATTCGGGATTGCAGAAGTACAAATCACTTAGGGATGAAACAGATCGGAAGTACGGGGAACCTAAGGCGAAATGCCTCCATGAAAAACGTGAAGAAATTGAAAAGAAATGACTGTCAGAAGGACTGACTCAGCACACAGAAAGGTCCAAACAGCCTTCCGTGAAATTAAAGGCATGAGGAGTAATATTCAGGGGGCAATGGGAATTTCACTCTTAAATGAAGAGGAGAGAGCGGATAGATGGAAAAAGTACCCAGAAGGCTTCTATGAACGGCAAGATTTGTCTGTGATAGCAGAAGAAAGAGGAGTCGATATAGAAGAGATAGGAGATCCAGTGTCAGAAGTTGAAAGAGCTTTGGAAGACCTAAGATCGAATAAGCGATGGATAACATCCCATCAGTACTTCCAAAATCATTGGAGAAGTGCCAACAAAACGAATATTCACGCTGGTGTGCAGAATGTATGAGACTGGCGATATACCATCGGACTTTCGAATAAGCATCATCCACACAATTCCGAAGACTGTAAGAACCTAAAAGTGCGAGAATTATCGCACAATCAACTTAACAGCGTCCAAGTTGCTGATAAGAATAATATACAGAAGAATGGGAAAGAGAATTGAGGATGTGTTACAGGACGATCAGTTTTTCTTTAGGAACGGTAAATGCACCAGGGAGACAGTTCTGACGTAGTGCTTGATAATGGAAGCAAGACTGGATAAATATCAAGGATGTTCGTAGGATTTGGCACCTGGAAATGTAAAATGGTGCAAGATCTTAAAACTTCTGATAAAACTGGGGGTAACCTATAGGTAAAGATATGTAATGTACGATATATACAAGAGCCTAGAGGGAACAATCAGCATGGAAAACCAAGAACGAAGTGTTCAAATTAAAAAGGGTGTAAGCAAGAATGTAGTCTTTCGCCCTACTATTCGATCTACACATCGCAGAAGCAATGACTGAAAAAAAGAAAGGTTGGTAGCGAAATTGAAATTGAAGATGAAAGGATATTAGTGATAAGTTTTGATGATGACATTGCTAACTTCAATGAAAATGGAAAAGAATTACAGTATATGACGAATGGAATGAACAATCTAATGACTACAGAATACAGATAGAGAGGGAATTGAAGAAAGACGGAGGTAATAAGAAGTAGCAGAAATAAGAACAGCTAGAAACTTAACATTAGGACTGGTGATCACAAAGTAGATGAAGTTAAGGAAGTCTGCTACCTAAGCAGCAAAATAGCTCATGACGAACGGAGCAAGGAGGACATAAAAAGCAGAAAGGGTGTTGCTGCGCAAGAGAAGTCGACTAGTGCCAAACATACGCCTTAATTTGAGGAAGAAATTTCTGAGAATGTATGTTTGGAGCATAGCATTGTATGGTAGTGAAACATAGACTGTGTGAAAATCAGAAAATAAAAGAATCGAAGCATTTGAGATATGGTGCTGCAGAAGAATTTTGAAAATTATGTGGTCTGACAAGGGAAGGAATGAGGAGGTACTCTGGGGAATACGGAAGGAGAGGAATACGTGGGACAAGGAGGTGAGACGAATTGGTAGAACTTCTGTTAAGACATCAGGGAATGACTTCCACGGTGCTAGAGGGACCTGTAGAGGGGGAAAACTGTAGAGGAAGACAGAGTTTGGAAAACACCCAACAAGTAATTGAGGTTGAAGCTTGCTAGTGGTACAAAATATTGGCAAAGGAAAGGAATTCGTTGCGGGCTGCAACAAACAAGCTGAAAAAATTCGGCCATTTACATCAAGCGTTGGAAGCCGAATTTCGACACGCGTAGTCCAAAACAACATTGTTGACACTAGTTCACGGTGTTTAAATGCCTCAGGGGAACGCACAGAAAGTACTGAATGATCGGATATATGAAAGATCGGAACCCCTGTCGTCTCAAGTAGTTCAGCTAGTTCCAAATACGCTATGTTCCTGGTACAATGTCAACAACTGTTGGAAAATGTACTGTTGCCATAGAGTAATGGCATTTAGAGAGTATTACCACCTGTGTCACTTTTTTAAAAGTAAACGACTGTTACAGCCTCTCTGCAATCTACCGGGGTCGTTTAAGTATTTCAGAATTAAATGTGTGTAGATGCTAAAAAGTGGCTCTTGCTGTTCGACATATTCAGTAGGTAGATTATCTAATCCAACTTCTTTATTGTTGATTAGCTACGGTATCGCGTTTTTGACGTCTCTTAAAAAAAAAAGAACATCATAAATTGGGACCCTGTTGTTTAAAAACGACTTTTGCAAAGTTCATCCTTGTTTAAGCGTCCGCAGAGTTCCTTGCGTGACGCTTTTATTTTACGTGGAGGTGTAATTTTTTTTAATTATCTAATTTTTAGTATACTATTCGTTCTCATTTAGTTCACCATCTTGGTTGTCCACCAGCTAAGGACGCAGCAAATCTGAACATGGATCGGCATTGCTAAACACAATTGTGGATGTTTCTTTGGATCTTTTTCACCGAGCGACTGACGTTTTCTTGCGTCAAGGGAACCTACATAAAATTTTTCTACGGTTTTCTTCCGTTCCCAACGCTGCGTGTGAATACGGATGGCCATTAACGATGTCATCAATACATGATCAGCGGCTATCGATATTTATCAGGACTTCGGCTGTGACTACTTCACTCCTATTACTGATATGTCCGATTACATTGCTATTCGCGTTCTAGTGCTTTAATCTGAGAACTGAGATGTTTCCAGAAAAAATACATCCTACGAAAGAGTTTGTGGATATTTGTTACCAAAATTGTTACCTCTGTCTCCTTTGTTTATAACATAGAACCATAATATTTAGACCTTACCAACTTATGCAATGAAAGCCTCCAACAGCAACTCTTTATCGGTCGGTTGTTTGATTCAAGATCATCACGTAGGCAGAATACCTCCCTTTGAATTTCAGAGTCGGGACATGTTCAGTGGGTGTAGTAGCTTGCTATTTATTAGAAAACTTGAGTCGTACGAGTTGTAGAGTCACAAACCTTTCATTTACACCGGATGGCACTTCCTCAAGGCGATCGTTTACTTCATTCATAGTGCCAAAAACGAACTCCGTGCTAATGGGATTTACCTACACTGCCTCACAAGGTTCCAGAATCGGAGGAGGAAACGAAGTAAAATTTCTGTTGACGTCCGAGCTGAACCCAAGTGTGTTCTATTGGAGAGAGATCTGGCGATTTTGCTGGCCATAGGAATAGTTTATCATGCAGAAAGTTCATAGAGACACGTGCCGTATGAGAGCGAGCCCTGTCCTGATGTACAAGAGGTAACACATGAGGACGCAGGATGTTAGTGACGAACGGTAGTGCCATGAGAGTTCCATCAGTCACCGCCAGCTGTGACCAAAATTCATACCCAATTGCTCCCCACATCTTGATGCTAGGAATAACACCGCCGTGTCTTTCGGGAGCGTTGAAAGAATGGGACCTCTCCCCATGTTGCAGCCATACTCTCCAACAATGGTCGTCCAGGGTATACAAAACTGCGACTCATCGCTGAACACAGCGCGACGCCAGTCATCAGCCGACCATACTTCCTGGTCATGGCACCGCTACAAACGCAGCCATTTGTGTTGTGCTTTTGACATCAGCCTACACATGGGACGATAATTCCATAGTCCGGCTGCTTCCAGTCTCCGACCAATGATGTGGGATCACATATAGTGTTGCAAAGACTCCATTACTTGTTCTGGGATGGCAGACACAGATGTGAAAGAGCTACAACGTGCACAATGTGGATATCCTTCCTTGTGGTGGTCAGACTTGTGGTCGACGAGAATCCTGAGGACGAGTATGCCTGCCCTCACTCTCCCATTCAGTCCATCAGGCCACTGTCACAAACAAATCCGCCACAAATCTGGATATTAGACCATTCGATCAGATGGTCACACATTCGTGCTTTCTGTGCGATGGCTTCATAAAAAAAATGGTTCAAATGGCTCTGAGCATTATGGGACTTAATATCTTGGGTCATCAGTCCCCTAGAAATTAGAGCTAGTTAAACCTAACTAACCTAAGGACTGTAGCGATCGCGCGGTTCCAGACTGAAGCGCCTAGAAGCGCTCGGCCACAGCTTTCTGTGGTGCTTCGACTTCTTCTTTCTTTCACGTATCCACTGGCCTCTTCAGCACTCAACAGGAGGCTCTCCTTCCACCGTTAGCCCATCAGGGGCTGACCTCGCCTAGTCAAGTCCGACGCTGTCCCCGCCAATTCGCACCATCGTCAGTACATTATAGCCATGCAAGCCTTTTTTCAGGAGGGTGGTGCAGGTTTTCATCCCTCCTGTCTTCTCGGTGCTTGAGGCAAAGTGATGGTTTCCTCTTCCTTTCGTTCTGCCAACGTAGCTCCTGAGGTCCTCCAACATGTGCCATTCAACGTCCACCTCTATGCCATCTTCTCATGCTCCTGTCCACACCTAGTCATTCCTATTCTCGTGCTCCTGATCATGCCTTACCTCCCGTGATGTCCTTCCTGTCCCTTTAGGATCTCCTACCGGTCTTTCCTCTTCTGGTGCTCCTCCATACGTCATGCATTCTGTGGCGTCCTTCTCGTCTTCCTGCGAAACTCTTTCAGTCCTTCCATATGCTCCTCATACACGATCTAGAAGCCAGAATTACTTCCACTGTTACAGGCCCACTGTCGGATCTTTGGCTACGATTTGTAAGGTGATACATCGCCGCCTCATAAAACGCCCATAAAGGACTACATGGACCTTTGGCGAGGGAGAACTTCATTCACCTTTAATTTTACACAAACTTTTATTCATGTAAACAATTAATTCAAATAACAATCGCAATGAAAAATTTTGTCAAATGAGTGGTTACCAGATATCTAAACAGGCACAAGTTTGTCCTTGAGACAATAATACTGATATAGATACAATCATTAAAAGCAACAAACTAGGCTTAAATAACAGTTCACTGAACAGCTTGTCGTTATAGTGATTACTAGTTAAGACATCAGGCGACAGCAGACGATTTACGCTAATGCAGCTTTCTGGGGATTATTGTATCATGATTAACAGTAGAATGATAGGGATCAATCGTTACAGTTCAAACGGCAGAAGCCAGCTTGCTTTAATACAAATTTCATGGGAATATAGTAACAGCTAGAACCGAAGACAAATTGAACAGCGACAAAATTGACTTACAGACAATAAATGACACCCCTCGAAATGCATTTGTAACTGAATAATTAGAATAAGCAACTTAAAACATACAAGTTTTTCATCTCAAGCATGACTTAGCTACTGCCTGAAAAGGACAGGCAGTAATTACATATACAGATATTCTTTTAACGTTTGTGAGCCTTGGATCAGTCAACGACACTTATATCATAAAAATGTCTGAGCTACAGGCACCAGCCACGTGCAGACACGAACGCTGTATACAACAGGCAGCTTGCATAACGTTGGTCGACCACCAATTGTCAGCCCGACCAATAGTGCGAAGTGTACAAGCCTCAGGCCGACTTTGTCTCACAAAAACTCCCTCAAACAGCCAAATGATACAGGGTGTATCTGGAGCATAAACGGAACATTGTAATGTACTAAGAAAGACACGCAAGAGCCGAAGGCGTAGATCAAACCCACAACCCAGGCTCAGAGACACAACAAATCGTAAGAAATTATCATCCAATAAATCGCGAGTCTCAGGACAATAACAAAGACCCTAAAACTTTAGGTTCATCACAACCCTTTCCTAATAAAGCCAAGGCAGTGCGCTTAGAACAATATTAAATGAAACAACATCAAATTAGTACCAAAACACGTTAAACAAATTGTCACTGCCTCCGAACAGTAACCAAATCGTACTCAAACCACAAGTATTTTAAACAAGCAATTCAAATCAAACTAGCAATTAGTTGATTTGAATTAGCTCAAGGAAAGGCACAAAATGATAATTTAGCCTTACAATAATTTCAGTTCCTTGATGGACCTACAGATTTAAGACTCCGAGGAAAGATCTGGCGGAATGACCATACATTGGGCATCAGCCTGTTCAATGATACACAGTGTTTTCTGAAACAAACACTAAGATTAAGAAATAACACACAGTAAGCCCCAAGTTTTAAATGGTAAACCAGAATATCGACGCAATCAGATGCCAACGCGAATTACTACAGTCAGAATGGCACAACACGTTTCGTAGGGGCAAACCATAAGATAAATTTTGCACAGAGTTTCGTGACTGAGAATCAACCAGTAATCCGTCTCAGGTTCATCACACTTGCAACACGGAGGGCAGAAAATGTGTCTCCAACGAATCACTTAAATACAACGATGTCACCTTATTGCGTCAGTTGAAGTCCAACAGCACTGGGAAGTTAATTCATGAGTCAGGACCCCCAACAACACATAATGAGCTAACGACCACCAAACTTCTTCGCTACGCAATGCATCCCAAACGAACCCAAAACACCCGGCGCCGACCAGAAAGGATCTTATTGTAGCAACAGGCTTCGCCGCCTTGGTAGCCTCTCTACATCTACATGGATTCTCTGCAAATCACATTTAAGTGCCTGACACAGGGTTCATCGAACCACCTTCACAGTTCTCTATTATTTTAATCTCGTATAGCGCGCGGAAAGAAAGAACACCTGCCTCGCGCATGTCACCTCCTAACGCATGCCCCGTAAACCGCCAGTACAATTCGCATGTGCGGAATTCGCTATAAATACCATGACTGCATCATGTCTCCTCAGTACTTAGTCTGCTCACCTGAGGACAGCCGCACGTCTCTTAGCCGAAATATCGTGGCAGAATATTGATGGGATTCGGCTGCGGACCCGAAAATTACTGGAAGAAGATATACGCTGGGAAAATTTTAGAACCCACATCAAATACCTCTACGGGGAGGAGATGGTTCAGGATATCAGCAGATTGGATAAATTACGTGAGAAAAGAGGCAGGTTACTGTGCTTACTTAGAGAGTTAGAAGCGGGTTCCAAGGATTTATTTTATTTACATCTGAAGATTTCGGCAAGATGCTCCTCCCTTAGCTGGGATTGGATTGATGGTGTAACTTGGGCCAAAGCGGATTGGGCCCACAGGGATAGTACAAATAGACAAAGTACTAAGTTTAATCGTCTCGCAACACGTAAACCGCAAAAAGCCCCTTCTGGGCGATACGTTGTGAATCTCACGGAGAAATTGTGTTACGATGCGACGATGTCAGTGCTTGTGAAAGGTTTAAACTTTGCTCCTACACCTTCTTTAACTTCATCAGTTCTATTGAGGAGGCTATTAGACCTCTTGGCGTGGAATCTGCAGACGAAGTTCGCCGGGAATCGTGTCGTACCTTGCTGAAATGTGCGCCGCAACGGAGTAACATCTCTCCAGCGGAAAGAGCTGCTCTGCACAACCTCCGTGAAGATATTGGTATGTTCGTACTCCCTGCTGATAAGGGTAGTGTTACGGTCCTTTTGACAAGGGAAACCTACAACGAGAAGACATATAGTCAACTAAGTGATTTTATGT
Source organism: Schistocerca americana (assembly GCF_021461395.2). Taxonomy (NCBI): domain Eukaryota; kingdom Metazoa; phylum Arthropoda; class Insecta; order Orthoptera; family Acrididae; genus Schistocerca; species Schistocerca americana. Next base: position 188,666,840 of record NC_060120.1, read on the forward strand.
ACCGCAAAATCGATAAGGACCCAACGAATCGTGTATCCAGAAAAACTGCTATTCTTTTGAATGCTAGTTCTTTATCTGGACAAGTGCTCAAGAGGCTGAGACCACACAATGCTGTTCCACCAAGACTGTATGGGCTGCCTAAGGTTCAGAAGGATGGCGTTCCACTACGAATGATAGTGAGTAATATTGGTGCTCCTACTTATTCGACTGAAAAACATCTGGCCTGCTGCCACCATATAAATAATTCCAAGAATTTTGTCAATCGTTTGAAGACTGTTAAGCTGATCAGCTCGGATTTACTAGTCAGCTTCAATGTGGTCTCACTTTTTACCAAAGTGCCTTTATTTGACTCACTACGTCATATTAGTAACTTGTTCAGTGATTGATGATTTGACGACTTTGTTTGAAAGTACTCTCCCCTAAACTTATTTTTTTATTTAATAACGAATTTTTTGAACAAACTGATGGTGTCGCCATGGGGAGTTCCTTGTCCCCTGTGGTGGCCAAATTTTTTATGGAAGACTTTGAGGAGAGAGCTCTTGAGTTTGCCGTCTTAAAGCCTACGGTTTTCTGGCGGTACGTAGACGATACTTTCGTTGTATGGCCTCGTGGCAGACAGGAACTGGAAAAATTCCTTTGTCATATAAACTCTTTACATGAGAATATCAAGTTTTCCATGGAGATTGAGAAAGGTGGGACTTTACCCTTTCTAGATGTGTTAATACGCCGTAAGAATGGTGGGTCTATGCACAGAAAACCCATGCATACAGATCTATATCTTCAGGCATCCAGCTGCCATCACCCTTCAGAAACCTCCGGTTTTCTCCGTACTTTAATTCATCTGGCGCATGTAATATCGGATGCTGATAGCCTTCACGAAGAATTAGTGCATCTGAAGAAAGCTTGTAAAGAGAATGGCTACACTTCGCGTCAAATACGGAAGACCATGCACAATTATAATTACAAGAAGCAGCGCTCTGAGGAGGCAGCTGACGAGTATAAATCAACTGCGTTCCTTCCATATGCCGGGAACGTGTTGTAAGAGGTTCGAGCAGATGTAATTTCGGTGTATTGCTCATGCGCTGCCTGCGATATGCAAGGTATAAGAGAATCTGTGACCAGAGAGCAGTATTTACTGCAGTAGGAACTGTGTAGCTGTAGCAGTAAGTTGTTTCTAGTCTGCTCTGGTCTGGTCTGGTGTATCGTGTTGCCTGGCCCGGTCGTGGTGCAGCGATGCCGGAGCCTGAGTATTATTGTATTGTATTGTGGGAAGGTTAAATGTGAATGAATTTTGTGGGAAAGTTAAATGTGAAACAATTTTGTGGGGAGGTTACACTTGGCGACAACCAGCCAGGATCGTATTTTCTTTGTGAATTTCTGAGAAGTAGTCATATATGTGCTCTTATTTACTTAAAGGTTGTTTGCATCTGGCGCAACGCATTTACTAATTTGTCACTCTTTCTTTCACAGATCATCGGCAATTTATTGCTCTTTGTTGAAATTGTGTTTGTTCCATTTTTGCTTTGTCTTTGTTTCATTTTGTGCTTAATTTTGATTTGTGAAATTGCCGCGAAAAACTGTTAACAGTACATCGCGATGTGCAATGAGTGAAATAGCCGACTCGAATAATTTGACCGATAATACTTGCGACACTCAGTGTAATAGCGATAGTCCTCCATTTACAGACAATCAGTGCGTACCGACCACTAGTAATGATTTTAATGCTAATGATGAGCAAACAAATTCAATTATATCCTCTGTTAATTTAACGACAATTGATGACGCGGCACGTTCCGATACAATGAAAGCTGGCCAGTTTGACACGTCTGATTTGCAAAATTTGCATAGTGAACAGATACATTTTTCTCACGAAGATGAGCAATGTAGTCAAAATACGTCAGATTTATTTGATTCCGAGTTAGTGACCCACAGTGCACATCCGATTGGCAAACCTTTTCGAGAATCACAGAGTGACCAAATGATTACACAAAACGTGACAATTGCAGGTACACCATCAAACAGCACAGAGAATAGTAGGTAATATTGGCATGGATCAAGTTATGGCATTATTGCTGAAACTTAATGAAAATTTCGAACAAAAAATTAATGAATCGAACAAACAACTAAATGAAAAACTAGGCAACAATTCCAAATAGTCGAATGATAAGCAAGATAACAATTTCAAACAACTTAATGAACAGAACAAACAACTTAGTGAACAGATTACAGCCGTTGCCGCGCAACAATTACGTGAACAATTACGTGAGGAAATTAAGGTTTGTGCTAGGAGCAGTAGTGAAGAAATTAGATCTGTGGCTCAAGAATTAAGTAATACACATGCAGCCACAACTAAATTACTTAGAGATGAAATTAGTGCAGTCGCTAAACAATGTTCTGAAAACGCAACACAGTTACGCGACGAGTTTAAATTAATGTCAGCAGAACTTTCACGCACGCTGGATGCGAAAGTAGACGCGAAGTTTGACCAACAGAACAGCCAAATTGACGAACGTTTTAATCACCACCTACAAAACAGTGAAACGCGTTACAGTACATTTATACAGGAACAGAATAAAGTAAAGCAACAAGTCATGGAAACAATTACTGCTCAAAAACAGGAAGATAAGCGTAAATTGTTTACGAAAGCAAAAACATACGTAGACAACAATATTACTACAGTATCAGACGAAATCAAACGGTTGAACACCGAATTGCATGATGAAATCTCCGATCTTAAAACAAAAACAGACATACACACATTAGACTTTCAGACAATGACCAACAGACTTGAAAAGTTGGAACTAATGCAGGATCCCGATGCCATCAAAGCAGACGTTAAAAAATTGAACAAAACCACACGTAAAATACAAAAACAAATTAATGCTTGTGATACTAAAAACGATGATCATGTAAAAGCACTGACTGAAAAATATGATGAATTGGCCAGTCGTATTGATGTTATCGAAAATAACAATGACACCAAATCAGACGATACGTCACCAGTTTCGCTTAATCAAACACCCGAATTCCAAAATTTACAGCAGACGATCAGTGAGATAGGTTCGTACAATAATACATTACGTAGAAAATTGTCAGCTTTACAGCAAGAAGTGACAGAGATGAAAAATGTTTCAGCCTCTAACACGGCACAGCATACGCCACATTCCGAACATTTCTCACACTCACACAGCCTGTATAATTTAGGTAATTTACACAGAGTATGTGAGTTAGATTCCGAACAGTCACAGACAAACAGATTATCATACAATCCTGAACCTGTTCAGACATACAGAGACGATAATTTTGATTACAAGCACTTTCTATCCGTTGGGAAATTTAAGAATGACAGAACACAGATTCACCAATTTATTTTTGTACTTTCACCAGCTTGGCCTGTAATGCAGAAACTAGCATTGGACTGGATACAACAATTTGTTTTTGAATTTTCACCGGTATTGCCTGTAACGCAGAAACTAAAATTTATTTGCAGCGCGTAATACCTCAGGGGATTCATTACACTTCAATGAATATGTGCCATACCGTGCACAGGGCCCCGAGCCGTAGTAGTGCTATTTCATCTTTAGATTTTCTGCACTGTTGCCTTCTCTTCTACTATCCTTTATATCTATCAAAACAGCTCTTCACCTATCGATCTATCTAGGATTAAAAATGTCTAAAGAAAACCTAATATGACAAGTTTTACTTGAAGTGACAGTTATCATTATACGCTCCAGAAATGACAACCACGAGAGCTCTAATAACAGACAAAATTTTAATTATCAGTATCGTCAAAATTATCAGCAACAGGAATCACATTTTGGTAACAATAGAGGTTTTTCCCAACAACAGCAACAAAACCAGCCGGTTAGCATACCTAACCAACAATGTAGTCTTCAAGGTCAACCAAGCTTTAGTGTTTCGCCGCCTACACGTGTAACGTCGGCTCCACCAAATAGTAACGCACAGCAACAAGGGAATGACTACGTACAGAAAACACATCATTTCAACTCGTATCGCAACGCGCCGCATAGCAATGACTATCATGACAGACGTAAAAGTAATGAGCACAATTTTCAGCGTAACAGTCGGTCTTACCAGCAGCAGAATCATCCGCAACAATAGATTATCATGAATGAACCGGACAGTAGATATCATCCCGAACGTAATACGTCAGGACGAAATAACAGAACAGTAAAAATAGTTGAAATGCCACAGCATCCTCCCGCGAATAACAGCACGTCAGAAAGAATGTGACTAGATACAGTACAGGTTGAATCTTCCAGCAACGCAAGCAATACTTTTGACAAAGAAAATCTTGTTCACGAAAATGTTATTACTTTTGACGACATCCGAGACACTCTTTTGCAGGAAAAACCAGTTATTCAAAAAGCCATTTCCCACCCTGTCATTGAAGTAAAGATTGGATCATCCAAATTTTCAGCAGTAATTGATTCTGGATCCCCTATGTCAGTTTTAAATGAGGAAACTTTCAACGAATGTAACAAAGAGAATACCTATCCTACATTACCATTAGGCAAAACTAAAGTAAAAGGAGCAGGATCTGGTAAAGGAGTAGATGTAAAGTTACAGACACACTTATAATTTTGTATTGCAGGTCATACGTTTCACTCAAATTTTTGGATTGTTCCCTTATTGACAACAGACGTTATTTTAGGTACGAATTTTCTGGTACAACATGACGCAATTATTGAATTTCAAAATTCGTATTTAATGTTAAAGTATAAAAAATGTACAACTGGCATTAGGATTTCAGCTCTCTTTATCTGCATAAGAACAAACAATTAATCGGACAGAGGTCATTTCTGCATCACGTAACGTAGACTGTCATTCCACATTGTTTACCGATACATACGTACACAATTATAATACACCAGACGAAGCTGACTATGACGTTAAGCAAATGATTTCTGATAAAGTAAAACAAACCAGTGCAAATACAGACGACGAACGCACGCAGCTACGCAAAATTCTTTTACAGCAAGCTCCAGTTTTTGACAACGTCCTTGGTGCTACGTCTGGATTTATGTATGAATTTCAAGTTAAACAGCACCACACGTTTAAAGCCAAACATTATCCCATTCCGTATTTTCACAGAGAACAAGTTAAGAAAGAATTGCAAGCTATACTTGACCAAGGAATTATTGAACCGGCAGTTAGTCCGTTCATAAACCCGCTCCATATTGTTAAGAAAAAGGATGGTTCACTTCGCCTCGTATTTGATTCGCGTCACATCAATGACATTATTATTAATGAAACAGATCGCCCACAGACACTAGAAGAACTTCTACAGAAATTTCGTGATACTGCTATTTATTCCACATTAGATTTAAAATCGGGATTTTGGCAAATTCAGCTCCATCCGAACTGCAGAAAGTACACAGCTTTTCTCTGTTTTGGTGACTGTTATCAGTTTTGTAAATTACCGTTCGTTTTAACTATTTCTTCAGCAGCATTTATTCGCGGTTTGAATACTATACTTCCGACAGAATTAAAAGACAGAATCACAACGTATGTAGACGACATTCTTATTGCAGAAGCTAACTGGTCTGAACACAATCTGATTCTTGAACAACTGTTACAAACTTTTCGTGCACAAGGACTCACAGTTAATCTTAGCAAATCGCACTTTGGTAAAACTTCCATAAAATTTCTTGGACATGTAATTTCAGCAGAAGGTATTGCGCCTGACCCGGAAAAACTTCAAGCTTTACGTGACATTACTGTTCCTACGACGAAGAAACAATTACGCAGCTTTCTGGGATTAATTAACTTTTTCCGTAAATGTATTCATTACTCTGCTTTGGATACCCCTAGATTGTGTCAGTTGACGGGTAAAAACACTATTTGGTCCTGGGATAGCCAAGCGTAGTCTGAATTTGTCAATCTGAAACAAGCTTTGTTGAACGCACCACTTTTATCACACCCAGATCTAACTAGAAATTTTTCCATTGCCACCGACAGTTCTAACACCGCTTTAGGCGTACACATTTTTCAGGAAATTGAAGATGATGGTTCTACAGTAATTAAAAACATCACCTTTGCGAGTCGCATTCTGTCACCTGCTGAACGCAATTATTCTGTTACAGAACTTGAAACATTATGTGTTGTATGGGCATTTACGAGATTTCGGCATTTTCTTTATGGAAGACATACGACCGTTTACACAGATGATAGAGCTATCCAGTTTTTACTTTCAGCAAAATTTACACATGACAGGTTAAGCAGATGGAAACTTTATTTACAGGAATTTAATTTTACAGTTGTTCACATTCCCGGTACACAAAATGTTGTAGCAGACGCACTATCCCGTTCTCTCAGCAACAATCAGCAAGACATCGCAACCAACTTGTGCTAAGCAAATTTTAGCGTCATGTATATTCAACAAGTTGCATTTGAAAATTTCATTTCGGCGTCATTACGAGATATAGCACTATAGCAGAGTAAAGACAACGTATGGAAAGAAATTAAACACCTTTGGCAAGATAGGAATAATGTTACCATCAGAAACTATTACACTGTACGCAATAACATTCTGTTTCGCCGCTCTCACCCTGACAGCAACAACTGGTTACTATGCATTCCTGACGAACTGGTTAACAAATTAATTTGGTATACTCATTTAAGTTACGCACATTACGGAGCCAGAAAATGTTTTCCTATACTGAGACAGAACTGTTATTTTGCCAACGTGGAGAAACGTATTCGACGAATTTTAGCGTCATGTAAAATCTGCCAGAAAGCTAAGTCAGACACGACTTCACATATTCCTCCGTTACATCCCATTGTACCTGTTAAATTGAGACACATGGCCGCTGTAGACATTTTTGGTCCGATTCCAAGAACTAATAGAGGTTTTTGTTATATCTTTGTCACTGTTGAACTCACTTCGAAATTTGTAACCTTCACACCGTTACGCAAAGCTACTGCTAAAACTATTTCGAATGCATTTGTAAAACATGTTCTATTTCATGTAGGGCATGTATTGAAAGTAATTTCCGACAATGGACGACAGTTTCGATCTGCTATATGGACACATATGTTACGAATAAGAAACATTTCTCCGATCTATATATCCAGGTATCACGCTTCTTCGAATCCTTGTGAACGACTAATGAAAGAAATTGGTAAACTATGTGGAATATACTGCCATAAAAAATATATTGATTGGGACACACACGTACTCTCATTCCAAGACGTAATTAATTCCATACCAAATGAATCTACTATGCTATCTCCGACTGTTATATTGAAAAATGTTGAACCACCTAACAAGATTAAAGAATTAGTATCCTTTCCTACATCTCGTCGACTACGCCACCATGAAATAATTGACATTGCACTCAACAACATCAAACGTGCCGCAGAGCGCCAGAGAAGACAGCAAAAACAGGTTTGTACACGCCGTGACTTTCACGTTGGACAGAAGATATTAGTACGCACACATTATTTATCCAACAGAGGAAAGAGTAGATGCAGTAAATTTGAGCTTTTATACGCAGGTCCATATCGAATTCGCAGCATTCCTCACCCCAATGTAGTACACGTCGAAACTCTGAGAACCAGAAAAAGCAGGGGCAATCACCATGACTCCAATATTAAACCCTTTATTGAATGAACATACTTTATGATTTATCATACTGTAATGCCATTTCCTGATTTTTGTATGACCACTTATGCAATTATATTTATATGACTACTTACTGATGATCATCATATTTTTTTCCTGGCAAGTGCCCGGCAAGGTAAGGTTAGCAGGTCGCTTTTCTTGTCGTTACACATCAGACTGTGCACATTTTTCCAGATAAACTTACATATTTTATGACCAATTATGCAATTCTATGTATGTGACTACTTACTGATGATTATCATATTTTTTCCTGGCAAGTGCCCGGGAAAGTAAGGTTAGCAGGTCGCTTTTCTTGTCTTTATATATCAGACCGTGCACATTTGCCATTTTTCGTGTATGTATGATTGTTTTCCTGTTTCATTTGTATGCACTACGAAATCTTTAAGATATAACAAACACCAGTTGACTTTGACATTTTTCCTTATGATATCTCAATATCTTGACTATTCTACACTTTTGGCTTCTGCATTATGAGACTGTGTGTACATTTTTGCACCTGAACACTCTCTATGTTTTTGACATAATACGTTTTCTGTCATGCTATGCTGTATGCTTAATTATATCACTAGAAACAAGTTTTTATTTAATGAGAACATGATTTAAATGCAAGATATTAATCCTTATTCATCATTTTCAGAAAGCAATAACATGTAAAAGATATAACTTAAACAAACTATAGTGGATTACTATGAAATGGGAATTTCATCTTCGGAATGAACGAAAGAAAATGCAATACCTCGTCATGAAGAGTAAATGGATCAGAATTAACAAGCATTAACAAGAATATACTATACACATCGTATGATAGCAGTCTTAACTAATTATTTTTCTTTCAGAATACGAGGCGATTGATGCAGGCTGTCAGACAGAACTACACATCTTAGTTTTAGTGATGAAATATGCTAGAAGTAAGAAACTCTATTATGAATAGTTGTATGAAGTAAATGGTAATATGAATAATGAATAATGAAGTGTCTTTTTTGCAGATGATAATGAATGATGGTGAATAGTTATATGAAGAATATGCTAATATGAATAATGAAGTTTTTCTTTGCAGGTGATGATAGTAATGAAGTTATGGTAATATGAATAATGAAGTTTTTCTTTGCAGATGGGGATAATGATGTACTTTATACATTTACTGTTAGTTAAGAAATGCTGTGTAGTTATTTAAGTATTTGTTGCAGTTCATTTTGACAGTATGTCTTATATCGCATGGTATAATGACTGAATGTTTTGGAAAGGACAGCTAGAGTACATACATATTGAGCACACGTTTCATTACCTGTTAATTCGAAGTTCACTACTTTTCAGCATAATATGCGTTTCTTCTTTCAGCTGAATAATCCATTTTGTATTTTGTCCAGGAGAAGCTAAATTAATATGGTACAAGCAGTTAGTCATTAAACCCGTTCTAGTACTTGCATTTTTTTACCCATTTGTGTGTGTCATTCATGAATGTGATCACATATACTCTACTTGTTCATAACCTTGCTACAGCTGACTCATGACGAATGACGTTATTAATCGTTATTTACAGCAATAAGTCAAAAGCAAATATTTTCATGCCCCAGCAATTAATTATCGATCCCAACGCAATGCATTGCTAGCACAAAAAATGTATGCTACTAGTTTAAGAGATATTTCTAGTACTAAATATAATGCAAATTTCTCAGATGTATTGAATCCATTATATCTATGTATTATTGGACCACAGACCTTGAGTAATAGTTATAGTGTGCTACATTTTAAATATGTCCTATGTCACTTGAATGATGAGTTCTGAGTAATACTGAATGATGTTTTCTAACCACAGACCTTGAGTAATAGTTAAAGTGTGTTACATTTTAAATATGTCCTATGTCACTTGAATGATGAGTTCTGAGTGATACTGAATGATGTTTTGTAATAATGCATAAATGCTATGCCAATAATTTCTGTAAATAATATTTTTGTTAAACTCTATAAATGCTATGCCAATAATTAACTCTCATTTTGAATGATGACCTCTGAATAATACTGAATAATGTTTTATAAAACTATATGAATACTTTGTAACTGGCCAATGAATGCCACTATTTCTTATATTTTAAATTTGTCTGATGTCACTTACATGCTATTATATATGAATACCAGTAGCTTGATGCTATACTCATTAGCTCCTGTTTTGAATGATAACTTCTGAACAATGTATAAAAATGTTTAGTAACTGGCCAATGAATGCCAATGATTACTATAACTAGATGAATTATGTAAATGATATGCCATTAATTAAATCTTGTTTTGAATGATGACTTCTGAATAATGCATAAAAATGGTTTGTAACTGGCCAATGAAAGCCAATGATTACTGCAACTAGATGAATTATGTAAATGCTATGCTATTAATTAACTCTTGCTTTGAATGATCACTTCTGAATAATGCATAAAAATGGTTTGTAACTGGCCAATGAGTGCCAATATTTACTGTAATTAGATGACTTATGAATAATGTTCTGTAATGCTCCATACATAGTACAGAAATGTTTAGTAACTAGGCAATGACCGCCAACAATTACTCAAATCGGTTGATAGACTAGTGTAATTCTGAATGCTGACTAGCATAAGACTTAATGTCCTTCCTGACTGCAATATCCGTTTGTCCTGTCCATCCTCATGATCATGGAGCACTATATTTGGATTTTGCACTAATTCTATGTTGGTGAAAGAGTGTGGATTCTACAAGAATGTGGTGTTGACACATCATGCTGTCCACCACCTTGAACGATGGAGATGTCATTATGGTCCTACTGTTTGGTGTACCTAATGTACTACCAAAATGATAACATTGAATATTAATACACCATATCAGTGTCTTGGCTACACTGATTAATACTTCAGGGAAGAGAACTTCAGATTGTCTCACTTGGTGTTGTGCTTCTGTAGAAAGATATGGACTTTCAGTGCAGCTACGTGCAACCTACTGTGCTACAACCATGATGCAATCCTTTCCTTTCCTTTCCTAGTTCTTGCAAAATGGTAAAAAAATATATACAGTGCATATGCACTTTATGTCATTTGTTAATGTTTTGTACTCATTGCATATCCTAGTTCTTGTAAAATGGTAAAAACATATACAGTGTGTATGCACTTTATGTCATTTGTTAATATGTTTTGTGCTCATTGCGTATAAATTTTGACATTTCATGATATGTTCTGTACTCAGTGCATGTGCACTCTATTTCATTTCATGTTCTGCACTTATATATATGTGTATACTCTGTGACTGTAAACTTAGTTAATTAAGTAGATTATAGAAAAATTTGTTGATCATGGCAAGTCCAATTGACTCACCATCGCTGGCGGGCAGATGTAATTTCGATGTATTGCTCATGCACTGCCTGCGATATGCAAGGTATAAGAGAATCTCTGACCAGAGAGCAGTGTTGACTGCAGTAGGAACTGTGTAGCTGTAGCAGTAAGTTGTTTCTAGTCTGCAGTCTGCTCTGGTCTGGTCTGGTGTATCGTGTTGGCTGGCCCGGTCGTGGTGCAGCGATGCCGGAGACTGAGTATTATTGTATATGGTAAAAAGCAGCCTCGCGCATATGTGGTAATGTTATCTCAAGTCCCATGTAAATGTTTTAAAAATCTCGTAATAATAATCTTCCTCATAAAAAGTAGCTTTTAACAACTATTCATTTCAATTTAAAGAATTTACTAATTTCTCCCATCCATGATCATCCCGATTGTTGCAAAAGAAAAAAAAATGACAGATCAATCGGCCAGCATTGCACAGGGCTGTGCCAGAAAAAATTATTGTAAGAGCAGATATATATGCGTTATCCGGCGACTTCATTGAGGTAAGAATTTTTCCTTTTTTTATTCAGAATGATCTTTCAGGGCCATGACGCAGCACTGCTGTCGTCCTAAATTTACCAGGTTAAATTCACAGTGAATTATTGAAAAGTCATAAGTGAGCGAAAATTTAATTGAGAGGTTAGTTGCATTGTATTATTACCAGGTTACTGAATTTATTTTTTTGTTGGGACGTTACACTGAATGTGAACGACATAATTATAATTTTTACTGTTGAGAGGTTTAGGAATTTTTCTGTTTTGAGCTTAGATAAAATGTGAATGAATTTTGTGGGAAGGTTAAATGTGAAACAATTTTGTAGGGAGGTTACAGTGTCTTCTAAAATAGGCAGATTGCTTAGGAAGAATAATATTAATGTCACCTTCCGTCCACCAGCAAAGAGCTGGGCCTTAGTCGGATCCGTTAAAGTCTTTACAATTGAGGAAGGGGTGTTTATAAAATTCCCTGTGAGTGTGGTTCTGCATGTATAGGTCAGAGGACAGGAACGGTCCAGGAACGCTGTGTGGAACACGAAAGACACACCCGTCTGCGGAAACCTTTAAAATCAGCAGTGGCAGAACACTGCATTTCCATGGGACATGCAATGGAATACAATTATACCAAAATTTTAGCACCGGTTTCCAGGTTGTGGGACCCTGTAATTACAGAATCCGTGATAATACGTCTTGCTCATAATTTAATGAATCGTGATGACGGCCTTCACCTGGATAAAAATTGGAATCCAATTATTAAAATTATGCGGTCGCAACGGAATCGACATGCTCAGCCGGTACTCATCGATTACATTGTTCTTACTTCACCACTGAGGGCAGCACACACTACTTGGCTGCCTCACGCATGGGACCTCCCAACTCATGCGCCGTAAGCCACGAGTATGATTACCATGTGCGGAATTCGCTATAAATACCATGACTGCATCACGTCTCTTCAGTACTTCCTCTACTCGCTTGAGGATCGCCGGACGTCTCTGGACCGAAAAATCGTGGCAGAATGTTGATGGGATCGTCTGCAAACCCGAAAATTACTGGAGGAAGAAATACGCCGGGAAAATTTTAGAAGTCAAGAACACCTATACTTTTTCGTACGAGCTCTGATTTCTCTTATTTCAACATGGTGATCGTTTCACCCTATGTACGTCGGTGTCAACAAAATATTTTCGCATTCGGAGGAGAAAGATGGTGATTGGAATTTCGTGAGATGATTCCTCCACCACGAAAAACGCTCTTGTTTTAACGATGTCCATCCCAAATCCTGTATCATTTCAGTGACACTCACTCGCCTATTCGCGATAATACAAAACGGGCTGTGCTTCTGTGAACTTTATCGATGTACTTCGTCAATCTTATATGGTAAGGATCCCACACAGCGCAGAAGTATTCTAAAAGGGGTCGGACAAGCGTAGCGAAGTCAGTCTCCTTTGTAGGTCTGTTACATTTTCTAAGTGTCCTGACAATAGAAGGCAGTCTTTGGTTAGCCTACCCCACAACATTTTCTATGTGTTCCTTCCAATTTAAGTTGTTCGTAATTGTAATTCCTAGCTGTTTAGTAGAATTCACAGCCTGTAGATTTGACTATCGTGTAACCGAGATCTAACGGATTCCTTTTAGCACCTCCCACTTTTCGTTATTTAGGATCAATTACCGATTTCCGCACCATACAGATGTCTTTCTCTAAATCGTTTTGCAATTGGTTTTGACCTCCTGATGACTTTACTAGTCGATAAACGACAGCGTCATCTGTAAACAACCTAAGACGACTGCTCAGTTTGTTCCCAAATCGTTTATGTAGATGAGTAACAGCAAGGACCTGTAACACTAACTTGGGGAACGCCAGAAATCACTTCTGTTTTACTCGATGACTTTCCGTCAGTTACTACGAACTGTTACCTCTCTGACAGGAAATCACGAATCCAGTCGCATAAGTGAGACGATATTCCATAGGCACGCAATTTCACTTCAAGCCGCTTGTGTGACACAGTGTCAAAAGCCTTCCGGAAATCCAGAATTTTGCAATCAACTTGAAATCCCTTGTCAATAGCACTCAACACCTCGAGCGAGTTAAAAGCTAGTTGTGTTTCACAAGAACGATATTTTCTAAATCCTTGTTGACTGTGTGTCAGTAGAGAGTTTTCTTCGAGATGAGCAGTACCTGCATTAGGGGTTAAAATTGACGCAACGCCAGGTCGACTAAACCAAGGAACATTTACAATAAACCGACCTGGACTATTCTTTGGACAATGCTCAGAAATCTGTGGAGCAAACCACAGATTCATACCAATTGTAATTGAAAGAACTTCAGTAAACTTATTATTAATTCATAATGTTTTAACACAATATATGTCCCAAAATCTTCCTACATATCGACTGTAATGTAATGGAGTACTGCTACTACCTTTCTTTGATATTGGTGCGACCTGCTCAGCTTTCCAGTCTTTGGGTGCCCCCAACGCTGTTACTGACTCCGCCTCACTCCGTACGTTCGCTCGGCCGATTCTGTCTCGTTCAGCTCGAGGTCGCATCATGAGCCGGAAGGGTACGATCTTTGGAGGAGAATCGATAGGACCAAAGCAGGCACCGCTCATCATGTGCGCTCAGCCATATGTGTCGGTTTCTATAATGTCATCCAGCCTGATAATGATAATGATGATTACAATTGCAATGTGCAAATGAGATAGTGTTTCAGTACTGCGCTGTGTGATTATAGTCGGTGAAGCATATCTATTGTGTTCTCCCTAGCATTCCGAAGCTTTTTAGTGTATTGCAACAAACATCCTCAAACAACACCTACATTCTTCGTAACATCTTCTTCATCCACGACTATGGACGTCGATGATTCGATTAATATTACTGAACATATGTGGTGCAAACACGGTTTAATGTATCGAGCAGTTGAAACGAAAATTTTAGACAGTCATTTCAAACTACGCTCTTCGTGCCGACTCGACAACAGTCAACTACAAACCTCCCACAGCACATCCAAGAGCTGATAATGAAGTCGATGAATGCGCAGTAAAATGTACTATCATGTGACTGTAACGTTGACAAATAGCGGCCCAGAACGCAAATGTCGCCTCAGTGCTGTCTCCGTGCGTTCTAGAAAGTGATGCTCAATAAATCCTCGATGCTCTCGGAACTTCATACCACAGCTTTTCATTTTTAATTAAAATTCCCGACAGTCTCCCAATCACCATCAACCACTTGGTTTAAACTATCGCTACGGGGAACGTCGCTGTATGATTAATTAGAAAAAGGAAATACCCTCAGACTAAAATTAAACGCTCTTCATTTTATTACACCATGATCGATGTCGAGGCGTCTGCAGTCTGAGGCAGTTCCCTTCTTACCCATCTACATATACATGGATATTCTGTAGTTTAGAAGTGCCTAGCAGACAGCTCATCGAACCACCTTCCTAATAATTTTCTATTTTCCACTCTCGAACAGCACGCAGAGAAACGAAGACCTTTATCTTTCCGTGCGAGCTCTGATTTCCCTTATGGTGATCGATAAGGACGCGTTCCGATGTTAAGCTTATTACTGTTTCCTTAGTTTCTGCGGCATTGTCAAAATAATAATAATTATAATTCTTATAATAATAATAATAATTATTATTATTTTAAGATTTGATTAACCCTATAATTGTCCTTGTTATATTTGTGTAACATCGGGAACCTATCAAATTATTTCCACAACAAATTAATATTTACGAGAGTTTCTGGTTTGCAGTTATGTAACAACGTTTGGAATACATTTAATTTCACTCCAGCAGAAGTTTATTGTGCCAGCTTGTTTGTGTTCTAACAATGGTAACAACAGTATCGCGACCCCACTAAGGAAAGGTTACATGGCGGTCAGACCTTTGATTGTCAACAATAGCCTCCTTCATTTTTTCTTGTGGCAAATGCAGTAAGTTGTCAGTTGTATATCAGAAGCGTTTCCGTTCACATTAAAATGGACAAGTGGTTGACAAATGAATTTTGAAGAGGAAACAGGGTTTAACAAAATCAGAAATTAGTGTTGTGTCAAAAAGTTAGTCAGCTTTCAGTGATATGTGTCAATAGGAAAGAGTGAACCGAGTTTAAAGAAAAGAGAGTACGATGATAATTACATTAGGTTTGGATTTTCATGTATAGGTGACAAGGACTGTCCGTGACCACAGTGCGTTGTTTCCGACGACACTCTTTCTAACAGTAATCTGAAACCTTCTCTACTTAAACGCCATTTAGAAATTAAACACGTAAACAAATCATTTGACGTTTTTACTCAGAAAGCTAACGAGTGGAAAAATGATTTAATTACTTTTGTATCCGCTACAAACGGTGACAACCAGAATGACTGAAGCGCCTTGCGCGTCGGTTACAGAATTGCTAAAACTGCAAAACATCATTCAACAGCTCCATATTTAGTGCAGCCATGTCTAAATGATGTAGTACAGTCATTCTTGAAGACTCTTTCACAAAAAAGTCAATATGGTACCACTGTCCGACAATACGATTAACGGTCAATTTAAGTAGGAAATGAAATTTTGGAAGATAGTTCGTGCCAGTCCTTCTTTTGCGATTCAACTCGACGAATCAACTGATGTTGCCAATTCAGCCATTTTGTTACTTTCCGTTCATTATATTGATGGGGAGTCTGTAGAAGAGGAGCTACTATACTGAAGACCATTAAAAGAGAGAACTACGAAAGAAGATATCTTTAAGTTAACCGACGAATACTTTCGTGTAAATTCGATGGGCTGGACTCGCTGTGTAGGCGTTTGTTCAGATGGTGCGAAATCTATGATATAGTGTTATGCTGGGATTTTTGCCAAAGTGGAATCGGTAGCACCCAACACTTGTTGCATACACTGTTGTATTCATAGATAGCCTCTTGTTTCTAAACGCATTCCCGATGGATGGAAATCTGTGCTGGACAATGTAGTGAAAATAATTTATTTTATTAAGACTCGTCCTACAAATTCTCCCATCTTTGCAGTGTTTTGTGAGTAAGTGGGAAGCATTTAAAAGTGTTTATTGTCTCATGCTGAAGTTAGGTGGCTATCACGAGATAGAGCTATTTCAGACTGTTGTTGTTGTTGTTGTTGTTGTGGTCTTCAGTCCTGAGACTGGTTTGATGCAGCTCTCTATTTCAGACTATATAAGCTTAAAGCAAAGCGTGTGGAAGATGAAATCCGGCTTCAAATTTTAGCTTATTTGTGAGACATTTTCTCAAAAACTAACACTTTTAATTATATCTCTGCAGGGGTCAGACATAAATGTTTATATTTTGTAAGACCATATCGAATCATTTGGTATGAAACTTAACTTTTGGGAAATGTATTTCAGTTGGAATCATTCAATAGGAATCAAATCGAGTGTTTCGATACCCTTCACGACTAACTGTATTTCTTTGGATGAAAACGTCGTAAACATGGATAAAGAACATTCGAAGAGACTTGGAAAATCGTTTAGAAAATGTTTCCCTGCTATGTACAATAATAACAATTAGATTCGCAATCCCAAATTAAGCGTAAATGAAAAAAGAACAGCTTCTTGAAATTTCCACTGATATTGACTTACTGGATTTTGGTTAACTTTAACGGAGATCCCAGAGTTAGCGAATAAAGCCATAACTGCTTCATTACCCTTTTCATCCGCATATTTATGCGAAAAGTCGTTTTCCGCGTATGCCTATTTCAAAAATAAATACAGATATAGACTTTGTGCTGAAAATGATTTCAGACTTTATTTAACTTCTGTGGTTCTCATTTCAGAGTTCTGTGGCATGGAAAGCAGGCGCAACCTTATCACTGCATTCCAAGAAAGAGGTGAGTAATTACAATGAAAACTTGTATTTATTACTGCAACTAGGTCTACACGATGTGTAACTTTTAAGCCGTAACTAGAGTAACTTTAGGTTACTGCTAAGAGTAAAGTTGTTTTAAGGTTATTAAACCTTTTTCTTGGAATTAATTTTATACATGTCTGTTTTATATGTATTTAAAAATCAGCGATTCACCTAACTCAGATCGTTGTAGAAGGGGTTCACGAGTCGTAAAAGGTCGGGAAACGCCGTCATAACCAATCAAATACTTCTGTTTTTCGTGGCTTCTCTCACAATAGTAAAGAAAAGAAGAAAGTAGCTATCTAAATGCGATGAAGTAGGCATTTATATGAAAGTTTATTTTTACCTTTCATGAAGAATATGATTTATATCCTTCTCTAGTCCCACCATCCACCATACCCGTCCCCCCCAAACCCAATACAAATTAAATTTGAGCAAATCACTGAAACTGAATAGCCCGTTGACAACAGCAAACCAGATTCCCTCCAACACACTTATATACAGTAGATAATGTTCCATTTCCATTGACTTTAAGCCGTCGGAAGATTTAACTCCGTCGCATGGAACAGCAGGCTTTAAATATGAAGATGGTATCTGTTTGTTCGGACATGTCAGAAAGAAACGATACCATCGGTGATCTTGCAGCTCTCGAAGAATGAAATTACAATGAAATCCAGACCATCAGCTGCTTACAGGCGTTTTAAATATCAACGGGGATAGTTGAAAATGTGTGCCCCGCCCGGACCCGAACCCGGGATCGCCTGGTTTCATGGCAGACGCTCTATCCGACTGAGACATCGTGGACACATAGAATAGTGCGAATGCAGGGACTTATCTCTGACACGCTCCCCAGGAGATCCACATTTCCAACTTACTGTCCATACACTACGTTTTTAGTGCCCCTTCCCAGTATACTCATTACCCGCGACAGTCAATCTACCGATTCTCGTACAAGTTCTAGCAATGTGAGTGCACCCTCACTGAAGAAGATGCTCTGGAAATTACAAGTGTATGCCAGAGGGTTCATCGAATCACCTTCACAATAACTCTCTGTTGTTCCAGTCCTGAGCAGCGCGCGGTAAAAACGCACACCTGATTGCCCTTATGTATGTCGGCGTCAACAAAATATTTTCACACTCGGAGGAGGAAGTTGGTGACTAAAATTTCATGAGAAGATCCCGCCGCAACGAGAAACACCTTTGTGTTAATGATCTTCACCCCTAATCCTGTATCATGTACGTGGCCCACTCTCCCCTGCTTCTCGATAATACAAAACGTGCTGCTCCTCTTTGAAGCCGGCCGCTGTGTCCTAGCGGTGCTAGACGCTTCAGTCCGGAACCGCTCAGTCTATTCTTAATTTATTTGCTACATATCTTCAATTGCTAAAGATACCATTTGAGAAGGTGTATTTTTCGTTTATTTTTGGGTGATTTGGAAGTTACGGTATTAAGTCTCGCTACGATAGCCCTGTGTTCAGTGATCCCTACATCTGTGTTGATGCTCGTTATTAGCTCAGGATTTTGTTGCCAAGTGCGTTTTCACAACCGTTTACTATTCGAATGGGCTCATGAACTAACTACCCGAAATAATTTTTAGAGAATGCAGTTAGAACAATTTAGGATAATGTTTTGATGCTTACCTCCCGATTTAAAGATATATTTTCGCCAACATATCGAGGATAGATTAAAATGACCACCAACTATAATTGTACGAATCGGGTACGAGTTTGAAATTAGAGTTGAGTTTTCTTTGAATCTTTTAGAAATTGTTTCACCTTAGTTGGGGGTCGGTAAAATGTTCCAATTATTGTTTTATTCCGGTTGCCAAGAATAACCTCTACCCATACTGACTCTCAAGAACTACACGCTTCACTTTCACTAAAAGAGAAACTAATTCTAACAGCGACATCCACGCGACCACCGACTGTGTTTAACCTATCCTAATTGAAAAGTCCTTTGCAAAAATTTCGGTTGAACTTATCTCCGGATTTAGCTAGCTTTCAGTGCCTATAACTATTTCAGCGTCAGTGCTTTCTATATGCGTTTGGAGCTCTGGCATTTTCCCAACACATCTACAGTTTACAACTGTTATACGGATGGTTCCTAGATCGATATTCTTCCCGTATTCGACCCGTACCCTTTGACACTGAAGCCCTTTTCGTGTTTCTCCCTCTAACCTATAAAAACGTCCAGTCCACGCCACACAGCCCCTGATAGACGTGTAGCTATCTCCTGTGGGTAATGGACTCCTGACATATTTAGCGGAACCCGAAATCCCACCACCCTATGGCGCAAGTCAAGTAACCTGCAGCCTACACAGTCGCAGAACCGTCTGACTCTCCACTCGCCTCTGTACCACAGGTCCGCAATCGGTTCTGTTGACTAAGCTGCCAATCGTGAGCTCTGTTTGCATCTCGCAAACAAGACTGGCAGTCTTCACCACTTCTGATAGCCACCCGAGACCAGAAGAATCTCTCCCAATCCAAAGCGACACATTTCATTGGTACCATCGTGAGTCACCAACTTCAGTTGGCTGCATCCTGTGCTCTTGATGACATCTGGAAGAACCCGTATCACATCTGGAATGACTCCACCCACATGGAACGCACGTTGGATTTCCTTGCCTCTTTGGCAGCCATGTTTCTAAGGTGCCCCATAATGCGCCTAACATTGGGGCTCCCATTTACCAATAATCCCACCCTCTCTGACTGCCCAGATCTTGCAGGCTGAGAGGTTTCCTCTGAAACAGGATAGGTGACTACATCTGGCTGAGCGACAGTGTCACCTGCAGAAAGCATCTGGAACATGTTCATCAGACTAACTGGGGATGCCTTATGTTCGACCCCTGGGAAGTCTTTCGCCATCTGTCACGCTCTGAAGCGGTCTCCCACACGACCACTGGGGAAGGATCAATCTCACTGGGAGAAGTAACTGGGATGGTCACTGGCGCTGACCAATTGGCAGTCTCAAAAGTCATGCTAGATGTATGTTGGATCCCCACAACCGGCCCCAAACAGTGATGCCCATCCACTGCAGCCTCAATCTCTGTACACGAAGCCATCATAGCCTGGAGCTGAGAAGGAAGTGTCACTAACTCGGCTCGCATTCACACGCATCAATCACAGTCCCTATACTACTTTTTTTTTGGTCATCAGTCTTCTGAATGGTTTGATGCAGTCCATCACGAATTTCTCACCCATACTAACCTCTTCATCTCAGAGTAGCACTTGCAACCTACATCCTCAGTTATTTGCTGGATATGTTCGAATCTCTGTCTTCCTCAACACGTTTTGCCCTCTACAGCTCCCTTTAGTACCATGGAAATCATTCCCTCATGTCTTAACAGATGTCCTATCATCCTGTCCGTTCATCTTACCAGAGTTTTTCACATTCCTTTCCTCTCTGATTCTGTGCAGGACTTCCTCATTCTGTACCTTATCAGTCCACTTAATTTTCGACATTCGTCTGTAGCACCACATCTCAGATGCTTCGATTCTCTTCTGTTCCGGTTTTTCCACACTCCATGTTCCACTACCATACAATGCTGTACTCCAGACGTATATTCTCAGAAATTTCTTCCTCAAATTAAGGCCGATATTTGGTATTAGTAGACTTCTCTTGGCCAGGAATACCCTTTTTGTCATTGCTTTTTATGTCCTTCTTGCTCCATCCGTCAATGGTTATTGTACTGCCTAGGTAGCAGAATTCCTTAACTTCATCTACTCCATGACTATCAATCCTGATGTTAAGTTTCTCGCTGTTATTATTTCTACTGCTTCACATTATTTCGTCTATCTTCGATTTACTTTCAATCCATACTCTGTACTCGTTAGACTGTTCATTCCGTTCAGCAGAGCATGTAATTCTTCTTCACTTCCACTCAGGATAGCAATGTCATCAGCAAATGGTATCAGTGATATCCTTTCACCTTAAAATTTTGCTTCCACTCCTCAACCATTCTTTTATTTCCATCATGGCTTCCACGAGGTACAGATTGAACAGTAGGGGCGAAAGGTTACATCCTTGTCTTACACCCTTCTTAATACGAGCCCTTCGTTCTTGGTCGTCCAGACTTATTATTCCCTCTTGGCTGTTGTACATATTTCATATGACCTGGCTCTCCCAATAGCTTACCCCTACTTTTCTTTGTTTTCCTAAAGCCAAACTGATCGTTATCTAGCGCATCCTCAATTTTCTTTTCCATTCTTCTGTATATTATTCTTGTAAGAAACTTGAATGCATGAGCAGTTAAGCTGATTGTCAGCTCTTACCGTCTTCGGAATTATGTGGAAGATGCTTTTCCAAAAGTCAGATAGTATGTCGCCAGACTCATACATTCTACACACCAAAGTGAATAGTCGTTCTGTTGCCACTTCCCCTAATGATTTTAGAAATTCTGATGGAATGTTATCTATCCCTTATGCCTTATTTGATCTTAAGTCCTCCAAAGCTCTTTTAAATAATAACTCTAATACTGGATCCCCTATCTCTCCTAAATCGATTCCTGTTTCTTCCTCTATCACATCAGACTAATCTTCCCCCTCATAGAGGCTTTTGATGTATTCTTTCCATCTATCCGCTCTCTCCTCTTCATTTAAAAATAGAATTCCCGTTGCACTCTTAATGTTATCACTCTTGCTTTTAATGTCACCGAAGGTGGTTTTGACTTTCCTGTATGCTGAGTCTGTCCTTTCGACAGACGTTTATTTTTCGACGTCTCCATATTTTTCCTGCAGCCATTTCGTCTTAGCTTCCCTGCACTTCCTATTTATTTCATTCTTCAGCGACTTGTATTTCTCTATTCCTGAGTTTCCAGGAACATTTCTGTACTTTCTCCTTTCATCGATCAATTGAAGTATTTCTTCTGTTACCCATGATTTCTTCGCGGTTACTTTCTTTGTACCTATGTTTTACTTGCCAACTTCTGTGATAGCTCTTTTTAGAGATGTCCATTCCTCTTCAACTGTACTGCCTACTGAGCTATTACTTATTACTCTATCTATAGCCTTAGAGAACTTCAACCGTATCTCATCATTCTTAGTACTTCCATATGTAACCTCCCCCTCACTTATCGACCTTAATGACAGTAAAAATTAAACCGCGTGTACCTAATGGAAATTTGGGAAAAGCAATCGTCACCGAAGTTAATCAGTCGGTAAAGAGGGAGGAAAGGGTTACATCTAAATGAAAGGAAAAATTCAAATGAAACTGGTGGAAATTAATTTTGAAAATGGGTAAAGTTAATAAAGAAAGTAAAGGTGTAGTCGTTACGTTAACAATTAACTGGCGTTAATTAGATATTTGAGATTTGGGGAAAAATACGGTCGCCAGTCCTATGGACAACTACTATAATAACTGAAAAAGAAAGGTTATTGCACATACAATTAGCACTAAAAGTGTGGCAACTGAAGGTTGATATGTGTTGTGTGAAAACTGAATGTTTGTCAGAAGTAATAAATTTCGCTACACTCTGACTTAATTTAGCAAAAGAATTAATAAAACCGGAAAATTGAAAGTTAATATAGTGAGTGAGCTTTATTTTTGAAGCACTACGAAATTCAGTAAAATAAGGTTAGTCTTGGGCTACCTCAACAATCATTTCAAAAGCTACTTGAAGGTACGCAATTTTGAAACAAGAGATTTAACTTTGAACTTAAATTAAATGATTCTGAACAATTAACAATAGTAAAATTTAGTATGTACCAAGCCGAGCTGCAGTCACAGGTAAGCTAAAATATGGCAACAAAACTCGTAATCTTAATTTGTGCTTGCTTAATCTAAATATTGTATCCAGCTATGAATACTTTAACTGAACTTTGAAATTAAAGCAGTGAAATGGAATGATATTACTTTAATGCTGGCGTTTGAATTTCAAGGACACTCTTGTTCATTTCGGAAAAGGAAGGGACCCTGCTTGGTAATGCACTTGGGACAAACAAAGGTTCATGCTAAGTTGCTGTAATTTTATGATGCAAATGGAACAATTTTAAAAGCTGAGGTCTGCCATACAGTTCTAAAACTTTACGTGCTTCCAGACTTCCTTGTTCGTTGATTGTAGGTTTGAAGTCATCGATCGAGGAGGTGGCGACAATCACTCATTGTCGGCCGTCGCTGTTGCAGAAGCTGGATGTTGGCGCGCCTTGTTTTCGACACGGTCACCAGGCGAAACGGGCTCTTGATGTGCGCCAGCTAATGTTTCCCGTCCGCGACACCGTGCCAGAAACTATCATAGCAAGTCGAGCGCAATTACATGCTGCGAAACCCCGAAAGCGGGGCAACTCGCGGGAGCGTCACGCAACACACCTGCTCCACCGCCCTACTCCATGCAGACTCTCCTCTGCCCGCGCTCCACGCGCAGAGTTCACACTACTAAAGATCCCAAACACATTGGTTCTCCAGACGACCTATCGATAGTATAGTTTTCCCTAGGCCAGATCCAGCATAAAATTACAAATTATACAGAGTGATTCAAAAAGAATACCACAACTTTAAAAATGTGTATTTAATGAAAGAAACATAATATAACCTTCTGTTGTACATCATTACAAAGAGTATTTAAAAAGGTTTTTTTCACTCAAAAACAAGTTCAGAGATGTCAATATGGCCCCCTCCAGACATACGAGAAATATCAACCCGATACTCCAACCCGTTCCACACTCTCTGTTGCATATCAGGCGTAACAGTTTGGATAGCTGCTGTTATTTCTCGTTTCAAATCATCAATGGTGGCTGGGAGAGGTGGCCGAACCACTATATCCTTAACATACACCCATAAGAAAAAATCACAGGGGGTAAGATCAGGGCTTCTTGGAGGCCAGTGATGAAGTGCTCTGTCACGGGCTGCCTGGCGGCCGATCCATCGCCTCGGGTAGTTGACGTTCAATTCAGACGATAAGGTTTCATAACTAACCTTTTTCGTAGGACTCTCCATACAGTTGATTGTGGAATTTGCAGCTCTCTGCTAGCTCTGCGAGTCGATTTTCCTGGGCTGCGAACAAATGCTTGCTGGATGCGTGCTACATTTTCATCACTCGTTCTCAGCCATCCAGAACTTTTCCCTTTGCACAAACACCCATTCTCTGTAAACTCACACTGGACTCGCATTCGGGAGGACGACGGTTCAATCCCGTCTCCAGCCATCCTGATTTAGGTTTTCCGTGATTTCCCTAAATCGTTTCAGGCAAATGCCGGGATGGTTCCTTTGAAAGGGCACGGCCGATATCCTTCCCCATCCTTCCCTAACCCGAGCTTGCGCTCCGTCTCTAATGACCTCGTTGTCGACGGGACGTTAAACAACACAAACCTCTGTAAACTGTTTATACCAACGTTTAATACACCACCTATCAGGAGGTTTAACACCATACTTCGTTCGAAATGCACGCTGAACAACTGTCGTCGATTCACTTCTGCCGTACTCAATAACACAAAAAGCTTTCTGTAGAGCGGTCGCCATCTTAGCGTCAACTGACGCTGACGCCTAGTCAGCAGCGCCTCAAGCGAACAAATGTACAACTAAATGAAACTTTATAGCTCCCTTAATTCGCCGACAGATAGTGCTTAGCTCTGCCTTTTGTCGTTGCAGAGTTTTAAATTCCTAAAGTTGTGGTATTCTTTTTGAATCACCCTGTATGTACAAAACAAACCAATTATACATCGACATAAATGCATATATATATATATATATATATATATATATATATATATATATATATATATATATCTTCAGGTAACAAAATAAGTAAAAAAATTTATAATACAATAGATTGAAATAGGAGGATATGCATTTCCGGCGTTACACGTATCCCAGTTCTTTGGGTATTGATTCTTCCTGGATAATGTATTAAGCTTCATCACTACTGTATTGTGATCTGAGTTTTTATCTGCTCCTGGGTATGCCTTATAATCCAGTATCTGATTTCGGAATCTCTGTCTGACCATGACGTAATCTAATTGAAATCTTCCTGTATCAGCCGGCCTTTTCCAAGTACACTTCCTCCTCTTGTGATTCTTGAACAGATTATTCACTATTACTAGCTGAAACTTGTTACAGAACTCAATTAGTCTTTGTCCTCTCTCATTCCTTGTCTCAAGCCCACATTCTCCTGTAACCTTTTATCTACTCCTTCCCCTTCAACTGCATTCCAGTCTCCCATGACTATTAGGTTTTCATATCCCTAAATACACTTTCTCTATCTCTCATCTTCAGCTTGCGTCGTCGGCATGTATACCTGAACTATCGTTGTCGGTGTTAGTTTGCTGTCGATTCTGATAAGAACAACCCTATCTTTGAACTATTCACAGTAGCATACTCTCTGCCTTACCATCCTATTCATGACGAGTCCTACTCTAGTTATACCATTTTCTGCTGCTGTTGGTATTACCCTTTACTCATCTGACCAAAAATCCTTCTTTCCACTTCACTT
Source organism: Schistocerca americana (assembly GCF_021461395.2). Taxonomy (NCBI): domain Eukaryota; kingdom Metazoa; phylum Arthropoda; class Insecta; order Orthoptera; family Acrididae; genus Schistocerca; species Schistocerca americana. The sequence continues at coordinate 188,692,588 of NC_060120.1, forward strand.
CATTGACCCCTAGTATATCTAGATTGGGCCTATGCATTTCCCTTTTCAGATTTTCTAGTTTCCCTACCACATTCAAGCTTCTGACACTCCACGCCCCGACTCGTAGAATGTTATCCTTCCGTTGATTATTCAATCTTCTTCTCATGGTAACCTCTTCTTCGGCAGTCTCCTCCCGGAGATCCGAATGGGGGACTGTACTACACAGACAGACAAAGGCCTATTGACATGCGCTACGGAACTCTACTGTAGACACTAAAGAAAACGCAAGCACTGTGTCTAATAAATTAGATTAACCCGTAGACATTCAAAAACTAAACTGCCAAAGCACTCAGGTGGGAGTAAACAATTCGTTCCTGATTAGAAACTTGTAACATGTCACAAAAGCGACTTACTTTCCGATACAAACGTAAGCAAAAGGAATAAACACGCAGAAATCGAAGAATCGAAGCTACCAAAGCAGTCTGATGAAACCATATATTTCGCTCCTGGTTAGGAACGCATAAAATGTTACAAAATCGGCTACTTTCCTGTTGCTGCTTGTGTCTCTGCCGGCTGCTGCAGCCTGACTTGGTATCTCAGTTGAACAATAGTAAATTAATCAAATGGTTCAAATGGCTCTGGGCACTATGGGATTTAACTTCTGAGGTCATCAGTCCCCTAGAACTTAGAACTACTTAAACCCTTGTAACCTAAGGACATCACGCCCATCCATACCCGAAGCAGGATTCGAACCTGCGACCGTAGCGATCGCACGTTTCCACACTGTAGCGCCTAGAGCCGCTCGGGAACCCCGGGCGGCGCAAATTAATCCATTATCAGTTTTATTTCTGGTAAGTACACTATTGGCCATTGAAATTGCTGCACCATTAAGATGACGAGCTACAGATGCGAAATTTAACCGACAGGAAGAAGATGCTGTGATATGCAAATGATTAACTTTTCAGAGCATTCACACAAGGTTGGCGACACCTACAACGTGCTGACGTGAGGAAAGTATATGGAATATGGAATCAGTGGGTTCAGGAGGGTAATACGGAACGCCGTCCTGGATTCCAACGGCCTCGTATCACTGGCAGTCGAGAGGACAGGCATTTTATCCGCATGGCTGTAACGGATCGTGCAGCCAAATCTCGATCCCTGAGTCAACAGATGGGGACGTTTGCAAGACAACAACCATCTGCACGAACAGTTCGACGACGTTTGCAGCAGCATGGACTATCAGCTCGGAGACCATGGCTGCGGTTACCCTTGACGCTGCGTCAGAGACACGAGCGCCTGCGATTATGTACTCAACGACGAACCTGGGTGCACGAATGGCAACACGTCATTTTTTCGGATGAATCCAGGTTCAGTGTACAGCATCATGATGGTCGCATCCGTGTTCGGCTACATGGCAGTGAACGCACATTGGAAGCATGTATTCGTCATCGCCATACTGGCGTATCACCCAGCGTGATGGTATGGGGTGCCATTGGTTACATGTCTCGATCACCTCTTGTTCGCATTGACGGCACTATGAATAGTGGACGTTACATTTCAGATGTGGTACGACCCGTGGCTCTACCCTTCATTGCCGGCCGGTGTGGCCGTGCCGTTCTAGGTGCTTCAGTCTGGAACCGCGTGACCGCTACGGTCGCAGGTTTGAATCCTTCCTCGGGCATGGATGTGTATGATGTCCTTAGGTTAGTTATGTTTAAGTAGTTCTAAGTTCTAGGGGACTGATGACCGCAGATGTTAAGTAAGTCCCATAGTGCTCAGGGCCATTTGAACCAATTTTCTGCTCTTTATTCGATCCCTGCGAAACTCTACATTTCAGCAGGATAATGCACGACCGCATGTTGCAAGTCCTGTACCGGCCTTTCTGGATACATGAAATGTCGATTACTGCCTTATCAAGCACATTCTGCAAATCTCTCACTAGTTGAAAACGTCTGGTCAATGGTGCCCGAGCAACTGGCTCGTCACAATACGCCAGTCACTACTCTTGATGAACTGTCGTATCGTGTTGAAGCTACATGGGCAGCTATACCTGTACACACCTTCCAAGCTCTGTTTGACTCAATGCCCAAGCGTATCAAGGCTGTTATTACGGCCAGAGGTGGTTGTTCTGGGTACTGATTTCTCAGGATCTATGCACCCAAATTGCGTGAAAATGTAATCACATGTCAATTCTAGTATAATATATTTGTTCAATGAATACCCGTTTATCATCTGCATTTCTTCTTGGTGTAGCAATTTTAATGGCCAGTAGTGTATCTGTAGAGAAGGATCTGTTACCGATACGCATGCGGCAGCATGTTCTACGTAATATGTTCCAAAACGCCGCTCATAAAAACAGGATTGTTCCAGGACTCATACCTCGGGTTCTGTTGGTGACAGAAAGGTAGAGCGAAGTGTTTTGGCCAGCCCTTGGTCGGGGGACCATTGATATACCAAAAACTAGGATAGTCTTAGCGTCACTATCCTACAGTAAAGGGTCAAGTTACGAGTATGACACACATCCTCCTGCTTAGGCAAATGGAGCAAATCGGTTGGTTCATTTAGCATTTTGTGTGGTCTACTGTGGGCTTATGGTGTTACCATTAGTTCATCTTTCATATAAATATTTTATGATTTCTCCCTCTTCTTTTATTTCTGACAATAACTGACGTAACAATAATATTACATGAAACTATTTGTAACTTTCAGTAACACCTTGAGCCATGGGCAGTATAATAAGGAGATTACGTTCGGTGGAAGAAACATCGCTATTATGAACTCGTCCTTCTCATTTAAGATATCACATGAAGGATGAGTTGGTGCGTTGCCAAAGAGCAGTAATGATTTCTCCCTTTTGCCATTCTTTAACTGATCAGCTTTCACGCACGTTACAAAAGCATCCATTCTGTGATAATCGTATTATCTGTGCAGGTGCTCTTATGCGAGGCGTGTAAAATAGGCATTGCAGTCACATTAACTTATTAGAAAGAACGCTGTTCCTTACTTTTACCAATGCGGAGAACAGACAGTGGGTGGCTACAACTAGCATTAGCACAAGCTAACGCAATAATACGGTCAATGCGGCTCTTGCTTACTTTAGGGCCAGCTGCTGCTAATTCACAACGTTTTTTCAAAGCTTTCCAATTGAGCCCAATTTTGTCGCCGTTGTAAACGTTTTCGAGGGCGTAATCTTCTTTCCCTCAGTATGCTGCTTAATTTGATTTTGAAAGAATAAGCTTCTGAAGAATTAGCAGTCAGTTTTTCTCATTGTGTTTGGAGTTCACGAATGCCATGTCTTGACAAACGTTTTAACCAGCCCGTGCTGGCTTTAAAATCCTACGGCCCTTCTAATTTTCTTTAGATTCGCCTTTTCACGTGGATTGGGATCAAAGATAAGATCTCCTTGTAATTTTTTTGTGCAAACCACTTGTAAACAGCGTCATCTAAATTCGAGTTCGTGGCGAGCTACTTAGTTTTACGGCTAGTCGATCCATCAGTGGAATGAAGCTCAGGTATGATGATCATCTTTTGTTTTTTTATATCCCTAACTGACGACATACCAACCTTCTACTCATTAGATAACTTATTTGCTGATTCACTTTTCTCAAGCCTTTTATTAGTGGATTTATATCTCACAGAAAAGATAACACATCTCTGCTTAGGTATTTTAAATCGCAAGTTTACTTTATGCAAAGAAATTGACAGAAGTGATCGTAACAAAGTGCAAACGGTCACTATTGTCGGCAGCCTGGAATTGGTGTGTAATGGGTGGGAGGGCGGGGGGGGGGGGGGGAGGTTATGGAAAGGGGCTAACCTTATCGGGGGGAGGAAGCCATGAGCGAGTGAGTAATAGTTCGGTCAAGAGGTCGTTTGGTTGACCGTCGTTCACATAATCTACGCTCTACTATGTGTCTGCTGTAAGACAAAAAAATGACAAACCATGAAGGAGTTACGCGAACTAGTCACAAATCACTAGTCAAACAGGTAGCGACGGAAAATGCAAAACTGTAACGACCGATGGATGAATGTGTGATGCTGCAGCACAATTTCTCCTCGCGGCTAACAGGGATGGTAAATAGGAGTCATGTTGATATCAGGGCATAAAGTCAATGCGAATTTCATTTTTCTGTACTGAGCTGAACAGTAATTACGCCTCCCAGGCAGACGCGTGAACAACATACGCAGATGCCAACATTTGGGAGAGGACGTATAGATGGGTTCAAAGCAGCCGGTTGGAGTAATGGCCGAATCGGTTTGACATTTGAATAGGAGAGATTCCATTGTTCGACGATGTTGGTAGGAGTGAGTGAACCATGGCCGAACACAGCGTGAAGAACGTAGTGGTCACTTAGAGAGACGACATAACTTGGGGACCGAGCAATCGTCAGAGAGGCACTCAGAGCCCCGGACTCACCATATCATCGAGTCGACGAGCGAGTGGTGCTTCAGCGACCACAAGGGCCATCAAGAAGAGGCTCACAGAAAGGGAGCTGAGCTCACAGAGCCCCCTGCGCCGTCTACCGTAGACCTCTATACACCAACAAGTCCATTTGTACATTCAGCCTGGAATCTCACTGACTAGGGTACAATTGTCTTCAGTGATGAGTCTCGCTTCGAACAGAGTCCCGATAACCAGTGAAGACGTATCTGAAGATGGGCCGGACAGCGGTAGCGTACCAATCTGACTGTCGCCTGTCATACGGCACGACAACAGGGAGTGATGGTCTGTGGTCCTTTTTCATTTCATAGCAGAGGTCCATTAGTTGCCATCCGTGGCACCCTTACAGCAATGGGTTTCGTCGACGTTACTGCATGCCCGTTTTGTTATCCTCCACGGCACGACATCCTGGGCTTAAATTTCAGCAAAATAATGCCTGCCCACACTCTGCGAGAGTTTCTAGTGCTAGTCTTCGTGCTTGACAAACCTTTCCTTCGCCAGAAAGGTCGCTGGATCCCTGTACAGTTGAGGACGTTTGGAGCATTATGGGCAGGCACCGCCAACCAGTTCAGGATTTTTCACAATCGAGCCCCACAATTCCACAGAATTTGGCATGATATCCCTCAGGAGCCCCAATAAATCGACCAATGCCAAGTTGAATATCAGCTCGCGTAAGGGCCAGGTGTGGACCTGTAACTTATTAACTTGCTCAATTCGTGAAGCTCTTTTTATCTTGAATAAATCAGCCATTTTTTCTGAAACTACACTACTAGCATGAAACTTCCTGGCAGATTAAAACTGTGTGCCGGACCGAGACTCGAACTCGGGACCTTTGTCTTTCACGGGCAAGTGCTTTACCAACTGAGCTACCCAAGCACGACTCACGCCCCGAGACTCGAACTCGGGGCGTGAGTCGTGCTTGGGTAGCTCAGTTGGTAAAGCACTTGCCCGCGAAAGGCATAGGTCCCGAGTTCGAGTCTCGATCCGACACACAGTTTCTAACATTCTGCGTGGTCTCTGTTTGTTCTAATTCGTGTCTCCCTACCACTTTCGCGCAACGACGCTCTGAGCGTGTTTTTTAGGGAATTGACTAGTTTGAACCTGGGACCTGTTGCTGGTAAGGAGACGCCAGACCACACATGACATGTAGAGTTCAGAAGAGTTCAGTGAGACTAGCGATGATATAACCAAATACTTAATGATTTCAGCGTCAGCTCCACTGCACTCCCTGTAAAAGAATCTTAATACTAACTAAATTTAGTGGAAGGGGTTCAAGGCTTTCCTATTTTTAGTTATCTGGTAAAATAACGTCGCAAAAGCAGTTAAGTTTATCATTGGAAATTGTATTCTACTCACAAAACATTGTTTATAAATTGCACTATTGATAAAAGGAACCGCACGACTGCTACGGTCGCAGGTTCGAATCCTGCCTCGGGCATGGATGTTTGTGATGTCCTTAGGTTAGTTAGGTTTGTTCTAAGTTCTAGGGGACTAATGACCTCAGCAGTTGAGTCCCATAGTGCTCAGAGCCATTTGATAAAAGGAAATGTTTTAGTACAGGATGGTAAAAACCAACTGTGTTCAACAAAAATGTGAACGAATATTCCCTGAATGGGTTTCCAAGTTCTACAATGGATCGAAGGATGGCCTATGCTATATCACATCTATAATCTAGGTTTAAATTAAGTTTCACAAAAGAGAAAACTATCAAAATGGTCTACAGTGACCCTGAATTATCTTTAATTACTTATCTAACTTGTCGTAAATTACAGTGGCTAATGTGGCTTCTCAATAACTATATAACAGAAAAATCATCGCGTTTCAGATTTTTACTTCAAGTGGCAAATGTGAACACCATGAGCTTTAATTGACGATCCACACTAATATTATGCAAAAAAAGGGGGTGTAACAGACGAGACTTCTGTAGTTCTGAGTGAAGCTTTATGCGCTGTTATGCGGCATCGCGTGCATTCATTACCTTGTCGGTGTTCGTCAGGGGGCGGCGGGCAGCACAGCTCCGCTCACCTCGGCATCTCGGAAGCAACTCTCTCCTAACCTCTCCTTACTACAATTTACCGAAGTTGGTTTAAAAAAACTATCTCGCTGTGTTTTCATCTGACCAATCAGGGTCTCAATGTTAACCTTAAGCTCTGCCTACCAAAAATTCTGTCTAGCCAATGAGAAACGTTATACTTTTCGTGGTGGGGCAATGTTTTTAAAGTTTGCAACGTAACAGAGACGCGAAAAAGTCTCACGCTAAAACTTGCAGCTGGGGTGGTACTAGTGGTTAGCTGGCGACGTGGGTGTCCGTCCCTTATCGTAGGGCCTTCCAGCTTAACACGGTTTTGCTCTCGGCTTCTGTTCTCGTTTCTCCCCTCGGAACTGTGTCTGTCTCACGGTGGGAAGGTATGACATGCATTTAGGCATTTAGTCTGTGGTATTTCATTTGCTCACTCGTTACTCGTATTACTTTCGTTAATTTAATGTCACGATTTATTCGGAGCTATGTGACATACTACTGGATTTGCTTATCATGTCAGGGTTTTCATGGAAGGTGTTGGATTTGCCTGACACCTTACAAGTTTTAATCTGCCAGGAAGTTTCATATCAGCGCACACTCCGCTACAGAGTGAATATCTCATTCTGGAAACATCTCCCTGGCTGTGGCTAAGCCATGTCTCCACGCCCGCATCTCGTGGTCGTGCGGTAGCGTTCTCGCTTCCCACGCCCGGGTTCCCGGGTTCGATTCCCGGCGGGGTCAGGGATTTTCTCTACCTCGTGATGGCTGGGTGTTGTGTGCTGTCCTTAGGTTAGTTAGGTTTAAGTAGTTCTAAGTTCTAGGGGACTTATGACCACAGCAGTTGAGTCCCATAGTGCTCAGAGCCATTTGAACCATTTGAACCATGTCTCCACAATATCCTTTCTTTCAGGAATGCTAGTTCTGCAAAGTTCGCAGGAGAGATTCTGTAAAGTTTGGAAGGTAGGAGACGAGGTACTGGCAGACGTAAAACTGTGAGGACGGGGCGTGAGTCGTGCTTAAGTAGTTCAGTTGGTAGAGCACTTGCCTGCGAAAGGCATAGGTCCCGAGATCGAGTCTCGGACGGCACACAGTTTTAATCTGCCAGGAAGTTTCATATCAGCGCACATTCCGCTGCAGAGTGAAAATCTCATTCTGTACACTACTAGCCATTAAAATCGCTACGCCACGAATATGACGTGCAACAGACTGACAGGAAGAAGATGCTGTGATATGCAAATGATTAGCTTTTCACAGCATTCACACAAGGTTGGCGCCGGTGGCGACACCCACAACGTGCTGACATGAGGAAAGTTACCAACCGATTTCTCATACACAAACAGCAGTTGACCGGCGTTGCCTGGTGAAACGTAGTTGTGATGCATCGTGTAAGGAGTAGGAATGCGTACCATCACGTTTCCGACTTTGATAAAGGTCGGATTGTAGCCTACCGCGATTGCGGTTTATTGTATCGCGACATTGCGTTGGTCGAGGTCCAATGATTGTTAGTAGAATTTGGAACCGGTGGGTTCAGGAGGGTAATACGGAACGTCGTGCTGGATCCCAACGGGCTCGTATCACTAGCAGTCGAGATGACAGGCATCTTATCCGCATGGCTGTAACGGATCGTGCAGCCACGTCTCGATCCCTGAGTCAACAGATGGGGACATTTGCAAGATAATAACCATCTGCGCAAACAGTTCGACGACGTTTGCAGGTGCGTGGACTATCAGCTCGGAGACCGTGGCTGCAGTTACCCTTGACGCTGCATCACAGACAGGAGGGCCTGCGATGGTGTACTCAATGACGAACCTGGGTGCACGAATGGCAACACGTCATTTTTTCGGATGAATCCAGCTTCTGTTTACAGCATCATGATGGTCGCATCCGTGTTTGGCGACATTGCGGTAAACGCACATTAGAAGTGTGTATTCGTCATCGCCATACTGGCGTATCACCCGGCGTGATGGAAAGGGGTGCCATTGGTTACACGTCTCCGTCACCTCTTGTTCGCATTGACGGCACTATGAATAGTGGACGTTACATTTCAGATGTGTTACGACCCGTGGCTCTACCCTTCATTCGATCCCTGCGAAACCCTACATTTCGGCAGGATAATGCACGACAGCATGTTGCAGGTCCTATACAGTCCTTTCTGGATACAGAAAGTGTTCGACTGCTGAGCTGGTCAGCACATTCTCCAGATCTCTCACCAACTGAAAAGTCTGGTCAATGGTGGCCGAGCAACTGGCTCGTCACAATACACCAGTCACTACTCTCGATGAATTGTGGTATCGTGTTGAAGCTGCATGGGCAACTGTAGCTGTACACTCCACCCGAACTCTGTTGGCAGGGGTGCGGTGGTGCTTAATGTCTGTTTGTTCTGGGGTCCGGCTGTAGCCCTTGGTGTGCACTCACTCTGGCAGTTGCATAGCTTTGCTTTTAATATGGGAAGGTGGGGATGGGGGGAAGGGTATTGATAGCGGCAGTCATCTACACAAGGCCTGTTACCTACACGCCAGGCGGCGGCACTACTGGACACGCACCGCCCCACACACTAACAGAGTGAACAATGTGGCAGAGGCCATTATGCGTGTTGTTGGTTTTAAATAAAGATGTAATTGCTTCTTTCCTATCTAAGTGTTTGTGACAACAGTATCACTGCATAAAAAATACCTTCGGTAGTAGTTGGAACAGGGGTATCAAAGTAGTTTGTTGATGTACTTTTACAGTGTGTCTGTGACCAGCAGTGTAATTTTTGACATGTAAATGTCTGGCTAAAGGTTATTGCATAAATTGGCTTTTTTTAAATCGCTCGCCGTTTTTACAAATGTCTAGCAATACCATAATGTCAGACATACCTTAAGCAGCGCTATATTTATGGCATAGTGTGTTGGCCGTATTGTGTCATAAATTATAATATTTAAGATAAGGATACCTCAGAAAAATGTCTGGTGGCCGCACTGGGTCATAAATTATAGGGATGCAAGTTGGCAACCATGTGTTTTTAGCTTAATCTTGGTTGTTATGTTATGTTCCATTTATGAATTTCTCATCATTTATGCTTCATCCAAATGGCCAAAAGGGTAGGTGGAGGGGGAAGTAAGAGGAAGTGTGGGTCGACATTCATAGTTGCCATTGGGGAGTTTGGCGACCAAGCAGGCTGTGCTCGGATGCAGTCAGCCAGCCCCCTTACTGCTAGCAAAATATATCTTTCGTAGGGGTCAAGAGAAAAAGAGAGATTACGATGCCTACAGATGCGTGAATGTCATTTCTGCCTCCCTGAATATACAAATGGATTAGGCCCAAAAATCTAAAACAATAGTACAAAATGTCGCTCACCTTGCAATGAACAGAGGCTTGTGGAGTATGTATGTAGCGTAGGTGATCTTCTGGTGGTATAACTTCCTCTTCTTCTGAACTTTGAACTGACTTACAACGATTACAAAACATATATTTTGCAATACATAAGAAATTTCTAATGTTCCCTACGACTAGCCTACATAGAGGAATTTCGATTTGTTTTTAGATTATCATTTCATTTCACATACGTGAAAAATTCATAATACGAGACGGAACAGTCCCCCAAAAACATAACTTAATAACATATTCATTTCTTTTCACATCCAGCTACACTGACGAACATCTACAGTAAATACCTTACTAAGACAGCCTTCGAGGTGTGATTCTATTGCACAATGCTAAAGATTTCCTGGACAGACAAGATATCAAACAAAGAGATGCTCCACAGAGTGAAGGAAACGAAGCCTTGTCTCTTGAAGCTTATCCATCACAGAAGGCACACATCGATCAGCCATATGCTGAGACATGATTGTATCTTTCAAAGTGTTGTGTCAGCTAGTGTGGGAGTCAGCACCGACACAAACAAGGAAGGAGAGAAGTTGCAATGGCCAGTGGCAGGAAACCAAAATGATCTGTACATAACACTTGGAGATTAATATACTACTTTATTTTTAAAACTGAATAAAACATACCTTAACTTCTTGTCATGACATGGCTTGATATGCTTCCTGTACCTCTTGCATGCAGTTACATTTACGCTCTGTTACTACTCGCAGAATGTAGGATAAGTATCGTCTTCCTATCACTCACTACCGATGTTCTCGATGACTGCAACCGAAACAGGCCAAACCAGCGATGGGCTGTTGGTTACGTCAGCGTTGACAAGGGGAGCTGAATCTTCCTTGAGGTAGTGTGGCACTGCCGTTCATTCCTTTGGCTCGCAGGTCAGCGCCTTTTCACCTTCATGATGCTGTTGTGCGGCGCTGCGCTGATCGGTATGCAGTCGATGGTGTAGAACGGCACACAAAGTATCATTGAAAGGACAGTAGAAGGGAAGAAGACAAGAGGCAGACCGCGGCTAGATTACATCAACCACAACATGGAGGATACCATCTGAACCACCTATACCACTATCAAGAGGAGGACAGAAATGCATGGCCAGTTGCTGCTAATCAACCTGATGGTTGAAGGTCTACGAAGAATAAAAATTCTACTTGTGAATCACCTATACACACAATGGCACTCTTTATAACGGGCGTTTTCACTCATAAGCAGTTGAATCAGACGCATCATCCTTCTCCCTGTTGAGGCTTGATCTCCAATAATGCGTCAAGAAACTTTTTTTGTTGGTTTTATTCTAATCTCTGTCGTCCTCTGTGGTTTCTACCCTCTACAGCTCCCACTACTATCATGGAAGTTACTTCCTAATCTCTTAAGGCCTGTCCTACCATCTTCTCCCTCCTTTTCGAGATGGATATGGCTGATCTTGATGTTTTACGTCGTGGTTGGAGCAGATTTCCACCTTGGCTCCTTCAGAGACCCAGACTTATTTTAGATTTGACTAATTATAACAATAGTACGCCAGATTCTACTTTCCAATCTCTGTTTTTAACATTTTAGATGTGCATCACGGTTTTACCGTCGTTTACATTGATGGCTGTTCTGTAGTGTTCCCTGATCATGCCACCAGGATTCGCCTGCCTGACGAATATACCGTTTTCTCAGCAGAGCTCCACGCGATCCTGAAGGCACTGGAGCAAATGCATCGCATTCGGGGCAATCGGTTTATCATCTGCTCCGATTCCCTTAGTGCCTTACAATCATTGCAGAATCTGTGCCCAGCTGAAGAGTTGGTATAGCTGATGTATGACCAACTGTACTTGCTCCAACGGCGGGGTAAGCAGGTGTCATTCTGCTGGGTGCCTGGTCATGTCGGAATATGGGGAAACGAACAGGCCGATCGGGCTGCCAAGGGGGCCTGCAGAGAGCGGGATGTGGCACAAAGTCCTACTGCCTTGCAGTCTGTCGTTTCTGCACTCACAGGAAGAGCATGCAGTTGTGGGAGGAAGAATGGCTGGCGGTGGCGGCCAATATGCTGCGGTTGGTGAAGTCAACAACTCGGCTAAGGTGTTACTCCTGCCAGTTGCTCAGGCGGGATGAAGTGACCCTCACACGTCTTCGGATTGGGCACTGTCCTCTCACACATAGCTTTCTATTACGGCGGGAGGATCCCCCATTTTGTGATGTCTGTGCTGTGCCCATCTCTATCCGTCTCATTTTAACGGATTGAATTTTATACCGTGATGCAAGGGCAGAAGCAAAAATTGGTGGAGATGTGCCCTCTATTTTAGCTGATAGTAAGACAAGTGTGTCTAGGATTTTACAGTTTTGCAATGTGACTGGTCTCTTGCCTCAACTTTTGCGCTGGAGGTTTTAGTGTGTTGTAGAGTTGCTAGCTCCTCCCTCTTTTCCTTGCGGTCAGACAGCCATATCCATCTGCTATATTGTTTTAGCTTCTTCTACCATTGTCCGTTTCATGTTTTATCACTGATGCAATACTTCGTCCCATGCTCCGGTGTGGGTACGCACATAGCTTTCCAGCTTATGTTGCCTATGTTATACGTTCTGTTTTATCTTTCTGTTCTGGGTATTTTACTGACACTCGTCTCAATCTGTTTTTGCGCGGGTGCTAAAGACCTTCCCGTCGTGCGCCCATGCAAACATCTCCACCGCCACCACCACCACCAACGTTGGAGTAAGTTTCCACTTACAGCAGCCATGTCATTGCCACCTGTACCTGTTGCCCATACCACTGCAGAAAAGTCTGCTGGTCTCACAAAAATCTACTTTCTTGTGACAAAGTGCCACTCTTGTTGCACGATGGTCCTAGCGTGTGATAACACGCGTAATTTTCTTTTTGAAGTGCCCTCGTAAAAGTCTGACGGAAACGATGTCGTTCTTTAAAATTATCATGATCGTTGGGTACACTTAGAAGAAAATTAGTAATATGTAGAATCGTGATAAGCTAGTTTATTACGACAGGAAAATGTGCTATCCTGTCGAAGAATGAATAACAGGTAATTGAGAAACATGACTGCAGTGCCCTACACGTAGAAATGAGGTAAATAGCCGGCCGGGGTGGCCGAGCGGTTCTAGGCGCTACAGTCTGGAACCGCGCGACCGCTACGTCGCAGGTTCGAATCCTGCCTCGGGCATGGATGTGTGTGATGTCCTTAGGTTAGTTTGGTTTAAGTAGTTCTAAATTCTAGGGGACTGATGACCTTAGAAATTAAGTCCCATAGTGCTCAGAGCCATTTGAACCTATGAGGTAAATAATGCGCAGTTTTTGATCAACTACGCTAAGTGAAACGGGAATGTCACTTTGCACGTGAACACGCAACCCACGCCGTTCTGATCCGCAACTTGACCACAACATAAATACGTCTCAGAATTCAGTGACAGGGAAAGACCGTATTTCAACTTCTGCTCTCTAATCCCTGTTTGACAGCACGAAGCTCTAAATTATCAGTTAATTAATCACACAAAGGCATTCCCGTCTTTCGCAATCCGCAGCGATTTACATGGGCTTACATATGTATATTAATCACGCGTATTTTTATCGGAGGCAGTAATCCGTGCACGTGAACACGTGTGACCTTGTTGCAACCCACGCCGTTCTGATCCGCAACTTGACCACAACATAAAAAGCAGAGATTTGACGTGTGTGTAAAGTTCTGCAAAAACAGCAGCTCACGGCAGTGTGGCACCGAGGTTAAGGTTTTGACCTTACCTCGCATAAGGTAGAAGCGAAGTTCAAGTCCCTACTCAGCCACACACTTTTCCGTAGTTTTCCTAACTCATTTAACATAAATGCCCGAAAGGTGCTTTTGAAAAGGAAGTGGCCGCTTTTCTCTCCCACCTGTACTCTGCCAGCCACTTAAGTGTGATTTGCGGAGTATCGATGTAGATGCACACCTACATCTACATCTACATCCATACTCCGCAAGCCACCTGACGGTGTGTGGCGGAGAGTACCTTCAGTACCTCTATCGGCTCTCCCTTCTATTCCAGTCTCGTGATGTTCGTGGAAAGAAGGATTGTCGGTATGCTTCTGTGTGGGCTCTAATCTCTCTGATTTCATCCTCATGGTCTCTTAGCAAGATATACGTAGGAGGGAGCAATATACTGCTTGAGTCTTCGGTGAAGGTATGTTCTCGGAACTTTAACAAAAGCCCGTATCGAGCTACTGAGCGTCTCTCCTGCAGAGTCTTCCACTGGAGTTTATCTATCATCTCCGTAACGCTTTCGCGATTACTAAATGATCCTGTAACGAAGCGCGCTGCTCTCCGTTAGATCTTCTCTATCTCTTCTATCAACCCTATTTGGTACGGATCCCACACTGCTGAGCAGTATTCAAGCAGTGGGCGAACAAACGTACTGTAACCTACTTCCTTTGTTTTCGTACTGCATTTCCTTAGGATTCTTCCAATTAATCTCAGTCTGGCATCTGCTTTACTGACGATCAACTTTATATGATCATTCCATTTTAAATCACTCCTAATGCGTACTCCCAGATAATTTATGGAATTAACTGCTTCCAGTTGCTGACCTGCTATTTTGTTGCTAAATGATAAGGGATCTATCTCTCTATGTATTCGCAGCACGTTACACTTGTCTACATTGAGATTCCATTGCCATTCCCTGCGCCATGCGTCAATTCGCTGCAGACCCTCCTGCATTTCAGTACAATTTTCCATTGTTACAACCTCTCCATACACCACAACATCATCTGCAAAAAGCCTCAGTGAACTTCCGATGTCATCCACAAGGTCATTTATGTATATTGTGAATAGCAACGGTCCTACGACACTCCCCTGCGGCACACCTGAAATCACTCTTACTTCGGAAAACTTCTCTCCATTGTGAATGACATGCTGCGTTCTGTTATCTAGGAACTCTTCAATCCAATCACACAATTGGTCTGATAGTCCATATGCTCTTACTTTGTTCATTAAACGACTGTGGGGAACTGTATCGTACGCCTTGCGGAAGTCAAGAAACACGGCATCTACCTGTGAAATGGCCCTCTGAGTCTCGTGGATGAATAGCGCGAGCTGGGTTTCACACGACCGTTTTTTTCGAAACCCACGCTGATTCCTGCCGAGTAGATTTCTAGTCTCCAGAAAAGTCATTATACTCGAACATAATACGTGTTCCAAAATTCTACAACTGATCGACGTTAAGATATAGGTCTATAGTTCTGCACATCTGTTCGACGTCCCTTCTTGAAAACGGGGATGACCTGTGCCTTTATCCATCCTTTGGAACGCTACGCTCTTCTAGAGACTTACGGTACACCGCTGCAAGAAGGGGGGCAAGTTCCTTCGCGTACTCTGTGTAAAATAGAACTGGTATCCCATCAGGTCCAGCGGCCTTTCCTCTTTTGAGCGATTTTAACTGTTTCTCTATCATCTGTCGTCTATTTCGATATCCACCATTTTGTCATCTGTGTAGATGTAGATGTTATACGGCTGAAACTGTCATCGATCAGCAGTAGCAGGTTGCCTGTCCAATTCCGTCTAGGAGCAAGAAAAATTTGATTTTCTGTAGTTCATAAAATAAACGAGCGAGGTAAAAAATTTAAAATGCTGTCATACGCAGCGGTCACAGAAGTCATGGGACAGCGTTATGGACATATAGAGATGGGCTGTAGTATCGCGTACACAAAGTATTAAAGGGCAGAGCATTGGCAGAGTTGTCATTTGTACTCAGGTTATTCATTTCAAAAGATTTCCAACGTAGTTGTGGCCGCACGACGCGAATTAACGAACTTTGGATGGGGAATGGCAGTTGGAGCTGGACGCATGGGATATTCCATTTCGTAAATCGTTAGGGGATTCAATATTCCGAGATCTACAGTGTCAAGGGTGTGTCGAGAATATCAGATATCATGCATTACCTCTCACCACGGATAAGGCAGTGGCCGACGGCATTCACTTAGCGACTGAGAGCAGCGGCCTTTGCGTAGAGTTGTCAGTGCTAACAGGCAAGCAACACTGCGTGAAATAACCGCAGAAATGAATGTGGGACGCACTATGAACGTACGGCGAAATTTTATGTTGATGGGCTATGGTAGCAGACGACCGACGCGAGTGCCTTTGCTAACAGCACGACATCACCTGCAGAGCCTCTCCTGGACTCGTCGACATGTGGGTTGGACCATGGATGACTGGAAAACCGTGGTCTGGTCAGAAGAGTCCCGAATTCAGCTGACAGGAGCTGATGGTAGGGTTTGAATGTGGCGTAAACCCCACGAAGCCATGAACCCAAGTCGTCAACAAGGCACTGTGAGGCCTGGTGGCGGATCCATAATGGTGTGTGCAGTGCTAACATGGAACGGACTGGGTCCTCTGGTCCAACTGAACCGACCAATGACTGGAAATAGTTACATTGGTATACTTTGAGACCATTTACAGCCATTCTACATCTACATCTACATCTACGTGATTACTCTGCTATCCACAATAAAGTGCCTGGCAGAGGGTTCAATGAACCACCCTCATACTGTCTCTCTACCGTTCCACTCTCGAACGGCACGCGGGAAAAACGAGCACTTAAATTTTTCTGTGCGAGCCCTGATTTCTATTATTTTATCGCGATGATCATTTCTCCCCATGTAGGTGGGTGGCAACAGAATGTTTTCGCAATCGGAGGAGAAAACTGGTGATTGAAATTTGATCAGAAGATCCCGTTGCAACGAAAAACGTCTTTGTTTTAATGATTGCCACTCCAATTCACGTATCATGTCTGTGACACTATCTCCACTATTTCGCGATAATACAAAATGAGCTGCCCTTCTTTGTACTTTTTCGATGTCATCCGTCAGTCCCACCTGATGCGGATCCCACACCGCACAGCAGTACTCCGCAATAGGGCGGACAAGCGTGGTGTACGCAGTCTCTTTAGTAGACCTGTTGCACCTTCTAAGTGTTCTGCAAATGAATCGCAGTCTTTGGTTTGCTCTACCCACAATATTATCTATGCAATCATTCCAATTTAGGTTATTTGTAATTGTAATACCTAATTTACAGCTTTCAGATTTGTGTGACTCATCGCGTAATCGAAATTTAGCGGATTTCTTTTAGTACTCATGTGAATAACTTCACAATTTTCTTTATTCAGGGTCAATTGCCACTTTTCGCACCATTCAGATATCTTATCTAAATCATTTTGCAAGTCGTTTTGATCATCTGATGAATTTACAAGACTTTAAATGACAGCATCATCTTGCAAACAATCTGAGACGTCTACTCAGATTGTCTCCTATGTCGTTAATATAGATCAGGAACAATAGCTGGCCTATAACACTTCCTTGGTGAACGCCGGATATTACTTCTGTTTTGCTCGATGACTATTACTACCAACTGTGACCTTTCTGACAGGAAATCACGAAACCAATCGCACAACTGAGGCGATACTCCGTAGGCACGCAGTTTGGTTATAAGACGCTTGTGAGGAACGGTGTTGAAAGCCTTCTGGAAAACTAAAAATATGGAATCAATTTGACATCCCCTGTCGATAGCACTCATTACTTCCTGAGTATAAAGAGCTAGTTCTCTTTCACAAGAACGATATTTTCTGAATCAGTGCTGACTATGCGTCAATAAATCGTTTTCTTCGAGGTACTTCATAATGTTCGAATACAGTAAATGTTCCAAAACCCTACTGCAAATCGACGTTAGTGATATAGGTCTGCAATTCAGCGGATTACTCCTACTTCCCTTTTGGGGTATTGGTGTGACTTGAGCAATTCTCCAGTCTTTAGGTACGGATCTTTCTGTGAGCCTTGCCTTTATTAAGTGATTTAAGCTGCTTTGTTACACCGAGGATATCTACTTCTATGTTTCTCATCTTGGCAGTCGTTCTTCATTGGAATTCAGGAATATTTACTTCGTCTTCTTTGGTGAATGACATGAGTACTAAAAGAAATCAGCTAAATTTCAATTACGCGATAGGTCACACAAATCTGAAACTCCATCACCACGGGCTTCATGTTCCCAAACAACGATGGAATTTTTATGGATGACAGTGCGTCAAGTCGCTGGACTACAACTGTTCGCCATTGGTTTAAAGAACATTCTGGACAATTCCAGCGAATGATTTGGCCACCCAGATCGTCCGACATTTGAGGGACATGGTTGAGAGGTAAGTTCATGCACAAAGTCCTGCACCGGAAACGCTTTCGCATTTATGGACGGCAACAGAGGCAGCATGGTTCAATATTTCTGCACGGGAGTTCCCCGACTTTTTAAGTCCATGGCACGTGGAGACTCTGCACTAAGTCACTAAAAATGATATCCGACACTATATTAGGAGATGTCCCATGACTTTTGTCTCCTCAGTGTAATCTGTTCATTAAGAGGTTCAATCTTAGACACTGGCTATACAGGGTGTTACAAAAAGGTACGGCCAAACATTCAGGAAACATTCCTCACACACAAACAAAGAAAAGATGTTATGTTGGCATGTGTCCGGAAACACTTAATTTCCATGTTAGAACTCATTTTAGTTTCGTCAGTATGTTCTTCCACCTACGCTCAATGGAGCACGTTATCATGATTTCATACGGGATACTCTACCTGTGCTGCTAGAACATGTGCCTTTACAAGTACTACACAATATGTGGTTCATGCACGATGGAGCTCCTGCACATTTCAGTCGAAGTGTTCGTACGCTTCTCAACAACATATTCGGTGACCGATGGATTGGTAGAGGCGGACCAATTCCATGGCCTCCATGCTCTCCTGACCTCAACCCTCTTGACTTTCATTTATGGGGGCATTTGAAAGTTCTTGTCTACGCAACCCCGGTACCAAATGTAGAGACTCTTCGTGCTCGTATTGTGGACGGCTGTGATACAATATGATACAATACGCCATTCTCCAGGGCTGCATCAGCGCATCAGGGATTCCATGCGACGGAGGGTGGATGCATGTATCCTCGGTAACGGAGGACATTCTGAACATTTCCTGTAACAAAATGTTTGAAGGCACGCTGGTACGTTCTGTTGCTGTGTGTTTCCATTCCATGATTAATGTGATTTGAAGAGAAGTAATAAAATGAGCTCTAACATGGAATGTAAGCGTTTCCGGACACATGTCCACATAACATATTTTCTTTCTCTGTGTGTGGGAATGTTTCCTGAAAGTTTGGCCGTACCTTTTTGTAACACCCTGTATATCTTGAGTCCCTAAAACTACCTAGACTACATTCATACCATATTTCAGATTGACAGGAGCAAGTGCATCTATCACTTGCTACATTTCCGCTGTTGATGCAGTAAGCTTCAGCGCCAGCCTCGATACTTTTTTGCTACCAACTCTTTTCGCAACACATTCTGCAGACAGTATCCACATATAAGCTGAATGTACACGCAAATAAAATCATTGTACAACATGCAGCTGAAGACATATGACTTCATAGACATTGACTATGTGAAAAATTAACTTTTGTTAAAACGGATCTGTTTTATAAATGGGAGTTCGATTCTCTAAAGAATCGTTGGTGGGGATTACTGACTTGCTTATATAAGGGTTTTGTTCTGTACCGATCCCGCTGTCGACACTGTAAACCCTGTCTTTCCTAGCATCTCCGGTAATTTTGTCGTATCGTGGTTGTACTCATGGCTTCGGGTGGCATTCGCACCAGAAGGCCTGGCTGCAATTCTCCTAAATTAAGATGCCGGGAATCTCGGATTGGATAATTTATTTTGTTGCGTTAGTAAAGGAATATTATGTTTAATCTCCACTTTACCAAATCAAATCCCGCCCGCCGTCTCCCCGTCTCCTCATTTTCGCACATCGTACATATCCCGAAACCTCGTCTGCAACAACCCTGCAGATTTTTTTCCCCTAGGTACCATTATGGCTTGTTGTTCAGTCAGTATCAATATATCTCATTGATCCTAAATCCTTCACACCATCTCCCCGTGTAATTTCACCAGCGTTTCTCTTCCAGGCACCCCGTGTAATTTAATCAGTGTTTCCCATCCAGACAGTGAAATACGTCCTTCCCATTAGACCTAGTAGTTCCCCCTATCACTTCTCACCTCAAGGTTTCCTTCTCTTTTCCCACCCAATCGTTTTCTGCCATCTTCATTCTGGTTACACCTGTTAAAATCATTTGTCTAGCAACTCACCAATTCCAATACCAACCAACTGTTCGCAGCAAGACTTAATTCTGTTTCTCCAAACTATCCTCTCGCATGTCGCAGCAAATTTAGTGAAGTGCTTAATTCTCATTACAAAGGCTTCTGTCAACGTTTCTTTTAAAATACAACAAATGCTTTGTAACTAATATAGGGGCATTTGAGAACTTTTAACATCGACAATAACAATTACATTTTTCAATAATTTTAAAAATCATGTAAAATTGGACAATTTAAATATCTTGAAATTGTACTTGAAAGTGTTTTGGACTAAGACTGGACACGAAACCAATGTCGGCAAATTTTCGACCAAGTTAAGGGGAACATTGGTTATCACTCTGGACTCGCATTCGGTTATTCGTTTCAGATCCCCATTTGGCCGTCGGTGATTTTCTTAAATCGCTCCAGGCAAATGCCAGCATAGTTCCTTTGATAAGGTCGATTTTCTTCTCCACGCTTGAAACAATTCGAGTTTGTACTCCGTTCTAATGACCTCGACCTCTACGATACGTTAAACTCTAATCTTCTTTCTTCTCTTCACATACTCGATCGTATAAAATGAGAAAATAAAGGTTAATCTCCTTATTTTTTCATTTCCTTATTTCGAAAAACCATTTTAGTGGGTACGATAAATCAACATTGTTTCAGCTTCTTTGTTTTAAACTGCAGTTTTCTTTTGGCTCACACTTCTTTCACTCTTCGAGAATGTTGTTCCTTCGCTGCTGGTGTCCACTTTTTTAAGTTAATAATTTTTTCCTATCCTGAAAGGCTACCATTTCCATTCCTTCTTTTAACAGTGTTTCATGATTGTGTCCTTGTAGACTCCGAGATTTTCGATATCTCTTAATACTACACTCTCCAACGAGAGCTTGAATTTCTAATTGTTTGGTAAGATACAGAATTGTTCAGCTCTTCTGTCATTATTCGCTCTACATATTTGTTTATAGAATTTTAATCTCCTTCTTCTCATTGTATCTGTTACCTCTTCAACTGTCAGATATAGTTTTGTATTAGTTCTTAACCTGTATTGTTATTCATTGCTGATTTTGGGTCCTAGTATTTTTCTTAGAACTATAATTCCTTTTTCCTCCAGCAGTCTATATTTATTTATGTTCCAGACGCGCTCCACCTATTATATTAAGGCATCTTGAGTGGATTTAATGACCGAAGTAATCAGGTACAAGAAGAACAGCTCACAAAACGTTTCCTCCTCAGAACAACAACAACAACAACAAGAGGGTGGAAGATGACATCTGGCGTCTGATGCTCCTACTCTTGATGTCATGTTCCACCATGGCCTTGTTGTTACTGTTCTGTAGAGAGGATATTTCATGTACAGCTCTGAGGTTTTTTGTAGACACCACCAGCTCAGTAGGCAGTCCTTCTGGCAGCTGTTGTACTGATCTCTGCGTTCTACGGTCATTAAATCCACTTTAATCTAAAAGCCGAAACGAGTCTGCAACATAAATAAATATACACTGCAGCAGAAAAAAGTTGTTTCAATTTATAAAACGAATATTTATAAATTTGCTGCGGTTGATGGCCACAACAACAAAGTTGCTAATTTTCTTATTTTACCAGTGTTCTGATTGATCAGTTCGGGCCGTAATTACCCCGTACGATGCTCAAAAATTGTTGTAATAGTACAGATGCACTACGATCGTTGGTTTATCTCGCTCATCCATTAACTTGGCAAGTTGGCTGTTAGGAATATGCGGTGTTTCGTCGGCCAGCGTATCGTCCATGACGCTGGTCTGTAACCAGTATAGATGAACTTTGATCTCGGACACAAGCTATCTGGAATCCCTGTCTGATCGATGTCGCCATAACCAGAAATGCTGTCGTGGCTTGTGACAGCTACATCTGGCACTACTTAATATTATTCTGCTTTATACAATTAACCTTTCTTTCAGTCACTGTAGGTCAACCGTGGATCAACTACATTTTGATCCTCATCATTCAATTTTCAGAAATAGTGGTATATTGGTATTAGGCAGTGGGAACATTTATCTTGACAGCTGAAACAACTGACAGGTATTAGGAGACTGTGCTGTACAGTCTGGACCAGTTAACACGAGCTCTCACTTAACACAACTAAACGAATTATAGAAACTCTTCTAATAAGTACGTCTTCTGCAGAAACTTATTCTGATGAGCCGAATGCGCTGTGATGTCTTCTTGTAACAACGTGTACTTCGAAGCTCTAGGGTGATAAATTCTTGCGTTGTTAGTCTGCATACATTGGTGTAACTAGGGTAACAGACGCCCAGGGAAATCTTTCATTTTGCGCCCCCCCCCCTCCCCCGCTCGCCCCCACCCTCCCTTCCCCACCATTAGCTATACATATTCTAGCTGATCCACACCGCTGCTTAGCCTTTTTATTGAGATCAACATGGATTTAAATGAGATGTTAAACGTCTCAATAATTCACCATTTAAACGCTTCAGTTCCAAACAAGGACAAACACATTGTCCAAAATCGAGTTGCTTGCAACAATAACGTGATTCCTTTTTTGTTACTCACTGCCGATCAATGGAAAGCCGTAACGAACAAAATAAGAAACTGAAATATACGCCTCATATTTTCGTTGAGTTTGCTCTTGGCCTCACCTAGAATTCTCGTTTGGAATTCGCACGTGAGTGCCGAACTGAGTGCTAGCGCTACATTCTCCTTTTCTGTGGAAGAAAATGAGGGAGAACAATACGCATAGCTTTGTTTTAATGATCGCGCAGAAGTGTAAACTTTGTAGTTAGTATCTACACGTTCATAGCAGTAGTTTCGCAGCAGTTTACATAATCGATTTAACTGACATAAAATAAAAGAACGACCATTAGTCTCAGTAATCTTCATGATACGTTAGTGCTTCTGACGCCTCTTATGTGTCAGTCTGTACAGTGACTTTTCAGGTTTAAAATATTGTGCTACACTTTAAAATACGTAGATATCATAAAATATCTCTGACCATGAACATGCTTGCCGGCTGACTCCGCCTCTACGTTCTTCCCATGTCAAACATGTCGCAATTGCCTAGAGTCAACACAGTTTCACATATTAACTTCTTTATGCTGGTCACTGTTAATTGTTAAAATTTAGGTCAACTATTCAGCAGATGCTAGTAATTTTAATGATCATTTCTCGTGTAAATGTACTTTAGCGTTCCTGTTTTCAGCAGCTGAAAGAAGCTGTTCTCTTCGGTTGTTGCTGATACTCATACATACGTTGACTTTTCAGGTTTAAAATATTGTGTCAGTGTTACAAAAATCCAAACAAGACGTTAGTGCCCGTATTTGTGTGAATAAAGTATTTTTCAGAATTTCGATTTCAGATGCAATTTATATAATTCATACCTGATTTTTATCATAGCTTCAGAGTTTTGACAATGTGTTAATTCCGTCCTTTGAGTCGTCCAGTGAAATATGAATTATCAAAAGATAGTAACTTTTTAAGAAGTGTAGATTTTGAACTACTTATTAACTTGAATTCCTTAATTATTTGGTTGACTCTTTGAGTTTTACAAAGAGCGCAGTCAATATCGAAGCAAATCACCCATTAGCCACAATCATGTTTTTTCAGAATCATATTTCTTCTGAAGATATCACCTCCAGATATGTAGATGATAAAATAAATTGAGCTTTGTAAGTATGATTGTCAGAGATAGTATTCTGAGGGGTATTTCTTCATCTACGGGTTTTATTTTCTGCCATCCGAGGCTGAAAAACTGAGTTTTAGTACATGATACACGACAAAACATTACTGTACTATCCGATACGCGACATAGCACTGTATTGTAGTATCCAGTACACGGTCCAGTTACCTTAATGAGACTGGGTACATCAAATCAAAGTCCAGTCCGAAAGTTCCAATGCTTTACTCTCGTACATCGCCGCATAGATATGATTTAATTGCTCCCGAATCCTTTCCTTTCTTCCTCCTCTACTTGTTCTTCACCCTCCTACTCCGTCTTTCTGCTTCCCTTTTTCCTCTTCCCCCTCATTTCGCCACTACAGAAACGGCGCCGAAGCCACTGCCTCTCTGTTGCCATATCCTATTTGCGGTACATTCTGTATCGATCTGACTAGGCAGGAGCAGATTCATCATTTATAATAGCAAAGCATGGCAATTTTATTCCCATAAAACCCATGCTACACACATTTACACTGCTTGACGAAACACACGAAGCACGCAGAAGGAATGGTTGGATGTAATGTACCTTCGTTACACGTACGCACAAACGGAGGGAATGTAAATGATTAGAACTGCATTTCTCTATGACAAGTAGAACGACCGCCAGAGTCCATTTATGTTGTTCGTGTTTTGCGTTGTTACTAGACCCGATATAGTATATAAATGGCGTCAGTATCTTCAGATATTGAGTAACCTCTGTGAAGGTTTCGGAGATGCCGCGTAGTATTATGAGGTAGCATCATCAGCACCTAACAGAACTTTGAAACGGCTGCTGGTCGAATCGTGCAGTACCCAGCTTTTTGGGGCATTCGGATGTGTCAGTGGCCCCATATTGGAGTGCATGGGAACGTGAGGGCAGGCATGTTCATCGAGAAGGTAGCAGTCGACCATGTCTGGCCAGCAAAAGGGAAGAGCGCAGTACTGGGCACCAAGCAAATTGTAATCCCTTCTCATGTGCGCCTGCCATCCGAGAACAAGCAGTGGACTCCCAGCAACATTCTGTGACATCCCTCAACATTGGTTGGTGAGTAGCAAGAGACGGACAGGGAATTACTGTCCCGTGCGTAGGGTGCTGTTAACACCTTAACACAAACGGCTGTGTTTGGACTGTTGATGAATGGCGAAGCATTGTGTTCATAGATGAATCACGGTTCTGCAGTATCCCGGATGACCATCATCGGCGAGTATAGCGACGGCCTGGAGATAGGTTTCATTCCTCCAGTGTTTTGGAGAGGCGCACCGCTGTTGCGTCCAGCGTCCTGATGAGGGGAGCCATCGGTATGACCTCAGCTTATGGCTGACAGTGACTGAGGGGACTCTGACGGTACAATGGTACACACAGCCTGCGTCCTCTTGTTACTACTTGTGCGACACATTGTGGTGCCATTTTACAACAGAACAATGCTTGTCCACACGTGATGCGTCTCTACGAACTGTCTGGATGAAGCTGTGGTATTCCCCCCCCCCCCCCCCTCCTAGCATGATCCCCATATCTGTCCCCGATAGAACATACGCAGGAGCAGCTTGGACGTCAACTCTATCCCACTGCCAACATCCAGGATATCAGGGATCACTTACAACAGTTGTGGGCTAGTTTGCGCCAGGAGAAGATACTATGGCTTGAGCATGAATCCAGGCAAGAGGGCGTGCAACGTTATACCGATAAATTGGCTCATAGTGTCATGTTCCTTGTAAATTTGCCTCTGTTTTGTAATCACTGAAATTACATCACATATTCTCTCAACGCACGAAGTTTCATTTCTTTTCCTCCTCCCCTTCTGGGTTCCTCACATTTCATCATCGTGTATATTTCTGCGTTTGTCCGGTATTGTCTCCAGACATGTATAAATTTATTTTTTGGCGTAGCTGGCCCGTATAGACTGGTCGATCACTGCAGTGGAGTAAACGAACTCTCAATTATTCTCTTTCAAAGTGAAGTTTAAGAAGATCGAAAAGAGCGTCCTTCCTTCTTTCGTTTTACTGATTAAATATTTCAACATTACACGCATATCGCCGTGTAGCATTCGCTTGAGACTTTCACGAGACGTATCAGTAATCAAAGGGCGAGAGATATTGTTACATGGAAGCCCGCACATTTTCAGATGTTCTCATAGTGTGGGCACAGTCTAACACATCCAGTTGCAACACTCCTGTCCATGTTTGTTATACACCGCGACAGTAGGAAACCAAACGTATAGTAAGCTAGGTTGTTGAATACGATATGCGGTTAATATCGTTTACACTGATTTTTAAACAATTTTTTTACTAAAGGGAGCGATTGTAAAGCAAGAAATTGCAGCAACTCAAAAAGGACACTGGGAGTTTGTCATTCTCCAGGTTTCGTAAAGACCCTGCGAGATGTGAAACATCGCATTACGAGGGAGTTTCATTACGGTTATCTTGCAACCTAGTGAAGATCAATATATATTTTTTTTAGTAACATGAAATGGCTAGTAAATAATAGATCAGACAGAATGAAATTTTCACTCTGCAGCGGAGTGCGCGCTGATACGAAACTTCCTGAGAGATTAAAACTGTGTACCGGACGGAGACTCGAACTCGGGACCTTTGCCTTTCGCGGGCAAATGCTCTACCATCTGATGTACCCAAGCACGACTGACGCCCCGTCCTCACAGCTTTACTTCTGCCAGTACCTCGTCTCCTACCTTCCAAACTTTACAGAAGCTCTCCTGCGAACCTCGCAGAGCTAGCACTCCTGAAAGAAAGGATATTGCGGAGACATGGCTTAGCCACAGCCTAGGGGATGTTTCCAGAATGAGATTTCCACTCTGCAGGAATGCTAGTTCTGCAAAGTTCGCAGGAGAGATTCTGTAAAGTTTGGAAGGTAGGAGACGAGGTACTGGCAGAAGTAAAGCTGTGAGGACGGGGCGTGAGTCGTGCTTGGGTAGCTCAAATGGTAGAGCACTTGCCCGCGAAAGGCAAAGGTCCCGAGCTCGAGTCTCCTTCCGGCACATAGTTTCACTCTGCCAGGAAGTTTCAATAGATCAGACTTTTTCAGAAAGACTTCTGATAGAGTCCAACGTGAAATTTTGTTCGCGGCACTTGGAATAAAACCAGTTCATCAACGCCCTCACAGCTTTCTCTGAAGAGATAACACGTCAGTGATAATAGGACGTCCAAACAAAATTCAACACGGAGGAGAAACTAATTCCATCTGCATCAGAGCCAGAACGAGCAGAATCACAGACACCGAAATCTTAAATATAGAGGCCTTTTGAAGAGGACGTGATTATATTAGATAAAATTATTCATTTGTTGGAAAATCGAGTGAAGTGCAAGAATGTGCAAATCATAAGATTGTACGCAAAATTATCATTATAAGAATAGGGTGCTCCGGAAATGTCATAGAAACTAATTGGAAAAGGCAGCAAACAACTTTCGGGGCGGGCAACCACAACTCAGAGACATTGTGAATAACAGTAACAACACTCAACATTCAATAATCACTCAAATTATCATAAAATTATGACAGAAAGTCAAGAATGATGTGTTTCTAAAAGACTCGTAGCTGTGTGAATGTGCTTTATTCGCAGCTACCGGTTTCACGTCAGTATAGACGCGTCTCCCGGTTTGTAGTGGTTATATTTCCACAATGGTTACTAAGTGTTGAGACTTAAAAAAGGAACCCAACACTGATATTCCAAAACTTTATAACCACTGCCCACCGTGACACTGGTATGCCACCTGCTGGCGTTGCGGGCACGGGACGCGGGAACAAAAGAATGTAAGCGTAGAAGACACAGGTGGGGGATCATCCTAGCGTAGATATGGGCTGCAAATGGGGAAATCCATTCAGATAGGCATCTCTGATAAAGGACAGATTATTATTAACCAGAATCTGTGAACGAGTATCTCGGAGACGGCAAAGTTGATCGAATTTTCACATGCTAATGTGTTGGGAATCTACAAGATGGGGTAGGACTGAATCTACCACTAGGCGCTAAATCGTTGGATGTCCACGACTCTTCAGAGAACTTGGGGTTCGGAGGCTTGTCTGCTCGCTAAAGTGGGACAGGTCTGTGGCATCTGTGCCGACAGAGTGTAATGCTGGTATGTTGTTGCATGCACAAGTGTTTCGTAGCACACCGTTCATCGTACGTTGTTGAACATCAAGCTCTGTATTAGACCACCCCCATGTGTTCATATGTAGACCCAACGACATCGTCAGTTACGATTGCAGCGGGCATGGGACCATCAGGATTCGACCGTCGATCAATGGAAACATGTCAGCTCCTCTGGTGAATCACGTTTTTACTGCACTAGGTCGTTGATCTTCTCCACAAACGCTGCCACCGAGGAGAACGGCGGCTCGAAACGTGCAGTGCGTGACGGATGCAGGCTGGTGGGAACAGTATTATGCTGTGGGAAACATTCCCTTGTGTTTGCATGAGACCTGTGGTAGTAATAGAAGGCACGCTGATAGCTGCGAACCACCTGCGTCCCTGCATCCTTGATGTCTTTCTCGACGGCATTTCTTCTATCAGCAGTAAAGTTGTCCGTGTCTCGGAGCCATAACCGTGCTACAGTGGTTTGAGGAGCATTCTAGTGAACTTACGTTGATGTCTCGGGGACCATATTCACCTGATATAAATCCTACGGAACTCGTCTGGGGCGATATCTGGCTCCATCACAGCATACGAAAATCAGTGATCCATTATTTACGCGAATTACATAGCCTGTGCGTAAATATCTAACGTCACAAACCTCCACAAACCTACCAACAGAATCGGTGATGTATTTAGTTCCAAAGACGGGCAGACAAACCATTAAGCAGGGGGTCAAAACGTTTTGGCGCATCAGTGTATCTTAACAATAATGGACTAAGGATAATAGAAGAGGGACGTTCTCGATTTATTGTTAATCTAGATTAGGACGCCGATGGGGGAAAAAACTGTGTGCCAGGATGGAAAGATGAAGGTAAATTTGAAAATATTTCTTCACGGATATTGCAGTTTATGTCATTATTAGTCTGTTTAATTTATATTACATTCATTCTTCTTCATAAATTACTAATAATCCAGGTACAATAATGTAGTAATTATTTCACAAATTAAATTAACCAAGTCTTAGAAACACAGGCGACCAAAGTTATAGGATAGCGATATGCACACATACAGATGGCGATAGTGTCGCGTACACAGGATATAGAAGGGCAATGCATTGGCGGAGCTATCATTTGTATTCTGGTGATTCTTCTGAAAAGGTTTCGGAATGATTATCGCCTCCAGACGGGAATTAACTGATTTTGAACGCGAAATGGTGGCTGGAGCCAGACGCATGAGACATTTCATTTTCGGAACAGGTTAGAGAATTCAATATTTCGAGGTCCGCGGTGTGAAGAGTGTGCCGAGAATACCAAATTTCAGGCATTACCTCTCACCGCGGACAGCACAGTGCCCGACGACCTCCAGTTAACGACCAGTAGCAGCGGAGTTTGCACAGAGTTTTCAGTACCAACAGACAAGCAACACTGCAAGTTGGACATACGGCGGACGTGACCGTTAGGACAGTGAAGCGAAATTTGGTGTTAATGGGCTATGGAAGCTGACGGCCGACGTGAATGCCTTTGCTAACACCACGACATCGCCGTCAGAGCCTCTCCTGCTCTCTTGATCATTTCGGTTGGACCCCAGCCGACTGGAAAACCGTGGCCTGGTCAGCTGAGTCCCGATCTCAGTTGGTGAGAGCAGATGTTAGGGTTCGAGTGTGGCGCAGACTTCGCGAAGCCATACATCCAAGTTGTCAACAAGGCACTGTGCCATCTGGTGGTGGTTCCATAACGGTTCGCGTTGTGATTACATGACACGGACTGGACCATCTGGTCCAAGTTAACCGATCATTAACTGTAAATGATTACGTTCGGCTGCTTGGAGACCATTTACAGCCATTCATATACTTAATGTTGCCAAACAATGATGTAATTTTTATGGATGACAATGCACTATGTCACCGGACCACAGTAGTTCGCGAGTGGTTTGAAGAACATTCTGGACAGTTCGAGCTAATGATTTGGCCACCCAGATTTCCCGACATCAATCTCTTTGTATATTTATGGGACATGATCGAGAGGTCAGTTCGTACGCAAGACCATGCAGTGGGAACGCATTCGCAGTTACGGTCGGCTATGGAGGCAACATGACCCCTATTTCTGCAGGGGCTTTTCATCGGTTTGCTACATGAACTGCTGCACTACACCGGACAAAAGGAGTCCGACACGACATCAGGAGATATTCCATGACTTTTGTCACCTCAGCGTGAGTTATTTCTACTGCGCGTGTGATGGTGAGAAGCATCAGCTTACTCGCGAGCCACCTGAGACGTCCATATCGCTCTGTCGGCGACAACAGATTTTACAACAGAGTGTCGTGTGACACTCTGGTGTACCGATGTCTTCGTGCTTGGGATAATACTGATCCAGTTGCTTGAAAGTATGTCGGGCTTGCAGCCGGGTTGATTGACTATTGTGGAACGAATTTTCGAAGGCGTAACGTCCCATCATCATCATCCTCCCCATTGACGTTCTGGATCATTGGGTGCGGTATGTATACCAGTCGTCTCCCCCTCCACTGACTCCGTTTATGGACCGCACAATAAGCCGACCATGGTGATGGGGGTGGATCGCGCTCGGGTCCTGAGTCCGCGCTCGGCCTTCGCCGTTCTCGGCGATACGTTTCTGCTGCGTCTGGAGAATTTTCAGTGCCGGAGCCCACGCTTAACTATCCACTGTCCTTGTTGATGAGACTTTCATGTAGACGGATTTCGATAGTATCCTTGTATACACAGTCCCAAAAGTGGTACGTGTCGTGCAGAATCTTCGTGTTTCATTTTGTGGTTTTAAGGCATGTTCAGCAATGATGACTTTGTGGGCTGCTGGAGGTCGTTGTGCCGTTTGTGTTCCGTGCACTTTTCTTCAATTGTATGAATAG
Source organism: Schistocerca americana (assembly GCF_021461395.2). Classification (NCBI taxonomy): domain Eukaryota; kingdom Metazoa; phylum Arthropoda; class Insecta; order Orthoptera; family Acrididae; genus Schistocerca; species Schistocerca americana. Next base: position 188,723,163 of record NC_060120.1, read on the forward strand.
TTTCTCCGACACACGCATCTCCGCACTTGCATGCTATGTAATATACTCTAAATTTCCTGAGTCCCAGGTCGCGTTTCACTGTCTTTAAAAGGTATTAACTTTCGGTCTTCGCCAGTAGGCGGTACACGCATTTCATATTTCGTCGTCGTAAAATTCTACCGATTTTTCCAGATACGTGGACCGCGTATGGAATGTAGGCTACCTTTTCCCGTTGGTTCATAGGGTGTTGGCTGTGATATGGTGTTCCGCTTGAGGCGCGTCGGATTTGGCGGTAGCTATAGCCGTTTATCTGCAACACGTCCAGCTCCGGTTTTTTGCTTTCTGTGTCAGAGACCGCACGAGCTCGTTGGACCAGCGTGTTTAGCACTCCTTTCCTTTGTGACGGATGTTGACAGCAGGAGGTGTGAAGGTACTGGTCCGTTGTTATTACCGATAGACGCTATGTCCCACTGTTCCGCCCGTCTTTCTCCGTACCAGTACATCCAACAAATGTCAGCTCACCGTTTTGCTCCAACTCCATGGTGAACTGAATTTAATTGTGGAGATTCAGATATTGCAAGAAACTTAAAGCTCACCTTTCCAGTGATGCCAAATGACGAACATATCGTCAACGTATCAGTAAAAAACTGTCGGTTTAATTGTGCTGAGTCTAGTACCGCGTCCTGAAAGTCTTCCATGTACATGTTGCATATTGGTCACCACAGGTGACAGAGGAGTGCCCGTAGGCATGCATCTGTCTGTTCAGAGTAACGTCCATAAATAAATAATTAATGTCCGTATATACACGGACATTATTCTGAACACACATATATATATATATATATATATATATATATATATATATTACTCCGAACAGATATAAGGACATTACTCTGAACTGGCAGATGGCATGCCTATGGGTACTCCTACTCCTGTCACCCGTGGTGACCAATATGTACATGAAACACACACACACACACACACACACACATATATATATATATATATATATATATATATATGTGTGTGTGTGTGTGTGTGTGTGTGTGGGTGTGTGTGTGTGTGTGTGTGTGTGTGTGGACGTCAGCATAAAATTGAAAAGTAGAGAGGGAAGAAATAAAAATTTTAACTTTGCCACTGGCACTGTGATTCTGTCACAAACTACAAACAGCTTGGGAGATCAATCCTATGGAATCGATATTATCTTGAAAAGATCTAAGGCGGACCTCCAAATAAAACGAAACAAAAGTAATGGAAATTAGTCGAATACAAATCATGTGACGCTGAGAAAATTTAATTAGGAAATGAGACACTGAAAGCAGTAGTCAGTAGTATATAAAATGCAGAATGTAGTAGCAATAAAGCAGTTTAAAAGGTGAACAATAAACAGCACAGACAAATAGAGGAAAGAAGTTTTGAAATTTCGTGTTGCAGGAGAAAATAAGGTAGGTACACTACTGGCCATTAAAATTGCTACACCAAGAAGAAATGCAGATGATATACGGGTATTCATTGGACAAATATACTGGAACTGACATGTGATTACATTTTCAAGCAGTTTGGGTGCATAGATCGTGAGAAATCAGTTCCCGGAACAACCACCTCTGTCCGTAATAACGGCCTTGATACGCCTGGGCATTGAGTCAAACAGAGCGTGGATGGCGTGTACAGGTACAGCTGCCCATGCAGCTTCCACACGATACCACAGTTCATCAAGAGTAGTGACTGGCGTATTGTGACGAGCTTGTTGCTCGGCCACCATTGACCAGACGTTTTCAACTAGTGAGAGATATGGAGAATGTGCTGGCCAGGGCAGCAGTCGAACATTTTCTCTATCCAGAAAGGCCCGTACAGGACCTGCAACATGCAGTCGTACATTATCCTGCTGAAATGTAGGATTTCGCAGGGATCGACTGAAGGCTAGAGCGCCACGGGTCGTAACACATCTGAAATGTAACGTCCACTGTTGAAAGTGCCGTCAATGAGAACAAGAGGTGATCGAGACGTGTAACCAATGGCACCCCATACTATCACGCCGGGTGATACGCCAGTATGGCGATGACGAATACACACTTCCATTGTCCGTTCGCCGCGATGTCGCTAAACACGGATGCGACCATCATGATGCTGTAAACAGAACCTGGATTCATCCGAAAAAATGACGTTTTGCCATTCGTGCACCCAGGTTCGTCGTTGAGTGCACCATCGCAGGCGCTCCTGTCTGTGATGCAGCGTCAAGGGTAACCGCAGCCGTGGTCTCCGAGCTGATAGTCCATGCTGCTGCAAACGTCGTCGAATTGTTCGTGCAGTTGGTTGTTGTCTTGCAAACGTCCCCATCTATTGACTCAGAGATCGAGACGTGGCTGCACGATCCGTTACAGCCATGCGGATAAGATGCCTGTCATCTCGACTGCTTGTGATACAAGGCCGTTGGGATCCAGCATGGCGTTCCGTATTACCCTCCTGAACCCACCGATTCCACATTCTGCTAACAGTCATTGGACCTCGGCCAACGGGAGCAGCAATGTCTGCGATACGATAAACCGCAATCGAGATAGGCTACAATCCGACCTTTATCAAAGTCGGAAACGTGATGGTACGCATGTCTCCTCCTTACAGGAGGCATCACAACAACGTTTCACCAGGCAGCGCCGGTCAACTGCTGTTTGTGTATGAGAAATCGGTTGGAAACTTTCCTCATGTCAGCACGTTGTAGGTGTTGCGACCGGCGCCAACCTTGTGTGAATGCTCTGAAAAGCTGATCATTTGCATAGCACAGCATCTTCTTCCTGTCGGTTAAATTTCGCGTGTGCAGCACGTCATCTTCGTGGTGTAGCAATTTTAATGGCCAGTAGTGTAGATAGGATAATTAATGTAATGATGCTGAATAGAACAAGGGAGAAAAGATGTTTGATATGTGTTGCCACCGGCGCCAACCTTGTGTGAATGCTGTGAAAAGCTAATCATTTGCATATCACAGCATCTTCTTCCTGTCGGTTAAATTTCGCGTCTGTAGCACGTCATCTTCGTGGTGTAGCAATTTTAGTGGCCAGTAGATACGATAATGAATGAAATGATGCTGAATAGTACAAGGGAGAAAAGATGTTTGATATATCTCGAGTAAAGGAAGGCAGGACATGTCCTGATGAATCAACGAGTGATTAACTTGGTAATCGATTGTGGATGGACTCTTTGGTTGGCTATGTTAAGTAGTTTCATTGTATGCAGGTTGCACTGGTTAGGCAGAGATGAAGAGGCTTGCACAGGAGAGAGTAGTGTGGAGAGTTACATCAGACCGGTCTTCTGACTGAAGACCACAACAAAAATCAGACTTTACTAGAGGCTGAAAATACCGCTACAGTTGTAAGGTTATTTTATTTAGTACACGACCGGTTTCGGGCTCTTATACGCCTATCTTCAGGTGTCATACTAAAAATAGTAAGAGACGGGAGATCATTTTTATATGGAGCAATACACATGAAAAACAAAACACAAAATATTCCATAAAAAAATTAAAACATTTAAAAACCACAGGTGCTGTAAAACCTAAGTCCCTGCCAAATCGACACCAGACAGTACCATAGACGACTGCCTGCGTAAAGAAATATGCAAAGGATACCAGGACACTTACACTTGATGCTGTGATTCCGAGGTCCGTTGTGGACGAGTACAAGTTTCATTGTGTTTTACGGTTTATAAATAAATATTATTTCGCCAGTTTCCACTCAGTTTTACTACAGTTCTGTACTGCCCTGTTCAACATGTTCCTTCGCCACGCGTAATGCACTTTTAACGCTTTTTATGTTGATTTGTATTGTATGTTGGCTGGGGGCCTAGTGGTCCACAACCCTCAACCCCACGACGACTACCGCAGTCCACTTCACCCCCCCCCCCCCCCCCCCCACCCTCACCGCCCCACACCGAACCACTCTTTCATTGTTATTTTGCGGTTCGGCCCCCAGTGGAGCTCCCCACCAAGGAACGTCTCACACGAGACGAGTGTAACCCCTATTTTGCGTCGTAGAGTAATGATGGTGTACGCGTACGTGGAGAACCTGCTTCCGCAACAATCGCCGACATAGTGTAGCTGAGGCCGAATAAGGGGAACCAGCCCGCATTCGCCGAGGCAGATGGAAAACCGCCTAAAAACTATCCACAGACTGGCCGGCTCACCGGATCTGGACACAAGTCCTCCGGGCGGATTCGTGCCGGGGACCAGGCGCTCATTCCAATTGAAATTGTGAACGGCTAGTGGCCCCGCTTTCTTCTTCCCGTCAACAGATGGCAGTACTTTTGCCACTCTGATTTACCAGTTTGCTTCCTCCTTCGCGTCCGCTACGCCATACTCTCTGGTAGCACACCGCGTCTTGTACTCGTCCAGCGCGGCGCTCAGAGTCACAGCACCAGGTGTAAGTGTCCTGGTACTCTTGGCATATTTCTTTATCCAGACAGTCGTCTTTAGTACTGCCTGGTGTCACTTTGGCTTTGACTTAGGTTTTACAGCTCCTGGCCCGACCTGTGGTTTTTAAATGTTTTAATTTTTTTATGGAATGTTTTGAGCTTTGTTTTTCATGTGCACTGCTCCGTATCGAAATGATCTGCTGTCTCTCGCTATTCTCAGTACGACACCTCAAGATGGGCGCATAAGAGCCAGAAACCGGTCGTGTTCTAAATAAAAGAACCTTAAAACTGTAGCGGTATTTTCAACCTCTGGTATAATGCTCAGTTGCGGATATTTCTCCGACAGGATTGTTTATAATAAGACTTTAGTATTTACTGTCTGTAAGGTATTTCTGTAACCTGCCGTCGGTAGTTGGTTTTTTATTGGAAATATGCTGGTAAGTCACTCCAGCTCAATGGGAAGCAATTTTTTTGTTTGTCAGCGGAATATCGTGGATCGATCCTTTGTCCGCTGACGAGTATCACAGGTAGTGGACACTGACATTTGCGTCCGGTGCAGTAAAACGCGACGTGACAGGCGGACGCGTGTGGGAGGCGGGAACACAGAGAAGGCGTAATCACGTTGCACAACGCCCCTGTCGCTCACCATTAGCGCAGCAAACTCACGCATACGTACGCACATCTGCGTTGGCGGCGTGGTCGGCCAGTGCTGCACAGCTGCCCGCCCGATAATCTATTCCCCCTTCTATTCCCCCCCCCCCTCCCTCATTCTACATTCCTTTTTCCTGTAGCTTCTCCCACACGCGCCTCTTCCGCCAGCCCATGAAACTCGAAGTAATATTACTATTTCTTTCCTTTTCTCTGGTGCTTTTCCAGAAGTCATGCTGGAGAAGAGAGATGCGGATTAACCTTTGTGTAATCGAATTAATCAAAATTTTGCATATTACTGTAAAAATTAATTCTCGCTTTTGGAATGGCTGCTGAGTCGGTCCATGTATCTAAATTCCGACTGCTGTTTATATATATATAAAAGACAGTATCCTGACTGGCTGACCCATAGGCGCCCAGCCCAAACCGCCAAGGACAGAGACTTGATATTTGGAGAGGGTGTTGATCTTACACTGTAGACATCCATTAAGAATGGGTTATTCGAAATTCCTCTCCTAAGGTGGTGAAATAGGAGATGAAGGACTTTTTGAAAATATGTCACTGTGTAGACAATTTTAAAGCTCTAACTACGAAAAGTGGTATATGGTTTCTCAGCGAGAAATAACAAAAATACATATTTCAGCATTTTTGCAACTCAGCCACTAAGGGAGTAAAACGGTGGGTGAAAGATTTTTGAAAATAAGTCATTATTAAAGAATCATTAAAGCGTGTATCTATGAAAATTGGTATTTGGCTTCTTGGTTAGAAATAAAAAAGACGAGTTTCAGTGTTTTTGGAAATTTGCCCCCTAAGGTAGTGGAATAGGGCTGAAAAGATTTTTGAAGTAATTTCATTAGGAAAGCATTTTCAAAGATAAAGCTGTGCAAATTTGAACAATTTTAATAAACATTTTTGGAACAGTGATCAATATTTTTTAGATTTTTTGTTTTCAAAATTCAGTCTTGATCACACCACGTATGTTACAAGAACATAGGTGACCGGTTTCGGTCATATCACATGACCATCATCAGACCCATGGCATCCTTCGAAGATGGTAGGTGGAGCACTCTTCTCAGCTGCTGTGATGTCATCTCTTTGTGCAAATTTGCATTTGGCTTCGCTATTAGAAATAAAAAAACATGTTTCACTGTAGAAATCTGCCAGGAAGTTTCATATCAGAGCACACTCCGCTGCAGAGTGAAAATCTCATTCTGGAAACATCCCTCAGGCTGTAGCTAAGCCATGTCTCCGCAATATCCGTTCTTTCAGGAGTGCTAGTTCTGCAATTTTCGCAGGAGAGCTTCCGTAAAGTTTGGAAGTTAGGAGACGAGGTACTGGCAGAAGTAAAGCTGTGAAGACGGGGCGTGAGTCGTGCTTGGGTAGCTCAGATGGTAGAGAACTTGGCCGCGAATGGCAAAGGTCCCGTGTTTGAGTCTCGGTCCGGCACACGGTTTTAATCTGCCAGGAAGTTTCATGTTTCACTGTATTTGGAAATTCAACCCCTAATGGGGTGAAATGGCCGAGGAAAATTTTTAAGAAAGTATTTCACTGTACTAAAAAAAATTTTAAACTTAATCTATGAAAACTGCTACTTCACTTCTCGGTTAGACATAAACAAATATGTGTTAGGGGATGAAAGGTTCTATGAAAACATCCCCACAAGAACACAAAAGGCATGATTAACAAAAACCTTGGACTGCACCTACCAGACTCATATTTTGATCAGAAGTATATTCGGAAAAGACCACGCTTCTACGGCCTTAATTAGCGTGAAATTTTTGCACGTTGTTGCCATTCAGAACAACATAAAAATTCGATTAAAGAAAAAATAGTCTGTGCAGACCATACAGTTTCAAGAGCAATGCTAGTAGTTCTGTAATCAGTTTAAGTGGACATTTATGCCCCTTAGGACTCGAGGAGGAATAGGAGATTCTCTAAATTTATTCCTATTCGACCTCAGCGATACATACACGTTCCACTTAAAATAACTTTTTTACTAGCGATTAGGAGCTGTAAATACCGTTATTACGTCAAACAAATTAACTTATTCTAAGTTTAACATTTTTATAATATCTTTCAAAGCGTGGCTGAATACATAGTGGCGCTTTGCAGTAGCCACTTATGAAATCAATTCTTATCTCTTGCTTCCGATGTGTTGCACAGTCTGCATCGCCTCCTCGTGCTCCTTCCTGGAAAAGTTTTCCAACTGCCTGTAAGCGCACATCACACCCGTACGAAAGGGCGTGTATCTGCAATAAAATGGTAAGTTAATAAGCCAGTTACAATTTTGTCGACTCCTCATCACCCGAAAGGTCCAAGATTCGTCAAAAGAAAAAAATAGGGGGTGGTACAACCCCCGCTATATCCTGTCCTGTATCCATGGCAGTGTACGCACCTGTAATGGCAGCTGTGGACCGGTTCGACCAGCGGAAAAAATGCTTTTGGCAGAAGATAACTATTTTATAATTACTTTTGGACGTTGCAATAATAAACTGTTTCGTCACGTGGAACTGTAATTATGAGGGAAAATGTGACCAGCTTTCTTTTCATCTTGTGCTTCTAAGGCAGCTTTCAACTCGGAGAAATGTGAAAAGAGGGGGAAGGCATGCATTCAGCGAAAAAAACAAACCAGTAGTTTGTGAAGTTTTCCGTTTCGTATCAAGTCGAGGAAAGTAACATAAGATTACAGCTCCGAATAAAATATACGTATAACTGTAAAAATTTAGACGCTGGTATGAACAAACGGCACCAATAGAACCTGTCTAAATACACTGGCAAAAAGGCAAAGCCATTAAATGAATATGACACTGTTGAACCAATAAATTTCTGTTGTGAACACATCTGTAGATTTCTATTAATCGTTGTAAAAAAAAGAATATAAAAATCTTTACAGAGATTATCTACAGCAGACTGGGAAGAAACTGCGTAATACCGCCAAAACACAAGGCACACAATGCACAACTGATGCAATTAAGTGGTACCTCGCGCACTGGGAGCCAAACACAGAACCTGTTGGCTGCTAATGGCTATACATTCAAAGGTAGATTGCAGCACCACACAGCCCGGCGGATACAATGTTCAAATAAAATGATGTTTTTCTTCAGTCGTGTTCCTCCGTCTGATTCGTTATGGCTGATTGCGATTAGATTGGGTGCTGAATTAACGAACCCATTTCGACGTTTGTTGACTACTACTTACTTTTTACTCAATGAGTAGACTACAAGTAGACAGATGGAGTTGCGATGGGAAGCCCTGTGTCACCTAATATTGGCCGTTTGTTTATCCTTTTCAGTCACAATTTTTTCTTCGCCAAAGAAAAATTTTATTTTTGCGTTCTACTTGATCAAATGATTTATCTAAACATGTTTTCTGAAAAAAAGAAATTTCGATAATGGTGTTTGAAAAATATGTCATTTGGCACCAGTGTGTCGCTACGGGTATATATAATTAAAGAAGGCGGTCAACAGTTTCTTGGCACAGAAATAATTAGTACAACATGCAAGTGACACAATTTATTGCAACAAATTATTTAATATGAAATATAACAAAACAGTTGTTATTTTTGTTCTAACAGAGTGTTACATGGCATTTGGAACATTGAACTCGGCTTCTGCCAGTGCGTTTTTCTAATTTGCTTCTTTGCTCCCTCCCTTCAGTGTAATGTGGCCAAAGAGAAAACTCGTCATATCTGGCATCTGAAACTGGCCTCACCTCTCTCTGCTATGTTTTTACTGCATCCGTTGTGGGTTCTTCAACTTCAAACTCATCCTCAGTCAATCGCGGACGTCCTCTTTTCCTAGAACTGTTTTCCTTTTCCATTAGAATTAAAGCTTCAGCTACCCGGCTTCTGAACTTCAGCACATTCATTTTCTCTTTACGTCCTTTTCCTTTGGATCCAAATTTCTCAGGTATTGTAGCCGTGAGTTGCATATGGAGAGATCGACCACGTAAAAAATTACTTTTACAGGCCGCTTCTTAGTTTTCACGCGTATTCTGTACAGAGAGATCAAAACATTAATTTTGTCAACGCCCCCCATAAATGCACAGTAATCCTTTACCATGGGTGGTCTTATGACCGCCAGATGTTGCCTCTGTGCTGCACTCCACCTGTTTACTTAATCGATAATGTCCGCACCCACGTTGGAGGAAGTGAGACTGACAGCACTATTATCGAGTCAGCGAACGACACAGAGACCTTTATCAGTGGTCACACAAACATCGGCAGATCCTCTTCCGTCCTTCTTCAGTTCAGACTCGGATTTCGGTGGGAACTTTTGTAACCTGTCAGCTCCGATGGTCCCAATGGAAAAGATCTTCTTTTCCAACAATTCACGCACCAGTTACATAAATGTAAAATAATTATCGAAGTATTGTTTGTACCCAGAGTCTTGTGGAATGTGTTCACTCAGTCGCATCACAATGGAACCACCAAGGCCCCGGTGCTTGTGCTCGCCTCGATTTCCCGTACTCTTGCGCTGATATATTTCAAAACCATATACAATTGCGGAAATTCCACAACGAACAAAATTTTTTAGACAAACAGGGTTTGGCTTACCACGGACATATTGCTTCATTACAGTCTTTCCTTTGAAAGGGACAGGGACCATTTCCTCATCAATACTTCGCCTTTCTTCTTTTCTCATACTGAGACAAGTTTCCCTGATTCTATTTAGCAGTGGCCTCACCTTCCAAAGTTTGTCTTCCAGAGAGCCACCTTTCGCATAGTCGACTAAATAAAGATGATTTCTCAGTTTGAATATTCTATTTACGGAAAATGTGTCTGCAATCAAAGACATTCTTGTCTGAGGCTCCCAATACGTACTCAATCTGTAAAATCCTAATTTATACACTCCAACCAGTTTTTGTATTTCAGAGCTGGTACATTTCACTGGCACTTCCCTTTTTCTGCATTGAATACAGACTTGTTTGTTCCAAAATCAATTCCAGAAAATCATTGGTGAAGTATTTTGAAAAATATTCAGCAGGACTTCTCACTTCATGAGCTATAATATCTGGACCACTGAAAGTAGTGTCAAGGCATGTGAAAGATATTTTTTTCCATATGAAGTTACCTTGCGGCTGTTCATTTTCTGCTTGTGAAACTTCTTTTTCAGGTTCTAGAGTATCTCTTTCATGTTGTGAGGCCCGGCACTCCCGTTGTGCTCCTTCATTTCTCGTATCTGCTGCAACTCCAACAGATTCAGGTCCAGTCTCTTCACTTTCTGAGAACTCTGGAAGCTCGTTGTCATTGAGCTCCAGTAGAATCTACTCAATTTCCTTGTCGGAAAGTTTCGCCATATCAGAGTCTCAAAAATTAAAATTTTTACTGAGATGAGGTATGTGATATGTGAAAATAATCGGAATATCCATTGAAAATATTAAGAATGATAAGCTTTCAAAATTATTTCGACTGAACATCAAAAATATTATCTACAAAAACGAGAATTTCCATGCAACATGAACGCACGTCATCACAATGGTGTCAAATGACAACAACCAGACTTGAAAAAATGTAGCTACAATGTAACAAAAAAACATTCACCAAAGTATCATACAATAACATTACTTTTAAGAAACTTGTAACACCTTTGTCTTCTATAAATCTTCGACAGGCTCGAAACAGAAAGTAAAAAATGTGAAGCATGTTTCCACACACTACAGCACACGTAACACAGCACGACAAAGGAGACTAAAGCGCTCCATGTCGTTCACGCCTGTACTAGATTGTCATGCACCACAAGCATGACGAAACGCAGAGATTCTGTGTTTCCACTCAGCAGTCGGTGAAACATGATGGTGTCGATTGACAACACGATGATCGAATGGGTTAAGGAAGACTTCGAGAAATGTGCCTTGGGGTCTGCGGCCTTGAAACCTGCTTTTTTTTTCCAGATTTGTAGACGATACTTTTGCTGATTGTCCTCATGCCGGTGAGAATTTGAATGACTTTTTAAAACATCTGAATTCAATCCACTCGAATATTTGTTTCAAGATGTGTTGGACAGGAGGAAGGTTGATGGCACGTTGGGACATGCCGTTTATAGGAAGCCTTCTCACACTAACTTTTATCTGCAGCCTGACCCGTTGTCACCATGCGGCTCAACGTGAAGGGGTACTTCGTACCTCGACTCACGTAGACCATGTCATTTCGGTCCCTGAGTGGTTTTCAGCTGATGGTTCAAATGGCTCTAAGCACTATGAGACTTAACATCTGTCCCCTAGACTTAAAACTACTTAAACCTAAATAACCTAAGGACATCACACACATCGATGCCCGAGGCAGGATTCGAAACTGCGACCGTAGCAGCAGAGCGGTTCCGGACTGAAGCGCCTAGAACCACTCGGTCACAGCGGCCGGCCTTGTCAGCTGAGCTAGCCTATCTCGAACCCACCTTTCGTCAGAATGGCTGTAGTGAGAGATAGATCATACGTGTCTTGCGCTGTCGACCGACTGTGCATTGGATGAGTGATGATAATACCGAGCTAGCACCAAAGTTTACGGCCTTTTTGCGTCACGCAGGAAGCATTTAGAAAAGGATTGGTCGCATTTCGCTTTAAAATAATGTGGTGTTTTTCGACCACCGTCTAACATCAGGGTCATTTCAGGTTCCATATGGGATGATCTCGGTTTACGTAACGCTAGTGTCTACCGTATTTTTTGCAGTTTTGGAATGTCATCTATTGGTCAGATTATTAGGAATGTGGAGGACTGGTATACTGAGCACAAGCGTCACACAAGTGTGCAACAGCTCAGAAGATCCGCCATTGCAGAACATTGTCTTGGCACTGGTCATTGTATGTACTATAACAACACAGAGATTCTGGCATGCACTGCCAGCTACTGTGATAGTGTTATTGAGAAAACTGTTGAAATCAAATTAGTAAGTAACCTTACTAATAGAGATGAAATGTCAAGAGTACGCCGCCTCCCGTCGGGTAGACCGTTCGCCGGGTGCAAGTCTTTCGATTTGACGCTACTTCGACGACTTGCGTGTCGGTGGGGATGAAATGATGATGATTAGAACAACACAACACCCAGTCCCTGAGCGGTGAAAATATCCGACCCAGCCGGGAACCGAACCCGGGTCCTGAGGATTGACATTCTGTGGCGCTGACCACTCAGCTAACGGGGCGGACACAAACAGAGATGGTGATTTTTGTTTAAATTCTGCATGGAATCCTGCTCTCTCCCTCGTCAAAAACAGACTGACAGAGTTAATGCTACCTCACCCATCGACTGTTAATTTCACTATCGATAATTTCTAACATCGGTCATCTTTGGTTTGTGATGACGCTAGTGTTTACGGCATGTGTTAGTGGTATCTTTCTAGACTTTCTCTGAAAACTGATGTTTTAAATTTCTTTACACGGCGCTTATTCGCTGCATTTATGGCTTGAAAATGGTAGGGTGTGCTCCTGTCGAAATATTTATGGTTGTCGATGACGTCACTCTGCTGCAATGATATAACTGATTTGAACATAATCCGAAAGTGACGCTAAATAATAAAGCTAGAAAGTCAAAAATTGCTCAGAATGTGCAAATGTATGTCAAATTCAAACGTTACAGGTCTCAACTTGATTGGAGCAATATTTTGGTCACAATTCACGTTTTTAAGAAAAATTTAAGGCGCTAAATATTACACTTAAAAAGATGAAAATTCGTATTAAGCGTCAGTTTGATGTAAAAACATTAATTATCGGACACCCGTTAGGCTACCTCTAATAGTTTTCGAGTAATTTACTGAAAAGTAAATTTGGAACAGAAACGTCGTTATTTGTAGCAGATTTAGTATCAGTTATATTAATGATAGACAGTTCTAACTACAACACTTAATTACATCCATTAAATAATAGAGCTATAACAAGTCTCAAGACTTTGATGCAAATACCAGTCAATATGTCTTTTAAAGATGCAGTTCAGAAGTCATATTCTACTCTCAGTTCCATTCTAGAAATTCTAGACGTCTAAGTTTAAATCTTTTTTCTGTGATTATAGCAAACTTGATTCCATTCATACAAAAATTTAGATGCTGCTACTTGGGGACAGAGCGGATAACAGCAGGTGTTTCCTTCTGCCGCCCGCCCGCTGCGCCCAGATACGCCGTCATGGCAGCTCAGCACTCAGCATGTTGGGTTAGATGTTTTTGGCACAAATAGGAAGTGAACTCGCGAGGACTGAACACCGTCCTGTATCGCTGAGATTTCACGGAAGTAACTGTTTGTGTGCCGTCCGTAGTGTTAACAAACCCGCATGGCAGGTGGTGATACTATTTTTCCACTTTGGTGGCGAGCAGTTAACTCTGATTATCAAAAGTCAGGGCGAACGGCCATTTAATGCGAACTTACGGTAGAGGTCGTCTCCGAACTGCTCATAGTGCTGTTTATGACACAAACATTATTATTATTATTATTATTATTATTATTATTATTATTATTATTGTTATCAGGAATATTACTATGTTGTGCGCTTGGAATTTTCTTAAATATAATTTAATCAGTTAGAACTCAATAATAGTTCCTGATCCCGCTGAGAAAACAGAGTAGAAACATTTCTTTCAGTGGACAAAAGAAGGCAGTGGCTTTGCAGATTGGATCCTATGGTCAGTATGTTCTCCATCGCTTTCTGGCTGACCACAAAAATAGTTTTCATGCTCTCGTAAAACAGACGCCGCCACCGTTCTACAATACGGTAATCAGTTAACCTTAGTTCAAAGGAGAAATTACTTTGTAATAACTTGTCTTTTATCGAATATCTAGTTTACTAGTAGCAAATAAATGAATGTTCATGTAGTACAATATATTCTCCAACATTTCCCTCCCCTTTTTATTACTTCCACTGGTTAATTTTACTTGTTAGGTAAGGCTTTTCTTTTCCTATCAGCACAGTGACCCCTTTCTACGTGATGTCTGAGAGCTGTGTCCTAAGTGTATCCATTGAGTATGGGTGACTGTAGTATGGTGTTACGTTTGCGTTGTACGATGATGACGGAAGGTAGAGGGTAGAGACCGGAGCCGAAACACAGTCTGCTCCTCTCGAAGAGCATAAACGAGCCCCCAGACTTAACGTCCCCGCCCGACGGACGGTTCACCATCGGAAGCATCACATGCCCTCTCTTCGTGAGACCCTGCGTAGATGTTTGGAATCTAATTGACCGCAACAGCGCAAAGACAGGTGGTCAGGAATTTTACCCCGTTACCTCTCCTCCTTTTTACAGCTTAATAGTGGTGATGGACATTTCTTCTACCGCCTGGATTCTAGCCAGCCACCTCACAGGCGTACACCAAACCACCCTCACACGGGACCTTCTCCCATGGAACAGCACACCAAGTGTCGTTTACGTCGTGATTGGCGCACGCTCGGAAATGAGATGATACGTCACACAGAACATAACGTGCTCATCATCGTGGTTAGCGACTGTAGCGCTGTCCAGTGGCAGTTGCCAGCAGCATCAGGCGCGAAAACCACACAGTTTACGAAAATTGAACGCGTGTAATATTACTACGCAGTCTCCATTAAAATACAGATTTGCTTCCTTGACCATAAGTTAGCCATCGTGTTCTGTATGTAGCTTACACAAACAGAAACATAAATATTCATTAACCTGTTAACAGGCAAAAAGCAAAGTTCCAGTTCCGGTCAGTAAGTCTTCCACACAAGATGAAAATTATTTCAACACCCTCAATTTTTACTAAAATTCTAAGGGTACTGCATCTGTTCAGTAGAAGAATTTTTAGAACATGTAAAATGCAAGAGACTTGAGACAAAAATCTCGTACAGAAAGTAGTGCAAGATCTCTTGTAGATAAAGCAACAACAAATTCATTTATTTACAGCAATATTACTGTTAAATTTTCTGTACTTCATGTAAGAGTCAGTGTGTGTGTGTGTGTGTGTGTGTGTGTGTGTGTGTGTGTGTGTGTGTGTGTGTGCGTGTTTGTATGTGTGTACACGCATCAGTAATTGTACATTTTTGCGTACATTCATACATAATATTTGCAAAAATGATGCATTCCATAATCTGGAAAGATTTTTATATGAATAAACCAATAAATATTGAATTGAGATCGTATCAGGCTGTAACGTAGATAACTATCTTGTAATCCATTGGTCTAAGGTCCTTGGCATGTTCATAATATAAGAGGAAAGT
Organism: Schistocerca americana; assembly: GCF_021461395.2. Lineage (NCBI taxonomy): Eukaryota > Metazoa > Arthropoda > Insecta > Orthoptera > Acrididae > Schistocerca > Schistocerca americana. The sequence continues at coordinate 188,738,338 of NC_060120.1, forward strand.
AAGGAACAATAGGTCGCGAAACGGAAACCACAGTGAAAATCATAACTGTTTTATTTGCAACAATTAGCTACAACTTCCAGCTAGTTATCTACGTAGTCGTCGATCCGACTTGGACGTTTGTCGTAGCGTTGCACCAACTTTCCAATACCCTCGTTATAGAAGGCAGCCGCCAGTGATTTCCCTCAATTCTCTATGCTGGCCTACAGCTCGTTGTCTGTGCCAAAATGTTGTCTTCATAGCCAGCGGTTCATGTGAGCAGAGATGAAACTCAGGGGGAGACAATTGCGGGCAGTATTGTGGGTAATCAAACATTTCCAACTGAAAACGATGCAGGAGCATCTCCATTGCCCCTGCAGAATGCGGCTGAGAAGTGTCTTGAAGAAGAAAACGCACGACCGTTATGTAATGTTGGCTGCAAAGCTTCAGGCGAAATTTCTCACCATGCCCTCGTACTTGGCGGGAGACACTATTGTTCTAGGTGTCTTTACGTGTTCCCTGTGTGCTCAGAACTAAAAAAAACGACGTAACGTAATCGACGGGCATACTAGAAACACTGCCCAACACACCTGTGCAAAACTTCATCGGATTTTCACTGTGGTTTTCATTTCGCGACCGATCGTTCCTTACTTTCCGAATAACCCTCGTGTAAAAACAACTCACACCTAACGCTCTTATATATACATAACACTGATTATTACAGACTATACGTCTATCAAAATTAAGACGAATATTTTTTAATTATTTAGAGAACACGAATAAAAAATATGCGCCGAAAACAAGATGCTAAGTGGCAACCATTGAGTTCGCATTCCGCGCCTGTATCCGCTACAATACAACAGCAAGGTGCCAACTGAAGCCTATATCTTACAACGTATTGATTTAACCATCGATATATTACTTATTGAAATAAATTTATACGAAAGCATGCTGAAAAGTAATGCCTCCGAATGCCTCCGATGTTCTTTAAGTTTTGGAAAAAGATGAAATCTGATAGGGCCAAGTGAGGACTGTGTTGAAGATGATCGATGACAGGCGTGGAACTGTTGAAGGTGTCACAGCAGTCGCGTGTGCTCTTGCGTTGTCATGCTGAAGGAGGGGGTGGTGCTCCATGTCTGAACGAACTGTACGAATTCGAAACCCAATCACAACAAGCTGTTTCTCACGCACCGACATAGTTACGTTACACATCGTCATGTTACATGCTACAACTCGGAGCCCTCTAGCGGCAGAGACCTACGAGTGTGTAGAAATGAAGAACAAAGTTGTAGAATGTTAATAACGTTTGTTTGATGTAAAAAGAATTAAGAATTTTTACAAAAAATTCGGAGACTTTACTTTTCAAGACGCCCCCGTAATTGCAACTATTGCACCAAGGGATCCTCAAGTGGGGTCGTGTTTTGGTAAAGCATATATCTATAGCACGTAAGTTGTAATATAACGGCCATCATATACAGTCTTCAAACTACAAAATAAATCCAATATGGCGTCTACGTGCTGTTTCTGACGTAGAAAGCGACCTTGCATCTCACTAGCCATCCTCACACGCGACGTGTTTGTCATCGTGGCCGTTGTGGTTTCTATACGCCCTGAAACGACGTGCTACGTCTCATGGAAGGTGCTCCCCATAGCGACTTGCACCCCAATGCACGTAAAATAGATGCATTCGATCGTTAGCTGAGCGTCGAGGAAGAGTGGTGAAAATAGAGTAGAAGATTCTGGATTCGTCAACGATTTGAACAGCAAAATTTCTCGTATAGTAACACTACATATGGTCCACACATAGTAGTAGGAGTTATTCGCTAGTTTACTCGAATCTGTGTAACATTTTCGGTTTCAAATAGAATGTAGTTAAAGTTTAGCGTCTAATGTCTGTTTTCGCATGTATAATATGCATGTTCTCAACAGTGTACTCACAACCATCACTTTGAATTAGCGTACTTCATCACATGGGTTTCAAGATCGAGATTCATTTCGCAGTTACATTCGGATGGAAGAGAAGATGTTATTCGAAGCTACTCACGATCATCGAAAAATATATTTACCCACAAGATACAAACGAAGTAGTTCATAAAAGCAAGAGGTAGTAACTTATTAGTGGACTTTCATTAATCTCAGTCTTTCTTCATGTGTTATTGACTCGAGCGGTCTATTATTTGTGAGTCTGCTTTCGTCGTTCGTCTAAGTCTCACGCCTTAGTAATGTGTTTACATTTTGCGGCGTGCACTGCAGCTGTAGCGGTTATAAGCTAAGTACTGACAAACTTATTTGTGCTCTGTAATACAGTTATTAAATTTACTAGATTTCAGCGGTGTTGCGTGCCGTTTGTTGCGAAATAACGACTTAATAAACTTTGTAATCGTTCGCTCGCTGTGTTTTATAGAGTTTTCAGTGCGTTGAAGTCGTTTAGTAAATTTCGTGCTTTAGTTTTCAACTGACGTTTATTATTCTTTCTAGTGAAATATTTCAGTAAAATTTAATTTAGTGTTTTAACTTCGCTTAGTGTTACAGTGGTCGTTTTAATTTTTTGGTTTTAGCTAATAATTTTGTGAAATTTTGCTGGTATTGGTATCGGATGTGTTGTAGTAGTACTAATACAAGTAGCTGCTTTCTTAGTAGGCAGAGAATTTCGAGACCATTATTGTTAGTCCTTAAATAGTTCTACTGGTGTAACTGAACTTTGGTAACGTAGACGTATAGTTTCTTTTACAGTAACTGTAAAATTTTACCATGAGTGAAAAGTGTGGGCTCTGTCGTAGGTTTGTGAGTAGTGGATTACGGTGTGGGATTTGTTCAAAGTATTTTCATTGGGGGGAATGCAGTGGGGAAGCCAGTGGTCATTTTAGGGAGATCCTCTCCTGGGAATGTAGAATCTGTAGTAGAAACAAGTTAATAGAGGAGCAGGAGCGTAAGATCTGTGCCCTTCAGGTGCAGTTACAATGCGCAAAGGAGGAACTAGATAGGTTGAGGAGGGTGAAGGGTGGTGGGGAATGGGAACTGGCAGTTGGCAAGAAGGTAAGTAGGAAGAGGAGGTATTCAGACAGTTTTACTTTGCATACATGCAATAGATAAGACCAACTGTCAGAGATGAGTGGAGAGGAGCCTCGTGTAGCCGTAGATGTACATAACTTGCAGCAGTCCTCAGCAATTAGGAGGCCTAGGTTAGTTGCAAAGTCTAGCAGAAAGAAGGTTCTGCTGCTAGGTAGTTCCCACGGTAGAGGTGTGGGCCAGCAGTTGCAGGAAGTGTTGGGGAGTGAGTACCAGGTCACCAGCATTGTGAAGCCTAGTGCAGGGTTGGCTCAGGTGACTGAAAGTATAGGGGAGTTATGTAAGAATTTTACGAAAGAGGATCAGGTAGTGATAGTGGGTGGAGCAGGTAATACTCTCGATAGGGACGGGGAATATGATGTCAGTGGTGACTTGGTTAAGATAGCTACTCAAACTGGTGGCACTAATGTGCATTTCGTGCAACTGTTTCAGCGTCATGATCGGCCTCACATTCATGCGGCTGTTAGGTGCGTTAATGTGGGGCTGGGGAGGGCACTGATGGTGGAGGGCATGGATCATATCTCGTGGTGCCAGTTGAGTCTATCAGTAGATGGAGTTTCACTAGGCATGTCCTGCACCTCAATAGGTATGAGAAGGGGAGGCTGGCTAAGCTTATAGGTGACAGTGTAGTGGGTGGTGGTGGTGGGTAGTGGTATCACTCATGGAAAAATTCCTGTAGTAGTTGGTGTTAGAGCTGCACCTTTTTAGACTGAAGTCAGCTGATAGGTATACCTGTTTAAAGGAAGTGCCTCTAACTAAGGGCTCACCTCCAGAGGACGTAATGTTTCCAAGTAGAGAAGGAATTAGCATATTTCATCAAAATATAAGAGGTATTAGAGATAAAGTTAGTGAACTGCTAATAGATGTTAACTCTGAAATTATTGGTATATCAGAGCACCGCTTAAATAATTTGATAATGCAGAGGCTTCCTTTACCAGGCTACAGATTAGCTGGCTGTTTCTCAAGGAGTTCCTTGCGGCGTGGGGGAGTGGCTCTGTACGTAAAAAAACAGTATTTCATTTGAGTCCATAGACGTAACACGACACTGCACTGAACAGATATTTGAAAGTTGTGCAGTATTAGTTGAATTTAGTGGAACTAAACTTCTAATTGCTGTTGTTTATAGGTCCCCTAACTCCGACTTCAGAGCATTTTTGCTTAAGCTAGAGAGGGTTCTTGATTCACTTTGTAGGAAGTACCAGAAAGTAATTCTATGTGGTGACTTCAATATTAATTTTGTACATGATTGTGCAAGAAAAAGAATGTTGGTAGATCTCCTAAATTCATATGATCTGATGCAAACTGTGTTTTTTCCAACTAGGGTGCAGGGGAACAGTAGCACAGTCATAGACAATATTTTTCTTCATTCTTCAGTACTAGATGGGCATTCTGTTAGTAAAAGGGTGAATGGCCTTTCAGACCATGATGCACAAATTTTAACACTAAAAGGTTTTTGTACTCTAACCAATGTCGTATTTGATTGCAAACTACACAGGAAAGTTAATACATCAGCAATAGAGAGTTCTTCAAAACTTGTCAAGGAACAAGAGTGGCAAGATGTCTATAGTGCCAATAACATAGATGATAAATACAATGCTTTCCATAACACATTTCTCATGCTGTTTGGTACTAGCAGTAATGGACAGCCAGGTTGGCTGACTAGTGGGATAAGCATATCATGTAGAACAAAGCGGGAATTATATCAAAATGTTAGAAGTAGTCACAATCAAGCTACAGTAGCCCATTACAAACAGTATTGTAAGGTGCTTAAAAATGTTATTAGCAAGGCAAAAAGTATGTGGTATGCAAATAGAATAGCTCATTCACAGGATAAAATTTAAACCCATATGGTCAGTTGTGAAGGAAGTGTCTGGTCAGCAGCACAATGTTGATGATATAAAGTCAGTTTGCAGTAAAAATATATTTCTGTTACTGATAAATCAGATATATGTACAGTATTTAACAATCATTTTTTTAGCATTTCTGGTGAATTAAATAAAAATTTAGTTTCAACAGGAAATCATATAAATTTCTTAGCAAATGCCTTTCCGAGATTGACGTCTGAAATACTCCTCTGTGATACAGACAAGAGGGAGATTGAGTCAGTAATTAAATCACTGAAGACTAAGGACTCTCATGGTTATGATGGAGTGTCTAGTAGAATATTAAAGTACTGTGCTGCACATGTTAGCACTGTATTTAGCCATATTTGTAATTTTTCCTTTAGAAATGGTCAGTTTCCTGAACGATTAAAGTACTCAGTGGTAAAGCCGCTTTATAAAAAGGGAGAAAGGGATAATGTAGATAATTTTAGACCTATTTCTATGCCATCAGTGTTTGCAAAAGTTATCGAAAAGGCTGTGTATGTAAGGTTAATTGATCGTTTTATATCACACGATTTGCTATCAAATGTACAGTTCGGCTTTAGAAGTCGTTTGACAACTGAAAATGCTATATTCTTTTTTCTCTGTGAGGTACTGGATGGTCTAAACAAAAGGTTTAGAACGCTTGGCGTAATTTTTGATTTAACAAAGGCATTTGACTGTGTGATCTCACAATATTGCTCCAGAAGTTGGACCATTACGGAATAAGGGGAGTAGCTCACAATTGGTTCACCTCTTACTTTAGCAACAGGCAGCAAAAGGTCATTATTCACAATGTTGATAACGGCTGTGATGTGGAATCTGAGTGGGGTACTGTCAAGTGTGGGGTGCCCCAGGGATCAGTGTTGGGGCTGCTCCTGTTCCTTATTTATATAAATAATATGCCCTCTAGTATTATGGGTAACTCTAAAATATTTCTGTTTGCTGATGATACTAGCTTGGTAGTAAAGGATGTTGTGTGCAACATGACTCGCTTTCAAGTAGTGCATTACGTAACCTCAGTTCATGGTTTGTAGAAAATAAACTAACGTTAAATAACAGTAAGACTCATTTTTTACAGTTTCTAACACACAATTCAACAAAACCTGACGTTTTAATCTCACAGAACGGGCGTATGATTAGTGAAACTGAACAGTTGAAATTCCTAGGTGTTCAGATAGATAGTAAGCTGGCGTGGAAAGCCCACGTTCAAGATCTTGTTCAAAGGCTTAATACTGCCATTTTCACTATTCGAACGGTATTGAAAGCGAGTGATACTTCGACACGTAAATTAGTCTACTTTGCTTATTTTCATTCTCTTATGTCGTATGGTATAATGTTTTGGGGTACCTCTTCTCATTCTAGAAGGATATTTTTGACTCAGAAACGGGCGGTTCGGGCAATAAGTGGTGTGAGTTCACGAACCTCTTGTCGACCTCTGTTCATGAGTGTGGGTATTTTGACATTGGCCTCTCAATATGTATATTCCTTATTGTCGTTTCTTGTTGCCAATATTAGTTTATTTCCAACAATAAGCAGCTTTCACTCGGTTAATACTCGGCAGAGATCAAACCTCCATTTGGATCGGACTTCCTTAACTCTTGTGCAAAAAGGTATGCAGTATACTGCTGCATCAATTTTCAATAAGCTGCCACTAGAATTCAAAAATCTTAGCAGTAATCCACGCGCTTTCAAATCGAAACTGAAGAGTTTCCTCATGGGTCACTCCTTCTATTCTGTCGAAGATTTCCTTGAAAAATTAAGCCGATTCTCATTATATTGCTGATAGCGTTTGCTTAAACTTATGGACTGATTTTCTTTCAGGTTCATGAACATTTATTTTTATCTGTTATTACTTTTATGTTGTTAGTTCAAGTACTGACACGTTCCATGACCTTGGAGATTTGCTCCTCAATTTGGTCCTACGGAACTTGACATGTAAATAAATAAATAAATAAAATAAATATCTTTTACACAAAGTTTCATCATAGTAAAAACTTCCATTGTGTAATTTGTGTTTACTTTCTGACATAGACTGATAGTCACGTTAAGATATCTGGCCACCGTCCTTGGCCAATGGAACAAGAAGTTCAGCAAATACATTATTTATAATACGATCATTGACTGTCGCAGATGATACTTCCATTAAATTAATAAGAGAGTTTCAGAATCTTTTAGAATACGAAATGTGAATAAAGACTGGAAGCAGCTAGACACAAACCTGCTGCATCTATCGCAGTGATTAACTTACATGATGTACAATATCTAAGTGATGTAACTATAAAGTCATTTTTTGATATTTAATTATGACGAACTGTACCCCAACCAACGTGCTATTGATAAATTATCACTTTACCGTAGCACTGAAACAATATATTTTCGCAGCATGCAAGTTATAACACGAATAATATCAAATACGAAAAGTCTTTAACTACCGATATGTGATTTGCTGTCATTTCATGTAACACCCCAAACGAAGTGTTTTTGAGAGATTCTCAATGTGCTGGTTGTTTGAAACAGTTTCTATTCCTGCCACATACGCTATAGTATTTTTTTTTTTTTTTGGGGGGGGGGGGGGGGGTCATCAGTCTTCTGACTGGTTTGATGCGGCCACGAATTTCTCTCCTGTGTCAACCTCTTCATCTCAGAGTAGCACTTGCAACCTACATTATTTGCTGGATGTATTCCAGGCTCTGTCTTCCTCTACAGTCTTTGCCCTCTACGGTTCCCTCTAGTGCCATGGAATTCATTCCCTCATGTATTCCCTCATGTCTCCCGTCCCTTCTCCTTATCAGTCGTTTTCCACATATGCCTTTCCTCTACGGTTCTACGCAGAAGCTCCTCATTCGTTATCATATCAGTCCACCTAATTTTCAACATTCGTCTGTAGCACAAAATGTCAAATGCTTAGATTCTCTTCTGTTCCGGTGTTCCTACAGTCCATGTTTCACTACCATACAATGCTGTATGTTCTCAGAAATTTCTTCCTCAATATAAGGCCTATGTTTGATACTGGTAGACTTCTCTTGGCCAGGATTGCCCTTTCTGCCAGTACTAGCCTGCTTTTGATGTCCTCCTTGCACAGTCCGTCATTAGTTATTTTAATGCACAGGTAGATGAATTCTTTATCTGCTTCCTGACCATCAATTCCGATGATAAGTTTCTCGCTGTGCTCATTACTGCTACTTCTTATTACTTTCGTCTTTCTTCGATTTACTCTCAGTCCATACTCTGTACTCATTAGATTGTTCATTTCATTCAGCAGATCATATAATTCTTCATGTCTTCAGCGAGTCGTATCATTGACATCCTTTTACCTCAGATTTTAATTCCACTCCTGGACCTTTCTTTTGTTTCCATCATTGCTTCTTCGATGTACAGATTGAACAGTAGGGGGGAAAGACTACATCCCTGTCTTAGGGGCTATAATATAAAAACCACCAAATACATCTTTCAGATCCGTATCACGTAATACAATATGGCGGCTCCTAAGACCTGCCTGTGACGTAACAGCGATGCTGCATCTCATTAGCCACGTTTCTTTTCACCAGCCAAAAAATCTGACTTCCCCGATTCGTCCTTCCACTCTTTGCAAAGCAGTGGCGCGTGGAATTCCACGTTATGACGTCACCAGCTCCTCGTCGACGAAAGTTTTTGCATCCTGTCTGAAGAGGCGTTTAGCGGCCTCGTCTACGGAGGCGGGCCTTGAGTACGGTATCCAGGTGGAGGCCATCACACTGTATTGTGAGCAGTGAAGTACTAGTACAAGGGTTAACGAAACGAGAGAATTCCTCGTTTAGTTGGTCCCACTCAAATTTGGCTGAAAATCCCATTGGGAAACTGAAAACATGGGAAGTACAACCTTGGCTGAGACCCATCTAGTTACACTCTCAATTTAGGGATCTTAGCCCGAGCTAAGCATGACTGGTGAGGAAAACAGGCTTACAATCTTATCAGTGCGGGACATCCTCTTGTCATTCATTAGGACGATGTATAAGTTTGTAGCGTTTTTGTTTTGTATGTTGGTATTCCGGTTGCTATGGGTTTATTTACAGATTACCATTTTTCACCTGTAGTTCACTGTTGCTGTTTGAGTTACATATTGTGTTTTGCAATTTGAATCTACTGACTGGAGTTGCGGACGCTAGAAAATGGAGTGACAAATGGAGAAATCGGAACATTTCCCACATGTTGTTCTGTTTGAGTTCAGTAGAGGGGTGACAGCAGCGGAGGGAGCCAGAAGCATTTGCATCATGGATAGGGATAATGCGAGAGCACAGCAAGAAAATGGTTTTCTCGTTTTAGCAAGGATCGTTTTTATATTAGTGACTCTCTACTTTAAGAAAACCCTCGGGGTTTGAAGAAGATTAATCCACATATCCGTGTACTCGAGAACTGACAAATCTGATGAACGGTGATCATTCCACCACCGCGCGACATTTGCATCCAAGAGGAAGTTTCAAAAATCGTGTGTGTGGGTACCGCATGCCCTAAGCCAAAATCACAAAAACCAGTGTTTGGCCACATGAGCATCTCTGCTTGCTCGTCATCTTTCCTATCCTGTATCTTTACTGGTGACAGGAATTGGTGTCGTTATGCTAACATAGGAAAAGAAAGGAATGACTGAGCTCAAACAAAGCAGCAACTCCTCCTACAAAGAAGAAATGCGCGCATCCACAAAAGATAATGTTATGCATCTGGTGCAACGGCGTCTGTGTGGTGTGCTACGAATTGTTTCCCCGAGGTGTAACCATCGCTGCTGACATTCACTGTCAACAACTGAGACATCTTGCAACGCAAGAATAACGGTCAGGAAAGCTGCGTGAAGTGATGCTCTTCCACAATAACGTCCACTCGCATTCTACTAGACTAACAAAAAACACTATATAGGATTTGGAATGGGAAGTCATTCCGTACCCACGTTATTAACTGACCTTGCACTCTCAGATTTTCATCTTTTCCGCTCTCTGTCGATCGAATAACCTTGAATGAACTTCCTTTCCGGATGAAAATTCAGTCCGAATATGACTCAGTAATTTCTTCGTCTCACACCCACGTGAGTTTTGCAGTCACGGAATTGTGTGTGTGTTAAATCTTATGAGACTTAACTGCTAAGGTCATCAGTCCCTAAGCTGACACACTACTTAACCTAAATTATCCTAAGGACAAACACACACACACACACCCATGCCCGAGGGAGGACTCGAACCTCCGCCGGGATCAGCCGCACACGGAATCGAAATGTTACCCCAGCGTCGGAAGACTGCTGTAGATAGTGAAGGAGAGTATATTACTGATGACTAAAGTCTCTCTAGGCGCTATAGTCTGGAACAGCGCGACCGCTACGGTCACAGGTTCGAATCCTGCCTCGGGCATGAATGTGTGTGATGTTCTTAGGTTAGTTAGGTTTAAGTAGTTCTAAGTTCTAGGGGAGTGGTGACCTCAGCAGTTAAGTCCCATAGTCCTCAGAGCCGTTTGAAAGTCTCTCTTATATGTTGTGTTTATTAAACTTACGGAGAAACGCTACAAGTTTATGTACCAACCCAATATTAGTGATGTCCGTAGGTGCGACAGTCTCCACCTGTTTTGCGTGCTCTCCCCCAGGAGATGGAAAGCCCGGGACAGCAGATAGTGGAGATGCTATACGGAGTTATTACTGCGGTGACAACTCTCGTTGTCCCTCAACTTTGTTCTCCTCTCCGTCTGTCTGAGTGACGCCTTAAGCCTCCCTCGACATCTGTCACTTTCAGATTTATTTCTGTTATGTGTTTTACTAGAGAAGGCGATATACTGTGTAGTTACTCTTTGGATTCTTTAGAGGAACTTATCGGCAGTCCCTGCACAAACCCAAATCTAAGTGCCACAGTGCCGTAGTTCACCGTTACAAGAGCCAAAACATAATAACGAGTAGTATCGTGCCATGACTTGGTTTGGGCAGCAGCGGCAATACTGAAGCCGTGTCAGGCTAATCCAATTCACTTATATAGTATACAAGACATCGTAATTACATGTAAAAAATACGAAGAAAAGTTTCAATCATACGATAAATTCAAGAACTATTACAAGTAGAGTGAACCATCACAGAAACGTTGCAGCGGAAATTGTACACCGAAGTGAGGGGTGGGGTGTCACGGCCTGAATATGTCCACTGCATATGCGGAAGGAAATCCACTGCCTCCACGTATAATAGTAATGATATTTTAATAACTGATACATATTTTGAAATAGAGTGTTTCAAAAAAGACTCCTCAGATTTCATAAGACTATTTGTTTTACGCGAATGAAGAAAGTAACTTAGGATTAATTTTAGTTTACTTATCGAAACTAAAGGTCTAGCTTTGTGGCAGTTGTAAGTTGCAAGTTCATGAGATTGCCTGTAGTTGTCTTCCCGATGCAGATGCCTTGTTCACTCGTTCATTACTCAGCGTGTATCGAATAGCGATGACACAGCAACAAAGGACGTTTTTCGCTGTCGTTGTGGACAGCTTGTCAGTTGGTTGAACAATTTATGGAGAAATAATCAGCAACCAGTTGCATGAAATGAATTTAATTTCTTAACCGTTTTCAGACACTTAGGTCTCTTCTCACCTTGAAGTCACTCAACCCATATAGATATTCGCTGTCTTGGTCCAAATCACCGTTAAAAGATTTTTCCTTCTGGAATGAACTCCTACGCGGCGCCATGGCGATAGGTTTACGTGCTTTTAGAGAGAGAGAGAGAGAGAGAGAGAGAGAGAGAGAGAGAGAGAGAGAGAGAGCAGGCAAAGCGAGAGCACGAAATTCAAAGGTTTGATTAATCACGTGCTTAAAACGGAAGACAATGTTATTCTTTCCGCATTTGAAAACATAAGAAGAAAGAAGATATGGCGTTTTACCTGGCAATGTGATCTAAAACCTGAATACAATTGAGGGTTTATAATTCAAGCAATCACTTGTGTTCACAGAACCGGCTGCGGCGGATGCACTGAGTTTGAGTATGCTGGCTCCTATGATTAGGATTTGTCAAGGAAGAATAGTTAAAATACAGAAATAAAATTAAACAATTAAAATGTCAGGTCATGTTATGCGGTGCAAGATACGTTGGAGGTCGTTAGTGTATTGAAAAATAAGTGTATGTATTTTTGAAAAAGGGAGGTTTACATCCGTCGAAACCATGGTGAAAGGTGGTATAAAACCACGTTTGGTTACAACTGGCTGGCTGCTTTAGATACATTTACTACTCTCTCAAGGTATCTGTAGAATCACTGGACGACACACGGGTTAGGAGAAAAACTAGCTTCTCAGAAAAATGTAAATAATTCTCAATATGGGGTGTATAAATATTTACAGAAATTTTAGAAAAGCTGTACTGGAAGGTAGTTCTCGTATGTCTCTACATTATAGACATACACTTAGCGATTTAACAAAAATTAACTTGGATGTCTGTATGACCAACGTTGAGCTTCGTCCAAAAATTAGAGATGAAGCATTTAGCAAAGGCTTTACATAAATTATCGTTTGCAACGGTGATGTTGTAAGCATTTCCGAATAATTTAGTCTCCAGAAAATTTAATCGTTTGTTCCCGAGTTTTTGTTACTATTTCTGATTATTTCATCCTCCTGACCATCGATAGCGAGTAATTGAATAGTAAGACCCGCGTCGGTTTCTCGCGTTTACGAAAATCGACAGCGCCGGTTTCCAAAGAAGAATCTCCGCGACTTTACCGGCGCCGCTCTACCGTTGTTTGGTGAACTATATGGCAATTTGATAAACCGAGTTAATTAGGGTTTTGCGTCTACTACTGTAAAGGTAGCATTGGAAGACCTAAGTCGAAACAAGGCCCCGGGAGTAGACAACATTCCATTAGAACTACTGACAGCCTTGGGAGAGCCAGTCCTGACAAAACTTTACCATCTGGTGAGCAAGATGTATGAGACAGGCGAAATTCGCTCAGACTTCAAGAAGAATATATCCCAAAGAAAGCAGGTGTTGACAGATGTGAAAATTACCGAACTATCAGTTTAATGAGTCACAACTGCAAAATACTAACGCAAATTCTTTACAGACGAATGGAAAAACTGGTAGAAGCCGACCTCGGGGAAGATCAATTTGTATTCCGTAGAAATGTTGGAGCACATGAGGCAATACTGACCCTACGACTTATCTAAGAAGAAAGATTAAGGAAAGGCAAACCTACGTTTCTAGCATTTGTAGACTTAGAGAAAGCTTTTGACAATGTTGACTGGAATACTCTCTTTCAAATTCTGATGGTGGCAGGGGTAAACTACAGGGAGCGAAAGGCTATATACAATTTGTACAGAAACCAGATGGCAGTTATAAGAGTCGAGGGGCATGAAAGGGAAGCAGTGGTTAGGAAGGGAGTGACCAGGGTTGTAGCCTCTCCCCGATGTTATTCAATCTGTATATTGAGCAAGCAGTAAAGGAAACAAAAGAAAAGTTCGGAGTAGGTATTAAAATCCATGGAGAAGAAATAAAAACTTTGAGGTTCGCCGAGACAGCAAAGGACTTGGAAGAGCAGTTGAACGAAATGGACAGTGTCTTGCAAGGAGGGTATAAGATGAACATCAACAAAAGCAAAACGAGGATAATGGAATATAGTCTAATTAAATCGGGTGATACTGAGGGGATTAGATTAGGAAATGAGACACTTAGAGTAGTAAAGAAATTTTGCTGTTTGGGGAGCAAAATAAGTGATGATGGTCCAAGTAGAGAGGATATAAAATGTAGACTGGCAATGGCAAGGAAAGCGTCTCTGAAGAAGAGAAATTTGTTAACTTCGAGTATAGATTTAAGTGTCAGGAAGTCGTTTCTGAAAGTATTTGTATGGAGTGTAGCCATGTATGGAATTGAAACATGGACGATAAAATAGTTTAGACAAGAAGAGAATAGAAGCTTTCGAAACGTGGTGTTACAGAATAATGCTGAAGATTAGATGGGTAGATCAAATAATTAATGAGGAGTTACTGAATAGAATTGGGGAGAAGAGAGTTTTGTGGCACAACTTGACTAGAAGACGGGACCGGTTGGTAGGACATGTTCTGAGGCATCAAGGAATCACCAATTTAGTACTGGAGGGCAGCATGGAGGGTAAAAATCGAAGAGGGAGACCAAGAGATGAGTACACTAAGCAGATTCAGAAGGATGTAGGTTGCAGTAAGTACCGGGAGATGAAGACGCTTCCACAGGATAGAGTAGCATGGAGAGCTGCATCAAACCAGTCTCAGGACTGAAGACCACAACAACAACAACAACTGCAAGGTTTTCACATGCATAACATGAAATATTTAATACGTTAACTCATTTGTAAAGGAGTCAGTTGAAGCTGTTTTATGCCCGGGATTAGGATTCTTTGAATAATCTCGTGGAAGAGGGGGGAGGGAACGTAAATGGTAGAAGTCAGAAAAGATGCTCCCCAGATCATCAAGGTGTCCATATCGCAATATTTTGTTTATTCGCCGCGTACTGTTGGCGAGAATGAAGAGGCCGTGTTGCGTGGTCCACGGGGGACTGGCGGAGCAGGAGAAAGCTGCGACCGCTACATAGCTGCAGCTTACCGCCAGCCGTCCCTGAGAGGCGCCGCCCTGTGCTGTCCTTGGTCGACACAAAGAAAGGCAGCCCATTCTCTGTCTCGTCTCGTTTCATCTCGTCTTGCTTACGTAAGCGCCGCGCCGCGCCGTGGGTCCTTGACTGTGGCGGCTGGGGTACTGACCTGGCCACAAAAGCGCAGAGATAGCTCTGTATGTATGTCTGAGTTCCGCACGCTAACTATTGTATGTGGCGGAGAGCGCCTACTGTACGAGAATCTCTTCACACCATTCCTGCCCCATTCGACGCTGACACATGGCAAGGAGGCTTGTGGCTACACCTCGGCATAAATAAAGATTGGCGAGTACTATCTTGTCGCCGACGCTATACAAGAATACTGTAACACAGTACCGAAACTTAACCTATTTGCAACGCAAGAAAACTTACAGGCTCACAACACACTTATTACCCCTGCATTCAGAGAATATTTTTCACCCTTAATCCAGAAGGACCAGAAATAACTTGCATTTGTTGGAGATGTCGTCAATCTATGCAAGTAAATAAAGGACTGTTTGTTTTGTGTCACATGCGTTTCGATTCCTTCTATTTGTGAATCATCTTCAGCGACCTATAATACACCTTTTATGTATATACTGAAATGACAAAAATAGTGGGACAGCGATAAGCAGAATTACAGAAGGCGATAGTATCGCGTACACAAGGTACAAAAAGACAGTGGACTAGCGGAACTGTTATTTACATTCAGTCGATTGACGTTAAAATGTTTCCGACGTGATTTCTGATTACAGAAGGCGGTAGTATCGCGTACACTGGGTATAAAAGGACAGTGGATTTGCGGAACTGTGTTTATATTCAGTCGATTCATGTCAAAATGCTTCCGACGTGGTTGTGGCCGCATGATGGGAACTAAGAGACTTTGAACGCGAAATGGCAGTTCCATTTCGGAAACTGTTAGAGAATTCAAAATTCCGAGATCCATAGTGTAAAGAGTGTGACGAAAATACCAAATTTCAGGCATTATCTCTCACCACGGACAACGCAGTGGCCGTCGTCCTTCAATTAACGATCGAGAGGAACGGCGTTTGCGTAGAGTTGTCAGTTTGAAAGACAAGCAACACTGAAATAACCGCAGGAATCAATGTGGGATGTACGATGAACGTACCTGTTAGGAAAGACCGGCGAAATTTGGCTTAATGGGCTATGGCAGCAGACGACCGATGCGAGCGCCTTAGCTGACGGCACGACTTCGCCTGCAGGGCCTCTACTCGGCTCGTGACAGTATCTGTTGGACCTTAGATGACTGGAAAACCGTGGCCTCCTCGGGTTAGGCCAGATTTCAGTTGGTAAGAGCCGATGCTAGGGTTCGATTGTGGTGCAAACCCCACGAAGCTATGGACCCATGTTGTCAACATGGCACTGCTTAAGCTGGAGGTGACTTCATAATGGTGTGGGTTATGTTTACATAGAATGGACTGGATCGCCTGGTCCAACTGAATCGATCATTGATTGCAAATAGTTGTGTTCGGCTACTCGTAGACCATTTTCAGTCACTCGTGGACTTCATGTTCCCTGACACCGATGGAATTTTTATGGATGAAAATGCGCCATGTCACCAGACCACGAATGATTTGGCTTCCCAAATAGCCCGACATGAATCCCACCGAACATTTACGGCGTAATGGAGAGGTCAGTTCGTGTACCATATCCTGTACTAGCAATTATGGAGGTCTATAGAGGCAGCATGGAAAGATACTTCTGCAGAGGACTTTCAACGGCTTTCTGAGTCCATGCCAAGTCGAGCTGCTGCACTACATCCGGCAAAAGGAGGTCCGACACGATATTAGGAAGTATCCCTTGAGTTTTGTAGTCTCAGCGTATAACAGTTGCATCATATAATAATTCCAGGTAAGTTATTACATTACACTCTTTTGTTATCTCTTATTACTAGGCGAGAAAACACTTCAGGAGCGTAAGTGTCTTAAGATTAAGTTACTATTTGGTTCTACTTACGATTTTGTAATTTTACACTACTGGCCATTAAAATTGCTACACCAAGAAGAAATGCAGATGATAAACGGGTATTCATTGGACACATATATTATAATAGAACTGCCATGTGGTTACATTTTCACGCAATTTGGGTGCATAGAACCTGAGAAATCAGTACCCAGAACAACCACCTCTGGCCATAATAACGGCCTTGATACGCCTGAGCATTGAGTCAAACGGAGCTTGGATGGAGTGTACAGGTACAGCTGCCCATGCAGATTCAACACGACACCACCTTCATAAAGAGTGGTGACTGGCGAATTGAGCCAGTTGCTCGGCCACCATTGACGGGACGTTTTCAGTTGGTGAGAGATCTGGAGAATGTGCTGGCCAGGGCAGCAGTCGAACATTTTCAGTATCCAGAAAGGCCAGTACAGGACCTACAACATGCGGTCATGCATTATCCTGCTAAAATGTAGGGTTTCGCAGGGATCGAATGAAGGGTAGAGCCACGGGTCGTAACACATCTGAAATGTAACGTCCACTGTTCAAAGTGCCGTCAGTGCGAACAAGAGGTGACCGAGACGTGTAACCAATGGCACCCCATGCCACCACGCCGGGTGATACGCCAGTATGGCGATGACGAATACACGCTTCCAATATGCGTTCACCGCTATGTCGCTAAACACGGATGCGACCATCATGATGCTGTAAACAGAACCTGGATTCATCCGAAAAAATGACGTTTTGCCATTCGTGCACCCAGGTTCGTCGTTGAGTGCACCATCGCAGGCGCTCCTGTCTGTGATGCAGCGTCAAGGGTAACCGCAGCCAGGGTCTCCGAGCTGATAGTCCATGCTGCTGCAGACGTGGTCGAACTGTTCGTGCAGATGGTTGTTGTCTTGCAAACGTCCCCATCTGTTGACTCAGGAATCGAGACGTGGCTGCACGAACCGTTACAGCCATGCGGATAAAATGCCTGTCATCTCGACTGCTAGTGATACGAGGCCGATGGGATCTAGCACGGCGTTCCGTATTACCCTCCTGAACCCACTGATTCCATATTCTGCTAACAGTTATTGGATCTCGACCAACGCGAGCAGCAGTGTCGCGATACGATAAACCGAAATCGCGATAGGCTACAATCCGACCTTTATCAAAGTCGGAAACGTGATGGTACGCATTTCTCCTCCTTACACGAGGCATCACAACTACGTTTCACCAGGCAACGCCGGTCAACTGCTGTTTGTGTACGGGAAATCGGTTGGAAGCTTTCCTCATGTCAGCACGTTGTAGATGTCGCCACAGGCGCCAACCTTGTGTGAATGCTCTGAAAAGCTAATCATTTGCATATCACAGCATCTTCTTCCCTGTCGGTTAAATTTCACGTCTGTAGCACGTCATCTTCGTGGTGAAGCAATTTTAATGGCCACTAGTGTACTTGTCCTTCATATACCAGGATACCCAAATTCGGCAACATTTCACTTGAAATCTTCACTTCCACTGTTTGCTGGTTGTGTGTGTTTATTGTATACAATACTGTCGCTGTCACTATGTATTCGCCATTCGTCTTTTATTGGTATCATGTTGTCTGTAATGAGTTTGATATTAGTTTCTTTGTGTCTGCATGTTACTTTGTGTGGAGGGGGCTTTTTGGCATAAGGACAGGATTTTGAGTAGATACAATCGCAAAAGAAATATTTTAAGTGTCTTCAGTGGAGTGTTAAGTTATTATTGAGTCAGCTTACATACTGTATCTTTGTTTGCTATTGTTTTAGTGTCTAACATGGTCAGTGACTTCTTATTTATATTTATTTGGTCATATATTAGTGTCTTGTTCATTGAAGGGTTCTTTGTCGGAAATCTTCACTGTATATTACCAGTTCTATTTTTGTGGACATCTAGGAAAGCATGGGCATGAACCATCTAACGTGAAATAGGGCATAAAAATTATTACTATAATGGACAATAACAGCAGAAACTTCTAACATTACATTGAAACTTTCGCTTACAAAGAAACTTTTCTATGACCAAGAAAGCAATGAATAACTAAAGCAATGTCAGTAACAACTCACTGATCATGTTAGCCGCGAAAACAATAACAAAAAGAGACGCAGAACGCAACTACTGTAGACTAAATAAAAATTTAATATCTCACCACAGACAATAAAAAAAAGCCTGTTTCAAAATTCCCTCCTTATCCCACAGCAGGCCACACCACACACACCGGCCGGTGTGGCCGTGCGGTTAAAGGCGCTTCAGTGTGGAACCGCGTGACCGCTACGGTCGCAGGTTCGAATCCTGCCTCGGGCATGGATGTGTGTGATGTCCTTAGGTTAGTTAGGTTTAAGTAGTTCTAAGTTCTAGGCGACTGATGACCTCAGAAGTTAAGTCGCGTAGTGCTCAGAGCCATTTGAACACCACACACAATAACACATGCATTTATATAACAAGGAAAAGTATATCAAACTAAATACAGACATCACAATACGAACAAAAGACGAATGGAAAACATCCAGCAACAGCTATCAATACAACACATAGTGAACACACACAACCAACACGCAGTGGTACTGAAGTGTTCAAGTGAAATGTTATCGACAATGCCGAAAAATAGATGTGCTGGTAAACACACCACAAATAAATACAACTCCAGCACACAAATGGAATAATGAAATGACAAGGTCTTAAGCAGAACAAAACTTTCAATTATAGGACCCACATAACAGACAAGCAAGGTGGGCTGCCGTCCTCCCTTCAAGAGCTCACATCAAAACATCGCCGGTAAATGTTCCCGCATAAACACGGCAGTATTTCGTGAAAAGCCATGTGACGGATATCCACCAATTGGAACTAATGTGACTAAGTGTGCACTCCACAGAATCGGTGTTATAAGCTCGCCAGCAGAGTCAGACAGGCAGTGTGTACCTACAACCAGGACAGCTCCAGCAATGGTTTGTGCCGGTTTGAATCTGATAGTGGTCTCGACGGGCGTCTGCGCTCTGCAAATAGGTCTTCGCTCCCATCCGATCATGTCAGTAATGGTGCCTAGGTGATAACGTATTTTCGAAAGGAATTTCACTGGTGTCAAGTATGTAAGGGGTGTCACCGCCTCATGCTTGAGGGCACCTGTGCTTGGTTTGACAGCTGACGGCCATGTCACTTTGCGGGGGCTGCCAGTAGCCTCCTGTGAAGTCTAGTGGACGAGGGGTGGTGGGCTGTGCTTGCACACGGTGATTGCGTGGCTACTGCATTATTTTGCTAGCAGGTCTGTAAGCTGTGCTGTGCGTTATTTGGACAGTTTACGAGTTGATTTTTTGTCTGCACATTGGTGTACTGCATTATTTAGGAGCAGTTTGCAGGTCTGTACTGAAATTATTTCGGTAACTTAGCCGGCCGTGGTGGCCATGCGGTTCTAGGCGCTGTAGTCCGGAACCGCGCGGCTGCTACGGTCGCAGGTTCGAATCCTGCCTCGGGCATGGATGGGTGTGATGTCCTTAGGTTAGTTAGGTTTAAGTAGTACTAAGTTCTAGGGGACTGATGACCTCAGATGTTAAGTCCCACAGTGCTCAGAGCCATTTGAACCATTTTTTTCGGTAATTTAGCAGTTGTTTGCATGTCTACAGACCGTTATTTAGGAGTAGTTTACAGGTCTGTGGGCTGTGTGGCGTGACCCCAAGCATGTCAGGACATGTGTTTTGTATATTGGTGTGATAAACATACTATCTTTCCAATTCCATCCCTAAATAAATTGTTCCAAAATAAATAAAGTACACTCCTTCCTTACTCTCTCCAGCAGACCAGTGCAGGCTGAGTCATTTGCCCATCAGACAGTCATCTTGACATATATCATGGAGCAGACGACAGTGCCCTCTGGTGACAGTACTGTCTACTACATCCAGACCTCCTGGTGACCACACTGTTTCCCGCCATTTTCCCCCATCATCTTGGTTTACATCATGGAATGGACGACAGCGCTCTCTGGTGGCAGTACTGTCTATTAGATCCAGACCTCGTGGTTAACATACCATTTCCTACTAAAAATCGCCATCTTGGATGATGGTACTTGTGTCATCAGCTGATGTCATCGCCACCATCTTGGATTACGCCACGGAATGGATGACAGTGCTCTATGTCGATTGTACTATGTACTAGGCCCAGACCTCATGGTAAACACACAGTTTCTCGCCATCTTTTATAACAGTACTTGTGTAATCAGCTGACATCATGGTGGCCATCTTTTATTACATTACGGATGAGAGCACCCTCTGGTGGCAGTACTGTGTACTAGGTCAGTTGGTCTCTGGACCTCGTAGTGAACACACTGGATGACTGTACTGCATCAAATTGTTTAAATAAATAGTGCATGCAAAATAAAGACTAATGTCCAGAACAGGTCGAGTACGCTTGCCGCCATTTACTAGGACAAGGCGGCAGTCAGGTGACTTCGGTTAGTGGAGGTAGCCCGCCATTTTCTTAGGTTAGTAGGCATATCTGTGGTGTGTTGCATTGTCCTGATGGAATTTGAACTTCCTGCCAATCCATAGGAAGAGGTCGGGTGACTTACGTTAGTGGAATTGCCCTCTTATTATTCCCGCCATTTTCTTAGGTTAGTAGAGATAGCCCAATTGACCTAGCTTCCCTCATAAATTCAAACTTCTCGCCAATCCCTAGGAAGATGTGGCAGTTGGATGACTTAGGCTAGTGATGGTAGCCCAAGTGAGCTATTTTCCCACCATTTTCTTAGGTGTGTTGCATTGTCCTGATGGAATTTGAACTTCGCACCATTTTCTGAGAGAGGGGGTTAGGTTAGCGGAGGTAGCCCAGCTGGCCAGTGTGGCCAAGCGGCTCTAGGCGCTTCAGTCCGGAACTGCGTGTCTGTGACGTCATCCAATATGGTGGATTTTGGCAGGAAGATAGGTCAATTGGGCTATCTCAAAAATGGTTCAAATGTCTCTGAGCACTATGAGACTTAACATCTGAGGTCATCAGTCCCCTAGAACTACTTAAACCTAACTAATCTAAGGACATCACACACATCCATGCCTGAGGCAGGATTCCAACCTGCGACCGTAGCAGTCGCGCGGTTCCAGACTGAAGCGCCTAGAACCGCTCGGGCACCGCGGCCGGCTTGTATCATTCAAGGAGACTGTTACTAAGTTACTAAGTTATTAGGTGACAAAAACGGACCCATATTATGTTTATATTGCGTCCAACATGCTGAAAGAATTCAAGAAATGACGCTGCTGAATGATTCTCAGTTTTGAAAAGTCGCTTTGAAATATTCCTAGAACATTTATGTGGTGTACATAAGGGGCAGGGTGAGCGCTTTAATCAAGGCATCAGCATAAGGGAAAGACGGTATCAGGTCAGCTGGAATTCCGTTATGACGGGAGACTACTGCTAGTCGCCCAATCGGAAGAAAACTATTGTACACATTTAAAAAAATGTTTTGCATCACCCAAGTTCCCAGAACTCCTGAAGATAGGCCCTGACTGTGTATATTGTACCACATACACAGTCCCTTTGACTGTTCAGAGATGTCACTAAATCCACCCAAAGATGTAAACAACCATTCATGAGCAGTGCCTATTAGACGGAGGGGCTCCGACAGCCGATCAGTTCCAGTCATTCCATCAGAAAGCAGGTACACGGCTCGTGTTCTCTGTAGTTCAACCACGCCTAGACGGTCAGTACCGCGGTCCGATCGCGTCCGCATTGTCACTTTGTGCCAGGAAGGGCTCTCAACAAGGGAAGTGGCCAGGCGTCGACGCCATGCAGTACGGTACAGATGGGTCTAACAAAATTCCGAATGGACCGCTCAGGACTGGCATCACGTTCTCTTCACCGATGTGTGTCGCATATGCCTTCAACTATACAATCGTCAGAGACGTGTTTGGAGGCAACCCGGTCCGGCTGAACGCCTTAGACGCACAATCCAGCGAGTGCAGCTAAGTGCAGGTTCCCTGCTGTTATGGGGTGGCATTATGTCGGGCCGACGTACGCCGCTAGTGGTCATGAAAGGCACTGTAACGTCTGTACGATACGTGAATGCCATTCTCTGACAGATAGTGCATCTGTATCTGCAGCATATGGCGCTTCCATTGTGCACATCTTATGAATGACTTCTTTCAGGATAACGACATCGCTCGAGTAGAGTGGCCAGCATGTTCTCCAGACATGAACCCTATCCAACATGCCTGGGATAGATTGGAAATGGCTGTTTATGGACGACGTGGCTTACCAACCACTCTAAGGGGTCTACGCCGAATCGCCGTTGAGGAGTGGGACAATCTGGACCAACAGTGCCTTGATTAACTTGTGGAAAGTATGCCACGACGAATACAGACATGCATCAATATAAGAGGACGTGCTACTGTGTATTGGAGTTACTGGTGTGCACAGCAATCTGGATCACCACCTCCGAAGGTCTCACTGTTGGTGGTCCATTTGCAATGTGTGGTTTTCATGAGCAATGAAAAGGGCGGAAATGATGTTTTTTTGATCTCTATTCCAATTTTCTGTACCAGTTCCGGAACTCTCGGACCCGAGGTGATGCAAACCTTTTTTCACTGCCATTCAGGCATGTGTCCCACGATATGTTATCAAAAAAGCCAGTGGGAATTTGCTGCATGTTATTGTTGCGCATTACTAACCAACTGGCAGTGGGAAACCTCCTAAAGATCTGCAGAATTCTTGTAATTATAGATTGTACCCGTAGTGTGTGTTGTCTTCAAGAATGTCAATCCTGTGACCCGTACTGTCGCATCGCAACCCTACGAACAGACTTGCAAAGCGGGCCACTGTCGCATCTTTCCGGGCAGTTCGTGTTATGGCCAGGGTCTCATTAAAATGGTCGAAAATTCGATTTTTAATTGCATTTTTTGAAAGTTATATGTGTCTGGACTGTTGGGACGTATAGGTTTTTTAATGCGTGCGCTACAAAGCTTTCTACAGCCGATTGCTCGAAGCAGTGTCACGGGCCGCCGTGGGACGTTCTCAGCTGGAGACGCCCTGCTCAGGTAGAAAACTTGTGCCGTGGCGCTCGTTCACAAAATCATTTATATTTCATTATGCACGCAAACATATTTACCGAAAAAGCTGACGAACAATGTGTGCAAGCTGCCGAACGCAACATATCCAGCTCAGCCAGATCGGCTTTCTCGCCAAGAATAACGAGGGAATTGCTCCCTAGAGACAATTCGAGTTAGATGAAGGGTTGATACACGGTCCTGGAATTGCGTACTAAACGGAAGTAACGAAAACACCTTTCTCGATCAAGTTTTGGTCAAAATGGGTCAAAACCTACTTTTTGGTCCGCCACATTGGATTAGACGCTTTGAATATTGAAAATCTAACTCCAGATATGTGTTCGTCAACATAAAAATATATAATAATATGTAGTTTTTATGCAAATTGAAAGTTTTCCCTAAACTTAAAACGGATATTTCTCGAGAAACTATTTTTCAAAGCTGCGCGCAGCGTAAAATAGAAACGGTTCAACCTATTAACTTCTACCTTTGACCACCGAAAAGTAAACACTTTTCTTGGGGTCTTATACATATCATATATGAAATTTGTTAATATTAAGTGTTTTTTTGTAAAGCCATTAACAGTGAAAGAAAGAACACAAATCGACCACAAAGTTCGAGTTACCACTATATCGTTAAATTTAAGGCTATTTCATTGTGATTAGGTATAAGCTCCCATAAATTTAATGTACTATCGACTGATGTTGTCCATTTTTGATTTCAGATGACTCCTTAGGGCCTAAACTGCACGCAGCCTGCATACTTCAAACTCGTAGGCCCTCGAACAAACCGTTATTACGGGCGGCATTTTTTTTTTTTTTTTTGTACTGAAAATCTAAAATAATGTTCAAAGTGTGATCAGTGGCAGTCATAACCCCCAATCAGATCCCATTTTTTCTCGTTTGTAAGAGATTCTGATCTTAATGAATTGAACGGAGTAATAACATTTGCCGTGTCACACATGGTGTCTATACTAAGCACCTGTAATATCAGTTAAATGCTTGGCCAAAAGCTCTATCCACTAATTTGTATTTGTTTTCCGTATATCTTGTGATTTTTTAGTCCAGTCGTCTTCCGACGCCCTGGAGATTGTTATGAAAAACAATATACGTCCCACCCCTCACCGCATAGGAAAACGAAACGGTGGGAAATATTTTTTTCAGAATGTTAGTTTTGACTATGACATTAATTAAAATAAGCATATATTACTGCCCTTCATTCCGAAAAATGGCAGTGAAATGATTACAGAGAAGAAAGGAAGGAAATAAGAGCCAGTGAACTGTTAATTCCTAATTTTTAAATAAGTTTTTCACTTTCTACTTCAATAACACCTCTGTTCCAATTTGACGGGTTTTTCTACATTATAACGAAGTCATATTGTGACGGAATTGTAGGCGATAGGTAAAATCGAGTGGTGTATAAATTCAGTTCTCAAAAACTGTAAGATTAAGCAATTACTTAAAAGAATAATAACGTGATATTTGTTCTTTCGGAACTAAGGCGATGAAGGCCGATGATCCCTTCATTGGAGATACATACCAAGCTCGAACTCTTACAGGAAACGTCAAGAGTAATGAGGCTAATGAGCAGGAGCACTACATCAGTAGTGTGTGAATAAGTTGAGAATTTGGGTCTGACGGGAGGTGTGGTTGAGTAATCCGTGCAGATGTGATGACCATTGTATTTGTATGGCGTAGTGGCAGTGCATTTGTCTTGTAAGGAGAAGACCCGGGTTCGAATTACGGAATGGCACTGAGCCGTGGCGGCTCATATCGATAGTGCCACTCTGGTGGTTTATCTTTACTGCCACCGTCAGGGCGGTAAGCAGCACCCTCTGGGGCCTACGCGAGGAGTAACGAGGTGAGGTCCTGTGGGTGTGTGCTTCGGGAGGTGGTGGAAGACGGTTGTCGGGTTGACGCAGCGAGTGTGGGACCGGACCTATCGCATGGAGATACAAGTTGGCTCTGAACGGAAGGCGCCATAGCAAGCAGCGGGAAGCGGGCGTCCTGTAATTTGTGTGAAGGAGTAACGATTTTTGCATTGGATGTCCTAGTGGTTCCCGAGAGTTGCGGTGGCTGCTTTCGGAGAAGAGAATTGGTAAGAGCTTGTGTCTACGCTCTTTTCCGTACGATGTTGATGCCTGCCGTTATAAATGGGTGAAAACCAGGCGCTTGTATTGACTATACGGGAACTGATGTAAAATTACGTTTGTGATTGAGTCTCACTTGTACTGTGACAATTTAGAGGCGAAAACTGTGGTGGTTTCATTAGGTCTGGTTCTTTGCTGTGCAACTAAGGGAGTCAGTTATTTGGGGTAACTGAGAGAGCACCATTATGTTGGTCTAAGTGATACGTTCTTCACGTTTTGTCTACGGCTTTGCGAATCGAAATCGTGGGGGAGTACACGTGTGAGTAATCTGCTATTGTATTGATGGTTGTTGTAAAGACTGTTCTCTGGTGTGTTAAATCACGCGCTGATTTGTAGCCAATCTAAGCAGAAGTTACCATTGCTACTTGCTTATGTGCTACTGTCCTTAAGATTGGCGTTGTTTATCTGTTGATTGTGGGTGTGCTCACGTTTAAAAAAAAATTACGGCTACTGTTCATAAGGGTTGTCTAGTAAGGAAATTGCTTAAGCTTTTCTCATATGCTGGTCTGTTTGCCTATCACATTGGCTTTCTATGCAGTAACTGAAGGAATGTGTATGGTGGTTCAAGATTGTAGGCTGACTACTATTTGAACTGGTGTTGAGCTTAAGGGCGAGATCAGCATCCCGCAAACCCGCACGCTGCGCGTGGTTAAATGTTCCGCTATTGGGGAGCCGGCTCTCTAAAAATGGCTCTGAGCACTATGGGACTTAACTTCTAAGGTCACCAGTCCCCTAGAACTTAGAACTACTTAAACCGAACCAACCTAAGGACATCACACACATCCATGCCCGAGGCAGCATTCGAACCTGCGGCCGTAGCGGTCACGCGGTTCCAGACTGTAGCGCCTTTAACCGCTTGGCCACACCGGCCGAGCCGGCTCTCTGTTCTTGGATTTTGTAAGGATACGTGATGAGTGCATCGCTGTAGTTTTTCGCGTGCTAAATTGCGGAGTGTCGGTGCCGTCCTAGGGCTAGCCTTGTGATGTATGTTGTGTTGAAAGGGAATTAACTGTACCAAACTTAAGAGAGCTTTTAGTTTATTTTATGTCTATACATGGAATGATGCTGATATTTTGTCGATTGCGGCAATAGCTTCCTGTGTGGGGAGACCCTCTGAGGTACTCGTATTGTACTGTTGCAGTGCAGTCCATCTGAAACGTGCTGCTTAAAACTTGGGACTGCAGCTCTCTGATGTTATATATTACTGTTTAATCTTAAATTTCTTGAATGTTATATGGTTGTTGAGGATTATGTAATTTTGATTAAAAGAAGTATTTCGTTTTAAAATATGTGCTCGGTCAGAGCCTATTTAAATATGATTTTAACTCATCATTCAAATTTTCTAGTCTTGCTTTCTTAAAAGGCTTTCAGTTAAATGATTGCTATTTGCCTGTTTAAATGTTTGAGTGACTTAAAGGAAAAGAATATTATTTTGTAATTTGTACTGATTGTTCCTTTTGGGTAATACCTGACTTATGTGTTCAATAAATGAGTGTCTAGTCAATGGTGGTGCACTGTTCTATTGCTAGCCTACCCCTTCCACTCCACAGCCTATTGAGCTGCTTTGTGTCGAAATTGTGCTCAGAATACCCCTCTGATCTGACACCTCAGGCACAAATTTTCGACTTGTCCCACTGATCTAAATCAATTCCCCATGGCAGCTAATGTCTTTAATTTCTTTGTCTTGAAAATAAAAATAAAATATCTTTTGTCGGTCTGTGTTGCATATTAATTCCGATTTTTTTTACAAGTCGCCATGTGTTTTTCAACGTTCCTGTCCTGACTACCCAAGATCGATCGGCCCAGACCAACACAATGCCGTGCTTCAGAGAAATAAACGGACCCGTAAATTTGAACACGGAATGCCACAACGTTAGCCACACGTGATAGTGCCATTCATTTTGATCGAGAGATGTCCTCCTTTGTTTGGCATCAGGTACGTGAATGTGATTTAGCTGAGATACGGTATCACTAGGAAGGTGGCGAGAGTTTTATTGCGAGCGATATCGTCAACTTCGAGAGCTGATATTGCTTTACGATTAAAAAACAACTCAAGTTTGTCACCAAGATTACGCAGAGCAGGTCACAAGAGACATTTAACATTGGAACTCCTTAATTTCATCGAATCGCTAATTATGTGTTAAAAATTAATCCTCTTCGCAGTAAACTTCGCAAAGCAATTGATTTTATTCGTAATTTTGAGTCATTCAGCGTATGAAGAATGGAAGAAGCAATGAAATGATAATTAAATTAAGACCCTAAGCTGTCGACAGACGTCGATATACATCAACGGCGCAGTTGAAAATGCGTGCTCTTACCGGGACTCGAGCCCATGATCTCCTGCTTACAAGGAAAACACTCTATTCATCTGAGCCACCGAGGTCACAATGGATACCGCGACTGCAGTGATTTATCCCTTGCACGCTCCCCGTGAGGCTCACATTCCCAGCTTAATGTCCACACACCGCATTCGTAGTGCCCCTGCCCATTTCACTCATTACTCGCGGCAGACAATCTTACCGAGTCCCGTAACAGTTTGGGCAATACGTGTGCATCCAGCACAGAAGAAAAGGTGAATGGCAGGTTAGCCTTGACTACACTCATGCTCATAAATTAAGGATAATGCTGATACGTGGTGAGACAACGCTCTGGTGGGCGGTATGCGGGTTTAAATCACCTCGGGGTATGATCTTGCGGTGCATCTGACCTGCGGTCGTCGCACGGTGGCGCTGGCAGCAGCCCACATAAGCAGAGGTGTGTTGGTGCATGTCAGAGTACGGTGTATAGAAAAGTGTGCAGACATTTTCAGACGTGCTAATGGTGACTGTGTATTGAAAATGGCTCAAAGAACACACATTGATGACGTTATGATGGGTAGAACACGAGGGCGACTGGAGGCTGGTCAAACACAGCAGCTCGTAGGACGGTCTCTCCGTGTGCCACAAAGTGTGATCTCAAGGTTATGGCAACGATTGCAGCAGGCAGGAAACATGTCCAGATGTTACAGTACGGGACGTCCACAGTGTACAACATCACAGTGTACAACACCGATATCTCACCATCAGTGCCCGCAGAAGGCCACAGAGTACTGCAGGTAGCCTTGCTCGGGACCTTACCGCAGCTACTGGAACAGTTGTCTCCAGACGCACAGTCTACAGACGACTGAATAGACATCGTTTATTCGCAAGGAGACCTTCAAGGTGCATTCCACTGACCCCTGGTCACAGGAGAGCCCCTAAAGCCTGGTGTCAGTAACACAGTAAATGGTCATTGGAACAGTGGTCCCAGGTTACGTTCACGGACGAGTCCAGGTATAATCTGAACAGTGATTCTCGCCGGGTTTTCATCTACCATGAACCTGGAACCAGATACCAACCCCTTAATGTCCTGAAAGAGACCTGTATGGAGGTCGTGGTTTGATGCTGTGGGGTGGGATTATGATTGGTGCACGTACAACCCTGCATGTCTTTGACAGAGGAACTGTAACAGGACAGGTGTATCGGGACGTCATTTTGCACCAGTATGTCCTCCTTTTCAGGGATGCAGTGGGTCCCACCTTCCTCCAGATGGATGATAACTCATGGCCCTACCGAGCTGCCATCGTGGGGGAGTACCTTGAAACATAAGATATCAGGCGAATGGAGTGGCCTGTCTGTTCTCCAGACCTAGACCCCATCAAGCACGTCTGGGATGCTCTCGGTCGACGTATCGCTGCACGTCTTCAAACCCCTAGGACACTTCAGGAGCTCCGACAGGCACTGGTGCAAGAATGGGAGGCTATACCCCAGCAGCTGCTCGACAACCTGACCTAGAGTATTCCAACTCGTTGTGCGCCCTGTGCACGTGTGCATGGTGATCATATCCCATATTGATGTCGGGGTACAAGAGCAGGAAACAGTGGCGTTTTGTAGCACTTGTGTTTCGGGACGGTTTTCTCAACTTATCACCAATACCGTGGACTTACAGATCTGTGTCGTGTGTGTTCCCTACGTGCCTATGCTATTAGCGGCAGTTTTGTGTAGTGCCACGTTGTGTGGCACCACATTCTGCAATTATCCTTGATTTATGAACATGAGTGTATACGAAGATGATATCTGTTTCTCGGACACTTCCGAAAGATCAGATACCATCTTCATATAGAAAGAAGCAAGGTTGTGGTTGTTGTGTTTCAGCAGAAGTCGTTAAAGCTGGAAGTAAAGCAAAACAATGGTGGTAATCTTATAATTTCTTGAGTAATGTCTGCAGAGGAAGATTATGCCCCAAATCCTAAACAATGCTGTAATTGTATTAAAAAAAAGAGTACCAAGACGTAAAAAAGCTATACATGGTGATGAAATTTTAACGCTGGATAGCTGATGCCAGTAGAAACCAAAATTACTAATGTTGTGTAGGTCGGCAACGCACAACTTTTAAACTACGGAAACTCGGCGCCACGCGCTCGAATTGGCCGCGGGATTCCTCTGTTGCCGGATGCTCTGGACAACGCATGACCGCGAATGCTTCGCCTGCCGCAGATAGCGATGTATCCAAGGCAGCCCGCACGTTCGATGGTAGCGCGCCAGCCTTCCACTCTGGGGGCCCGGGGGGCGAATCCACCAGGGTCCCGACACGTCCATTGTAGTTTCATGATAAGACGTACCGGGAACAAACCCGTCAACAGCTGTTAGTTCACGTACAGAAAGTCTCTTACAAATTGTGTCGGCCCTGAAACGGGCCTTTTTTGTAGCTATGACATTGTTTACTTAAAGCAGGTGTTCGAACTGGCGACCCTCTGGCGTGACACAAGCTTGGTGACTTCGAACGGTGTTTTTCGAACTCTTTCAAAGATTCCTGGCATTTCCCTGGTGTGATTGGCGGCATGTTGAATGCGATCCATTAATTCCTCTTCATTTATAGGTGGTTCGCGCGTGGGTGGGTGAAATGGAACCTTGAAGAATCCCCACAGGAAAAAGTCCGGTGGCGTGAGGTTTGTATGTATGAACCGACAACCATAGCGCTACCCGTCAACCGACGAATGGCAACAGGGCAATCCGACGGCCAACCGGAGCGCGTGGCGTGAAGTCTCCGTAGTTTAAAAGCTTTGCGTTGCCGACCTACACAACACTATACACACAATACATTCGTAGTGTCCCTGCCCATTACTCTCATTACTCGCGGCAGACAATCTTATCGAGTCCCGTAAGAGTTCGGGCAATGCATGTGCATGCTGTTAGCATGAGTGACATAAAAGTAGATATCTTAGGTGTTGCGAAACAATTCAAATCACTTAAGAAAGACAAGTCTTCCGCTCCAGATGGTATACCAATCAGGATCCTCTCAGAGTATGCAGACACAATAGCGTCTTTCTTAGGAATCATATACAACCGCTCACTAGACGAAAGGTCTGTTCCTAAAGACTGGAAAGTGGCACAGGTCACACCAATATTCAAGAAGGGAAATAGGAGTAACCCATTGAATTACAGACCCATATCACTGACCTCAATTTGCCTTAGGATTTTGGTGTATATACTGTACTCGAACATTATGAATCACCTTGAAGAAAATGTCTTATTGATACGTAACCAACACAGTTTCGGAAAATATCGTTCTTTTGCAACACAGCTAGCTCTTTATTCCCATGAAGTAATGAGTGCTGTCGACAAGGGATCTCAGATCGATTCCATATTCCTAGGTTTCCAGAAGGCTTTTGATACTGTTCCTCACAAGCGACTATTAATCAAATTGCGTGCATATGGAGCATCGTCTCAGTTATGTGACTGGATTCGTGATTTCCTCTCAGAGAGGTCACAGTTCGTAGTGATAGGCTCTCTGCTGTTCCTGATTTATATAAATGATCTAGGTGATAATCTGAGCAGCCCCCTTAGACTGTTTGCAGATGACGCTGTAATTTACCGTCTAGTAAAATAATCAGACGATCAGTTCCAATTATAAAATGATCTAGAGAGAATTTTTGTATGATGCGGAAAGTGGCAATTAGCACTAAACAAAGAAAAGTGCGAGGTCTTCTACATGGGTGCTAAAAGAAATCCGGTAAATTTAGGGTGTACGATAAATCACACCAATCTAAGGGCTGTCAAAATCAAATGGCTCTGAGCACTATGGGACTTAACATCTGAGGTCATCAGTCCCCTAGAACTTAGAACTACTTAAACCTAACTAACCTAAGGACATCATACACATCCATGCCCGAGGCAGGATTCGAACCTGCGACCGTAGCGGTCTCGCGGTTCCAGACTGAAGCTCCTAGAACCGCTCGGCCACACCGGCCGGCAAGGGCTGTCAATTCGACTAAATACCTAGGAACTACAATTACGAGCAAATTAATTTGGAAAGACCCCATAGATAATATTGTGGGAAGGCGAAACGAAGACTGCGCTTTGTTGGCAGAACACTTAGAAGATGCGACAAACCCAGTAAAGAGACAGCCTGCATTATACTTGTCCGTCCTCTGGTGGAATATTGCTGCGCGGTATGGGATCCTTACCAGGTAGGATTGATGGAGGATATCGAAAAAGTCCAAAGAAGGGCAGCTCGTTTCGTGATATCGCGCAATAGTGGTGAGAGTGTCACTGATATGATACGCGAGTTGGGGCGGCAGTCACTGAAACAAAGGCGGTTTTCTTTGCGGTGAGATCTATTTACGAGATTTCAATCACCAACTTTCTCTTCAGAATGCGTAAATATTTTTTGACACCCACCTACGTAGGGAGAAATGATCATCATAATAAAATAAGAGTAATCAGAGTTCGAACAGAAAGATTTACGTGTTTCTTTTTCACACGCGCCATTCGAGAGTGGAATGGTAGAGAAGTAGTATGAAAATGGTTCGATGAACCCTCTGCCAGGTCCTTAAGTCTAAATAGCAGAGTAACCATGAAGGTGTAGATGTAGATTAGTAATTTTGGTTCCTACTGGCATCAGCTATCCGAGGTTAAAATTTCGTGCTACAATTTTTCGCCACGCTGTAGACTACGACAGCCGAGGAGTTTTTTTTGCGGAAGCGCTAACTAACAAAATTTTCTCGTAGAATGAGACTTCGAGACATCACAATGAGCGCACAAGATGTTGCTCCATATCCTGCCGTTTCCCTAAGGCGTACATTATTCGCAGTAAGCTGAAATAGCGCACGAATAACAAACAACTACACATATCCGTTCGATTTCCGCTGACGTGAGCCACTTCAGGGTCCTGACAGGTGACGTGTGTCCCGCTGTCTCAGCTTCAGTTTCCGTCAAAGACGATACCTCAGACGATGTTCAGGGGGATGGATGAAGTACCCTGAGTTACCTCTGGTCACTGCGTACTACGTTAAGGACACACCACTCACAGACAGGCTGACTAGCAGTCGTAGGTCCCATATTTTCTGGAGAGAGTAAAAGTAGGATTGTAGTTGAAACACCTTTAGTATCTCTGGTACTTTCGTTTCAGTAACTCTTGCAGAACCTTCCAGTCGCTCGACAGCTGTTAAAGCGATTTCGAAGTGCTTATGGACAGCAGCTAACTCGTGCTGTACCCGAGAATACTGTTCACTATAGTGTAGCATTTTGACCAGTGCATTGTTTTTCCGATCAGTAAACAGATAACTTTGAATTTTCCTGGTTTTCTTTTAATTTATCGATCTGTTACGCTACAACGATTACATGTGAACTATAAGAACTGAAGCTATTTATATTCCATAAAGTGATTCCCATTATAAGAAGAAGAAAACTGGGATAATAGTTACCGATTGTCTGAAGCTGTTTGGTTCTTCGAGTCTAGAATATTTGTTTTGATGAAGTTATCATCACTTTCTTTCTTTTGCTTGTGCCGTTTTTCCCGCGGATACGCTGGGTCGGCGTGGTTAATTGGATGTGGCAATGTTAGTTAAATGGGTGGCCGGATGCTCTTTCTGCCGCCACCCCGTACCCCACGGTAAGGAATTAGTGCACCCCAGCTGTCTGCGACTATTGTAATCCATGGAATAGTGCGAAAGTGTTCAGATGTCTGCGAGCCGTGTAACTGAGGCGGGAAGTTGGGACCAGCCCGGTATTCAGCTAGGGGGATGTGGAAAACCGCCTAAAAACCCCATCCAGGCTGGCCGGCACACCGGCCCTCGTCGTTAGCCGCCGGGCGGATTCGATCCGGGGCCTGCGCGCCTACCCGAGTCCAGGAAGAAGCTCGTTAGCGCGCTCGGCTAACCTGGTGGATCTATGAAGTTATCATCACTAATAAACTCGAAAAGAGTGGAATTTAGCGTCAAATACAGACAATAAGCACTACTGCTGAAACGTAAAATTAAATGTAACACGATGTAACAGCTGCAGTAGGTTTAGAACAAACTATTACGCCACAGCGATCGACTTCGTAAGAACTATGTTTACGTCATGATCGTAAAAATTGCCACACGTAACAAGCCTTACGTATGGCATGCGAAGTGTTGAATAAATCTGTCTCAAGGACATTTTTGTACAGAAATCTGAATCGATTCTGTGTAAGAATAATATTTATCTCTCAAGTGTGTATCATCACCTCTTCAGCAACAAAACATGAAAGAAACCATTTGCTCAATAGATTTTCAAATGATCTCTGTTTCCTCTTATATGGACTCCTGCGTCAGGTGCTTCACTTGTCTCGGAAATCTCGTAATGTGTTAGGCGTATCTGAATATCGCCGGCAGATAGGAGAATCTTCAGCAAGATATAGGTACTTCAGCATAAGTATTTAACGATGCAGATAGAAATCTCTTTATTGCGGAGCCACACATTAAGCGGCTGTGAAGGTGTCTCTTACGTAAACGCTTTGTATAGCGAACATTTTGTGTCAGAAAAAAATTGCAGCTTGGAGATCATTAAAGCATCTAGCATAGCATGAGGAGATGAGCTATAGACTTTAGTGAGGCTGGGTGCACCCGTGTTATTGTGCTTTCAGTGAACGCCTTAATACCGTAGAGGTTAAATATTTCACATCCTGTAAACAATAGAAGAGCTCTTAACTAGTCAAGAAGGCAGTGAAACAGTGTATGGTCATTGAGATTCACTGGTGCTCGCTGATTGCCACCCACCACAGTAATAGATACCTGATTCCTGGATGTCCATGGCTACCAAAGCTACAAGTAAAATTATGGTAATGTAGGATAGTGGCTACATTGGCTGCCATCTTGCAGTTAGATGCGCCCATTCTGCCATACTCTATACAAACACTATGTGATCAAAAGTATCCGGACACCCCCAAAAACATACGTTTTTTAATTAGGAGCATTGTGCCGCCACCTACTGTCAGGTACTCCATATCAGCGACCTCAGTAGTCATTATACATCGTGAGAGAGCAGAATGGGGCGCTCCGCGGAGCTCACGGACTTCGAACGTGGTCAGGCGCTTGGCTGTCGCTTGTGTCATACGTCTGTACGCGAGATTTCCACAGTCCTAAACATCCCTAGGTCCACTGTTTCCGGTGTCTTAATGAAGTAGAAACGTGAAGAGACACGTACAGCACAAAAGCGTACAAGGCAACCACGTCTGTTGACTGACAGAGACCGCCGACAGTTGAATAGGGTCTAATGTGGAATAGGCAGACATCTATCCAGACCATCACACAGGAATTCCAAACTGCATTAGGATCCACTGCAAGTACTATGACAGTTAGGCAGAAGGTGAGAAAACTTGGATGTCATGGTCGAGGGGCTGCTCATATGCCACACATCACGCCGGTAAATGCCAAACGACGCCTCGCTTGGTGTAAGAAGGGTAAACATTGAACGACTGAACAGTGGAAAAACGTTGTGTGGAGTGACGAATCACGGTACACAATACAGCGATCCGATGGCAGGGTGTGGGTGTGGTGTATGTCTGGTGAACGTCATCTGCCAACGTTTGTAGTGGCAACAGTAAAATTCGGAGGCGGCGGTGTTATGGTGTGATCGCGTTTTTTCATGGAAAGGGCTTGCATCCCTTGTTGTTTTGCGTGACACTGTCACAGCACAGGCCTACATTGATGTTTTAAGCACTTTCTTGCTTCCCACTTGTTGAAGAGCAATTCGGGGATGGCGACTGCATCTTTCGACACGATTGAGCACCTGTTCATAAAGCACGGCCTGTGGCGGAGTGGTTACACCACAATAACATCCCTGTAATGGACTGGTCTGCACAGAGGCCTGAACTGAACCCATCTCCTTTGGGATGTTTTGGAACGTCGACTTTCTGCCAGGCCTCACCGACCTAGAACGATACCTCTGCTCAGTGCATCACTCCGTGAAGAATGGGCTGACATTCCCCAGGAAACCTTCCAGCACCTGATTGAACGTATGCTGTCATCAGGGCTAAGGGTGGGCCAATACCATATCGAATTCCAGCATTACCGATGGAGGGCTCCACGAACTTGTAAGCCATTTTCAAGCAGGTATCCGGATACTTTTGATCACATAGTCACTTATGTCCATTAGCGACGATGGCGAGCACTTGTGTACAGGTGTCTGTGCTCTGCAGTAGACTATAGTACACTGAGGTGGCGAAAGTCATGGGATGCGTCCTAATATCGTGTGGGATCTCCTTCTGCCCGGCGTATTGCAACGACGTAACGTGCCATAGATTCAACAAGTCGTTCGAAGTCCCCTGCAGAAATGCTGAACCATGCTGCATCTATATTCGTCCATATTTACATTTGTTGCCAGTGGAGGATTTTGTGCACGAGCTGACTAATCCTACGGGATTCATGTCGGGCGACCTGGGAGGCCAAATCATTCTCTAGAATTGTCCACAATGTTCTTCAGACCAGTGTTATGAGAATAAGTGGGATAAGAGTCTATCCAGCACACCTCACTGTAAGAAATTGCAAAAATTATTTGCTTTTTAAATTGGAAAGACAGTGTCAAGAATACTCAGAACATATTTTCTTCCCAGCTAAAATTCTGGCGACGCGGGAAACAGAAGCCAAATAAGGGCTGTCCCATTTTCTCTAGGAGACGAATTCCAGCCAGCAGGTGTGCTTCTACTGTTCACTGACAACAGGGAAACAGGCGAAAATGAAATTAACGATTCTGCATTGTCGTTCTTTCATAGCACAGTTACGTAGAGTAATGCGTGTTGGTCAATTCATCGCTCCGTGTTTAAAGGAAAAATCTTTGTGCTCGTGTGCCGTGTTTAAAGTAAAAAGCTTTGTGGTCGTGTGCGGTGTAGTATGATTGGAACTGGATACAGTGATTCTTTCTTTCCTTTTACAATTTTTTTCTTTTGTTTTGACTTTTGGTCGACAATTTTGTAAGTGCCTTAACATGAATAACAAGGAGAAAAGCAAACGTGCAAAATTAAGTGGGCTGGCATTTCACAAATTATCGAAAGAAGGGTGAGAACGACAAGCCAATGTTCTAAAACCGCTTGGAAGAGTAGATCAATTTTTCGCAAAAAATGCTGCTGGTTCGACTTTGAGTTCAAGTAGTACGGATGATATTTCTGGCACTGCAGCTGCTGTCAAAGAAGTAAATACAGACGAAACAAAAGTTAAAAATGAAGAAATGCAAATTGTTCCTAATTTAGAGTTTCACGAAAAACTAAGTGTGGAGTCAGACATTACAAAAAGAAATAACCTTATTAGTGATGATCCCGCATAATGGTGTGTCAATGAATCAACAATCTACATATTCTTACAACATTCAAGAAGGTCAATAGACGATAAAACCAGATTTTTGAACAAAAATGTATTTTACCGTAAAATTTTAAACGGTCAATCAACTCTGTATGATTTCCTAATATAGTCCTGCAGCACTAGTGCTATTTTTTTTTTTTTTTTTTTTTTTGTACACCATGTAAATTGTTCGGAGATAAGACAACGATTGCTACTAATGGTATTGCTGATTGGAAACTATTTATAATATTTTATCTCATCATCAGAATTCACTTGAACACAAAAATTCTGAGTTATCCCTCTTAACAAGAAAACGTTCACTTGGAACAATAGATAACCATTTCGAGTCATATGTTGAGGCAGAAAAAATGTACTGGCACAATGTGTTTAAAATGGTTTTTGCAGCAGTGAAGAACTTCCCCTATGTGGACACGTTGACAGAGTCCATTCATTAAATAATGGGCAATTTATCATGTCTCTTGAACTTATAGCCGAGTTAGATCCTTTTCTCGCAGAGCACATTGAACGACATGGAAATCCAGGGCAGGGACATACAACTTATCTTTCTTCAAGAATCTGTGATGAAATAATAGAGCTTCTTTATGAACAAATAAAAGGAATTATCATAAGTGAAATAAAATAGGCCAAATATTTCTCTATAATAGTAGATTCTACTGCGGACATTTCACATATTGCTCAATTATCTTTAATATTCAGCTATGTGAACGAGAATGGTGAACCTGTTGAACGTTTGCTTCTGTTCTTACCAAACCCGCGACACAAGTCCGAAAACTTAGCTGAGGCCGTACTAAAAGTCCTGTGTACAAATTCCATTGATATTACTCACTGTAGTGGCTAGTCAGGAGCCTGCACTGGTTTGCAGCACGCATTAAAGAACGAAACCCGACAGTGCATTATGTGCCTTGTGCAGCACATTCTTTGAGTTTAGTCGGCACTAGTGCAGCATGTTCATTTTTCAATGTAGTGCAAAGCTTTTATAGTTTTTTCTCTGCTTCTACACAGCGCTTAGATACACTTCTTTCTTTCATAAAACCAGGAAGCAAAATTGTAAAAAGCTTATCAAAAACACGTTGTTCAGCAAGAGAGGAAGCATGTGTAAGTCTATATGTAAACTGGGAGGGCGCTATCAATGCCTTTCTCACACATGTTGCCAATAATACGTTTGAAAAAGCACTTGTGCGAAATTAGGCGTGGTCGCAATCTGTCGGCTGATTTCGGTATTGTTTGCCGCTGGCTTTTGAATTTATTTACTGCAGTTACAGCAGTACCACATGTTCGCACGATTTACCACAGTTCCTGTGTCTTACATGCACTGAAGCGCCAAAGAAACTGGAACAGGCATGCGTATTCAAATACATATATAGGTAAACAGGTAGGATACGGCGCTGCGATCGGTAACGCCTATATAAGACAACGAGTGTCTGGCGCAGTTGTTAGATCGCTTACTGCTGCTACAATGGCAAGTTTCAAGATTTGAGTTTGAACGTGGCGTTAATGTCGGCTCACGAGCGATGGGACACAGCATCTCCGAGGTAGCGATGAAATGGGTATTTTCCCGTACGACCATTTCGCGAGTGTACCGTGAATATCAGGAATTCGGTAAAACATCAAATCTCCGACATCGCTGCATCCGGAAAAGATCCTCCAAGAGCGGGACCAACGATGACTGAAGTGAATCGTTCAACGTGACATCAGTGCAGCCCTGACTGGAAAGATATTATCTAGTCGGACGAGTCTCGTTTCAAATTGTATCGAGTGGATGGACGTGTACGTGTATGGAGATAACCTCACGAATCCATGGACCCTGCATGTCAGCAGCGGACTGCTCAAGCTGGTGCAGGTTCTATTAATGCTGTGGGGCGTGCACTGTTGGAGTGATATGTGACCCCTGATACGTCTAGATACGACTCTGACAGATGACACGTGCGTAAACATCCTGTATGGTCAACTGCATCCACTCATGTCCATTGAGCATTCGGAGGGATTTGGGAAATTCCAGCAGGACAATGCGGCACCCCACACGTCCAGAATTGTTACAGAGTGGCTCCGGGAAGACTCTTCTGAGTTTAAACACTTCTGCTCGCCACCAATCTCCCCAGACATGAAGATTAATGATCATATCTGGGATGCCTTGCAACGTGCTGTTCAGAAGACATCTTAACCCCCCCCCCCCCCCCACCACCACTGTACTCTTATGGATTAATAGACATCCCTGCAGGATTCATGGTGTCAATTCCCTCCAGCACTATTTCAGACATTAGTCGAGTCCATGCCACGTCGTGTTGCGGCACCTTTGCGTGCTCGGGGGGGGGGGGGGGGGGGGGGGGGGGCGGGGGGGGGGGGCGTACACGATATTAGGCAGGTGTACCAGTTTCTTTGGCTCTTCAGTATATACAATCATCTACAAATGCCAGATCTCTGCCATGCCTCTTTTAAATCCTCCTCACACTGCAGACTGATCGATTACTTTCGTGTGTATCAGCGAAATCGATTCCACCTAAGCATTTTTACTATTACAGAAATGCACCGTCAGCACAGCGTCAATGAAGACGCAAGGTAAGAGCATTTCTGAACAATATTCACAGTCAGGTAGTGCTTTTGCACAGAAACACCCACCTCTCGAGAATGAGATTTTCACTCTGCAGCGGAGTGTGCGCTGATATGAAACTTCCTGGCAGATTAAAACTGTGTGCCCGACCGAGACTCGAACTCGGGACCTTTGCCTTTCGCGGGCAAGTGCTCTACCAACTGAGCTACCGAAGCACGACGCACGCCCGGTACTCACAGCTTTACTTCTGCTAGTACCTCGTCTCCTACGTTCCAAACTTTACAGAAGCTCTACTGCGAACCTTGCAGAACTGGCACTCCTGAAAGAAAGGATATTGCGGAGACATGACTTAGCCACAGCCTGGGGGATGTTTCCAGAATGAGATTTTCACTCTGCAGCGGTAAAGCGGTAAAGTTTGGAAGGTAGGAGACGAGGTACTGGCAGAAGTAAAGCTGTGAGTACCGGGCGCGAGTCGTGCTTCGGTAGCTCAGTTGGTAGAGCACTTGCCCGCGAAAGGCAAAGGTCCCGAGTTCGAGTCTCGGTCGGGCTCACAGTTTTAATCTGCCAGGAAGTTTCACCCACCTCTCGAGTTCTACCCGCTTCTCCTTCGAGCTGTTGCAGTTTCAATGGTCAGTAGTGTATATAATGAATGTAACGGTAAATGAATGTGTAAGAACCGAGTTAGAAGTGGCGCTGCAGTTGCGTAAGGTAACGGAGACGGGCGTGTATGAGCCGCTCGCGTGTGTGACCACACCTGTGTTGCCGCCAGCTGTTGCCCAGTGACAAGGCTGAGAACCACGCCCACCTGTTGGCTGCCGCTGTTGCTAACTGCCGCGCCGCTGCTGCTACCACTTGTGCGCTGACCTGTGACCAGGGGGCGTGGCTGTGACGTGTGAGCCGGCCTCGCCTGTGGCCCATCCAGCTTATCAGCCGCCACAGGAGATCGGCTGGGATTTTCCACGCCGTCAGATCGAGTGGCCACATGTCCCACACTCTCCTCAGTCACCCGCCGTGTCGCAAGTTCGCGCTCCTTCCACTGTCCCTGGTTCCACACAAAACATTTGGGAAATAATAACGTGCTTCTCATTAACTCTCAGTGTCTTAATGAAATTCATCAGCCATTAACGTTATAGATTCAAAAAAAATGGTTCAAATGGCTCTGAGCACTATGAGACTTAACAGCTGTGGTCATCAGTCCCCTAGAACTTAGAATTACTTAAACCTAACCAACCTAAGGACATCACACACATCCATGCCCGAGGCAGGATTCGAACCTGCGACCGTAACAGTCGCGCGGTTCCGGACTGCGCGCCTAGAACCACGAGACCACCGCGGCCGGCAACGTTATAGATTGTGCCATCTTGTAATAACGTTACGTTAATACACTGAAGCGCCAAAGAAACTGGTATAGTCATGCCAATTCAAATACAGAGATATGTAAATAAGTAGAATAGGCTCTGTGGTCGGCAACGCCTATATAAGACAACAAGTGTACGGCGCAGTTGTATATCGATTACTGCTGTTACAATGGCAAGTTATCAAGATTTAAGTGAGTTTGAACGTGGTGTTACAGCCGGTGCATGAGCGTTGGGTCACAGCATCTCCGAGGTAGCGATGAAGTGGGTATTTTCCCGTACGACCATTTCACGAGTGTACCGTATTCCTTTAAAATATCAAATCTCCGACATCGCTGCGGCCAGAGAAAGATCCGGCAAGAACGGGACCAACGACAACTGAAGGAAATCGTTCAGTGTGACAAAAGTGCAACCCTTCCGCATATTGCTGCAAATTTCTACGCTGGGTCATCTACGAGTGTCAGCGTGCGAACCATTCAACGAAACGTCATCCATATGGGATTTAGTAGCCGTAGGCCCACTTGTATACTCTTGACGACTGCACGACACAAAGCCTTAAGCCGTCGGCACACGGACCGTGCATCCGAACGTTGAGCGTGCCGAGTTTCTGACGTCACAGCGGGGAATAGCACGTTCGGGAGTCTTTCCGAACTTGCAGAGCAGTGTCTGGCATGTCAGATATTTTGAGTCTGAGCGTTGACCAATGAGATGGCACAACGCCACCTACGTCACACGCACGCCGTCTCCCTTCAGTACAGAGTTGTGAGACGCCATATTGGCATTCATTTCAAGCCTATATGTATACATGCCGTTTCTGAGCACCAGCAAGTTGAGAATCACTGGAAAACCCTTTGTTAGTTGTGTGATTCTTTCCAATAAAATAATGAGAAATATCATATTAGTGGCAAAAGAATTATTGGAACTTGCGTATTATGAGAGTAGGCTATTTGAAGGCAGCGACACACTGAAGATCCACCCAAAACGCATTGTTCTTGGTACAATTTGTTATAATTAAATTTCAATTAGTAACATAATTATCTACGATTAACGTTTTTAGCAAGGGGTGACACAGTATGATTTTTGCAAAGAGCGTGTTGTTGGTTTAGCGTAATGAGTAGCGTCCCTGTCCAGTGCTGAGGTTTCGTTGGCGTGGTGATTCGTGTATTAACACTCCCAATTTTTTTCCTAACATTCTCGTTTTTATTGGGTTCTGATACTTATTATTAGTTTAATATAAGTATATGCTATAATATTTGATGTTATATAAATATAAGTTCACCTTTTTTTGAGGGGTGACTATGTTCGATTGGCTTAATCTACAGGACAGCTTGCGCTACTTGTATAAAGATATTTTGCTCCTTTTTCTTTTACGCTTCGTAATGCACATGTTACAAAGATTCTGCTACTGGGTAAGAACAGTGATCAAGTAAGACTGACCTTGGGGTTTTACTAAAATGTGGGAATGATGAGATAATGTGTATCTTATGCGGAAAAGTATTCCAAATTAGTACCGCACTGTTTGTAAAGGAACTTTTATAGGTCTGTGTCCTTATTGATTGGACACGGTACTTTCCTTTTCGTGGACGATGGAGGAAACATGCATTTTAATAGAGATAACGTGGGAATTTTACGCGCGCCCGTTGAGTAAACAGTGTGATTTACGAACTAAAAACATCCCGCAACTTCCGCTGGGGTGCGTTGCGATCGCGTATACCGCGTTGGGGCCCACGTACCGTATGCAGAAGTCGCACCGTTCCTGAGCGCTCAACAGCACGTTGAACTTGGCACGCTCAACGTTAACGTTCGACAGCACGGTCCGTGTGACGACGGCTTTACAGCTCGCCTGGGACCATCAACACCGACAGTGGAGTGTTGGAAACACGCTGCCTGGTCGTACGAGTCTCGTTTCCAGTTGTATCGAGCGGCCGGACGTGTATGGGTATGCAGACAACTTCATGAATTCATGGACCCTGCGTGTCAACAGGGGACTGTTCAAGCTGATGGAGGCTCTGTAATGGTGTGGGGTGTGTGCAGTTGGAGTGATATGGCACCCCTGATACGTCTAGATACGACTCTGACGGGAGACCCGTACGTAAGCATCCTGTCTGATCACCTGGATCCATTAGTGCCCATTGTGCACTCCGACGGACTTGGGCAATTCCAGCAGGACAATGCGGCAACCTACACGTCCAGAACTGCTACAGAGTGGCACTCTTCGGAGTTTAAACACTTCAACTGTCCACCAAATACCCCAGACATGAACAT
This sequence comes from Schistocerca americana, assembly GCF_021461395.2. NCBI lineage: Eukaryota > Metazoa > Arthropoda > Insecta > Orthoptera > Acrididae > Schistocerca > Schistocerca americana. The sequence goes on from NC_060120.1 coordinate 188,781,746, forward strand.
TATTGAGCACATCTGGAATGCCTTGCAACTTGCTGTTCAGAAGAGATCTCCACCACCTCTAACTCTTAAGAATTTATGAATAGCCCTGTAGGATTCATAATGTCAATTCCCTCCGGCACTACTGTTCCATGCCACGTCGTGTTGCGGCACTCCTGCGTGCTCGCGGGGGCAGTACACGATGTTAGGCAGATGTATTTGAGCCCCTTCTTTTTATATGAAACCAGCTGCTGTCATTGTGGATATTCTGACCAATATAAATCTTGCACACTTGAAATTCTCTATTCTAACACAACATGTTTCTTTGTAAGCACTTCATTGTAGTGGGTGCTTAAGTGCGTCTATAGCTACACTCCGCAAGCCACCTTACGGTGTGTAGCGAAGGGTACTTTCGATAACTCTATTTGTCATCCCCTTCCTTGTTCAGCTTGTAAATGACGTGTGGAAAGAATGACTGTCGGTTAACGTTAGTATTAATTCTGACTTCTCGGGCCGTGCGGTTAAAGGCGCTGCAGTCTGGAACCGCAAGACCGCTACGGTTGCAGGTTCGAATCCTGCCTCGGGTATGGATGTTTGTGATGTCCTTAGGTTAGTTAGGTTTAACTAGTTCTAAGTTCTAGGGGACTAATGACCTCTGAAGTTGAGTCCCATAGTGCTCAGAGCCATTTGAACCATTTGACTTCTCAGACTTTTCTCGTTGTATTCATTTCGCGAGATAAAGGCCTATGTGGAAAGAAATAATACGTTGTCTGACCCTTCTCAGAAAGTTCTCTCTCAGAATTTCAGCAGTAAACCTCCTAGTGATGCACAGTGCCACTCTTGCAGCACCTGCCACTGGGATTAGTTAAACATCTCCGTAACACTCTCGCGCTGTCCAGAGTACCCCGTGACAAAATGTGCAACTCTTCGCTGGATATTACTTATCTCTTCTATTGATTCAATGCGGTAAGAAACCCAAAGTGATAAGCAGTGCTCAATAACCTGTCGAAAAAGGGTTTCGAAAGGAACATCTTTCGTGAGTGAATTAAATTCTTTTAAGGTTCTTCCTGTGAGTCTCCGTTTGGCATTTGCTTTTCCTATGCTATCATTCCACATTAGGCAACTCTTGCTGGTTAATTCTAAGTATTTTACGCTAGTTACGATTTCTAGTAATTTGTTACCAATAAGGTAACCGTACTGTAGTGCACTTCTTCGTTCGTGTATGCAATACACTACATTTGTCTACGTGCAGGATCGAATGCTAGTCTATGCACAAATCATCGATTCTGTGCAGGCTTTCCTGCTGTTCTCTACAGTGTTCTGGTGCTGCTACTTTCTTATCGATAACCCCATCTTCTGCGAAGAGCCTTATGGAACTTTATAGTTATCCACTAGGACATTTATACGTATTGTACACAGTGACCGTCCTATCTCACTTTCTTGGGGTACTCCTGAAACTGCAAATACATCTATCCCTTTTGATGCGTTAATTGTGACTTCTTGAGTTCTGTCTGCAGGGAAGTCTGAATCTAGTCACAAATCTCGTCCGATACTCGGTAAGCTAGTACTTTTCAACTAAATGACAGTGAGGAATTGTACCGAAGCCTTTCCTGAAGTCGAGGAACAGTGCATCAACCTAAGCGACGTTGTCAATAGCGCTGTGGTTCTCATGGAGGAACACAGCGAGCTCATCACTGGTTGAGGAATCCATGTTGGTTTTTATAGAGTAAGTTTTCATTCCTCACATATTTCATAATCCTTTAACATAAAGCATATTAGACAATTCTACAATCTTCTTTCAATAGTGTCAAATGGAAACGTAGTAGGACTTCGAGTGCACTCAGGTGTGATAATGGTGATAATGCTGCTATCCACAAGAAGAACCATTGCTTAGTAATTCTTTGGAAATGCAAAATGACTGGTACGGATTTGGACTGCGTGTATGAATGGCAACTGTCTTCAAATGTAGAGAAACGTTGTCTAGCGGTAGCGTTTTTGAAACATAGTCAAAACGTCTTCGGACCCAGGTTCGAATTTCACCGCTGCTTAAATTTTGATTAATAATCAGCACTGGCGGCATAAGAAGTCACCCTCATTCTGCCAATGCCCTTGTCATAGAGGGCGGAGGAGCGAACAGAGACTCGGGGCACTCTCTTGTCCTAGAGGATGCAGAAGACAATGGAAACCACAACAGTAAAGACACGTAATGTGTGTTCACAAGACACATGGCCTGTAATTGAAGAAGTGTCATGGTGATCTCTGCATTGGCAAAAGATTCCGGAATAGTCCACCATTCGGATCTCCGGGAGGGGGAGGTTACCATGAGAAAAATACTGAATAATCAACGGAAGGACAATGTTCTACGAGTCGGGACGTGGAATATCAGAAGCTTCAACGTAGTAGGGAAACTAGATAATCTGAAAAGGGAAATGCAAAGGCTCAATCTAGATGTAGTAGGGGTCAGTGAAGTGAAGTAGAAAGACGGCAAGGATTTCTAGCCAGATGAGTATAGCGTAATGTCAACAGCAGCAGAAAATGGTATAACGGGAGTAGGATTCGTTATGAATAGGAAGGTAGGGCACAGAGTGTGTCGCTGTGAACAGTTCAGCGACAGGGTTTTTCTTATCAGAATCGACAGCAAACCATCACCGACAACGATAGTTCAGGTATACATGTCGACGTCGCAAGCTGAAGATGAAGAGAGAGAGAAAGTGTATGAGGATGTTGCAAGGGTAATACATTATGTAAAGGGGGAACAAAGTCTAATAGTCATAGGGGAATGGAATGCAGTTATAGGGGAAGGAGTAGAAGAAAAGGTTACAGGAGAATGTGGGGTTGGCACAAGGAATGAGAGAGGAAAAAGACTAATTCAGTTCCGTAACAAGTTTCAGCTAGTAATAGCGAATACCCGTTCAATAATCACAAGAGGAGGAGGCATACTTGGAAAAGGCCGCGTGATACGGCAAGGTTTCAGTTAGATTACATCACGGTCAGACAGAGATTCCGAAAGCAGATGCTGGATTATAAGGCGTACTCAGGTGCAGATATCGACTTCGATCACAATATAGGGTGGGCTGAAGTTTAAGACATTAGTCACCCGAAGAATCAATACACAAAGAAGTGGTGTACGGAAATACTAAAGAATGACGAGATAGGCTTGAAGTTCTCTAAGGCTATAGATACAGCAGTAAGGAATAGCTCAGTAGGCAGTACAACTGAAGAAGAATGGACATCTCTAAAAAGGGCCATCATAGAAGTTGGGAAGGAAAATATTGGTACAAAGAAGGTAACTGCGAAGAAACCATGGGTAACAGAAGAAATACTTCAATTGATTGATGAAAGGAGGAAGTATAAAAATGTTCCGGAGAACTCAGGAATACAGAAATACAAGTCGCTGAGCTATGAAATGAATAGGAAGTGCAGGGAAGCTAAGACGAAATGGCTGCAGGAAAAATGTGAAGATATCGAAAAAGAAATGATTGTCGGAAGGACAGACTCAGCATACAGGAAAGTCAAAACAACCATCGGTGACATTGAAGACAAGGGTGGTAACATTAAGAGTGCAATGGGAATTCCACTGTCAAATGCAGAGGAGAGAGCGGATAGGTGGAAAGAATACGTTGAAGGCCTCTGTGAGGGGGAAGATTTGTCTAATGTGATAGAAGAAGAAACAGGAGCCGATTTAGAAGAGATAGGGGCTCGAGTATTAGAATCGGAATTTAAAAGAGCTTTGGAGGACTTAGGGTCAAATAAGGCAGAAGGGATAGATAACATTCCATCAGAATCTCTAAAATCATTGGGGGAAGTGGCAACAAAACGACTATTCAGGTTGGTGTGTAGACTGTATGAGTCTGGCGACATACCATCTGACTTTCGGAAGAGCATCATCCACACAATTCCGAAGACGGTAAGCTGACAAGCGCGAGAACTATCGCACCATGAGATTAACAGCTCATGCATCCAAGTTGCTTACAAGAATAGTATACAGAAGAATGGAAAGGAAAATTGAGGATGCGCTAGATGATAATCAGTTTGGCTTTAGGAAAAGAAAAGGCACGAGAGAGGCAATTCTGACGTTGAAGTTAATAATGGAAGCAAGGCTAAAGAAATGTCAAGACACGTTCATAGGACTTGTCGACCTGGAAATAGCGTTCAACAGTGTTGCACGATGTTCGAAAATCTGGAAAAAGTAGGGGTAAGCTATAGGGAGAGACGGGTCATACACAATGTGTGTAACAGCCAAGAGGGAATAATAAGCGTGGACGACCAAGAACGAAGTGCCCGTATTAAAAAGGGTATAAGAGAAGGATGTAGTCTTTCGCCCCTACTGTTCAATCTGTACATCGAGGAAGCAATGACGGAAATAAAAGAAAGGTTCAGGAGTGGAATTAAAATTAAAGATAAAAGGATATCAATGGAACGATTTGCTGATTAAAATGCTATCCTGAGTGAAAGTGAAGAAGAATTACATTATCTGCTGAACGGTCTAATGAGTACACATTACGGATTGAGAGTAAATCTAAGAAAGACGAAGGTAATGAGAAGTAGTAGAAATGAGAAAAACGAGAAACTTAATATCAGGATTGATGGTCACGAAGTAGATGAAGTTAAGAAATTCTGCTACCTAGGCAGTAAAATAGCCAATGACGAACGGAACAAGGAGGACATCAAAAGCATACAAGCTATGACAAAAAAGCCATTCCTGGCCAAGAGAAGTCTACTGATGACAAAAAAAAAGAACGCAAGATAATTTTCAGGACAGAGGCTCAGAATTTCGTAAATATTACGTAAATTCAGCAACTTTATGCTAATTTACACTCTCTCTCTCTCTCTCTCTCTCTCTCTCTCTCTCTCTCTCTCATACACACACACACACACACACACACACACACACACACACACACAGGATACGAAAAAGTTCACAAGGTACTCTATGCTCACAACCTACATGAAAAAACCAGTGAACAAACACATACACTTTGCTGAGTGCGGAATAAGTGAAACCGCCAGACTGTTTCCAAGGAAACAATTTCTTGAAGTTTGCAGAAGTGAATGGAAGCCCGAAAAACGCAAATGCAATATAGGGATAGACGGGCTCGTAAAAGGTGAAAAATCACGAAACATGAATGTCTAACGCAATTTTCGATCTGAGCTCCCGCTAACAAGGAGGGAAATATCATTGCAGTCCGGGACATGTAAACAAAAGAAAGCAACACCGTAAGTAAATTTCACGCCAAATTTATAAATAAGAAAATTGTTTATAACCTATAAATTGCGAAATGTGGAATCATATTACGTACACCATGTTACCGTTATGACAACTGAAGATGATTTGTAAATAAAAGGGAAAACCGTCTGGTTAAAAACATGCGTAAATTCCAGGAAGTTTAAGACGGGAACAAACAATAATGATTGATATATGACAGTCATGTGGAGGATTGCCTTGCTTTCTTATTTCTTGGAAGTGTTGTAGGAAAGTGCAGTGTATCTCTGAAAGAAATCACGCACAGGATACTGTTGCCAAGTATTCTGCAGAGTTTGGATCTTTATCAGGTAGACATGATGGAGAAATAATTCAGAGTCATTTAGCTAGAATACGAATGCGGTATGCTAGCCACTGAGCTACGTCACTAACGAGTTTCAGTTAGTATTCTTACTAACGTAGTCATCCAATAACTTCAAAAATTCCCTTCTATTTTACCCTCACTTCTGTCACTAAACTGAATGCTAGAGAACGATATAGCCTGCCTTCACTGATGAACCACCTGTTGAATGCCTTATTTTCCCACTTTTGCATCTCAATATAGCAGCGATTCTCCGTGGCATGGATTCATGACTTCGATATGTTTCCGGAGGTAAGTGGCGCCAGAGATCAGGTCACGTAGGCTAATATTCTAAATAACGGGTTGGTAGCGGAGGCGACACGCTGTGGCGTCACAGATGTGTTCCATTGGGTACAGATCAGGCAGATTTGGTGGCCAAGACATCAACGTGAATTCCGAATACCGCTCGTCAAATCACCGTAGCACGGATCTGTTCTTTTGATGCGTGTATTTATCCTGCTGGAAGACGCACTGCCTTTAAGGAAAACATCAAGTATGAAGGGATGCAGGTGGTCCGCAATAACCTTTACGTAGCTCACAGACGCCACTGTGACATTACTGCCGTAGAGCCAATCAGAGCCCAGGCGAATGTCTCTCATAGCAAAATACTGCACCTACTGGCCCGCGCCCTTGGTGCGTCGTATGTTTCGAGCAGCCGCTGGGCCGGTTGATGGTGTGGTGTCACCGCCAGACACCACACTTGCTAGGTGGTAGCCTTTAAATCGGCCGCGGTCCGGTAGCGTACGTCGGACCCGCGTGTCGCCACTATCAGTGATTGCAGACCGAGCGCCGCCACACGGCAGGTCTAGAGAGACTTCCTAGCACTCGCCCCAGTTGTACAGCCGACTTTGCTAGCGATGGTTCACTGACAAATTACGCTCTCATTTGCCGAGACGCTAGTTAGCATAGCCTTCAGCTACGTCATTTGCTACGACCTAGCAAGGCGCCATTATCATTTGCTATTAATCTTGTGATGCATGTACCGTCAGACCGATGTTCACCAATTATGGATTAAAGTTAAGTATTCCAGAAGCTACGTACCTTTTTTGCTAGTATAATTACTTTACCTGTTCCAGACCTCACGCCAGCCTGCGTGAGCTTAAACGCGTGCCTTTCGGCTTCACCTCCTAGTGGCTTGGCTGTCTTGCCAAGTCACAACAGATGGCATAGCGTGAAACGTAATTTATCAAACGAGGCGAAGCGTTTCCATTGATCGACGGTCCAGTTTCCATGATCCCACTGCAATCGTAACTGACGATTGCGTTGAGTCAACATGGTCCTCTGCTGCATGGTCCCATGTTCAACAGTGTGGGCTGGCCGGAGTGCTCCGAGACAGTTGTGCGTGCGCTAGCATTGTACTCGTTCGTTGTATCTGCCACAGATCGACGTCTGTCCTACTTTACATAGCGGGAAATGGTCACACCACCACGTTCTGTGATGAGACATCGACGACGAACACCTCGTCGCTTACCAGTGGTTTCACCGTCCTCCAACGGCTTTTCATAGATGCTAAAGACATTTCACCGTCCTTCAACGATCCTGCTTAACGTATCACGTGGCCCCAACGCCACCAGCCGACATTCAGTCTCGGCTGGGCAGTCCTCATAACGATTTGTTTCATTCGTGTACACTTTGTTGCGTATGAGCGAAGAGATAATTTTCAATTTCAATTCAGCTTACTGCCCGAATTTTAGACCTGTTATCTGTAAACTCTAAGCAGCTCCTACATATTCAGTAATCATGGTGATATACAATGATTTATATTACGTATATAGTAATAAATTGTATTAACAGCAAGCATTGCCAATATTAATGTGGAAATAGAACAGAAAATTGAAAATAAGAATCAGTTTTAAAAATTAACATAAAATAAAAGAAAATAATTAAAGTTCCAAGTGAATAACTTCCAGCTTACATTACTACATACGACACTGGCAGCATCGGAATAACTGGAGGTTTGTTAATTAACTACAACTATACCTCATTGTAAACCTACTTTTGCTTCACTATTCTACATCGCCCTCACTGGTATGTGCATGACGCGGCAATCCTAGAGTTTCTCTTATTTGAACGTGTATGGGTCTATCATTATCTATAATGGAGGATATGTTACTTGTGGTCTGTTATTCACGTTATTTTGCTAATCAGAGCGTCCACTTCATGTCATAGACTGAACATATTTTGGTCACCTACAAATGTTTGCTTGCAGATCGCAGTCTAATTGTCTGCAGTCCCCCTCTGCTTGAAAAAGAAGGCATCTGAAAATGACATGATCAGAGGGAATTCGCCCTCGGCATTCTCAGAGTGGGGTGTTACTACACCCCACTCGATGACCTGTTAATAGCAACATACGTCGAGTAGGTGCAATGTCGCGCAGTGTGAATCTGTTCCTGACGCTTGGTAATATACTGCAAACTCGCTTTGCAGTGCTTCTAATATCCTAGTCGGACTGCCATTCATCTAAAAATTGTTCAAATGGCTCTAAGCACTATGGAACTTAACATCTGAGGTCATCAGACCCCTAGACTTAGAACTACGTAAACGTAACTAACCTAAGGACATCACACACATCTATGTCCGTGGCAGGATTCCAACCTGCGACCGTAGCACCAGCGCGGTTCCGGACTGAAGCGCCTAGAACCGCTCGGCCACAGGGGCCAGCGCAATTCATCTAACTTCCAGGCTCGTAAATGTCTTTTATCATTATCACACGATCATGTTGCCCACGCCCCAACCAGTACAGTGCTGCCCTGTAACGTACCACGATAGTCATTGGACGTATCACGAGAATCACCAGTAAACACTCTACAAGTATAATGCCGAAAGCACTGTTGAGCCTCAGAAGTAAGCTCCGCTGAATTCTTAGCAGTATTTCTTTCAGTTGCCAATTCCAAGACGATGGGTCCGGAACCTGACAGTGAAGCCCACAATTGCGTTAAAGACAGCTTCGTAATACGACCATACCACATATAATGGTAATTTATAGTCAGTAGTGTCAGCACGGGCAGTCTGGCGCACAATTTTAGCCGCTTTTTGAGCAACAGATTTTACATATTGTAGAAAGTTTATTTTGTCGTTTAGAATAATTCCTAAATATCTATAAACAGTACTGTGTCAAGCCTCAGGGAGGGATTTCTAGCAAGAGAAAGTCTTCCTTTCACAAGTATGTGTTTGGTTTTATGAACAGCTTGTTGCCCTTGCACCAGTGTTGCATCTGACAAGCGCATCACAGGGACAATGTCATTGGACCGGCGGACACGGATTCTACGTCCACTGTCGTCACTCCGATTTATGTTTTCGAAGCGATCTCTAAATTATACCTGGCAGTCTGCATTTCGTCTCTTAGCCTGACAGAACGTGAGCGTTAGTTTCTAGTAAGTACCTCGTTGCCAAAGCATGTCGGGCCCTCGTAACAAGAAACAGAATTGCTTGTCTGTCGCAACACTTATCATAACCGTGAGAGGCCCGATTCCTGTCGCCTTATGAAACTTGTTTACGCCAAGCTCTCTACGTGACGTCTTGGAGCTCTTCTTTCCGCGTTGCATCAAATGAAATAATTATCAATGGTGGTCCGCTGTTTGTTATTGTGACCGCATTCTCGTTAGTAAATAGCATTCTCGTTGTACATCTACATCTACATGGATGCTCTGAGAATCACACTTAAGTGCGTGTCACATTGTTCGTCAAACCAACTTCACGATAATTCTCTGTTACTCCAATCTAGAACAGTGCCCGGGAAAAACGAACACCTGTACCTTTCCGCGCGAGCTCCGATTTTCCTTATTTTATTATGATGATCGTTTCTCCCCATGTAGGTAGGCGTCAAAAAAATATTTTCACATTCGGAGGAGAAAGTTGGTGATTGAAATTTCGTGGATGGTGGTGGTTGTTGGGATGTTTAAGGAGGACTAAACAGCGAAGGTCATCAGTCCCCCAATTTCGTGGAAGATTCCGTCGCAACGAAAAACGCCGTTGTTTTAGTGATGTCCGCCCCAAATCCTGTCAGTGACACTCTTTCCCATATTTCGCGATAATACAAAAAGTACTACCCACCTTTGAGCTTTTTCGATGTACTCCGTTGATCCTATCTTGTAAGGATCCTACACAGCGCAGCAGTACTCGAAAAGAGGACGGACAAGCCTAGTGTAGGCAGTCTCTATAGCAGCTCTCTTACATTTACTAAGTGTTCTGCCGATAAATCGCAGTCTTTGGTTCGCCTCAACATTTTCCATGTGTTCTTTCCAATTTAAGTTGTTCGTAATTGTAAGACCTAGGTATTTAGGTGAATTTACGGCAGTTAGATATCATTGATTTATCGCGTAACCGAAGTTTAACGAATTCCTTTTAGCACTCATGTGGATGACCTCACACTTTTCGTTATTTAGGGTCAACTGCCAATTTTCGCACCATTCAGATATCTTTTCTAAATCGTTTTGCAATTTGTTTTGACCTTTTGATGACTTTATTAGTCGATAAACGACAGCGTCATCTGCAAATAACCTAAGACAGTTGCTCAGACGGTCTCCCAAATCGTTTATATGGCTAAGGAACAGCAAAGGGCCTATGACACTACCTTGGGGAACGTCAGAACTCACTTGTGTTTTACTCGATGGCTTTCTGTCAATTACTACGAAAATCACAAATCCAGTCACATAAGTGAGACTATGTTCTATAAGCACGCAATTTCACTACAAGCCCTTGTGTGGTACAGTGTCAAAAGCCTTCCGGAAATCCATAAATGTGGAATCGATCTGAAATCCCTTGTCAAAAGCACTCAACACTTCATGCGAATAAAGAGCTAGTTTTGTTTCACAGGAACTATTTTTTCTAAACCCATGTTGACTGTGTGTCAATAGACAGTTTTCTTCGAGGTAATTCGTAATGTTCGAACACAATATACGTTCAAAAATCCAGGTGCATATAGACGTTAATGATATGGGCCTGTACTTAAGAGGATTAGTTCTACTATTTTTCTTTAATACTGGTGTGACGTGTGCAACTTTCCCATCCTTCGGTACGGATCTTTCGTCGAGCGAGCGGTTGTATGTGATTGTTAGGTATGGAGATATTCCATCAGCATACTCTGAAACGAAAATAATTGGTACACAGTTTGGACCGGAAGACTTGCTTTTATTACGTGATTTAAGTTGCTTCACTATTCCGATGATATCTACTTCTAAGTTACTCATCTTGGCAGCTGTTCTTGATTCGAATTCTGGTATTCACTTCTGCTCGCTATATGCAAATTTCAAACCAGACTTCATTGCACTAATTGCGCTGATAATCGATAAAGCTATAACTAAAAAAAGGTCTCATATAAAATCATTACCAACTTCAAACAAACAAATTGCATCTAAAACAGGCAAAGGAACAGTATGAATCTACAAGTGTACCAATTTGCAGGTCTTCAAGGAAATTATATAACGTAGCTGCGAGTATGAAGTAGCACTTTGTGTGGAACTAAGAGAGTTTAAGAAAATTCAAACTACCAGCTCTTGGCAAACAAACCTTCGCTTTAATGCCTCATACAATACGGAAGAGTGTAAACTTCAATGCTGCAAATCCGATTATCAAGACAGTGGGAACTCCAGTATTGAAAGATGGGGGTCAGGCAACGAGATTCTGTAACACCAAAGCTATTCTCAGCAGGAAACAGCAAATTTTTAAGGTCATTTAATTGGGACTACGACATACTGTAAAACAGACCTGAAGATGGTCATTGCTGACCGAAACCGGTAGTGTCAGGGCCAAAAGTTTTGTGACGATCGACGGAAATAAAATAAATTTCTTCTACACTTCCTGATCCACTATTTTAATCTGCGACCACTTTAATTTAGCCGATGGCATCGTACTGCTTGGTTTTCGTACAGGCAAGCTTGAGCAACGAACTGAATAAAGTCTAAGAAGTCCAGAAGAAGACCTTACAAATTAATTATAATAAGAATAAACTACTGAATAACCAATACATCGAAAGGGCATAACTATAAAGGAATGGCTGAACAACAAATGAAATTAACGTAACAGTAAAAACGGCGAGGAGCTGTTTTGGGAAACTATACAGAGTATTCCAGGAGGAATAACTAATATTTTAGGTGGTGGTAGTGTACACTAATTCGAATAAAACATTCCATATAACATGTGAATATTTTTGTTGGTTACGGTTACAGCTGTTAGAACGTGACTCAAACAAATACTCACATAAGATGTTAAGCAAAGGCATATGATTAAGTTCAAAGCTGATTCAAATAAATTCCACCTCAGACTTCAGTGCTTTTTCGAATTCTCTTGCAACACCACGCGTTGTGTTCTGAAGTCGTCGTTCTTTTATAATGGCAACATCATTCGTGAGTCCAACAACGAATTCATCTCTTATGTTTACTTTTCCTTTGTAGACTTCGATTTTCAGCTGTGGGAATTAATAATGTCCGGTTACGCCACCATTTCTGCCTGTTCTATTAATATTGTTTACTGATGAAGCCACTTTCATTTGCGACGTTGTCGGTTCCTGTCGTAGCTCACATCAGTGGCCCGACGAAAACCAACATGCTATGGTGAAGATATACTTTCAAGAATGCTTCTCTTAAAATGTGTGGTGTGGTGTGGAATGACAGACATTGAGTTGATTAACCCTGTTGTGGTACCTTTTGGTCTTACAGCGCTCCGCTTCACTTATTCTTGTGTAGAATTCAGATTGAGACCCGTATTTGCTAATGACTTGATTTCAACTACAGTTCGCTCAATGTATTTTCATCAGATTCATCTCTGAGTTGCTCGTTAGATTCAGTTAGTTGATTCCACATGTTTTTACAGTCAATATTAGTTGCCCACTTAACTTTCTGGTCAGATAGCGTTTTTGAGTGTTTGATTTACTTTGAAGTAATATTGCACTTCGAGCATCTTTAACATTTGAATGTTAGATTGTATTCTAAGAGCCATTAATTCTAATTTAAAGTCAGACTGCTTATCAGGTACCCCGATCCTTATTCAAAGCACATTTGAATGCTTTGATAGAAAGATTTTATGCAGTTATGTTTTTGAATGCTATTAGCGAATAAATTATATTAAGAAAATATCAGTTTAAAACCATTCTCTCCATTCACTTACCTAGAATCAACCCTGAACTGCACGTAGTGCAGAACTTGATAGCTGAGCAAGACTGGTATCAGAGTCGGCGTTACCGACGAGTATTGACTGACGGGGAATTAACTACGATACCCGATGGATTACATCGGCACAGCTAAACTTCCAGAAGGGGAGTTGGTCCCTTATTGACCCATGGCAGTACAATGAACATTAAATATTCCGGTACGTTTCCTCTGAAACTTGGCTTACCTAAGTTGAACTTGAGTGCTGTCTTCCCTACTTCCTGACTTCAGTAACTGCATTTGAACTTTTTTGAGGAATTCTACAGTTCGATTAAATATATTATGGGTACAGAGATCACAGGCAGCACCTCCGTTTTGATATTCGTAGTTATTTAAGTAATGAGACATTGGACCTTTTATTTACGGACAAATTGTCATCGAGTGTAGTTGGCATTAAGCTACAAGTCATCGAGTCTACTGAGTCATTAACCTACGTAAGTTGAACATTGATGTTTAGTGACTCATTGAGGATTGTATTTTGAAAGGTGTTTCGCAATTGCTACTGTCTCAGTATTGTGAATTCCTTTTATCGGGTACCGAGATCCTCTCCTTGATCAGTGCTAATATTTGTAATTTTTCAGACGACCGAGGTTATTATCTTGTGTAATATGTTATGCGCGGAAATTACGCATTGAGTCTGATTTCGTGTACGCACTCCAAGCAGTTTCCAACGCCGTTTGTTACAATATGACATAGTACAATTGTCCATATTGCTGTCTCTTGGATGCTGAACCTGGTCGCTTACGATTATTTTACTAAAAAAATTGTTCAAATGGCTCTAAGCACAACGGGACTTAACATTTGAGGTCATCAGTCCCCTAGACTTATACTTACTTAAACCTAACTAACCTACGGACATCACACATATCCATGCCCGAGGCAGGATTCGAACCTGCGACCGTAGCAGCAGCGCGGTTCCGGACTGAAGCGCCCAGTAACATTCGGGCACAGCGGCCGGCCGTTTACTAACAAACTGTATTTTTTTTAATTAGCGAATTGTGGTTGACTTTTGAAATCATTTTATCACTTTTAAAAACAATTTTCATTTCATTCTTGAAAGTTGTCGTTAACCAGTTGCTTTTGTGATTGTAATTGGGCAGGGCATTTGGTAGATGAATTTTAAAAAATTATTTCACTTTACCAGATGTCTGTTTTAATTCATTAATATGTGTCTGAAATTGTCATTCTCCACGTTACTCACTCGGACCCCCATGGTACACTGGAGTGCGTCTCACTTATGGGTATCAGGTATTTGTGTGTTTGTGAGGTGACTGTCTCGTGGTGCAGTGCAAAATCTATTTGCTAGGAATTCAGTCCAATTGTAATATAGCCAGTTTAGTCACACTTCCTATTTGCATTATGTATGGATCATTGTTTGTTGACTCTCTTGCATTTGCACAGCGTGGGCCATGTTGCTTTCTGGGCACCAGATTGTGATTTACTTGCTTCACTAAATATATGAATTTACGTTCAGATATTCTTTCCAATCACTTTCCTTGCCATGAATTTTCCAATTTAAACTAATTAGACCCTCTGGCACTTAGCAAGTGGAATACGATAAATTAATCTGCAGTTTGCAGAACTTTGTGGTTTTCTTATTACAGTTTCCGTCAACAACAGTAGTAATCACTACAAACGTAATCATATTCCTTCGCATGCTTTCAGCAGAAAGGGTATGTTTTAGTGCTGAGGCAGAAGTTTCGTTTATTCGATACTTTATATTTGTTTATCATTACTCCATAATGGGGTCCACACTATCATTTGCACAGCAAATGCCTGTAAGCCATCTTGCTTAAACACTTTAATGCTTGGTGAGATATTTGGAACGACTGCTAATGTTAACTTTACTTACGTTCTCTTTTTTCTGTGTTCACTGTAAATCGTTGCAACAGAGAAGTAACTGTTCACCAACTAGGTAATTTTCTACAAACTCATTGCAGTCAGATCACGTTACTAAATTTGACTAATGGATCGAAAGCTTTATGAGATGGCATTTTCCTTACATTAGATTTAGTTTCACCGATAACCCTTTTTCAAAACCTAGTAGACCATTTAAAATCTACGTAGGAGTTTCATATTTATCTTGCCTATAGAGACAACATCTACAGATTTGAATTTAATGCCATGTGATAGATTTAAGTCTACACCCATCAGTAGGTAGTATTCTATGGAAAATAAAAGCAGTGAGCCAATCTCTTCAACGACCACGGCTCAAAACGGGATTGGCATCAGTTAACCCACTGGATTTGCGTTCGAGGTGTGCTGAGATTTAAGTTTTCTACATCTACATCTACATCCATACTCCGCAAGCCACCTGACGGTGTGTGGCGGAGGGTACTTTGAGTACCTCTATCGGTTCTCCCTTCTATTCCAGTCTCGTATTGTTCGTTGAAAGAAAGATTGTCGGTATGCCTCTGTGTGGGCTCTAATCTCTCTGACTTTATCCTCATGGTCTCTTCGCGAGATATACGTAGGAGGGAGCAATATACTGCTTGACTCCTCGGTGAAGGTATGTTCCCGAAACTTCAACAAATGCCCGTACCGAGCTACTAAGCGTCTCTCCAGCACAGTCTTCCACTGGAGTTTATCTATCATCTCCGTAACGCTTTCGCGATTACTAAATGATCCTGTAACGAAGCGCGCTGCTCTTCGTTGGATCAGAAGAGGCGACCAGGGGGATGATTCCTTTGAACTTCCTTCTTGGTTTTTCTGGTATGACATTGTGAGCCTACTCCATCTCTTACTGCATCGTCGTAGAAATCTTCTCGCTTCCCTCTTACATAACCTCTGCAATCGTAAACAAGGAGCGGGGAAACATACGTTGCATAACCTTAAGACGGTCGCCGGTTAGGGTAATGTATCGTAGGTGTGGTTGCACATCTCGATAACGTCTTGTGATACTCACGTCAACGTGTAGTAACCACTCTGAGAAGACAGGTGGCAGCACAAGCAGTGGAGTGTGCATAAAGAATGTCGGGGGACACGGAAAACAGTGCAGTCGTTGTCGTAACGCGGAAAAACAACGATTTATCTGACGTCCTAAAGGGCATGATCATTGGCTTTTGGGTCAAGGGCGGAAGCATTTCCGAAACGGCTAAGTTCGTGGTTAAAGTATGCCTTGAATAGCCAAGTGCCGCTCTCCAAAACCGGCGCCGAGGCACCTGTGGTTTACCATGGGCAATGGTTGACAGGAATGAACCACGGCTGCGGTGATGTGTACGGGCGAATATACGTTCAACTGTTGCGCAACTGACAGCCCAGGTGAACAAAAGAGCTACCAACAGCGAACGTTGCTGCGTATGGGCCCCCACAACATCCATATGGTTCATACAACCATGCTGACTGCTGTGCATCGGCGACGAAGCTGGAAATTCCACGGCAGTATCGCACTAGTCGTCCACTGAGTAGCAATAGAGGCCTTTTCAAATGGCAGATGGCATGAAATGTTTAAAGCAAACACTCTAACAATCGAAGAAGCGACATTCCCTGGGTGATCTCGTCATTCTGAAAGCCACAATAGATCGGCATCGTTGGGGACCACATCCACCGCTACGTGCATTTTGTTTTTCGTCAGCGGATGGTATCAACACGCAGGTCCATGCAACGTGCCACAGAGCTTTTCAGTGTCCGTGCCTGCGTCGAAGAGCACCCGAGTAAGTATCCTGTGTGCCTTTGGCCACCAAACTCGCCAGATTTAAACCCAATCGAGAATCTGTTGGACTATCTCGATCGGGCTGGTCCGGAGCTTGTGGGCTAGTGACTGGCGTTGCTACCTCTTGATCGCGAGGTATGGGGATCGATTCCCGGCTGGGTTGGAGATTTTCTCTGCCTGGGGACTGCGTGTTTGTGTTGTCCTCATCATTCAATCATCATTCGTGAAAGTGACTTGATTGGACTGTGTACACATTAGGAATTTATACGGGCGCTGTTGACCGCGCAGTTGAAGCGCCCCACAAACCAAACATCATCATCATCGATCGGGCTGCTTGCTCCGTGGATGGTCAACCGAGAAACCTAGCGCAGATGGACACGGCATCGCAGTCGACATGGCTCCCCATCCATGTTGGTACCTTCAAGAACCTCTCTGACTCTCTTCGAGCACGTCTTGCAGAAGTCCGTGCTCTCAGGCTATTGACAGTGTTCACATTAATGTGACTGGCCGGTGTAATTCTAAGTCACAATTGGTTACTACAAATAATTGCTTGACATTATCCGCCACTTTCCGTATTGGCGTTTTTATATCTATCTACTCCATAAGATTTCTTCGTATGGTTCAAATCTTCTTAGTCTGTTTCACTTTGAGAAATTATCCATTGATTTCCTGCGGCAAGAAAGGCCGATAGTTCTTGCCTGTTAAGCGACGTTGGAGGAAGACTGGTCCCAAAATACGGCCACCAATAATGACATAGGTGTTGCGGCGGATACTCTGTACGAATTTGTATCGCAAAGCCTGACATGAGGCTACTGCTAAACTTACTTTTCAAAAGGTTCTTTGAAGAGGATTCTGAAGTAACTGAAGTATCACAATCGATGTAAAAGTTCGACGAACCTCGTTATAGGTAATTTTACCCACTCAAATGACAACGTTGTAGCTAATATTATTTCATTAAAACGTAGACACAAATACTTCAGTAACTTATGAGATAATTTGCCCTGGAAAAGTGTAATATTTCGATCTATATACGAAACCACATTCTGTTTGGTTCTGATTTTCACATTTTTGCAGTGATTTTCATTTTTGTGTGTTTTTACACGTACTATCACCATGTCAACCCGGTTCAGTAAATATGATTTGCAAGCAAACGGCATTGGCAGACTGAGGGTCCCTGACTACTGGCCTGATCCACTGAATCATAAAGAGAATCGGCCTTCAGCCCCATTGTAAACTGTAGAATATTCACTGGATGTACACTTCACAATGTTGATGTAGAGCTTGTTTGACGCCATACGAACGATGTCACACGTCACTATAATGAAAAGAGGTGCCTCGGCAGAAGGTGGGCAGTTTTGGACAGCTCTGCAGAGTTTCCGTACATCCAGCTTTTAATTGCTAAAGGTATTGCTGCTGTTATATTTATGTGTAGCAACAATAACGCCATCAGTTGTATGTATTACATCTATACAGTGTGATTTTTTCCACCGTGTACAAATTCTAGCGATTGATCGATAAGAGGATCCCATTTATTCAGTCATATTTTGTTACGGAGACTGGTGTCTAATACGCATTTACCATGTAGCCGTTACAGTATGTGGTGAAATTGGTTTCCATGTGCCTCAAAGCATGCTTGTACTCGAGGTAGAATGTTCTTTCTCGCCCGTTCACATCGGCGGGACTGCATCCGAACAGTTTGACACTGTTGCAGCATGAATTTGCTGCTCTAGTGACACCACATCTGGAATGGGTTCTGCATATACGATACTTTTGAGATGGCCCCATAACCAGAAATCGCATGGGTTGAGAACCGTTGAATGAGCAGACCGTGCAGCTGGAAGCCCTCGTCCGATCCATCGATCAGGAAAGACACGATTGAGATGTGCCGGGCGTTAACGGCGAAGTGGCCTGGAGCATCACCACGCAACAGGCTCATAACCCTTCGTATCTTCAATGACACTTCTTCCAGCAGGGGAGGCAAAATCGCCCGAAAGAAACGCCGATAGTTCCTGCCTGTTAAGCGATGTTGAAGGATGACTGCCGGCCGCTGTGACCGAGCAGTTCTAGGCGCTTCAGTCCGGAACCGCGCTGCTGCTACAGTCGCAGGTTCGAATCCTGCCTCGAGCATGGATGTGTGTGATGTCCTTAGGTTAGTTAAGTAGTTCTAAGTCTAGGGGACTGATGACCTCAGATGTTGTCTCATAGCGCTCAGAGCCGTTTCAACCACTTTGAAGGATGACTGGTCCCAAAATACGGCCGCCAATTATCTCAACCCACACATTCCGGCTGTACCGATGCTGATGACTTGCTGTCATCATACCACGGAGGTTCTGCATACTATCCTGCAGGTGACTGTTATGAAAGTTGAAAATATCATTCCGCGTAAAGGTGGCCCATCTGTGAATAGAATGGACATCTCGGAATCGTGGTTGATTGGTGAAGAAACATTTGAGAAAATTTCTCCTGATGCGGAAAGTCTGTCGCTAGTAAGTCCAGCACACCCTGTAAGGGATAAGGACAGTAACAGTTGTCATGGAGAATATTCCACACGGTCATCTGGCCAATTGTCTGGTACTGACTCAGCGGTCGCCTTTCACAGTTTAATCACATTTTCCTCTACTCTGGTGTCCGAACATTTCGGGTACGTCCTTCATGATTTCCTGCTTCTTGAAATGATCCTGCCTCAGACAAACTGCTTCAAACATTGAATGCTGAGGCTGTTGTCGGCGGGGATAGGTCTCCTGATACAATCTTGCTGCCCACCGCCCGTTGCCATTTGTCTTTCCGTGAACACCATATCGGCAAGCTCTCGATTCGAATACAGAACCACTGTGTACAACGCTTGTATCACATCCACTACAAGATGAGTCTGCAACAGAAATGAATCGGACACAACATTACCAATTACTACGGCATAAGAGGGTGCTAGTGCATGACGTGTGAGGAACAGTATCACCCCCCGGGAAACCATGCATACTATAACTTGGCTGCATTGTACATTGTACAGCGCATGTTAGACCACAGTCTCTGTAACAAAGTGTAATTGAATAAATGGTCTCTAGCGTGGGAACCATACATTTCTGGACATAGTTTCATTATACCTTTTTTTTCCGTATCCTCACATCGATCAATCCCTAGCGTTTGTACACGGTGGAATAAATCACCTCGTATTATCGCAACGGGTTTCAGTGTACAATCTTCAGGCGCCTCTGCGACACAGAGCCATCACGTTTTCAACGGAAATCAACACCAAACCTCTAGTAAGAGGACCTGAAACCATCGGCGTACACGAAACTTGCTGGCTGTCGTGTGTCTGATCGCAGCGCATCAACTCAGCTGCTTGTCTTATCAACTTAGCTGATGTGTTGCAACGCCACGAAACGCAGCCAGTAAGTTCCGTGTACGCAGATGGCTTCTGGTCGTTTTACTAGAGATTTGGTGACGGTTCTCGTTGAGAACCTGATTGTTCTTAGTCATGGAGCACCCTGAAGATGGTAGATTCCATCACTGAAACTGGCAACAGTTAAATAAAGCTAACAAATACAACTGATGGTGTTGTTATTCAAATGGTTCAAATGATTCACCTAGAACTTAAAACTACTTAAACCTAACTAACCTAAGAACATCACACACATCCATGCTCGAGGCAGGATTCGACCCTGCGACCGTAGCGGTCCGCGGTTCCATACTGAAGCGCCTAGAACCGCTCGACCACAATGGCCGGCGTAGTTTTTGTTATCACACGTAAGTTCTGCAGAGTGTGTATTTCAACCAGTTACCAGAAGAGTGATACGATGATTCAGTTTTATTAAATAGTTAGGTGAGAGTATTGACTATATCATTTGGAAGTGATACGTCTTAGTTTTGTGCTCAACACTAACAAATATTAGGGGAACATTTTTATCGACTGTTTAAAATCAACTAAAATATTACATGAGGCTTGGACCTGCAACCATGGACAAATAAACGACCACAAAATGATTGTAAATGAATTCACGTAAACAAAACAACAAAGAGTAGGTAGACGTCAGTCTCAGTATATACACTACTGGCCATTAAAATTGATACACCAAGAAGAAATGCTGATTACAAACGGGTATTCATTGGACAAATATATTATACTAGAACTGACACGTGATTACATTTTCACGCAATTTGGGTGCATAGATACTGAGAAATCAGTACCCAGAACAATCACCTTTGGCCGTAATAACGGCCTTGATACGCCTGGGCGTTGAGTCAAACAGAGCTTGGATGGCGTGTACAGGTACAGCAGCCCATGCAGCTTCAACACGATACCACAGTTCATCAAGAGTAGTGACTGGCGTATTGTGACGAGCCAGTTGCTCGGCCACTTTTGACCAGACCTTTTCAACTGGTGAGAGATCTGGAGAATGTGCTGGCCTGGGCAGCAGTCGAACATTTTCTGTATCCAGAAAGGCCCGTACAGGACCTGCAACATGCGGTCGTGCATTATCCTGCTGAAACGTAGGGTTTCGCAGGGATCGAATGAAGGGTAGAGCCACGGATCGTAACACATCTGAAATGTAACGTCCACTGTTCAAAGTGCAGTCTATGCGAACAAGAGGTGACCGAGACGTGTAACCAATGGCACCCCATACCATCACGCCGGGTGATACGCCTGTATGGCGATGACGAATACACGCTTCCAATGTGCGTTCACCGCGATGTCACCAAACACGGATGCGACCATCATGATGCTGTAAACCGAACCTGGATTCATTCGAAAAAATGGCATTTTGCCATTCGTGCACCCAGGTTCGTCGCTGAGTACACCATCGCAGGCGCTTCTGTCTGTGATGCAGCGTCAAGGGTAACCGCAGCCATGGTCTCCGAGCTGCTGCAAACGTCGTCGAACTGTTCGTGCAGATGGTTGTTGTCTTGGCAACGTCCCTATCTGTTGACTCGGGGATCGAGACGTGGCTGCACGATCCGTTACGGCCATGCGGAGAAGATGCCTGTCATCTCGACTGCTAGTGATACGACGCCGTTGGGATCCAGCACGGCGTTCCGTATTACACTCCTGAACACACCGATTCCATATTCTGCTAACAGTCATTGGATCTCGACCAACGCGAGACGATACGATAAACCACAATCGCGATAGGCTACAATTCGACCTTTATCAAAGTTGGAAACGTGATGGTACGCATTTCTCCTCCTTACACGAGGCATCACAACAACGTTTCACCAGGCAACGCCGGTCAACTGCTGTTTGTGTATGAGAAATCGGTTGGAAGCTTTCCTCATGTCAGCACGTTGTAGGTGTCGCCACCGGCGCCAACATTGTGTGAATGCTCTGAAAAGCTATTCACTTGCATATCACACCATCTTCTTCCTGTCGGTTACATTTCGCGTCTGTAGCACGTCATCTTCGTGGTGTAGTAATTTTAATGGCCAGTAGTTTATTTTTAATGTTAGCGTCTCGCGTTTGTTACGTAGGTTGTCTGCTGGTGGGTTTGTGTATGCAGTAAGCTCTGGACTGTGAAGCAGACACCATTTGGCGACAGTAATGCGTGTTGACTGGCCGCGCCTCCAGAGGATTGCGTATCGTATGTGCGTAGCCAGTCACAGCGCCTGATCCATCACGCGACTGCTGGCCTCGGGTCATCTGGGGGCGTGTCCCTTGTGCGTCAGAGCTTCGGCAGTGACGCGAAGTGGTCGCCAGAAGCACACACTCCGGCACTTAACGCGTTGCAACGGCCAAGGCCCATTGTTGGGATGTCTAGCCACTCCACACGGAGGAAAGTGCTGAGTGCGGCTCAATAAATCGTGTTTACTAACACACAATATTTACTACGATACCTCCTAAATTGTCGAAACAGTTTTCAATCTTTTTCAGCTACCAGAGGTACCACTTTTACAACAATGAAAATTAATTAGAAAGGACCGCCATCTCGCACGAAAAAAGTTTTTACTTTGTTAAATTCCCAAAAATGTTTCATCACAGTTGTGGCACCCTCAGTGGGTCTTTTTACTTTGTTGTTTCTGAAACGTATACACACACTTGTTTTGTAGATTAGGCGTATGTTGACATCATATTTTGTTCTTGTTTAAATTAAATAATATATACTTTACTTTTTTATCAACATTTTGTATGCCCTGTACCTGCCAACAGAAATCAGTCACAAGCGGAATTCAGCACAGTAAGTCGTCTGTAACACAGCGATGTTAGGACAACGTCTGAATCGATTTTTCGTGGCTAATTTCTGGTGGCAGCCACACGGCACACACAACGATAAAAAAAGATAAAAATGTAATCCAAACAGCAACAAAATCTGATGTCAACATATGTCTAATCTACACAAAATATGGATGTATATATTTCAAAAGCAGTAAAAGGAAGTCACACACTGAAGATGCGCAACTGTGGTGAAACACGTTTCGGGATTAAACACAAAAAAATTGTGTTCTTTCAAGAAGGCGGGGCCTCTGTAATTCGTTATTCCACTATGATATTTGCAACAATATTTTATTCCGCAATTAGTTTCAGTCGTAAGATCATATTATGACAAAGATGCTGTATCGACAAGAGTTTGCCGTTCTGTCAGACGATCGATTAATGACTGAAACTTGTTTCAGAATAAAATATTATTATAAAACAACGGTCTTGGTAGCTCCCGCAGATGATGTTTATGTTTTAAATTGCCTCCATTTATTCTAGTCCCAGTCGTTCCATGATTTACGACTAGTTTGCTTTTGTCCTTCAAATTTTCCTATCTTTTTCTCTTCTATTCATCTCTTTGTAACTGTTACACCAAACATTCTCTGTATTTATTAGTTTACTCATGTTGCGTAGTAAGGGCAACCTGTAATAATTACTTGAGAGAAGACGAACTTCTCAGCCAAGATCGGTTGTAAACAATTTTTATTGTCGATTGCCGGTTTCGGTTTTATTGAACCATCTGCATATCGCGATAAATGATTAGTCAATGTCTCATAAACCTGCTGTACAGGTACTGTTTCTAAAATATTGCCAGGTGTGTGAGGGACGAGATGAACGATCCGTCGGCAAGTCAAGATAAAACCACAATATGCAGAGTAATTCACTAAATGCCCATGTTCCATACCACACAATACTGTGTACTTCATTGCAGCCAGGGCACCACGAGACTACTTGTGGTTTTACCTTGACTTGCCAATGTATCGTTCGTCTCATCCCTCGTACACCTCGCAATGTTTTAGAAGGACTACTTTTATAGCTGGTATAACAGACATGAAATAACTTTTTTATCGAGATCAGAAGATGGTAACTGTGCTTACCGAAACCGGTTGTGCAGAAGCAATCTTGGCTAAGAAGTTCTCCTCTTCTCAGGTTCTCTGCATTGGTTTTCCGTGTCCTAGACTTGCTCTGGCTCTACTGTTTCTCTCCTGTACTTCTCCTTCCGGAGCTAAGGTAACTGTTCCTGGAGGCTGTAGCAGATGTCGCTTTGTCTTGTCCCTTTTTTTGACAAGAGTCTTCCTCAGACTTATTTCTTCACATATTCCCTTTAGCACCTCCTCATTTCGTTTTTTTTCTATTACTTAATTTTTAACATTTTCTGCAACATCACATGCCAAATCTTGTGTGAATTTCCTATAGTCCACCTTTCACTTACACTACAATGGTACGCTACAGAGGTACATTTCAAGAACTCTTTCGGTTTGTAAGCCGCCCTCCTGTTCTGACAAATTACAAGTCATCATACATGATGATGAACACATTTTATAAAAATCTGAAACATGGCTGCGAACCAGCAACTGTATAAATCTGAAGAAGTTGAAAAAATCAGGCAACAAGTTACAAAACAAATGTTTATTAGCCCTTAACCTAGGTTTCGATATTTCTAAAAATACATCACATGGTGGTACATATTTAAAATTGATGTAAAAACGCAAATTGTCACATGCCATGGCTATAGATAGCAGCCAGATTACATTTAACGTGGTTCAGAATGAATGCCCATTGCTAAACGCCCACTGATAGAGGCTCTTGTCAACATAAACTTATAACAGGGGTCACAGTATTTTTCTCTGGCACGATGTACACTTAACTTATGCAATATTTTATCCTATGACTCTTTTGCCCTACACTGAGCTGCCCTGCTGTCACACTGTTAAGACACTGCCACCTGACACTTTCCATATATTAATCTGCATGATTCTTGATTGCCAATCCGGCCACCTCTCTAAAAAAAGAATTCTTTTTAGATGCAGCGAAATTTTAAAGAATGGAGTACGTCTTCTTTACCTTTCACTCGCCATAGTGTTCACGATATTATCTGAATAGCAAATTTTTACTAGGAGCTGTGGGTATGCCTACGATCTTTTAACTTTGTGAGTATATTTTAGACATTCCTTTATTAATTTTAGTATCTACAAAATGTGCTGACATTGTAGTTTGGTTTTTCCCGTGTAGGTTCACCTGATAACGCGGCTTAAAGCCACGAACCGGTCGTGTTTTTTATACATTTCGAACAAACAAGAAGAGTAGTATGTGATTCGAGAAGGCTGCTTTAGTAATTCAGAATTTTGCTTAATATAATCCGGACTGAGGAAACTGATGTTTGGTCTTCATCCTCTTCCCGAAAACGCTGAGAACATACTTTGCTGTATTTTGACGGTTTCTCAGAGCGTCTCCCCAGAGATTTTCGTGACGGACTGATCGGAAATCTAGAGTCAAATGACAGAAATAAAACCAGTGCAGCTAAAGTGAAGAGCGCAACCAAAATTCTCTATACAAAAGTACATATGGCTTCTACGAGTCCACATACGAATGGGCTATGATTCGTTTACACTTCGGAATATAATCAGAATGAACTATAATCAGAATGACTAGTAGACCCTTAACTGACAAAAGCTTACACTTTTTTATCAAAAATCTTCCATCAGAAGCTAATGTTTTGGGCACGTAACATGGCGGGCGTAGGCTTCAAGTTTCTGACATCATGAAAACTGCCGTCCGTGGAGCAATACTGCAGTACACGAAAGGCGCCTGGTCCAAACCGCCATCTTTCAAGTTCTAGTTCATTACCCGATACTGTATTCTTCTGAGAAATCTTCCTTCGTCTTTGTTAATCTCCTTCTGATAGCAGTCAACAAAATTCTTGTTTATGTTGACAATGATTACGATGAAACTTCCTGGCAGACTAAAACTGTGTGCTGGACCGAGACTTGAACTCGGGACCTTTGCCTTTCGCGGGCAAGTGCTCTACCAACTGAGCTACCCAAGCACGACTCACGCCCCGTCCTCACAGCTTTACTTCTGCCAGTACCTCGCCTCCTACCTTCCAAACTTTACAGAAGCTCTCCTGCGAACCTCGCAGAACTAGCACTCCTGAAAGAAAGGCTATTGCGGAGACGTGTCTTAGCCACAGCCTAGGGGATGTTTCCAGAATGAGATTTTCACTCTGCACACTCCGCTGCAGAGTGAAAATCTCATTCTGGAATGATTACGATGATAGTAGTGACGGTAGTCTTATTAATACGACTATGAAGGTGACAGCGTGTTTTACGATTCGTGGCAAAAGTTCATACTCAAGACAGGCATTTGATAGTCAGTTGCGCTCTGACCTTGAAGTACGTAGATACAGCGATAGTCCATTTGACTGAGCTGCGAATAGCTTCCAGGAAACATACTTACCCATAAATGTAGAAGTGGTTTCCCTTCGGAGCAGACTTTCACTATGGTGACACAAACACTTTAATGAAAACATGACGTTTAATGCGAAGTGGACCACGTCCGTGGGCTCTTCAAAGAAACCAGTGACGCCTGTAAACCAAAATTTATTCTGGCAACAACGTCTTTCGTTAAAGTACGAAATATTTCCCCACGATACTTTCTCCCTTTTCTGTTTAAATGAAGCTACTGTTTTGTAACAAATGTGAGCAACAGGATAACGCGAACTGTCGTTCGTACTCAAACGCGACTTATTCCCAATTACAACGGCTATCTTTTACACATACCTGAAACCCAACTAACTCGATTTGAGTAGCAATCATACTGTATAAAATCTGTCAATGATCGGCCACTTCCGGGTGCGTTGTTTTATTATCCACATTCACTAGTTCTTCAGTACTGCAAGGGGGCTCCAATCGCAGGTTTACAAACTATGATACTTCTCAACGAATGTGCACATCGCATTCGGTTTTAACTGAATACTGATATAATTGATATAATGGAAACTTGATATAATGGAAACCAGAAAAATCCTATTGAATGAAACTGCCAGTGGATTGACTTGTGTAACTAGACATGCGTGCTTAGGCACGTGTGTTTCTAACGAAACACAAGAGCTGAATAACCCGCAAACAAGCGACCAACCCACCAGCCTGCCGCTTTCTCCGAACTCGAAGCTAATTTTTCGACCTTGTCCGACGTTTATCGATGTACAACTTTCCAACCGAAAATTAATAACATATTTGCAGACTATTTGTTGTGAGTTACAATAATCGGAAAAATTTAAACTAAAAAGAAACATCAAGCAATGAACTACAATAATTAGAAGGCAAAAAATAATCTACTGCTGGAGATGTCTTCATACGCCGTACCAGAAACTATCGCATATGTACAGTATCACAGAACAATCATGATATATACGTAATCGAAAGCTCAGCTATATTTCTACATCTATATTGTCAGAATCTGATTGGTAAAGCCTGCCTCTTTCTCAAAAACGCGAAGAAATTCGGATGTGTGTAAAGAATATTAGTGTCACTGTAGTTAGTGTCCACTTACTAACGGACGAGACAGAAACTGCAATTAAGTGTATGGAAACAAACCAGACATGCTGAACTCAGTTTCCAAATCCTATACAAGGGAAAATTCGGGAGTACTGCGCCAATTTAATTTCAGTACCACAGTAAAAAATGAGTTAAACTGATACTGGTCTCAGTGATGATGAGAAACAGTTGCAGTCGTTAAAATTGAACAATGTTCCAAGGTCCAATGGAATCCCTATCAGATGCTATAAGGAATTAGGAGCTGAGTTACTTCCTCTTTCAGCTAAATATACAGCAGTTTCCTCAATCAAAAAACAGTGACCAGTGTACAATCACTACACAGGTAACATGCGCTGAAAGAACGGCGCAGAAGTGATGCACAGAACTACCTTCGCATCTGTTTATCGTAGGACCTTAGAGCATACTCTGATCTCAAATGTGATTGATTGTCTTGAACAAATAACCTCCTCCATGCCTACCAGC
The DNA here is from genome assembly GCF_021461395.2 of Schistocerca americana. NCBI lineage: Eukaryota > Metazoa > Arthropoda > Insecta > Orthoptera > Acrididae > Schistocerca > Schistocerca americana. Next base: position 188,809,327 of record NC_060120.1, read on the forward strand.
ATGAATACCTCAAACACTGATCATGTGAAACTCAATTGGCACCTTTCTCACATAATTTGAAAGCCACGGACTAAGGCAGTATCACTTGACTTCCGAAAAGCACTTGACTCAGTACCATATCTACGCTAAATATGGAAAATACCACCATATGTAGCATCAAGCGAAATTTGTGACTGGATTGACGACTTCTTGGAAGAGAGGAAGATGCATGTTATTTTGAGAGTCATCGACAGATGTAGAAATAACTTCAGGTGTGCGCCACGGAAGTTTGTTGGGGTCCTTGCTGTTCATAATGTATGTCATTGACCTGGTAGACAATATTAAGAGCAACTTCAGTGTTCCCACAGATGAGGTGTAATAAAATAATGTCTGAAAAAGCTGCGCAAACGTTGTCAGCACCATAAGTGGTGAGAAGATTGGCAGCTTGGATTAAATGTCCAGAAATGTAAAATTGTGCACTTTTCAAAACCAAAAATGTAGTACCCTATCAGTGGGTCACCTTTGGAATCGGTCAAGTGATACAATTACATGGGTGTAACGGTTCTTAGGGATCCTTCTCTTTCTTCTTCTTCTTCTCCTTCGCCTTGCATGGGTAAGGTGATTTCACCTGTTCAGGTCAACAAGGTACAGCCATCTCTTACGTGGTCTTATCCTGTGTCCTGTCCCTCTCGACTTGAAGTCAAGAATTTGTTTTGGAAGTCTGTTTCCATGTATTCTTCTGCATGTTCCCACCATCTGCTTCTCTTTAGATGTATTTTATTGTGTACTAAATCAACTTGTAATTCATTTCTAATATCTTCATTTCTGAAGAGGTCTTCTCTGGTGCAATCTTTGACACTACGGAGAAATTTTTACTTCCGCAGCCTGGAGCCAGCTCATAGCGCTTGTAATTGTTCCACATACTGGGTTTCATTTTAGGGTTTTGTATCAAACTCACTGTAGAAATTTCGCGCTAAAAGTGGATTACCTGTTCCCGCATTAAATTACTTATTTTTGTTTTAGATCTTAGTATGGATTTTCCCTTTGCTTTGTTACTGGAGATGTTCATATTATATTTAGAAGTCAAGAAACTAAGGCCATAAACCACTCTTTAAAGATTATATACATTTTCTTGAATAATTATTGATCAAATTTGTGTAGTATAGCATTTCTCCTTTCTGATCACCCTGGTCTAATTCTCAGCGTTCTTGTTCACTGTTTAGACATTCTCTATTAAAAATTTCGTCTTTTTGTAAACAGCTTTTACAAAGTTAACTAGACGTGTCAGAGAGCCTCTTTTTTCCTAAATCTGTCACGATAGGTGCTTACTAACTATTTCAGAAGCTTTATCATAATGTCAAAACGGTATGTGCATCTCCAAGCTAAATTCTTTCCTTTTGTCTACTAGTTGTCTTATACTAAAAATACCATCAGTGCAGGATAATATTTCTTAAAACCAATTTATTTTCTAACAAATTGTTTCAGAGATAGGGGGAGTATATTGTTTAAGGAAGTGTCGTAGATTGTTAGGGTGTAAAATGAAATGAAATGATTACAAAAGCTCAGCCGTAGGTAAATTAGGTAGCAGACTTTGGTTCATTTGTATAACACAAGGGAAACACAGTTTATAAAGGAGATTGCATACAAAACACTCGAGCGACCGATCCTAGAGTACTGCCCAAGTCTGCGGGGGCCATACCAAACAGGACCAATAGGTGATACTGAACGTATACAGGTATAAAGAGCAGCACGATGAGTCACAGGTTTGTTTGATCCACGACAGAGCGCCACTGAAAGAGAACTGGCTATCGCTTGAAGATAGATGCAAACTATCTCCTAAAAGCCTACTTTGTAAGTTTCGAGAACCAGCAAGGAACCTACAATCTCCTAAGCATCACAAAGATTGGACTAATAAGAGCGTACACAGAGGCGTTAAACAATCATTCTTCCCACGGTCCATACGTGATTTATAATCGAAGAAGCTCTAATACTGGTTCAGTGGGAAGGTCCATCATCCACTCAATGCTCAGTGGTTTTCAGAGGATGGACGTATGTGTAGATGTAGAAGCTTGCTCAAACGTTGGTAGGCGCACTGAAATCTTTTACACGCAATGGATCACACGAATTGTACGCTTTTCTTACGTTTGTACACACGTGCTATCTTTATATGTATTCTTGCTTTTGTTTGCTATCAAAATAAAATTCTACCATATGTACCGTCTAAAAAAGAAGTTTCAACCACAAAATTACTCCTAAATCAGTCTAATCCTTCCGTGACTGTATCATAAAACAACACGTAAGAGGAAGATAGGTACATGAGCTTCGAGAATAATTTTTGTGCTCTATTCGTAATACTTATTTGGCAAACTTCATTGAGTTGTTGGGGAGTTTCAGCGGAAGATTATTGCTGGCGTCAGTCTGCGAATGTCTCCTGATCTGTTATGCAACCTGCTGTTCACTACTAGTGTAACGGTTGCCTATCTTACTATGTCGGTGCTGCAGCACCAGGTTTCACATTCGCAGTGACAGTTTGCGGAGGATATGGACTGGAATCACACGAAATCTCCAACAGTTTAACCCGCGTGGGAGCAGAGGTCGTTAATTCATGCGTTTTCGATGGCTGTCAGATGACTATTGTTCATGACGATGATAAGGATGTTCCGCGAGGAATATTAAATACAGGGTGTAACAACGAGTTCAGACGGCTCTGAGCACTAAGGGACTTAACATCTGAGGTCATCAGTCCCCTAGAACTTAGAACTACTTAAATCTAACTAACTTAAGGACATGACACACATCCATGCCCGAGGCAGGATTCGAACCTGCGACCGTAGCGGTCGCGCGGTTCCAGACTGAAACACCTAGAACCGCTCGGCCACACCGTCCGGCTGTAACAAAGAGATGCGGTCAAACATTCAGGAGACGTTACTCACACGTTGTTGTTGTTGTTGTAGTCTTCAGTCCTGAGACTGGTTTGATGCAGCTCTCCATGCTATTCTATCCTGTGCCAGCTTCTTCTTCTCCCAGTACCTGGTGCAACCTACATCCTTCTGAATCTGCTTAGTGTATTCATCTCTTGGTCTCCCTCTTCGATTTTTACCCTCCACGCTGCCATCCAGCACTAAATTGGCCTCAGAACATGTCTTACCAACCGATCCCTTCTTCTAGTCAAGTTTCTGGTCAAATTTCTCTTCAATTGTATTCAGTACCTCCTCATTAGTTATGTGATCTACCCATTTAATCTTCAGCATTCTTCTGTAGAACCACATTTCGAAAGCTTCTATTCCCTTCTTGTCTAAACAATTAATCGTCCATGTTTCACTTCCATACATGGCTACACTCCATACAAAATACTTTCAGAAACGACTTCCTGACACTTAAATCTATACTCGATGTTAACAAATTTCTCTTCTTTAGAAATTCTTTGCTTGCCATTGACAATATACATTTTATATCCTCTCTACTTCGAGCATCATCAGTTATTTTTCTACCCAAATAGCAAAATGCATTTACTACTTTAAGTGTCTCATTTCCTAACCTGATTCCCTTAGCATCACCCGAATTAATTCGGCTGCGTTCCATCATCCTCGTTTTGCTTTTGTTGATGTTCATCTTGTATCCTCCTTTCAAAACACTGCGCAAAACACTGCGCATTCCTTCCTGGTCCTATGCTGTCTCTGCCGGAATTACAGTGTCATCGGGAAACCTCAAAGTTTTTGTTCCTTCTCCATGGATTTTAGTTCCTACTCCGAATTTTTCTTTTGTTTCCTTTACCGGTTGTTCAGTATTCAGATTGGATAACATCGGGGATAGGCTACAACATCGTCTCACTCCCTTCCCAACCATTGCTTTCCTTTCATGCCCGTCGACTCTTATAACTGCCATCTGGTTTCTGTACTAACTATAAATAGTCTCACGCGTAAATGAAGAAAATATGCTGTGTGGACATTCGTCCAGGATGTTTTAGCTCCATGCTAGAGCTCATTTTCTAATTCTCTTCCGATTTGTCGTACGGATTAGCACACAGTAATCGTCGTGTCACTCATCTTCTATATCGGAAGGGATTGCCAAAACGACGGTGCCTCTGCCGGAGAGCGTTTAAAAACAAATGAGCGCCGTCTTATGGAGCATAGGACGATTAATCCTACTTACTCGCGACTGGGAGAGGCCTAGAAGGACGAAGACACATCAGATGGAGAAGAAACTTCCTCGTTTAGTTGACGATAATCCTTTTGTCAGCGTAAACAAACCTGCAACAAGTAATTTTAACCGCATGACTGTCTCGAGGGTGCTACATGAGAACCTTTTGCATCCTTACCACGTATAGCCTGTGACGGCACTACGAGTTACTGTCTTTCTTGCCCAGCTTCACTTCTGCGAACGGCTGATTCAACAATGTGTCCACCCTCAACCCTAGGAAAGTGTTCCATACCGCTCTGATAGGTTATTTTCTTTTGTGTTTCCCTTGATTGACGTGTTGAAAAGTTGTAAAATTTGAGCACGAATATGGAAATAAAACATTTTCTGACCCGTGTGCATGTAACATATTTTTTTCTTCTTCTTGTGAGGAATGTTTCCTGAGAGTCTGGTCACATTTCCTACCTGTACACTTCGCTTTTAAACCATGCTCATAGGCAAATATCTAAAGGGGCAACGATTGGGGACCTTGATCTACATGCAACATGACTATTTCTACCGATGCGTATTCCAAGGATTGTTAGGTTTAGACTGAGGTGTCTGAGGTGCCTGGGAGCAGAGGTCGCTAATGCATGCGTTTTCGATGGCTGTCAGATGACTATTGTTGATGACGATGATAAGGATGTTCCGCGAGGAATATTAAATACAGGGTGTAACAACGAGTTCAAATGGCTCTGAGCACTAAGGGACTTAACATCTGAGGTCATCAGTCCCCTAGAACTTAGAACTACTTAAACATAACTAACCTAAGGACATCACACACATCCATGCCCGAGGCAGGATTCGAACCAGCGAGCGTAGCAGTCACGCGGTTCAAGACTGAAGCGCCTTTAACCGCACGGTAGGTGGTGTAGCACTTAGCAGCCCCATCAGTCAAGCAAATCAGTTCAAATGGTTCAAATGGCTCTGAGCACTATGGGACTTAACATCTGAGGTCATCAGTCCCATAGAACTTAGAGCTACTTAAATCTAACTAACTTAAGGACATCACACACATCAATGCCCGAGACAGGATTCGAACCTGCGACCGTAGCGGTCGCTCGGTTCCAGACTGTAGCGCCTAGAACCGCACCAACAGGCTTTAACACACACAAACCCTAAGGTAAAAATCGTAGTCGAAGTCTCCGAAGCTTTGAAATAACCCGAGATATGGAAAAGTGATGAGTTATCTGCACTTTTCTTCAGTCATCAAAACGGCAGAAAGCAATACCTGGATTAAATAAACGAATCAATGTCAAATATCTTACCTTTTCCGACTACCTGTCAACAGATTCTTACTGAAGCGAGACATGCCTTAGAGAAGTTATGTAACATCGCTGTCGTAACTGGCCTTCAAATCTCATGAAAACACACAGTACCCGAACTCCGAACACGTCTGTAATCCATCACGACTCATGTTCAACACTTCAAGAACGTTGTTGAAATTTGGAAAGATGCAGTTAGAAATATAACTTTTGCAGAAATTCTGCATACAGCCTACAGAATGATAAGGATTATTTATAGTGAGAAACACCTCCCCAGCAAGTCAAAGCTTCGCCAGTACTTGACAGTTGTTCTGTACATATATGAGTGATCGTCATTAACCACCCACGTCAAAGACATAGAGAAGATGGACCGATAGCTAGTGAGGAAAATATCCGGATCTAAGAAGAAATACGGCACCAGAGCTCAGAATAACTGTATTCTGTGACGGAAGGATTAGTTCAGCTGCTCGGAAAAGAAGGAGATGTAGTGCAAATGGGCAACTCGTGATAAACCTAGGAAATCTTCCCCGTTATGGTAGGGTCCAGGAAGACCTGCGTTCGTTTTCTAGACCGCACTATAAAGGGTAATATAGAAGTCGCAATTGATCCTCTGACAACTGAAAATTATAAGGACGACGTACAGACTGAATATCGACTATCGTTGAGTTCACGGTGAAACAAGTAACATAACAGAATTTTAAATGGACAGTGGAAAGATGACAGACCCGTAGTAAGAGGATGAAGAAATTTTGGAAAGAAGAAGATTAAAGATAACTAATGGTTCTACATGCTCTTTGTAGGGCCAAATGTTGTAACAACACAGTAAAAAACAACATCACATCAGCAACAAAGAATTTATCGCCATTTTCGATTATTTTTTTGTAGCCACATTGCAAGGTAGCGCCATTTATTCAAAGGCTTTATTCTACAGGCATGGTCACAGTAGTTGGAGCAGGGCTAACATTATCCCGTGTGACATGATTGGGGTACCAGAAAATTGTAGCGCTTGCCCCCCCCCTCCCCCCCCCCCCCCCCGCCCAACCACCACACACATACACAAAGACATGCGTATGTTCATTGCAGTGCACTGCCCTGGGCCGCCGCTCTTTTGCTGATATTCATTCTACATTGCAGATCAGAAACAGAACTGCATACGTCAGGCATGGGCAGCATAATATTACAAAGAGGAGGGTATAACAATAATTACACCAATTTAAAACTACACAAATCAAAAAAAGTTTCGCATCACCCCGGTTCCCTGATTCCTGAAGATAGACGTTGACTGTGGATATTGTATCTTAGACACAGCCCCTTTGACTGTTCAGAGATGTCACTAAAGCCGGCCAAATATGTAAACAACAATGCAAGAGCAGCGCCTATTAGACGGAGGGGGTCCGACAGCCGATCAGTTCCAATCATTCCACCTGGAAGGAGGTACACGGCTCGTAGCCGGCCAGAGTGGCCGAGCGGTTCTAGGCGCTTCAGTCTGAAACCGCGCGACCGCTACGGTCGCGGGTTCGAATCCTGCCTCGGGTATGGATGTGTGTGATGTCCTTAGGTTAGTTAGGTTTAAGTAGTTCTAAGATCTAGGGCACTGATGACCTCAGCTGTTAAGTCCCGTAGTGCTCAGAGCCATTTGAACCATTTTTTTTACGCGGCTCGTGTTGTCTGTAGTTCAACCATGCCTAGACGGTCTATACTGCTGTTCGACCGCGTCCGCATTGTCACTTTGTGCCAGGAAGGGTTCTCAACAAGGGTACGGATGAACCCGGACGGCAACGCCACCATGTTGAATAATGCTTTTCGTGCAGCCACAGGACGTTGTGTTACGACTCAAACTGCGCGCTATAGGCTGCATAAAGCGCATCTTCACTCCCGACGTCCATGGCGAGGTCCACCTTTGCAATCACGACACCATTCAGCGCGTTAGAGATGGGCCCAACAACATGCCGAATTGGCATCACGTTCTCTTCACCGACGGGCGTCGCATATGCCTTCAACCAGACAATCGTCGGTGACGTGTTTGGAGGCAACCCGATCAGGGCGAACGCCTTCGACACACTGTCCAACGAGTGCAGCAAGGTAGAGGTTCCCTGATCTTTTAGGGTGGCATTATGTGGGGCCGACGTACGCCGCTGGTGGTCATGGAAGGCGCCGTAACGCCTGTACGATAAATGAATGAAATCCTCCGACCGATAGTGCAACCATATCGGCAGTATATTGACGAGGCATTCGTCTTCCTGGACGACAATTCGCGCCCCCATCTTGCAAGAGGACCGGTGTGTACAGCAATCTGGACAACCACCTCTGAAGGTCTCGGTGTATGTGGTGGTTTTCATGAGCACTAAAAAGGGCGGAAATGATGTTTATGTTGATCTCTATTCCAATTTTCTGTACTGGTTTTGGACTCTCAGAACCGAGGTGATGTAAAACTTTTTTTGGAGTGTGTATATAAATACTTCAGCATAAATCATCAGCGTTAATGGAAGGGAAAAAGAAGTTACAAGCAAGATTACGACAGACTGACGTAGCTTTCCACTCAACAAAACATTTTCCTAATATTTAAACAAGTACTCTCTAGAAATGACAAAATTCAAGATTACTAGTCAATAACATCGCCATGTTACACATATCCAATACCGCCATGTTACATATATCCATCAGAAACATCAGTTTTGGGATCAGTACAGAATAAAAGTTAGGGGAAAGATAGTACATGCAGTCATAGTAGAAGCGTTTAAATTACGAAGTTATACAGAAGTATAAAAACATGCACAGAAAATTACAAATGAATTTAGGAAAATAGAACTAATATTCTACTGGCACATCGAAGGAATGAGCCTGAGCAGAGTGGGAAGAAAAATTGTAAAGCGTTTTGCTAAATTAAAAGGCAAGTGGAATTGGCTTTTGAGTTTGTACAAGGATATAGAAGAAATCTGCTCCTGTAAAGATGACATTAGAGACAGAACATTTGCTTGACCATTTAGTTTCAGTTACGTGTAGAAGGAAACCGATAGCAGAAAAGAGAAAAGAAAAACTGAATATTCGAAGAATAGTTGGAGAAAATGTGAAGTTAACGTAGTGGATTAAACGTGATCCGTAACGAAAGAAGAAGAAAGATTCAAGTCGATGAAAGCGAAGTTTTAAAACGAGTCGTTCAGCACGAATCTGTGGCAGAATTACTTCGTATCCGTAATGGCGTCGGCACATGGCTTTCGTCACGTGTCAGAGGTCGTGCAGTTGGCCTCCGCCATTGTCGGCTGTTGCAGGATCAGCTCGTCGTAATTAGGTTTCCTTTAGGCCCACGCCTGCAACAGCAGGTATTATTTCAATTAGACCGGCGTATGCCGCTCGACCTGGCGCCATTTCGATCGGATCGCTCACGTGCTAATTAGGCCCTGTGTACGCCGCACCTCCTCCTTGCGTCACACGTGCAGCTGCTGTTCCCATTAAACTGCTTATCTAATTACGTAACTCATTCACCGTGACTGATACAGAACGAAGTGCGTCTGAAAAGTTTGCTGTCGGGTCCCATTGGATGAGCATATCAATTGGACAGAAATTAGTCATGACATGCAGCAAGCCTACCGCTTGCTTCTACGCACTTAAAAAACCTTTCGAAACATGTTTCCGAAAGATGTGAAACGTAACGTTGTGCTATCACTCGTTCTACCGAACCAGGTCTACTTCGATGTACTCCGTGTAGGCATGAGTTGTGGAACTCTAGACGGCTAAAACTGACCATGAATATTTGTGCGCGTTACATCTGCAACGTCACATCTGCAGAATCCTCCGATGCGGATTTATACCAATTACGTTCCCACACGCTAATACAACAGCTCCAAACTTGGCAACAATATATAACTGCTCGACGGAAGAAAGTTGCGCAGGTCGCAGCAGCACTCGAGAAAAGAAGTATGAGTAATGCGCTGAATTACAAACCCATATCACTAACGTCGATTTGCATTAGGATTTTGGAACATATACTGTGTTAGAACATTAGGAATTACACTGAAGAAAACGATGTATTACCAAGTACTCAACGCGGATTCAGAACATGCTGTTCTTGTGAAACACAACTAGCTCGTTATTGTCACGAAGTAATGAGTACTATCGACAGGGGATCTCAAATTGATTCCATATTTCTAGATTTCCAGAAGGTTTCTCACACCGTTGCTCACAAGAAACTTCTAATCAAATTGTGTGCGTACGGAGTACCGTCTCAGTTGTGATACTGTCAGAAAGGTCACAGTTTGTAGTCAATGAAGGTCACCGAATAAAACAAAAGTAAAAGGAAGTGTTATAGGCCGTCTGCTATTCGTAATGTATGTAAAGGATTTAGAAGACAATGAGCAGTCCTCTTATAGTGCAGATGATGCTGTCATTTGTCATCTCGTAAAGCCATCAAAAGATCAAAACCAATTTAAAGTGATTTAGACGAATTATCTGTACGGTGCGAAAAGAGGGAATTGACTATAAATGACGAAAAGCGTGAATACATCAACGTAAGTAGTAAAAGGAATAGGCTACATTTCGTTACACGATAAATTATACATATCTAAAGGCTGCGAATTCAGCTAAATACTTAGGGACTGCAATTACGAGTAACTTAAGCCGGAACGATCGAATAGATAGTGTGCTACTAACAAACAATTGGCCATTGAGACAGTTAACAGTAACATATGCCTCTCAGCAACGCGTACCTTAAATGAACTAGGTGTAACAGTTTATAAAACGAATTACCGACACACATGAAACTAGTAGCAATACTGATCATGGAAAAGCTTGAAATTATTTTGAATTTAAACCAGGGGGTCTGCTAATGATCATAATCTATAACTTCATTGCTTAATACAGGGTCTCTATGCCTGTTCAATAACCAACTTGCATTAGAATAGATAACACAGTAAACAGTTCTTTCTTAAACTCGGTTTGAAGCAACTAAACAGAATGCAAATGTAACTACACTGGCTCTGAAGGAGCCTTTGCATCGCTTCATTAACTAACTAGCCTAGAACATGAGGGCCCTTAAACTTTCATCGCTAGAAGAACCATGCTCATTAACAAAACTACGCCAGTATGTATGGGAAACGGTAAGTATTCTTATCACTAATTATCAATTTAGTAAAGAACAACAAATTATAACTCTTTAAACAACAAATGTGCTTTCGTAAACAGTCTTTTGATCTACTCAAAATTATAATTGGCTGTGCAAATGACAACACATTAAATTCAAGTTCAACCACGATACGATTCCTGTCCATGTTTGTGATTTGGGATAATCACGGAGGTAAGATAAGAGTTTTTAGCAACAACACAGCTATTGTTATAATATCAACCAAATTTCACAACTACCTGGTCCATTTGCAGAGTGCCAAATACAAAACAATTTAATGGAAGGCTGGTGACACTGGAGGCGCAATTGGCAGAGGCTGTTAACATGACGGCGAGGCAGTCACGGGAGTACTGTTGGCTTCGCCCTGTTTCATATCTTCTTGGCGTCGTAATTATATTTATAGGGCCAAAAACCATGCCATGATAATGGTATCACCAAATTCAGAATCCGAGGCCCATAAATACTGCCCTTAAGCTCTTCTGGCCTCATTACTTCTTGGGAATATGAGCCACAATGACCCGCTACTGCTAGCGAGGTGTTAACCACAGCACTGTTCAGCCTGGACTCCTTACCCGTCACAAAGGACGAGTTGCCACTTGCGCGCCAACCACACCTTTTCCACTCCGCCAGGCTACTTCCTTAGCTGTGGGGTTTCCCCACATCTTTTACATTTAACCCTACGTTCACTAACTATGGACCAAGTCATTTACAGTACATTACATAACAATCATTTCAGTAGTTATTTAAATTCACAAGCATAATTTAAACAACATTGTTCAAAAATTCAAAAAAATGGTTCAAATGGCTCTGAGCACTATGCGACTTAACTTCTGAGGTCATCAGTCGCCTAGAACTTAGAACTAATTAAACCTAACTAACCTAAGGACATCACACACATCCATGCCCGAGGCAGGATTCGAACCTGCGACCGTAGCGGTCGCTCGGCTCCAGACTGTAGCGCCTAGAACCGCACGGCCTCAAAAATTCACAAAACTGAAACATGTATACATAGTCAAAGAATTTCCAAGACAGCTACAACATTATACATAAGCGATACTATAATATGAGATAGAAATATCGATACAGATACAAAATAGGTGAAAAATAGGTGTTACAGACCAAATTTTGCCCTTTTTCATATGACCGGAGGTGCTGGTCGGCCGGGCTATGCACCATCGATAGAAAAAGGTGGTAGTCACAGGCAGCAAGTCTGAAGGATATGGCAGGTGGGGAATGACTTCCCATGTCAACGTTTCCGAATAAGTTTTGACGGGTTTTGCGACATGGGGTCGAGCACTGTCATGCTGCAAAATGTCTGTCGCTGTATTGTGGCCGTTTGTCTTTCAGTGCTCTGCTAAAACACATCAACGACTTTCGATAACGATCTCCTATCATTGTTTCCGCTGGTTTCAGTAGCTTCGAAAATCTCCTCTCTTCCACGCCCATGTCGGTCTTTGACGTCAAAATCACAGTTCTTGAAGCGTTCAAACTATTCTCTGAAAGCTCTTTCTCCAATAGGTGCCTCACGGTACGTCTTACCCAGCATTTTATCAGCCGGAGCCGCAGATTTCTTCACGTTAAAGCAGAAAATTAAATATTTTCAGGACAAATTTCAGTCATCAGTTGTAAATAAATTTTTATTACCTTTACCACTTTCGACAAATTAATGTGTCATCTTCAGAAGCTTACAAAATTAGGCATATTATAAATCTTTATGCCTTGGCTGTAGATTATCTAAAGTGTAAAAAGTGTATTACAGAAACTTTCTTAGTTTAGCATATTATCTATAACGTCTTTATATGCCTTCGTTATATTTTTTATATGTGCTTTTATATACATGCGTTGCTGCTAGCATAACCGATACATATACGTGATTCAGTATTTGTAAATTATCAAACAGTATTTAAAGTAACCACATGCAAAACGTAAATTTCTGACCATATCATGCCATTATCAATCTATGGAGAAAATGTTGACTGTCTGCTAAACTAAATAAGTTTCTGTAACAAATTTTTTTATACTTCACATAAATGTAAAGCCAAGGTCTAAAGATTTATAATATTCGTAATTTTGTTGGCTTCTGAATATGACGAATTAATTTGTCGAAACTGGTAAAGACAATGAAAATTTTTTCAACTGATCACTGAAATTTATCCTGAAGAAACCAATACTTCGGTTGCGATTCTTGAAATTTTCCCAGCGTACTGAATTTTCTGCGATGCTTCGGGATTGCAGCTGGAAATAATGTGGCAAGAAGTCAATATGATTCGGCTGCAATCTCGAAATCTCATGGAATAATACTAAACTTGCTGAAAGTTACAACCATGATCAAAATAAGAAAACTTCCACAAATGACGAGAACTGTGGTCGTAAGTTGACGTATTCAATCAAGAATGACTTTATGACGCAAGCACAAATTGACTAATATTCTGACGGCATTATGTCAAAGTTTACTGTATGACACTTACCTGTATCAGCACTTGCTGCTACAACGGAAGCATAGTTGTAGACCTAATACTTTTTTATTTATTTATTGTAGTCCACTTCCTAGATACAACAACTCACTTAAGCCCCACTTGGAAGAAACAGTGTTTCCTCACAATAATCAGTTGATAACACATTTCCCAAATTAATTTCTTTGTTTTGGCACTTTGGCGATATTACTCTCTTGGAAATTTGACGTTAGTAATGAAGCTAAGCACAGTGTCCAGCATAGCATCTAAAGTTAGTGGCCGACACACCCAACCCCACTCACACACACACACACACACATACACACACACATACAGAAACACGCTGCACGCACGCAAGCACGTGTACGCACTCGCACAAACAGACGCGTCGGTCAAGACGGGAAGCTGACCAGACGTCAGCGGCATTGACGCAACTGTGTGACGTGGGCCACACCTCCAAACACACAGGCGGGTGTCATGTGACAGACACTTGTTGATCCTGGTCACGAGGCAAGCCGACAGCTTTCAGGGGCAAGTGGCGCGCCTGCCCTCATAGAACGAATACTCGCTGCCGCGAACGGACCGGAGTAAGATGCTAATAGCAGCTGTTGGTACTTTTGCGTTTGCACAATGTAAGTCATGATTTGATTTCAGAAGTGCCCCAGAAACACGTTCACGACTGTTGTATCAGCCGGGACAAAGTTTGCAGAATACGAAGTATCTTATGGCTAGAGGATCTAGAAGATGGCATCGTTTACATCTTACTGGTAGGAGTTTTCCTTATGGGACAAATTTATTATGTTGCAAAACAGCGCCAACATCGAGGTTTATCATCTTTATAAAACTCCCCGGCTTGGTAGAAACTTGGCTCCTAATCAGAAATTTAAATTTGAGTCGAAACATTAATGAATACGTTGAGGCTGTTAATATCTACGATCTCGACATGAGAAATAAGTACTGAAGAGCGGAAGGAGCAACTGTTTGTACCATCCTCAAAAAGGTGACGCTACACAAGTTTCTTACTGCAGAGGGATTTCATTACTTGGAATTGGTTATTAAGTCTTTACAACGCTGCTGCTAAATCGCCTGAAACCATTGGCTGAGTGAATTGTAGGGCCCTATCAACGTGGCTTCGTCTCTGGACGTCGATTCATGATTACATGCTTACCTTTGGGTGGACGACAGAAAAATTTTAGGAGTTATATTAGGAATTACACCTTATCTTCATCGATTTTTGACAAGATTATGACAGCATAGGCCGATCCATGTTATGGGAAACGTTAGAGGAATTTGACACTCCACTGAAGTTCAACCGACTAATTTCAGCTTGCCACACTCAATTAATTTGTCATGTACTATTTGGCAACCAACTACTGCCAGTATTCAGTATTCGAAATGGATTTTGAGACAAGGAAATCCATGGTGTCAATACTATTCAACTTGGCGTTGGAAAAAGTAATCCGGCCGGTGTGGCCATCCGGTTCTAGGCGCTTCAGTCTGGAACCGCGTGACCGTTACGGTCGCAGGTTCGAATCCTGCCTCGGGTATGGATGTGTGTGATGTCCTTAGGTTAGTTAGGTTTAAGTAGCTCTAAGTTCTAGGGGACTGATGACCACAGATGTTAAGTCTCATAGTGCTCAGAGCTATTTGAACCATTTGAAAAAGTAAACCGTGACAACTGTCGAAACATAGAAATGCAAATGGTGCGAGAAGACACAATCCTGGCATTTGCCACCGATGTTGTGATTCTTGGTGACCCCCTGACACAAGTATGACCTGGTACTTCCGGATTTCTCCACAATGCGAAGAAAACTGGACCTATAGTGAATGATGATGAAACAAAATATCTCGTTGTATCACACCGTCAAGCTCTCCTTCCCTGCACTGTTGCTGACGGGCATACCTTTGAACGAATTGAAGTACGTGGAATATCTACAGACTAATGAAACTGAAGTTATGAAAAAATGCATCAACGAATAATAAACGCTAAAATCATGTTCTTTAGTCTGAACAGCTTATTGAAGTCTCGTCTAATAACACAGAAGAATAAAATTCAGCAGTACATGACACTCGTATTGATGGTACCATTATACGGTTGTCAAACATGGGCGACATCGCAACAATTGAAGAACCAATATTTTTGCTTTTGAGAGGAAGGTACTTCGAAAGATGTGTGGACCTTTCTAAAATACCACGAAAGGTAAATGGGAAGGGAGAAGCGAAGAAGATCTGTACCAGCGGTTTGGGTAGCCATACATTGGCCGGATATTACAGCAGAAGAGACTACAGAGGTTTGGTCACGTCTTTCCAGCTGATGGAATCTTCCGTAACAGTCTTCTATTCTCAATCTGCTGGAAAATTTCCAAGGTGACGTACAAGGACGCGATGGAAGGAGCGAGTACTAACAGTCGTTAAACAAGTGGAGTGCTGCAAGTTGCAACTGGAGACAGGCAGCGATGGACTACCATCTGGCCGGCCGGGGTAGCCGAGCGGTTCTAGGCGCTACAGTCTGGAACCGCGCGACCGCTACGGTCGCAGGTTCGAATCCTGCCTCGGGCATGGGTGTGTGTGATGTCCTTAGGTTAGTTAGGTTTGAGTACTTCTAAGTTCTAGGGGACTGATGACCTCAGAAGTTAAGTCCCATAGTGCTCAGAGCCATTTGAGCCATTTTTGACTACCATCTACAGCAGTTATCCTCGCCGTTGTGAGTGACTGACGTCCCTTTCCTATCATTCATTTTTTGATGCAGTCCCTTACAATTTTTTATAGCATGCAACTTTCTCATTTTCCGTCTGCAATATGTGTGTTTTTCTTTCGCTTTCTGCTGTAGCCATCAAAGGCCCGTTAACACAATAAATAATGATGACGACAATGGTATACACTCTTGCCTACCAGAAAACCAAGACATTTTATGGATCTAAATCTATTTGGAGACACAGATATTTAGGGTAGAGGGTCCTCAATTGACCACACTGAGGCAAGGGACCAGTAGTCTCGAATGAATGGGTTTATTTTCAAATTACATTAGAGCAACAACTTAAGCACAATATATCTGTCCAAAGATAGTACCACCAGTCTCACTTGTACGTATTACAAAGGCGTGTATAAACTTTCTGCACTCTCTCAAATATTCCTGTTACCTGTCGTACGTCTACATCTACAGCTACATGATTACTCTGCAATTAACAACAAGTGCCTGGCAGAGGGTTCGTGGAACCACCTTCAAGCTGTATCTTTCTTTCGCGACAATGCAAATGAATTTTTTCGATGTCCTCCGTCAATCCTATCTGATGCAGATTCTACACCGCACAGCAATATTCCAGAAGAGGGAGGACAAGCGTAGTGTAAGCAGCCACGTTCGTTGACTTGTATTTTCTAAGTATTATGCCAATATATGGCAGTCTTTGGTTTCCTTTCCCCACAAAATTATCTATATGATCGTCACAGTTTAAGTTATCCGTAATTGTAACCCCAAAGTATTTAGTTGAATTTATAACCTTTAGATTTGTTTGTATTATCCTGTCGCCGATAAGTGGCAGACTCTGCAAGAGAGGCGCTCTGCATCGCGGTGTAGCTTGCTCGCCAGGTTTCGAGAGGGTGCGTTTCTGGATGAGGTATCGAATATATTGCTTCCCCCTACTTATACCTCCCGAGGAGATCACGAATGTAAAATTAGAGAGATTAGAGCGCGCACGGAGGCTTTCAGACAGTCGTTCTTCCCGCGAACCATACGCGAGTGGAACAGGAAAGGGAGGTAATGACAGTGGCACGTAAAGTGCCCTCCGCCACACACCGTTGGGTGGCTTGCGGAGTATAAATGTAGATGTAGATGTAGATGTAGACATCACACTTTTCATTGTTTATAGTCAGGTGCCACTTTTCGCATCATATAGATATCTTGTCTAAATTGTTTTCCAATTTTTATTGCCCGTGTGACGACTTTATAAGACGGTTAATGACAGTATCATCTGCAAACAATCTAAGCTAGTTACTCAGGCTCTCTCCTAAATCGTTTATGTAGATCAGGAACAGCAGAGGGCCTTTAACACTTCTATATGGAACGCCAGATGTTACTCTCGTTTTCCTCGACGACTTTTCGGCAGCTGCTGCGAACTGTGATCTTTCTGACAGGAACCCTGAATCCAGTCGCACAACTGAGGCGATACTCCATAGGTAAGATAGACACGCAATACGGTTATAAGTGGCTGTGTCAAAAGTCTTCTGGAAATCTAAACTACGGAATCAATTTGACGTCCCCTGTCGATAGCACTCATTACTTAATTAAGAGCTTGTTGTGTTTCACAAGAACGATATTTTCTGAATCAATGTTGGTTGTTTGTCAAAGTCCTACTGCCGATCGACGTTAGCGATATGCGCCTGTAATTCAGCGGATTACTCCTACTTCCTATCTTGGGTATTGGTGTACTTGTACAATGAGGCAGGCAGCTATTCCTATTCAGGGTCTACAGGTTTATGATATATAAACTACTTCTTGCAACTCTATGGAAACGAAATCCACAGGAATGTGATGGGATGAACACATTAGCCACGCAACAAGAGCACCAGTTCCAGTTCAGGGAAAAAAGTATATATATTGCTCTTGTGGCTACAAACATCAAATCAAAGAGGGTTGGTGCACTGTCGTGTTGGAACCACAAATGGGAGTAGCTCCGACAACTGTAGCAGCATATCTCGAATGAGCAGCAGGTAACGGGCGTCACTCCACACTGGGCAGAAGCAAATGAAGTCGTCTTATTTAATCTTCGACAGTTACAGTCAGCAAGTTCATAGATAATCGTAGATGGTAATGCAAAACGCGCCTGGTGATTACATTTTCGTCACTCAAAACATCTCTTTTTTCCAGTGTCATCAATTTTCTGACTGATTTGATATCGTCCACCAAGAATTCCTGTCCTGTGCCAACCTCTTCATCTCAGTGTAGAACTTGCACCGAACGACCTCTACTGTTTGATGGGTGTAATCCAACTCCCTTTAGTTTTTGTCCTCTGTAGTTATTTCTTGATGTAGGAAAAATGTCTTTTCACCCTGCCCCTCCTTATTCCAATGTTTTCTCTATATACCCCTCCCTGTCGATCCTGTGGAGTACCTCCTCACTCCTTAACTTATCAGCCCACCTAATTTTCAACATTCGTCTGTAGCACCACATCTCAAACGTTTCGATTCTGTTCTGTTTCGGTTTTCCCACAGTCCATGTTTCACTATCATTCAAAGCTGTGCTCCAAACGTACATTCTCAGAAATTTCTTCCTCAAGTTAAAACCTATGTTTGATACCAGTAGACTTCACTTAGCCAGGAGTGCTCTTTTTGCCAGTGCTAGTCTGATTTTTATGTTACTCTCAACGCATCTTGTGGATATCTGTTTAAGGAGTAGGGCATTCAGACTATGACATCACGGTATATTTATTCCCTCATGACGTTTGATGTAAGTAAACCACTACGGTCCAAAAGGAACAATGAGGTATATAATTACAACACCAGAAGGAAAAATAATATTCATTATTTGACATTAACGTTGTCTAGGCACAAAGCGGGATGTACAACGCTGCAACATAAATTTTTGAACACTTGCCCAGTGATATAAATTGTCTGACAAACATCAAAGTAAAATATGTGAATGTAAAATGACTGTGCTGCAAAATGATCCCTGAAACCTGAAAGTAACTAATTAACTAACTATCTGTTCATTCCATTCAGGGGATCCTGTGATTTTCTTCCTTTCACTGAGGATACCAATGTCATCAGAGAATCTTATAACATCCTTTCATCGTGAATTTTAATTTCACTCTTGAACCTTTCTTTTATTTCTGTCCTTGCTTCTTCGATGTACAGATTGAACAGCAGGGGAGAAGGACTACATTCCTGTCTTACACACTTTTTGATCAGAGTAATTCGTTCTTCGTCTCCCACTCTTATTTCTTGGTTCTTGTACACACTGTATATTACCCACTTTTCCCTATAGCTTACCCCTATTTTTCTCAGAATTCTAGCATTTTGCACCGTTTTGCATTGTCGAAAGCAACAATTTAGAATGTGTTCAAAACTTTCAGAGAGATTTCCGCAGCCATGTGCCACGTTCCTTTCGTTTCGTGTATAGCCGCATAATAATATTTCGGAGAAATCAAGGTAACAGCGGAATAAACTAAGTCAGATATAAAACTTAAGGACTAAATACGGGAGACTAATGGCAGATACTATTGTACTTGACGTAAAATGAATTTATACATGTTTTACTGGTTTCCAGGTACATTCATCCCTTTTGCCCGTATTAATGTATCCTACTTAGATTCGTCTGTTACGAACGACTTTCGCGTTATTAATCAGTACGTGAGTTGCGAAGCAGTCGTATGGCTCAAAAAGTCTATAATCAAGGTTTCAATCTGATAGAGTAGCCTTATATTTGGTTGAGTACTGCAAGGCATCTCTGTAGGCAGTATTTTGAACATGGAGTCTGGATGTCCAACGTTACATGATTTTTCAGGTCTATTTAAGTGCTTTTGTATATTCGCTTGAGCATTGATACCTCTTTGTTCCATTGGCTTCTCCTTTAGAATACGCGAGGATTGGTATGTATTTTACATTGGATCATCCGAATGTGTCGGTCACTTTGCACATTACTTCCACACCCTTTAAATAGTACCAATGCGAGGTTGCTGCAAAAGTGTAAGAAGGGTAGATTCCTCGACCTCCTAGAAGAGCTACAGATCTTTTGCCATCACAGAAATGTTAGCTGAAATCATATTAATAATCAAGTCATTGTGAGAACTGCCTGCTAGTAAGCAGTGAGGAATATGATGCACGGAGTACAGATTAGATTCTTTGTTTTTTTTTTTTTGTTTGTTTGTTTTTTCGGGCAGCGGCATATGCACTGGTCTTCAGCCGAAAGACATAAAACATACAACAGAAGAAATTTAAAAATAACGTGAAGGAGGAAACATGGTGTACATAGATATAAAAAATGGGTGGGGGGGGGGGGACATTATGGAAGACAATAGACAAAAAGGGGCGACTATAAAATGGAGATAGAAACCGTAAAATAGTAGCGCACACAAAAAAAACCACACACTGGGACAGTTAAAAGAACACAAGGCGAAAGATGACCGTAGCACAAAAGTATCGACGAACGGCGTAGCACATAACAATCACTGCCAGGAACACTATGTACAAGTCCACCACACCATTAAAATCACAGCTCTCGACGCACAGGAGAACAGCGCAAAACACAACCCTGACGTAGCACACTGATGACAATGAGCGAAACGGAGGATCTGCCAGGTACAAGGAGATGAGGGAGAAGGGAAGAAGGCAGGGAGGGGAAGAGAGGGGGAAGATGGGCAGGGGGGCGCGCCAAAGAGGGCCGGGGAAGGAAGGAGATCAGCTTCTGTCGTCTTGTTAATATGTAACAGCCATTAACATAATACTGTGCAAGTACGATGGTTGCAACACTGAACCAACAGAACTTTTTCCATGTTCCATTGTTTCAGATGCATGTACATTGTTAATAATAGCGATTCAGTATATTGGTTTTATTGTACTTTTAACTAAAATCTGTTTGAAGTGGCACAGAAATTAGTACTCTCTACATCCGTAATGGAACGGCAAATCAGACCAGCCATCCATATTGCTAACAACTGGCACCATCTATGAACTGTACAGTAAATAAGAGAAATGACATACCTCGTAGCGATGATCAAATAAAGATAAAGACAGTACAAAAGATAAAATGTTTAAATCAAATCAATTCTAATAGATGCAGCATGCAGCAAGCGCCTCCTAGTGTTTTGTAAATATTTTTAATTTTTTTTTACCAATCTGACGTTACCTGTGTGTTTTAAGGAATAATGAAACAATTGGCTCACAAGGATGGACCTGGGATTTTTTACATCTTCTATGTTTACTGTTAAATAATGTAAGTCAGACAGCAAAGTAAATAATTTCACTTGTATTTTATTTTGTGTTATTCCTATGCAAATTTTAAGTTTTCTAGTAGAGACCATAACTGCTTTTCTATGAATGTTACGTATTACTTAGTTCATACAAAGGGCGCGATACAGCAAATCGATGTGTTCTCCGCAAAGCCTAACTTCGTTATACAGTACTCTTGAATGAACTGTGACAGAATCCCGCTGACGTACTAGGAGATGTATTGAAGCTATGAAATAGTGGTATGTAATCTAATATATAAGCAATATATGCTATGCTACGAGTTGTAACTCTTTGTACTGTCGCTTATGTACTTCTTGTATTTTTTAGCACTGATAGTGGCTAGGCGCTAGCCGAAATCTAGAGTTGCTTTAATAGAGCCTGAAAGGAAAGGACGACTGATTGCCGGTCTCCATCACTTTGAAAGTCACATCACGGTCGTTAAGTGAGTTCCACATTCTTAATAGCAAGTGATGGAATCCTAAGGGGATTATCGGGAATATTCAGTTATTTCTCAGTCTTTATAAATGTGTGGATCTATACAGATAAGTGGTCTTTAACCGGGTACTTGTACATGCTATTGATGAGCTTTTGTGTCTAGTTTCCGAAAAATAACTGAGTCCAGGTTCAATTCTCTCATGAATTATTTTCCCCGAGAAATCATTTTTCAGTACTCCGATTTTTAATGTTCGTTTGCGTATGTGCTCGTTTAAGATTTGTTTATGATTGCAAGACGTTCAGGTGCAATCTATTTGATATGTTTATTGATCTGCCCTCAGCAGAAACAGCAATTCTGGAAACATGTTCCGGAGCAATAATATTTCCTAATTGGTATGCAATTTGCAGCTAAATAAGGTCAGTGCGAGTCGCGGTAATCTTTAAAATATGTGCTAAAGCGAAGAATACTTCGAATCTTTGCTTTCGAATGAGTTATTTTCCGTTCGTTACGTGTTAGAACATACCGTGTGCAGTTACATTTGCTTTGCTCGTATCTGTTCCTATAAGGATGGTACACTAACGATGATAGGTGGTGGTAGGACTGTTGAAGATATGGTTGCAACTTATATTGATTGCAATTTATATTGATGTAATTTATGTCAAAGGGTCATTTATTGTTCCAAGGCGCCATGCAATTTGGTTACTACCTTATATTTCTCTAAAATTAGTCAGATCACGTTGCTGTTCTTTCACGGGTCAGATTCCGTACAAAATGGAATATTTTCAGGGCATTAAAACCGCAGACAGAACATGCTATGTAGTCAAACGTTCAAGTTACAAGACAATGGCAGGTTTCACTATGTACATTACAGACATGGTGACTGAGAATGGCGCTCATAGGCAAACAGGTAGCAATTGGGAAATGGGCATATCGCGTGACGGGCAGCGGATCTCAGCAGTAATAACGGCCTTGCGTAGAAGGAACACAGGAGGCGGTCACTGCGGCTGGCACGTGTCTTCCACGTGTCTGTACCAGCACGTGTCCACCCACGCAGCTTTCCACCGCGGTGCCTGCAGTGCTGTGCCACGCCCCGACTACGTGTGACGTCCATCTCGTCCTTACCTGGATGACCTTCCGTCCCCCGATGGCCGTAACGCCACATACTGGACCGTTATAATTAAAGTCCAACTACTCACGGAGGTAAAGTGTGGACTATAGTTATCATAAAGCTAAAGCGTTAACGCGGAACCGATTTACGCTGGGAAGAAATTAGTTCCAATTTTGACCATCAGGTGCAAGTCTGGCGCAGTGAATGCAAGAAAGACATACAGAAATACTTCCATAAGTAATGGATTAGGATAGGAATGGGACGTTGGCAGAAAAGGTGAAACAAGTGAAGAAGACATAATGCTAATTTTATTATTAACCGCCGCTTACACAATTTGTTCAAATTGGCACCAGAGATGTCGACGAGATGCTGCAGCCGAAAAACGACGTGATTAATTGTTGCTCACAGCAGTTCCGATGGTATCTGAGGAACGTGTTCCTGTATACTGGCCTTCAGATCGGGTATAGATCGAACGTGTCGCTAGTAAACGCGTCCTTTTATACATCCTCAGAGCCAAAAGTAACACAGACACAGATCAGGTGATCTTGCAGGCCACGCATCTAGGAAACATCTGGAGTTTACATGTTCGTGGAATGTTACAATGATATCTTTCACTGGGCGAGCGACATTACGTATTGCCCCAGTTTTTCATGGAAACAGTGCTTTTCATACAGCTGCGCTCTTCCAATGCAGGAATCACACGCTGTACAAGAAGTTCTCAATAACTTTCAGACGACATGGTTCACCTGACAAGCCTACCGCGTGTTTTCTCTTCAGAGGTAAGCGGATCTAAATCCCCTATTCAGTCACTCGTTGACCACGATGGCACCGAAACAGAGGACGACCGAAGAAAGGCAGAAATACTGAATTCAGTGTTCCGAAACTGTTTCACTGCGGAAAATCGTAACACGGTCCCTGACTTCAGCCGTCGCACGGACGCCAAAATGGAAAATATTGAAATAAACGATATCGGAATTGAAAAACAACTGCTATCACTTAGTAGCGGAAAAGCGTCCGGACCAGACGAGATACCCTTAAGATTCTACAGTGATTATGCTAAAGAACTTGCCCCCTTTCTATCAGCAATTTATCGTAGATCGCTGGAAGAACGTAAAGTACCTAGCGACTGGAAGAAAGCGCAGGTCGTTCCCATTTTCAAGAAGGGTCATAAATCAGATGCGAATAATTATAGGCCTATTTCGCTTACGTCAATCTGTTGTAGAATAATGGAACATGTTTTGTGTTCTCGTATTATGACGTTCTTAGATAATACAAATCTCCTTCATCATAACCAACATGGATTCCGCAAACAGAGATCATGTGAAACTCAGCTCGCCCTATTTGCCCAAGAAATTCACAGTGCCGTAGACACTGGCGAACAGATTGATGCCGTATTCCTGGACTTCAGGAAGGCATTTGATACGGTTCCGCACTTACGTTTAGTGAAAAAAATACGAGCTTACGGAATATCGGACCAGGTTTGTGATTGGATTCAGGATTTCCTAGAAGAAAGAACACAACATGTCATTCTTAACGGTTCAAAATCTGCAGATGTAGAGGTAATTTCGGGAGTACCGCAGGGAAGCGTGATAGGACCTTTATTGTTTACAATATACATAAATGACTTAGTTGACAACATCGGTAGCTCCGTGAGGCTATTTGCAGATGACACGGTTGTCTACAAGAAAGTAGCAACATCAGAAGACTCGTACGTACTCCAGGAGGACCTGCAGAGGATTAATGCATGGTGCGACAGCTGGCAGCTTTCCCTAAACGTAGATAAATGTAATATAATGCGCATACATAGGGGCAGAAATCCATTCCAGTACGATTATGCCATAGGTGGTAAATCATTGGAAGCGGTAACGACCGTAAAATACTTAGGAGTTACTATCCGGAGCGATCTGAAGTGGAATGATCACATAAAACAAATAGTGGGAAAAGCAGGCGCCAGGTTGAGATTCATAGGAAGAATTCTAAGAAAATGTGACTCATCGACGAAAGAAGTAGCTTACAAAACGCTTGTTCGTCCGATTCTTGAGTATTGCTCATCAGTATGGGACCCTTACCAGGTTGGATTAATAGAAGAGATAGACATGATCCAGCGAAAAGCAGCGCGATTCGTCATGGGGACATTTAGTCAGCGCGAGAGCGTTACGGAGATGCTGAACAAGCTCCAGTGGCGGACACTTCAAGAAAGGCGTTACGCAATACGGAGAGGTTTATTATCGAAATTACGAGAGAGCACATTCCGGGAAGAGATGGGCAACATATTACTACCGCCCACATATATCTCGCGTAATGATCACAACGAAAAGATCCGAGAAATTAGAGCAAATACGGAGACTTACAAGCAGTCGTTCTTCCCACGCACAATTCGTGAATGGAGCAGGGAAGGGGGGATCAGATAGTGGTACAATAAGTACCCTCCGCCACACACCGTAAGGTGGCTCGCGGAGTATAGATGTAGATGTAGATGTAGAGGGAAACGGACCGAGAATAAAGGTGCACACAGTAATATGCGGCTCTTCGTTCACAACACGCGCTTTAGCAGTACAGCTAACTCGGCAGTTCTGTATATTCCCTACGCCCTGTAGTGCAAAATATGCCTCGTTACTGCATAGAATACTGCCCGACTACATGTCATCAACTTCTGTTCGTGCCAGAAACCGAAGAGCAAATTCAGAACGTTGCTGTGGATCTAGATGTTTCAGTTGCTACCCACACTGGATCTTTGTCGGTAGCTGCAGTTTAATTACAACCACCCTTTATTTCTATACTCCGCAAGACGCCAGACGGTATGTGGCGGAGAGTAAATCTGGTGCTATTGACATACAACCTCCCCCCCCCCCCCCAAACCTTTTTCTTTCGCTACGCGACTGAAGTGGGAGAGGAGTGACTGTCGGTCGTCGTGGTCATTGCGAGAGACGTGTGATGGGGAACTAATGTGTTGCCAAGTTCTACTTGTAACACAGCGCTCTCAGAATTTCGACAGATAACTTCTATTTGATGAACACCGCCTCTCTTGTAGCTTCTGCTTCTGTAATTTGACGAGCATGTTCTTTAATGGTGTACTTGCGTGTGTTCTGACGAGTTGTTGTTTCCGTTTTATGCAGAATATTTCGGTGACCGAGCCAGCCGTCATCAGGAGCTACTAATTTTGCTATTATGTGTACTCCCTGCCTGGTCTCCAACCAGACTGCGAACTACTGATGGTCCTGCGTCGCTATTTGTAGCAGAGGTCGATCCCCGACGCCCACTATTACGCCCCTTGATGCTCTTTTGTTTTGCAGAGTTCCCACTGATATTCCCTGAAACGCAATATTCAGCGTTTCGGAGCTCTGGTGATTATGCTGCACCACAACACTGGCCTCATCGTACTTCATTCACGATTACATTCGAAGCAGTGCTAGGCGACAGCTGACTTATTTGTTTGTTTCAGTCTGGTGTGTCGCTGATGTTCCTTGTATCTCTCCTCGACCGTTCTGATAGTCTGACCCTCGTAATACATGGCTCATTCATATGGATTGCGCTACGCACCCTTCATTCGAAGACCTTAATTGTCTTTAACATTACAGGGCATACAGGTACTGAATTACACTCATGTTCAGAAAAAAACGGAATACCTTGAACGACTAGAGATGTTGTTGTTGTTGTTGTGGTCTTCAGTCCTGAGACTGGTTTGATGCAGCTCTCCATGCTACTCTATCCTGTGCAAGCCTCTTCATCTCCCAGTACCTACTGCAGCCTACATACTTCTGAATCTGCTTAGTGTATTCATCTCTTGGTCTCCCTCTACGATTTTTACCATCCATGCTGCCCTCCAGTACTAAACTGGTGATCCCTTGATGCCTTAGAACATGTCCTACCAACCGATCCCTTCTTCTAGTCAAGTTTTGCCACAAACTTCTCTTCTCCCCGATTCTATTCAATACCTCCTCATTAGTTATGTGATCTACCCATCTAATCTTCAGCATTCTTCTGTAACACCACATTTCGAAAGCTTCTATTCTTTTCTATTGTCTAAACTATTTATCGTCCATGTTGCACTTCCATACATGGCTACACTCCATACAAATACTTTCAGAAATGACTTCCTGACACTTAAATCAATACTCGATGTTAACAAATTTCTCTTCTTCAGAAACGCTTTCCTTGTCATTGCCAGTCTACAGGGCGTTCATATTCACAGGACATACACATCAGTATATGCAGAAATGATTAGCATTTCAATCATCTCTGTAAAGCATATGTCCTGTTGCCTAGCAGGCACAGAGTCCGCCATGGTCCCTGACAACTTGTTCCAAGCGTGATGGCATCGAAGCGTATAAGGTGTGAATGGCTTCCTATGGTGCAGTCATCCATGCTGCATTCATTTGATTCCAATGTTCATCTGTGGTGGTTGGCATTAGGTCACGTAACCCAAACATTTTCTACGATAATGGTGGAAGCAGACGAAATGAATTAAATTTTGGGCTGCCGCCGGGACCTTTTTTTTCATTTTGTTCATCATTGATCGTTATGTTTGGTCGTTGCGGACGTCGCAAGACATCCTGTTCATGTTCGGTGGTTGATCCTTCGACTCAGTTTTTTATTACAGAGGCCAACCGGCTCTCTGACCGAACACGCTGAGCTACCGTGCCGATTTCTGCTTGTTAGGCAGAAATGCTAACCATTACACCACGGCAGGACGATGGTCAACATCACTGCACGAACTGCCTAAGCTGAGTGCCCTCCCCAACACAAACTTCTATTCATTTTTCCCTTAAATATTGTCACTACTGCCAGAGGTCTCCGATATTGGCAAGCACCCCAGCATTGGACCAAATGGGACGTCCTTGTACCATTGGTGATCTTATAGACCTTATAATTAAATGTTTTCCTAAGACATTTAAGTCTCTTTTTATTATCTACGATAATGATCGAAGCAGACGAAATGAATTAAAATATGTGGTGCGGACCGGACTCGAACCCGGGTCTTCTTGCATGCTAGGCAGAAATGCTAACCATTACTCCATCGCAGCAAGTAATAAGACCAGCCTTTGAGCCCCGACAACATCAAAAGTCTTAATTCATTTCGTCTGCTTCGATCATTATCGTAGATAATAAAAAGAGACATAAATGTCTCAGGGAAACATTTAACTATAAGACCAAACATTTTCGATTGACGGCAAGTACGATGCGTCAGAGAAAAAGATTAGTATCCTTTGACTCCAAGAAAGCACTTGCTCGTGCAGCAATCTGCGGTGGTGCATTATCTTGCTGAAAAATGGTGTCTGGGGTGTTGTGCAGGGAGGGTACTGCTACAGGTCGCAGGATGTCATGCACGTAGGTCGCACTGGTCGCAGTGCCCTGGACACGCACCAACTGTGATTTGTGGATACACCCTATAGCACCGCACATCATGCCTTGAGTTGGCGCTGTATGTCTTATGTGAAAGCAATTACTGTGATGCCGCTCCCCCTGTCGGTGGCGAACCAAAATGCGGCCATCTTTCTTAAACAAACAGAACCTGGTTTCGTCCGAAACAGTCTGGAACCGCGCGACCGCTACGGTCGCAGGTTCGAATCCTGCCTCGGGCATGGATGTGTGTGATGTCCTTAGGTTAGTTAGGTGTACGTAGTTCTAAGTTCTAGGGGACTGATGACCTTAGATGTTAAGTCCCATAGTGCTCACAGCCATTTGAACCATTTTTATGAAGGCCTACTTCTAGTCGTTCAAGTTGTTCTGTCTTTTCTGATCATGAGTGTATTTCAAGCAAGATGGAACCCGATCACACTGCACCGGACATATCTTTCACTTTCTTGATGAATATTTCGAGAACAGCTATTGCGTTGTATTATCCCATATTTAGTGTCGCTGGCAGGGATTGCCCTCCATGTTCACCCGATATGATTAAAAAAAATGGTTCAAATGCCTCTGAGCACTACGGGATTTAACTTCTGAGGTCATCAGCCCCCTAGAACTTAGAACTACTTAAACCTAACTAACCTAAAGACATCACACACATCCATGCCCGAGGCAGGATTCGAACCTGTGACCGTAGCGGTCGCGCGGTTCCAGACCGTAGCGCCTAGAACCGCTCGGCCACTCCGGCCGGCCGATATGATTCATTGTGGCTATTTATTGTGGGGCACATTGAACGACACTGTCTACCAGCAGTATAGCACAAGACTGGACGAGCCTGAATCGTGGGTCAGTGTGGTAGCTTGTTTTCCCACTCTTTCCTCTGTTGGCAGTTGTTCCTCTTACTTGGAATACTTTGTTTTACACGCGTCTTGAAGGTACAACAGACGATTTCCAGCGTACAAGGCGAGAACAAGAAACCAGCTCAACATCACTGTCTCCGGACTATCTCGCTGGCGGTGAAGGGAACTAAGGCAGTTCAGGGAAAGATAGATACTTTCTCCGCTCCACCATCTCGACAACTCGTGCTTTCTCTTGTTCAGTGTTAACACCGTCACTTTCTCGCAGCCGATGGGACTCTTCTCGCCTTTCTGTACGTTAAAGCTGCGCTCCCACTGAACGATCTTCAAACAGATAACGCAGAAACCTTTCATTAAATGTTCATCTTATATGGAGCTGTTAGTGTAAATATCCACCTGAAACAGGTCTTGACAGCGGAAATCCTGTGATGCAGGTTGATGCGTCAAGGTTACCACTTCGGCAGGAATCTACAATTACTTGTATACCATTGTTGAATCAACTGGGATAGAACAATATTCTGCGCGAGTAGTGAGATTTGAAAGTTATCTGTTACATTTGCAATTTTCGCTGCTGAAATTATTTCGCGTGTTACTAGCTCGCAAGTACCGATCTACGGATTTGTGCAGGGATTACTTCTTTGGCACCTTCGGTAAGGTGCTCTGAAAGTACCCTTTGAGCTTTCGGTTCTGCGGGCTAGTCAGATTTGAGTGGTTCTCGTGGCAAGCAGTGGACAGCCTGTTTGAAAGGCAGCGGGTTTAAAAAGGCAGCGTTTTTGAAAGGCATACAAACCAATTTCAACTCCAACTTCGTCGGTCTGCTGGTGTCGGTCGAAGGACGTGAATGGGTCACTGCGGTATGGTAGAAGCTGCGAACAGTTGCAATCAGAGCATGCTGATCATTCGCACATGTTGTGCAGTTAATAATTCAGTGTTTGCTTGATACGTAAGTGGAGATCACGGGGCCGTTTTCCATTTTGCGATGTTATTTTTGTGGCTTTGTGAAGAGACTGGTCTTCGATGAACGGTACAGAATCTATTCTCTATTAATCCATCTACGTGGTAAATGATTTAAACTCACCACTCTCCCAGCCAATAAGCTTCATTCATTATCCTTCGGTACATACAAGGGTTGGAACTTTAATAGTGGCAACTATTTATTTACAGCTGGTACAAAATAGAAACGTTTTCAAAGTTTTACTGACCTTCAAAGTAGTCACCAGCATTGTGTATAACCCGTTGCCAGCGATGTGGAAGTCGTAGGGTACCCTTAGCAGAGCCAGTTGTGTTGACAGTTCGAGCGGCGCGGTCTATTGCCCGACGAATTTGTAACAGTTCTGAAGCGAATGCCGTGAAGTGTTTCCTTCAGTTTAGAAATCGAGTAGAACTTACGAGGACGTAAGTCAGGGCAGTGCTGTTGGTGGTAGAGCACGTAGCAGCCCCATCAGTCAAAGAAATCAGTAACAGCTTGCACTTTACGTTCTTGAGCGTTGTCCTGCAAAATGATGGTCAGGTCCTGCAGAAAGTGTCATCACTTCTGTCTCTATGCTGTTCATTTTTGGAACACAACCTACGACCAGCTTAGAGAGCATTTTGACAGTAGTGAGGACGGTCACAAATGCAGACACAGAAGTCCTGATATTGCCTCTGGCACCGTGTTTAAGGAAGAAGAGAAAAACAAGACACTCTTCCAGGGAATGGCTTAAAATGAGAGATTTACTCATGAAAATCTGCTAAAGGAAATATTACACTCAAAACCTGATAATTACATCAACTTTCTTCGAATGGAAAAGAAAATTTTTAAAAACTTGCCAAGGCCCTCGTAAAAGAGCAAACTTGTCTGTCAGTTTCACTACGTATTGGTCAAACAAGTCGTACACGTAACAACAAGGTTTGTTAATTTAACATTGCTTTTGAAGCAGACGCTTTTCTAGTGTGACGAATTTTGACACTAGTGGCAATGGCTACAAATGCAGATAAAGCATTTCTAACCCTGACTCTGGCACCGCGTTTAAAGAATAAGAAATAAACGAGAGAGAAATATACGTATGAAAACCTGTTAATGGAAATGTTACCTTCAGAACCTGGTGAGTGCATCAACTTTCTGGAGACGGACTGCGGAACGTTTAACAAATTGTTTAGAGTTACTTCGTCCTCACATTGAATAAGAAGTCGCAACTACACGAAAATTTATTATCTTTTTCTTGGTACTCTAATGACAGTGCAGTAAAATACC
This sequence comes from Schistocerca americana, assembly GCF_021461395.2. Lineage (NCBI taxonomy): Eukaryota > Metazoa > Arthropoda > Insecta > Orthoptera > Acrididae > Schistocerca > Schistocerca americana. The sequence goes on from NC_060120.1 coordinate 188,840,243, forward strand.
ACAATGTGGAAACACAGAGCTCACATCATCCATAGAAGAACCGGAGGACTTCGATTTCTTTTATTTCATTGCACTACCGCTTTTATGACATGCGTAAAATACTGATTTTGTTCGTAAGATCTTCCTGTGTAAAAAGTGAGAAATATGTGGCACGTCCATCATTTTGGTAAATGTCAGCGCTATTTTAGTTTTACCTTTGATCGTAGTTTCCGTCGTTGTAGAAACTCACCGTACAGTGAGATAAACTGCAATAAAACAATTTTTCACTATGCATATGCGGCGGAACATCGATACAAACAACTACCGCCATCTTGTCTAACTTTCCGTCAAAGTATTTCGCAAACACGTTAAACACGTCAGACACGATCTGCGCTTGACAAACAGCACCGTACACGGCCAAATATTTGGCAAGCCTAGTTAAGTTTGACAAGGTGCTGGATCGTTTACGGGGGCCTTTACACCGACGGCGCGAAGGAACCGCACTGGATTCGCTGAGGGGGAACTCAAAACTGCGGGCACTGGTGACCGAATCGAACCGTCACCGTTATAAGAGGTGTTGGTATAGACTAATTCGAATAAAGAATTCCACACAACATATGTTCATTCTGTGTTGTTTACAGAGACACAGCTGGTTACAAAGATAAGTTTTCATTTCGCTTGTTGGTAATCAAGTTGTTAAGGCCTTATTTACCGAATGTCATTTTTGTTTTAAAATTCGAGCTTTGAAGTTGTCCTTGGGTTTAACTAAGTGAATTTTTTAGATGTGATTTTGATTATGATTTGTGGGCCAACACCTACGCCAAGGCGTCTTTCTCGCAATGTATCGATATCACTTCACCGTTCATATGATCTTTGACTAATATGTTGCCGTTGGAGCCCAACGCCCTCTGGTGTGACAGCTCCGGACATGAGGGCCGGTTCGTTGAGCAGTATGAGCTGAGGAACAAAGCCTCTTCGCCGCGGTGTTAGCTATTGGCGGGCGACCAATGCTGGGGTCACGTTACCCCGTGTAAGTTATCGAGTACCGACGTTGCTTAGCTGTGGTTGATCAGAAGGGCGCCGAGCTGTCAGGGCAGTGTTCACTGTCTTCTTGGACTGTCTTCCTTTTGTTTGTTGGGTTCAAATGGCTCTGAGCACTATGGGACTTAACTTCTGAGGTCATCAGTCCCCTAGAACTTAGAACTACTTAAACCTAACTAACCTAAGGACATCACACACATCCATGCCCGAGGCAGGATTCGAATCTGCGACCGTAGCGGTCGTGCGGTTCCAGACTGGAGCGCCTAGAACCGCTCCGGCCGGCTCTTAAAGAATATTGAGTCATCTTAAGATCATTTTGAACTTTCTGTGAATTACTTAAATTGCCACTGAAATTTAAATGAGTTTCTGATAACTTGTTTTTTTTTAATTAATTTAAAAATAAATAAAAGCTCAATTGGATGTTATGTAAATGAAACTGTGTAAAATAAATTTGTGTTCTACCAGTGAAAGAAGTGTGTGAAATCCACGCTGGTCTAGCCCTTCCCGGTTTTCCTTCCTGGCTGAATTAAGAGGCCTTAGTTGTCACCATTTCAATACCACTATGTTGCTTAAACATGTTGCACGTATTTACAGATGCTCGGTATGCCGATGAAGTATTTGTGTACGGTAGTGATGTGGGCCAAAGCAATGAATTAAAGTTTGAACCAGTACTAGAATTCTAAACCAGGCCTGAAGTTTATGAGGAATATACTGTAATCATTGCACCACACTGGCTATGCAAGTAGGAGCACTGCACGGATTACCTCAGTATGTCTCCCTCCCAATACAAATTCTAATTCATGCCTCAACCGATTGCTATTACCTTTCTAAACTCGCATCAGTAATACTGATGCTGCCAATATTGGAATAGCTTCTTAGAAGTTATTGAAATAATCCTCGGGAATAGATGAGGGGACTGGCAATGTGCTGAAGCATGAGTTGGAATCTGTATCGGGTACAGAGACATACTAGAGTATTCCGTGCAGCTAATGTATTTGCAGTGCCGGTGTGGTAATGGCTACCTCATCTGTTTACTAAGCATAAGCCCTGGGTTCAAATCTCACTGCTTCTACAAATTTTAACTCATTGCTTTGGCGTAGATCATTATCATAGATAAAGGCAGGACTCGATATGTCTCAGAACATTAACCGTATATGATTAATATTTGTGTACAGGCTCTCTAATGGAAACACTGCTGCTGTTCGTGAAGAATTTGCGAGACCGTTTTCTAACAGAAGAGTAACAGATTCAAGATTGTTTACTCGTGTTTTCATTAAACTGCCTGACAGATGTGCAGGAGCCAGCAGTCACATCTCATCAGAACATGTAAATGAACAGAATGTGGATGAAGTAGAACGCACTGTTCAGTTGCTTGAATGACTGTAGTCCTCTAGCAAGAACAAGCAGAATGTCAACACGTTTCAATTTTCGATAAGCATAAATATGGTAAACGTTACGTATGCACGGGCTCTGTCCTTATTATCCATAGCGAATTCAACACCTACGAAAACATGAAGATAGACTATTTAATTTTTATCGTTGGCTAATTGAAAATCGACGAGTAATCTCATTAATGCTTTTCCCTGATGAAGCCACTTTAATTCCTGACGGTGTCAATTACACGCGTGGCTCGACGTAAAGCCAGATGCTTTTGTGGAGACATATTTTAAACACCGCTTCTCTGTTAATGTGTGTTGTGGTACGATAGCGAATCCGCTAATTGGGGTCGTTCGTCTACGACATCTACATCACACTCCGCAAACCACTTAAGGGTGTATGGCGGAGGGTACTTTTTGCATCACTAAGTACTTTTTATACCACTAACTGAGCCCTACAACCCTGTTCCACTCGCGAATAGCGCGCGGAAAGGATGATTGTTGGTAAGTGTTCAGTGAGAAAAATTTACGTGTGCAACAATAAGAATGCAGTGGTTCAAAAATGGTTCAAATGACTCTGAGCACTATGGGACTTAACATCTTAGGTCATCAGTCCCCTAAAACTTAGAACTACTTAAAGCGAACTAACCTAAGCACATCACACACATCCATGCCCGAGGCAGGATTCGAACCTGCGACCGTAGCAGTCACGCGGTTCCGGACTGAAGCGCCTAGAATGCAGTGGGTATGTATACACGTCTGTTGGACGAATGTTATGAAAACAAACACTCCAAATCGACATTTCACAACAATTAATCTGTAAAAAACGCACCACATGTTATAAGGAAAGCATGTAAACCGTCTGAAGATGAATCATAACGATTCGAAACCGGTAACGGTGCCCTTTGAATAAAGGAACTGAAAGTAAATTTGTGGCTGGTTGCTGTCCCAACACCATCAACATTTGTCTTCAAATAACGGCCGCCGTCTCCAACTATGTCATCATATGACAAAATTGCACAGTCGCTGTATTGGCTCTAATTTATCGAATGTTCTCCTCGTGGTCATCACGTAAGACGTATGCGCGGGGGGAAGGGGTGCGGGGGGAGTAATATGTTGTCCGAATCTTCCTGAGAAGTGCTCTCTCGAAATTCCAATAGCAAATCTCGTGGTGATACACAATGCCTCTCTTGTAACATCTGTCAGTGGAGTTTGTTTAGCATCTCCGTACCGCTCTCGCTCCGCCTAAACGATCTCGTGACGAAACGCGCCGCTCTTTGTTGGAACTTCTCTCTCTCTCTTCAATCAGTCCTACCAGGTAGGAATCACCTATACATGAACAGCATTCTAGAATCGGTCGAACAGGCGCCTTAGAAACCACTTCCTTCGTAGATGAGCTACCTTTCCTTAAGATTCTTCCTGTGAATCTGAGTCTGCTTCAGCTTTTTCCCACTATTTGTTTTATGTTTTCAGTCCACTTAAGGCTCCTCTGGATAGTTACTCCTAGATATTCTACGGTAGATACTGTTTCCAACGGTTTGTCATCAATACTGTTGCTAAACAGAAGTGAATTTCTTTCCTTTGGAAGCGCAAAAATGTATAATGTGTGAGAAATCTTATGGGACTGCTAAGGTCATCAGTCCCTAAGCTTACACACTACTTAACCTAAATTATCCTAAGGACGAACCCACACCCATGCCCGAGGGAGGACTCGAACGTCCGCCGGAATCAGCCACACAGTCCATGAGCATGCGTAAGAAGTTACATTTATTTACTTCCAGGATCAACTGCCAGAACCTGGACCGTTCATCAATTCCCTGGAGGTCATTCTGCAAATCGTAGCCCTCTGGTGTTGCTACTTTTCTATAGACAACCGCATCATCTGCGAACAGCCTTTAAGAGCATTCGACGCTTTCTTCTAGATCATTTATATATATTGTCAACAGAACGGTCCTATTTCACTTTCTTATGGTACATCTGTCGTTTTTGTTTCGTTAAGAGCGGCATGTTGAGTTCTGTCTGCATTGAAGTCTTGAGTTCAGTCGCAAATCTGCTGAGATGCTCTATAAGCCCGTTATTTTATTTTTTTCAGTAAACGGCAGTGCGGAACTGTGTCAAATGTCTTCCTAAAGTCAAGACTAAAGTAAAGCCTGAGCACCACTGTCTACGGCGCTGTGGATCTCTTGCAGGAATGGAGCGAGCTGTGCTTCTAGCATCTCTGTTTGCGGAATCCATGTTGATTTTTATACACAAGGTTTTCATTCTCCACAAACGTTATAATTCTTGAACGTAAAATTTGTTCCACAATTTTACAACAGATGGACGTCAACGATAGATGTCTGTACTTGCGTGCCTCTGTCCTGCGGCACTTCTTAACGGGAATGACCTGCGCTTTCTTCGTTGCTGAAGTGATCTACAATAAATTACTGCTAGAAGCGTAGAAAGTTCTTTCACGTCTTATAGGTATCTCATCTGGTCCTGACGACTTTCCACCGCTTAGCGATTTTTCTGTTCCGTGATCGGTTATCCCAATATCTGCCGTTATGACGATTGAAAGGAGGGACCGTGTTACGATCTTCCATGGTGAAACAATTTCGGAAGATCGAATTCAGGATTCGGCCTTCCCTCTGTTATCTTCCGTTCCAGTGGCAGTATGGTCACTGAGTGAGTGAATAGATGATTTTATCCTACTTACTGATTTTAGATACGACCAAAACATCTTAGGGTTTTTACTCAGATCGGTTGACAAAGTCATTGAACGCTTCTCTCATTCCTCTCCTAACGCTCACTTACGCTTGCTTTAACTTTTGTTTGTCAGCTAAGTTTTTACTTCTTTTGAATCTGAGATGTTCTCTTCGTTTACGTAGCAGTTTTCTAACACGGCTATTAAACTAAGATGGGTCTTTCCCAACCCTTAACACCTTACTCGGAACACTTTTTTCCATGGAATATTGCAAGATGCCTTTGAATTTTTTCCATTTGTTCTCCACATCTGCGTCCCCATCACCTAATATTTAATGGCGACTGTCTAGATATTCTGAAATTTGCATTCTGTCACTCTTCCTAAGCAAAAATATCTTCCTATCTTTGTTAACATTCTGAGTAAGGCCCGTTGTCATACATGCTCTCACAGCCTTATGATCATTGACACCTTCCTCTACTTTAACTGATTCGATAAGTTCAGGTCTCTTTCTTGCCAGGAGGTCTAAGACGTTACCCTCTAGAATTGGTTCTCTATCTGTCTGCTCACAGTAATTTTCGGACAAGACATGCAGAACAATGTCATCATCTGGGATCAATTTGGTAGCATGGCACTCCCACTCTATACCTGGCAAGTCACCCCCCTGCTACAACGGTATGGTCAGGAAAGTTATTAACCACATTCTGCAAGTTCTGTCTGAAGCACTCTACCACAAGAGCTCCTGAACCAGGCACTCTATAAAAGCACCCGATTACCTTTTTAGACAATCTTTGATACTTAACCTCACCCACATGAATTCACAATTGGTATCCACGATAACCTTACGATAAATATTCCAATCTCAACTTAGGATTTCGCCCGGTTTCAACCAACTTTCTGTTCCTGATAGCCGGCCGCGGTGGCCGAGCGGTTCTAGGCGCTTCAGTCCGGAAGCGCGCGACTGCTGCGGTCGCAGGTTCGAATCCTGCCTCGGGCGTGGATGCGTGTGATGTCCTTAGGTTAGTCAGGTCTAAGTAGTTCTAAGTTCTAGGGGACTTATGATCTCAGATGTTAAGTCCCTTAGAGCTCAGAGCCATTTGAACCATTTTACTCCTGATACTATTCTAATTCTGGGACCTTTCCTTAGGTGCTCCCGAAGTTTATTAATATCGTATTAATCTTTTCTATTTCTGATCTGCGACGACGAACATTCTCTGAGGGCACTCTAGCTAATTTATCAGGCAAATAGTCTTTGATACCACGGGAGGATTTCTCTAACCTAAGAAAAACGCATGTGCACGCCACATGTACTCCGCTACTCCGCTACCCTAACAGTCACTGGTGCACGCCTGACCTATTAAGGGGAACCCTACACTTCTACATCTGTGCGCGGAGGTCGAGAAATTCGCATCCAAAGCCGCCGCAGAGTTGTCTGGGCCTCTACTTTAGATCTTCCACTCTGCTCCAAACCAGAGGACCGCGGTCAACCCTGAGAACGATGCTACAAATAGACATCTTAACCTGCACCCCGCGTGCGAGGCTGGTTGCCTTCACCAAATCAGCCATCCGCCGAAAGGAGCCGAGGATGTACTCACAACCCAAGCGACAGGTGTCATTCGTGCTGACATGTACCACTCAGCCGGTTACACCCAGTGCTCCCGATACCCACGGCAGGGCCTCTTCCACATCATGGACGAGACCTCTCGGCAAACATGCCGAGTATACAGTGGCGTTCTTTCCCGACTTGCCTACTATTTCCGTGAGGGACTCCATCACCCGTCTAACATAATCACTTCCAATGACAAGCATACCCACCCTCTGCGCTTGTCCGGACTGGGCAGATAAGTCAGCCGCTGGCCCAACAGGAGAGGCATCCCGTGCTGGCTCAGAGTTATCAACACTGGGTAGCGCCTCGTACCTGTTGCTAAGACGTAGGGAGCCAGAAGTGCGACCTGCTCTCTCTTTCGTCTTCCGCCCAGTGAACGCACACCCACCTCTGTCTGCCACTCGAGTGAGGACAGACCGGGCAGATGTTGCGTATCAGAAGATGCAGCGACGCCGGGATCACAAGGGGATTCCAAAGGCACCGAAGGCGTCGCTTGTCTCGTCATCAGCACCCCGATATCGTCGCAGCTTCGATCATTATCCAGAAGCATGTCGACGGCAGCCAACGCAGCTTCCAGCTGTTTACGGACAGCAGCCAATTCTCCTTGTGTCCGCTCACAAAAAGAACAGGTCCTAGCCGTACTGTACTGTCTAAAAAATTGATGTAAGACCTCAAACGGCGCTACTGGCTTGGAACGTACGCAAAATATTACGAGAAGAATAACGAAACACTAAAAGCTGCTCTGCAGATTTATGACTATAACCTGTCAAACAGAAATGAATTTCTCTACTGAAGTGGATGTATCTACAGTTATCTATCGCTAGAAATTCTGCTTACCCAAGAGCTAATGCACGAGATAAGTATGCAAACTAGAATGCATTGATCTGAACTGTATGCTGTGCACCAGCACGAGATTTAAACTTAGTGGACGTGGAGCTTCCGGCGGCAGGAATATTACCCAAGAATGTATACCAAGATTTGCGCAAAAACAAAAACTTTGAGTAATTTCTGACCTCTAGTCTACACGGCAAAATACACAGGTAGAGATCACTTCTTTGCAGAAGCACGTAAAAAAAAAAAAAAAAAAAAAAAATCTATGTATCAAACAACTGCTGCAACTACCGTCTGCCGGTACACTGGTGCTACTGCATGAATTGTTTTTGGTAATTACGAACAATATTGAAAATTATTATCAGCTACCATGTTCCTGAACGTTGTTCATTTTTTCTGTCCAAAATACGTGCCACTGTCAGTACGATTTTAACTGCAGACTGAATACGAGCACTGCGTCATCAGCTACGCATTCACGCTAATTTGCAGTTCCATAGCTACACCGATTGTCTTCAGCAACACTCAGTATGCGATTATCACTTTAATTTTCGTTATACGTGGTCTTTGTCGCTGTGGTAATACTCGGTCAATCTCAGTTACGCAGAATACACATTCTACATAGAAAATACGAAAGACCAACAGAAAAAAGGATAATTTAAAAGGCATTCCTGAACGCGCAGGGTGCATTAATGCCGCTATGTTTTGACGAAGCTGAAATAAGTCCATGTTTCCTTAGTAACACGGCAGGGCAACTCGCCTGTTGACTTGCATTCAGCGAGTGTTCGCCCCTGTGATGGCGAGTGAGCAAACTGCCCGTCTCGAGCTTCCGCACCGCGTGCAAAGTGATTGATGGGGAACGGACATCGCTCATGTGGTTAAGCACGCAGATACAGTGCTGTGCTGCACATCGTAAGGAAGGTGGTGAAAACTGGCTGTCTGTACGCTGTAGCAAGAGAACGTAGCTCCCGCGGGAACAGTAGAAGCGGAGAGAGAGAGAGAGAGGAGCGTTGTATCCAGGTCAGCAGCAGGTGTCTGCGCACGTTGTGCTGCAGCTGATCCGGGCCGCCCCCACGTGTCTGCGCCCGTGGCTGCGTGCCCAGCACGTGTCAGCGACAACCAGACACGAGTGTGCCCTGTGGCGGCTGCTGCAGGCGAGAAACCTCAGACGCGCTTGCACGTGTGCCCTAGCGTCCGTGACGCACCCTGCCCGCTGTCTGTTGTCGCAGACGCCAAGCCTCTCCTCCTACTAGTCAATCTACGGAAAGTACAAGGCGGGGCCCAATACATGGAATTAGATAGACCTATAGATAGACCTATATATCTATCGTCGATCAGTTGTTGAATTTTGTAAGACGTACTGGTTCAAATGGCTCTGAGCACTATGGGACTTAACTGCTGAGGTCATCACTCCCCTAGAACTTAGAACTACTTAAACCTAACTAACCTAAGGACATCACACACATCCATGCCCGAGGCAGGATTCGAACCTGCGACCGTAGCGGTCGCGCGGCTCCAGACTGTAGCGCCTAGAAACGCTCGACCACTCCGGCCGGCTGAAACACGTATAATGTTCGAGTATAATGACTTTTCTGGAGACTAGAAATCTACTCTGTAGGAATCAGCATGGGTTTCGAAAAAGATGATCGTGTGAAACCCAGCTCGCGATATTCGTCCACGAGACTCAGAGGGCCATAGACACGGGTCCTTGACTTCCGCAAGGCGTTCGATACAGTTCCCCACAGTCTTTTAATGAACAAAGTAAGAGTATATGGACTATCAGACCAATTATGTGATCGGATTGAAGAGTTCCTAAATAACAGAACGCAGCATGTCATTCTCGATGGAGAGAAGTCATCCGAAGTAAGAGTGATTTCATGTGTGCTGCAGGGGAGTGTCATAGGACCGTTGCTATTCACAATATACATAAATGACCTTGTGGATGACATCGGAAGTTCACTGAGGCTTTTTCGGATGATGCTGTGGTATATCGAGAGGTTGTAACAATGGAAAACTGTACTGAAATGCAGGAGGATCTGCAGCGAATTGACGCATGGTGCAGGGATTGGCAATTCAATCTCAATGTAGACAAGTGTAATGTCCTGCGAATACATAGAAAGAAAGATCCCTTATCATTTAGCTACAATATAGCAGGTCAGCAACTGGAAGCAGTTATTTCCATAAACTATCTGGGAGTACGCATTAGGAGTGATTTAAAATGGAATGATCGCATAAATTTGATCGTCGGTAAAGCAGATGCCAGACTAAGATTCATTGGAAGAATCCTAAGGAAATGCAATCCGAAAACAAAGGAAGTAGGTTACAGTACGCTTGTTCGCCCACTGCTTGAATACTGCTCAACAGTGTGGGATCCGTACCAGATAGGGTTGATGTAAGAGATAGAGAAGATCCAACGGAGAGCAGCATGCTTCGTTACAGGATAATTTAGTAATCGCGAAAGCGTTACGGAAATGATAGATAAACTCCAGTGGAAGACTCTGCAGGAGAGACGCTCAGTAGCTCGGTACGGGCTTTTGTTGAAGTTTCGAGAACATCCCTTCACCGAGGAGTCAAGCAGTATATTACTCCCTCCTACGCATATCTCGTGAAGAGACCGTGAGGATAAAATCAGAGAGATTAGAGCCCACACAGAGACATACCGACAATTCTTCTTCTTACGAACAATATGAGACTGGAATAGAAGGGAGAACCGATGGAGGTACTCAAGGTACCCTCCGCCACACACCGTCAGGTGGCTTGCGGAGTATGGATGTAGATGTAGATGTAGATTTAAACCAGATAACATTTACGTGCTAACTAAACTACTCGTGGTATTAACATTGCTGCTAATTTTCCAATCGCAGTGCAGGTAAGGTGACAACATTAAACTGCGAAATATAGTAATAAAGACCTTTTATAATCCGGAAGGTGATTTCCCAAAGCACTTGAAAATTAGAATAATTTCATGGAAAGCACAAAAGCGTGACTGGTGTAAACCTCTCACTACCCGTCGACGTGGAAGTACATTCTGAGTCCAATCAAATTGGTGATTCTTAATGGAAAGATTTGTAAAAGTTTTTTTGACAAGCTTTTTATATGTTTTCGAGCACGCTGAATCAGAATTTTCGAAGTCCCATCAAAATATCGGCCCTGAAATGTGTCAAAAATTGAAAACAAAACACGAAAAATTGACGCTTTTTTTAGATTTTTCGCTTAAAACTAGAAAACGACACAATTTTCAGCAAACTTCACTATTTACGAAAATAAAGAAGACAAAATTTCTCAAGAAATGGTCTGGGTGATTTTTTTCATCATGTCAACCGTATTGCGTGTATTGCTTGTTGAATTTCGCTTAAATTTCATGAGCCACCACCAAAACCTAACTCTCATCCCTCAATATGCTACGATGTTCATTCAGACGGTAAAATGAAAGTTTTCATCACTCCTACAATTAAAAGTTCTCAAATAATTTATGACAATTACGTAGTAATTATGCTTTATTTGGCGTTTAGTGTAATAATCATCATATTATATTAGTAATAAAATGATTTTAAAGAAATTTCAAAAAAATTTCATCCTTTTCGCCCTTCGTGCACCACTGCCTTCGTCTTTACTTGATTCGTCTGCAGAATGCGAATATGTATTTGGTGGCTCATGTAAGGTAATAGATGACTATTTCCACTTTACATCAGATAATAGGTAAATAATTAGAGGAAAGAAAATTGAGGATGTGTTAGATGACGGTTAGTTTGGCTTTAGGAAAGATAAAGGCACCAGAGAGGCAAGTCTGACGTTGCGGTTGATAATGGAAGCAAGAGTAAAGAAAAGTCAAGACCATTCATAAGATTTGTCGACCTGGAAAAAGCATTCGACAATGTCAGAAGGAGCAAGATATTCGAAATTCTGAGAAAGTATGGTTAAGTTCTAGGGAAATACGGGTAATACACAATATATATAAGAGCCGAGAGGGAATAATGAGAGTGTTCGACCAAGAACGAAGTGCTCGGAGTAAGAGGTTTGTAAGACAGGGATGTAGTCTTTCGCCCCTACTATTCGATCTGTTCATCGAAAAAGCAGTGATGGAAATAAAAGAAAGGTTCAGCAGTGGGATTAAAATTCAAGGTGAAAGCATATCAATGATAGGATTCGCTGATGACATTCCTATCCTGAGTGAAGGTGAGAAAAATTACATGATCTGCTGAATGGAATGAATAGTCTGAGTACAGATTATGGACTGTGAGTAAATCGAAGAAAGACGAAAGTAATGAGAAGTAGCAGAAATGATTAGAACAGTGAGAAACTTAACATCAGGGTTGATGGTTCCGAAGTAGATGCAGTTAAAGAATTCTGCTACCTAGGCAGCAAAATAACCACCGACGGACAGAGCTAGGAGGACATCAAAAGAAGGCTGGCACCGACAGATAGGGCATTCCTGGCCAAGATAAGTCTACTGTTATCAACCATAGGACTTAATTTGAGGAAGACATTTGTGAGAATGTATGTTTGGAACACAGCATTGTATGGTTGTGAAACAGGACTGTGGGAAAGCCGGAATAGAAGAGAATCGAAGCATTTGAGGTATGGTGCTACAGATGAATGTTGAAAATCAGGTGGACTGATAAGGAAAGGAATGAGGAGGTTCGGCGCAGAATAGGAGGGGAAAGGAATAGGTGGGAAACTCTGACAAGGAGAGGGAATAGGAAAGTACATCTGTTAAGACATCAGGGCAGACTTCCATGGTACTAGAGGCAGCTGTAGAGGACAAAAACTGTAGAGGAAGACAGTGATTTGAATAAATCCAGAAAGTAATTGAGGACATACGTACAAGTGCTACTCTGAGATGAAGAGGTTGCCACAGAAGAGGAATTAGTGGCGGGCTGCATCAAACCAGTCAAAAGACGGCGATTAAAAAATAAGTTAGTAGTAAAACCAATGTATAAGGTTTGTTACAATAATGAAGTAATAAGATATCACAAGGGGAAGTTAGAGTAATAAGAACATGAAGTATGGCTTACCTTCGTCCGTATGCAATGTTCACAAGAAAGATTTGGCTCTGACACATACCGCTATGTTGTGTGCTACGATCATACTTCTCGTCCTCCATTTATTCGGGTTTCCTTGCTCCTTCTTCATCACCAGTCGTTTAACGAACTGTGGATAGTATCAGGGATGAGGACCTCGTTCTGTAAGAAACACTTCTGAAGGGGCTTCTTCCATTGTATTGTAAACATGCGAAGGAATACATTCGAGAAGTATGTCTCCTGCTGTTCCAACCACAGGTCGACGCTCTTCCTATCGAGATGACCCATCTCCTCAGCTCTGAAATTGTGCTAACTTCAACACGAGCTACACGCCACACTATTGGTCTGTCAAAAAAAGTCACTCAGATCTATTTCGTGGGGCATTTTATCCTCTTACACAAAAAGTCATCTTCACCGTAACTTACTACGTTTCCGAGTTACAAGCGAAAAATCCAAAAAAGACCCATTTTTCGTCGTTTATTCCAGTTTGACAATTTTGGCGTCGAAATTTTGGGGGCCTTTGAAAAATCTGATTCAGCACCCTCAGAAACGTATAGAACGCCTGTCAAAAAAGATTCTGAAACTTATGCTATTTGGCCTTCCTGGACAACATTTGACTGGACTATATCTTGGACGAACTGTACGATATTTGAAGTAAAAATCTTCAGTCCTTCACTCTCCATAAGTGTATGATGGTCAATAATTTGCTGCCAATTATTTCATATTTTTCAGAGAGTTCAAGTATTGGAAAGAATGCATTTGAAAAGCTTCGGTCCCAGATGATGACTATTAAAGTTGCACTGGGTTACAGGTTGCGGTTAAAATTGGAGCCGTAGTGATGATTTACTTTCGCCTCAGTTATTAACATTTTCTTCCTCAAACATACAGTACATCAGACGTAGTGAGTTCTGAGTAACAACTACATTTCTCTTGCTATCGATTAATATTCTCTTCTTTTTCTAAAACACAGTTGAAGTTGGACAATTTGACCTTATTAACATGTTAATGCAATTGTAATTGCAACGTAGTTTTGAACTAGAGTATATTGTTCAACAAATAACAAGAGGACAAAACAAGTCAATAGTTAATGAAAATATTCGTCGTTGAGTTTATTCAAATTTTCTCTTTACCAGCTATCGTTGGCCCTTAAAACCACACTATTCCTTTGAAAACTGTAGATACATCTATACCACGATAGATAAGAAAGCTGCCCATATTAACAATGTAGTCTTATGTTCCCCCCTTTGCATGTTATCATGTGCTAAAAGTTCTTTCGATATTTTGGACAATTTATGAAATATAAGGAATACACAATATTCTTGAACGCACATGGGGCAGTGGGTACTTTATATCTAGAGACTGGATATACAAATCTCCTCCCAAGTTTAAAAAAATTCAAGGTGTTAACTACATTTAATATGCAGTGACGTATGATGTAACATGAGCTGAACGTTAATTCATGTCGACTGTTACAAAGAAACGTTACAAAGCAGGGAGGTGGGTCAGAACTTCAACATAAGGTGATCAGATTTAGAAGGAAGTTAGTGACTCATAGTATGTGTCCACGATGTACTACTATATGACGTGGAATAAACAAAATTTGTACTCTAGTTGACAAGAACATTAGTCGAACGAAATTACATTTTATTTTGTAACTGCGGTCTCGCTGCATCAACATTTAATACACTTGAAAATGGCTCTGAGTCGAAACAGTTTGTGTGGATAACACTACAACGTAATTGGGAACGTGAATGTTTTATTTAAGTAAAAATTGCAGAAAAGTTGGTAACAGTCTTGTTATATTCGCCATGCATTCGCTTTTTTATTCCTCAACACGTCGTCCTGGAATGATGTACTGAAAATTTTTGTTGCGTGAAGAAATAAGGTCTACAAGTGGGTGGAAATTCATTTCATTAATTGTTTCTGGAAAATATGTTACACGTTGAGTTTATGAACCCCCACGCGGCATCACAATCCGGGAAGGGGGTGGGGGGCGGAGCTTCTGGTTGGTGGACGGGTGAGCGTTGGAGGTGGGAGAACAGTGGGTCCGATACCACGCAGTCTACAGTCTCTGTTGCCGTGCCAGAAGAAGACCTGATTAATACTTCGTACACACTAATTTTTATTTTGTATTCGCTACTGGCTGACGTCGATATTATTTGCACCAGGCCAAGAAAGAAATATTTGAAGTTAACATCGATTACCTTTCATTCAGACAACAGTAACAAGCTATTACAGGAGGAAGCTGTTGCATTTTGCTCTAGAATAACATATTTTTTTGTTTCCCATTTCTGTTCAGTACTTCCTCATTAGTTACTTGATCTATCCGCCTAATATTCAGCTTTCTTCCGTAGCACACCATTTCAAGTGCTTCTCTACTTGCTCAATACACGGATTTTGCGGTGTCACCGCCAGACACCACACTTGCTAGGTGGTAGCTTTAAATCGGCCGCGGTCCATTAGTACATGTCGGACCCGCGTGTCGCCACTGTCAGTGATCGCAGACCGAGCGCCACCACACGGCAGGTCTCGAGAGACTTACTAGCACTCGCCCCAGTTGTACGGACGACTTAGCTAGCGATGCAACACTGACGAAGCCTCGTTTATTTGCAAAGAAGATAGTTAGAATAGCCTTCAGCTAAGTCAATGGCTACGACCTAGCAAGGCGCCATAGATTGATAGTTATCGTATGAAGCATGTCTCATCAAGAACGAGACCTCACGCCATCCTGCGTGAGCTTATAGCGTGCATTTCGACCTTCTCTAGCAATATAACAAGTGGCGACGAGGCTTAAAAGAGGATTTCGCGTTCGTATTGCTCTAATTTACTTGTATCATGGCTTCGCCACAATCTCTAGATGTACTGTCCGAATTTTATCGCTTGCAGAATCAGCAGACGCAGGCGTTATTGGATGCCCTTGGACAGCTCGTCCAGGGTCAACGTGCAATGCAAACCTATGCGGCAGCCGCCGCTACACCGCTACCGCAGCCACAACATGCTGTTGCACCCTCGTTTCGGCACTACGATGCGGAGGTGGAAACCTGGACGGAGTAGTCACGCCAATTTGGATTTCATCTCGCTGCCTACAGAATTCAAGGTAACGAGCGGCAGCCTCATTTATTGGCGTGTGTAGGGGTGCAAACGTACCGTGTGATAGTGAAATTATTTCCCCGACGCGACGTAGCAACTCTGTCCTACGAAGAAATTTTGTCTGCATTAGATGCATATTTCAAGGAATCAGTCAATGTAGTTGCAAAACGGTATACGTTCTTTCGTACAAAACGTACGGCCGGTCAAACTAATCGGGAGTGGGTTGCAACTTTGCAAGGCCTTACACGGGATTGTGCTTTTGAGTGTGAATGTGGACTCCCTTATTCAGATACTATGGTAAGTGATGCAATTGCACAGAACGTTTCTGATGTTCGTATACGGGAACAGATTTTGAAGCTAGTCAATCCCTCCCTTCAACAAGTGATAGACATATTGTATAGGCAAGACACACTTGACTTTGCTCAGGCCTCATTTGAAACTTCGCCAGCCGTGTGTCACATTAACCGGCCTGCCGGGCAAGCTGCACGGAACTGTAAACAGCCCTCGAGCTCGTCCGCGCAGCTGCCGCCACGATCTCAACCACGTGTCCCGCGGCAGCAAGCAAATGCAGTGAAATCATGCCCGCGGTGTGCTACTAGACATTCGCGTGAGAATTGCCCGTCACGCCAAGCTATTTGCTTTTTCTGTAATAAAAAAGGACATGTTCAGAGTGTTTGCCAGAAAAAGCTCAGAACGGACACTAAAAACCATTCCAGGCCCTTTGCTTCGCGCCGGAATCGAACCAAGAATACTCAGGCTCGTGAACCTTCGTTCACGGACATTCATGTCGTTAATTCCACTCCGCCCAGTGCTAATCTCTCTAACAGTGACTGTGTTCGTCTCACAAAAAGTGTGCGTCGACATCAACGGAAGTCACGTCAAGTCGCGAGTGATTCTGTACCAGTGTCTGTTCACGTTTCACAAGACAGTCGCTCTTGTCGTCAGCAGGACAATAAACTTTTTGTAGACTTGGACATAAATGGCAATGAAATCCCATTCCAGCTCGATACCGGAGCTGCAGTTTCATTGATCAATAAAGACACTTACAAACAACTGGGCACACCTCCGTTGCGTGCCGCAATTGTTAAGCTAACTACATATTCAGGTCACGCGAACCCTGTGTTAGGACAGTGAAGCCTTCTTGCAACATACAAGGGACAAACAAAACTTGTGTCATTTTACATCCTTCGTTCTTCTTCTGCAGTGAACTTGTTTGGTTTAGATTTATTTCAGTTGTTTAACTTGTCTATAGTCAATCAGGTCCTATCAGTGAATTAGACTGTGCCTTCCGCCAGTGTTTCTAGTCTATGTGAAGAATTTACAGACATTTTTGCACCGGGCCTTGGTTGCGCTACGAACTATAAAGCACATTTGGAACTGAAAGTAAACGCGCAACCGAAATTTTTCAAAGCGCGCTATGTTCCCCACGCATTGCATGATGAGGTCGCAAGAACATTACATGATTTGGACTGCTCGATGGTTTGTTGTTGTCGATTCATTCAGTAATTTTCCTTTTGTTGTCCAGATGTCTTCCACGACGTCATCTGCCACCATCCAAGCGTTATCCGCTATCTTTTGCATTGAAGGTCTTCCACAGACTGTTTCCAACAATGGCCCACAATTTATGTCCGCAGAATTTGTCATTCTGCAAGGCTAATGGTATTCAACATCTGACATCCGCGCCGTTTTCGCCTCAGTCAAACGGTGCCGCTGAACGATTGGTCCGGACTTTCAAGTCACAGATGTTGAAGTTGAAAGAGTCGCATTCTCGGTAGGACGCCTTGTTGCTCTTTTTGTCCTCGTATCGCTCACAGCCCCGAGATGGTCCCTCGCCGGCTGAGTTGCTCCACGGTCGTCCTCATCGAACGTTGATGTCTTTGCTGCATCCGCCGCATCAGGTTCCTGTGCAGCGGCAGACTCCGGACCACATGGCGTGTTCGCGCGTCGGGTACCCCGATGCGATGGAGGTCGACCCTTCGGCCCCTCCTGTCTCTTTACGGGCGCATACACCGCATGTTGGCGTGCACCCTGGACTACGTTTTCAGGCGTTTCCTAGCTCCCCTCGGACCGAATGGCCGGGTGCGGGTGGCACAGCCTCGCCTGTTGTTAGGCTCCCCACCTCATCGCATACGCCAACATGGGGTCCTCCCCACGGTGGGCGGAAGCCTTATAACACGACCGTTCGCCGATTTGCGGGGGAGGAATGTGGTGTCACCGCCAGACACCACACTTGCTAGGTGGTAGCTTTAAATTGGCCGCGGTCCATTAGTACATGTCGGACCCGCGTGTCGCCACTGTCAGTGATCGCAGACCGAGCGCCACCACACGGCAGGTCTCGAGAGACTTACTAGTACTCGCCCCAGTTGTACGGAAGACTTAGCTAGCGATGCAACACTGACGAAGCCTCGTTTATTTGCAAAGAAGATAGTTAGAATAGCCTTCAGCTAAGTCAATGTCTACGACCTAGCAAGGCGCCATAGATTGATAGTTATCGTATGAAGCATGTCTCATCAAGAACGAGACCTCACGCCATCCTGCGTGAGATAAAGCGTGCATTTCGGCCTTTTCTAGCAATATATCAGATTTAATAACATTAGGGATAGGCAACAACCCAGTCTCATTCCCTTTTCAACCACTATTTCCCTTTCATGCCCATTGGATTTTATTCTGGTTTCTGTACGGGATGTAAATAGCCTTTGGCTCCCTGTATTTCACCCCTGTCATTCTCAGAATTTCAAAGAGAGTATTGACAAAAGGTGTCTCAAAGTCTACAAATGCTATAGACGTCGGTTTCCTTTCCCTTACCCTATCTTTTATGAAAAGTCGTAGGGTCAGTACAGCCTCACGTGTTCCAACATTTCTCCGGAACCCAAACTGATCTTCCCCGAGGTCTGCTTCTATCAGTTTTTCCATTCTTCAGTAATGGATTCGTGTCAGTAATTTGCAACCGTGACTTATTAAACTGATAGTTCGGTAATTTTCACACCTGTCAGCACCTGCTTTCTTTTGAATTGGAATTATTATATTCGTCTTGAAGTGTGAGGGTATTTCGTCTGTCTCATACATCCTTCTCACCAGATGGAAGAGTTTTGTCATGGCTGGCCCTCCCAAGGTTGTCGCAGTGCTAACGGAAGGTTGTCTACTCCCGGGCCTTGTTTCGACTTAAGTCTTTCAGTGCTTTGTCAAATTCTTCATGCAGTATCACATCTTCCTTCTCATCATCATCTACATCCTCTTCTATATCCACAATGTTGCCCTCAAGATCATCTCCATTGTATAGACCCACTATACGCTCCTTCCACCTTTCTGCTATTCCTTCCTTGCGTAGGACTGGTTTTCCATCTGAACTCTTGATATTCATATAGATGGATCTCTTTTCTCCAAAAGTCTCTTTCGTTTTTGTGCAGGCAGCCTCTCTCTTACCTCTAGTGATACATGTTTCTAAATCCTTTAAATTCTTGCGTTTGTCCTCTAGCCATTCCTGATTAGCCATTTTGAACTTACTGTCGATCTCATTTGTTAGACTGTTGTATTAATTTCACCCGCTCCATTTATTGCATTTTTATATTTTCTCCTTTCAGCGATTAAGTTCAGTATCTCTTGTGTTTTAACAGAACTCGTCTCTTTCCCTATTTAGTCCCCTGCTGCCTCCACTACTTC
This sequence comes from Schistocerca americana, assembly GCF_021461395.2. Lineage (NCBI taxonomy): Eukaryota > Metazoa > Arthropoda > Insecta > Orthoptera > Acrididae > Schistocerca > Schistocerca americana. The sequence goes on from NC_060120.1 coordinate 188,859,524, forward strand.
ATCTCTCAAAGCTACCCGTTCTTCCTCTACTGTATTCCTTTCCAGTGTTCTTGTCAATCGTTCCCTAATGCTCCCTCTTAAACCCTCTACAACCTCTGATTTTTCCAGTTATCCAGGTCCCATCTCCTTAAATTCCTGCCTTTCTGAAATTTTATTCAGTTTTAATCTACAGTTGATAACCAATAAATTGTGTTCAGAGTGCACGTCTCACAATTTAAAATCTGGTTCCGAAATCTCTGTCTTGCCACCATATAATCAATCTGAAACCTTCCGAAGTCTCCATGTCCCTTCCACGTTGTAGAAACTTATTTCATGATTCTTAAACCAAGTGTGAATGATGATTAAATTATGCTCTGTGCAAAATTCTACCATGCGGCTTCGTGTTTCATTCCTTTCCCCAGTCCATATTCACCTGCTTTCAAATTTTCGATTCCCTTAACTGTCTGAAAAATTTCTCATCATATATTCTTCAATGTATTCATCTTCTGTGGAGCTAGTTGGCATAAAATGCGGTGTGGGGCCAAGGAAGCGTAACTGGAATTATAAAGTTGTCAATATACACAAATGATATTTACACACGGTCAGTAGCAGCAGCAGAGTAGTCGTTCAAGTTGCTGTTGGCCACAGGAAATTGTTTTTAAACACGGATAAACGCTAGGCGGTAGTTCCAAGAAAGGGAATGGATCCTATGATATCGAATTAAAGATTAGTAGCAATACGCTGCATCCTTTAAACACACTAATGAGCCAAAGAATTATGACCAGATGCTTAAGAGGGCGTTGGTCCACGTTTGGAACGGTGGTAGCAATTCTGCCTAATAGATCCGAGAAGTCCTCCGTTGGTTTCCTGAGGTATGTTTCACCAGATGCTTACACACACGTCACGCGGTTCCCGGGCCGGTGGCTTGTGGACACAGAGCTGGTGTCCGATAGCATTCCAGATGTGTTCCATCTGATTTAGATTATTCAAATTTAATGGCCAAGACATCGTGGTCCTCAAACGACTGTAACATGATTTTGGCCTTATGACACGTACCGTTATCCTACTAGAAGATGTCATCGCCGTCAGGGAAGACATCAGACATGAAAGGAAGCAGGTGATCCACCGTAAGATTCACGTAGTCCGTAGCTGTCATGGTGCCTTCCTTACTACCACAGGTCCCATTTAAGCCCTGGTGAATGTCCCCCATAGCATGTTACTGCCCCAACCGGCCTGCATCTGTGGAGTGGTGATGTTTGGGGCGGCCTTTCGCCTGGATGAGGTCGTATCTGGAAACGACCATCGACCTGATGTAACATGAAGTGTGATTCATCCGACCAGGTAACATATATCCATTGATCTGCGGTTGAATCTCGTTGGTCCCGTCCTGACTGCAATCGTAATTGAGGAGTCCTTGGGTCGAAATGGAAACATGTAGACGTTGTGTATTGGGAACTCCATCTTCAACGATGTGCACTGCTCGGTGTATTCTGAAACACTTGTGCCTGAAGCAGCGTTCCACTTTGTCATCATATCTGCCACAGGTGGAGGCCTATCCTGCTTAATAGGCCGAGCAAGCTTCCGATCTCCATACTCTATCACTTACTTTTAGTTTCACCTTCCATCAGCCGTTTCCAACAGACGATCACGAAAGTAGCATCCGAGTAACCGACCAGCTTCGACCTTACCGACATACACATTTCCAGGTGCCAACCTGCCCTTTCTGAACTATGTCAGTGTATTCCCCATTTGCGGTCCGTATAGTAGCTAGCATGATTAGCCACTGACCTCTGCTTCGATTTTGTACTTTCTTTACCGCGCGACGTGCCCGCACGCTCCGCAGTCGGCATTCAGACTCACGTTGGACAGTGTTCATAAAGTTCTGGCTCAACAGTACAAGGTGTTTACAAATTAATTATACAAAAGTAACCTTTAATTGTGAACAAGGGAAATAACTCACAAAAATGCTTGATAGAGCACTGAATGCAGTATATATTCAAGTTTGATTTACAAAATTTCAGTATCGATGTCATTTGTAACACGATATATATCCCATCTGTTATTAGTTTCCTGCCAAACCATATGCAGCAAGTCTTCATGTATGGTGGCAACTGCTTGTGTCAGCCGTTGTCGCAGCTTGTCGATATTTCCCGCTAGCAGAGGAACAAAGAAACCCATTGGGTTTAAATCAGGTGATCGTGGTGGGCCGGTTATTGTTCGAGCACGTCCAATCCAAGTTGGCATATTCCTACGGAGATACGCGATAACTTCACGATGATAATGTGGCAGCGTGCCATCTTGCTGGTAAATAAATTCTGTGCTCACAGCCTGTTGTAACTGAGGCACTAAATAATGTTCAAGCATGTCCAGTTATACACTACTGGCCATTAAAATTGCTAAACCACGAAGAAGACGTGCTACAGGTGCGAAATTTAACCGACAGGAAGATGCTGTGATATGCAAATGATTAGCTTCTCAGAACATTCACACAAGGTTGGCGCAGGTGGCGACACCTACAACGTGCTGACATGAGGAAAGTTTCCAAACGATTTCTCATAGACAAACAGCAATTGACCGGCGTTGCCTGGTGAAACGTTGTTCTGATGCCTCGTGTAAGGAGGAGAAATGCGTACCATCACGTTTCCGACTTTGATAAAGGTCGGATTGTAGCCTATCGCGATTCCGGTTTATCGTATCGCGACATTGCTGCTCGCGTTGGTCGAGATCCAATGACTGTTAGCAGAATATGTAATCGGTGGGTTCAGTACCCGTGGTCTAGGGGTAGCGTCTTTGATTCATAATCAAAACGTCTTCGGTCCCGGGTTCGATCCCTGCCACTGCCTAAATTTTGATAAATAATCAACATTGGCGGCCGAAGACTTCCGGCGGAGAGGGCGGAGGAGCGGATAGAGGTTCAGGGCACTCTCTTGTCCCAGGAGTGGGAAATTGCCCCTAAAGGCGGAAGAATCAGCAATGATCAACGACATGAGGATGCAGAAGGCAATGGAAACCACTGCATTAAAGACACGTAACGTGTATCCACAGGACATGTGGAATGTAATTGAAGAAGTGTCATGATGATCTCTCCATTGGCAAAAGATTCCGGAATAGTCCCCCATTCCGATCTCCGGGAGGGGACTGCCAAGGGGGAGGTTACCATGAGAAAAAGATTAAATAATCTACGAAAGGATAACGTTCTACGAGTCGGGGCGTGGAATGTCAGAAGCTTGAACGTGGTAGGGAAACTAGAAAATCTGAAAAGGGAAATGCAAAGGCTCAATCTAGATATAGTAGGGGTCAGTGAAGTGAAGTGGAAGGAAGACAAGGATTTCTGGTCAGATGAGTATCGGGTAATATCAACAGCAGCAGAAAATGGTATAACAGGTGTAGGATTCGTTACGAATAGGAAGGTAGGGCAGAGGGTGTGTTACTGCGAACAGTTCAGTGACCGGGTTGTTCTAATCAGAATCGACAGCAGACCAACACCGACAACGATAGTTCAGGTACACATGCCGACGTCGCAAGCTGAAGATGAACAGATAGAGAAAGTGTATGAGGATATTGAAAGGGTAATGCAGTATGTAAAGGGGGACGAAAATCTAATAGTCATGGGCGACTGGATTGCAGTTGTAGGGGAAGGAGTAGAAGAAAAGGTTACAGGAGAATATGGGCTTGGGACAAGGAATGAAAGAGGAGAAAGACTAATTGAGTTCTGTAACAAGTTTCAGCTAGTAATAGCGAATACCCTGTTCAAGAATCACAAGAAGAGGAGGTATACTTGGAAAAGGCCGGGAGATACGGGAAGATTTCAATTAGATTACATCATGGTCAGACACAGATTCCGAAATCAGATACTGGATTGTAAGGCGTACCCAGGAGCAGATATAGACTCAGATCACAATATAGTAGTGATGAAGAGTAGGCTGAAGTTCAAGACATTGGTCAGGAAGAATCAATACGCAAAGAAGTGGGATACGGAAGTACTAAGGAATGACGAGATACGTTTTAAGTTCTCTAACGGTATAGATACAGCAATAAGGAATAGCGCATTAGGCAGTACAGTTGAAGAGGAATGAACATCTCTAAAAAGGGCCATCACAGAATTTGGGAAGGAAAACATAGGTACAAAGAAGGTAGCTGCGAAGAAACCATGGGTAACAGAAGAAATACTTCAGTTGATTGATGAAAGGAAGAAGTACAAACATGTTCCGGGAAAATCAGGAATACAGAAATACAAGTCGCCGAGGAACGAAATAAATAGGAAGTGCAGGGAAGCTAAGACGAAATGGCTGCAGGAAAAATGTGAAGACATCGTAAAAGATATGATTGTCGGAAGGACAGACTCAGCATACAGGAAAGTCAAAATAACCTTTGGTGACATTAGAAGCAACGATGGTAACATTAAGAGTGCAACGGGAATTCCACTGTTAAATGCAGAGGAGAGAGCAGATAGGTGGAAAGAATACATTGAAAGCCTCTATGAGGGTGAAGATTTGTCTGATGTGATAGAAGAAGAAACAGGAGTCGATTTAGAAGAGATAGGGGATTCAGAATTAGAATCGGAATTTAAAAGAGCTTTGGAGGACTTACGGTCAAATAAGGCATAAGGGATAGATAACATTCCATCAGAATTTCTAAAATCATTGGGGGAAGTGGCAACAAAACGACTATTCACGTTGGTGTGTAGAATATATGAGTCTGGTGATATACCATCTGACTTTCGGAAAAGCATCATCCACACAATTGCGAAGACGGCAAGAGCAGACAAGTGCGAGAATTATCGCACAATCAGCTTAACAGCTCATGCATCGAAGCTGCTTACAAGAATAGTATACAGAAGAATGGAAAAGAAAATTGAGAATGCGCTTGGTGACGATCAGTTTGGCTTTAGGAAAAGTAAAGGGACGAGAGAGGCAATTCTGACGTTACGGCTAATAATGGAAGCAAGGCTAAAGAAAAATCAAGACACTTTCATAGGATTTGTCGACCTGGAAAAAGCGTTCGACAATATAAAATGGTGCAAGCTGTTCGAGATTCTGAAAAAAGTAGGGGTAAGCTATAGGGAGAGACGGGTCATATACGATATGTACAACAACCAAGAGGGAATAATAAGAGTGGACGATCATGAACGAAGTGCTCGTATTAGGAAGGGCGTAAGACAAGCCTGTAGCCTTTCGCCCCTACTCTTCAATCTGTACATCGAGGAAGCAATGATGGAAATAAAAGAAAGGTTCAGGAGTGGAATTAAAATACAAGGTGAAAAGATATCAATGATACGATTCGCTGATGACATTGCTATCCTGAGTGAAAATGAAGAAGAATTAAATGATCTGCTGAACGGAATGAACAGTCTAATGAGTACACAATATGGTTTGAGAGTAAATCGGAGAAAGACGAAGGTAATGAGAAGTAGTAGAAATGAGAACAGCGAGAAAATTACGTCATGATTGATGGTCACGAAGTCAGTGAAGTTAAGGAATTCTGCTACCTAGGCAGTAAAATAACCAATGACGGACGGAGCAAGGCGGACATCAAAAGCAGACTCGCTATGGCAAAAAAGGCATTTCTGGCCAAGAGAAGTCTACTAATGTTAAATACCGGCCTTAATTTGAGGAAGAAATTTCTGAGGATGTACGTCTGGAGTACAGCATTGTATGGTAGTGAAACATGGACTGTGGGAAAACCGGAACAGAAGAGAATCGTAGCATTTGAGATGTGGTGCTATAGACGAATGTTGAAAATTAGGTGGACTGATAAGGTAAGGAATGAGTAGGTTCTACGCAGAATCGGAGAGGAAAGGAATATGTGGAAAACACTGAAAAGGAGAAGGGACAGGATGATAGGACATCTGCTAAGACATGAGGGAATGACTTCCATGGTACTAGAGGGACCTGTAGAGGGCAAAAACTGTAGAGGAAGACAGAGATTGGAATACGTCAAGCAAATAATTGAGGACGTAGGTTGCAAGTGTTACTCTGAGATGAAGAGGTTAGCACAGGAAAGGAATTTGTGGCGGCCGCATCAAACCAGTCAATAGACTGACGACCAAAAAAAAAAAAAAAAAAAAAAAAAAAACGGGTTCAGGAGAGTAATACGCTGGATCCCAACGGCCTCGTATCATTAGCAGTCGAGATGACAGGCGTCTTATCCGCATGGCTGCAACGGATCATGCAGCCACGTCTCGATCCCTGAGTGAACAGATGGGGACATTTGCAAGACAACAACCATCTGCACGAACAGTTCCACGGCGTTTGCAGCAACATGGACTATCCTGCTCGGAGACCATGGCTGCGGTTACCCTTGACGCTGCATCACAGACAGGAGCGCCTGCGATGATGTACTCAACGACGAACCTGGATGCACGAATGGCAAAACGTCATTTTTTCGGATGAATCCAGGTTCTGTTTACAGCATCATGATGGTCGCATCCATGTTTGGCGGTATCGCGGTGAACGCACATTGGAAGCGTGTATTCGTCATCGCCATACTGGCGTATCACCCGGCGTGATGGTATGGGGTGCCATTGGTTACACGTCTCGGTCACCTCTTGTTCTCATTGACGGCACTTTGAACAGTGGACGTTACATTTCAGATGTGTTACGACCCGTGGCTCTACCCTTCATTCGATCCATGCGAAACCCTACATTTCAGCAGGATAATGCACGACCGCATGTTGCAGGTCCTGTACGAGACTTTCTGGATACAGAAAATGTTCGACTGCTGTCCTGGCCAGCACATTCTCCAGATCTCTAACCAATTGAAAACGTCTGGTCAATGGTGGGCGAGCAATTGGCTCGTCACAATACGGCAGTCACTACTCTTGGTGAACTGTGGTATCGTGTTGAAACTGCATGGGCAGATGTACCTGTACACGCCATCCAAGCTCTGTTTGACTCAATGCCCAGGCGTATCATGGCCGCTATTACAGCCAGAGGTGGTTGTTCTGGGTACTGATTTCTCAGGATCTATGCACCTAAACTGCGTGAAAATGTAATCATATGTCAGTTCTAGTATAATATATTTGTCCAATGAATGCCCGTTTATCATCTGCATTTCTTTTTGGTGTAGCAATTTTAATGGCCAGTGGTGTAGTTGATTCGGCAAAAAAGGAAGGAACGTAAATCTTGTTACAGCTTACAGAACAAAAAAATTTACCTGAGGCGAGTCCCATGCATATTCTATGACGTGACGTGGATTTTGCTCACCCCATGTCAGGACATTATGCTGGTTCGCATTACCGCAGGAATGGTCGGTGGCTCCGTCACTGAACAAAATTTTACTAAGTCTTCTTCACTCTGCATTTTGTTAAACACTTCTACGCAAAACTCAGCTAGTTTTTCTTTGTCATTTTCTCTTAAAGCTTGCAACAGTCCCAATTTGTAGGGTTTGATTGAGAGGCGTCTCCGTAACACACTCCACACTATAACACTAGATATATTAAATTCTAAGCTGACACGTCTCATTGATTTATCCGAACTACTGATGAAAGGCAGCCGAACTTCTTCAATCGCTGCGTCAGAGACTGCTGACCGACCCTGGCACGGCGTCCTAGATGATACACAGCCACTTTCGATGAAACGATCGTACCAATTAATCTATTTAATAACAGTTTGCTTTTCAGGTGCTGACTTACGACATTTAGGTCTGAATTGTCTCTGAACTGTAGTATCGAGTTTGGATTCATGAAACCGTAAACAACACTGCACACGCTCTGTATCATTGTACGACTCCTGGTGACTGCTGGAATAACTCACTCCCTAGCGGGCACGTCGGAAATTAACAGCGTTAGACTGGAATAAAAGTCAATGATGCATTCATTGCTGTATCACACATTTCTGTAGTTTATTTACCCTTTTCACAGTACTAAGACTACTTTTGTATAACTAATTTATAAAAACCCTGTATTTTTAGGGAAAATATTAAGAAACAATATTAAATTAGACGAACATGTAAAATCATTAATATAAAAGGTGATGAAAACTTTGATCTCTGAACTCTAGAGTATTGCTCCAGTGTTTGGAGACACAGCTAACAAACATTGAACACGCAGCTAGGATTATAAAATGTAATAGAAATTTCCTGGCAGATTAAAACTGTGTGCCCGACCGAGACTCGAACTCGGGACCTTGCCCGCGAAAGGCAGAGGTCCCGAGTTCGAGTCTCGGTCCGGCACACAGTTTTAATCTGCCAGGAAGTTTCATATCAGCGCACACTCCGCTGCAGAGTGAAAATCTCATTCTGGAAATATAATACAGATTCTTGGACAACATAAATTAAAATCTCTGGAAGAATAGCAACGTTGTTCACGCAACCCTTGTTGGGAATCTGCATTCAAAGAAGGGTGCGCGATGGTCTTTTGCCATATAAGAGCGCACAGAAGCATATAGTCATTTTTCGTCGCCATACAAGCGAACGTAATGTGTCAGAACATTGCACATAGTAGTACGAAGTGCAAAACGTGCAGTGGCGGTGCTATAATGATCCAGACGGTTTTCAGTTAAATCTTAAGTTGTTTAACCACTCATCACAATTTTAATCTATATTTTTAGACGTAGGCTGATGTGAAGCACCTTGTGTTCGTCACCCTAGCCCTGTCACTTTACTCATCGGGCTTCTAATATAGGTGAAAAACATTAACACTGCCCTCCTTGGGATATGTGAAAATTTAGGGTTCAGTGTTACTGAATATTAGCTCACCGGATAATATATTAATCACCACCTGCTTAATAGCTTGTTTGTCCGTCATTGGAACGAGATACGTCGCTAATTCTGCGTATCAGTGATCCGACAGTTTGCTAGTACTTTGTTAAGGTATGTGGCATTGGACGTCTACGCGCAGGTCAAGTAATTCGCGTAAATAAAGGGCCTGTGATTTGCGTAAGCAGTGATGGCTTCCGATAGCGACCCAGAGGGATTCCATGGGATTTACATCAGGCGAATTTGGTCACAGAGGAAGCAACGTGAGTTCAATACAATGTTTCTCCAAAGATCGTGACAAGGTTCTGGTTCCGAGACGGACAATTACACTGCTGAAAGATGACATCGCCGTCGGTGTAGACATGAAGCATGAAGGGATGTAGGTGTTCGCACCTGTCAGTGTGTTTTCGATTTCTACCACAGATCCAATGCAAGTGCAGGAGAATGTCTCCCGTAGCAGAATGCTGCTCCCACCAGCATGCGTTCGTGGAGCACTGCACGTATCGAGCCGCGGTTCACCTCAATGACGGCGTCTGTGGAGAAGAGGAGCGACATAGTGTAGCAGAAATGTGATTCTCCCGAAGAGCCAACACGTTTCAATTGATCGACTGTCGAATCTAGATGGTCTCGTGCCCACTGCAGTCGTAATTGAGGATGTCGTTGGGTCAACATGTAAACACGTAGGGATGTTATGTTGTGGAACTTCATGTTCGACAACGTACGATGAACAGGATGCTCCGAAACACTTGTGCGTGCATCTGCACTGCGCTCTTTCGGCAGAGATGCCACAGATCACCGCCGACCGGGGTGGCCGAGTGGTTCTAGGCGCTACAGTCTGGAACCACGCGACCGCTACGGTCACAGGTTCGAATCCTGCCTCGGGCATGGATGTGTGTGATGTCCTTAGGTTAGTTAGGTTTAAGTAGTTCTAGAAGTCAAGTCCCATAGTGCTCAGAGCCATTTGAATTTGAACAGACCACCATCTATCCTACTTTACAGAGTAGACAAGCTTTCGAACTCCATGTTCTGTGAAGAGTCGAGGACGTCCAACCATTCAGCGCCTAATAGTAGTTTCACTGTTCTTGTACCTCTTTCCGTAGACCAGCTTCGCCGTTTTCGACATACTCGTTTACAGGCTGTGAGTAATAATTATATGATTTTCGTGAAAGTAGCTTATCTCAAATGGATTTCCCCATTTGCAGCTCATATTTCCGCTAGGGTGATCCCCTGTCCGTGTCTGCTCCGCTTGCATACTTTTGTTGCCGCGTCACGTGCTTGCAACGCCATCAGGCGGCAGCCAACGTCGTTGTGGGCAGTGGCGATAATGTTTTGGATGATCACTGTATGTGCTAATCGGGCGAAGAGAATCAGCGGTGTAAGATGGGTGACCTTGAGACGTAACGGAATAGCAGAAAGGAGTTGGTCAGATCGTAAATGAATTTACCCAATTTTTTGGTGTGTCAGAGTTGATTGTCCAACGTCTGTACAAGATATGGTGTACCACTCGTAGCTATGTCACACGACGTAAGAACAGTGGTCGTAAAAAATATCTTAACTGACAGGAACCAGAGAGGAGTATCGAGGTCTATCAATGATACCAGTTCGATTTTACACAGAGTACGCGAAGGAACTTGCCCCCCTTCTTGCAGCGGTGTACCGCAGGTCTCTAGAAGAGCGTAGCGTTTCAAAGGATTGGAAAAGGGCACAGGTCATACCCGTTTTCAAGAAGGGACGGCGAACAGATGTGCAGAACTTATATCTCTAACGTCGATCAGTTGTAGAATTTTGGAACAGGTATTATGTTCGAGTGTAATGACTTTTCTGGAGACTTGAAAGCTACTCTGTAGGAATCAACATGGGTTTCGAAAAAGACGATCGTGTGAAACCCAGCTCGCGCTATTCGTCCACGAGACTCAGAGGGCCATGGACACGGGTTCTCAGGTAGATGCCGTGTTTCTTGACTTCCGCAAGGCGTTCGATACAGTTCCCCACAGTCGTTTAATGAACAAAGTAAGAGCATATGGACTATCAGACCAATTGTGTGATTGGATTGAAGAGTTCCTAGATAACAGAACGCAGCATGTCATCCTCAATGGAGAGAAGTCTTCCGAAGTAACAGTGATTTCAGGTGTGCCGCAGGGGAGTGTCGTAGGACCGTTGCTATTAACAATATACATAAATGACCTTGTGGATAACATCGGAAGTTCACTGAGGCTTTTCGCGGAAGATGCTGTGGTATACCGAGAGGTTGTAACAATGGAAAATTGTACTGAAATGCAGGAGGATCTGCAACGAATTGACGGATGCTGCAGGGAATGGCAATTCAATCTCAATGTAGACAAGTGTAATGTCCTGCGAATACATAGAAAGAATGATCCCTTATCATTTAGCTACAATATGGCAGGTCAGCAACTAGAAGCAGTTAATTCCATAAATTATGTGAGAGTAGGCATTAGGTGTGATTTAAAATGGAAAGATCATACAAAGTTGATCGTCGGTAAAGCAGATACCAGACTGGGATTCATTGGAAGACTCTTACGGAAATGTAATCCGAAAACAAAGGAAGTAGGTTACAGTACACTTTTTCGTCCACTGCTTGAATATTGCTTACCAGTATGGGATCCGTACCAGATAGGGTTGGTGGAAGAGATAGAGAATATCCAACGGAGAGCAGCTCGCTTCGTTACAGGATCATTTAGTAATCACGAAAGCGTTACTGAGATGACAGATAAAGTCCAGTGGAAGACTCTGCAGGAGAGACGCTCAGTAGCTCGGTACGGGCTTTTGTTGAAGCTTCGAGAACATACCTTCACCGAGGAGTCATGCAGTATATTGCTCCCTCCTACGTATATGTCGCGAAGAGACCATGAGGATAAAATCAGAGAGATTAGAGCCCACACAGAGGCATACCGACAATGTTTCTTTCCACGAACAGTACGAGACTGCAATAGAAGGGAGAACCGAAAGAGGTACTCAAAGTACCCTCCGCCACACACCGTCAGGTGGCTTGCGGAGTATGAATGTAGATGTAGATTTAGATGTAAATAATCGGTTTCAGACACAGTCACGAGTTGCTGCTGTCAGTGAATGTACGTTCATCTCAGCCTGCTTCCAAGAAAATATGTTGGTACTGCAGACCTAACAATCAACTGCAAAGCACACCACGCAATGCTGATCGATCACCCTGCCTGGACCTTCGACCTGTAACGCTCGAACTACTGACCTAGTTGATACACCTACATCGGCGTATCAGAGAGGAGTCCCAGATATCAGTCCCCTGCACACATAACCCACTACCGTTCGCCCGTAATCGCACCCGCTCGCAGCAGGCGGCTTACGTAATAATTGTACACAACCGATCCGATAACCTAAAAATTCCTCAGATACGAGAATACTTTCAGTAGCCTTAACAGCAGATTTTTCCGTATTTGTAAACATAAAATAAAAATGTCAAACTATTTTCGCAACTTTCCCTTCGCTAAGGTCGTGTACTGCCGATAAGAGAAGTGACACATTGTTAGGTGTTGGAAGGTCAGCGGAAACTTGACAAATCCTCTGGGAGATAAATGTCATTCGTAATAACGCAATCATTCCGTGGGTATACATTTTATTTATTTATTTGAATTTAGCGTATGACGTAGTACATCGCATGAATTGTTGTTGTTGTTGTGGTCTTCAGTCCTGCGACTGGTTTGAAGCATCTCTCCATGCTACTCTATCCTGTGCAAGCTTCTTCATCTCCCAGTACTTACTGCAACCTACATCCTTCTGAATCTGCTTAGTGTATTCATCTCTTGGTCTCCCTCTACGATTTTTACTCTCCACGCTGACCTCCAATGCTAAATTGGTGATCCCTTGATGTCTCAGAACATGTCCTACCAACCGGTCCCTTCTTCTTGTCAAGTTGTGCCACTAACTCCTCTTCTCCCCAATTCTATTCAATACCTCCCCATTAGCTATGTGATCTACACGTCTAATCTTCAGCATTCTTCTGTACCACCACATTTCGAAAGCTTCTGTTCTTTTCTTGTCCAAACTATTTATCGTCCATGTTTCACTTCCATATATGGCTACACTCCATACGAATACTTTCAAAAATGACTTCCTGACACTTAAATCTATATTCGATGTTAACAAATTTCTCTACTTCAGAAACGCTTTCCTTGCCATTGCCAGTCTACATTTTATATCCTCTCTACTTCGACCATCATCAGTTATTTTGCTCCTGAAATAGCAAAACTCCTTTACTGCTTTAAGCCTCTCATTTCCTAATCTAATTCCCTCAGCATCACCCGACTTAATTCGACTACATTCCATTATCCTCGTTTTGCTTTTGTTGATGCTCATCTTATATCCTCCTTTCAAGACACTATGCATCCCGTTCAACTGCTCTTCCAAGTCCTTTGCTGTCTCTGACAGAATTACAATGTCATCGGCGAACCTCAAAGTTTTTATTTCTTCTCCATGGATTTTAATACCTACTCCGAATTTTTCTTTTGTTTCCTTTACAGCTTGCTTAATATACAGAGTGAATAACATCGGGGAGAGGCTACAACCCTGGTCACTCCCTTCCCAACCACTGCTTCCCTTTCATGCCCCACGACTCTTATGACTGCCATCTGGTTTCTGTTCAAATTGTAAACAGCCTTTTCTCTCCCTGTATTTTACCCCTGCCGCCTTCAGAATTTGAAAGAGAATTAATTACACATAAATAGTCTGCAATACGAACATTAAGTACGTGTACGAAACATGGGGGTCATGTAAAGAGAGAAAGAAGAATAAATATAAAATTAAAAAGAATAAAGGTTATCTGTTATTAAAGTTTCAATTTCAAAACGTTGTAGAAAGACAGTGCTGCTCAGAATGATGTCAAAAAAAAAAAAAAAAAAAAAAAAGATAACGAAAATTTTACCAATAGATGGTGCTGCAAGTGTCGAAATATGCATACCAACAGACGCGCATAACAAAGGATCGCGTACTGCTGGTAAAGCCCGTTTACAAGAGCGACTGTATGCAAGACCTGTAGAAGTTCCGTACACTCAAGTGTATGAAGAAAAGGCATTGGTCCGATGTCTGTAACGAGTCTGAAAATTCGAAAAGGCAGGTTCTTTTTGATCCGATGTCCGTCAAGGATATGGCCACAGCAATTCAGGAAGGGTCGGGCGGCGGTGTGCAACCATGTAGTTCACAGGGAATTGCCCGAAAATTGGACATGGCTGTGAGCAAGGAGCGTAAAATCCTACCAAACATCCTGCACTGCTGTCCACGCTAAATCACCCATCTTCATGAGTTGCTAACTGCTGAGCTGCCAGCAGGACAAACATTCGCTCTGGAATTTCTTACTCCGATAGAAATGGACAACGAGTGGCCATGGAATATTCTGTGGGCAAATGAGGCCCATTTTCATCTCTAAGAATTGCAGAATATAGTCAGTATGCACGCCAACCGCTACCACTTCAAAGAAATTAGAATTATATATTGATACCTTCAGATGCTGACGGCCGTTGATATATATCAACGGAGACAGGTGAAAATGTGTGCCCCGACCGGGACTCGAACCCGGGATCTCCTACTTACATGACAGACGCTCTATCCATCTTAGCCGCCGAGGGCACAGATGATAGTGCGACTGCAGGGCCTATCTCGCGCACGCCTCCCGTGAGACCCACATTCTCCCCTTATACGTCCGCACACTACATTCGTGGTGTCAAAAATGGTTCAAATGGCTCTGAGCGCTATGGGACTCAACTTCTGTGGTCATAAGTCCCCTAGAACTTAGAACTACTTAAACCTAACTAACCTAAGGACATCACACACATCCATGCCCGAGGCAGGATTCGAACCTGCGACCGTAGCGGTCGTGCGGTTCCAGACTGTAGCGCCTTTAACCGCTCGGCCACTCCGGCCGGCATTCGTGGTGTCCCTACCGAACACACTCATTACTCGTGGAAGACATTCTTACTGAGTCCCGTAAGAGTTCGGGTAATATGTGTGCATCCGCACAGAGGAGGAAGGTCATGGCCGGTATTGCCAGAACTATATTCTTACGAGTGTTTGGATATGTCTGAAAGAACAGACACCATATCCATATAAGCTACCACTTCATTCTGTAAGATGACTTTTCAAGTAGATGAGTCCTGTCGGTCCTATTACCTGTACCGTCACTGGTAAACGCTATGAGAGACTTTTGGGTACCAATGTCATTCCAACGCTTCAACAGCGTGGATGCGCAGGTAGGACCACTTTTGTGCAAGTTGGCGCTTCTTCGCAAATTTCACAGTCAGTAAAGTACCTGCTGCAGAGGATTCCGGAGATTATCAGCCGTCATTTCCCTACAGTCTGGCCGCCCAAATTACCTGATCTCAATCCGTGTGACTTCTGGCTGTGGGTTTATCTGAACGATATTGTTTCAGCGTTCCAGCTACGAACGTAGCTGATTGAAGGCACGCATTGTGCATCTAATTCTGAACGTGACCCCCGAGACACTCCGATCTGTTGTGGAACAAGCTGTTTCTCTACTTGAACTTGTGGCAGAAAACGGTGGATAGCATGTCGAACACGCCTCGCGCCATTCTCACGACAGTTAGAAATCGATGTCATTTTGCTTTTTATGTGGTTTTAAGCCTCAGAACAACTAAAATCCGATTTCTCCCACACGATGTGGTACGATCTTGTGTTGGTGGATGAACGTACCTAACTAGCAGTGCCACAGCTGTTGACTGCCGAAATTGTGCAGTCATGCACATTGAACAGCACGAAAGGTACTGTGCAAGACAAACCATAGCCGTCCTATTGCGATTCCTCTGTCTTTTGTAGTTGACCCCCATTTACGTTAAGAGGCTTACAGCGGAACCTGTTGGTAAGCGTCAGTAACATGCTGTTCAAATTTTACGTCATTCGTTTTCAACAGTTTTTTAAAACTGGATACAAGCAAACACAGCTACAGCTGAACGTCCGTATGGTTGGTGTAGTCTACCGCCTTTGTGGTAGCAAGCAAGAACTCGGATCGGTCACCAGTGAAGGCTGTCTCTCAATGCGCAGCTTCAACTACTTGTCTGTGTCGGACTTGAGAGAAGCCGTATTTCCACATCGATTCGAGTCAGCACATCTGCCAGAGCCTCTTCTGCATTCTGTTGAGGGTAGACCAGAGTTTGAAAGGCTTGTCGAATCCAGGTGGTGTGTTGGTGAGACAATGCATATTACGGAAGGCCACAGGGACCTGTATGGTCCACTCTTCTTTCCTTCGGTCAAGTAGGCTAAATCCATATTCATCCAAAATATTTGCGCTCTTTAAGTTTGTGTGTCAAGGGAGCAGTTTGGTAGCCTCACTGTCGGTATGTCTTGATGGATTTATAGAAGAGGGTAGTTCCTAATCCTTTGAAGTTCTGTAATGAGTGACTTCTCTCGTCGCAGGTTGCTCAGTACCGGTAGCCAGCAGGTATGTCTGCTTTTCCAGGGGTGCAGTGGGTCCCACCTTCCTCCTGATGGATGATAATGCACGGCCCCGCCGAGTTGCCCTCGTGGAGGAGTACCTTGAAACAGATGATATCAGGCGAATGGAACGGCCTGCCTGTTCTCCATACGTCTGGGATCTCTCAATCGACGTATCGCTGCACGTCTTCAAACCCCTAGGACACTACAGGAGCTCCGACAGGCACTGGTGCAAGAATGGGAAGCTATACCCCAGCAGCTGCTCAACCACCTGATCCAGAATATGCCAACCCGTTGTGCGGCCTGTGTACGTGTGCATGGTAATCATATACCGTATTAATGTCGGGGTACATGCGCAGGAAACAGTGGCGTTTCGTTGCACATGAGTCTCTGGTCGGTTTTCTCAACTTATCACCAATACCGTGGACTTACAGATCTGTGTCGTGTGTGTTCCCTATGTGCCTATGCTATTAGCGGCAGTTTTGTGTAGTGCCACGTTGTGTGGCACCACATTCTGCAATTATCCTTAATTTGTGAGCATGAGTGTACTTTCAATAGTGGGCAAGACCTCAAATCCGATTTTAAGACATAGGAGACTGGCTATACGACCAGTACCTACTTTTGTCTTCAGCCCAGAGAATCGCGATCCCGCCACTGTTCATCCTTAACACTCACATGAATGTTGACCGGCTACGACACAAGGTATCCCAGGTGATATTACAGGCACCAGACGAACCACAACCTTCGCACCAGGTGCCTATGTAGGCCTACGAATAGACTAATAATAATTCAAAAGTGGCAAAGATTAACATAGGAACTTTGCTGTTTCAACGTTAGCTGCCATCTATTGCTGACAGAGGTTCTCGTACTGAATGACGCTGAGATGTCTAACTAAATAAACAATCCGAGTAATACAGTGCGTGTATTGACTGAATGCTCGGTCATCGCTGACTCTGCCTTTGTGAGTGGTATGTGTATAAAAACGTTCGTAGGACAGGGATGTTACCGATATTAACTCAAAAGACAGAAAAAGTTTAGAATATAGATTCACTACAGGTGCAGACGTTATTGTGGTTAACAAATGGCTGAATGTCCTTAGATTAATAGAAATGATAATTCAATTTTATGGGAAGGAAATTTTTGGCGCTCACTTGGAGCTATAAAATCTCACCAAGAGTTATTTTAAAAATTGAACATTTCCAAACAACTTTGTTACTAAGAGTATACATTTTAAGAAACCCAAAAATTGGAACTGCAAAACTATAACACTGGAATTGTGAAAATATTACATCTTAAGATTCGTATATTCTAGAATATCAAAGTAATGAGATATTCTTTGGAAATATGGGAATGAGGGCTTTTAAACAAGGCACGTCAATGTAGAAACAAACAGTTATTCGTTGGATCGAAGTTTGAAGAGTTCATGCTTCATGTAGCCCTTAATCTGTGTGTATTTCCTTAGATAAAATGTTTCGTAATTATGCTATTATCACCAGTGGTCTGAAAATTATAGACTGAATAATAAAATTTAAGAAAACAAAGCCTATATAAGCATTTAGTAGCTATATTTAAGCGTGGTATACGTACTTCGAATGAAGGAAATAAGAACAATTATTTAAAAAGCATAAATTTTTAACATAACACGTTTTTCTATTGGACTGGCACTCAGTACTTTCTCCTAGCCTTATATAGATTCCTAACCCTGCACTGGTAGTCCTGAAAATTTGTGCTTGCGAAATTTTAATACCTATGACAATACTTGCAATATTTGTAAGGTAAAAACTGTCACACACGCTGTACGCAATTCGTACATGGATAGCTCACCTCCTACCTACACTCCTGGAAATTGAAATAAGAACACCGTGAATTCATTGTCCCAGGAAGGGGAAACTTTATTGACACATTCCTGGGGTCAGATACATCACATGATCACACTGACAGAACCACAGGCACATAGACACAGGCAACAGAGCATGCACAATGTCGGCACTAGTACAGTGTATATCCACCTTTCGCAGCAATGCAGGCTGCTATTCTCCCATGGAGACGATCGTAGAGATGCTGGATGTAGTCCTGTGGAACGGCTTGCCATGCCATTTCCACCTGGCGCCTCAGTTGGACCAGCGTTCGTGCTGGACGTGCAGACCGCGTGAGACGACGCCTCATCCAGTCCCAAACATGCTCAATGGGGGACAGATCCGGAGATCTTGCTGGCCAGGGTAGTTGACTTACACCTTCTAGAGCACGTTGGGTGGCACGGGATACATGCGGACGTGCATTGTCCTGTTGGAACAGCAAGTTCCCTTGCCGGTCTAGGAATGGTAGAACGATGGGTTCGATGACGGTTTGGATGTACCGTGCACTATTCAGTGTCCCCTCGACGATCACCAGTGGTGTACGGCCAGTGTAGGAGATCGCTCCCCACACCATGATGCCGGGTGTTGGCCCTGTGTGCCTCGGTCGTATGCAGTCCTGATTGTGGCGCTCACCTGCGCGGCGCCAAACACGCATAGGACCATCATTGGCACCAAGGCAGAAGCGACTCTCATCGCTGAAGACGACACGTCTCCATTCGTCCCTCCATTCACGCCTGTCGCGACACCACTGGAGGCGGGCTGCACGATGTTGGGGCGTGAGCGGAAGACGGCCTAACGGTGTGCGGGACCGTAGCCCAGCTTCATGGAGACGGTTGCGAATGGTCCTCGCCGATACCCCAGGAGCAACAGTGTCCCTAATATGCTGGGAAGTGGCGGTGCGGTCCCGTACGGCACTGCGTAGGATCCTACGGTCTTGGCGTGCATCCGTGCGTCGCTGCGGTCCGGTCCCAGGTCGACGGGCACGTGCACCTTCCGCCGACCACTGGCGACAACATCGATGTACTGTGGAGACCTCACGCCCCACGTGTTGAGCAATTCGGCGGTACGTCCACCCGGCCTCCCGCATGCGCACTATACTCCCTCGCTCGTTAACTGCACATACGGTTCACGTCCACGCTGTCGCGGCATGCTACCAGTGTTAAAGACTGCGATGGAGCTCCGTATGTCACGGCAAACTGGCTGACACTGACGGCGGCGGTACACAAATGCTGCGCAGCTAGCGCCATTCGACGGCCAACACCGCGGTTCCTGGTGTGTCCGCTGTGCCGTGCGTGTGATCATTGCTTGTACAGCCCTCTCGCAGTGTCCGGAGCAAGTATGGTGGGTCTGACACACCGGTGTCAATGTGTTCTTTTTTCCATTTCCAGGAGTGTATTACATACCGCATGCGCCCAGGTTTTTACTTACAAATCATTCAAATATTGTGACAGTTATTGTTATTGAAAATTCACAAGCACAAATTTTCAGGACAGCCTCTACGATGTTACGTATCTGTATGGGGTTAGGAGAAATTATTTTATATTTTTTATTCCCATTTAAAAACGCTTTAAAATGAAAATTCCATTTTATTTACATAATTATTTTCTACTTTTTAGTCTTGTGTCTGTGAAGTACCTCATTGACTCTTAGACATTTTGATCAGATTGTAGTTTTACTTAAATAATTATTTGTTCATATATTAGCTATTATGTACGGCCTCGCCCTTGTACTTGTATATCAAGTACATTCCACACATCTCCTTCTTCCCCCCCTCGCTGCCCGTGCACTCTGATACCGTCTCGAACACATTACGATACTGCCAACACGACACACCAGTCCTGCAGGGCGTTACCCCAACCCCTACTGAACAGACCGACGAGACAGAGAGTTAATATTGGATTTTCAGCTGATACTGAACTGTATTAAAAATTTCAAATCCTTTGCTCATCGGAAAATTGGTTTGAAATCAGTTGCAAAATTTGTATCTAATAGGCAGACAGGCAAGGAAATTATATTTCAATGAGGAGTGGTATTATAGCAAACAGAGCACTTTTTCAAGTTTCAAGCCGTGCTATGATAATTCAAAGAGAGTCGTCTGAAGATGCACCTATATCTCGTGGTGACTAATAAAATTTACTGACTGGTTTTGAGATTTTTGTTGCTTAAACAGTTTCATATATAGTCACAGACATAGATTTGCTTTTATTTGTATTTCACCTGCAGAGTAACGGCGTCTGTAATTTACGTTCCTTGTCTGATTTTGTCTCATGGCTAACATTATTGATCAACTTGTTTTACTCCATCTGTCGGTATGTTATTTTTGTCAGATCTAATGCCTCATTTTTGCCTCATTAGCATTTTTCGACGGTCTCTGGCGATAGTTCTAGCTGCTTTCGTGTTTCTCCTGCTGCTGCCACCTGTTCGTTTAGATAAAGAAAGTGCAGAGCACCATCACGATGCCGCTGATATCCTCACCTACTCCTGCACCATTGCGACAGGCCGAAGACGTCTGTGACAGATTAGTTTACGACACACCGTTTGGGTTGTTGTACAGCCACGCGTCAGCTCTACCGTCGGCGACCAGAAAGTCATTTACGGGAAGTGTCCCTAGCGTTAAGCCGATTCCATGGTCTGTCGTACCTCCGAAGACTGAGATTGCCTACACTTCAAATCCTAGTCAAATCTATTCTAATTTTAACTTCGCTGTGGGTTGGCTAACTTGTGAAAAGTCCGTTTCGTCTGCACATCGGATCATCTGTGGCGTTGCGCGAAATTAAACTCGTGGTCGCCGCAGGAATTCACGTACTATTGGCGAACTCATATTAATTCTTTTCTCTAATACACTGTCAGCCTAAATAACGATTGCCAGCCTCATTTTGACTCGCGAGAGAGGCATGAACTCCGAAGCCAATAATTTAAAGGTCTGTAGCTATGTAGCTACACTGTGTGATCAAAAGTATCCGGGCACCCGAAAAACATACGTTTTTCTTGTTACGTGCATTGTGCTGCCACCTCCTGCCAGATACTCCACATCAGCGACCTCGTAGTCATTAGACACTGTGCGAGAGCAGAATGGGGCGTACCACTGAACTCACGGACTTCGAACGTGGTCAGGTGATTGGGTGTCACTTGTGTCACACGTCTGTACCCGAGATTTCCACGTTCCTAAACATCCCTAGGTCCACTGTTTCCGATGTGATAGTGAAGTGGAAACGTGAAGGGACACGTACAGCGCAAAAGCGTAGAGGCAGACCTCGTCTGTTGACTGATAGAGACCTCCGACCGGTGAAGTGGGTCCTAATGTGTAATAGGCAGACATCTATCCACACCATCACACAGAAATTCCAAATTGCATCAGGATCCACTGCAAGTACTATGACAGGCGATAGGTGAGAAACTTGGATTTCATGGCCGATCGGCTACTCATAAGCCACACATCACGCCGGTAAATGCCAATCGACGCCTCGCTTTGTGTAAGGAGCGTAAACATTGGACGATTGCACAGTGGAAAAACGTTCTATGGATTGATGAAACACACACAATGTGGCGATCCAATGGCAGCGTGTGGGTAAGGTGAATGCCCGGTGAACGTCATCTGCCAGCGTGTGTAGTGCAAAATTTGGAGGCGGTGGTGTTAAGGTGTCGTCGTGTTTTTCATGGAGGGACTTGCACTCCTTGTTGTTTTGCGTGGCACTATCACCGCACAGACCTACACTAATGTTTTAAGCACCTTCTTGCTTCCCACTGTTGAAGAGAAATTCGGGGATGGCGATTGCATCTTTCAACACGATCGAGCATCTGTTCATAATGCACGGCCTGTAGCGGAGTAGTTCCACAACAATAACATCCCTGGAATAGACTTGCCTGCACAGAGTCCTGACCTGAATCCTATAGAATACCTTTGGGATGTTTTGGAACTCCGACTTCGCGACAGGCCTCACCGGTCGACATCGATACCTCTCCCCAGTGCAGCACTCCGTGAAGAATTGGTTGCCATTCCCCAAGAAACCTTCCAGCACCTGATTGAACGTATGCCTGCGTGAGTGGAAGCTGTCATGAAGGCTAAGGCTGGGCCAACACCGCACTGAATTCCAGCATTACCGAGGGAGGACGCCACGAACTTGTAAGTTATTTTCAGCCAGGTGTCCGGATACTTTTGATCACATAGTGTACTTTCAGGAAGGATTCGGAGATTCGTCCTCTGAACAGGAATATTTTCTCCGTTAACTGTTCTTTACACCGCCTACCAGCAAATCTCGCCGATAAACTCCACAATAGTGAAACGGATAGTTCAACGCCAACAGAGAGATAGTCACACGAATTGGAATTTTGAAAAAAAATTACGTTTTTAGATTCTAACATTCTAGAATATGAATGGGAAAAATTTTTGAAGCAGACTTTTCCAAAATGACAAGATATTCATTAGAAAGACCGGAAAATGGGCTCTCAAACATGGTAAGTCAGTTCTAAAAAATGCGAGTATTCGTGAAATCGAAGTCTGCAGTGCTCGTGGTTCACATGACACTTAATTGGTGAATATTTCTTTACATAAAATGTTTTCTCAAAACCAGTTAAACTGTTATCGCCAGGCGTCTGAAAATTATTCAATTAATTCTAAAAGCTAGGAAAATACAGCCTGAAAAAGAATTTAACAATTTTGTGTGATCATGATATACGCATTTCGAATGCAGTGCACAATTGATCCATGAATAATTCAACTCCTAATCATTATCTACTACATTCGCCCCACAATTTTCGTAATAAATTATACAAGCGTTGCCATAGCTATTAAAAATTGATAACAACAAACTTTCAGGACTATCTGCAAGCGGTTAGGGATCTACACTCCTGGAAATTGAAATAAGAACACTGTGAATTCATTGTCCCAGGAAGGGGAAACTTTATTGACACATTCCTGGGGTCAGATACATCACATGATCACACTGACAGAACCACAGGCACATAGACACAGGCAACAGAGCATGCACAATGTCGGCACTAGTACAGTGTATATCCACCTTTCGCAGCAATGCAGGCTGCTATTCTCCCATGGAGACGATCGTAGAGATGCTGGATGTAGTCCTGTGGAACGGCTTGCCATGCCATTTCCACCTGGCGCCTCAGTTGGACCAGCGCTCGTGCTGGACGTGCAGACCGCGTGAGACGACGCTTCATCCAGTCCCAAACATGCTCAATGGGGGACAGATCCGGAGATCTTGCTGGCCAGGGTAGTTGACTTACACCTTCTAGAGCACGTTGGGTGGCACGGGATACATGCGGACGTGCATTGTCCTGTTGGAACAGCAAGTTCCCTTGCCGGTCTAGGAATGGTAGAACGATGGGTTCGATGACGGTTTGGATGTACCGTGCACTATTCAGTGTCCCCTCGACGATCACCAGTGGTGTACGGCCAGTGTAGGAGATCGCTCCCCACACCATGATGCCGGGTGTTGGCCCTGTGTGCCTCGGTCGTATGCAGTCCTGATTGTGGCGCTCACCTGCACGGCGCCAAACACGCATACGACCATCATTGGCACCAAGGCAGAAGCGACTCTCATCGCTGAAGACGACACGTCTCCATTCGTCCCTCCATTCACGCCTGTCGCGACACCACTGGAGGCGGGCTGCACGATGTTGGGGCGTGAGCGGAAGACGGCCTAACGGTGTGCGGGACCGTAGCCTAGCTTCATGGAGACGGTTGCGAATGGTCCTCGCCGATGCCCCAGGAGCAACAGTGTCCCTAATTTGCTGGGAAGTGGCGGTGCGGTCCCCTACGGCACTGCGTAGGATCCTACGGTCTTGGCGTGCATCCGTGCGTCGCTGCGGTCCGGTCTCAGGTCGACGGGCACGTGCACCTTTCGCCGACCACTGGCGACAACATCGATGTACTGTGGAGACCTCACGCCCCACGTGTTGAGCAATTCGGCGGTACGTCCACCCCGCCTCCCGCATGCCCACTATACGCCCTCGCTCAAAGTCCGTCAACTGCACATACGGTTCACGTCCACGCTGTCGCGGCATGCTACCAGTGTTAAAGACTGCGATGGAGCTCCGTATGCCACGGCAAACTGGCTGACACTGACGGCGGCGGTGCACAAATGCTGCGCAGCTAGCGCCATTCGACGGCCAACACCGCGGTTCCTGGTGTGTCCGCTGTGCCGTGCTTGTGATCATTGCTTGTACAGCCCTCTCGCAGTGTCCGGAGCAAGTATGGTGGGTCTGACACACCGGTGTCAATGTGTTCTTTTTTCCATTTCCAGGAGTGTATAATGGGACTAGGATAAATTATTTAATACTTTTTAGTCTGATTTAAAAACGATTTACATTCTAAATTTTAAATAATAGTAATTATTATGTCCCGCTTTGTGTGTGTGAAGTTTCTCAGTAGATTTTAAACATTTTGAAGAAATTATACGCTTTATTTAAATAGTTATTTATATGTGTATATTAGCGTTTTACCTGCGGCTTCGCCAATGCGTGAATTTATCTTATATACTGCACACATCTACTTCTCCGCTTCTCTGTCCATCTCCTCTTTCACCACGCTCCACTCGGCAGTGCCCGTCGGCTCCCAAACCGCCTTGAACGCATTCTGATACTACCTGCACAACATGGCAGTAGTGCAGGCCGTTCGTTACCAGGCGTTACTAAACTTTTTCGCTCCCAGTTCCACCCATACCGAACGGACTCAACAAGCAGCGAGTAAATACAGCGACCACTATCAAATTTGCATGGAAACAAATGAAATTTATTGTCACTTTTAATCAACACTATCTCAAAGCTCAGCTCTGAGAGCTCTCTTTGTACTGAACTAGTCCACACTCACTAATCTGCAACACTTGGTGCGAAAGGCAGCAAAGAGTCATGAACACACTTCAAATTCTTTCAGTCTTCCAAATTGCTCTGAGTAACTTGATTGGTCACTGTAAGCCTTCAAAAAAGAATGTTCAAATGTGTGTGAAATCTTTTGGGACTTAACTGCTAAGGTCATCAGTCCCTAAGCTTACACACTACTTAACCTAAATCATCCTAAGGACAAACACACACACCCACGCCCGAGGGAGGACTCAAAACTCCGCCGGGACCAGCCGCACAGTCCATGACTGCAGCGCCTTAGACTGCTCGGCTAATCCCGCTCTGCTGTAAGCCTTCTGTTTAGCCTCTAGTCACAACCCATTTAGGAGATTTAGGGAAAGTCAGCCCCATTTCAGGCCAAATAAGATCTCCCTGTCCTCTGTGACTACAATAGTGAATGGACCACCAAACAAGGGGAATCATGAAAAGAGATGCCAGGTGGTTATAATTAAACAGACAGTGGTCCAAGTTCTGCAGTGCAGGCTGTATGCTTCAAAGAGTGATGAAACATTGTAGGTATCTTCGTTAATCGGTGCTCTCACGGAGTATGCTGAATAAAATAATAATTCCACTTTCTAACACTAGACGAAAATATGGCGCTCGTTTGGCCTTAGTATGTTGTTTTCTGCTTGGCGATGTGTGTCGATTTATTTTGTGAAGTGACTGTTGATGATAGGGATAAGAAGAAGGAAATTTCCATATGAAATGCAGTGGCTATTGTAATGAAACACCATGCACTGCTAGTAAAGTTTATTTTTCAGAATGGTAGCAGTAGCAGATCTGCATTGTGAAATATCGCTTATTGAAACACCTGTGAAGAGGCCCCATGCTGATAAATTGGCTAAAGAATGTGTTAATTTGAAGAAACAGGTGAATTATGTGTTGCACCAGGAAGAGGGAGATGGCTCATTCCCGGGGCAGCTGTTGATGAAGTTGCTGTAGTTACAGCCGACCGTGCAGCACACTCCTCAGATTCTGCACCCAGTGTTCGAGCTGTGTCATAGGAATTGTCTCTCCCGTGGTCAATAGTTCAAAAGATTTAGTAGCGCAATTTAAGCTAGTATCCCTATCAGTCTCAAAACGAGCACCAAATGAAGTCACAAGATAGGCTAGAACGCCGTGACTTTGCCCTTCGCTTTTTGACAAGCATGGAAATGGACGAATGTGTTTGGGGAATATTCTTTGGATGGACGAGGTATATTTTACTCTGCAATGTGCCCTGAATGCACAAAACTGTCGCATATCTGATTCTGCTCCACCATATAAAAGAACATCTGTGACTATGTGGTGTAGTTTTATAAGCTCCTTCATTCTAGGTCCGTTTTACTTTGAGGAGATGACACTTCTTAGGCCTGTTAGGTGTACAATGCACGTTATAAGCACCTCTTTGTGCAACACGTGGTTCCAGCCTTGCAAAGACGCAACTGTGTCCGCAACGCTACTTTCATGTAAAGACTGAGCGACACCATGTATCACTTTCCAGATGAAAGATTTGCTTTGAGAAATCTTTAGTAACGACTGCATCATTTCTAGGCAATTTCAAGAAGTATAGCCTTCCAGATCTCCGACTGAAATCCCTGAAACTTTTGGTTGTAGGGATATCTGAAAGATAGTGTCTATCAAAGATACATCTGGGCTCTTTCTCATCTGAAGGACAGCGTACGACGACATATCGCTCTGATTACACTGGATAAGCTGAGAGCAACTGTCCACCATGCCATATTATGGATGCAACATGCTGCCGAGTCGAGAGACCATACTGAGCATGTGTTGTAACTTTTGGCCATATCCTAGTGAATGTGCCAGAACCAGTGTCATCAGATGTTTGACCGTTTCTCCCCTTTTTCTGGAAGTACATCACAGTCTGACTGTTTACAGCGTCGTAGTTTCACCTGGTGGCAGAAAGTGGAACAATATTTTTTTGAAGGATTATGCACTAGCGCAACGATTAGTGAACATACCTATGGTGTTCGAGCATCCTGCAATGTATACTACCAACACTGCAGCACTTGAAACTCCTGCAGTTTAGTTATATACACTCCTGGAAATGGAAAAAAGAACACATTGACACCGGTGTGTCAGACCCACCATACTTGCTCCGAACACTGCGAGAGGGCTGTACAAGCAATGATCACACGCACGGCACAGCGGACACACCAGGAACCGCGGTGTTGGCCGTCGAATGGCGCTAGCTGCGCAGCATTTGTGCACCGCCGCCGTCAGTGTCAGCCAGTTTGCCGTGGCATACGGAGCTCCATAGCAGTCTTTAACACTGGTAGCATGCCGCGACAGCGTGGACGTGAACCGTATGTGCAGTTGACGGACTTTGAGCGAGGGCGTATAGTGGGCATGCGGGAGGCCGGGTGGACGTACCGCCGAATTGCTCAACACGTGGGGCGTGAGGTCTCCACAGTACATCGATGTTGTCGCCAGTGGTCGGCGGAAGGTGCACGTGCCCGTCGACCTGGGACCGGACCGCAGCGACGCACGGATGCACGCCAAGACCGTAGGATCCTACGCAGTGCCGTACGGGACCGCACCGCCACTTCCCAGCAAATTAGGGACACTGTTGCTCCTGGGGTATCGGCGAGGACCATTCGCAACCGTCTCCATGAAGCTGGGCTACGGTCCCGCACACCGTTAGGCCGTCTTCCGCTCACGCCCCAACATCGTGCAGCCCGCCTCCAGTGGTGTCGCGACAGGCGTGAATGGAGGGACGAATGGAGACGTGTCGTCTTCAGCGATGAGAGTCGCTTCTGCCTTGGTGCCAATGATGGTCCTATGCGTGTTTGGCGCCGCGCAGGTGAGCGCCACAATCAGGACTGCATACGACCGAGGCACACAGGGCCAACACCCGGCATCATGGTGTGGGGAGCGATCTCCTACACTGGCCGTACACCACTGGTGATCGTCGAGGGGACACTGAATAGTGCACGGTACATCCAAACCGTCATCGAACCCATCGTTCTACCATTCCTAGACCGGCAAGGGAACTTGCTGTTCCAACAGGACAATGCACGTCCGCATGTATCCCGTGCCACCCAACGTGCTCTAGAAGGTGTAAGTCAACTACCCTGGCCAGCAAGATCTCCGGATCTGTCCCCCATTGAGCATGTTTGGGACTGGATGAAGCGTCGTCTCACGCGGTCTGAACGTCCAGCACAAACGCTGGTCCAACTGAGGCGCCAGGTGGCATGGCAAGCCGTTCCACAGGACTACATCCAGCATCTCTACGGTCGTCTCCATGGGAGAATAGCAGCCTGCATTGCTGCGAAAGGTGGATATACACTGTACTAGTGCCGACATTGTGCATGCTCTGTTGCCTGTGTCTATGTGCCTGTGGTTCTGTCAGTGTGATCATGTGATGAATCTGACCCCAGGAATGTGTCAATAAAGTTTCCCCTTCCTGGGACAATGAATTCACGGTGTTCTTATTTCAATTTCCAGGAGTGTATATATATCCCAGTATTACATACGATGTTCTCCTTGTCCAGTTTATCGGTTGATCATGGAATCTGCAATGTAACATAGACACTGTAGAAGGACTGAAACAGCGTTTAAGGTCTTACAAATGAGAGTTGACAAGAAAACATCACAATCGTTGTGAACCACCTTTAGTGATGAATTAAAATTACCGAGGTAAGAAGAACAATCTGGATACTGCCAATGAACAATATCCGCATGCATTATCCGCACAAATTAGAGAAACAAACAGTAAAATTTGTAGTTTTGTATCTGGAACATGGTAATTATCTGCCCACCTTAAATTTGTCTTATAACTGCTGAGTGTTAAGAATTTCACTGTCTACATCTATATATGCATACATACTCTGCAAACTACCGTACGGTGCATGGTGAAGGGTACCTCGTACTACTACTAGTCATTTTCTCTCCTGTTGCACTCGCAAATAAAGCGAGGGAAAAAGGATTGTCTGAAAGCCTCCGCACGAGCTAAAATTTCTTCCATCTTATCTTCATGGTCCTTAAGCGAAATCTACGTTGGGGCAGTAGAATCGTTCTGCAGTCGGGTTCAAATACCGGTTCCCTAAATGCGAGCAATAGTGCCTTCCAAAAAGAACATCGCATTCCCTCCAGAGATTCCGATTTGAGTCCCCGAAACATCTCGGTAATACTTGCCTGCTGATTCAACCTGCTGGTAACAAATCTAGCAGTCGCTCTTTTGATCACAGACATTCAGTCATGCGTTGCTAACGAGAGCACGACAACAAATTGCCGCTGATGCATTTATTCCGACATTTCGTGGTGCTGAGACTACGCAACTGCAAATCATTGCTTTCACCAAGCATGCTAAATGTCCACAGGTTACTGGGCTAGTTTTCCGCTTTCCCTGTATGCGATATAAATCTTCCAAACGGTGCTTCTTGAAACACCAACATTTTGGCTATCTGGATTACGGAAGTACCCAAGTGCCCACCATACGAGCACCAGCTATTTTCCCATGTTCGAACTCACTTAGCCCAGACATAATCCACTCACAATTACACGGAAAACTGTTCTCACCACGACTCCCATTTTCGACGTATTGATGACATTGTACAGGTTCCGTTCATGGTCAAATACGACAGCGCAACCTGCAGTCTTGGCTGTCACCTGCATTTATGTTGAACCATGTATTTCTTGTGGTGTTTCCATATATCCCTCAAAACCTTACTGCACAATTACATTCTATGATGTGTGTAAATGAACTAAAGGAAAACGTCAGAAGTTACGTAAGGGTTTTCGCTGGTGATACTGTTATATACTGAGAAGCTGCAACGCTAGAAAACTGTAGCGAAATGCGGGAAGACCTGCACAGGATTATATACATATAAAACATTACTGCACTGACATTGTGCAGAATTTATAATATCACACATACAGAACAGTTAGTTCTACTGAGAAATTCATCAATGGAGTAGAAGGAGTTGGCCACCAATAAATCCTTTAGGCTTCTCTTAAACTGAATTTCATTGGTTGTTAATCTTTTTATGGCTGCTGGCAAGTTATTGGAAATGTGTGTCCCTGAATAATGCACACCTTTTTGTACAAGACTAAGTGACTTTAAATGCTTGTGAAGATTATTCTTATTTCTAGTATTGATTCCATGAATTGAGCTGTTGGTTTGAAAAGTGATATATTTTTAATGACAAATTTCATTAAGGAATACATATTGGGAAGCAGTAGTTAGTATCCCTAGTTCCCTAAACAGGCTTCTGCAGGATGTTCTTGAGTTCACACCACATATAACTCTTACTGCACGTTTTTGTGCCCAGAAAACTTTAGCTTGACTTGATGAATTACCCCAAAAAATAATCCTATATGACATTATGGAATGAAAGTAAGCACAGTATGCCAGCTTTTTCATTTTTATATCCCCTATGTCTGACACAATTCGCATTGCAAATAGAGATTTGTTAAGACGCTTCAGCAGTTCTGTGGTGTGCTCCTCCCAGTTGGATTTATTATCAAGCTGTAATCCCAAGAATTTAACACTGCCCACTTCTTCTATCTGCTTGTCATCGTATGTTAGGCATATACTCGTGGGACACCCCTTACAAGTTCTGAACAGCATGTTGTGTGTTTTTTCAAAGTTTAGTGACAAAGAATTGGCTAGGAACCAGTGATTAATGTCCACGAATATTTTATTAGCTGATCTTTCTAAGACTACACTTGATTTGCTTTTTACTGCAATGTTTATATCTTCAGCAAACAAAACGAACTTGGCATCTGGCCAAAGTGGCCATGCAGTTAAAGGCACTGCAGTCTGGAACCGCAAGACTGCTACGGTCGCAGGTTCGAATCCTGCCTCGGGCATGGATGTTTGTGATGTCCTTAAGTTAGTTAGGTTTAACTAGTTCTAAGTTCTAGGGGACTAATGACCTCAGCAGTTGAGTCCCATAGTGCTCAGAGCCATTTGAACCATTTTGAACCTGGCATCTGGTAATGTTACTGATGAAAGTTCATTTATACACAAGAAAAAGTAAGGGCCCCAAAATAGAACCTTGTGGGACCCCACATGTAATTAGTTCCCAGTTGGATGATGCCTGATAGCTTGATACATGTCTCTTCCCTAATAACACCCTTTGTTTCCTGCCAGAGATATAAGATTTGAACCAATTTGCAGCATTTCATGTTACATTACTTTTTCTAAAATTTTTGAGAATGCTGGCAACAGTGAAATTGGACGGAAATTTGATGTTATTTCTTTATCTTCCTTCTTAAACAGTGGCTTAACTTCAGCATATTTCAACCATTCAGGAAATATTCCACTGATAAACGACTTGTTACACAGATAGCTTACTATGTTACTTAGCTCAGAATCACATTCTTTAATTAACTTTTTTGTTATTTCATCATACCCACTAGATGTTTTTGATTTTAAAGGTTTTATGATGGACATTAAGTCTGCTGTGGTAGTGAGAGTCAAATTCATATTATGGAAGTTACTTGAAATGTCTGGTCTGAGGTATTCCATAGCAGCATCTACCGAACCTGACAACCCCATCTTTTCAGTAACAGTCATAAAATGTTTGTTAAAAAGTTGTGCAACACTATACACATCCGTCACCAAAGTATCATTTACTCTTAATGCTATTTGTTCCTCTTCATGTCTGGTTCTACCGGTCTCCTCATTCACTATATCCCATATTCTCTTTATTTTGTTATCTGATATGACTATCTTCTCCTTGTAATATATTTGCTTTGATGTCCGTATTACAGTCTTTAATATTTTGCAGTATTTCTTGTAATGTGCTATAGCATCAACATCGGAACTGTTTCGGATAGACAGATACAGTTTTCTTTTTATTTTACAAGATACCCCTATTCCTTGAGTAATCCATAGCTTCTTTGTGGACTTTGCTCAAACCTTGGTAAGTTATGGGGGAAAACAGTGTTTGAATAAGGTAAGCACTTTATTAGCAAAAGTGTTATATTTTTCATTCATGCCATGAGCACTGGAAACATCAGTCCAGTTAATGTCTCTGTGGAGTGTCCTAAAGTAATCAATTTTTGGCTTATTGATTGCCCTCTTGAGCTCAGATTTAACAGATTTTATATCCTGTTCAGTATTAACATTTAACAGAAGGAACTGCATATCATGGTCTGAGAGGCCATTGACTATTGGTTTTGTAATATAATTTTGTTCATTGGACTTTTCTACAAAGATATTATGAATGGCTGTTTGTGAGCAATTGGCTACCCTAGGGGGAACTTTACAGTGGGAATTAAATTGAATGGTAGTGTTACTAACTCAAATGAGTTCTTATTGGGAGAGTCTTTAAGGAAATCTACATTGAAATCACCAGCAACCTCTATTTCTTTTTTTTTTTTTTTTTGTTGTTAAATGGGCCAGTACAACTTCAAGGTGGTTTATGAACAGATTAAAGTTACCTGCAGGTGCTCGATATACACTTAATATTATGAAGGATTTTTTGTGAAATTCTAAATCCTGTTGCACATGGTTCTGTATGCTGTTCTAGGCAAAATTTATGAATGTCTATGTTCCTAAATTTATGACAGTTCCTGATGAATGTGACAACTCCTTCTTCCTCCATTTCTGATCTACAAAAGTGAGATGCTAACCTAAACCCTGTAACACTTAAAAGTTCTGTACCAGTGGTCACATGATGTTCAGAGAGGCACATTATGTCAGCTGGGTTTGAAGACTCTAATTCATCTATGCAGATAGTTAATTCATTAATTTTATTTCTCAGTCCTCGAATATTTTGATGCAATAAAGATAGCTGTCATTTCGCATTGACTGAGTTAAAATTGGGTAGAGTTAAAATATCTGCTGACTGTTGAAAGTTCTTAACCAATAGCTGTTTCTGATGATGTAATAAGCTAGAATTATGTTTGTTGGTTTCTTTCTCAAACTGAAGGTTTGTCTCAGTTCTAACCTCTCTTAAAAGTTGGTTTCTTTCTGTCCTCCCTACCCTAAAAAAGGGTCTTTTCTGAACCCTATAACTACGTGCATTTTACCACTCATGACAGTGCTTCCCCCCTTTAACTTTCCTGCTATTTTCCCAGCCAATTTACTCTTCCCCTTCTTGTTGTTGGTGAAGGCCATGCCTGGTACAATCCCACCTACTGAGAGAATCAACAGGAACCACACCAATGTGTGACCCTGCACACGACATAAGCAGCCGTTCCAGCTCCAAATTAACTCTCTTGACAGAAGAGTTCAAATGAGGTCGGTCATGGCGCCCAACAACAGATACAAACTTCACACTAGTATGCTTCGATGCTGATGCAATCTTTGCCAGGTCACACTCTATACTGTACCCAGGATCTCTATCAAAACCGTTACCTGCCCCACGCACTACAACCGCGGTGTCTTCCTTAGTGAAAGCTTTGCAAAGTGATCCTAAATCCTCTATCACCCGCTCCAGACCAGCACTAGGTTTAAAAAAATTGGTGACCTGGTATTCTGATCCTAGTTCATCCTGCAAAAGTTGGCCAACACCTCTTCCATGGAAACTACCTAACAATAACACTTTCTTTCTCTCTACTGATTTCCCTACATTCTTACTTTTCAATTTGCTGCTGAAAGTTTGTTGTGCCCTGTCTACACCTGCAACTGCTTGAGGCTCACCAGCTTCTAACTGAAGCAACAGGTCAAATCTATTTTCCACACTCACCACGAAGCCGTCAGACAAAGTTCTAGGCCTGTTCCTCCTATTGCCTGTTGCCACTTCCCACCCCTCTTTACCCTTCTCCCTCCTTAACCTGTCAAGATCTCCCCTGGCCTTGTCTAACTCAGCGTAAAGGGCGGCAATTTTCCCCTCCTGTTCTAGAATCCTTAACCTGTCAAGATCTCCCCTGGCCTTGTCTAACTTAGCCTGAAGGGCGGCTATTTTCCCCTCCTGTTCTAGTATCTTCCTATTCTCCTACAAATCTTACAAAACCACTGATGAGTCTCATTTACTTCCCCTATTCCCACGCCACTACAGTCACCCACATGGAAAAAACTACAGCACCCATCACACCAAAGCCCCGACCTAACAATTCTACGCCAAGTCAAGCACTTTTCACTCATGATAAACGTAATAGTTTATTAAGAATAAGTCAGTTAAATTACAGATAAACTCGAAAATATGGTTCCACAAATTTGGCCTATACGCAACTGTGCGTATTGTACATATATATGCAGAAAGACCCTTTGTTGTGTTATTACATGATTGCAGAACGATCAGGCGGTCACATACATCAAAGTCTTTAAATATGTGTACGGAGTGATTTAAGGTGGAGCGCCCACGTAAAACTAATCGCAAGTATGACAGTTGTCGGACTGAGATTCACTGGAAGACTCCTCAGGAAGTGTAATCCACCCATCATACCCTCGTTGGACTAATACTTGAATGTTCCTCGTCAGTTTAGTATATGCACCAGACATGATTGATGGAGGAAGTAGAGAATATCCAAAGAAGAGCAGCAAGTTTCGTTACAGGTCCATTTAGTAAATACGAAATCGTCACGGAGATACTCAACGCTACAAGAAGTTCATCTTGCAAAAAGGTCTTGAGCATAAAATCAGAGAGCTGAGAGCTCCCACAAAGGTTTACCAACAACAGTTCTACCCTCGAACCATTGGTGACTAGCATACGAAAAAGGAGAAGAGGTATGGTTGTCAAAGTACGCTCCACCACACACCATCAGGTGGCTTGCTGAGTAAAGATGTACACGTAAGTGTAGAAAGTTCCCGTTGTATATTATCTGCTTTAGTGGCAAGGAAAATATGAAGAGAATGCTGAAAATCCGGGCAGTTGCACCCTTGTTGTTATTCTGAATTTCCAGGTTTAGATTTGCCCGCTGCGGTTTGGCTCAGATGGTTCAAATGGCTCTGAGCACTATGGGACTTAACTTCTGACGTCATCAGTCCCCTAGAACGTAGAACTACTTAAACCTAACTAACCTATGGACACCACACACACCCATGCCCCAGCTAGGATTCGAACCTGCGACCGTATCGGTCGCGCAGCTCCAGACTGTTGCGCCTAGAACCGCTCGGCCACTCCAGCCGGCGCTGCGGTTTCGTCATGTTGTCCTATAACTACACAATTAATGTATTATCATTGTATGCAAGGGCAAACTCTTGCTGCAGAACTACTTCAAGGGGTGGAGGGTCATGCATTTATATCAGAAAAGGAACACAGTTCAAATCAGGACATGACCTCAGTACAATAAGTGAAGACAAACCCTGTGAAATATCAGCTATTGAATTAACAGGGCTTGATATCACTAAGAAATTAATCATTTTGTGTGTGTACAGATCTTACAGTGGTGGTGTGGACACTTTTTTCAATAAATTAACAGAAGTTCTAGATAAAGTCTCAAGTACAAAAGTCTACATAATTCTGTGTGGGACATTAACATCGACACTAAGATCATAAATGAATCCAGCAGCACCTTCATAAACACCCTGCAAAGTTTTGGCATGTCCCTATTGGTCAATAGTGCAACAAGGGTTACTACAATGACTGCATCAGTAATTGACCAAGTGGCCACTAATGTGCACAGGGAAAAATGTGACGTAGCTGTAAACGATCTCTGACTATCACATCATCTCTGTCAAAAAACAACAGTAAAATCAGGCATTGAATCGTTCCCTAAACTACTAGCCTACAAAGAACATTTATCAAAAATTAAAAATAAAGATTTTTCAAAAGATCTAGAAAAACAAAGCTGGGATGAAGTGTATAAGGAAACCAATGTGAATATGAACTTCTCTAAATTCTCCACGTTGTTTAAATTGAAGTTTGAAAAGGCATTTCCAAAAGAATGCATGTCTGTATCAACATCTCACAAAAACAGATGGATAACAACAGGTATTAAGAAGTCCTCCCAAACACTTAAACACCTCAACTGCATGAAAAAGATTCACAATGATCCTGAATTCTTAAATTTCTATCACAGATACAAAAAGATTTATAGGAAGGTGCTGACTGCTACAAAAAATTCATTTAACGACAAAATAATATATAATGCAGAGAATAAAAGCAAAGCAGTCTGGGATGTTATAAAATAGGAAACAGGGAGAGGCAAACAATCACAGAATAACATAATGCTAAGGGAGGGGGATAAGGTAATAAATGATCCACAACACTTAGCGAACTGTGTAAAAGAGCATTTCTCAAGTATTGCAGAGAAGTTACAGCAGTGGTATGCAGTGTAAGGTTTGCCTAGAGATCTTGGTATCCGACATGCACAGAACACCTTCCTTCCAGGCCGGCCGCGGTGGTCTAGCGGTTCTAGGCGCTCAGTCCGGCACCGCGCGACTGCTACGGTCGCAGGTTCGAATCCTGCCTCGGGCATGGATGTGTGTGATGTCCTTAGGTTAGTTAGGTTTAAGTAGTTCTAAGTTTTAGGGGACTGATGACCACAGATGTTAAGTCCCATAGTGCTCAGAGCCATTTGAACCATTTGAGCCACCTTCCTTCCATTCACTCAACAAAAATTGAAGATAAACACCGAGAAAAATATAGCTCTTAGTAGTAGGCAAATATAGTTACAAAAAAAGTGACAATTTGAACATCTCGAAATGATCAGACAGAACAGTTTTGCTGTTCAGGGAGAGTTATTTCTAAAGACAGCAGATGAACTCCGATATTTGGAAAGGTGGTGGAGCTAGCCAATCGTGAATTCCGGGGCAACAATAATCTCTTAACGTGCAAATCCAAGAGACGAGGGAGAAGTTCGTTAAGTTTTTTGCCTGGAGACTGCTGCCCAATGGAAGTTAGAGATGGGCATTGGTTAGAAAAATGTACAGCAGCTGCACGCGACAGAGATGTGGATATGGCCGTGAATTTCAAAATGGGTTCAGAGGAAACCAAATGAGCAAGACTTGAAAGAAATTTGTGATGAATGGCGTTTTATGAGGGAAAATACAAAAGATAAAGATAAAGCGTCTGGAGTATGTGCTGAACCATACCAACAGGATATCAAACTTTCCTGAAAGCTGTAGCAGATCGAAGAAAAATTCTTCGAATGTCTGAAGAAGACAGAATAAAGAATCAGGAGACTGACGAAAATGGTTCCAGTTACCATAACTAGGTTGCGCATTGTGGTTTTACGAGGGTGTGCTGAAAGGTAATGCCTCCGAATTGTTTACATGAGAACTTTTAAAGCTTTCTTTAATAAAACTAACATAATAAACATTCTAAATATTTAGTCTTCAGTCTGTATACTCATTTCTCGATATAGTCACCCAGTCGACTAACATATTTCTCCCAAAGAGAGACCAGTTTGTTGATACTATCATAGTACAATATTTGACTTTCTTGATGGGGTCACAACATCATCTCTGTTTGCACCGCTTCATCATTATCAAAATGAAGTCCTCGAAGACGTTTTTTAAGTTTCGGAAAAATATGAAAATCGGATGGAGCCAAGTCGGGATGTATGAAGTAAGATCGACGATAAGTGAACCCAAGGCGGCGGATTGCTGCAGATGTCGCAACGCACTGTGGACGAACTCTTCGAACTCTAAACTCGATTAAAGCACGCTATTTTTCACGCACCGACAGAGTTATGTTACACATCGCCATGTTACATGCTGCAATTCCGAGACCTCTAGCTGCAGCAGGCTCCAAGTATGTAGACATGAAGAATAAAGATGTAGAATGTTAATGATATTTGTTTTATTTAAAAAGCATTAACAGCTTTCACATAAAAAATTCGGTGTCAATACTTTTCAGCATGCCCTTGTGATCACTATAATGCGACTTTGATTATGGAGCTCGGGAAACCAGATTGCTTAAAAGCCTCTTTGTGCGCTGTGATTAATCTATTCCTGTCAGTGTGATCCCCACGGGAGCGATGCGTAGGAGCTTGTAATATATTCCTAGGTTCAACTTTTTATGTAGGTTTTCACTTGATCTTAGCGTCTGTCTTCAAGTGTATCCCAATTCAGTTTCTTTATCATCTCTGTCACACTCTACCGTAGATCAGAAACCCTTTGATCATTCTTACAGCTCTTCTTTGTATCGTTCAATGTCCCATATTAGTCCTATCTGGCACTGTTTCTACACACTTGAGATATTTCAGGTTGGGCCGTACGAGTTGATTTGTAAGGAATTTCCTGAGTAGGCTGATCGCATTTTTCTCTAGTATTCTACCAGTAGCCCGAAGTTTGCCGCCCGCTTTACCTACGATAGAGCCTATGTGATCATTCCGTTTCATATCCATACTAATTGTTACCACTTCCATCCCCCCTCTCCTCCGCCCCCGTCAAGCCCAGGTATTTGAGTTGACCGATTCCGGTTATGACTCACTGATACTGCAGTTGAGGCATGCTAAGGTCATTCGCTTTGCGAAGTGCACTATATTACGTTTCTGATTATTCAAAACAAGTTTTCCAACTCTAAGTCAGATCAAGAAAGTTCTTCATTGTGCAGAAAGACTGCCGTTACTATTAATATTGTCTGTAAAGTCATTAATATACCACTTGAACAGCAAGGGTTCCAACGTACTTCCCTATGGCACACTTGAGTTATTTCTACTTCTATCGATGACGACCCATCCATGGAAACATGCTGCGTCCTTCCTATCATAAAATCCTTAAGTCCCAAAGTTAATATGATAGCCCGTTAAATCGTACTTTGGTTAGTAAACATTGGTGTGGCATCGTTTCGAGTGCTTTTCGGAAGTCAAGGAATATGTCGTCTACCTGAGATCCTTGATCCATGGCTTTCAGGATGTCATGTCAGAAAAGCGTAAACTCAGTGTTGCATGATCAATGTTTTCGGTTGGTGGTTGGTGTCGAGAAGGTCATTCTGATCGAGAGACCTAATTATGGGGTTTATTTCTTCTATAGTGAAATAAACCAGAGAAGCCACTATTTTTTAAAAAAATAATCCACTGCACTTCCTAATATATCACTTTGGATCCAATTTCAATCGACTAAAACTAATTTTTCGCGCCATACGCTTTTCGCCTTTATTAGCTGAAAGGCGTCATCAGTGATCCGAAATATATAGGTACTTATGTTTAGACTATTTTGTTTACATATTGGACTTTGTACACTGAAGCTCTAAACATTTCTGGTATTTTTTTCCTTTTCTGTGTCATAATTATAGTTTAAATTTCTGCTTACAAATTTCGTAGAAACTGCTCTACGAGAATAGATGTAGAACAGCACCTACGATATTTATAATTAGAAATTTGGACTGTTATTATGCCTGGTAAAAACTGTCGAAGGCCAAGTTCGCATAACAATTTCTTTATTTACACTCAACCAGTTTCATCTTCAGCTCTGTAACATAGTGCATATACATGGAACATATCTCTTACCATGAGTTATGAGGCAATATTTCAGACAGAAGTTTCAGTTTTACATTAGAAAGAACAAAAATGAAACTGCACATTTTCTACATAGCTTCAAAAATTTCGAGTTGGAG
Organism: Schistocerca americana; assembly: GCF_021461395.2. NCBI lineage: Eukaryota > Metazoa > Arthropoda > Insecta > Orthoptera > Acrididae > Schistocerca > Schistocerca americana. Next base: position 188,898,741 of record NC_060120.1, read on the forward strand.
CACACGCCAAATTGTCATGTAGACATGTGGTGTGAGGTCTAACTCAAAATGAACACATTTTTATAGTAAAATTTTTGAAGATATGTGAATGCACAGTTCCATTTCTGTTTCTCGTAATGTCAAATATTACGTCATAACTAATGATACGAGACATATTCCATGTACAGGCGCTATGTTAGAGACTTGAAGATGACAGCAAAGTCTGCCGAAACCTGTTAATAAAGAAATATGTATACGGTCTTGGCTTTAGAAAGTTTTTACCAAGAAAAAACAGAATGCTCCTTCTGATTTCTCAACATGAGAAAATTCAATGTTACTAAGCCTCAGAAAATCACAAAGTGCCAGAACTGTTTATAATCTCAATGTAGAAAGTTCCAATACGTCAAACAATATATTTTAAACACGAATATGTATATATTTCGGGTCACTCCGGTTTATTCACTTGTATTTAGACGTATGTAAAAGTGGTAATTATCAAAATAATATACACACAGATACAACAAAAGGTATATAGGTTTTACTAAGCTGCTCCGTATACAATAATTCAAATTAAGCATTTGAGGATCTTAAAGCGGAATACTATCAGCTGCCTTTTTACTGACAAAATTACATGCTGTTTAATTTGAACAATAAGGACGGTAATTTTAAAGAAGCGCTGAATGCAATCTCCGCTAGCCATCAAGGTAATTCTCTGAGATTACTGCTTCTGTAGCGCCGAGATGTTTGAGCTGTGTGTCATTCAAGGATTCGCTGTCAACAGTATTATCTTTATTACCAAAGTGACAATGTGCGAGCTATTACGAGTAATACGAGCTATTATCAGCGCGCTATAAATTCCTCCATTGACCTGGTTTGAGGACCTTGGACTACTACACATCCGTCTCCTTGTAACAACTTGTTATCTCGTGTAAAAGTCTTTTCGTAATTCTCGATTGTCAGAATACTCTGGGACAGACGTAACGATTACTACGTTGTCAGTCGTGTAGTATTCTGGAGAACGTAATTACGTAACTGTGACGCGGTGGAAGGAACGCTCGGTGCTCTAACTTAGCCTATCGCTTCAGTACATTCTGCATTACACTTGACAGCGATCTTCGTTCAGTCTGAATTTATTCAATGTCAAATGAAGAGTCAAATAAAATGGCTAAAAAAGTGTGTTTCTAACAGGACTTAAAAAAGTTTGAAAATTTATATAGATTTATTCATATGACGTACAGACATTGTTTTGGAGATACGTTTTATTAAGTTGCACCAAGAATTTTTACCTTATAGCTAAACAGGTTGCACGTGACTTCCGTTGCTTATGTGGCCCATATCACACTTGATATAGATTGCTTGTCGAACTCGCCGCAGGATATCAGGTGTAAATTGTTTATGAAATGTATGCAGTTGCAAATATTTGTTCGGGGCGGACTTCCCACCATGACGATTGTTCAAGTTTCATCGTTAATCCATTCACTCAGGCTTTTTTTTTTTTTTTTTTTTTTTTTTTTTTACACACACACACACAGCGACAGAGCGGCTATCCCTCTGACTGAACACGCTTTGTACATCCATTATTATAGTCCAGTACAGCGGAGACATTTTAATTGAAGTATTGCAGGCATGCATGTGCGAAGGTACAAGTTGTTCAGTTGCGTGCAGATTGTTGCTTTGATTTCTGCTAGAGAAGCCGCTGTAATTGTAGGACAACCACTGTTCCCTTGGTGAATCCCAACAACCAAAAATCAAGAGGTGTCGGTTTGGTGAACGTGGGGCGATGCATTTGGCGCACTACGAGCAATCTATTTACCTGGAAAGCAGCTACTGAGGAAATCTCGAACGTATGTTTGCCATAGCGACAGTGCGACACCTTGTACTGAATGTATTTTCCGTACTTTATCAACCGCGTCAATCAGGGAAATCAAAAATATTGAGGAAGCATATTTGCACCATCAGCTGTAAAATTGTATGTTTATTCTCAACCGGTTTTGATTGTTTCAGACAGTGTACATCAATGGATTGAACTTACATTTGCACATATGAGCCAACCAAATGTAGAACCTATATATCGTTATTATAAACTGTTTTAAGACAGTCGGTATAAACGCTATGTGCCTTGGAACAATTACAGTAGTGTACACTTGGTGATAATTCCACACTAGCCGGCAGGTGTGGCAGAGCGGTTCTAGGCGCTTCAGTCTTGAACCGCGCGACATCTACGGTCACAGGTTCGAATCCTGCCTCGGGCATGGATGTGTCTGATGTCCTTAGGTTAGTTAGGTTTAAGTAGTTCTAGGGGACTGATGACCTCAGATGTTAAGTCCCATAGTGCTCAGCGCCATTTGGACCATTTGAACCAATTTTTATTTGAATTCCACACTTCGTAATAAAACGATATGCCACCTTTCAGAATCCTTGAAACGGTCGGGAGCGTGCGAGTAGTAGTAGTAGTAGTAGCTTTATTCATCCGTAGATTTCTATTTACAAGGATATAGGACATGTCATTTACAAGTTTAGACCAATTTAAAATAAGCTACTTCGTATACACATATATTTACAGGCTTCTAGTTAGAGACAATCTTTGGATTTACTCCTGGTATACAATACTTTTTTTACAAATAACTTATTAAATAATGTAATGCCATACTGTTCACTCATATCTCACTGTCATTCACTGCACACACTATACACACTTTGTTTCATAACACTTCACTCACTACACACACACACACACACACACACACACACACACACACACACACACACACACACACACACGAACAGAGAGAGAGAGAGATAGAGAGTCATCGGAGCCTACGCCCCAGATATTACGTACTTCAGGTGCAATACCGGACACAGTACAAGGCAGCAACGGGTCACCGAAGATATCAGAAAAATTGTGATCTTGACCATTTTATTCAGACAGTGTATCATCAACGTGGGAAAACTGTAAAACAAGGAAGTCAGAGCGTTTGAAGTGTCGTGTTACCGAAGGCTACTGGAAATTAAATGGACTGGTAAATAATGTAGTGGTTATCGATTTAGATGGTGCGGAAATCACGAATAAGATGGACCAGGATGATAGACCGCCTGGGAATAACTTTCATTGTAATATACCGAGCACTGGAGGACAAACATTGTCCGAGGAAGGCATAGTTTAGGATACATCCGACAAATAATTCAAGGTGCTGGGAGTAGATGATTCTATGAGTTGAACAGATCGACTCAGGGGAGGAAATTTTGCTGGACAGCGTCAAACCAATTAAAGCACAGTTGCTGTTGTTATTGTTGTTGTTGTGGTTCTCAGCCCGATGACCGGTTTGATATTGCTTTCCTTCATAGGAAGTCGTGTCCTAACCTCTTCATCTGCGTAACTGCCATCTACATCTGCCTGAGCTCTGCACATAGCAGTAAAATTTCGGTCTACCTCTACAACTTTCAACCTACATACATCCCTCAGTTACCAACCAATTATTCTTTGATACTTCAAAATGTGTCCCATCAACCTACATTTACATCCACATCTCCATCTATACTCTGCAGACCACTGTGAGGTGCATGGCAGAGGGTACGTCTCAATGTACCAGTTATTAGGATTTCTTCCCGTTCCATTCACGTATCGAGCGGAGGAAGAATGATTGTTTGAATGCCTCTATGCGTGCAGTAATTATTCAAGTCTTATCCTCACGATCCCTATGCGAGCAATACGTAAGGGATTGTAGCCGGTTCTTGAAACTTTGTTAACACGCTTTCTCGGGATAGTTTACGTCTATCTTCAAGAGTCTTCCAGTTCAGTTTCTTCATTACCTCTGTGACATTCTCCCACCCACCCACTGTACCTTATTTTAGTCACATTATATGATGGATTTCCCTTTTCTCCCGCTTGATTCAATCCTTACTTATTAGTTACTCAATCTACACATCTATTCTAAACATTCTTCGGTACCACCGCGTTTGAAGAGCTTCTATAGTATCTTCTCGTCTGAACATTTTCGTCGTTCACGTTTCGGTTCCGTTCAAGGTAACACTACAGACAAATCCAACCAGAAAATACCTTCCAACGCTTAAATTGCAATTCAATTTTACAAATTCTTCTTTTTCAGAAACGCTTTTCTTGCTGTTGCCAGTCTTCATTTTATATACTTGCGTCTTCTGCCATCATCACTCATTTTACTGCCCAAACAGCAAACCACATCTCCTACTTTTATCGCCTCATTTCTAAATCTAATTCCCTCAACACACACGACATAATTTTAATACACTTCATCAGGTTTACAGAATCAAATTTCACTCCGCAGCTGAGTGTGCACCGATTTCAAACTTCCATCCCACACCGGGTGTGAAACTGGGGCAAGTGCACTAACGACTGAGCTATCCATGCGCGACGCACGACCCTCCCTGACAGTTTTAATCCGCCAGAGAGATTCATTACCCTTGTTCTACATTTGCAGATGTTCATCTGACAACCTCCTTTCAGCATGTTGTCAACATTTGATTATCCTGCAATTTACTGTTAAGTGTTTGGCAGAGGGCACATAGACCCACTTCCAGACTATTTCTTGACCGTTCCATTCTTGAATAGCACGTTGGAGAAATGAATACCGTGCGGGCTCTGATATCTCTTGTTTCATTACAGTGATCACTTTTCCCTATGTTGTTGGAAGTCAGCAAAATATTTTCACATTCGAAGAAAACTGATAATTGAAATTTCATGAAAGTTCTCTCCGCAACAGAAACTGCCGTTGTCTTAATGTTTGTCGCCCCAACTAGTTTATCATATCTCTTCTATTTCGCGAAAATACAAAACTTTTTCGATGTCCTCAGTCAATTGTGTTTGGTGAGTATCCCATACAGTGCAGCAGTACTCCAGAGGAGGGCGGTCAAGTGTTTTGTAGGGAGCCTTTTTAGTTGGTTAGTTGAATCTTCTAAGTGTTCTGGTAATTAAAAAATAGTCCCCATCTGAAGAAGTTAAATTGTTCAAAACTGTAATTCCTACGTAATTAGCAGAATCGACAACCTTTAAACTTGCGGTTGTTTTTCGATTAATCAAAATTTAAACTTTTTTTTGTAGTACTCACGTGGAGGACTTCACACTTCTACTTTTTTAGATTCAGTTGCCACTTTTCGCAGTATACAAGTATCTTACCTAAATAATTTTAAAATGGGTTGCTATCTGTGACAGATTTAATACGTAATTGGTGAACGTTAAGGGGGACGATCATGAAACTGACCGAAAATATCAATTTTCAATTTATTTTTGATTCATTATCAGAACTGATGGGCAGTTAGTTCCCATAGTTTCAATGATGAAAGCTCATCCGAAGTGCCTGAAAAATAGCTAAATATGTTATGCGACCTTCCTGTCACGTCCACGTTTTGAAGCAAATCTTCAATACTAACTCTGCAAACAACGATTCTGTGGATTACTTTGAAGAAAACTTGCATGGGATACATCTGCAAATCTATGATATTGAATCTGTGGTTTTATAGACCATCTGTGATTCTTGTCAGTGATTTGAAGAACAAAAAGTTGGAAGTCGGAAAAGACGTTGGTGGACACAACGGACTCACAAAGGAGATGACAGATACTCTTCAAGAGTATTATGGCAAGGCTATCAGGCAGAACCAGTCCATAGTAAGGGAATGAAAAGTGCAGTATGGGGTACATATTTCCACGTGGTATCAACGGATGTACATCCCATTCATCATCTGTGCCACATTAGCTGGTGTAAATATCTACAGCCTCAGAGGGATGGCAACCTCTACATTCACAAGGAGAGACTTCCAAATTGTATCCTGGATGATGTTGTCAAGTCCACTTACAGGCTTCTCGCCGACCCTGAACTTCTAAAAAAGTGTCTTCATGGCAAAACGCAGGATCCAGAAGAGTTTCTAAATTCAGTCAAATGGAAACGATGCCTTAAAATCAGAGTCTCATCTACTACTGTTGTCAGAATTCCAATTTATGATGCAGTGCTTGTATTTAATGATTGTAACGTAGGGAAGATGAAGGTATTACATAGAACGGGCTTTAAGGCAGGAAATTTCAATCAAGACATCTTGAGAGGAATAGATTTGCAGCGCCTCCCTGCAGCTGAAAAGTCAGTTGAAGACCTGGTGAAGGCAGAAAACAAGAAACCAGAAGAGAAACCTTGAAGGGAAAGAGGGCTCTGAGCACAGATCTGAGGCGTTATGAAGAGGTGGTGTAACACAAAACTTCATGTTGAACCTTAAATCGCATTTCCTGAAAATTACTTTTTTTATACTTTATGCACCCTTTTTCTCAGAATCTAGAGTAGAATTATAAAATTTTGTATACTTACCTCTACAAACCCAATAACTGTTGTCTCAAGAGCAGGTTTTGAAATTCTGAGTGTAAGCTGAGATATGGTGAAAAGTGCTTGGAATTCTGTATGAGTTTTGTATTATACTTACGTAATTATAATGAAAAAGTTATTAAAATTCTTCTATTAGATATATCAAAAGGCCTTATGAGTGAAGCTTACTATGAGCAAAGAGATTAAACACAGAAAATTTTGCAGAATCTCTTGAATAATTTCTGAGAAAAGGGCACATACATAATTTTTTGAAAATAAAATTTTTAAATTCCGTAAAAATGTGAAATATATATATATATATATATATATATATATATATATATATATATATATATAATCCAAGGGACTTGACAGTAAAGTTTAAATTTCATGTAATGCATGCATGCATGCATGCATGCAATGCATGATACAAAATTTCATTGCCGTAGCTTCAAAATTGTGTATTTGGTGAATCTTTTAAATAGTGTGTTTTTTTCGTAAATAGATCGCTTAAAGTTCTTATTTCGTCCCCCTTTTCGGACCACCTGCTCGCTCATTCATACACGGTCTGGCTCAACATCGTGGGTAATGAGGCACAGCAGGGAGCAGACAGCTGAGCCAGATACGTCACGGCACCTCTCAGCTTACGAGCCGCCAGTCTTAGTTGCGGCACAGCTGTGGCGCCACGTAAAGTAGGGCGACTGGCGCCAGGCAGTGCGGCACGGCGTCCGTACTTTTCCACTACTGTCTGAGGTACTAGCACAGCAGTGGCGCCAGCAGACGAGCTCTCGTCGCGTGAGGCACGGCCAAGGGCGATGCCCCCGGCATCCGCCTGCACGCCTCGTGACGTGTGCCGCTCGGTTATACAAGACACCCCCGCTAGTGGTCCACATCCCCACAGGTGCGATCTGGACGGAAGTAAACTACAAGTATCGTTCCAGTCACGGTACGACGAACCTCGTCCGCACGCCGTGTCGCATGCCCAACAGTTCCAGAACTGCGAATTTGAATATATACACTTGCACTGTATGGTCGCTCCTCGCATTCGTGCTGTGATACTACAGTTATTTTGTTTAAGCATTAAATTACACATTGCCTGACAAATATGTGAAACACTCAGAAGAAATTGTTGGGTGTCAATGTAACTTCGTACACGTACTAGCGAGTATGTAAATGGTTATGGAGTTGCAATTGCCTGTAACAGGTAGAACGAACACCAGAATGCATTAGTGTTGCTAGTATTTAGTGTCGTTACCAGACCTGCTAGGGCTTATAAGGAGCGTGAAGAGCGTCAGATATTGAGTGATGATTGGGAGGGATTACAGAAGGAATAAAGGTATCTTGCAAAACGAAAAGGAAACCATGCCTGTCAATCAGAAGCAGCTCTTACGTTGAAGCTACAGCACATTACAATACATACTGCAAAACGTTAAAGGTAATAATTCGGACGTCAAAGCAAATACATTATAAGAGCAAGATAATCACACAAGGTAACAAAATGAAGACAATACGGGATACAGTGAAGGAGGAGACTGGTAGAACTAGACATGAAGAGGGACATATAACATAAAGAGTAAACGATACATTGGTAGTAGATGTGTGAGGCTCTGCAAAACTTTTTAAACAAATGTTTCATAACTATTACTGAAAACATAGGGTTTTCAGGGTCAGTGAATGCTGTCCTGGAGTATTTCACACCAGACAGTACACACAAGTTCACTAACATGAATACGTGACCTTCAATGCCCGAGAAGAAGTAATGTCCCTCACATAATCTTTAGAATAAGAAAATTCAAGAGGTTATGATAAAATACCAACAAAGTTAATTAAAGAGTGTGCTTCTTAGTTTAGTAAAATATTAAGTTATCTATGTAAACAGTATTATCAGTGGAACATTTCTTGAACGGTTGCAATATACTGAAGTTAAGCCTTTGTTTAAAAAAAATGAGATAAAGAAATACCGTCAAATTTCCATGTTGTTTCACTTTTGCCAGCATTCTCAATAATTTTAGAAAAGATAATATACAATCTGCTTCTTAACCACTGACAACAAGCAATATATTGTCTAAGTTTTACTTAGAATTTCTAAAGGGTTCTGCCGTGAAGACTATCTACACATAGAGCGAAAACGTATTTAATTCATTAATCAATAAATCACAGATTACTGGCATATTTTGTAATCTCTCAAAGGTTTTTGAAAATATCCTTTTAAGTAAATTAGAACTTTATGGTGTAATAGGAAATGCTGCAAACTGGTCCAGTTGCTATATCATTGTCAGGAAACAAAGGGTGTCATTAGGAAAGAGCTATGGGTGAAGCATCATCCAACCGAGAACTGATTACACATGCATCCAACAAGGTTCCCCTCTTAGGGTCCTTGCTTTTTCTTGCGTATATCAATGTCTTTCATCAGTAACATTACCATATGACAAGTTTGTTTACAGATGATACAAAATTTGCAATAAATAGCAAATCAATTGTAGTCTTAGAAAGATCAGTTAATGAAATTTACAAGGGTATATTAATAATCGTTACAAAACTTTGAAAAAACACACTACATGCAGTTCAGAACTTGTAAGACATTTCCCACCAGCATATACCTAAAATATGCTGACAAACACGCGGAAGAAATGCGCAGTGTAAAATTTTTGGAACTGGAGCTTGAAAACAAAATCAACTGAGTGGAGCATACCACAGAACTGATAAATCGCGTAAACAAATCTGTATTTGCAATACAAATATTGTTAGACATAGGTGATACTAAAACGAAAGTGACATACTATGCTTACTTTCATTCCATAATGTCATATGGGTTTATTTTTTGGGGTAACTCATTACACAAAACTAATGTTTTCTGGGTACAAAACATGAAATAAGAATTATATGTGGTGTAAACTCAAGAGCATCCTACAGAGGCCTGTTTAGGAAAAATGGGATATTAACTACTACTTCCAGGTATCCTTATTCCTTAATGATATTTGTCATTAAAAATATCTCGTTTTTCAAACCAACAGTTCAGTTCGTGGAATCAATACTAGACATAAGAATAACATTCGCAAAGATTTGAAGTCATTTTCTGTGGTACAAAAAGATGTTCATCATCCAGAAACACATATTTTCAATAACTCAGCAGCCATAAGAAATTTAACTCCCTGTAAAGTTAAGTTAGAGGGGCCTAAAGGTTCTATTGAGGGCCAATTTCTACTATTGCACTTACGAATTTCAAAGTAGAAGCAATCGATGTGCGTATAAAATAAAGCAAATATTAGTACAATCTGACCTCTGTACAAATTCAATGCAGTAAAGTGATTGTTGTAAATAAGTGAACTGACTCTTCCATTTACTGTTTCTTACCTCATAACTGAGAATACGTTTAAAAATTTTTGGCCTCATTCCACAAACATTACTATCATTCCACTTCGGATCTGTTGAGGTTACATTAGCATACTCGTATTTACTTTTCATTTTAAATGTTTACTGTGCGTTCTTGATCTTCTGATATTTTTTACATCCTGGTGGAACTCCTCACTATGGATCAATTGGAACGAAAAGTACATTTAATCTAATCTAACAGTTTCAGAACCGAGCATTTATTGTTTCACTCCTGCAACTAAAAGAAATGATCGGACGTCAACTTAGTTTCTTAGGCATATTGGGGGATAAGAAACTCTTTTTTTTCCTTCAGTCGGTTTGATGCGGCTCGCCACGACTTCCTCTCAGAGAAGCTATTGCAGCCAAGATCCTCAATTATTTACTGTACGTATTCCAGTATCGGTCTTCCTCTACAGTTTTTACCCTCTATAGCTCCCTCCATTACCAAGAAAGTCATTCCCCAAAGTAGTAACAGAGGTCCTAACATATTGTACTGTCATCTAGCCAATGTTTGCCATATACCTTTCCTCTCCGATCTATGGAGGACCTACTCATTCCTTAACTTATCAGTCCACCTAATATTCAACCTTCTTCTATAGCACTACATCTCAAATGCTTCGAATCTCTTCTTTTATTTTTATTTATCTATGTACACGTCTAGTTCTATAGGACCAAATTTAGGAGCAAATCTCCAAGATCATGAAACATGTCAGTACATGAAATTGCAACATAAAAATAATAACAGATAAAATAAAATGTTTATGAATGCAATAAAGTCACGCCATACGTTTAAGAAAATGCAATCATCAATATAACATAGGAATCAGCTTAATTTTGTAAGGAACTCCTCAACAGATTAGAAAGAGTGTCCCATGAGAAAACTCTTCAGTTTCGATTTGAAAGAGCGTGGATTACTGCTAAGGTTTTTTAATTCTTGTGGTAGCTTAATGAAAACGGATGCAGCAGCATACCGCACACCTTTCTGCTCAAGAATTAGGGAAGTGCGATCCAAATGCAGATTGAATTTCTGCCAAGTATTAACTGAGTGAAAGCTGCTAACTTTCGCGAATAAGCTGATACTGTTAACAGGAAACGACAGTAAAGAATATATATACTGAGATGCCAATTTCAGTATACCCAGACCAGTGAACAGGGGTGGACAAGAAGTTTGCGAACTTACACCACTTATTGCCCGAACCACCCGCTTATGAGCCAAAAATATCCTTTCAGAATGGGAAAAGTTACCCCAAAATATAACATCATACGACATAACCGAATGAAAATAAGCAAAGTAGACTAATTTTCGTGTCGAACGATCACTTACTTCAGATACCGTTCGAATAGCAAAAATGGCAGCATTAAGACTTTGAACGAGATCTTGAATGTGGGCTTTCCACGACAGTTTCCTATCTATCTGAAAACCTAGAAATTTGAAATGTTCGCTTTCACTAATCATATGCCCATTCTGTAAAGTTCAAATGTCGGTTTTTGATGAATTGTGTGTTAGAAACTGCAAAAACTGAGTCTTACTGTGATTTAGCATTAGTTTATTTTCCACTAGTTATGGACATATTCCACAGAGCACTGAAAGACCTGAGTCGAAACAAGGCCCCAGGAGTAGACAACATTCCATTAGAACTACTGACAGCCTTGGGAGAGCCAGTCCTGACAAAACTCTACCATCTGGTGAGCAAGATGTATGAGACAGGCGAAATACCCTCAGACTTCAAGATGAATATAATAATTCCAATCCCAAAGAAAGCAGGTGTTGACAGATGTGAAAATTACCGAACTATCAGTTTAATAAGTCACAGCTGCAAAATACTAACGCGAATTCTTTACAGACGAATGGAAAAACTAGTAGAAGCCGACCTCGGGGAAGATCAGTTTGGATTCCGTAGAAATATTGGAACACGTGAGGCAATACTGACCCTACGACTAATCTTATAAGCTAGATTAAGGAAAGGCAAACCTACGTTCCTAGCAGTTGTAGACATATAGGAAGCTTTAGACAATGTTGACTGGAATACTCTCTTTCAAATTCTGAAGCTGGCAGGGGTAAAATACAGAGAGCGAAATGCTATTTACAATTTGTACAGAAACCAGATGGCAGTTATAAGAGTCGAGGGGCATGAAAGGGAAGTAACGCTTGGGAAGGGAGTGAGACAGGGTTGTAGCCTCTCCCCGATGTTATTCAATCTGTATATTGAGCAAGCAGTGAAGCAAACAAAAGAAAAATTCGTAGTAGGTATTAAAATCCGTGGAGAAGAAATAAAAACTTTGAGGTACGCCGATGGCATTGTAATTCTGTCAGAGACAGCAAAGGATTTGGAAGAGCAGTTGAACGGAATGGATAGTGTCTTGAAAGGAGGATATAAGATGAACATCAACAAAAGCAAAATGAGTATAATGGAATGTAGTCGAATTAAGTCGGGTGATGCTGAGGCATTAGATTAGGAAATGAGACACTTAAAGTAGTAAAGGAGTTTTGCTATTTGGGGAGCAAAATAACTGATGATGGTCGAAGTAGAGAGGATATAATATGTAGACTGGCAATGGCAAGGAAAGTGTTTCTGAAGAAGAGAAATTTGTTAACTTCGAGTATAGATTTAAGTGTCAGGGAGCCGTTTCTGAAAGTATTTGTATGGAGTGTAGCCATGTATGGAATTGAAACATGGACGATAAATAGTTTGGACAAGAACATAATAGAAGCTTTCGAAATGTGGTGTTACAGAAGAATGCTGAATATTAGATGGGTAGATCACATAACTAATGAGGAGGTATTGAATATAATTGGGGAGAAGAGAATTTTGTGGCACAACTTGACTAGAAGAAGGGATCGGTTAGTAGGACATGATCTGAGGCATCAAAGGATCACCAATTTAGTATTGGAGGGCAGCGTGGAGGGCAAAAATCGTAGAGGGAGACCAAGAGACGAATACAGTAAGCAGATTCAGAAGGATGTAGGTTGCAGTAGGTACTGGGAGATGAAGAAGCTTGCACAGGATAGAGTAGCATGGAGAGCTGCATAAACCAGTCTCAGGACTGAAGACCACAACAACAACAATGGACATATGTCATGAAATGCACTATCTGAAACAGAGCTAGTGTTATACACAACATCCTTTAGTACCAAGCTAGTGTCATCAGCAAACAGAAATATTTTAGGATTACCCGTAACACTAGAGAGCATATCATTTATATAAATGAAGAACAGGAGTGACCCCAACACTGATGCCTGAGGCGCCCCCCATTTGACAATACCCCACTCAGACCCCACATCACAGCCATTCTCAGCACGGTGAATAATGACCTTCTGCTGTCTGTTCTTAATGTATGAGGTGAACCAGGTGTGAGTTACTCGCCGTATTACATATTTGTTCAAATTCTGGAGCAATATTTTGTGTTCAACACAGTCAAACGCCTTAGTTGCATGAAAAAATATGCATAGCGTACGAAACCTTTTGTTTAATCCATCCAGTATCTCACAGAGAAAAGAGAATATAGCATTTTCAGTTGTTTCCAGTTTTCACAGTCCACACCTCACTACCATCCAATGCTGTGCTCCAACCATACATTGGCCAAAATCCTATACTCAAATTAAGGTCTATGTATGACACTTGTAAATTTCTGTTGGCCAGGAATGTCTTTTTCTCCAGAACTAGTCTATAAAACTGTCTTCCTTGCTCGATGCGTCATGGCCTATTTTGCTAACTAGGTAGCAGAATTCCTTAGCTTCATCTACTTCGTGATCACCTATTCTGATGTAAAGTTTCTCGCTGTTCTCATTTATGCTACTTCTCATTACTTCGTCTCTTTTAGATTTACTCTCAACCCATATTCTGTTATTAGACTGTACATTCGACTCAGCAGATCCTATAATTCATCTTCACTTCCACCTAGGACAGCAGTGTCGTCAGCGAGTAGTATCATTGATATTCTTTCACCTTTAATTTTAATTACACTGTTGAAACTTTCTTTTATTTCCATCATTGTTTCTTTGATGTATAGACTGAACAGCAGGGGTGAAAGGCTACATCTCTGCTTTACACCCTTTTTAATCTGAGCACTTTTTTCTTGGTCTTCCGGTCTTATTATTCCCTCTTGGTTCTTATCATGCTTACTTCCATTACCAACCGCAACGACAGTACTTAGTACTTTTACGTTTTATGAAACGAAAATGATCGTCATCGAAAAGAACAGTATACAACAGGGGTACCTCACAGTAATGGTTGGGGTAATTTTAAGGAAAAACACATTGAAGGTGGATTCACATATTTCTTCATTTGGTGTTGCATGGAATACTGTTTATTGCTTAACAACGATATTATAATTACAGTTTTAAAAACCTTGTAAAAAGAATGAGAATGCTCACAATCATTTTTTAAAAAAATTGAACAGGCTTAGTTCATTAATACCAAACTTCAACAGTTTATATCATTACGAGCAGGGCTTGAAACACGAAACACAAGTAAGGAGTCACACCAACTAGGCGTGGCTGCAAGCGGTTCAACAAACTGAACTTTATCAAAAAAATGAATTACAATGACTGGCAATAAATGCACTAACAATCCCAAGCATGAATGACACGTTACAGTATTGGGTAACGCCTACCCAAAATACAGAGAGGATAACAAACCACGCCACTGATTGTGGCTGTTGGAAAACTGTTTACAATGTATAAGCGTTAATAAAAAATCCCTTAAGGAATAAAACACACAATCCCCATAAAATACAAGCAAAGCTGGGAAGGGATACAATTTAAATGTGACTCCCAACTGGTACACACCAGTAGTAATATTGACAATGATCCTTAAAGAAATATACAATTACCTAAAATGCAAGATAAGATGGGAGGAAATGCGATTTAAACGTGACTTCCAACTGGTACACCCCAGCAGAAACATTGGCAACGATCCTTAAATAAACGTACAACTGGCCAAAATACGAGATAAGCTGAGAGCTACAGTAGACGGCTATCACAGCCAACAGGAGACAAGCAGGCAAATTTCACAATGAGTGCAGATAGCTACTGACTGTGGATCAATGGAAAGGTCCAACAGTTCATACTGATGTTTAAAAGGCCTTGAAACTTAACACCCTCCAGAAGTAGCACAAAGTGTCCAAGGTGTAAACGAGTATTTGAAGAGCAGTTATAGAGAGGGGGAACTTCGGTCTTGAAGAACACGCTTTAAACCTAATGAGCTTACTGAATTCACCAAATAAGGCAGATTAATAGTGTCCAATTAACCAGCGACACTCCGCCGTGTCAGGTATCAAACGATCAACTTTATTTAACCTGAGCCACTAAGATGCAGCTGGTAGGGGCACCAAACTGTTGGCCAACCCAGACGTGTGCAACGACAGATGTGTCGCCTCAGCAGAAAGAAAATACGTCCCAGCTCTGGGCCCAGGGAACAGGAATGCGTCGTCCACTGCCAAAGCTACCCTGCCAACACACATTACAAAGGAACAGTCATATGCACAGGCAAGGCTACAGACGAGAATGCCTAAGATGTAGGAAATTTTAAGTTATCATGGAAGCGACTACGATACAACTTACGAGCTTAACACTCCTTAAAATTGCTTGTAAATTAAAAGACGAAATATCAGCCCCTGCTGTTGCAATGACTAAGGTATACTCATCTACAAAGGGTGCTTTGCCCCCGACACAGATTATTTACAAACACTTGCATGGAATATGACCTGCAAAACAAATTACCGCCAGTTACACTGACCAATGACCGTACACACAATCAGTCGAAGGCTCATTAATATAACATGTCCAATTCCATATTAACATTAATGTATTAATACAGTATGAAGTACCCAAAAAAGTAAAAAAAAGCACTTTACTCCATTCAGATGTGAAGGAGCCATGACTTATAGGATTCCAAGATGGGTTGTTATTGCCCCCAGCCCGTAGGTGCCGTAAAAATTAAGCTTGCAGAGTAGCCCGGGAACTCATTGACCACGTTGCACAGGGCGGCCGCTGCTCTTCCTGCAACTCGTCGCTAATAATGCTTAAGCAAGCCGGCAAGGCTTGCCTCCGACCAATTTAACCATACACGGACCCTCGAGGCCCGTACAGGACAGCCGGAGTCCCCCAGAAGCCACAACTTGCTGTAGCTAACTGATAACCCAAGTCTGTTATCAAATCCCTGTTACCAAACAATTTAAGCATATCACGGCCTTTTGCACCAACTGGAATCTCTATGAGTGTGCCGTTTCGTCTGGTCGCCAGAATTGCTGTCCTCTCTCATTTGGTGGATCATATCTTGGGGGATTTGAATTCTCTGTGTTTAACTAGCTGAATGATGTGGTCATTTGTAGTGGTTCGTTTGAGGAACACCTGTACCATCTTAGACAAGTGTTGTTGAAGCTTCGTGATGGTGGGTTAACCGTCAAGCCATCTAAGATTATCCTCGCCAGACGTCTGGGTTATCTGGTTTCTGGGCGTGGCATTAGTATCGACCAAGAGCGAACGAAGCACTTGAAGAGGTTTTCCGAACCTAGAACTAGGAAGGACTTAGCAAGATTTATTGGAATGGCCAACTATTTCCGCATATTCATTCCCAATTTTGCTCAGCTTGCTGCCTCCCTTACTAACCGGCGCGACGGTCGCAGGTTCGAATCCTGCCTCGGGCATGGATGTGTGTGATGTCCTTAGGTTAATTAGGTTTAATTAGTTCTAAGTTCTAGGCGACTGATGACCTCAGAAGTTAAGTCGCGTAGTGCTCAGAGCCAACTAACCGGCGCAGGAAGGGAGAAAATTTTGTGTGGAGCAAAAGCCAACAGTGTGCTTTTGAAGCTATTAAGACCGCCATCACGAACCTTCTGGTGTTGACTGTGTCCGACTTCGACAAGAGATATATTGTACAGACCGACGCGTCCAATGCAGAGATTGCTGTGGTTCTCCTCCAGGAGAATCAAGGTCAGAGACGCCTTACGCTTTAGCGTCAAGGAGGATGTCCGGCCCCAAGTTGAATTATGTATGAATGTATGAATGTGAGTCATTGGCTGTTGTGTTCGCCCTAGAAAAATTCCAATTTTATCTGCAACATAGGGAGTTCTATTTAGAGACCAATAATCAGGTGTTGAGTTCTGGCCAGTTCCAGGAAAGTCGGTAGAATCGCAAGGTGGGAGGTCTGGATTTTGGCGTTGCATTTTAAGTCGCTCCACACTAAAGGCCCCAACAATCAGGTAGCCGATGGGCTCAACCTCATGTCTGAGCAGAAACTTACCACTGAGGGAGGCCGAGCCCATCGCTCCGATGATCTTGCTTGTACTGTTCTGAGCGAAGTGCCCCCAATTATTTGCCGATCTTAAAATTAAGCAGGACCAGGATCCGTTGTGGGGAACGATTAGGAGGCAGTTGTTGTCCTGGAAGGAGGTGCCGGGGCTTTCACTGAAGAGGGCAATATTGTGTAAACAAGTGGGCGAACACAAGGAATTCAGGAGTTGCTTGCCTCTTGAGTTATTCCCCTCCATCTTTCATTAATTCCACAGGTCGTTGGTGGGTGGCAATACAGAAGTGGTGCAACACGACGTGGCATGCACTCGACTAATGTCTGAAGCAGTGCTGGAGGGAAATGATACCACGAATCCTACATGGCTGTCCATAAATCCGTAAGGGTACTAGGCGGTGGAGATCTCTTCTGAACAGCACGTTGGAAGGCATCCCAGATATATGTCAATAATATTCATGTCTGCGGAGTTTGGTGGGCAGAGGAAATGTTTAAACTAAGAAGAGTGTTCCTGGGGCCACTCTGTAGCAATTCTGGACGTATGGGTTGTCACATTGTCCAAGTCCGTCAGGATGCAGAATGGACACGAATGGATGCACGTGATCAGACAGGATGCTTACGTACGTGTCACCTGTTAGAGTCGTACCTAGACGTATCAGGGTCCCAAATCACTACAACTGAACACGCCCCACACCATTACAGAGCCTCCACCAGCTTCAACAGTCCGCTGCTAACATGCAGATACCATGGGTTCATGAGGTTGTCTCCATACCCGTACACGACCACTCGCTCGATACAATTAGAAACGAGACTCGTCCGACCAGGCCACATGTTTCCAGTCATCAACAGTCAGTCCAATTCGGTGTTGATGGGCCCAGGCGAGGCCTAAAGCTTGGTGTCATCCAGGGTACAAGAGTGGGCCTTCTTCTCCGAAAGCCCCTATCGGTGGTGTTTCGTTGAATGGTTCACCCGCTGACATTTGTTGATGGCCCCGATCTGAAATCTGCAGCAATTTGCGCAAGGGTTGCACTTCCGTCACGTTGAATGATTCTCTTCAGTCGTCGTTCGTCTCGATCTAGCAAGATCCTTTTCCGGTCGCAGCGATGTCGGAGATTTGATGTTACGTTTTACCGGATCCCTGATATTCACGGTACACTCGTGAAATTGTTGTATGGGAAAATGTCCACTTCATCGCTATCTCCGATAACACCACGTTCAGACTCACTTACATCTTGATAATCTGCTATTGTAGCAGCAGTAACCGATCCAATAACTGCGCCAGACACTTGTTTTATATAGGCGTCGCCGACGTCAGGGTCATATTCTGCCAGTTTACATATCTCTCTATTCGAATGCGCGTGCCTATACCAGTTTGTTTGGTGCTTCAGTGTATATTGAACATCTGCCCATGTCTTATGGATGCTGCAGCTCCTCTCTTATAAACAGTAATGGTCATATCACAGTCCTCTGGCGTACTTCCAAAGTTACTTTACGTTTGCCGATTTTGTTCTGTTATGAATAGAATATTGAGTTCGATCTGCAAAGTAAACCCTGTATTCAGTCACAAATCTGAGGCGGTAGTGATATTTCTTTAACTAAATGACGAAGAGATGCGGTATCGAATGCCTTCCGCAAGTCAAGGTATACAGCACCAACGCCTTCGCCTTCGGCGCTCAGAATCTCATGGACGAGCAGACCGATCTGAAATAATCGTGATCATCTTGAGCTCCACGCCTGATTCTTGTTAATATTAATAAGAAACCACTACAACTGTATTGGTAATCATTTACTATGTCAACACCGCTCTCGTTCGAAGGAACATCATGTTACACTGCCCACAGAGTTGTGCAAGTGTCGTGACTTAAGAAGACTAGATTTCTTACGTAAAGTTAATTTGACTTCAGCGTTCTCTTACGTAATGTTAAAGACAAACTAGCGTTACGTAAGGTAACTAGACTTCTTAGCCCGGTGGGAATTCCTTATGAAGTCTGTTGCCACTGTAAGCTGATGATGTTCTTCCGAACGAAACAGGTAGCGACATAATGAATGTGTATCAATACAGCTTTGTCGGTTTCTTACTAATGTTAATAACAGTGAGCTAAGTTCCGCAGGATCACTATTTGCACAGTCGACGTTGTTTTGTAGAGGAGATTTTCGTTCTTCAAAACGTCATTATGCGGGAGCATAGAATACGTTCCAAAATTCTACAACGGACTGACTTCAGCGATATAGATCTATGATTAAGCGCATCTATCCGACGACCCTCCTGAGAAACGGAGATGACTTGCACTTTTTGCCAATCGCTACCTACCTTCATTGCTCCATTGACCTAAGATGCGATTCACAACTTAACTGCAGCCGATAGGCACTTGGTGCAGGGAGTGGCAACTGACCCTTAACATGGACAAATGTAATGTATTGCGAATATATAGAAAGAAGGATCCTTTATTGTATGATTATATGATAGCGGAACAAACACTGGTAGCAGTTACTTCTGTAAAATATCTAGTAGTTTGCGTACGGAACGATTTGAAGTGGAATGATCATATAAAATTAATTGTTGGTAAGGCGGGTGCCAGGTTGAGATTCATTGGGAGAGTCCCTAGAAAATGTAGTCCATCAACAAACGAGGTGGCTTACAAAACACTCGTTCGACCTATACTTCAGTATTACTCATCAGTGTGGGATCCGTACCAGGTCGGGTTGACAGAGGAGATAGAGAAGATCCAAAGAAGAGCGGCGCGTTTCGTCACAGGGTTATTTGGTGAGCGTGATATCGTTACGGAGATGTCTAGCAAACTCAAGTGGCAGACGCTGCAAGAGAGGCGCTCTGCATCGCGATGTAGCTTGCTGTCAAGGTTTCGAGAGAGTGCGTTTCTGGATGAGGTATCGAATATATTGCTTCCCCCTACTTATACCTCCCAAGGAGATCACGAATGTAAAATTAGAGATTCGAGCGCGCACGGAGGCTTTCCGGCAGTCGTTCTTCCCCCGAACCATACGCGACTGGAACAGGAAAGGGAGGTAATGACAGTGGCACGTAAAGTGCCCTCCGCCACACACCATTGGGTGGCTTGCGGAGAATAAATGTAGATGTAGATGAACTGTTTCGTATGTGTTACTAGATGGCGTCAAACCTCCTCGCGAATCAAGTAGTATATTTAATCGTGTCCTCCGAGATTCCTTTTATGGAACTGAGTCCCTCGAGGATTGCTGTGAATTCAGCTATAAGGCTGGATGTTACAGTCGGAAGTTAAAACCAATCTCCCCCCCCCCGCCCCCCCCCCCCCCCCGCGTCACGCTATCGAAGTCCACACCACCTACCCATTGGTATTTTTAGACCATCGGTATGTACGATCCAGCGTGACATCTTTCGGATAGGTTTTCGACCAGTATCTCTTCATTGATTTCCCTGTAGCTGAAGGGGATACGTGTACGAATATTTAGTTCGGCTATGGTGTTTAGAAAAGACTATCGAAGCACCACAGATTGTGGGAGGCAGTAGAGCAAATCTGCAGCAGCAAGACGTCATAATACACAAACGCTAGACGTGGAAATAACTGGATCAGCCGGAACCTATGGACATAACAGTCGCGCGTTCGTTGATCTTTGCTACACTTTAACAGTAGAACTGCTCAAGAGGTCAAAATGACTCCTGACATACCTTTTTCTTCAATATCAGATCAAATTTTTTTTTTTACTTCGTTCTTGAAATCGTGTGACATTTTTTTGATTTTTTTTCTCCTTTTAAGGAGGATGCATTAGTGTGCACAAAATATTCATATTTTCTTGTAAATTTTTTTGATGTACTTAGAACGGCGGAAGGGGTCAATTTGACTCTGCTGTAATTTGTCAGTTGAGTATAAGTAAATAATCCAACAGTTCAAATAGTTCAAATGGCTCTAAGCACTATGGGACTTAACATCTGAGGTCATCAGTCCCATAGACTTAGAACTTCTTAGCCCGGTGGGAATTCCTTATGAAGTCTGTTGCCACTGTAAGCTGATGATGTTCTTCCGAACGAAACAGGTAGCGACATAATGAATGTGTATCAATACAGCTTTGTCGGTTTCTTACTAATGTTAATAACAGTGAGCTAAGTTCCGCAGGATCACTATTGCACAGTCGACGTTAACTAACCTAAGGACATCACACACATCCATGCTCAAGGCAGGATTCGAACCTGCGACCGTAGTAGAACGCAGCACTGGACTGAAGCGCCTAGAACCGTTCGACCACATTGGCCGGCAACCAACAGTGAAGATGCAACAATCAGCAGTGTCGTAGATGGTCATTGCCGTGTCTTGGCGGGCAAATTCCAATCTGCTGCAGTTTGTGTTGCGCCTTTCAGTTAATATTCTTTGACCATGAAAGAAATTTTCTAATACAGGGTATGTCTCGTCAGAGTGGGCCTTCTGATGAAAAAATATTATCCCTGTTAGAGAATTCCGACACTAAATAGGGAATTGGCTTCATTTATCAAAATCAAGTGAAGATGAAACTACGTCAGTCCTCACCGCATCCATCATAGCAGTCCCAGTTGAGGACCTCTACGGAAAGGGTCATTAAGGTGGAACTGAGTGGGAGTCTGCTAGTTTTTCATCTTCTGGAAGAAGGTCAGCTGTGGGCGTCCTAAAGGAAAGAGGAGGTTCCACTGCTTAGGCTTATTTTTCGCGAAGCATTACTATACCTCGTGAAGAAATTCACAGACTCAGATGATCGAGAAGTACCAACGAACGCTTGGACGTTGTCTCTTGAGCAACTAGAAAAATTATAAGACAGTTTCGTGGCGTCATTTTCACACAAAGTATGTCTGCTGATGTTCTTTGGTCGCATTTTTGGGGCCTCCCTCTCTCTCCCAAGGGAGAGATTTCAGGAGCTTCTAAGATTTTTCTGTTCCGATGAAAAACCAACCCAAGCTGAAGACATGCCAGTCAAAACAATTCCCTGTTGTATCTGAAATTTGGAGAAAGTTCATGGAAAGCAGTATTCGTTCTTACCTCCCTGGAGAAAATGTCACCCTAGACGAGACACTATTACCAAACAAAACAAGATGCAGTTTCACTCACTCCATTCATGTCCAACAAACTCGACAAATATGGTCTCAATTCTGGACTGCTGGCAATGTAGGGACAAAGTAAATATGTAGTGCGTTCTCATACCTTGGAAATGATGACGCGCACAGAGCGAAGCAACCACTCTGAGAGTACGTAACTCGGCGTCTCATGGAGCGATTTCTAAATCAACGACAAAGCACAGCGACAGACAACTTCTTCATGTCTCTTCAACTTGCTAAGAAGCTCAAAGAAAAGAAAATTTTATCAGTTGGTACAGTGAACATGACCCGTCGTGAAATCTCTAATCACGAATAGAAGCCAAACGTTCAAATACGTACACTGCACCACAATCCGTTACCAGAGTGGCTGCACAAACTGTACCAACTGCACCACCACTGTATATCAACGAAAGAAGAATAAAAATGTATGTCATTCTTCTGAGTACACTGCATGTTAAAGCAGCAGTAAGCAAATAAGGAAAGAAGCACCCCGAAACGATAACATTCTACAACACAATAAAACATGGGGTGGACGTAATTGATCAAATAACCTCTAGATATAAAGGTTGTCTAGAAGACCCATGCTGCCATATGCAAGATGTTATAGAAGACGTGCATTGGCATCTCTTAAAATAATAATGAGCAAGGAAATGGAAAGCAAGAAGTTCATATTTCAGCTGACGAATGAACAGGCAAAAGAAGAGGAGACGGGGCCAAAATCATCTAGAAAGTGGAAAGAATGAGTCTCTGCAAATCCAACAAGACCTGAAAGAACTGTGTGAAATATCCCAAGTCGTGAACATAAAATGTACACATAAAACAAAAGTCATTCATGCTAAGTGCGTCTAATAAATTGCAGTACAACAAAGATGTGTGTAGAACGCATACAAGTATGATATGGACCATTGTACTAAAAGTGTCTAAAAGGTTCTTCAAATAGTTAATTTATGAAAGTCTACGGTTTAGGAAACTTAGCATGAGCAACGATACATCGGTAAAATATTTTTTATTGAAATAAGTAATGTAATGATGGTCGTGTTAAATAATTATTGTTATAACTCGCAGAAAGAAAGGGATTAACATACACTAAAAAGAAGTCCCGTTGTAAAACAAGTACGAAAATATTTTATGTGGGGTCAAAGTTACCCATTTCCTCCATTTTAGGAATTTGAGTGTGTCCGCCATTCTAGTGTTAATAGAAACCTAACACTAAAGTAGCCTCTTCAAAAACCAAGAGGTACTTCTTTTGCTGCTACTACGAGGGCATTTATCACAGTTGACTTATGCACTTGCATGTCGTAATGGCTTTGTACTCGAGTTGATTTATTAGCTCTAGAAGCTGTTTGTCGCTCTGCCGAAAAAAAGGCACCGATACTACACATACAGTAGGAACATATAATAAACAAAAGATACAAGCATAAAGGCGTGTGTGACTGTTCTGTTCCGTCGACGGACGATTGCAAGCGATGGAGAGATGTAGAGATGTATATTTTTATTACTGGAAACATCAGAATATGGTATTTCAGCCTATTTTCTGCACGGGTACACAGCTGGAAGGGAAATATTTCCCGTACTGGTAGGCACAGAGATCGAGGCTTGCGTAATACGAATACTATGTTACACAATGCAACTATATCTGCACCACACCTGTAGTTTCACGTGACGTTACAGCGTCTGTACACGAGAATGAGTCGCTATTCAGCAGGCAGCAGACACGCTACGCCAAACCAGATGCGGTGTTGCTAGGCAATAATGGTCACAAACAATAAACCCATACGTGTCAAAATCACTGCAAGGCGCTTGACAGCGGGTGTTCTACCTTTATTAAGTTCTCTGGAAGTGACTCAGGTACCAGCGAGAAAACTCCCACGAAGGAATCGGTGACAAAGTGATAATCAAACTGTACTGCAGTGATTTACTAATTACAATAGCTTGTTTAACTGATCCGTGTAGTCACATCCACCACGACAGATTATTTATAGATAGACTAGCCAGTAACAACATTAATAACGATTTCAGTAACAGGATCAGTTTATTGACTTACCAAATAGCTCAGAATGAACACAAGAAAATATATTATTGACAATGTCCCCCAACTGGCGGTAGCATAATAGCACGGTCTTAAGCTTGAACTGATCAGCATTTACGTAAAATAGGAATAGGATTACATAGTAGAACACTGTGCGAGCAAATAATAGGATGTGTAGTAAAGGTCACATAAATTTATAGCATGCATTGAGACTACATTACCTGTTAGCAAGCGCCGGCCGCAGTGGCCGAACGGTTCTAGGCCCTTCAGTCTGGAAGCGCGCGACCGCTACGGTCGCAGGTTCGAATCCCGCCTCGTGCATGGACGTGTGTGATGTCCTTAGGTTAGTTAGGTTTAAGTAGTTACAAGTCTATGGGACTGATGACCTCAGATGTTAAGTCCCATAGTGCTTAGAGCCATTTGAACCATTTGTAACCCTCATTGATCTCAGTTAACAGGGAGACACCCTCTGGTTCAAGAAACAATCATTTAGCTATTAGGTTCAGAACCATTATGGTCACTTTTAGAATATATGAAGGTACCATCGTTATTTAACTGAAGTGGTAGCTTTTTATTCTAGCTGACAACGAATGAACTTTATCATGTGATCGCTTTGTCCTCCGGAGTAACAGGTAATACACTTATTCAGTCGATACCGATTGTGCGAACACAAGTTCAACGTGACTGGCGGCTGGAGTGTTTGACATCTAGACTGTCAAAAACTGAAACTGTTACACCAGTCCGATATCTACCGTGCTTTGTGGAGATGTTCATCACATCACCTTCAATCCATTCGGAACTCATATCCTACATCAACATCAACAAAAGTAGGAGTGTCCCTCATGGTTACGGATACACTCTTTTAGTTGAAAAAGTGTCTCCGTTGGCAAAAAAAAAAATTAAAAAAAAAATACCATCAAATTAGTCCCGCATTCGGATCTCCAGCAGAGGATTGCAAAGAGAGAGGTACCACAAGAAAAAAAATTCAATAATCAACGAAATGGTAAAAATCTGCGAGTCAAAGAGTGAAACGCCAGACGTTTGAATGTTCAGATAAGAATCGACAGCAAATCAACACAAGCAACAATATTTCAAGTATATATGCCAACGTCACAAGCAGGATATGAAGAGACAGAGAAAGCCTGTGAGGGTGTTGAAAAGGTAACTCAGTATATAAACGGAGACGATAATCTAATAAGCGTGGGCAACTGGAACGCGTTAGCAAAGAGAGAAAAAATACAGTTATTGAATAATTTCAGTTAGTAATAGCGAATACACTGTTCAGATACCACAAGAGGAGGAAGTATACTTCGAAAAGGCCCAGAGATAAGGAAATATTCCAGGTGGATTACATAAAGATCAGACAGAGATTCCGAAAAAAGATGTTGGACCGTAAGGCACAAGCAGAAGCAAATACGGACTCAGGTCACAATTTAGTAATAAAGCGTAGACTAAGGTCTAAGAAAATCGTCTGGAAGAATCAGTGTGCAAAGAAGTGGGATACTGAAGTACTGAGGACTAAGGAGATTCGTTTGAAGCTCTCTGAGGCGATTATGAAGATCACAGTAGGCAGATCAGTTGCAGAGGAATGGCCATCCCCAAAAAGTCTAGTCACAGAATTTAGACAGGTAAACATAGGTATAAGGACGATAATTGCGAAGAAATCTTGGGTAACAGAAGAAATTTTTCAATTAATCGACAACAGGAGGAAGTAGAAAAACGTTCATGAAAATTCAGGAAATGTAAACCACTTATGAGTGAAAGAAATAGGAAACCCAGAAAAGCCGAAGGGAAACAGCGTGAAGGGAAACAGAAAAAACGTGAAGAATTCGAAAAGAAATGATCGTCGGAAGGACTCATCCAGTATGCAGAAAAGTCAAAACAACCTTCGGTGAAATTAAAAGCAAGGGCGTCAACATTAAGAGAATAATGGTAATTCCATTGTTAAGTGCAGGGAAGAGAGCGGGTAGGTGCAAGTAGTGCACATAAAGCCACTACCAGGGGGAGGACTTTCTGATTACGTGCTACAATAACAAATTGAACTCGATATGGAAGACACAGGGGATAGTGTATTAGAGTCAGATTTTAAAACAGCTTTGGAAGACTCGCAATCAAATAATGCGGAAAGCATATATTACATTCCACCGTAGTTTCCGATATCATTGGGAGAAATGGCAACCAAGCAACCATACAAGTGGGTGTGTGGAATCTGAGACTAGAAACAGACGATCAGACTTTGGAAAAAATATCATCCACGTGGTCCCGAAGATAGCATGAGCAGATAAGTGTGAAAGCTATAGCGCAATCAGCGTAATAGCGGATGCATTCAAGTTGCTGACATAAATAATAAACAGACGAATGGAAAAGAGGATTGATGCTCTGTTAGGTGACATATAATTGGTAAGGTGTGTTGCTGTGTTTGTTGTCAGGACGTAGTAAATGGTGCTTCTTACTCATCCCTGGTTTCTGGAGTTTTCGAAGCTTAGCGCGCCTTTTCTCTTGTAGGGACACTCTTGTGCCAATCTCTACTCGTCGCGAGCATTTATGTGGTACGTAAGTGGGGAGTTGTCGTTTGGGTTCTGCAAGAAGCGTTGTCCTGCAACCGCCTCAGAATTTCTCAAAGAATTGATTATGAGTCGAAGGTATTACATCGGTTTGTAGTGTACAAGTTTATTCACGGAGAGGTGTGCGGGATTCTTTATTATTTTCGTGGAAGTCAAAACATCTTAGTTGCTGGTCAGTAATTTCCGTTGGCAGAACATATTGATATTTGAACCGATACCAAACGGCTTCCATGATCAGTGATAACCTGTTAAATTAATACGGAAAGGCAATACAGCAATGGTTACTTCAGTGTTAGTGTGAAATGAGCCATGAGCTTAGGCATTGTTGGGGACTGCGTTACTTGCCGAAGGGGTAATAATACGAAGTAATATTGATTCTCTGTTATTATACGAAACTGACATTCTTTCCATTTGGGAAACATGGTCAGCTTTTTTTAGTAATGAAGCGTCTTCTCTTTGTAAAGCTCCTATACTCGAGTCTTACAGCCAGAAAACTAATAAAGCAAAAACGTCAGAGGATCTTTATAAAGTTCAATTGACATTTTATTTAAATATCGTTCTTTCGAGGCAACTTCGAACTAAGGTACTAATAACATCATTAAAAAGTTTTGATATTACTGCTTTAGAAATGTCATTTAGAGTTTGGAAAAATCCTTTTGTTAGTTGTATCTTTAAAGATGCAGTGTTGGAGTAATTAACTATCTCCATAAATTTTCTGTAATTTAAAAGAAATAAAAATGTTAGCCTCTTAGAAGTATAATACAAAGTTTTTTTGCGTATTTTGTGTGTAAGTCAACAATGACCGTCCACTCACAAAAAAATTTTTAAATAACAGTAGTTTACTGTTTCAAACTTTTTTCAAATAAGAATGCGCTTTGGAAGCCCAATATATCGTAAAATCGACATTTACACATCCGGTGTCACAAAGTTGATTTGTCGAAAAGTCCATAAACGATTCTTCAGGTGTTCTGTCAATTCTAGTTACCCCAGGTGGTAAACAGTTGGGGTGCCCACTTTCATCGCATTGTTACCTCAAAAGGATAGGCGATAAAGCGCTAGTCATAGGAGAGGAGGCAGACTCATTTTAGAGAGAGCTAGCGGACGTGCTGTTTGTTAAAGGCAACTCGGTCTTGAAAGGCTGAAAGCTGCCGTTAAGAGAAGTACTGAATGAAAGAGCTCCAGCTGCGGAAACGTGCGTATTCGCCGATAGCAACTGGACCATCTGTTTCTGCACAGCAATTAGTTTACTGTCTTCTCATGTGCTTTTGTGAAGAAGTGAATAACAGTTTCTAAATGTGTGCGTATATTTAGAGCATTTGCATAACATGACCTGAATCTGTCACTTAGTGATAGGCAGACTCAACGTAGCAGCAGTATTTTCTCTGCATCTAGCGACTGCATGGTTTAGTGTTATATTTCTTGCTGTATAGACAACAAAGATGGAAACGCAATGCGCCTCTTGTGCATGGATGCAGACAGAATCAGCCACTGTATAAAAACAGTTGGAAGCTAAGTTTGACACGATCGACAGGTTTCAGGCTGCCGCCCTTTGCTGCGCTGAGGCTGTGGTTCGTCTGGCGCCTGTAATATCACCTCGGTGTCGTAGCCGGTCAACATTCATCTGTGTGTGAAGGGCGAACAGCGGCGGGATCGCGATTGTCGGGGCTGAAGACAAAAGTAGGTGCTGGTCGTACGGCTATTTTCTTATGTCTTAAAATCGCATTTGAGGTCTTGCCCACTGTTGAAAGCACAGTACATCTGAGCTATCACGGGAGGCCTCGTCTGTTGGGGTTGGGGCCGAATGTCGTGAAGGGTCCGGAAAAGCGTTTGCTGATTATTGGGAACCCCAGCGTTAGGCGAGTGGTGTAGTCTATTGCGGAAGTAGCAGGCAGCCTGGAGACGGAAGGCAAGAAAAGGCATCAAAGGCGAAAGCCAAGTAGAACAGAAAATAGTTCTGTGTACCAGCTCACCATTTTGATTCACTGATATTTACAGTTTTAAAGTAAATTATCTTGTTGACTGAAACTTTTTCTGTCTTATCACGTTCTCCAACACCATTATGAGCATCTTCTCGTGGATAAAGAGTCGGGCATTAAATAACTTGGGATTTACAAATAACTGTAAGTGTATTGATGATTGATGCACCGAGCACTGCCAACTCCGCGTGTAAAGGTAGGTAAAGATCAGTACCATAAAAGTGACGAGAAAGAAGTAAGAATCCCAAAATGCAGAAAATAATGACATTAATCCATAAAATGGTACAGTGCCTGGTGTTTACGTCAGTTTATCTAAAATTCCTGGATGCAAAGACTACAACATTAGTCAGGCAGTGATCAGTGTTGAGCAGGGCTCCATAATGTCGTATAAGGGAAAGGCGGTTTGTGTGGAAAACGGATGTGTAGACCACTTGGCGTTTCTCGGGTTTTCCGCAAAACCGAGCATGCATACTGAGCCTGGAATAAAGCGCAGACACCACACCGCTATTTGCTAGAACCTAAGTGGCGTGACTGTTGATTTTGTGTCACAAGTATATTTCATTTGTTTTTGATTGCCGAAGCAATCCGTTTATACTCTCAAATATCATACCAGTATAAATATTTAAGAAGTCTAATGAATATTATATAGTAGTAATGATTCTGCTCACCCAAGCGGTTTCTGTTTCTACCATGTTTTAATGTGCAATGTCAGTCACGTAGTACGGGCAGTGCCAAAGTCTGGTCGTATGTGGCAAAAAATAACAGCTTTTAGTTTCTAGGGCTGAGTCACCGTAACGGGAGCTGCTGAGCGTTTTAAGGTTCCTAGAACTACACTGTAAAGGAAACTAAAATCATCGTAGGGAATCAGCAGGCATCTACGACACGTCATTTGGGGTTTTTCGAACCAACATGTGAAGAAAATTACAGGTTATACCATTTACAGCGGCGGCGCTCTGAAGGACGTATTGGCTGTAACAGCGAAATCTGGTGGTCCCTTCTAAATCCTATGTAAACGCTGTAGTTTAAAAATCCCTTAGTACGACTCGCTTATTACGACTTACCTCAAAAAACGATGTCTTTTTATTACATTTTCGGAGAAACACATCGGCTATAACGTTCAATGTTCATTTTTGTTGTTACGTATTTGGGATTTGCTAACAACAATGTAACATTTATTTTAAAACTCTTCTTCTCTGCAGAGTATTGTTTTCAAATCAGGTGTTGAAACGAATGCATTGTCAAATGCAAAATGCGTACAGGCATACTAGATGCAAAAAGCAGACGAAGATAGCTAATTACCTTAAGTGGGACAGTGTACTCTGGTATGCATTACTCTATTTAATTTTAAACTTAAAGCAACTAGTTGAAAAATTAAACAACGCTGTCTTTGCTGTGATTGTAGAAGACTAGAAAATTACATTCTGATACGTGTTATTTTTTCAAAGTACAGAAGTTGAATAGCAGTGTGTGGCCGAGCGGTTCTAGGTGCTTCAGTCCGGAACCGCGCTGCTGCTACGGTGGCAGGTTCGAATCCTGCCTTGGGCATGGATATGTGTGATGTCCTTTGCTTAGTCAGGCTTAAGTAGTTCTAAGTCTAGGGGACTGATGACCTCACATGTTAAGTTAACGACCGGGAACCGTTGGTCCCTTCGATTTCTTTATAACCGGTTTTGATTGCACTAACAAATGCTTGTAGCACACATGAGAGATTTAGATTCCACGTTGACGCTGCTAGCTAAGACAAAGTTTCAAACTCTTCCTTACAATTTGGCAGAATATCTAAAAGTGCGTGACAGATTTAACGGGGAAAAGAAACTGGCAGGTAAAAATTTCTGTCAAAACTTCATGAAGAAGCACCGAGAACTGTCTTACGGATAACCTTTGTCCTCAAGTTGAAAGGATTTCAACCAATTGTTTTTGTGTTATCTTCCACTTTTAACATAAAAACAGACTAATTTATTTGTCAATCACGAAAGCATCTTTTTCGACTTGCGTGTTTGGAAAGAACACTCTTTGTTGACGGTACTCAATTGTACGAAATAATTCGGAATTTATTCGCTGCTTGAAAATTCTTTTCACGTCAGCCGTGTTAGATACAGGTGCACTACCTATTAATGACTTTTGAAAATTTAGGGCTCGAACTCGGATGATAATCATGTGTAATTTAAAGTCTACATCTACATGGCTACCCTAAAACTTAGGTTTAAGTGCCTGACAGAGAATTCATCGAACCACCTTCACAACTATCTATTATTTCAACCTCGTACAGGGCGCGGAAAGAACGAAAACCTATATCTTTAGGTACGAGCTCGGATTATCCTTATTTTATCGCGGTGATCGTTTCTCCCTATGTAGGTCGGTGTCAGCAAAATATTTTCGCATTCGATGGAGAAAGTTGGTGACTGGAATTTCATGAGAAGATTCCGTCGCAACGTAAAAACCTTTCTTCTAATGATGTCCAGGCCAAATCTTGTATCATTTCAGTGACACTCTCTCCGATATTTCGCGATAATACAAAACATGCTGCCCTTCTTTGAACTTTTTCGATGTACTCCGTCAGTCCTATCTGGTAAGGACCCCACACAGCGCAGCAGTATTCTAAGAGAGGACGGACAAGCGTAGTGTAGGCAGTCTCCGTAGTAGATCTGTTACGTTTTCTAAGTGTCCTGCCAATAAAACGCACTCTAGTTATCCTTCCCTGCAACATTTTCTATGTGTTACTTCCAATTTAAGTTGTTCATAATTGTAATTCCCAGGTATTCAGTTGAATTAACGGCCTTTAGATTTGACTGATTTATCGTGTAACCGAAGTTTGACGAATTCCTTTTAGCACTCATGTGGATGACCTCACACTTCGTTATTTAGGGTCAACTGCCAATTTTCGCACCATTCAGATATCTTTTCTAAATCGTTTTTTAATTTGTTTTGATCTTCTCATGACTTTATTATTCCATAAATGACAGCGTCATCTGCAAACAACCTAAGACGGCTGCTCAGATTGTCTCCCAAATCATTTATATAGATAAAGAACAGCAAAGGGCCTGTAACACTACCTTGGGGAACGCCAGAAATCACTTCTGTTTTACTCGATGACTTTCCATCAATTACTACGAACTGTGACCTCTCTGACAGGCAATCACAAAGCCAGTCACATAACTGAGACGATATTCCATGAGCACGCAATTTCACTACAAGCCGTTTGTGTGGTACGTTGTCAAAAGCATTCCGGAAATCCAGAAATACGGAATAGATCTGAAATCCCTCTCCAATAGCACTCAACACTTAATGCGAATAAAGAGCTAGTTGTGTTTCACAAGAACGATGTTTTCTAAACCCATTTTGACTGTGTGTCAATATACCGGTTTCTTCGAAGTAATTCATAATGTTCGAAAATCCTGCAGCACATCGACGTTAACGATATGGGCCTGTAATTAAGTGGGTTACTCCTACTACCTTTCTTGAATATTGGTGACCTGTGCAACTTTCCAGTCTTTGGGTACGGAGCTTTTGTCGAGCGAATGGTTGTATATGATTTTTAAGTATGGAGCTAATGCATCAGAATACTCTGAAAGGTACATAATTGGAATACAGTCTGGACCAGAAGACTTGCTTTTAATCAAATGGTTTAAGTTGCTTCACTACTCCGAGGATATTTACTTCTACCTTACTCATGTTGGCAGCTGTTCTCGATTCGAATTCTGGAGTATTTACTTCGTCTTCTTTCGTAAAGGCATTTCGGGAGGCTGTGTTTAGTAACTCTGCTTTGGCAGTACTTTCTTCCATAGTATCTCCATTGCTATCGCGCAGAGAAGGTATTGATTGTTTCTTGCCGCTAACGTACTTCACATACGACCAGAATCTCTTTGGATTTACTGCCAGGTTTCGAAACAAAGTTTCGTTGTATAAACTGTTACAAGCATCTTGCATTGACCTCCGCGCTAAGTATCGAACTTCTGTAAAGGATAGCCAATCTTGGGGATTTTTGCGTCTGTTTGAATTTGGCATGTTTGTTTTGTTGTTTCTGGAACAGTGTTCTAACCCGTTTTGTGTACCAAGGAGGGTCAGCACCGTCATATGTTAATTTATTTGGTATAAATGTCTCAATTGCTGCCGATACTATTTCTTTGAGTTCAAGCCACATCCGGTCTACACCCATATCATTAATTTGGAATGAGTGGAGATTGTCTCTCAGGAAGGCGTCAAGTAAATTTTTATCTGCTTTCTTGAATAGGTATATTTTTCGATTATTTTTCGAGGATTTGGGGATTACGATATTCAGTCTCGCTACGACAACCCTGTGTTCACTAATCCCTGAATCGGTTTTGATGCTCGTAATAAACTCAGTATTATTTGTTGCTAGGAGGTCAAGTGTCTTTTCACGGCCGTGTACTATTCACGTGGGCTCATGAACTAACTGCTCTAAATAGTTTTCAGAGAAAGCGTTTAGCACAATTTCGGATGATGTTTAATGCGTACCTCCAGAATTAAACACGTATTTTCGCCAACATATCGAGGGTAGATTAAAGTCGCCACCAACTATCATCGTATGAGTCAGGTACGTGTTTGAAATCAAACTCGAGTTTTCTTTGAACCTTTCAGTAACTGTATCATCTGAATTGGGAGGTCGGTAAAAAGAGCCAATTATTATTATATATGGCCTCTGCCCATACTAACTCACAAGAAGTATCTACTTCAATTTCGCGACAAGATAAACTACTTATGACAGCAACAAACACGCCACCGCCAACCGTGTTTAGCCTATCCTTTCGGAACAGCATTAGGTTCTTCGCAAAAATTTCGGCTGAGCTTATATTCGGCTTTAGCCAGCTGTCAGTGCCTACAACGATTTGAGCATCAGTGCTTTCTATTAGCGCTTGGAGCTCCGGTACTTTCCCTACACAGCTAGGACAATTATAATTGTTATACCGATGGTTCCAGTATAATGAGTGTCTCGGTATCGTTTTCTTTTTTATTTATTTATTGGCTTTCGGGACTTGCCCATACAGCCATCTCAACACTGGAATGGCAATTATGACGATTCGAACGTAAGAACAACACAACATCCAGTCCCCGAGAGTAGAAAATCTCCAACAAGGCTGGGAATCGAATCTGGGGCCCCGTTCGTTAGCAATCCGCCGCGCTGACAGCGCAGCTACCGAATGGGACAGGCATCGTTCCTCATTGTTGTGCTGAGTCATCGATGAGTCACTGGGTCACCACGGTTGTTGACTGCTTGCGTGAGACTGAAAACAACATTCTCTAAGTGAAGTAGATAATAATAGTGTATACTTAAAGCACAACAATACTGAATATTAATTATAGATTTTGGATATTTCGAGCCATGTTAAAAAATACACGATTTACTAAAATGAGACTAATTCTGACATACAACAACGTAATAATGGAATGCATTAGCCAGTGTCCAAAAGCTGAGTTTAATCAAGGGCGTTAAATTGCAGGCATTTTTGATGAATGGAGCTGAGCAAGATAATGTTGTACTAGAAATATGACTACATAAACTGTTCATGACCCAGAGTTGTCTATAGACTGGTCACACTCGTATTCACGATGGTCAGTTCAAATTCAAAGTCAATTGCAGAAATACACTGTTAGTGTTAAAATAGTGGTGAATCGTAGTAGACAGGACGAGCTGTCGCTAACTGGACTGAATGGTTATTCAGTTTACACATAGACTATTATCCGTTGCGAACTGTATGTTTCTGGCACAACACAACTAACAGTCACAAAGTCTTGCAACAAATCTGGCTGAAATAAAGTTCGCAGGATTCGCTGGTAAGTTTCCATATAGTTTACATTAATGGTATGAAATTTCTAAGAAGTGAGAGTGACGTTCAGAAAGTATCAGTGATAAGCCATGAATAAATTAAAATTCCCATAGTGGGTAACAGATCTAGACTTTCACAGTCTTGGTAAGCACCAATCACTATTCAAATATTGAAAGTCCGTGCCAGATCCACGCGATAAACTGACTACGTCCCCAAAAGAGAGTCCAGGTTGTGACCGGGCTACGAGAATTTTCATGGTGCTGATAGCTCACACACGGAACACGTGTCCATCTTAACTTAACGTCAGAAGTATGTGCCGAACTTGATGTCCAAACTGAAGTGTCCATTCCAATTCTTCTTTTAGGGTTCCGTACCTCAGTCGATAAAAACAGAACCCGGATCACTTTGTAATCTAAAATGATATTATCACTCTGCAGCGAAGTGTGCGCTGATATGAAACTTTCCTGGCAGATTAAAACTGTGTGCCGGGCCGAGACTCGAACTCAGGACCTTTGCCTAGGTCCCGAGTTCCAGTCTCGGTCCGGCACACAGTTGTAATCTGCCGGGAAAGTTTCCTCTTCGTAATCTGTCTGTCTGACTGTCTGTCCGACTGTTAAATATCCTTTTTCTCTGGAAAGGGTACACATATCAAGCTGACATTTATATTGCATACTTACGTCTGCAGTCCCTTGGCGGTAAAATAAACGTTAGCTTTTAAGTCAATTCAGACAAAAGGTATGGGCATTTATGTCTGAGATTTTGATACTCGCAAACTTACACTTCAAAACGCATTGTGTGCATCCCGTTGACCTAGAATTATGAAATTTGGCAAGAAACAGTGTTTCACAGTACAAATAAAAGAAATAAGTCTGAAAATTCTTAACCTGTAATTATATCATTCGAGAAAAATCCGTCATTTGTTATCCGAAGTCAGATTTGAAATTAAAACAACCAGTATTTCTGAATTCCGGCTGACGGGTTGCAAAGGTAAAAGTCAAACATCAGGCAAGGTATGACTTTATTGCTCATGTGAAGAGTTTCGGAATTTACCCATCGTCATTTATCCAATAGCGTTTACTGCAAGTAGCACGTAGATGTGGCTGGTCTTGGAATATTTGTTTCACATATAGCACTTGAAACGCCATATCTACGTGCAGTAATCGCTCCTGAGTATCTGATGATGGATAAATTCCGAAATGCGTCATATGAGCAATAAAGTCATTCCTTGCCTGATGTTTGACTTTTACCATTGCGCTTCAGTCAGTTTGACTGGAGAACTGTTGATTATTACATTAATGGTCGCCTGCCTCCTGCATGTCTTCCACATTTATATTACTGAAGTTAAAACATTCTCTAAAATCTTTGAAACCCTTGGACCGATATCTCGCCAGTATCAATGTCGATAACCGGCAAAAATGGTCTATATTCATAATTAAGTTTGTACGATACCCTCAGTGCGCAAGTCCTACTCGCATCCGGTAACTTGTTTAAAATAAAATATAAAAATTTTCTCTCTTTTGGTAGTTGGGCCTCGGTAGAGTAAGGGACTTTCTGGCCAAACCCTGGCAAGCCGGTGATAAAACAGTGGGAATCCCAATCGAGAATACTAAGAAAATATCAATAACACAGAGTTATTAATAGAAACAAATTGCCAAACATCTTTGGTTTCAGAACTGGGCTTTGTGTCACTTATTGTAATCTGCGTATCAGCTTACCACACGGCATATGGAATTAATCAGGCCACATTTATGTATCCAAAGAAAAGCTCTCAACTGTGCATGCTATTGAAACGTATCGAAGTCATGTGACTAGGGCCTCCCGTCGGGTAGACCGTTCGCTAGGTGCAAGTCTTTCGATTTGACGCCACTTCGGCGACTTGAGCGTCGATGGGGATGAAATGATGATGATTAGGACAACACAACCCTCAGTCCCTGAGCGGAGAAAATCTCCGACCCAGCCGGAAATCGAACTCGGGCCCTTAGGATTGACATACTGTCGCGCTGACCACTCAGCTACCGGGAGCGGGCTATTGAAACGAATTAACACGTTAATAGTAATTTCGTGTGGAGCAACAGCCGAGTGCAAGTTTTTTATTCTATTCCGGTCATTTAACCAGGGAAAAGGGATCTGCAGTGTAACGTAAAACACGAACGGCGTGACGTTGTTGCCGACTACTCACGTTGTTGGGAGATAAAATCCAGGTTAAAGACAGACTGAAAATTTCCGTGGTCCGACAGAGATTTGGTCCCGCGATCTCTCAGGCTGCAGGCAAGCGCTTCACCCTACCCCCACGAAAATGGGACACAGTCAGCTTCAGGCCGGGTGGAAACAAAGTGGGGGCAGGTCGAATCGCGAGGCCTGGTCCCGATGTCTCCCCACCCCCTCATCGCCTTCGCCTGTCATTGTGCTGGTCTGTAACATGGTAATATCCTGTTTTTTATGTTTTTAATTTTTTATTTTTACTTTTTTAACAATTTCTTTTGAACCTTACAACCTGCTACCATAAAAGAATGAAACAAAAACGAAGTTAAACCTGCATAGACCCCGCCACTTAGAAAAGGAAGTTTCATTTCCAGCCGTTGCCTGCAACAGTCTTTTATTGTTTTATTAATGAAAGAAAGACAAGACAAAGAGGGCCACAAAAATTAAAGTGTTTAACAGTACATCTGAAAAGGGGCCGTGACGAGAACAGATAAGAGCGCACTTTGACTCAACCGAAACCTAGACGATGAAATATAAGCTACATCATGCTGACGAGTAAGTCGCTATACCGAGGCAGGTGCAAACACTTCCGATAAGCAGTGGCCATATACGTATTAGTGTACGGCGAGTGGGTCCCTATCGCCCTGTTCATCTGCAATGAAATGAACATAGTGGCCTAACAATCATGCAATGGTATTTGGCTTTGCCTTAGGAAAGTAAGAGGAGTCTGGGCGCAACAGGATATCAGCTGAAAAGTCAGTCTCAGCGGATTGAGTTAGAAACGTTGATAGTTTTTTTATGGCAGTGCCAGTTCCCTTCGTGACCACGACAGGTAAACGTTATAGCGTCTGTATGGCGGAACGGTGACTGCACTGATCCGTGACACTAAGTCCAATACGAAGTTGGCGCTCATTGGTGGATGATACACTCCTGGAAATTGAAATAAGAACACCGTGAATTCATTGTCCTAGGAAGGGGAAACTTTATTGACACATTCCTGGGGTCAGATACATCACATGATCACACTGACAGAACCACAGGCACATAGACACAGGCAACAGAGCATGCACAATGTCGGCACTAGTACAGTGTATATCCACCTTTCGCAGCAATGCAGGCTGCTATTCTCCCATGGAGACGATCATAGAGATCCTGGATGTAGTCCTGTGGAACGGCTTGCCATGCCATTTCCACCTGGCGCCTCAGTTGGACCAGCGTTCGTGCTGGACGTGCAGACCGCGTGAGACGACGCTTCATCCAGTCCCAAACATGCTCAATGGGGGACAGATCCGGAGATCTTGCTGGCCAGGGTAGTTGACTTACACCTTCTAGAGCACGTTGGGTGGCACGGGATACATGCGGACGTGCATTGTCCTGTTGGAACAGCAAGTTCCCTTGCCGGTCTAGGAATGGTAGAACGATGGGTTCGATGACGGTTTGGATGTACCGTGCACTATTCAGTGCCCCCTCGACGATCACCAGTGGTGTACGGCCAGTGTAGGAGATCGCTCCCCACACCATGATGCTGGGTGTTGGCCCTGTGTGCCTCGGTCGTATGCAGTCCTGATTGTGGCGCTCACCTGCACGGCGCCAAGCACGCATACGACCATCATTGGCACCAAGGCAGAAGCGACTCTCATCGCTGAAGACGACACGTCTCCATTCGTCCCTCCATTCACGCCTGTCGCGACACCACTGGAGGCGGGCTGCACGATGTTGGGGCGTGAGCGGAAGACGGCCTAACGGTGTGCGGGACCGTAGCCCAGCTTCATGGAGACGGTTGCGAATGGTCCTCGCCGATACCCCAGGAGCAACAGTGTCCCTAATTTGCTGGGAAGTGGCGGTGCGGTCCCCTACGGCACTGCGTAGGATCCTACGGTCTTGGCGTGCATCCGTGCGTCGCTGCGGTCCGGTCCCAGGTCGACGGGCACGTGCACCTTCCGCCGACCACTGGCGGCAACATCGATGTACTGTGGAGACCTCACGCCCCACGTGTTGAGCAATTCGGCGGTACGTCCACCCGGCCTCCCGCTTGCCCACTATACGCCCTCGCTCAAAGTCCGTCAACTGCACATACGGTTCACGTCCACGCTGTCGCGGCATGCTACCAGTGTTAAAGACTGCGATGGAGCTCCGTATGCCACGGCAAACTGGCTGACACTGACGGCGGCGGTGCACAAATGCTGCGCAGCTAGCGCCATTCGACGGCCAACACCGCGGTTCCTGGTGTGTCCGCTGTGCCGTGCGTGTGATCATTGCTTGTACAGCCCTCTCGCAGTGTTCGGAGCAAGTATGGTGGGTCTGACACACCGGTGTCAATGTGTTCTTTTTTCCATTTCCAGGAGTGTAGATTGTGTACTACTTGATACCACGAGTACGCAACCGCCATTGGTAGAACAAGAAAATTGAGGTGGCCGTCTTGCAGGAAGTTTGCGGTGACGACAGTTGAACCGGCGCCGTACAGTCATTCTCTCTCCCCTGCATTAACAAAATTGTGGTAGTGAGATGTTACCTCTGTAGAATATCAGCTCCAAAATAACTGAAAGCAATGTAAAATTCACGAACACGTTTTAACGTGATATACACACGACCAACATCGATAGGCGGAACAGGACTGCCCGGTCGCAGACAGTAAAACAACCGAGACGTGAATGTGTGGATTGTGTGTAAGATAGCACTGTGCACCGAACAAATAACATAGACGTTTTCCTTTGAATATCGGAAAGCCCCAAATCCCTGAGGGAACGTGCACGCCCAACCACCTCAATCGTAATCGAAAAATGGGATACTCCCATAAAAAAATTACTAGACTGCTGTTTTAGTTTCCTAGCCATCATCTCGCGAAGGGGAAAGATCTGGGAGATGTTAGCTTTGCACAAAACGTAGGTATCCAGAATCCGAACTTTATGAAGCACAGTAAGGGAACGCCGTTTATGTTCCTGGATTGCACCGTGTATCTTCTCTGTAATCAACTTTCAATTACGTATAGCCATTTGGAGTGGAGAACGGTAAGTATGACTCCCAGGGATATATATCTATCGACTACCGTTGCCGACAAAAAAAAAAAAAAATGGTTCAAATGGCTCTGAGCACTATGGGACTCAACATCTGAGGTCATCAGTCCCCTAAAACTTAGAACTACTTAAACCTAACTAACCTAAGGACATCAGACACATCCATGCCCGAGGCAGGATTCGAACCTGCGACCGTAGCGGTCGCGCCGTTCCAGACTGAAACGCCTGGAACCTCTCGGTCACACCAGCCGGCGTTGCCGACAAAGTGAGTGCATTATCAAAACCCCGTAACTTCGTCATCGACTTTTGCCTTCGTTGATGCAGGGTCTAGATACAATGCAAAAGAAATCCAACATAGCCTTGAACAAATGCAATCTCAGTAGGAGAAAGGAGGAACACCATCACATCACCCGCGTAAGCGCGCACCGAGGTCGTCTCGCCCAAGCGAATTCATCCTTGTAACTGAGCGACGATTCTTTGAAGAAGGGACTCAAGTAAAACAGAACAGACGCTGAAAGCAGACTTCGCTGGGGAAAGCCCCTACAAACGGTACTCGGGGACTGGCCATTGACAGCCACCGAGGCTTGAATTCCCGTAAACAAATTATACAAGACTCTGCGCGCGTTAGTTGTGAAACCAATGGCTTCCTGTACCGGCAACAGGAAGTCATTGACCTGTCGAACGCCTTGTTAAAATCCAAAAATGTCAGAGCAGCAGGAACAGACGTAACAGCGGCCACCGATATGACATCACGACATTCAGCTACGGGGGTCAGAATTGTACGACCAGGAATAAAACTTTGATGATCAACAAAAATTTTCCCCAGCGACACAGGCAGCCGGCAATTCACGGCCTCGCCACAGTCATATAATCAGAATTTAATAAGGTAATCGGCCCAAATTTATCAGTTGCTGCCTGACCAGATCTTTTAGGAAATAACTCTGTTTTGCCAACTTCAAAAGAATCAGGCTCAAACTCAAATTTAGACGCTTCTTTCAAAAGTGATGTAGAAGAAATACCCAACAAAGCCGAAACCGCACATAAAACTCCTTAGGCAGACCACCCAACCCCGGCTACTTGAGAGAAAGCGATCTGACAATTGCGTTCTATCCATGTCTCACTGAAAAGCTTCTAAAAACGCAGCATTACGAGCAGGTACAAGTCTACGATCCAGAGTCTGGACAAATGAATCGGGTGGCGTATCGACAGCAGCGGGTAGCTCATGCAGCCCAACAAAGAATTGTTGTAGAGAATGCAGTATGTCATTTTGTGACGTCACAACGTCACCATCCACTGCGTTGAGAGACATGATACATGCACGTCGACGACGAGTCTGATATCGAATGACATGAGATGATATAAAGAAGTCACTTCATCCCCTACCATAGAACGTGATTTGGATCGCAACCTTAACCCTTCCATTTGACGCTTCTTCAACCGTTACAATTGCGCCTTTACGCGACCGACGTCTGTAATTCGTATCGGAGCCTGATGAGCTATTTCACAA
Organism: Schistocerca americana; assembly: GCF_021461395.2. Lineage (NCBI taxonomy): Eukaryota > Metazoa > Arthropoda > Insecta > Orthoptera > Acrididae > Schistocerca > Schistocerca americana. The sequence continues at coordinate 188,939,793 of NC_060120.1, forward strand.
AGGTCGCGTAAGACAGAGTGATAAATTTCTTGCTTTCTCTGAAGTTCCAGACTGTAATCAGCGCAGAATCACCGTTTGTCTGAGCCTCTCAGCTTTACCAGCTGAAAACACCATTCCAAAAAAGAGGCGTATCACGCAGCTGAACAAACACTATGGTCCCACACTTCCGGGTCACCTCATCGAGAGAGGGATCCTCCAACTGTGCCACAGTCAGTATCCCAGATGATTGAAACAGTTCCACCGACTGATTTCGGAGATGACATCGACAGACAAAATCCTATCACGCATTCTATCACATAAATAAAATCTGTCTAGCCTACTGCTAGAAGTCTCAGCAAAATAGGTATATTTGACAAGAGTCGGATATTTACAGACCCGGACAACTTGCAGTTTCAAGAACTAACTAAATCTTGCAATTACCGACAGAAATTAAAATTGAGAGACTGATTTACAACACACAGTAAAAATCACCACCTATCAACGTATTCTGCGGACTTTTCCGCAGCAAATGAACCACCTCTTCCTTATAAAACCGGGAGCGGTCCAAAGTGCGTCCGGTTTCGAATGCTGCATGAAGGAGACTCTACCATTATCAAGAACTTCAACCCCTTCAATGGGAGTGCCATCCCTAAAACATAAAGCATTTCCCGTGGAACATTCGGGAGTCACATCAAACACAATACAAAACCCAGCGAGAGAGAAATGAGGAAATTGACCTTGTTGTCGGAATACGACATCTGCGCAGGAATCATAGACAAACTGACGCAACGAAACGAGCCGCAGATCAGATCCCACCCTATTAATATCCAAAGAAAGAAACGTATAAGCCTGCTGACTTTAGCAACAAGAAACGAAATTCGATATGGTGGCCAACTGATTTACGAAATTAATGTATGTCAAGAACCATGACCGAGCCCCGTAAAGAGTCCGATGGTGGTCACCGAACGCTCAGGTTGGACGCGAAGTTTACGACTACGAGGCATCAGAGCACCGGCAATCGGGGACGTAGGCGAATCTTGAACGTTAACCAAACTAGGTGGCAAGCGAGGAGCCGCAGGGGCCCACTTCGTCGGTTGCGATGCTTGCAGTTCAGATCGACGTACATGAGAGGGTTCAGCCATCACAACATCTGGGTCGACTGGTAAGATTTCATGGCCACCAGTCGTCTCCACTGGAGTAACAACAGTTGGTCGTTCCGATGATAACTGAATAGCTGACATCAAGGGAGCAGGTGGCTTCCTGGGCGTCTGAATTTGCTGCTGTTGAATCACTAGAACGACAGAAGGCTAAACGACTTTCCCGCCTTTGGATGGTTCCGGAAGAGTTACTACAGCTGCGGGAGAAGTACTTGGAGAAACACTAGAGACCTCAGCAGTTGTTTTCGTACAGTCGACCCCATCGGGAATGCAGGACTCAGCACTACAGGATACATCAGCCGACTAAGTTATATCAGGGACGGGCGGGCGACGAACAGACATATCCAACTCCTCACCATCCTGCGTACATCTCTTTGGTGCACTGCGGACACTGCCAGCTAGGCAACAACAGTTTCATGACCGTGCTGTGAGGGTAAAGGCGCAAAGTCGGGAGCAGTAAGCGGCGTAATCCTGTGTGGTTCCATTGCACCCAGAGAAGACGTGGCACCAACCTCGTGAGCAGTAGAATAGATATCAGCTAACGTCAATTTTCGACGCTGTTCAAATGAGAACTTCAGAACAAATACCCCCCTTGGCCAATTAGATCTGAGGTGGCCATTTTCATTGCAGAGATAATATGTCCGCTCTTCCCCACTATACGCAGATGAATACGATAACCTCGGACCTGTAGATGGGAAGGAATGTTACGTTTGACTACCATCTCCACTGAAACGATTCCGCTATAACGTTGCAACCGGTGTTGAGTCGACCAGTGTTCACCCCGCATATCCCTCACATCACCCATAAAGGAGCAACAGCTCCTTAAGTAAACTATCGTCAACTTTTGGGAGAAGAGTGAACACTCGAACATTGATACAATCCAATTCCGCGTTAGCAAAAAACACCAAACTAATGGAACCATCACGATGCTTAATGGTAACTTGAGAACCATGATGCAAAAGTGACATATCGACTTATACTTGATCCAAAAACTTAAGAAAAAGACATAGTAATCAAAATCAAAATAGGCAATATGAACCTGATCAGAAGTTACATGAACTGTACCAACGAGCCAACCATAAATTTCCAAAGATCCGCGCTGCACGAAACGCTCGGACTGGTCGAAACTAAAGCTGACTGTATCTTGTCTTGGAACACACTTGGAAGTCATGGCGGACATTACGAGCGGACACATACAACAACTATCGCTACCGACCAAATAACGATGCGACACGCACGAAGACATAAACATGTCTGAGCAAACGCTGCCCAGGCGGGAGCGACGCTGCGTTCGGGTGATAAACTAAAACCTACCCCTACGCCATTAAGCTTTTTAGTCACAACTTACACTACGCACGTCACTAAATTTCTTGTTGTATGAGGAAGGGGGGGAAGTAAAGAGTTCAAACGAGGTGGCTGCCTCTAACGGTATCGGCAGGAACGTCATCAAGTATTCTAGCGTTTTGAGTTACCTTCTTCCCTTCATGAGGCTGCACGACGTACTCTGGTTACTCAGATTGTCTTTTTCCAAAGATAGCGTCTGCTGTCACAGCGATTGTCCGCATTCCTCTCCCATTTCTTCCTTTCTTCCCTAGTGCAGTCCTGTGGTAAAATGGGAATTATTTATTTATATTCCTTTACTACCGGCAAACATATCAATTCACAGAAAGCCCATTTTACATGAGTGAGTTTCTTGTCTCAATGACTACTCATGGCTAGTGAATCTACAAGAGCGCCCCTAACGTTCTGTTCCTACACTGACTCTTGCTTGCCGTTATAATTTACACCGACTCAAAAACTGTATTTGTTGTGACTGCTGTCTGCTGTGCGGTTTGGCACTGAAACTGTAAAAATGAGGTTATGAGGGACCGTCCTTCCAAAATCAAATTATACTAACTTAATTAAGAACTATCTATGACAGAGTTTATTAACGACGAAACCATATGGTTGATAAACGCGTGGTCCCACTAAGTGGGTCAGGTGCGTGGTGTGTGCTGCACACCCGAGGCTGCTACAGAGGTTGGTGTGTGTGAGGTGTATACAAGGGCTTTTTTAATATTCATTAGGTTACTTCATTCAGTCCAGATAACGATAAGTGTAGGAGACCCCGACGTATCGGCGCAAGACAGAATGAAAGGGCCCCTCGACAGGCGTGAGTATTAAAATCCTGGCGATCAACTACCTAAACATTAACAACAAAGATACTGAGTTTGAAGCGCTCCTAAAAAGAAGTAAAGCTCAGAAAGCAGTTAGTACGGAATGATGATTGCAGTGTGATTTATGGGAAGAAAAGGATAGGCTAATGACTTGCGAGCCAAGGACGGAAGCATTTCCAAAACGCCTAAGTTTATAAACTGTACGCATGTCGCCGTCGTTAAAGCATGGAAAAACTGCGCTATACAAAACCGGAGCCGAGGCAATTGTGGTGTAACACGGGCCATAGATGGAAATGAGCGTTTGGCATAATTGGCCCGTGATGACTGGGTGTTGTGTGATGTCCTAAGGTTAATTAGGTTTAAGTAGTTCTAAGTTCTAGGGGACTGATGACCTCAGAAGTTAAGTCCCATAGTGCTCAGAGCCATTTGAACCATAATTGGCCCCTTGCGGGGCAGGTCCGGCCGCCTTGGTGCAGGTCTTATTACATTCGACGCTTCATTGGGCGACCTTCGGGCCGGATGGGGATGAAATGATGATGAAGACAACACAACACCCATTCCCTGAGCGGAGAAAATCCCCGAGCCAGCCGGGCATCGAACCCGGGCCCGGAGGAAGGCAATCCGTCACGCTGACCACTCAGCTATCGGGGCGGAGATGGGCCATAGACGACAAGAGTGAACGACGACTGCGGAGATGTGTATGGACGAACAGACTTCCAACTGACCACCCAGATGAACCAAGGGGCTCCTCAACAACGTTCAGCGAACCTTGCTGCGTATGCCTTTGCAGCAGAGGCCTGGTTCAATCACCCATGTTGATCCACGTTGATCGGCGACGTAGGCTGGAATTTTCAGGCCAGTACCGCAACTGGACGTCCACTGAGTGGCGAGTGGTGGCCCTTTCTGCTGAACTACACTTTATGCTCAGTAGGACAGACGGCCGTTGGCGTGTACGGCATGAAATGTCTGAAAGCAAGCACCCTGCAACAATCGTCGGAAGGATCCAGGACAGAGGGCATTCCCTTGGTAAGCTACTCATTTCACAGTGAACCAACACAAATATGAATCTGTCATTAGGGACCACGTCCACCCCTACATGTAGTTTGTTGTACCTCGGCCCTATAGCATCTATTGGTAAGACAATGCAATCACACAGCTCGCAGTGGACGTGTGTCGTTCCAAGAGCACCAGGATGACTTTACCGTACTCGCCCGGCCATCAAACTTCTCAGATTTAAACACAGTGAGTATCTTGTGGGACCACCTCGATCGGGCTGTTCGCGTCATGGATCATCAAGCGACAAACCTAGTGCAGTTGGAGTTGGCCACGGCAAAGGACTCGTCCTGGCTGGTACCTTCCAGAACCTTACTGACTCTCTTCCTGCATGTTTCGCACTGGTCCGCGCTGCAAAAGGTGACTGGACAGTGTATAGTCGGAATGAAATTGTATCCTTTTCAATACTATATATTCAGTTTAATTATTGCGCCACTCGAAGTTTCAACATGAAGAAATTCATTATGCTTTGTGGTATACGTAACTATTCTAAATCAAGCTGTAAATTCAATTTCTTTTTGGAGAAGAACAATTGAAAAATGATGATGATGAAGTCCCATACTCCTTGACAGAGCGTAGGGGACGATGAGGCAGACCCGCACCGCTGGACTAGGCAAGGTCCTAGCGGAGGTGGTTTGCTGTTGCCTTCCTCCGCCCGTAATGGGGATCAATGATGATGATGAAGACGACACAACAACACCCAGTCATCTTGAGGCGGGTGAAAATACCTGACCCCGCCGGGAATCGAACCCGGGACCCCGTGCTCGGGAAGCGAGAACGCTACCGCGAGACCACCAGCTGCTCACCAATTGCAAAATATATGTCACATTTTGTGACCCTTCATTAATTGTTATCAGATAAATCCTTTAACCATAAAGTAATATCCGACTGAAGGGCCATTACAGGATCCGACATAACAAGCAGATGTTCATGTTGAAACAGGCGTCAGAGACCCTAAGTAAGTTTTAACGACAATGTTTGCCTAAGTGTAAAGGGCAGCTACAACATGCAGAGAGATTTATGCAAGGGGCAATCAAAAAGTTTCCGATTAGGGGCGCTGCTGCAGCGTATATGCAACGCAGTGCGACTCCGATGCGGGGATAGACGGGGTTTCAGAAGTGATTGTCAATATTCGGGGATATGAGAGGAATGATCATTCGAAACAAAAATTTCAAGCAAACATGGGCTCTAAAACGCATACCTTAAGAGCTATGAGCATTTGTTCATCTTCGCTACTTTGAAACACAACTCTTCTAATGAATAAGTGCTCGTAAATTTTAAGGTATGCATTTTAGAGCACATGTTTGCTGGACACTTTTTTCTTATTTTGGTCCATACTACCACTTCCCAAAATACGGAAACCAAAGAGCTTGCAGTAGAAGAGATTTGTTTCACAGTATCGAAGATCAAGAATTGCTCTTAGCTCTTACCAGGTGCGACAATAAAGTAATGGTTCAAATGGCTCTGAGCGCTATGGGACTTAACATCTGAGGTCATCAGTCCCCTAGAACTTAGAACTACTTAAACCTAAGCAACCTAAGGACGTCACACACATCCATGCCCGAGGCAGGGTTCGAACCTGCGACCGTAGCAGTGTCGCGGTTCCAGACTAAAGCGCCTAGAACCGCTCGGCCACACCGGCCGGTAATAAAGTAATGAAACTGATGTGAAAAAACAAATGTTGCTCACCGTTTTAGTCAGTTTTAGTGTTGCCTCCTTCAAAGTAGTTCCCTTCTGATTGCACATACTTTTTGCAGCGCTTCTGCCATTGATGGTAACATTTCTGGAACTCATCTTCTGTGATATCCTCCACGACCCTCGTCACAGCGTTTTGGATAACTTGTGTTGATTGAAAATGGTGTCCCTTGACCATCGTTTTGACTATTGGAAATAGAAAAAAGTCGTACGGAGCGACATATGGTGAATAAGGTGGCTGTGGTAGTATTGAAATTTGCTTTGAGGTTAAAAATTACTGTGCTGACAGAGCAGTATGGGATGGCGCATTATCGTGATGCAGAATCCAACTACCAGCAATGTTGGCACGGACACGAAGAACTCTTTTACGAAGTCTTTCTAACATTTCTTTCTCCAGGAGGCACGCACTCTTTATGAACAATTCCCTTGGGATCAAAGAAGCACACAAGCAAGCATGCATTTAACTTTTGACTTTCACATGCGAGCTTTTTTTGGTCTGGGAGATCCCTTTGAGCACCATTGCGAACTTTGGCGTTTTGTCTCTGGATCGTACTGAAAAAAACAACTTTAATCATCAGTGATAACACGGCTCAACAATTCTGGATTGATTTCCGCTTTCTCGAACAGATCGGCTGCCACATTTTCCCGTGTTTCTCGCTGTTGTTGTGTCAGATTTTTGGAGACCATTTTTGCACAAATCTTTCTCATACCAAGACCTTCAGTTATTATTAGACGAACCGTTTCTCGATTGATGTTCAGTCCTTCTGCAATCATTTTCAAGGATAATCTTCGATCAGATCGTACGAGTTCACTCACCTTGGCCAAGTTGACATCCGTCCGTGAGGTTGATGGTGGTCAACTGTGGTCTTCATCTTCAATATTCGTTCTGCCTTCACTAAACATTTTATGTCAACGAAAAACTTGAGCTCTTGACATAGCCTCCCCTCCAAAAGGCTTCTGAACCTTATCGTAAGGTGTCGTCGCGTTTTCACCCAATTTAACACAAAAAGAAGTGGCATACTGTTGCGCAATATTATGCTGTTCCATTTCTGTGACGAGAGACACAATCACATGTAAACTTATTGCAGCACAACTCACGACTGAGCAGCTGCATCGATGTGCCACTTGGACTAGAAGCAGCTTATGGACCAAGGTTAAAGATACTGTACCTACGCAAGCCTGCAGGGTTGCCTCATCTTGCAAAGAAAATTAGTCTCATTAATTTATTGTCATACCTCGTAAGATATGCGTTTTACAGTAAACGTTTACTTGAATTTTTTGTTTCGAATGACCGGTCCTGTTATATCCCTCAATATTGACCATCGCTTCTGAAACAGCCTGTATAAGCACCGAATGTAGGCAAGGGATTAGTGTGGCATTCGTGTCTTTCCAACGTCCGTTCAGTAAATGTAGAAACGTGAACTATGGCGACATTATTACTGAACGCGTCTAAACAGGTCCAAGTTACTGCTATTCCTTTCTTGGCTGTCGAAAGACAAGCAAGGGTAGACATCCATTGGGGAATGAAGAGCGTATATGGGGCAGTACGTCTGTCGAAATTGCGACAAGGGGTATTGCTGCTTTCATGATAAGGCACGTCCCCATATCGCAAATGCTTGACGCTGAAGTTACGCGAACTCAAGTGGGAAACACTCAGGCACCCGCCCCCTTTTTTTTGTGGTTTTAGGGTGCACAACAACAGTGGTCATTAGCGCCCAGACTTAGTTATGAATGCACTGCGAGGCACAAGGATAAAACAGCAACTAAAAGGGACAACACTATAAAAGGCACATTAACAGGCAAGGGATTAAAAGAAAACAGCATAATCAAATGTCCTTAGACAGGCTTGTCAAATGGATAAAACGAAGAACGCGAACAGCTGCTCCTGAGTCATCCGATAAAATGGCATCCAGAGTACATGGCAGGCCAAGATCAACGCACAGTGTATTAAAATTCGGACAGGACGTTAAAATGTGGCGTACCGTCAGCAATTGGCCACATGGGCAGAACGGCGCCGGCGCAGCCGTCAGCAGATGGCGATGGCTGAACCGGCAGCGTCCAATTCGTAACCGGGCCAAAACAACGTCCTCCCGCCGAGAAAGACGTGAAGAGGTCGTCCAACCCGCCCTATGGTCCTGTCCCTCCCTATGCGACTATCACGCCTTCGGTCCCTTAAGAAAGACCCGGTTTAACCAACCGGGTATCTTCAACTTGGTACGTCATTTTGAATGACTGCCTCAATGCTCACGGCAATTTTGCCTGGCTGACATACTGATTCTGGACTATTCGGCCTTGGAACGGAAAGTTTTTCATTGCCCGTTATACACTGCCGCAAAAATTAACACATCCCTTTGGAGTTTTGTTGTTCACTCAAGATTTATTCTTACAACGGTCTATATGGTGTACATGAAATGATTACATTTACAGATCAATAGCACCCATATTAATACACTACTGGCCATTAAAATTGCTACACCAAGAAGAAATGCAGATGATAAACGGGTATTCATTGGACAAATATATTATACTAGAACTGACATGTGATTACATTTTCACGCAATTTGGGTGCATAGATCCTGAGAAATCAGTACCCAGAACAACCACCTCTGGCCGTAATAACGGCCTTGATACGCCTGGGTATTGAGTCAAACAGAGCTTGGATGGGGTGTACAGGTACAGCTGCCCAAGCAGCTTCAACACGGTAGCACAGTTTATCAAGAGTAGTGACTGGCGTATTGTGACGACCCAGTTGCTCGGCCACTTTTGACCGGACGTTTTCAATTGGTGAGAGATCTGAAGAATGTGCTGGCCAGGGCAGCAGTCCAACATTCTCTGTATCCAGAAAGGCCCGTACTGGACCTGCAACATGCGGTCGTGCATTATCCTCCTGAAATGTAGGGTTTCGCAGGGATCGAATGAAGGGTAGAGCCACGGGTCGTAACACATCTGAAATGTAACGTCCACTGTTCAAAGTACCGTCAATGCGAACAAGAGGTGACCGAGACGTGTAACCAGTGGCACCCATAGCATCACGCCGGGTGATATGCCAGTATGGCGATGACGAATACACGCTTCCAATATGTGTTCACCGCGATGTCGCCAAACACGGATGCGACCATCATGATGCTGTAAACAGAACCTGGATACATCCGAAAAAATGACGCTTTGCCATTCGTGCACCCAGGTTGGTCGTCGAGTACACCATCGCAGGCGCTCCTGTGTGTGATGCAGCGTCAAGGGTAACCGCAGTCACGGTCTCCGAGTTAATAGTCCATGCTGCTGCAAACGTCGTCGAACTGTTCGTGCAGATGGTTGTTGTCTTGCAAACGTCCCCATCTGTTGACTCACGGATCGAGACGTGGCTGCACGATCCATTACAGCCAAGCGTATAAGATGTCTGTCATCTCGACTGCTAGTGATACGAGGCCGTTGGGATCCAGCACGGCGTTCCGTATTACCCTCCTGAACCCACCGATTCCATATTCTGCAAACAGTCATTGGATCTCGACCAATGCAAGCAGCAATGTCGCGATACGATAAACCGCAATCGCGATAGGCTACAATCCGACCTTTATCAAAGTCGGAAACGTGATGGTACGCATTTCTCCTCCTTGCACGAGGCATCACAACAACGTTTCACCAGGCAACGACGGTAAACTGCAGTTTGTGTATGAGAAATCGGTTGGTAACTTTCCTCATGTCAGCACGTTGCTGTCGCTACCGGCGCCAACATTGTGAGAATGCTCATTTCGTATCACAGCATCTTCTTCCTGTCGCTTAAATTTCGCGTCTGTAGCACGTCATCTTCATGGTGTAGTAATCGTAATGGCCAGTAGTGTACGTGGTGTAGCCTGCTGCACCTGTTCCAGAGCACGTTGAATTGCACAGACAGTACGAGGACGAGCATTATTCTGTTGCAACAACACATCATCTTCCGGGTGAACGAGTGTTGTATCCTGACGCATGCCGGACGTCAAGGCCTGGGTTGGCTAAAAATGGCTCTGACCACTATGGGACTTAACATCTGAGGTCATCAGTCCCCTAGAACTTCATGGTGTAGTAATCTTAATGGCCAGTAGTGTACGTGGTGTAGCCTGCTGCACCTGTTCCAGAGCACGTTGAATTGCACTTAAACCTAACTAACCTAAGGATATGACACACATCCATGCCCTAGGCAGGATTCGAACCTGCGACCGTAGCAGTTGCGCGGCTCCGGACTGTGGCGCCTAGAACCACTCGGCCACCGCGGCCGGCGCCTGGGTTGGGGCCAGTGTGTCTTGGACACACTACTACTAGACAGCTCTCACCAGGTCTACGTCGTACGCCTTAACCATCGTCACTTGCGTGCAGGTAGAATCTTTTTTCATCGCTGGAGACCACGGTGCGCCATTCCAAGTGATCCTGTGACGACTGCGCACCTGCATGCTGTGACGTGAGTGGAAGACGAGCCAGAGGTGTGCGTTCCCGTCGTCTCACTGCCAATAACTGGTTCTTAACAGTTCGTGTTGACACCCCTGGGCTCACAAGCCATCTTGTCTCTGCTGAGGTAGCTATACGATTTGTCATTGCTGCCCTTACAATAGGACGATACTGGCAGGCGTCTTTGTTGCGTGGACGTTCAGAACATCGTCTACAGGTGTGAGAAAGTTCACGTGATCACTGATGCCACCATTGTTGTACAACTGACGCAGCGCGTCCAACTTGTGTGGCAGTTCTCCTAAAGAACCGTCCCCACACTCGCAAGGCCGCAATTTGACCTCTTTCAAACTCTCTCAGTTTGCCTGTAGCAAGCACGAGTGCATCTCTGTGGCATGGTTACCTGCTTGCTTTCCATGTTTGCACCACATTGAGCGTTCTGGCAGTGAACATTCTCTATTAAAGGGTACACACATATGGCGCTTTGGTAGCTATGCCACTAATCTATTTGTTGTCGGATGACGTTTAAACCATTATCAGTATATTCACTATTCCCCAGGTGGCATATCTACATCTACATCTGGGCTGAAAACAAAAGTACATATACATCTACATCCATACGCCGCAAGCCACCTGACGGTGTGTGGCGGAGGGCACTTTGAGTACCTATATCGGTTCTCCCTTCTATTCCAGTCTCGTATTGTTCGTGGAAAGAAAGATAGTCGGTATGCCACTGTGTGGGCTCTAATCTCTCTGATTTTATCCTCATGGTCTCTTCGCGAGATATACGTAGGAGGGAGCAATATACTGCTCGACTCCTCGGTGAAGGTATGTTCTCGAAACTTCAACAAAAGCCCCTAACGAGCTACTGAGCATCTCTATTGCAGAGTCTTCCACTGGAGTTTATCTGTCATCTCCGTAACGCTTTCGCGATTACTTAATGATGCTGTAACGAAGCGCGCTGCTCTCTGTTGGATCTTCTCTATCTCTTCTATCAACCCTATCTGGTACAGATCCACACTGGTGAGCAGTATTGAAGCAGTGGGCGAACAAGCGTACTGTAACCTTCTTCCTCTGTTTTCGGACTGCATTTCCTTAGGACTCTTCCAATGAATCTCAGTCTGGCATCTGCTTTAACGACGATTAATTTTATATGGTCATTTCATTTTACCGGCCGCGGTGGCTGAGCGGTTCTAGGCGCTTCAGTCCGGAACCACGCGGGTGCTACGGTTGCATGTTCGAATCCTGCCTCCGGCACAGATGTGTGTGATGTCCTTAGGTTAGTTAGCTTTAAGTAGTTCTAAGTTCTAGGGGACTGCTGACCTGAGATGTTTAGTCCCACAGTGCTTACAGCCATTTGAACCAAACCATTTTAAATCACTCCTAATGCCTACTCCCAGAGAATTTATGGAATTAACTGCTTCTAGTTGCTGACCTGCTATATTGTAGCTAAATGATAAAGGATCTTTCTTTCTATGTATCATATGCTGTCATCGGATCAAAATTGACGTAGTTTTTTCACATGTACTATTTTTTTCCGGCAGTGAATATGTGCCTAACAGGACCGTTCATGATAGGAAGGCCTCTCCACGGCATATCCTCATGGTGAAGAACCTGTAAAGAAGCAGAGGCTATTGCATAACACTTATAAAAACAAATCATACGGCTGTAGACAGTAGGATGTATTTACATCTTATAAAAATCGGAAATAGTCAGAGGCCTGAAGTTCAGAGCCTTTCACGCAGTACTTATGGAGCATAACAACTACATAACGTTGGCGTTCGATGCAGGCAATCAGCCGCTGGAGTGTTCTCGATTACGGAGGGATTGCCTTGTCGTGATAAGCAAGACACTGTCGGGAGTGTAGCAAAGACAGCGGATGTCTTGACCCTGACAGAGGCAGCAAGTGTCTGTGGCACCAGCTGCAGCTGCAGCTGTCTGCTTCTCTGTCTGCGCTCGCTCGCCCAGAGTATTCAAAACGTCTGCACCCTCACTTCCACATATGGTATTATGGTACTCCAACGTGTCAGAAAGTAATGAAAGATTACCAGGGTTTAATGTCCCGTCGACGACCGAGGTCATTAGAAAGGGAGGACAAACTTGGACAGGGAAAGTGTGGGAAAGCAAATCGGCTGTGCTGTTTCAATGAAACCATCTGCGCATTTCTCTTAAGGCATTTAGGGAAATCACACACATTCTGAATCTGGGCGCCCAGAACCACTACCCTCTCGAACACGAACCCAGTGTCTTAACACAGCGCCACCGTGTAACACACGGCGCAATGTGCTTTGTGTAATAGTGCCGTAATTTCTGTGTGACAAATCTGGACATTTCCCTTAAACTGACTAAAAATAGACGTCATTTGGGGGATCAGAAACAGGGAAAAACGGGGACACTTCTTTTAACCTTAAAAGACTGAATTAATGGGAATATTTTCTCGGCTTTATGATGAAGACTGTCTGTAGCTATGCCAAAACAACGGACCTTCGAAAGATGGAAGTGTATTTGCCGGACAGTGTCGCGCGTAAACGTTAGTTCCATAATTGCTCTCGATTTTGTTCTGCGCAACGTCACCTTTTTTTTCGGAATGATTTAAGAGTTTGGAGTTCAACATAGAAGTATATTCCACTGATTTCAAAGTCATATGATGTTTAATAAAATGCTAATTTCGCTGCTGTTACCAATTTGCTCTATTTGAATCAATTTGAAACAAAATAACTGTCCATATTTTAAATGCTGCCGAGTGCTCCTTTGATTTATGTTTTAGGCTAGCAAAATGGTCCTTAAAATCTGCTATTCCCCCAGGTGAAATGTAAACACACAGCAAATTACACATTCTACTTCATATTCATTTCTCCCTCGCTTTATGAAGAACCATTCTTCGGAATATTTTTCTTGGAATGAACACTTCTTATGTGGCATTTTGAGTTCGTTTGCAACAATCAAAAAACACTTTAATTACAAATAAATCGCATTAGGACTCATACAAAGCAATAGAGAACTACGTTGCTGCAAAACTTTTACTGCATTGCGATAAGGTACAGTAATGGAAACTCAGCAGTGTTGCCACGCTATAGTACTCCTTGAGGGACTCAGTCAGGTGAGATAATAAAAACTTTTGTTATTTAGCTTAACAGCGGGAGTTTAAATATAGATCTTCGTAATAATATGGAGAAATATAAATAGTATGAGCAGATTTCTTTGAAATCCGAAATCCGGGACAAACTGCCGCCCAGAACACAGTTTTCGGGACATCGATTTCTTTAATCTGAAACCAGAACTGTGCCGGAAAACTGAGACATCTGGCAACACTAGCTTTGCACCTCTATCGTGATCCACTTGTAACTCAATAAACTGATCCGAGTTTGTCCACTTTAGACGAAGTAGACAATCTTAGATTGCCTCTTGTGTGTAGCCGGAGAGACAGCAGGTTTTCTCCCGTCCCATACATGCGCAACTATCGCTCTGGGCTCTTTGGCCGAGAGCTGGCCTACTGCTTACGTAATATGCTTTACGTGCACTCAGTATGAGTCTAAAGAAACGGTATTAAACTCCATTGGGTCTTTTTCATGCCACCCGTACAGATCTGTATTGATAACACAACCATACTGTAAAAATCTCAGATAATTATCTTAACTACTTTCAGATACATAAAAGTCTAGCTAAAAGCCATAATAACGTTTCTGGTATTACAAAACAGTTCATATAAAGTGATTTTCTACAGTCTTATTTGCTTTCATTACAATAACTGATTAACACAGTAGTAACTACTTGAAAAATTATTATTTAATGCTTTATTGAGTGAATGTTGTATGGAGGGCCCGAGAGTGTATGGATGACATATGTAAAGTGTGGATGTTTTATTTTATTAAAACTATGTGAAATGTACACGTGGGAAAGTTGTTGTGGAATCAAATCATGTGTTGTATGTCCTAGTGAGTATGCTTTTGTATAAAAGCAGCCAGAAGAAAAGTTAGGTGTCAAACTAACTAGTATTTCATTGCTGTGGATAATTCATACTTTATTGTATTTAAATTTGGTTCCTTAAGTATAGAATTTGTTTTGGAAATTGCGCTCTGTAGTTCTGTCGGATGACTCAGGAATTACAGCGAGAATAGGAGTGCTCCAGCATACCTCATTGGCTACCTAAATCACCGGCCAATAGCAATTAATATCTGCCGCGCTTTGTAGAGGGATTGGTGACACAGTTCCGTGTCTCAAGTGAGTCGCTCGAAAACCTTTGTATAGTACGGATCAAAAGTTTAACCGCGATATACAAAATTGTGTTAAGATAAAGTAAATCTGCAGTTTGCCGGTCCTCGTACCATAATTGTAAAGCGACTACAGTTTAAACATCTTAGCGACGTTTGGACGCTTCAAATTGATTTGTTTGGAACTTATTGGAGTGTGAACTTTCTGGTCGTACTTCAGCTCCGCGGGGTGTATTTCCTGAATATCTTGGAACATTTATGAGAGAATTTCTTTTTATGAAGCACACTGAAGGACCTGGTGTAGTATTTCGCTAATGGCTGTGGTTCAGTGCCTGTACAGAATGTTAAAATCATTCGGATCAGATTGATGAATTTCAGGCTCCTTTCGTGTGGATAATTTGTAGCAAAAGCAATCATTCATTTGCCCCAATATTAGCTCAATAGTAAATGCGAATTTAATAGACATTTACAGTATGTTCTAGACGCAATAAAGCCTCTGTTAAACGCAGAGGAGAGAGCGGATAGGTGGAAAGAGTGCACTGAAAGCCTCTATGAGAGGGAATATTTGTCTGATGGGATAGAAGAAGAAATAGGAGTCCATTTAGAAGAGATAGGGGAACCAGTATTACAATGTGGATTTAAAAATAAGGCAGATGGGATAGATAACATTCCATCAGAATTTCTAAAATAAAAACGACTATTCACGTTGGTGTGTAGAATTTATGAGTCTGGTGACATACCATATGACTTTCGGAAAAATATCATCTACACAATTCCGAAGACTGCGAGAGTGACAAGTACGAGAATAATCGTACAATCAGCTTAAAAAAAGCTCATGCATACAAGTTGCTGGCACGAATAATATACAATAGAACTGATGAGAAAATTGAGGATGAACTAGATTGCGATCAGTTTGGCCTTAGAAAAGGTAGAGGCGCCAGTGAGGTAATTCTGACGTTGTGGTTCATACTGGAAGCGAGACTAAAGAAAAATAAAGACACGTTCATAGGATTTGACAAGCTGGAAAAAACGTTCGACAATGTAAAATGGAGCAAGATGTACAAATTTCTGAGATACATAGAGGTAAGCTCTAGGGAGAGACGGATAATATACAATATATACAAGAGACAAGAGAGAATAATAAGAGTGGACGACGAAGAATGAAGTGCTCGGATTAAAAAGGGTGTAAGACAGGGATGTAGTCTTCCGCCCTACTGGTCAATCTGTACATCGAAAAAGCAACAATGGAAATAAAAGAAAGATTAAAGAGTGGAATTAAGTTTCAATGTGAAAGGATATCAATGATAGGATTCGCTGATGACGTTGCTATCCCGAGTGAAAGTGAAGAATTACGTGATTTGCTGAATCGAATGAACAGTATAATGAGTACAGAATAAGGATTGAGAGTGAATCGCAGAAAGGCGAAAGTAATGAGAAATAGCAGAAATGAAAACAGCGAGAAACTTAACACCACGATTGATGGTCACGAAGAAGATGAAGTTAAAGAGTTCTACTATCTAGGCAGCAAAATACCCAGCGATGGACGAAGCAAGGTGGTCATCAAAAGGAGACTAGTGTTGACAAAAAAGGCGTACCAGGCCAAGAGAATTCTATTAGTATCAAACACAGGCCTTAATTTGAGGAAGAAATTTCCAAGAATGTACGTCTGGAGTACAGCATTGTATGGTAGTGAGTCATGGACTGTGGGAAAATCGGAATATGATGGGAATCGAAGCATTTGAGATGTGATGCCACAGACGATTGTTGAAAATTAGGTGGAATGATAAGAGAAGGAATGAGGAGGTTCTGCGGAGAATCGGAGAGGAAAGGAATATGTGGAAAACACTGTCGAGGAGAAGGGACAGGAGGAAAGGATATCTGTTAAAAAATGAAGGAATGACTTCATTGGCACTAGAGGGAGCTGTAGAGGGCAAAAACTATAAAGGAAAACAGAGATTGGAAATCAACCAGCTAAAAATTCAGAACATAGTTTGCAAATGCTACTCTGAGATGAAGAGGTTGGCACAGGAGAGGAATTTGTGGCGGGCTGCATCAAAGCAGGCAGACGACTGATGATCCAAAAAAAAGCCTAATTAGTTGAACTTTTTATTTTCCAGCAAATTATTTAGAATCCCCAACGCCCGAAAGTTGTGCGATCTTACAGACTCTGCCTCCAAGCTTGAGTTATGCAGCTTTTGCTTGGTAGGTATATCGTGCAAGTTTCTTCAACACTGATTTTATCAGCAGAACGAGCATCTGCCAACACAGTATGAAGCGGACTGACAAGAGGCTTAACGAGGTAGGTGAGTATAATTGTTACGGATGAGAAGTTATAACTTCATTAATACTGGCAGCTACACCAATACTAAATAATAGTAATGGCATCAAAGTTTAAGAAGATACATCGCTATTTCTTTCTGCTGCAATATATAAGAGGGTAGACAGTCAAAGCGTAGTATAAGATTACGGCATTAGAAGTAATCATCCAGAATGAAACATCTTTCAGATTTCTGTAGATAACCCTGAGAAGCAAGCAGCTCACGTAACGTAAAGCGTAGCACACTATTATGTATGCTAGACGATGAGGTGAGCTCGGTCCTGATCAAATCCACACAGCTGATTAATGGCCTTGATGTGACTCACTGACCAGCCTGAGTTTGGCTTTAGACGGTTTTCTATTATCGTTTTGGCAAATGTTGGACTGATCCCCGAATTTCCGGCTCAAAAAATGCTATACATAAACTGTTGAAATACGAAAACATATACGTAGGACTTTAGAGTAATGATGACTGTCACTGGGAGGGCATCCATTCACCAAGTTAAATAAAAATAAATTTTTCACTTTATGAGAAACAGAAGGTTAATTAACTCCAAAGACATAGTTGTAAAATTTATTGACTTTGTTTTGCTTTTGACTGTGTTGATAGGAAAACTCTAGATAATGTAATCCGTGAATTTGCAGTTAAAAGTAATTTGGAAACCTAATTCTAAAAACTCTGACTGATACAATCCCAAAATTAAAATTTTTAGGTGATGTGGTATCATGGAGCCACATTAAGGTGGGCAATGCGCATTTATACCACAGAAATTAGTGATGTCTTGCTGCACTCCACGAAGATGAATGGGAGAGGCTGAAGAAGACATGCTCTCTCTCTCTCTCTCTCTCTCTCACTTCAGCAGCACTCTTGCACAGGGGCCAATATAGAGCCGAGCATGGAAGCACTGTATTCCAGTTCGTGACCTCAGCTGAAGCAGTCAACATAATCGGGTAGAACTACGGAATTATTCGAGTCTCAGACGGAAATGTACTTTCTTAAAAGTTGAACATTGTGATTCGAGAGGAGAGTTTGTTAATTAGTGCATCAAGTGATGCTTTAACAATCAATGACAGCTGTAAATTATCAATAACTCTTGTGGTTCCGGCCGTTGTGGCCGAGCGATTCTAGGCGTTTCAATCTGGAACCGCGCGACCGCTACTGTCGCAGGTTCGAATCCTGCCTCGGGCATGGGTGTGTGTGATGTCATTAGGTTAGTTAGGTTTAAGTAGTTCTAAGTTCTAGGAAACTGATGACCTCAGATGTTAAGTCTCATAGTACTCAGAGCCATTTGAACTCTTGTGGCAAAATATTGTATCAAATTAAGTAAATCTTTTTATCATCCATGTAATAAAGTGAATACATATCTCATATGCTGCAGTTACAATTAGCCCTTCCCCAGAGCAATCATAGAACCTACAGTTATTCCCAGACGATTATAGTTTCGTTTGATCATCCCATGTGAGATACCTCGACCTCCAAAATAAAAACAGGTGTCAGGCAAGGTAACTGTTTATTCCTACTCCTTTTCAACTGTGTCATGCAGAAAATCGTAAGGATTTCGAATAAAAACTGAAAGAACCCAAAATATCGACACTCGAGGTAGGGAGAAAGAACAAAGGTGTTGCAATAAACTGCCTAGCATTTGCGGATGATTTTGCCACACTTTTTGAAGGTCTGAGATATGCAGCCGTACAAGTCAATCTTCTGAAAGAGACAAACCACATGACAGGCTTAAGAATCTCTGCAGAGATAAATTAAGAAAGTGCTCCAAAATATTTAATAACAAATATTGGACAAAGAGAAAAGGCAAAAAAATTCCAATATTTGGGGGAGTCTATCCAAGAATAAGGTTTACAAAAAATGTACATAGAGGAATGGATCCACAAGATGGAAAAAGCGTATGGCTTTACTAAGAACCCATTCAACAAAAAGTGTTTATCTAAAAAACTTAAACTACTACAACATAGTAGTTAAACCAGTTTGCCTCTATGCTGGCGAACGTCTAGTATTAAATTATAAGCTTGATAAATTAGGAATATTAGAAAGAAGAATTATACGAAAAGTAACAGGTCCTTAACAATGCAGCCTCTTGGAAATTAAGTAACGATGAAATTTATCAGAGGTTAGGAAAGCCTGGGAAAGGAAAACCTGAGAGAAGAGATACCGGAAAGAGGTGAGAGAAATCAGTAGTAGAAAAGAAAATGGTAGACTTTCATTTGCTGCCAGGGTAATGGGAAAGTGTAGTTCACAGGCTAAGGAAATGCTCTAGGCTACAAGACGTTAAAGCAGGCTATTCTGTGACTGCTGCCCCTTTGTGTGGAGACCTCATAATATACACCTAACAGAAAACGTCGAAGGAAGCGCAGTGATAACAGGCCGATATAGGGCATGCGAACTGTAACGGAAATAGGGCCTACTTCGGCAATTTGAATTGCAACTGCTGGGGTCAAGAAAACGTTCTCGTAAGGCCTCCTTTGGATAAGTTTAGAGAATTGCTAGGAAGAAATTCTGATGACCGCTGCGCATATATCGCATGGGGATGATGCAGACGTGATAAGAGAGAACAGAGTTCCTTCGTAGGTATACAGTATCCTTTCCATCGCTCGATACGTTAATGTAACATGACACGGAGTGGCTACCATAGGTTTGAAGTAACCTCCGCCAAGCACAGTAGAATGGCTTGCGGAGTACGTTACTGTCATTGACCCTCTCGATGTGGAAAGTACTAATAATGTAGTAGACACGGTATTCATTTACATTATTCTATGGAACGTATTAACCACTACAATACTCCACGTTGAGGCCGGCCGAAGTGGCCGTGCGGTTAAAGGCGCTGCAGTCTGGAACCGCAAGACCGCTACGGTCGCAGGTTCGAATCCTGCCTCGGGCATGGATGTTTGTGATGTCCTTAGGTTAGTTAGGTTTAACTAGTTCTAAGTTCTAGGGGACTAATGACCTCAGCAGTTGAGTCCCATAGTGCTCAGAGCCATTTTTTGAACTCCACGTTGATACTACAATGATGATATTTAAACAGTCAGCCATGTAGTTGTGTTGCGAAGTGTAAATTCCATTACAAAGTAGGCTATTTTAAAGACAGTTGACTGAATTTGTAAGTAATTTCTATACATAGCTTCACGTTGTTTAAACAAACACACAGTATTTTAGTTTCCTCACCTGGTAAAGGTGTTGGAATAAATGACATACCCACATTAAAAAATGCTGAACTTCTAATATCAGTGCAAATTACGTTATACACATAACGTTTGTCACCCTGGTTTCAGTACTATCAGAATCTTAAAAATATATCCTCCAAAATAAAAGAATTTAATTTACTTACACATTCTGCAAAGTGTAACGAGTTCGTCTCAGATTCCTTGGTACTTGTTATACACTGTGTCGGTTGTAAGCAATCACGAAACTTATAACTGATCAGATTGTTTCGCATCTCTCCTTTTCACTGGTGGCACTATCAGAAAATAGTAGCATCATATATAATGAAAACCGACATGCAGACAACTGCAGTTAGCTGTATGTTAGTATTTTTTCCTATGTGAGAATAGTTCGACTTCTCGAGATGTTGACAAAAGAGACGACAAAAGACGAACACATTCAAATCAGAAAGTCATTAAAAAAGAGAGAGTAACAGCACTTTTTTTATTCACGGGAATGAATCACATTACAATACATTACTCATAAGATATATCATCGTCGTCATGCACAATACCGTGTTGTGGTGTAGGCAACGGCCACCATATCTTTTCCCCCGTACCCAGAATACACTTTTGATACATATTAAACGAAAACTGGGAGAGTCTTACAAGAGACTGATTTACCAGATAGTCGTAATTTGTGAAAATACAGAAACTGAAATATTTACTCCGTTGTCAAAACA
Source organism: Schistocerca americana (assembly GCF_021461395.2). NCBI lineage: Eukaryota > Metazoa > Arthropoda > Insecta > Orthoptera > Acrididae > Schistocerca > Schistocerca americana. The sequence goes on from NC_060120.1 coordinate 188,960,670, forward strand.
GAAAACAATGTTCATATTTCCCGCTTCGAGAGTCGACCTCTCGACATACATATATGTCCCGCAGTGAGGCGCTCATTTCTTGGAAATTACCTTATTACGTTATACCAGTCTTATAGCAGAATCGATGTGTGAATTTCAGAATAAGTCCTACGTTTCAACCGAATGCTGCTTGGACGGATTTTTCTGGGTGACCTTTAACTTTGCGGGTCTGTACGTATATGGTTCAACTTCGTCTCAACATCACTTCGACCTGCTGAAGGGTGGAACTACAGGAGTATGAACATAAAATACGTCAATGAGGATTGAATTACATGCTGGGTTACCCTATCCTCGCCAGGCAATTTCCTGAATGCTGCGACTTCTATACTAGAATATGATACCTTCATTAACCTAAAACATTTTACGACTGTAACCTACGTTTGCTATCTCCGCTCTGCACACATCACATCATCTGGTCAGCGACTATCCTCTAGTACGTCGCCGTATTTCGTGATTGTCAGTGAAAGTAAGACGAGGATATGTGTAAGAATATTTTTCGATTCACCCCGACATCAGCGCTGAAAAATGTATAACATCTGAATACAACGTGTCAAGACGTTCTTGATCGACACATTCCATTACACTGCCCCGACTAAAACGCAACCTCGCTTGTTAGTTCTTGTTGATGGTCTACTTACCGTTGCAGTACCAGTTGTTGCTCTAAGTTAACACTTTTTGTAGTATGGATGCAAGGACACGTTGTTTAAGTAATGCAGCAACTCGTTAAAGTAATCAGTCAGCCTGCCAGAGATTGCTATATCCAGACATATTACTTACGATCGCGAATGCCGAATAATTGAGAACATGTATGCCACGTATATCGTATAAGCTTGTAGGGGAGTAAGCAGATTTTTGTGTCTCAGCTTTTTGTGTCTCTAATAATCATTCTGAAGGCTTGCGCAAGATAGTGAGCAGCTCATTTGATTTACACACACAAGAAATGAAATAGGGCTGCATTTTTCGGGGCTCTGTGATCAGATATTTCAGTCTTTCATTCATCTCTGTGCTAAATTTCATCATCTCTATACGATTAGAAAGCCTTAGGATCATAGATTTATCTAGTCGCACACCAGTGACAGCACGTGAGACTTTCTGCCTCCGTCTCTGAGCAATAGTCAACTATATACTGCACTTACAGGCAAAACAATTAACATTATATCCTCGATTACTACGATATTAAAGGCAACGTAAAGTGAGCTTACAGCTTTTATTTCTCAGTTTCATCTTTACATGAAATGTTTCTGTATCGATGGGAGGGGGTAAACAGCTCCGGCATTCGCCTTACAACCAAGGAAAACCTCCCGAAAACCCTGGTCGGAGCTGAGGATCCTATAGCTCGGAGCACTGCAGGGGCGATGAAGCGACGAGTCGAAGAACGGAGCCCAAACAGCGACCTCGAAGAGTCGAAGTAGTGACGAGTCGAAGTAGTGGCGAGTCGCAGTAGCGTCGAGTCAAAGAAGCATAGATGGGTAGATGCTGATGTGTAGTCAGCGATGTACAGAGATGAAAATGGATAGAGCCGCTGACGTCTTGAGTCGTAGACCTTGACAAGCCCGTGGAGTGGTTGACTTGCTTGCTCGTATTTCCCTGTATGTACCTCCCAACGTCGTCCCACGCTGACCTCCCTCGCTGCTGGACTACACTGAAAGTGCTACCGCTGGTGTCTTTATATAGCCTCTGCAGCTTTGTTGAGGAGCCATTTCCACGGAAACCGAGTGCGCTATTGTTGTTTCGTCGTATATTTTGTAACCGATATAAGAATGGCAATATGTTCCACATACATTCATGTTTCACTACTTTTACGATACACAATACCTGCGGCTACTTATACATTAGACCACACGGCCTATGGTGAGTGCCGGAGGGTACTTGGTAGCAATGCCACCGAGTTCCTGTCGAATTCCTTTTGTGCTAGGGCGAATGTACTGCCAATGTGCCTCTGTACACACCCTCATCTCTCTCATCTTATTGTCATGGTCTCTGTACGAGATGCACGATGTTGACAACAGAACTGTCGTACAATCGTCCTTAGGTAGCACATTTCTAAATTTACGCAAACGATTTTCTCAATAACAACGTCGGCTTTCTTTCAAAGAAAGGAAGGAAGGTTAGAGTTTGTCCAGTCGACTGCGAGATCATTAGAGACGGAGCACATACTCAAATTGAGGGAAGGTTGAGAACAAAGTTCGCCGTGCTCTTCCAAATGATCCTTCGCGGCAGTCACCTTAAACGATTGAACGAAATCAAGGAAAATCCAGATCTGAGGGGACGGACGCGAAGTTGAAACTTCGTCATCTCAAATCGTATTCAATTACCTTACACTCTGCCAGTTCACCCTTTTCTTCTCAAAAATGACCCTTTAAGTTCCCCGAACATTTATAATGGATAGTCGTATGGGCTCTATTGTTCCTTTACGATCCGAGCAACACGTCACTCAAAAGAGCGAAGAATTGCTGTAGAGTTTGTCTCGGTAGCGTCTTGTTAGCAGTTTCCTTTACAGACTCGCTACACTTCCCCTGAAACGTCCGAACAAATCTAAGTCTTCCAATTGCCTTTTTGATACTGATTTTTCGTGTCCTTAGTATTACCCCTAGATAGTCAAACAATGTGATGTGCGCCAGGTGTTCGCCACTAATCTTGTAAGCGGATAGTACTGGGTAAGGGCTGGTGATTTAGTGGTAAAGTGCTTGCCTGGAAGCGAGGGGTCGTGGGTTCGAATTCCTGTCGAGCGAAGGAAATTTTTCAGTCATTCAACCTAGCTTTTACCTGTGAGTTATGTGGGACTTCGCCAGGAACGACAACTGGTTTGAATACCTAGTTAAATTGTAGGTCTCCTTCTCTAGTAAGATTATAGAGGTGTTCATGGACACGCAAGCCGCAGAAGTGGCATCCAGTTTAAAGACTTGCACCAAGTCGTTGTGCAAAACACGAAAGTGTTATTATTATCGAATAAGATGGCGTTCTTACTCCTCGTTATTGACATTATCTCGCATTTATACACTTGTGACTGTGTATCCCACAATCTGTGGTGTCGTCAAGAAGCAAATTTACAAATGGCTCTGAGCACTATGGGACTTAACATCTATGGTCATCGGTCGCCTAGAACTTAGAACTACTTAAACCTATCTGACCTAAGGACATCACAAAACACCCAGTCATCAAGCAAATTTACATTCCCTGACAAATCACGCATATCATTTCCCGTAATGTGAAATGTGCAAACGGACCAACATAAGCTTTCTGGGCATTGAAAGCTATCCATATCCTTCCACAATAGCTAGTACGTAGCTGTAGTGAAAAAGACAGCCACATTAATCTGAAATCATCCGTAGTACAACTAGGTCTACCAAATATTCTTGCATCTGCTACAATCTTTTTATGCTTTGTGCAGAATAATACTGTTCTAGCCATATGGAGCCGCTGCTGAAAGTTAGCTAATTACTGTCGAAGACTCTCTATAGACACGGCTTTCGATCTTAACGTTCGACCACTTAAACAGTTTTTTTTCCCCCCTTGTGCGTCAGGGGAGTTGATCGGTTGGTAACTTTCCTCATGTCAGCACGTTGTAGGTGTCGCTACCGGCGCCAACATTGTGAGAATGCTCATTTGCATATCACAGCATCTTCTTCCTGTCGGTTAAATTTCGCGCCTGTAGCACGTCATCTTCATGGTGTAGCAATCTTAATGGCCAGTAGTGTACGTGGTGTAGCCTCCATGGGCGGCAATGCAGACGCCGCCTCTGGAAGCTAGTCGACCTTAACAGATGGCGATAACTGTCCTGGGATATGTTATGCTACGCTTGATCGACCTGATCGCGTAGTTCTGTAAGAGTTGTTGGTTTACGAGTCGTATGAGTCGCTTCTCGTCCTGTCATGTTGCACACGTGCTCGATTGGAGACAAGTCCAGGCCAGTGACACTGCTGCGCCTCTTGCAGAGCACGTGGAATTGCACAGACAGTATGAGGACGAGCATTATTCTGTTGCAACAACACATCATCTTCCAGGTGAACGAGTGTTGTATCCTGACGCATCCCGGACGTCAAGGCCTGGGTTGGCTAAAAATGGCTCTGAGCACTATGGGACTTAACATCTGAGGTCATCAGTCCCCTAGAACTTAGAACTACTTAAACCTAACTAACTTAAGGATATGACACACATCCATGCCCTAGGCAGGATTCGAACTGCGACCGTAGCAGTTGCGCGGCTCCGGACTGTGGCGCCTAGAACCGCTCGGCCACAGCGGCCGGCGCCTGCGTTGGGGCCAGTGTGTCTTGGACACACTACTACTAGACAGCTCTCACCAGGTCTACATCGTACGCCTTAACCATCGTCACTTGCGTGCAGGTAGAATCTTTTTTCATCGCTGATGACCACGGTGCGCCATTCCAAGTAATCCTGCGATGACTGCGCACGTTAATGCTGTGACTTGAGTGGAAGACGGGCCAGAGGTGTGCGTTCCCGTCGTCTCACTGCTAGTAACTGGTTCTTAACAGTTCGTGTTGACACCCCTGGGCTCACAAGCCATCTTGTCTCTGCTGAGGTAGCTATACGATTTGTCATTGCTGCCCTTACAATAGGACGATACTGGCAGGCGTCTTTGTTGCGTGGACGTTCAGAACATCGTCTACAGGTGTGAGAAAGTTCACGTGATCACTGATGCCACCATTGTTGTACAACTGACGCAGCGCGTCCAACTTGTGTGGCAGTTCTCCTAAAGAACCATCCCCACACTCGCAAGGCCGCAATTTGACCTCTTTCAAACTCTCTCAGTTTGCCTGTAGCAAGCACGAGTGCATCTCTGTGGCATGGTTACCTGCTTGCTTTCCATGTTTGCACCACATTGAGCGTTCTGGCAGTGAACATTCTCTATTAAAGGGTACACACATATGGCGCTTTGGTAGCTATGCCACTAATCTATTTGTTGTCGGATGACGTTTAAACTATTATCAGTATATTCATTATTCCCCAGGTGGCATATCTACATCTACATCTGGGCTGAAAACAAAAGTACATATACATCTACATCCATACGCCGCAAGCCACCTGACGGTGTGTGGCGGAGGGCACTTTGAGTACCTATATCGGTTCTCCCTTCTATTCCAGTCTCGTATTGTTCGTGGAAAGAAAGATTGTCGGTATGCCACTGTGTGGGCTCTAATCTCTCTGATTTTATCCTCATGGTCTCTTCGCGAAATATACGTAGGAGGGAGCAATATACTGCTTGACTCCTCGGTGAAGGTATGTTCTCGAAACTTCAACAAAAGCCCCTAACGAGCTACTGAACATCTCTATTGCAGAGTCTTCCACTGGAGTTTATCTGTCATCTCCGTAACGCTTTCGCGATTACTTAATGATGCTGTAACGAAGCGCGCTGCTCTCTGTTGGATCTTCTCTATCTCTTCTATCAACCCTATCTGGTACGGATCCCACACCAGTGAGCAGTATTCAAGCAGTGGGCGAACAAGTGTACTGTAACCTTGTTCCTCTGTTTTCGGACTGCATTTCCTTAGGACTCTTCCAATGAATCTCAGTCTGGCATCTGCTTTACCGACGATTAATTTTATGTGGTCATTTCATTTTACCGGCCGCGGTGGCTGAGCGGTTGCCTCCGGCACGGATGTGTGTGATGTCCTTAGGTTAGTTAGGTTTAAGTAGTTCTAAGTTCTAGGGGACTGCTGACCTGAGATGTTTAGTCCCACAGTGCTTACAGCCATTTGAACCAAACCATTTTAAATCATTCCTAATGCCTACTCCCAGATAATTTATGGAATTAACTGCTTCTAGTTGCTGACCTGCTATATTGTAGCTAAATGATAAAGGATCTTTCTTTCTATGTATCATATGCTGTCATCGGGTCAATATTGACGTAGTTTTTTCACATGTACTATTTTTTTCCGGCAGTGAATATGTGCCTAACAAAACCGTTCATGATGGGAGGGCCTCTCCACGGCATATCCTCATGGTGAAGAATTTGTAAAGAAGCAGAGGTTATTGCATAACACTTATAAAAACAAATTATACGGCTGTAGACAGTAGGATGTATTTACATCTTATAAAAATCGGAAATAGTCAGAGGCCTGAAGTTCAGAGCCTTTCACGCAGTACTTATGGAGCATAACAACTACATAACGTTGGCGTTCGATGCAGGCAATCAGCCGCTGGAGTGTTCTCGATTACGGAGGGATTGCCTTGTCGTGATAAGCAAGACACTGTCGGGAGTGTAGCAAAGACAGCGGATGTCTTGACCCTGACAGAGGCAGCAAGTGTCTGTGGCACCAGCTGCAGCTGCAGCTGTCTGCTTCTCTGTCTGCGCTCGCTCGCCCAGAGTATTCAAAACGTCTGCACCCTCACTTCCACATATGGTATTATGGTACTCCAACGTGTCAGAAAGTAATGAAAGATTACCAGGGTTTAATGTCCCGTCGACGACCGAGGTCATTAGAAAGGGAGGACAAACTAGGACAGGGAAAGCGTGGGAAAGCAAATTGGCTGTGCTGTTCCAATGAAACGATCTGCGCATTTCTCTTAAGGCATTTAGGGAAATCACACACTTCTGAATCTGGGCGCCCAGAACCACTACCCTCTCGAACACGAACCCAGTGTCTTAGCACAGCGCCACCGTGTAACACACGGCGGAATGTGCTTTGTGTAATATTGCCATAATTTCTGTGTGACAAATCTGAACATTTCCCTTAAACTGACTAAAAATAGACGTCATTTGGGGGATCAGAAACAGGGAAAAACGGGGACACTTCTTTTAACCTTAAAAGACTGAATTAATGGGAATATTTTCTCGGCTTTGTGATGAAGACTGTCTGTAGCTATGCCAAAACAACGGACCTTCGAAAGATGGAAGTGTATTTGCCGGACAGTGTCGCGCGTAAACGTTAGTTCCATAATTGCTGTCGATTTTGTTCTGCGCAACGTCACCTTTTTTTTCAGAATGATTTAAGAGTTTGGAGTTCAACATAGAAGTATATTCCACTGATTTCAAAGTCATATGATGTTTAATAAAGTGCTAATTTCGCTGCTGTTACCAATTTGCTCTATTTAAATTAATTTGAAACAAAATAACTGTCCATATTTTAAATGCTGCCGAGTGCTCCTTTGATTTATGTTTTAGGCTAGCAAAATGGTCCTTAAAATTTGCTATTCCCCCAGGTGAAATGTAAACACACAGCAAATTACACATTCTACTTCATATTCATATCTCCCTTGCTTTATGAAGAACCATTCTTCGGAATATTTTTCTTGCAATGAACACTTCTTATGTGGCATTTTGAGTTCGTTTGCAGCAATCAAAAAACACTTTAATAACAAATTAATCGCATTAGGACTCATACAAAGCAATAGAGAACTACGTTGCTGCAAAGCTTTTACTGCATTGCGATAAGCGATAATAATCGAAACTCAACAGTGTTGCCACACTATAGTACTCCTTGAGGGACTCAGTCTGGTGAGATAATAAAAACTTTTGTTATTTAGCTTAACAGCGGGAGTTTAAAATAGATCCTAGTCATAATATAAATAGTATGAGCAGATTTCTCTGAAATCCGAAATCCGGGACAAACTGCCGCCCAGAACACAGTTTTCGGGACATCGATTTCTTTAATCTGAAACCAGAACTGTGCCGGAAAACTGAGACATCTGGCAACGCTAGCTTTGCACCTCTATCGTGATCCACTTGTAACTCAATAAATTGATCCGAATTTGTCCACTTTAGAGGAAGTAGACAATCTTAGATTGCCTCTCGCGTGTAGCCGGAGAGACAGCATGTATTTTTCCGTCCCATACATGCGCAACTATCGCTCTGGGCTCTTTGGCCGAGAGCTGGGGTACTGCTTACGTAATATGCTTTACGTGCACTCAGTATGAGTCTAAAGAAACGGTTTTAAAATACATTAGATCTTTTTCATACTACCCGTACAGATTTGTATTGATAACACAACCATACTGTAAAAATCTCAGATAATTATCTTAACTACTTTGAGATAGTAACCTCCCCCTCACTTATCGACCTTAATGACAGTGAAAAATTGAACCGCGTGTACCTAATGGAAATTTGGGAAAAGCAATCGTCACCGAAGTTAATTTGTCGGTAAAGAGGGAGGAAAGGGTTACATCTAAATGAAAGGAAAAATGCAAATGAAACTGGTGGAAATTAATTTTGAAAAGGGGTAAAGTTAATAAAGAAAGTAAATGTGCGGCCGTTACGTTAACAATTAACTAGCGGTAATTAGATATTTGAGATTTGGGGGAAATTACGGTCGCCAGTCCTTAGGACAATTACTATAGTAACTCAAAAAGAAAGGTTATTACACGTATAATTAGCACTAGAAGCGTGGCAACTGAAGGTTGACATGTGTAGTGTGAAAACTGAAAGTTTGTCAGAAGTAATAAATTTCGCTACACTCTGACTTAATTTAGGAAAAGAATTAGTAAAACCGGAAAATCGAAAGTTAATTTAGTGAGTGAAGTTAATAGTGAGCTTTCTTTCTGAAGCACAAATTCAGTAAAATACAGTCAATCTTGGACTACCTCAACAATCATTTCAAAAGCTACTTGAATCTACGCAATTTAGAAATAAGAAATTTAACTTTGAAATTGAATTAAATAATTCTGAACAATTAACAATAGTAAAATTTAGTACGTTCCAAGCTGAGCTGCAGTCACAGGTAAGCTAAAATATGGTAACAAAACTCGCACTCCTAATTTGTGCTTGTGTAATCTAAATATTGTAGCCAGCTATGAATACCTTAACTGAACTTTGAAATTAAAGCAGTGAAATCGAATGATGCTGGCGTTTGAATTTCAACGACACTCGGGTTCATTCCGGAAAAGGAAGGGACCCTGCTTGGTAATGCAATTGGGACAGTGAGCAACAAAGGTTCATGCTACGTTGCTGTAATTTAGTGACAAAAATTTAACAGTTTGAAAAGCTGAGATCTGCCATACAGTTATAAAACTTTACGTGCTACCAGTCTTCCTTGTTGGTTGATTGAAGGTTTGAAGTCGTCGATCGAGGAGGTGGCGACAGTCACTCATTGTCGGCCGTCGCTGTTGCAGGAGCTAGATGTTGGCGCGCCTCCGTCTCGACACGGTCACCAGGCGAAACGGGCTCTTGATGTGCGACAGCTAATGCTTCCCGTCCGCGACACCGTGTCAGAAACTATCATAGCAAGTCGAGCGCAATTACATGCTGCCAAACCCCGAAAGCGCGGCAACTCGCGGGAGCATCACACAACACACCTGCTCCACTCGCTACTCCAGGCAGACTCTCCCTCTGCCCGCGCTCCACGTGAGAGAGTTAACACTACCAAAGATCCTCAACACTTTGGTTCTCCACACGACCTATCGATGTATTCGTTCGATAGCACAGTTTTCCCTAGGCCAGACCCAGCGTATAAATACAAATAACATTCACAAAACAAACCAACATAAATGCATAAATATATGTATACAAACAGTAAAACAATCACAATATATAAAGAGACAGAAATGTCTACCTTGAGGTAACAAAACAAGGAAAAAAAATTTTAGTACAATAGATGGAAATAGGAGGATATGCATTTCCGGCGTTACAAGATACATAAAAGTCTAGCTAAAAGCCATAATAACGTTTCTGGTATTACAAAACAGTTCATATAAAGTGATTTCCTACAGTCTTATTTGCTTTCATTACAATGACTGATGAACACAGTAGTAACTACTTGAAAAATTATTATTTAATGCTTTATTGAGTGAATGTTGTAGGGAGAGTCCGGGAGTGTATGGATGACATATGTAAAGTGTGGATATTTTATTTTATTAAAACTATGTGAAATGTACACGTGGAAAAATTTTTGTGGTATCAAATCATGTGTTGTATGTCCTAGTGAGTATGCTTTTGTATAAAAGCAGCCAGAAGAAAAGTTAGGTGTCAAACTAATTAGTATTTCATTGCTGTGGATAATTCATACTATATTGTATTTAAATTTGGTACCTTCAGTATAGAATTTCTTTTGGAAATTGCGCTCTGTAGTTCTGTCGGATGACTCAGGAATTACAGCGAGAATAGGAGTGCTCCAGCATACCTGATTGGCTATCTAAATCACCGGCCAATAGCAATTAAACATCTCCCGCGGTTTGTAGAGAGATTGGTGACACAGTTCGGTGTCTCAAGTGAGTCGCTCGAAAACCTTCGTATAGTACGGATCAAAAGTTCACCCGCGATATACAAAATTGTGTTAAGATAAAGTAAATCTGCAGTTTGCCGGTCCTTGTACCATAATTGTAAAGCGACTACAGTTTAAACATCTTAGCGACGTTTGGACGCTTCAAGTTGATTTGTTCGGAAGTTATTGGAGTGTGAACTTTCTGGTCGTACTTCAACTCCGCGTGGTGTGTTTCCTGAATATCTTGGAACTTTTATGAGAGAATTTCTTTTTATGAAGCACACTGAACGACCTGATGTAGTATTTCGCTAATGGCTGCGGTTCAGTACCTGTACAGAACGTTAAAATCATTCGGATCAGATTGATGAATTTCAGGCTGCTTTCGTGTGGATAATTTGTAGCAAAAGCAGTCATTCATTTGCCCCAATATTAGTTCAATAGTAAATGCGAATTTGATAGGCATTTACAGTATGTTCTAGACGCAATAAAGCCTCTGTTAAACGCAGAGGAGTGAGCGGATAGGTGGAAAGAGTGCATTGAAAGCCTCTATGAGAGGGAATATTTGTCTGATGGGATAGAAGAAGAAATAGGACTCCATTTAGAAGAGATAGGGGAACCAGTATTACAATGAGGATTTAAAAATAAGGCAGATGGGATAGATAACATTCCATCAGAATTTCTAAAATAAAAACGACTATTCACGTTGGTGTGTAGAATTTATGAGTCTGGTGACATACCATATGACTTTCGGAAAAATATCATCTACACAATTCCGAAGACTGCGAGAGTGACAAGTACGAGAATAATCGTACAATCAGCTTAAAAAAAGCTCATGCATACAAGTTGCTGGCACGAATAATATACAATAGAACTGATGAGAAAATTGAGGATGAACTAGATTGCGATCAGTTTGGCCTTAGAAAAGGTAGAGGCGCCAGTGAGGTAATTCTGACGTTGTGAATCATACTGGAAGCGAGACTAAAGAAAAATAAAGACACGTTCATAGGATCTGACGAGCTGGAAAAAACGTTCGACAATGTAAAATGGAGCAAGATGTACAAAATTCTGAGAAACATAGGGGTAAGCTCTAGGGAGAGACAGATAATATACAACATATACAACAGACAAGAGAGAATTGTAAGAGTGGACGACCAAGAATGAAGCGCTCGGATTAAAAAGGGTGTAAGAACGGGATGTAGTCTTCCGCCCTAATGGTCAGTCTGTACATCGAAGAAGCAACAATGGAAATAAAAGAAAGATTAAAGAGTGGAATTAAGTTTCAATGTGAAAGGATATCAATGATAGGATTCGCTGTTGACGTTGCTATCCCGAGTGAAAGTGAAGTATTACATGATTTGCTGAATGGAATGAACAGTATAATGAGTACAGAATAAGGATTGAGAGTGAATCGCAGAAAGGCGAAAGTAATGAGAAGTAGCAGAAATGAAAACAGCGAGAAACTTAACACCACGATTGATGGTCACGAAGAAGATGAAGTTAAAGAGTTCTACTATCTAGGCAGAAAAATACCCAACGATGGACGAAGCAAGGTGGTCATCAAAAGGAGACTAGTGCTGGCAAAAAGGGCGTTCCAGGCCAAGAGAATTCTATTAGTATCAAACACAGGCCTTAAATTGAGGAAGAAATTTCCGAGAATGTACGTCTGGAGTACAGCATTGTATGGTAGTGAGTCACGGACTGTGGGAAAATCGGAATATAAGAGAATCGAAGTATTTGAGACGTGATGCCACAGACGAATGTTGAAAATTAGGTGGAATGATAAGGGAAGGAGTGAGGAGGTTCTGCGGAGAATCGGAGAGGAAAGGAATATGTGGAAAACACTGTCGAGGAGAAGGGACAGGAGGAAAGGATATCTGTTAAGAAATGAAGGAATGACTTCATTGGCACTATAGGGAGCTGTAGAGGGCTAGACGATGAGGTGAGCTCGGTCCTGATCAAATCCACACAGCTGATTAATAGCCTTGATGTGACTCACTGACCAGCCTGAGTTTGGCTTTAGACGGTTTTCTATTTTCGTTTTGGCAAATGTTGGACTGATCCCCGAAACTCCGGCTCAAAAAATGCTATACAAAACTGTTGAAATACGAAAACATATACGTAGGACTTTGGAGTAATGATGACTGTCACTGGGAGGGCATCCATTCACCAAGTTAAATAAAAATAAATTTTTCACTTTATGAGAAACAGAAGGTTAATTAACTCCAAAGACATAGTTCTAAAATTTAATGACTTTGTTTTGCTTTTGACTGTGTTGATAGGAAAACTCTAGATAATGTAATCCGTGAATTTGCAGTTAAAAGTAATTTGGAAACCTAATCCTAAAAACTCTGACTGAAACAATCCCAAAATTAAAATTTTTAGGTGATGTGGTATCATGGAGCCACATTAATGTGGGCAATGCGCATTTATACCACAGAAATTAGTGATGTCTTGCTGCACTCCACGAAGATGAATGGGAGAGGCTGAAGAAGACATGCTCTCTCTCTCTCTCTCTCACTTCAGCAGCACTCTTGCACAGGGGCCAATATAGAGCCGAGCATGGAAGCACTGTATTCCAGCTCGTGATCTCAGCTGAAGCAGTCAACATACTCGGGTAGAACTACGGAATTATTCGAGTCTCAGACGGAAATGTACTTTCTTAAAAGTTGAACATTGTGATTCGAGAGGAGAGTTTGTTAATTAGTGCTTCAAGAGATGCTTTAACAATCAGTGACAGCTGTAAATTATCAATAACTCTTGTGACGCCCGCCACTGTGACCGCACGGTTCTAGGCGCTTCAATCTGGAACCGCTACGGTCGCAGGTTCGAATCCTGCCTCGGGCACGTCTGTGTGTGATGTCCTTAGGTTAGTTAGGTTTAGGTAGTTCTAAGTTCTAGGGAACTGATGACCTCAGATGTTAAGTCCCATAGTACACAGAGCCATTTGAACTCTTGTGGCAAAAGATTGTATCAAATGAAGTAAATCTTTTTATCATCCATGTAATAAACTGAATACATATCTCATATGTTGCAGTTACAATTAGCCCTTCCCCAGAGCAATCATAGAACCTACAGTTATCCCCAGACGATTATAGTTTCGTTTGATCATCCCATGTGAGTTACCTCGACCTCCCAAAATAAAAACAGGTGTCAGGCAAGGTAACTGTTTATCCCTACTCCTTTTCAACTGTGTCATGCAGAAAATCGTAAGGATTTCGAACGAAAAACTGAAAGAACCCAAAATATCGACACTCGAGGTAGGGAGAAAGAACACAGGTGTTACGATAAACTGCCTAGCATTTGCGGCTGATTTTGTCACATTTTCTGAAGGCCTGAGATATGCAGCCGTAGAAGTCAATCTTCTGAAAGAGACAAACCACATGACAGGCTTAAGAATCTCAGCAGAGATAAATTAAGAAAGTGCTCCAAAATATTTAATAACAAATACTGCACAAAGAGAAAAGTCAAAAAAATTTCAATATTTGGGGGAGTCTGTCTAAGAAAAAGGTTTACAAAAAATTTACATAGAGGAATGGATCCACAAGATGGAAAAAGCGTATGGCTTTACTAAGAACACATTCAACAAAAAGTGTTTATCTAAAAAACTTAAACTACTACAACATAGTAGTCAAACCAGTTTGCCTCTATGCTGGCGAACGTCTAGTATTAAATTATAAGCTTGATAAATTAGGAATATTAGAAAGAAGAATTATACGAAAAGTAATAGATCCTTAACAATGCAGCCTCTTGGAAATTAAGTAACGATGAAATTTATCAGAGGTTAGGAAAGCCTGGGAAAGGAAAACCTGAGAGAAGAGATACCGGAAAGAGGTGAGAGATATCAGTAGTAGAAAAGAAAATGGTAGACTTTCATTAGTTGCCAGGGTAATGGGAAAGTGCAGTTCACAGGCTAAGGAAATGCTCTAGGCTACAAGACGTTAAAGCAGGCTATTCTGTGACTGCTGCCCCTTTGTGTGGAGTCCTCATAATATGCACCTAACTGAAAACGTCGAAGGAAGCGCAGTGATAACAGGCCGATATAGGGCATGCGAACTGTAACAGAAATAGGGCCTACTTCGGCAATTTGAATTGCAACTGCTGGGGTCAAGAAAACGTTCTCGTAAGGCCTCCTTTGGATAAGTTTAGAGAATTGCTAGGAAGAAATTCTGATGACCGCTGCGCATATATCGCATGGGGGTGATGTAGACGTGATAAGAGAGAACAGAGTTCCTTCGTAGGTATACAGTATCCTTTCCTTCGCTCGATACGTTAATGTAACATGACACGGAGTGGCTACCATAGGTTTGAAGTAACCTCCGCCAAGCACAGTAGAATGGCTTGCGGAGTACGTTACTGTCATTGACCCTCTCGATGTGGAAACTACTAATAATGTAGTAGACACGGTATTGATTTGCATTATTCGATGGAACGCATTAACCACTACAATACTCCACGTTGATACTGCAGTGATGATATTTAAACAGTCAGCCATGTAGTTGTGTTGCGAAGTGTAAATTCCATTACAAAGTAGGCTATTTTAAAGACAGTTGACTGAATTTGTAAGTAATTTCTATACATAGCTTCACGTTGTTTAAACAAACACACAGTATTTTAGTTTCCTCACCTGGTAAAGGTGTTGGAATAAATGACATACCCACATTAAAAAATGCTGAACTTCTAATATCAGTGCAAATTACGTTATACACATAACGTTTGTCACCCTGGTTTCAGTACTATCAGAATCTTAAAAATATATCCTCCAAAATAAAAGAATTTAATTTACTTACACATTCTGCAAAGTGTAACGAGTTCGTCTCAGATTCCTTGGTACTTGTTATACACTGTGTCGGTTGTAAGCAATCACGAAACTTATAACTGATCAGATTGTTTCGCATCTCTCCTTTTCACTGGTGGCACTGTCAGAAAATAGTAGCATCATATATAATGAAAACCGACATGCAGACAACTGCAGTTAGCTGTATGTTAGTATTTTTTCCTATGTGAGAATAGTTCGACTTCTCGAGATGTTGACAAAAGAGACGACAAAAGACGAACACATTCAAATCAGAAAGTCATTAAAAAAGAGAGAGTAACAGCACTTTTTTTATTCACGGGAATGAATCACATTACAATACATTACTCATAAGGTATATCATCGTCGTCATGCACAATACCGTGTTGTGGTTTAGGCAACGGCCACCATATCTTTTCCCCCGTACCCAGAATACACTTTTGATACATATTAAACGAAAACTGGGAGAGTCTCACAAGAGACTGATTTACCAGATAGTCGTTAAGTTGTGAAAATACAAAAACTGAAATATTTACTCCGTTGTCAAAACAGAAAACAATGTTCATATTTCCCGCTTCGAGAGTCGACCTCTCGACATACACATATGTCCCGCAGTGAGGCGCTCATTTCTTGGAAATTACCTTATTACGTTATACCAGTCTTATCGCAGAATCGATGTGTGAATTTCAGAATAAGTCCTACGTTTCAACCGAATGCTGCTTGGACGGATTTTTCTGGGTGACCTTTAACATTGCGGGTCTATACGTATATGGTTCAACTTCGTCTCAACATCACTTGGACCTGCTGAAGGGTGGAACTACAGGAGTATGAACATAAAATACGTCAATGACGCTTGAATTACATGCTGGGTTACCCTATCCTCGACAGGCAACTTCCTGAATGCTGCGACTTCTATACTAGAATATGATACCTTCCTTAACCTAAAACATTTTACGACTGTAACCTACGTTCTCCATCTCCGCTCTGCACACATCATATCATCTGGTCAGCGACTATCCTGTAGCACGTCGCCGTATTTTTCGATTCACCACGACATCAGCGCTGAAAAATGTATAACATCTGAATACAACGTGTCAAGACTTTTTTGATCAACACATTCCATTACACTGCACCGACTAAAACGCAACCTCGCTTGTTAGTTCTTGTTGATGGACTACTTACCGTTGCAGTACCAGTTCTTGTTCTAAGTTAACACTTTTTGTAGTATGGATGCAAGGACACGTTGTTTAAGTAATGCAGCAACTCGTTAAAGTAATCTGTCAGCCTGCCAGGGATTGCTATATCCAGAGATATTACTTACGATCGCGAATGCCGAATAATTGAGAACATGTATGCCAAGTATATAGTATAAGCTTATAAGGAAGTAAGCAGATTTTTGTGTCTCAGCTTTTTGTGTCTCACATAATCATTCTGAATGCTTGCGCAAGATAGTGAGCAGCTCAATTGAATTACACACACAAGAAATGAAATAGGGCTGCATTTTTCGGGGCTCTGTGATCAGATATTTCAGTCTTTCATTCGTCCCTGTGCTAAATTTCATCATCTCTATACGATTAGAAAGCCTTCGGTTCATGGATTTATCTTCGTCCCTGTGCTAAATTTCATCATCTCTATACGATTAGAAAGCCTTAGGTTCATTGATTTATCTAGTCGCACACCAGTGACAGCACGTGAGACTTTCTGCCTCCGTCTCTGAGCAATAGTCAGCTGTATACTGCACTTACAGGCAAAACAATTAACATTATATCCTCTATTACTACGATATTAAAGGCAACGTAAAGTGAGCTTACAGCTTTTATTGCTCAGTTTCTTCTTTACATGAAATGTCTCTGTATCGATGGGAGGGGGTAAACAGATCCGGCATTCGCCTTACAACCAAGGAAAACCTCCCGAAAACCCTGGTCGGAGCTGAGGATCCTATAGCTCGGAGCACTGCAGGGGCGATGAAGCGACGAGTCGAAGAACGGAGCCCAAACAGCGACCTCGAAGAGTCGAAGTAGTGACGAGTCGAAGTAGTGGCGAGTCGCAGTAGCGTCGAGTCAAAGAAGCATAGATGCGTAGATGCTGATGTGTAGTCAGCGATGTACAGAGATGAAAATGGATAGAGCCGCTCACGTCTTGAGTCGTAGACCTTGACAAGCCCGTGGAGTGGTTGACTTGCTCGCTCGTATTTCCCTGTATGTACCTCCCAACGTCGTCCCACGCTGACCTCCCCCGCTGCTGGACTACACTGAAAGTGCTACCGCTGGTGTCTTTATATAGCCTCTGCAGCTTTGTTGAGGAGCCATTTCCACGGAAATCGAGTGCGCCATTGTTGTTTCGTCGTATATTTTGTAACCGATATAAGAATGGCAATATGTTCCACATACATGCATGTTTCACTACTTTTACGATACACAATACCTGCGGCTAATTACACATTAGACAATACGGCCTATGGTGAGTGCCAGAGGGTACTTGGTAGCAATGCCACCGAGTTCCTGTCGAATTCCTTTTGTGCTAGGGCGAATTTACTGCCAATGTGCCTCTGTACACACCCTCATCTCTCTCATCTTATTCTCATGGTCTCTGTACGAGATGC
The DNA here is from genome assembly GCF_021461395.2 of Schistocerca americana. Lineage (NCBI taxonomy): Eukaryota > Metazoa > Arthropoda > Insecta > Orthoptera > Acrididae > Schistocerca > Schistocerca americana. The sequence goes on from NC_060120.1 coordinate 188,978,257, forward strand.
ACGAAGTTGACAACAGAACTGTCGTACAATCGTCCTTAGGTAGCACATTTCTAAATTTATGCAAACGATTTTCTCAGTAACAACGTCGGCTTTCTTCCAAAGAAAGGAAGGAAGGTTAGAGTTTGTCCAGTCGACTGCGAGATCATTAGAGACGGAGCACAAACTCGAATTGCGGGAAGGTTGAGAACAAAGTTCGCCGTGCTCTTCCAAATGATCCTTCGCGGCAGTCAACTTAATCGATTGAACGAAATCAAGGAAAATCCAGATCTGAGGGGACGGACGCGAAGTTGAAACGTCGTCATCTCAATACGTATTCAATAACCTTACTCTCTGCCAGTTCACCCTTTTCTTCTCAAAAATGACCCTTTAAGTTCCCCGAACATTTATAATGGATAGTCGTATGGGCTCTATTGTTCCTTTACGATCCGAGCAACACGTCACTCAAAAGAGCGAAGTCTCGGTAGCGTCTTGTAAGCAGTTTCCTTTACAGACTCGCTACACTTCCCCTGAAACATCCCAACAAATCTAAGTCTTCCAATCAACTTTTTGATACTGATTTTTCGTGTTCTTGGTATTACCCCTAGAAAGTCAAACAATGTGATGTGCGCCAGGTGTTCGCCACTAATCTTGTAAGCGGATAGTACTGCGTAAGGGCTGGTGATTTAGTGGTAAAGTGCTTGCCTGCAAGCGAGGGGTCGTGGGTTCGAATTCCTGTCGAGCGAAGGAAATTTTTCAGTCCTTCAACCTAGCTTTTACCTGTGAGTTATGTGGAACTTCGCCAGGAACGACAACTGGTTTGAATACCGAGTTAAATTGTAGGTCTCCTTCTCTAGTAAGATTATAGAGGTGTTCATGGACACGCAAGACGCAGAAGTGGTATCCAGTTTAAAGACTTGCACCATGTCGTTGTGCAACACGAAAGTGTTATTATTATCGAATAAGATGGCGATCTTTCTCCTCGTTATTGACATTATCTCGCATTTATACACTTGTGACTGTGTATCCCACAATCAGTGGTGTCGTCAAGAAGCAAATTTACAAATGGCTCTGAGCACTATGGGACTTAACATCTATGGTCATCGGTCGCCTAGAACTTAGAACTACTTAAACCTAACCGACCTAAGGATATCACACAACACCCAGTCATCAAGCACATTTACATTCCCTGACAAACCACGCATATCATTACCCGTAATGTGAAATGTGCAAACGGACCAACATAACCTTTCTGGGCATTGAAAGCTATCCATATCCTTCCACAATAGCTACTACGTAGCTGTAGTGAAAAAGACAGCCACATTAATTTGAAATCATCCGTAGTACAACTAGGTCTACCTAATATTCTTGCATTTGCTATAATCTTTTTATGCTTTGTGCAGAGTAATACTGTTCTAGCCATATGGAGCCGCTGCTGAAAGTTAGCTAATTACTGTCGAAGACTCTCTATAGACATGGCTTTCGATTTTAACACTCGGCCACTTAAACAGTTTTTTTTCCCCTTGTGCGTCAGGGGAGTTGATCGGTTGGTAACTTCCCTCATGTCAGCACGTTGTAGGTGTCGCTACCGGCGCCAACATTTTGAGAATGCTCATTTGCATATCACAGCATCTTCTTCCTGTCGGTTAAATGTCGCGTCTGTAGCACGTCATCTTCATGGTGTAGCAATCTTAATGGCCAGTAGTGTACGTGGTGTAGCCTCCATGGGCGGCAATGCAGACGCCGACTCTGGAAGCTAGTCGACCTTAACAGATGGCGATAACTGTCCTGGGATATGTTATGCTACGCTTGATCGGCCTGATCCCGTAGTTCTGTAAGAGTTGTTGGTTTACGAGTCGTATGAGTCGCTTCTCGTCCTATCATGTTGCACACGTGCTCGATTGGAGACAAGTCCAGGCCAGTGACACTGCTGCGCCTCTTGCAGAGCACGTGGAATTGCACAGACAGTATGAGGACGAGCATTATTCTGTTGCAACAACACATCATCTTCCAGGTGAACGAGTGTTGTATCCTGACGCATCCCGGACGTCAAGGCCTGGGTTGGCTAAAAATGGCTCTGAGCACTATGGGACTTAACATCTGAGGTCATCAGTCCCCTAGAACTTAGAACTACTTAAACCTAACTAACCTAAGGATATGACACACATCCATGCCCTAGGCAGGATTCTAACCTGCGACCATAGCAGTTGCGCGGCTCCGGACTGTAGCGCCTAGAACCGCTCGGCCACCGCGGCCGGCGCCTAGGTTGGGGCCAGTGTGTCTTGGACACACTACTACTAGACAGCTCTCACCAGGTCTACGTCGTACGCCTTAACCATCGTCACTTGCGTGCAGGTAGAATCTTTTTTCATCGCTGATGACTACGGTGCGCTATTCCAAGTGATCCTGCGATGACTGCGCACGGGGATGCTGTGACTTGAGTGGAAGACGGGCCAGAGGTGTGCGTTCCCGTCGTCTCACTGCCAGTAACTGGTTCTTAACAGTTCGTATTGACACCCCTGGGCTCACAAGCCATCTTGTCTCTGCTGAGGTAGCTATACGATTTGTCATTGCTGCCCTTACAATAGGACGATACTGGCGGGCGTCTTTGTTGCGTGGACGTTCAGAACATCGTCTACAGGTGTGAGAAAGTTCACGTGATCACTGATGCCACCATTGTTGTACAACTGACGCAGCGCGTCCAACTTGTGTGGCAGTTCTCCTAAAGAACCATCCCCACACTCGCAAGGCCGCAATTTGACCTCTTTCAAACTCTCTCAGTTTGCCTGTAGGAAGCACGAGTGCATCTCTGTGGCATGGTTACCTGCTTGCTTTCCATGTTTGCACCACATTGAGCGTTCTGGCAGTGAACATTCTCTATTAAAGGGTAGACACATATGGCGCTTTGGTAGCTATGCCACTAATCTATTTGTTGTCGGATGACGTTTAAACCATTATCAGTACATTCACTATCCCCCAGGTGGCATATCTACATCTGGGCTGAAAACAAAAGTACATGTACATCTACATCCATACACTATGGTGTGTGGCGGAGGGCACTTTGAGTACCTCTATCGGTTCTCCCTTCTATTCCAGTCTCGTATTGTTCGTGGAAAGAAAGATTGTCGGTATGCCACTGTGTGGGCTCTAATCTCTCTGATTTTATCCTCATGGTCTCTTCGCGAGATATACGTAGGAGGGAGCAATATACTGCTTGACTCCTCGGTGAAGGTATGTTCTCGAAACTTCAACAAAAGCCCCTAACGAGCTACTGAGCATCTCTATTGCAGAGTCTATCTGTCATCTCCGTAACGCTTTCGCGATTACTAAATGATGCTGTAACGAAGCGCGCTGCTCTCCGTTGGATCTTCTCTATCTCTTCTATCAACCCTATCTGGTACGGATCCCACACCAGTGAGCAGTATTCAAGCAGTGGGCGAACAAGTGTACTGTAACCTTGTTCCTCTGTTTTCGGACTGCATTTCCTTAGGACTCTTCCAATGAATCTCAGTCTGGCATCTGCTTTACCGACGATTAATTTTATGTGGTCATTTCATTTTGCCGGCCGCGGTGGCTGAGCGGTTCTAGGCGCTTCAGTCCGGAACCACGCGGCTGCTACGGTTGCATGTTCGAATCCTGCCTCCGGCACGGATGTGTGTGATGTCCTTAGGTTAGTTAGGTTTAAGTAGTTCTAAGTTCTAGGGGACTGCTGACCTGAGATGTTTAGTCCCACAGTGCTTACAGCCATTTGAACCAAACCATTTTAAATCATTCCTAATGCCTACTCCCAGATAATTTATGGAATTAACTGCTTCTAGTTGCTGACCTGCTATATTGTAGCTAAATGATAAAGGATCTTTCTTTCTATGTATCATATGCTGTCATCGGGTCAATATTGACGTAGTTTTTTCACATGTACTATTTTTTTCCGGCAGTGAATATGTGCCTAACAAAACCGTTCATGATGGGAGGGCCTCTCCACGGCATATCCTCATGGTGAAGAATTTGTAAAGAAGCAGAGGCTATTGCATAACACTTATAAAAACAAATCATACGGCTGTAGACAGTAGGATGTATTTACATCTTATAAAAATCGGAAATAGTCAGAGGCCTGAAGTTCAGGGCCTTTCACACAGTACTTATGGAGCATAACAACTACATAACGTTGGCGTTCGATGCAGGCAATCAGCCGCTGGAGTGTTCTCGATTACGGAGGGATTGCCTTGTCGTGATAAGCAAGACACTGTCGGGAGTGTAGCAAAGACAGCGGATGTCTTGACCCTGACAGAGGCAGCAAGTGTCTGTGGCACCAGCTGCAGCTGCAGCTGTCTGCTTCCCTGTCTGCGCTCGCTCGCCCAGAGTATTCAAAACGTCTGCACCCTCACTTCCACATATGGTATTATGGTACTCCAACGTGTCAGAAAGTAATGAAAGATTACCAGGGTTTAATGTCCCGTCGACGACCGAGGTCATTAGAAAGGGAGGACAAACATGGACAGGGAAAGCGTGGGAAAGTAAATCGGCTGTGCTGTTTCAATGAAACCATCTGCGCAGTTCTCTTAAGGCATTTAGGGAAATCACACACTTCTGAATCTGGGCGCCCAGAACCACTACCCTCTCGAACACGAACCCAGTGTCTTAGCACAGCGCCACCGTGTAACACACGGCGGAATGTGCTTTGTGTTATATTGCCATAATTTCTGTGTGACAAATCTGGACATTTCCCTTAAACTGACTAAAAGTAGACGTCATTTGGGGGATCAGAAACAGGGAAAAACGGGGACACTTCTTTTAACCTTAAAAGACTGAATTAATGGGAATATTTTCTCGGCTTTGTGATGAAGACTGTCGGTAGCTATGCCAAAACAACGGACCTTCGAAAGATGGAAGTGTATTTGCCGCACAGCGTCGCGCGTAAACGTTAGTTCCATAATTGCTGTCGATTTTGTTCTGCGCAACGTCACCTTTTTTTCAGAATGATTTAAGAGTTTGGAGTTCAACATAGAAGTATACTCCACTGATTTCAAAGTCATATGATGTTTAATAAAATGCTAATTTCGCTGCTGTTACCAATTTGCTCTATTTAAATCAATTTGAAACAAAATAACTGTCCATATTTTAAATGCTGCCGAGTGTTCCTTTGATTTATGCTTCAGGCAAGCAAAGTGGTCCTTAAAGTCTTCTATTCCCCCAGGTGAAATGTAAACATACAGAAAATTACACATTCTACTTCATATTCATTTCTCCCTCGCTTTATGAAGAACCACTCTTAGGAATATTTTTCTTGGAATGAACACTTCTTATGTGGCATTTTGAGTTCGTTTGCAACAATCAAAAAACACTTCAATAACAAATTAATCGCATTAGGACTCATACAAAGCAATAGAGAACTATGTCGCTGCAAAGCCTTTACTGCATTGCGATAAGCGACAATAATAGAAACTCAACAGTGTTGCCACGCTATAGTACTCCTTGAGGGACTCAGTCTGGTGAGATAATAAAAACTTTTGTTATTTAGCTTAACAGCGGGAGTTTAAATATAGATCCTCGTAAAAATATGGAGAAATATAAACAGTATGAGCAGATTTATCTGAAATCCGAAACCCGGGACAAACTGCCGCCCAGAACACAGTTTTCGGGACATCGATTTCTTTGATCTGAAACCAGAACTGTGCCGGAAAACTGAGACATCTGGCAACGCTATCTTTGCACCTCTATCGTGATCCACTTGTAACTCAATAAATTGATCCGAGTTTGTCCACTTTAGACGAAGTAGACAATCTTAGATTGCCTCTCGTGTGTAGCCGGAGAGACAGTAGGTTTTTTTCCGTCCCATAAATGCGCAACTATCGCTCTGGGCTCTTTGGCCGAGAGCTGGCCTACTGCTTACGTAATATGCTTTACGTGCACTCAGTATGAGTCTAAAGAAACGGTAGTAAACTCCATTGGATCTTTTTCATACCACCCGTACAGATCTGTATTGATAACACAACCATACCGTAAAAATCTCAGATAATTATCTTAACTACTTTCAGATACATAAAAGACTAGCTAAAAGCCATAATAACGTTTCTGGTTTTACAAAACAGTTCATATAAAGTGATTTTCTACAGTCTTATTTGCTTTCATTACAATAACTGATTAACACAGTAGTAACTACTTGACAAATTATTATTTAATGCTTTATTGAGTGAATGTTGTAGGGAGAGTCCGAGAGTGTATGGATGACATATGTAAAGTGTGGATGTTTCATTTTATTAAAACTATGTGAAATGTACACGTGGAAAAGTTGTTGTGGAATCAAATCACGTGTTGTATGTCCTAGTGAGCATGCTTTTGTATAAAAGCAGCCAGAAGAAAAGTTAGGTGTCAAACTAACTAGTATTTCATTGCTGTGGATAATTCATACTATTTGTATTTAAATTTGGTATCTTAAGTATAGAATTTCTTTTGGAAATTGCGCTCTGTAGTTCTGTCGGATGACTCAGGAATTACAGCGAGAATAGGAGTGCTCCAGCATACCTGATTGGCTACCTAAGTCACTGGCCAATAGCAATTAAACATCTCCCGCGGTTAGTAGAGAGATTGGTGACACAGTTCGGTGTCGCAAGTGAGTCGCTCGAAAACCTTCGTATAGTACGGATCAAAAGTTCAACCGCGGTATACAAAATTGTGTTAAGATAAAGTAAATCGGCAGTTTGCCGGTCCTCGTACCATAATTGTAAAGCGACTACAGGTTGAACATCTTAGCGACGTTTGGACGCTTCAAGTTGATTTGTTTGGAAGTTATTGGAATGTGAACTTTCTGGTCGTACTTCAACTCCGCGTGGTGTGTTTCCTGAATATCTTGGAACTTTTATGAGAGAATTTCTTTTTATGAAGCACACTGAACGACCTGATGTAGTATTTCGCTAATGGCTGTGGTTCAGTGCCTGTACAGAACGTTAAAATCATTCGGATCAAACTGATGAATTTCAGGCTGCTTTCGTGTGGATAATTTGTAGCAAAAGCAGTCATTCATTTGCCCCAATATTAGCTCAATAGTAAATGCGAATTTGATAGGCATTTACAGTATGTTCTAGACGCAATAAAGCCTCTGTTAAACGCAGAGGAGAGAGCGGATAGGTGGAAAGAGTGCATTGAAAGCCTCTATGAGAGGGAATATTTGTCTGATGGGATAGAAGAAGAAATAGGAGTCCATTTAGTAGAGATAGGGGAACCGGTACTACAATGAGGATTTAAAAATAAGGCAGATGGGATAGATAACATTCCATCAGAATTTCTAAAATAAAAACGACTATTCACGTTGGTGTGTAGAATTTATGAGTCTGGTGACATACCATATGACTTTCGGAAAAATATCATCTACACAATTCCGAAGACTGCGAGAGTGACAAGTACGAGAATAATCGTACAATCAGCTTAAAAAAAGCTCATGCAGACAAGTTGCTGGCACGAATAATATACAATAGAACTGATGAGAAAATTGAGGATGAACTAGATTGCGATCAGTTTGGCCTTAGAAAAGGTAGAGGCGCCAGTGAGGTAATTCTGACGTTGTGGTTCATACTGGAAGCGAGACTAAAGAAAAATAAAGACACGTTCATAGGATCTGACGAGCTGGAAAAAACGTTCGACAGTGTAAAATGGAGCAAAATGTACAAAATTCTGAGAAACATAGGGGTAAGCTCTAGGGAGAGACAGATAATATACAATTTATACAACAGACAAGAGAGAATAATAAGAGTGGACGACCAAGAATGAAGCGCTCGGATTAAAAAGGATGTAAGACAGGGATGTAGTCTTCCGCCCTAATGGTCAGTCTGTACATCGAAGAAGCAACAATGGAAATAAAAGAAGGATTAAAGAGTGGAATTAAGTTTCAGAGTGAAAGGATATCAATGATAGGATTCGCTGATGACGTTGCTATCCCGAGTGAAAGTGAAGAATTACATGATTTGCTGAATGGAATGAACAGTATAATGAGTACAGAATAAGAATTGAGAGTGAATCGCAGAAAGGCGAAAGTAATGAGAAATAGCAGAAATGAAAACAGCGAGAAACTTAACACCACGATTGATGGTCACGAAGAAGATGAAGTTAAAGAGTTCTACTATCTAGGCAGCAAAATACCCAGCGATGGACGAAGCAAGGTGGTCATCAAAAGGAGACTAGTGTTGACAAAAAAGGCGTACCAGGCCAAGAGAATTCTATTAGTATCAAACACAGGCCTTAAATTGAGGAAGAAATTTCCGAGAATGTACGTCTAGAGTACAGCATTGTATGGTAGTGAGTCACGGACTGTAGGAAAATCGGAATATAGGAGAATCGAAGCATTTGAGATGTGATGCCACAGACGAATGTTGAAAATTAGGTGGAATGATAAGGGAAGGAGTGAGGAGGTTCTGCGGAGAATCGGAGAGGAAAGGAATATGTGGAAAACACTGTCGAGGAGAAGGGACAGGAGGAAAGGATATCTGTTAAGAAATGAAGGAATGACTTCATTGGCACTAGAGGGAGCTGTAGAGGGCAAAAACTATAAAGAAAAACGGAGATTGGAAATCAACCAACTAAAAATTCAGAACATAGTTTGCAAATGCTACTCTGAGATGAAGAGGTTGGCACAGGAGAGGAATTTGTGGCGGGCAGCATCAAAGCAGGCAGACGACTGATGATCCAAAAAAAAGCCTAATTAGTTGAACTTTTTATTTTCCAGCAAATTATTTAGAATCCCCAACGCCCAAAAGTTGTGCGATCTTACAGACTCTGCCTCCAAGCTTGAGTTATGCAGCTTTTGCTTGGTAGGTATATCGTGCAAGTTTCTTCAACACTGATTTTATCAGCAGAACGAGCATCTGCCAACACAGTATGAAGCGGACTGACAAGAGGCTTAACGAGGTAGGTGAGTATAATTGTTACGGATGAGAAGTTATAACTTCATTAATACTGGCAGCTACACCAATACTAAATAATCGTAATGGCATCAAAGTTTAAGAAGATACATCGCTATTTCTTTCTGCTGCAGTATATAAGAGGGTAGACAGTCAAAGCGTAGTATAAGATTACGGCATTAGAAGTAATCATCCAGAATGAAACATCTTTCAGATTTCTGTAGATAACCCTGAGAAGCAAGCAGCTCACGTAACGTAAAGCGTAGCACACTATTATGTATGCTAGACGATGAGGTGAGCTCGGTCCTGATCAAATCCACACAGCTGATTAATGGCCTTGATGTGACTCACTGACCAGCCTGAGTTTGGCTTTAGACGGTTTTCTATTATCGTTTTGGCAAATGTTGGACTGATCCCCGAATTTCCGGCTCAAAAAATGCTATACATAAACTGTTGAAATACGAAAACATATACGTAGGACTTTAGAGTAATGATGACTGTCACTGGGAGGGCATCCATTCACCAAGTTAAATAAAAATAAATTTTTCACTTTATGAGAAACAGAAGGTTAATTAACTCCAAAGACATAGTTGTAAAATTTATTGACTTTGTTTTGCTTTTGACTGTGTTGATAGGAAAACTCTAGATAATGTAATCCGTGAATTTGCAGTTAAAAGTAATTTGGAAACCTAATTCTAAAAACTCTGACTGATACAATCCCAAAATTAAAATTTTTAGGTGATGTGGTATCATGGAGCCACATTAAGGTGGGCAATGCGCATTTATACCACAGAAATTAGTGATGTCTTGCTGCACTCCACGAAGATGAATGGGAGAGGCTGAAGAAGACATGCTCTCTCTCTCTCTCTCTCTCTCTCACTTCAGCAGCATTCTTGCACAGGGGCCAATATAGAGCCGAGCATGGAAGCACTGTATTCCAGTTCGTGACCTCAGCTGAAGCAGTCAACATAATCGGATAGAACTACGGAATTATTCGAGTCTCAGACGGAAGTGTACTTTCTTAAAAGTTGAACATTGTGATTCGAGAGGAGAGTTTGTTAATTAGTGCATCAAGTGATGCTTTAACAATCAATGACAGCTGTAAATTATCAATAACTCTTGTGGCGCCGGCCGTTGTGGCCGAGCGATTCTAGGCGTTTCAATCTGGAACCGCGTGACCGCTACGATCGCAGGTTCGAAACCTGCCTCGGGCATGGGTGTGTGTGATGTCATTAGGTTAGTTAGGTTTAAGTAGTTCTAAGTTCTAGGCAACTGATGACCTCAGATCTTAAGTCCCATAGTACTCAGAGCCATTTGAACTCTTGTGGCAAAAGATTGTATCAAATGAAGTAAATCTTTTTATCATCCATGTAATAAAGTGAATACATATCTCATTTGTTGCAGTTACAATTAGCCCTTCCCCAGAGCAATCATAGAACCTACAGTTATCCCCAGACGATTATTTTTGTTTGATCATCCCATGTGAGATACCTCGACCTCCCAAAATTTAATCAGGTGTCAGGCAAGGTAACTGTTTATCCCTACTCCTTTTCAACTGTGTCATGCAGAAAATCGTAAGGATTTCGAATGAAAAACTGAAACAACCCAAAATATCGACACTCGAGGTAGGAAGAAAGAAGAAAGGTGTTGCAATAAACTGTCTAGCATTTGCGGATGATTTTGTCACACTTTTTATCAAAGGTTAGGAAAGCCTGGGAAAGGAAAATCTGAGAGATGAGATACCGGAAAGAGGTGAGAGAAATCAGTAGTAGAAAAGAAAATGGTAGACTTTCATTAGTTGCCAGGGTAATGGGAAAGTGCAGTTCACAGGCTAAGGAAATGCTCTAGGCTACAAGACGTTAAAGCAGGCTATTCTGTGACTGCTGCTCTTTTGTGTGGAGTCCTCATAATATGCACCTAACTGAAAACGTCGAAGGAAGCGCAGTGATAACAGGCCGATATAGGGCATGCGAACTGTAACGGAAATAGGGCCCACTTCGGCAATTTGAATTGCAACTGCTGGGGTCAAGAAAACGTTCTCGTAAGGCCTCCTTCGGATAAGTTTAGAGAATTGTTAGGAAGAAATTCTGATGACCGCTGCGCATATATCGCATGGGGGTGATGTAGACGTGATAAGAGAGAACAGAGTTCCTTCGTAGGTATACAGCATCCTTTCCATCGCTCGATACGTTAATGCAACATGACACGGAGTGGCTACCATAGGTTTGAAGTAACCTCCGCCAAGCACAGTAGAATGGCTTGCGGAGTACGTTACTGTCATTGACCCTCTCGATGTGGAAACTACTAATAATGTAGTAGACACGGTATTCATTTGCATTATTCGATGGAACGTATTAACCACTACAATACTCCACGTTGATACTACAATGATGATATTGAAACAGTCAGCCATGAAGTTGTGTTGCGAAGTGTAAATTCCATTACAAAGTAGGCTATTTTAAAGACAGTTGACTGATTTTGTAAGTAATTTCTATACATAGCTTCACGTTGTTTACACAAACACACAGTATTTTAGTTTCCTCACCTGGTAAAGGTGTTGGAACAAAACACATACCCACATTAAAAAATGCTGAACTTCTAATATCAATGCAAATTACGTTATACACATAACGTTTGTCACCCTGGTATAAGTACTATTAGAATCTTAAAAATATATCCTCCAAAATAACAGAATTTAATTTACTTACACATTCTGCAAAGTGTAACGAGTTCGTCTCAGATTCTTGGTACTTGTTATACACTGTGTCGGTTGTAAGCAGTCACGAAACTTATAACTGATCAGATTGTTTCGCATCTCTCCTTGTCACTGGTGGCACTATAAGAAAATAGTAGCATCATATATAATAAAAACCGACATGCAGACAACTGCAGTTAGCTGTATGTTAGTATTTTTTCCTATGTGAGCATAGTTCGACTTCTAGAGATGACAAAAGAGACGGCAAAAGACGAACATATTCAAAACAGAAAGTCACTAAAAAAGAGAGAGTAACAGCACTTTTTTTATTCACGGGATTGAATCACATTACAATACATTACTCATAAGGTATATCATCGTCGTCATGCACAATACCGTGTTGTGGTTTAGGCAACGGCCACCATTTCTTTTCCCCCGTACCCAGAATACACTTTTGATACATATTAAACGAAAACTGGGAGAGTCTCACAAGAGACTGATTTACCAGATAGTCGTTAAGTTGTGAAAATACAAAAACTGAAATATTTACTCCGTTGTCAAAACAGAAAACAATGTTCATATTTCCCGCTTCGAGAGTCGACCTCTCGACATACACATATGTCCCGCAGTGAGGCGCTCATTTCTTGGAAATTACCTTATTACGTTATACCAGTCTTATCGCAGAATCGATGTGTGAATTTCAGATAAGTCCTACGTTTCAACCGAATGCTGCTTGGACGGATTTTTCTGGGTGACCTTTAACATTGCGGGTCTGTACGTATATGGTTCAACTTCGTCTCAACATCACTTCGACCTGCTGAAGGGTGGAACTAAAGGAGTATGAACATAAAATGCTGGGTTACCCTATCCTTGCCAGGCAACTTCCTGAATGCTGCGACTTCTATACTAGAATATGATACCTTCATTAACCTAAAACATTTTACGACTGTAACCTACGTTTGCTATCTCCGCTCTGCACACATCACATCATCTGGTCAGCGACTATCCTCTAGTACGTCGCCGTATTTCGTGATTGTCAGTGAAAGTAAGACGAGGAAATGTGTAAGAATATTTTTCGATTCACCACGACATCAGCGCTGAAAAATGTATAACATCTGAATACAACGTGTCAAGACTTTCTTGATCAACACATTCCATTACACTGCACAGACCAAAACGCAACCTCGCTTGTTCGTTCTTGTTGATGGTCTACTTACCGTTGCGGTATCAGTTCTTGTTCTAAGTTAACACTTTTTGTAGTATGGATGCAAGGACACGTTGTTTAAGTAATGCAGCAACTCGTTAAAGTAATCAGTCAGCCTGACAGAGATTGCTTTATCCAGAGATATTACTTACGATCGCGAATGCCGAATAATTGAGAACATGTATGCCAAGTATATCGTATAAGCTTATAAGGAAGTAAGCAGATTTTTGTGACTCAGCTTTTTCTGTCTCACATAATCACTGAACGCTTGCGCAAGATAGTGAGCAGCTCATTTGATTTACACACACAAGAAATGAAATAGGGCTGCATTTTTCGGGGCTCTGCGATCAGATATTTCAGTCTTTCATTCGTCTCTGTGCTAAATTTCATCATCTCTATACGATTAGAAAGCCTTAGGATCATAGATTTATCTAGTGACACACCAGTGACAGCACGTGAGACTTTCTGCCTCCGTCTCTGAGCAATAGTCAGCTATATACTGCACTTACAGGCAAAACAATTAACATTATATCCTCTATTACTACGATATTAAAGGCAACGTAAAGTGAGCTTACAGCTTTTATTTCTCAGTTTCTTCTTTACATGAAATGTCTCTGTATCGGTGGGAGGGGGTAAACAGCTCCGGCATTCGCCTTACAACCAGGGAAAACCTCCCGAAAACCCTGGTCGGAGCTGAGGATCCTATAGCTCGGAGCACTGCAGGGGCGATGAAGCGACGAGTCGAAGAACGGAGCCCAAACAGCGACCTCGAAGAGTCGAAGTAGTGACGAGTCGAAGTAGTGGCGAGTCGCAGTAGCGTCGAGTCAAAGAAGCATAGATGGGTAGATGCTGATGTGTAGTCAGCGATGTACAGAGATGAAAATGGATAGAGCCGCTCACGTCTTGAGTCGTACACCTTGACAAGCCCGTGGAGTGGTTGACTTGCTCGCTCGTATTTCCCTGTATGTACCTCCCAACGTCGTCCCACGCTGACCTCCCCCGCTGCTGGACTACACTGAAAGTGCTACCGCTGGTGTCTTTATATAGCCTCTGCAGCTTTGTTGAGGAGCCATTTCCACGGAAACCAAGTGCGCCATTGTTGTTTCGTCGTATATTTTGTAACCGATATAAGAATGGCAATATGTTCCACATACATGCATGTTTCACTACTTTTACGATGCACAATACCTGCGTCTACTTATACATTAGACAATACGGCCTATGGTGAGTGCCGGAGGGTACTTGGTAGCAATGCCACCGAGTTCCTGTCGAATTCCTTTTGTGCTAGGGCGAATTTACTGCCAATGTGCCTTTGTACACACCCTCATCTCTCTCATCTTATTCTCATGGTTTCTGTACGAGATGCACGATGTTGACAACAGAACTGTCGTACAATCGTCCTTATGTAGCGCATTTCTAAATTTACGCAAAAGGTTTTCTCAGTAACAACGTCGGCTTTCTTCCAAAGAAAGGAAGGAAGGTTAGAGTTTGTCCAGTCGACTGCGAGATCATGAGAGACGGAGCACAAACTCTAATTGCGGGAAGGTTGAGAACAAAGTTCGCCGTGCTCTTCCAAATGATCCTTCGCGGCAGTCAACTCTGCCAGTTCACCCTTTTCTTCTCAAAAATGACCCTTTAAGTTCCCCGAACATTTATAATGTATAGTCGTATGGGCTCTATTGTTCCTTTACGATCCGAGCAACACGTCACTCAAAAGAGCGAAGAATTGCTGTAGAGTTTGTCTCGGTAGCGTCTTGTAAGCAGTTTCCTTTACAGACTCGCTGCACTTCCCCTGAAACGACCCAACAAATCTAAGTCTTCCAATCACCGTTTTGATACTGATTTTTCGTGTTCTTGGTATTACCCCTAGATAGTCAAACAAAGCCAGGTGTTCGCCACTAATCTTGTAGGCGGATAGTACTGCGTAAGGGCTGGTGATTTAGTGGTAAAGTGCTTGCCTGGAAGCGAGAGGTCGTGGGTTCGATTCCTGTCGAGCGAAGGAAATTTTTCAGTCCTTCAACCTAGCTCTTACCTGTGAATTACGGGGGGCTTCGCCAGGAACGACAACTGGTTTGAATACCTAGTTAAATTGTAGGTCTCCTTCTCTAGTAAGATTATAGAGGTGTTCATGGACACGCAAGACGCAGAAGTGGTATCCAGTTTAAAGACTTGCACCATGTCGTTGTGCAACACGAAAGTGTTATTATTATCGGATAAGATGGCGTTCTTTCTCCTCGTTATTGACATTATCTCGCATTTATACACTTGTGGCTGTGTATCCCACAATCTGTTAGAACGCTACTGTGGTGTCATCAAAAAGGAAATTTACAAATGGCTCTGAGCACTATGGGACTTAACATCTATGGTCATCAGTCCCCTAGAACTTAGAACTACTTAAACCTAACTGACCTATGGACATCACACAACACCCAGTCATCAAGCAAATTTACATTCCCTGACAAATCACGCATATCATTTCCCGTAATGTGAAATGTGTAAACGGACCAACATAAGCTTTCTGGGCATTGAAAGCTGTCCATATCCTTCCACAATAGCTACTACGTAGCTGTAGTGAAAAAGACAGCCACATTAATCTGAAATCATCCGTAGTACAACTAGGTCTACCAAATATTCTTGCATCTGCTATAATCTTTTTATGCTTTGTGCAGAATAATACTGTTCTAGCCATATGGAGCCGCTGCTGAAAGTTAGCTAATTACTATCGAAGACTCTCTGTAGGCATGGCTTTCGATCTTAGCGTTCGACCAATTAAACAGTTTTTTTTTCCCCTTGTGCGTCAGGGTAGTTGATCGTGTTTCTGTAATCCCCTCTGTTGGGACAAAACGTATGTCATATGCTTTACTGTGTCAATGAATTTTACTGTCACTTGGCTGGCATGTGGTCTGGTAGTACTGATACTTAGTAAGTGTGGGTAATGGATCGACGCCGTTTACAGACGTAGTCGGAAACTGCAGATTTAAGCATCGTCTCTAAAAGGCAGGACTCATCGGATGGGGATCAAAATCGTCTGTCATAACCGCAGGAAATGGACGGAAAGGTAGTAGAAGAAAGGCCGTTGGATGTTCACAAGTCACTGAAATACGAGAGTGTCTCAGTGTCTGCCGTTCTATAAATATGGATAGACATGAGTTAAACATGGAGATGGACTTTCACCTCTTCTCTTCAACTGTGTACTCGACCAGGGGATCAGAGAGTGGAGAAAAGAGATGGAAATACGAAATATACCGAGCGGTATTTATCTGGGACACAAACGGAAGGGACGAGTGGTTGCAGATGATCTGGCACTTATAGCAAGCTCAGTGGAAGTAGCAGTAAAGCAGTTCAATATGCTCAAACTCCAGGCTGCCAAGTTAGGACTTCCAATTGTCACTAGAATAGACAAAATACCTCACCAACATCAGTGATGCTCCCTGTGAACTACAGTTGGAACAAGGTCAAATTGAGACAGTTGACAGATTCAAGTATCTAGGACAATGGTTGGAACCTAATCTATCAGAAGGAACCGCACTAACAACTCGCATTAATAAGTTACAATTAGCATATCGATTAACCAAGAACATCTATAATAAGAAATGCCTATCTCGCAATTCCAAACTAAAACACTACCAAACAGTTATCCGCCCTGAAGCCCTATGTCTCAGAATGCTTGAATCTGAACAGCAAAGGCTTGACAGATAAACTAGAGACTCAGGAGAGCAAGATCCTGGGAAAAACTCTGGGACCGGTCAAAACAGATGGTGAGTACAGCAGAAAATCAAAACAGGAGCTATACAATCATACCGAGAAAATCACAGATGTAGCCAGGAAGAGACGTCTCGCTTTCTACGGACATATCACATGGATGGACCAAACAAAACTGACCAACCGACTTCTCAGCTACTAGAAGAGCAGGAAGACAGTGACACCATGGCTGATAGAAGTCAAGAAAGATATCCAGGAACTGAAAGTGACATTAGAAACCGAGCAATTCTCAGAAGGTTACTAAAAGAAAAGAAGTTTCGGGACTGACCACCCCGTAAAAAGACTGGCTCCTTGTGGACAATGTAGGGAAAGGAGAAACATAGCCATAGAATACGGGGTTAACTGGCAAACATCAAGTCCCTTTCCAGGTTGAAAAGTTGAATATCGTGGTTCTTAGTTGGCCCATTCGAAAGAAGAAGAATAAGAAGATAGACAGCAATGTGTGACTCATCTTATGCCGAATGATGTTTATCAGGAAAGCAAATTAATTTTGTAGTTTTCTAGCCAGAAGAAATATGCGTTCGGCTATTTGAGGTCAATTGTGGTATCAGCAACGTCTTCTTCCAAGATACCATTTCCCCGACTCATGCACCATTGGAGCGAGAGAGGTCCCTACTTACCGTGCAGTTCTGCGTTAGATATGGACTGTGAGCTCGTCGGTCCTGTTCTTTTCTTTCTGAAGGTACCACAAATGACGCACGCAGTAACAACTACTAATGGTGATCAGGTAGGGAGGAGGGCACAACGCTGCTCCAACGAAATTACGGAATGCTGAGCCACAATTTGGGGATACAGTAAAAAGAAAAGATATTTATTTGACAAACCCAAGATGCAGACACTGGTAACAATACATTTACAGTATAATACTATCGTAAGCAACCCGTGGTACATTCACGGTTACAGAATTAGTTAAAACGAAATTTTAAAAAATACCACCCATTTAAGCAAAAAATTCTTGAAAGTGTGCAAGATAAACAGCCTTACGGCGCAAAACTTAAAAAAAAAAGAACAGTATTACTGCTACACAGAATTAAGTAAACAATTGAAATTAAGAAAGATTAACTACCGATGTAAGTTGAATGAACGAATTTGGACCCAGGAAACTTGATACTTCCGTCAAGAACTGATAGCAAAATCAACCAGAGCACAAGTCAGTTAATTCTACTCGCGATTAACAGTGATGCAAACTCATCTATCGAGCGATTTAAAAGAACACCCCTCGACAGAGTGGCCAGAAGGAGCAATCATGGTTTGAAAACGATCAACCAAATACACTACTGGCCATTAAAATTGCTACACCAAGAAGGAATGCAGATGATAAACGGGTATTCATTGGACAAATTTATTGTACTAGAACTGACATGTGATTACATTTTCACGCAGTTTGGGTTCATAGATCCTGAGAAATCAGTACCCAGAACAACCACCTATGGCCGTAATAACGGCCTTGATACGCCTAGGCATTGAGTCAAACAGAGCTTGGATGGCGTGTACAGGCACAGCTGCCCATGCACGATACCACAGTTCATCAAGAGTAGTGACTAGTGTATTGTGACAAGCCGGTTGCTCGGTCACCATTGACCAGACGTTTTCAATTGGTGAGAGATCTGGAGAATGTGCTGGCCAGGGCAGCAGACGAACATTTTCTGTATCCAGAAAGGCCCGTACAGGACCTGCAACATGCGGTTGTGCATTATCCTGCTGAAATGTAGGGTTTCGCAGGGATCGAATAAAGAGTAGAGCCACGTGTCGTAGCACACCTGAAATGTAACGCCCACTGTTCAAGGTGCCGTCAGTGCGAACAAGAGGTGACCGAGACTTGTAACCAATGGCACCCCATACCATCACGCCGGGTGATACGCCAGTATGGCGATGACGAATACACGCTTCCAATGTGCGTTCACCGCGATGTCACCAAACACGGATGCGACCATCATGATGCTGTAAATAGAACCTTGATTCATCCGAAAAAATGACGTTTTGCCATTCGTGCACCCAGGTTGTCGTTGAGTACACCAACGCAGGCGCTCCTGTCTGTGATGCAGCGTCAAGGGTAAGCGCAACCATGGTCTCCGAGCTGATAGTCCATGCTGCTGCAAACGTCGTCGAACTGTTCGTGCAGATGATTGTTGTCTTGCAAACGCCCTCATCTGCCCCATCTGCTGACTGAGGGATCGAGACGTGACTGCACGATCCGTTACAGCCATACGGATAAGATGCATGTCATCTCGACTGCCAGTGATACGAGGCCGTTGGGATCCAGCACGGCGTTCCGTATTACCCTCCTGAACCCACTGATTCCATATTCTGCTAACAGTTATTGGATCTCGACCAACGCGAGCAGCAATGTCGCGATACGGTAAACGGCAATCGCGATAGGCTACAATCCGACCTTTATCAAAGTCGGAAACGTGATGGTACGCATTTCTCCTCCTTACACGAGGCATCACAACAACGTTTCACCAGGCAGCGCCGGTCAACTGCTGTTTGTATACGAGAAATCGGTTGGAAACTTTCCTCATGTCAGCACGTTGTAGGTGTCGCCACCAGCGCCATCATTGTGTGAATGCTCTGAAAAGCTAATCATTTGCATATCACAGCATCTTCTTCTTGTCGGTTAAATTTCGCGTCTGTAGCACGTCATCTTCGTGGTGTATCAATTTTAATGGCCAGTAGTGTAGTTGAAGAAGTTGGGTATAAGTGCTACTCTGAGAGAGGAATTCGTGTCGGGTTATATCAAACAAATCAAAGGCCAGGCAAAAAAAATAAACCCGAGAGAGGCGTGTATTGACCAGCATTTCCTCTTTGACATCCCTGTATTGCACTGCGGGTACTATAGACTTCCAAGATCTGAATTTGATGGGGCAGAGAAAATGACGAGAAAAGACACTTATTTCGAAACAGCTGAGCCTGGGTGGGGGTACCATTTCTAGTTAAACAAGGAATGTTTTAGGCATTTTATTGTTTCTCCTCGACCTATCATGTAGTCCTTGATGTGTCTCAGTGGGCGTTACGTAAATAAGGTGATACAGTATTTTGTTACAACTCTTCTGTCGTGTCCAGCTCTTCTGCGACAAAAAAGAAATTTTTGAAATTGCCAGGATACATTTCTGTTTCAGCAGGTCGTGAAGTAGAGCATTTTTGGAATCAATCTGATTAATGCAACTGAAGACCACGTGTCTCACGTGCTCCTCAAGAGCTACGTGCATACAGCAGGTTTGGTGTGAGACCGATGTCAGGCAGACGGTTTTTGAAGGAGCCGTGATTGACCCTGATGTATGCGATGTTGGTCCTGTAGCTTTTACAACAACAATATTCGTCAAACCAGCGATGTGCGGATAGTGGAGGATAGGTCTAAATATTGTACATAAGCTATTGCCCTGCTTTTGGGGTGGGGTGGGGCGGTGGGGGGAATTCCTCTCATTCTACACTCCACTTTTCTTTGGCTGAATGTCTAACACATCGAAAGAAATTAGCTCCCGAGACTCCACAAGATTTTCCCATCTTGTCTCCTTAGACAGAATTTAGATTATTCTGGTTCCGTTAAAAATTAAAGGCAGAGCTCCCACTGACGGCTGCATAATAATGTTAGCAGTTCCTGTATGTTATACGCAACGAGGCTCATGTTACGATGAATGGTGACGGTTCGACGAATCGGTATCGAAGGCTTCAGTTAATTCCTGTGTCCTTATTTATTCCACTGTGAAAGTACTCCAGCAAGTACGTGCTTTTCTGGAAACTGATAGTGTGGTGATTGGCTTTGGTAATAGTATGGCCCAACTGTATTAACTCTGTGCTGCAGCAGCCATTACCATACTCCCTGCTCTGATTTGATCCACTGTAAACGGATTTGATCCTTTATAAATGGCTCTGAAAGCCTGCGACTGTGAAAACGATAAGTTCGTTTATAATTAACTCATCTGCTACCAGTCACGATTTTCTTTGTTTTATTTTTCGTACGCCGTGTTTCGGGAAATGATTCCCATTTTCAAGTGCGTTTTTTGTGTTTGTTATATCATTGCTATGTGATGTTGTCGATGTGTGAGATTTTACTGCAATATATAAGAAAATCGCGTGTTTTTTTTATATTGCAGTAAAATGAACAAAATGAAGCAGAATTTCACATATTGACAACATCACATAGCAATGACATAACAAACACAAAAAACGCACTTGAAAATAGGAATCATTTCCCGAAACGCGTCATGCGAAAAATAAAATAAAGAAAATCGTGACTGGTAGCGGATGAGTTATTTATAAACAAACCTATTATTTTATACTTCCTGCTGTTGAGCGTGATATGTTTTCCGTTACAGCAAGGGGCACTACTTCTGCTTTGAGAAATAAACAGCTACGGTTTGAACCTTGCAAAAACTGAATCCACTGTTGACTGTGTGCGACTGTACTTCTACTCACACAGTCAAAATATCAAGGCGATTCATAGCAAAGCGTGGAGATGGCTGCGTATGAATAACATCCTAAAAATTGTAAGATAATCAAAGAAACAGGTCCCTGTTTGGCAAAAGTCATATTTGACGCTAAATGGAAGTTCTGCACAAGCTTACACCACAGGCTAATGCTCCCCATAACTATAACTGTTCGTTACAAAGAAAAAAACTTAATCATCTTGTGCTCCCCATAACTATAACTGTTCGTTACAAAGAAAAAAACTTAATCATCTTTTGAGGGGTTATCGGTCTTCTGACCGTTTTATTGCAGTCCGATATGAATTTATTTCCTGTGCCAGCCTCTTCGAGTGGCACTAGTACTCATTTCATTCATTTATTTGTTGGATACATTTCAATATCTGTCTTCCCTAACCTTAATGCATGCCCTATCATCCTGTCCCCTCTTTTTGTCTATGTTTTCCTCTCCTCATGTTTCTCACGTCACCGAATCTGAGAATAATGTTCCCATTTCTCATGTTATCAGTCCACCTAATTTTAACATCTTTCTACTGCACCACAGCCGAAACGCCTCGATTCTCTTCCGATTTTCCCACATTGTATGATTGACTACCGAACAATTCTGCGCTCCAAACGTCCATTACCGCAGATCTTTTCTAATAAGAAATACTTTCTGTGACCTACTTTGTCTGCTATGAAAGCGATTACTTTTCGTGTAAGGCTTGTGGATGAACAGTTAAGTTTGTTATAGTGAAGTGTCATTTCCTTCCATTCATTAACACTTACAGTCCCATTTACTGCCAGGTTTACTCCTCCTAAGTCTGCAGGTTACTGAGGACTTCAACAATAGCGAATTCCTGTAATATTCGATTGTAGTATTCAGCAACGGAACAATAATTATATACATGCATGTTTACACATGCTAGTGTCGTTTTCCTTAATCTCACGATTCCTATACGAGATGCACGAAGGCGTCAGCATAATTGTGGAATGGTTTTCCTAGAATACTGGGTCTCTAAAGTTACCCTCCACGGTTTAACAGGTCCTAATGGAATCCTAATTCGGTTTTACGAAGAGTATTCTTCAGCACTGATCTCTTCTTAGCCTGCATCTATCGCGAATCTCACGACCAACGCCACGTGAAAAGCAACTGGAAAAAAGCTCATGTGACCCCTGAATATAATATGGGTAAAAGAACGGACCCGCACAATTACAGACCAATACCTTTCTGTAGAATCCTTGAACATGTTCTCAGTTCGAATATAATAAAATTCCTTCAGAGGGAGAAGCGTCTGTCCACAAATCAGCACGGTTCTAGAAAGCATCACTCGTGCGAACCGCAGTTTGTCCTTTTCTCACATGAAATACTACGAACCGCGGATGAAGGGCAACAGGTGGATTCCATATTAGTATGTTTCCGTAAAGCATTTGACACGGTGCCACCCTGCCGACTCCACAAAGCGAGGGAAATGCTTAATTCTCATTGGCTGATGATTTAGGCAGCCAATTAGGTAAGCTCGAGCACGCCTAACCTAACTCGTAACATTTTAACAAACGTAATATCTGATGTAAAATTTATCAAAACAGGACATACTTTTCACAAGTATAATCCGCAGTTCTTACTTGTAATAAGCTTACTTTCTGTCTGTCGATCACAGTTTTTTATTATTTCATGACCGACTCACGTAGACTGGTTACTTTGTAACTACGGGAAATGATGTGAAGATGAGCAACACTGCCCGAAACGGTCACAAAATAATAAAAAAGCAGCAATTAACAGACAGTATGCCGGTCACTGTGGCCGAGCAGTTCTAGGCGCTTCAGTCCGGAACCGCGCTGCTGCTATGTTCGCAGGTTCGAATCCTGCCTCGGTCGTGGATAAGTGTGACATCCTTAGGTTAGTTAGGTTTAAGTGGTTCTAAGTCTAGGGGACTGATGACCGCAGATGATAAGTACCATAGTGCTCAACCATTTTGAACAGACAGTAAATAAGCCTATTTACACCGAAAGGCCAAAGAAAATGTTATACGCATGCGTATTCAAATACGGAGATGTTTAAACAGGCAGAATACGGCGCTGCAGTCTGGAACGTCTAAATAAGATAACAAGTGTCTGGCGCAGTTGTTAGGTCGGTTACTGCTGCTACAATGAAAGGATATTAAGATTTAAGTGAGTTTGAACGTGGTGTTGTAGTCGGCGCATGAGTGATGGGACACAGCGTCTCCTGGGTAGCGATGAAGTGGGAATTTTCCTGTACGAATATTTGACGAGTGTACCGTGAATATCAGGAATCAGGTAAAACATCAAATCTCAGACATCGCTGTTGCCGGAAAAAGATCCTACAAGAACGGGACGAACGACCACTGAAGAGAATCGTTCAGCGTGACAGAAGTGCAACCCTTCTGCAAATGGCTGCAGATTTCAATGCTGAACCTCAACAAGTGTCAGCCTGTGAACCATTCAACGATACATCATCGATATGGACTTTCGGAGTCGAAAGCCCACTCGTGTACCCTTGATGACTGCACGACACGAAGCTTTACGCCTCGCCCGTGCCCGTCAACAACGACACTGGACTGTTAATGACTGGAAACACGTTGCCTGGTATTTTATAGTCTCGTTTCAAATTGTATCGAGCGGATGGTAGTGTACGGATTCGGAGACAACCTCATGGATCTATCGACCCTGCATATCAGAAGGGGACTGTTCAAGCTGGTGGAGGCTCTGTAATGCTGTAGGGCCTGTGCAATTGGAATTATATAGGTCCCTAATACCTCTAGATACGACTCTGACAGGTGACACATACGTAAGCACCCCATCTGATCATCTGCATCCATTCATGTCCATTGTGCATTCCGACGTACTTGGGGAATTCCAGCAGGACAGTGCGACACCCCACACGTCCAGAATTGCTACAGAGTAGCTCCAAGATCACTCTTCTGAGTTTAAACACTTCCACTGGCCACCAAACTCCACAGACGTGAATATTATTGAGCATATCTGGCATGCCTTGCAAGGTGCTGTTCAGAAGAGATCTCCACCCCCTCGTACTCTTACGGATTTATGGACGGCCCTGCAGGATTGATGGTGTCAGTTCCCTCTAGCACTACTTCAGACATTAGTTGAGTCCATGCCACCTCATATTGCTCCACTTCCACGTGATCGCGGGGCCCCCTGCACGATATTAGCCAGGTGTACCAGTTTCTTTGATTCTTCAGTGTATTATAAAGTTAAATTTGTAGCTGAAATATCTCAACTATTTCAGACAGATCTAATGGATGGGTTATCACCTTTGATGTTTAACTTGTAAGCTTTCTATAAAAATATATTGTATGTATACGAGAAGACTGAATACATTGATTTCCAAAACTTTCTCCCCATGTAAAATGTGCTTTAGATAACATATTCAATTGCTCAGCAATACCGACTGTTGGTTGTCCGTGTGCTGCGCATGGGAACAGTGTCGTGAAATAAAATTTCAGACTTCATGAAATACAAAATTTAAAATAAATAAAATGAATCTAATTATCTGCGAAAAGATACTAATTGTGTGCTCAGTGAAAACTAGGTAACCAAAATTCATCACCGAAGCACATCATGAACGAATCGTGATATGAAGTGCAGCGTTTGACTTGCAACACCCACAAAAATAAATCACTGCTCTACTCGGAAGAAAATAGCTGTTTGAAATTAGTGACACTGTTCACAGAAAATTCATTTGCTTACTAGCATGACACATGACAGTTCCGATTACACGCAGATTGTTCAACAATGCAAGGTTGGTCTGCCCCGGAATAAGTGACTTACCTCTTTCTCAGCATGCTGTTTTTTCTGTTTTTTGTTTAGTGTGTGTGTGTGTGTGTGTGTGTGTGTGTGTGTGTGTGTGTGTCTGAAGTACTGACGTTCTCGACAGCAAACACAAATCAGCAGATGCAGCAGCTACAGATAAATAACCTATTCCAATCCCTTTTGTCAGAAACAGTCTGCTGCTTCGTGGGACGTAAGATACAATGCTCACGTGGTAAAAATTCAAAACTTTGCTACGAATCATGGAGGTAGGTTTTACTTTAAAGAAAATTGTTTTTGAGAAATAAAACTGCTGGCAAAAATAGTGCAAAACATAAGAGGACTCTTTAGAATTACGAAATTCTCTCATTACAAAGAAACTACAAACTACAAACGCATGTTTAAAATTTCCTCCCAATATAAAGTACAAGAAGGTATTGTAAATCTTTTTTCTTCTCCACAACAAAGCATTCCAGATAGTTTCTCACAGAGTCACAGTGAACAGATGCCGGCCGCTGTGGCCGAGCGGTTCTAGGCGCTTCAGTCCGGAACCGCGCTGCTGCTAAGGTCGCAGGTTCGAATCCTGCCTCGGGTATGGATGTGTGTGATGTCCTTAGGTTAGTTAGGTTTAAGTAGTTCTAATTCTAGCGGATTGATGACTTCAGATGTTAAGTCCCATATGCTTAGAGCCATTTGAACAGAAAACAGATCTTATTCTGTGAAAAACTCAACAGCACTCTAATATCCCTCAAATAAGAATCTCTCAGAGCTGCACTGGAGACAGACTAACAAGTCAACTACAGATAAAACTAAACACAAGAGTCAAGTATCTTATTCAGTACTCTTACAGTGCCCTCATCCATCTTTGTCCCAGTACAATAAAGGTGAATTATTTACAACAGCAGAAAACACTTATGACAACCTTACAAACTGAGTTTTAGAAAAGAGTTATTAGAGTCTGAAACCTTTTACCTCAAAAATGACAAAATGGAACCTGTAATGTAATCCGTCGGAACAGGCCTCGGGAGTCCAACGGTAACTATCGACCGCCATGTTATTCTCAGCCGATGTCACTGAGTGGGGTTATGGAGGGGCACGGGGTGAGCACACCTCTCTCCCGGCCGTTGCCAGTTTTCGCTGTCGGAGCCACTACTTCTTAATCAAATAGCTCCTCAATTGACCTTACAAGGGCTGAGTGCAACCCGCTTGTCAACAGCGCTCGACAGACATCCAAGTGCTAGCCAAGCTCGACAGCGTTTATCTTCGGTGATCTGATGGGATCCGGTCTTACCACTACGGCAAGGCCGTTGGCAAACCATAATGGAAAGTAGGAAACTAAATGGAGTTGCTTAATATTTACGAGGCTAAGTCAAATGAAAACCTTAAATATTTTTTAAAATGTTATTATTGCACTGAAGTGGTACAAAGCTGTATCACTTTTCAACATAATCTTCCTCAATCTCAATTCAAGACCTCCAGCACTTACAAAGTGCATAAATTCCTTTAGAAAAAAATTGCTTTGGTAGTCCGCGCAAGCACTCATGCACCGCGTGGCGTACCTCTTCATCAGACCAGAACTTCTTTCCTCCCATTGCCTCCAAACATATGGAAATCACTTGGGGCAAGGTCTGGTGAGTATGGTGGATGAGGAAGAGACTCAAACCGCAGGTCTGTGATTGTTGCAACTGTTGTACGGGCAGTGCGGGGCCTTGCATTGTCATGTTGCCAAAGGACACCTGCTGACAGCAATCCACGTCGCTTTGATTTGACTGCAGGCCGCAGATAATTTTTTAGGAGATCTGTGTATGATGCACTGGTAACAGTGGTCCCTCTAGGCATGTAATGCTCCAAAATAAAGCCTTTTTCGTCCCAAAAGAGAGTCAGCATAACCTTCCATGCTGATGGTTCTGTTCGAAACTTCTTTGGTTTTGGTGATGATTGGCGCCATTCCTTGCTCGCTCTCTTCGTTTCCGGTTGATGCAAGGGAACACAGGTTTCGTCCCCAGTAACGATTCTTGCAAGGTAGCCATCATCTTTTCGTTCAAACCGCCGAAGAAGTTCTTCACAAGCATCAACACGTCGTTCTCTCATTTCAGGAGTCAGCTGCCGTGGCACCCATCTTGCAGACACTTTGTGAAACTGGAGCACATCATGCACAATGTGGTGTGCTGACCCATGACTAATCTGTAAACATGCTGCATTGTCATTCAGTGCCACTCGGCGGTTTTCCATCACTATGGCTTCAGCTGCTGCAGTGTTCTGTGGAGTCACAACTAGTTGTGCCTGACCTGGACGAGGAGCATCCTCCACTGAAGTCACATCATTTGCGAACTTCCTACTCCATTCGTAGACTTGCTGCTGTGACAAACATGCATCACCGTACTGAACCTGCATTCTTCGATGAATTTCAATAGGTTTCACACCTTCACTACCCAAAAACCGAATAACAGAACGCTGTTCTTCCCTGGTGCAAGTCGCAAGTGGGGCGGCCATCTTTATACTGATACTACGACAGTATGTGTGGATCTGCACTATGCTGCCACCTACAGGTCATTCTGCACGCTGTTTGTAGCACACTTATCAACTTACTGGATAACGGCGCGAAATTTCTATTTGTTATTACAAATTTAAGGTTGTCATTTGACTCACCCTCGTACAAATGACTTTGCAGCACTTCAAGCAAACGTAATGAAAGCAATTACTCAAATAAATGTTAAGAGAAAATAAGAAACTAAACAGGTCTCAGGACGTTAGCTGAGAAAATAAATTACAAACAACGAATATGAACGAAAATTGTCAATAGATTTAAGTAACTTCAAATACCATTTAACTGAATAGATTAACAAGATCCGTAGCCGAGGTTAGGATTAATAAAAGGTAAACACGATACTGTTTAACTAAACCGATTTGTAATAAGAAGTAACTGTTAAGAAATGAGCCACTAAAGCCGCCCGGAGAGGCCGAGCGGTTCTAGGCGCTACAGTCTGGAACCGCGCGACCACAACGGTCGCAGTTTCGAATCCTGCCTCGGGCATCGATGTGTGTGATGTCCTTAGGTTAGTTAAGTTTAAGTAGTTCTAAGTTCTAGGGGACTGATGACCTCAGCAGTTAAGTCCCATAGTGCTCAGAGCAATTTGAACCATTTTTAAGCCACTAAAACAGTGTACTACAGTGATAAGGTTTATGTGCTCCCAAGTGCCTAACACTGAACTGCTAACTCAATAGGCTAACACAAACAAAAGAGAGTTGGAACGTAAGAAGGAATGAAGGTATTACTAAAGTATACATTAAATATTGAGAGTAATGGAAAATCCAATATTACTCTCATTTGGACATATCTAACGAATGAAGGAGGATAGGGTAAGGAAAAAAATGTTACTGTATTTCTGGAGAACTGATCGCTAGCATGCTTCACAGAAAAAAAAGAAGTATAGTGGAAGAACACCAGTCAGGACAACGGACAGAAATTCTTTTAGAATTAAGATCAATAATTTGGAGATCTACAATGTAAAAAAATTAAGAAACAAGATTGACAGAAAAAGCAAAAGACAACAGGTGGATAAAATAGAGTACCGAAAACAGGGAATGATTAGGTAAAATACAGGAAGTGATGTTGTTAAGTGGTCCCAGTCAGTTAATATGAAGATAAAAATAAATATTTCGTGGCCTATCTATCTGTAATTCTGCCAATATGACCTAATCATCGCTCTTTGGTGCAGATGGGTTTGAGGATCATGAAAGAGTAACAGATATCTCAGCATGCAACAGTTAATCATTCGAGCGCTACCATGTATGATAAGCTGAACCTCTATGGTACTCTGCGTCTCTGTGGATAGTTCACACTGACTATGATCACTTGCTGACTTTCGGGTTAGACAAATCATCACTCATTCTTCTGTGCACAGCCTCCATCGATTGTCCCTTAGGTTTGGAGGTATGTCTGTTGTGCCCTGAGCTCATTATCATCGAGCGACGCAGCTGATAACCCAGGTGACCTGTGTCAGTGACATTTACGACCTCGGCAGAAGTCACTCCTCCGCGGCACGTAGCAGCTAGCCAGCCTTTCTGCTGATAAAAGATGCCACGGCGCCACACTCCCACAAAACATAAACACAGAGCAGTTCTAGCCAGAATGTCAGATGTTTGAGTTTAGAAAACACTCTAGCAGTTGCAGTTGCACTGCTGTGCCTTATAAAAGACTACCACGTTATAAGTCTCAGCATCTTCTAAATTTAAACAATACAGTAGAGAAAAAAAATTAGATAACAAAATCATAACAAAATTTAAGATGTGGTACTGTTCCTGTTACTCTGTATTTGCAAAGAAAATAAATTAATTATTATAAATGAATAATATTCATCTCAGAAATTTTCTTATATTTTAGATCATATCATTTAAGACACAAAAAAGATCCATAGCCTTTTAGTAATAGGTAACAACTAAATATCTTTTTAGTACCAGCTCAAGACCACCGGTGACCAGTTTCCCACAAATGCACCGCGTCTGAAGGTGGGCACCAACAACCACTTACTAATGTATATCTAGCTTGCCTAGACTTACAGTTCAATAATTTTTTACTAGTTTTCGCCCTGAGTTGTGTGCACCTTACAGTCGGTTTTACAGTGTGAATAATTTAATCTTATGTTTGTGATTTAAAACTTGCCAGCTTTACACTTTTTTGTAGTTAGCTGTAGCTTTCTGTTTCAACGCTTCAACCGCAGGTACATTTACACAAGTAACCCCCCACCTCGACTACCACCGATTTTTTAAAGAATCTCTCCCATCTGAATATTTGTACTTCATACTCCCAGAACCACGTGTCATACAGTGAATTAATTTTGCAGATACATTCGGAGCGATGTCTGGATACTGTGTGCAAAATGTGTTGCGAACAGACTTGATAGTAAAGAAATAATGCTTAATGCTGAAGTTTCACCACATGAACAGAGAAAAACTTCTTTCCTTTCATTATTTTGTAGGGGTGCCAACGACAAAAAGTTTACTAAAGTTTGAAATTATGCGCAAAGTTTCTTGGAAGTCACTAACCGCTCTCTTTCTCAAATACTAGATGAATATAGCTTGGGAAATTTTCGCGCTCTGGATTACACTGCCTCAAAAAGTATAAACATTTCCTAACTTAAACATTTATGTCTTTGTGTTAAACCTTCAATGTAACACCGTACCTTTAACGAGTAGGTTATGACAAGATTTTAAATTTTCGAATTCGGTCGGTAGCTAAACGAAATACTGAAAATCAAGTTTTTATTGCTGCTGGAAGCCATTAATCACACAACCTGCAATTGGGACCGGTTGACCGTGTTAGCCGTTCGGCGATATAGATTGTAAGTAGTTCTCTAGGTCTCTTCATTTATGTTGTGGCGAGTTTCCAGTTATCGTATACAAGTGCACGTGGTTGTATACAAAAGTTAGTTTGAATTTTAAGTTTACTTTAGTATCCCCATTTTGTTTATTTCTAGGTAGATCCTGTGATGATGACTTGCGAAGAAGTCGAAACCACTAATACCATTTTTGTCACTGTGGTCCCCTAAGACAGATGCGTTGTCCATGTTGAGCTGTTACGTTCTTCGATTTGTTGTTGAAGAGTTTTATGAATTAAAAGCAAACGGTACAACGTCATCAGCGAGACGGTGTTTCGTTTTCCCAGATTAAAGATCGGTAAACGTCTTCTAGGACTGCTGAGAAGGGTTCCGGATGATTTGCAACACACTGCTTGTATACGGGTCTAAACACTGACAGCAACAGTGTTTGGACTGCTTATGCCCCCCTCACACGAAACGTGAAAGAGAACGCAGCGCTGATCGAATTTTGAATCACAATGTAGAGTTTTACGTCGTAGAGTAATCCTAAGCGTGAAAAGCAGAATCAGATACGTCAGATTTTTGCTCCGTTGAGAGGTATGCGGCGAACTAGATGCAAGACCGCTTTTCCGCCACAAGCAGAACCTAAGAGACCCCATATTTGATTAAATCTCTTGTATTCGAAGCCAGGATTGTGGTGGTTTTTTATATTATTAATTTTTGTGTTATGCGTAGAAGCTGTTTCAAAGCGCTGGAACTCTGATGAACTCTCGAAAAGTGTCGTTTGTTGGTACAATAAAATGACGAGAAGCGACACGTTGCAGGTTAAAAGCTTTTCGTATTTGGTTCAAATGGCTCTGAGCACTATGGGAGGTCATCAGTCCCCTAGAACTTAGATCTACTTAAACCTAACTAACCTAAGGACATCACACTCATCCATGCCCAAGACAGGATTCGAACCTGCGACCGTAGCGGTCGCGCGGTTCCAGACTGTAGCGCCTAGAACCGCTCGGCCACTCCGGCCGGCAGCTTTTAGTATTTGGTGCTTTTAGTAATATAATTTACGTGCTACGAAAGTATGCCATTTCAAGGCACCGTGGCATTAAAGCATTTACCATAAATTCATCATTTTTTGTACTGTTTATTATTATAGTTAATTCTCAGTTAACGATATAGTGTTGGTTAAGGACTTTAGGACATCGAAAGATCATTGACACAGATTGTAAGTGACATCTGCTAGTTTAGGACACCGTTAGATTACCGACGTAGCTTCTAAATGACATCTAATTATAGTGTAGTGGACACAGATGTGAATTGCGACCTGAAACGCTGTGAGTTCGCGTGCTGCTATCTGCATATGTTCTTTTTTAAAATTTATTTTCTCGTTTTCTAAACAACTTTCTCATTAATTTAATAGAAGCAGATTTTTAATAGTCCATGTTAGGGTGATTGTTATCAACGTTTTAAAAAACCCGATGCGATATAGATGACGGTGACACAAGTAATTTAAGGCGAGGGTCGTTCAATAAGTAATGCAACACATTGTTTAAAAAGCCATTAATATACATGAACTAACGTCCTTGTTGGTGCTTCACATTTTATGTTTGTTCTGTGTCCCGGTGAAGTTTTGAGCCGTTCTGGCAGATGGCAGAGCCGTAATACAACGTCAAAATGGCAGCTACATACGACTCACGTAACAAGCAGCGTGCTCTTATTGAATTCTTGTATGCAGAAAAAGAAACTGTGGTGAACATCCATAAACGTTTGTGTGCAATGTATGGCGATGCTGCAGTTGATAGGAGTACAGTTGGGCGATGGGTAAAGAGAGATACAGCCTCAGGAAATGCAGAAACAGAGCTCCGTGATTAGCCACGCTCGGGACGTCCTGTCACAGCCACTGCTCCAGACATGCTAAATGGTGCGGATGCCGTTATTCGTGCCGACCGGCGCATCCCAACTCGACAACTGGCTCTACAGTTGTCGGGCGGCATTCGAAGTGCGTCTGTAATGATCGAGGCCCTCGGATATTCAAAGACGTGTTCACGATGGGTTCCAAGAACGCTCACAGCGGAAAACAAGATTAAAAGAAAGCCCATTTCATCTGAATTGTTGGAGCGTTTTGAGACCGACGGAGAGGCCTTTCTGACACGGATCGCTACGGAGGACGAAAGCTTGGTGCTCCCCTTTGCGTCGGAAACAAAAAGGCAGCCCAAGGAGTGGCATCATCCTCATTCCCCACATAAGAAGAAATTCAAGACAACCCGCTCTCCGGAAAAGTCATGGTGGCAGACTTCTGGGATTGTCATGGCGTCATTCTCGTGGATGTGATGCCTAGAGGGTCAACCATCAATTCAGAGTCATGCGTGAAGACTCTGAATAAACACAAGAACCGTTTCCAACGTTATCCATCGGACAAGAATCCAGCAGATATCTTGCTCCAACACGATAATGCACGCCCACACGCAAGTCTGAGAATGGGGGAACACATCGCCAAATTGGCTTGGACGTAACTGCCTCATCCACCTTAGAGCCCAGACCTCGTCCCTCCGGGACTTCCATCTTTTTGGGCTGCCTAAAGCTTCCTTACAGGGGACACACTTTCAAGATGATGAGAGTGCCAGTCGTACAGTGAAAACATGGCAGCGCCTACAGGACAAGAGCTTTTACCAGCAGGGAATACATGCTCTTCCACAACGTTGGTGTACGGCCATAGAACGTGATGGAGACTACGTAGAAAACTAGGACATGGACAAGACATGTTGTATATTGCCACCAAATTCTGATACTTAACAACACATATCTTCTGGATAAAAAAAGTGGGGTAATACTAATACCCTTGTACAAGACGCATGGGGTCGCAAATGTCGGGATATATCCCAAAAGTGGATGAGAAATGATGATCATGTGACGCCAGTAGATGATGCGCCTCTCCACGTGTTCAACAGTGAAGTCCATCGGTTTGTCGCACCTTATCATCCCAACGCAAGTCAAGTATTCACGTCGTATGGTTCCTAGCCTACGTTCGTGACTTTACCTCGAGGGTGCAGGGATGGAGTTTTGCGTCTGTCAGGCAGTATTTTTTTTTTTTTTTTGCCTTTTATTAGACAGTTTTGTGCTTACACTGAGGTAACATTCATCTTCTTATTTACTGGTCTCGCGCTCTCTGGTGGTTAATTGCGAAGAACAGTGCAAGAAAAACCTGCCATATTGCATCATAAGTAAAAAAGTAGAAACATCATAACTGCATCGCCACCAGTAAATGACCTACGTATTCTCGATTTAAGAAGCTCAAAATAAGAACAGCTTTTGTTTGGTCACAGTGAGGACAATAGTTCCGTAACTGCTACGTTCACGACGGACATAATTTGTAATAGATGTTCGAAAACAGAGTAGCCTAGCGAAGAGACGTGTAGCACTGCCCCTACCGGCGATTGTATTATCGACAAGTCCGTCGTCTGGTAACGTCATGCTCAACATTTGTCCTCCATTCTACGGGTATTTATCATTTGCCGCCCCATGTGTCTTATATTAAACTCCTTGTCTCAAAGTCATCTGCAGCGCTTCGAGGGTTTTTTGAACGTTAATAGGAATCACTCTCTATTCATAACTGAGTTTGTTCGATTTTGCGACTGTGCCAGAGAACATGGGCAAATGGACTGCAAGATTGTTTTCTATGTCAAAAAGGAAAAGGGGGGGGGGGGGCGGCGTAGATTTTAGCTACCCGTGGACAATGAGGTCATTAGAGACAGAGTATAAACTCGAATTGGGAAAGGATGGGGAAGGGAATCGGCCGCGCCCATTTCAGAGGAGACATTCAGGGATTTGAGAAATCACGGTTTAGAGAAATCACCGAAAACCTAAATCTGGATAGTCAGACAAGGATTTGAACCACCGTCCCTCCGAATCAGAGTCCTGTGGGCTAACCATTGCGCCACGTTGCTCGGTGCTCTTTGTCATTGCCTGATACGCTCGCATTTCAATATTTTTTTATTTATTTACTTACTCAAAGCTCTTTTCACATTTGGGGATAAATCACTAATTCATGATTACTGCGTACGGTTATGTGCACTACACAGTTACCCTTACATAAGGCACAAAAAATTTGTCATGGAGCCGCGGCGGCTTCCTTCTTTCAAATGTCCCGCCGTGCGCACCAGACAAGTAGAGATTCCTCGCCACAGAGAGCGCTCTCCGACTAGGGGGCGTGGCCATGCCGCCGCTAGCCTCTCTGTGGTTCGCGTCAACAAGTCGGACTCAGCCAGGCTTGGAGTGATTCGCTGGGTGGGGCCCTGGTTTGGTCACGTTGGCCGTTAGTACTTGGTTCGAGGCCTGCTGACACAGCAGTTCTCCGACATTATTCCCTTGTGCGCCAGGTGATCTTGGCCCTCTGTGATCCTAGAGCGCCCAAGATGGTTCAAATGGCTCTGAGCACTATGGGACTTAACATCTGAGGTAATCAGTCCCCTAGAACTTAGAACTACTTAAACCTAACTAACCTAAGGACATCACACACATCCATGCCCGAGCCAGGATTCGAACCTGCGACCGTAGCAGTCCCGTGGTTCCGGACTGAAGCGCCTAGAACCGCTCGGCCACCACGGCCGAGAGCGCCCAAATTTCTCATTTCTATATTCAAGTCATTTTCGTCTCATTTGGGGATTCAGTTCGTAGGAACTAATGTACGGCGATTCAAATGGCTCTGAGCACCATGGGACTTAACTTCTGAGGTCATTAGTCCCCTAGAACTTAGAACTACTTAAGCCTAACTAACCTAAGGACATCACATAAATCCATGTCCGAGGCAGGATTCGAACCTGCGACCGTAGCGGTAGCGCGGTTCCAGACTGTAGCGCCTAGAACCGCTCGGCCACTCCGGTCGTCAATGTACGGTGAGTCTGCTGTTTTGGATACTCTGATTCATTACGTGCCGTGGCGTTTGGATTGTGGGATTACTGTGCTGACCATCGCCCCAGTAAGCTTGGAGCTGGTTAAGCACATTAGATGGGCTAAGTCAGGAGAAGGCGGTATTGGTAGTATCTAGGTTTGTTTCCTGTCCCGGTATGTTGCCTCCCAGTGCTGAGCAGAATCAAGGAGCTGCAATGCCTCAGATGCTTTTCTAGTAATTGAATCGTTGGTTCTTGCGCTCAGCACAGGGTAAAAATGTTTAAAATGTATAAATGAAGGGTGAGTCCTTTTGTGGAAAACTGTCCACTTTTGTGGAGATGGTTCCTGCTAAGGAATCTGCCGATGATTGAACATCCAATTACGGGAGACTGTGAATGGGGCTAGTGGTTCTGCAAGTTAGCCACTCCCTTAGTCTGTTCCAGTGTTACGGCTGTTGTTGACACACGAAGAGGACACCGAACCTGTTGGCCTCGTAGTTCTCTTGTGGACCTACCGTCTGCGTGGATCGTCTTCGCCGCAGCTGCCGTCTCCTGCATCACCTCACGCCGCTCAGAATTAAGTTAGATAACCCCATTTCTTTTGTTTTATTTTCTTTTTTAAAAGAGATATTATCCTATTTCGTGTTTTAATTTGAGTTAAAGAGTTTCCACCCTGGTGTGTTAATGTTTTGCAGCGCACTAGACGGCAGTTGCTCAGGTTGTCTACACCTACATCTACAACTACGTGATTACTCTGCTATTCACAATAAAGTGCCTGTCAGAGGGTTCAATGAACCACCTTCATGCTGTCTCTCTACCGTTCCACTCTCGAACGGTACGCGGGAAAAACGAGCACTTAAATTTTTCTGTGCGAGCCCTGGTTTCTCTTATTTTATCGTGTAGGTGGGTGCCAACACAATGTTTTCGCAATCGGAGGAGTAAACTGCTGATTGAAATTTCATGAGAAGATCCCGTCGCAACGAAAAACGCCTTTGTTTTAATGATTGCCACTCCAATTCACGTATCATGTCTGTGACACTATCTCCCCTATTTCGCGATAATACAAAAGGAGCCGCCCTTCTTTGTACTTTTTCGGTGTCATCCGTCAGTCCCACCTGATGCAGATCCCAGACCGCACTGCAATACTCCAGAAAAGGGCGGACATGCGTGGTGTAAGCAGTCTCTTTAGTAGACCTCTTGCACCTTCTAAGTGTTCTGCCAATGAATCGCAGTCTTTAGTTTGCTCTACCCACAATATTATCTATGTGATCGTTCCAATTTAGGTTATTTGTAATTGTAATCCCTAATTATTTAGTTGAATTTACAGCCTTCAGATTTGTGTGACTTATCGTGTAATCGAAATTTAACTGATTTCTTTTAGTACTCATGTGAATAAGTTCGCACTTTTCCTTATTCAGTGTCAATTGCCACTTTTCATACCATACAGATATCTTATATAAATCGTTTTGATCATCTGATGACTTTACAAGACGGTAAATGACAGCTTCATCTGCAAACAATTTAAGACGGCTACTCAGATTGTCTCCAATGTCGTTAATAGAGATAAGGAACAATAGAGGGCCTATAACACTTCCTCGGGGAATGCCGGATATTACTTCCGTTTTACTCGATGACTTTCCGTCTATTACTACGAACTGTGACCTTTCTGAGACGTTTAAATTTTTGAAGAGTCGTGATTGTCCGTTTTTTTTTAATTTGTTATATTTTTTAAGGTTTCATTTTCTCTCACTGATCAAGTTTCCTTAATTAATGGGGCTGTTAGACGTGTGTTAATGGGAAGCGTTTATAAGTAATTGTCTTTATTACCAGTCACGCTCTTGGTTTCATATTAATCGGAATCCCGTATGTGGATAGAGTTGTAAAATGAGATTCTAGAAGGCCAGCTGGTCCCCTTTAAAAGAACAAGTAGGCCGCATGTTGGCACTGATAGCGTTTTTCCTTTTTTCCTGAATGTGTAAACTCAAAATTAGAGTAAATTCCTTTACTTCTTGTTCAAATTTTATTTAAGTGTGCTATGGGCTTGCTCTCTTAAAGAATTTTTTTGTATTCAGGCTATTTTAAATTTAGTAAGCAGCAGTAGCCGTTGGGTGTATTAACAAAGTTAGCCTATTGTAAAATTGGATGTTTGCACTCTGTAATTTGTTTCACAAATGCTGAATGATGATTATCCGAACCCCGGTTCGATCCTTCCGCCTAATTTACCCTGAGCGTCTGGACCCATTTGAGTAATATCGCAGTACATAAAATATTTTTTTATTTACGTACAAGACAGGTTGGACTACCTGCAATAGGAAATTTGGAACTTTTATACTTATGCCTCCAGTATTTCATATTTTTCTAAAAATTCTGCTGTTGTGTAGAAGCGCTGACGTAGCAGGAATCCCCTTAATTTTTAGTAAAGGGTTAGAAAATTTGTATCACACTGTTTATAATGAAACTTTTCATTTCGCATGAGCCGACTCGTGGAGATAACATCTTGGACCTACTGATAACAAACAGACCCGAACTTTTCGACTCTTTAAGTGCAGAACAGGGAATCAGTGATCATAAGGCCGTTGCAGCATCCCTGAATATGGAAGTTAATAGGAATATAAAAAAAGGGAGGAAGGTTTATCTGTTTAGCAAGAGTAATAGAAGGCGGATTTCAGACTACCTAACAGATCAAAACCAAAATTGCTGTTCCGACACTGACAATGTTGAGTGTTTATGGAAAAAGTTCAAGGCAATCGTAAAATGCGTTTTAGACAGGTACGTGCCGAGTAAAACTGTGAGGGACGGGAAAAACCCACCGTGGTACAACAACAAAGTTAGGAAACTACTGCGAAAGCAAAGAGAGCTTCACTCCAAGTTTAAACGCAGCCAAAACCTCTCAGACAAACAGAAGTTAAACGATGTTAAAGTTAGCGTAAGGAGGGCTATGCGTGAAGCGTTCAGTGAATTCGAAAGTAAAATTCTATGTACCGACTTGACAGAAAATCCTGGGAAGTTCTGGTCTTACGTTAAATCAGTAAGTGGCTCGAAACAGCATATCCAGACACTACGGGATGATGATGGCATTGAAACAGAGGATGACACGCGTAAAGCTGAAATACTAAACACCTTTTTCCAAAGCTGTTTCACAGAGGAAGACCGCACTGCAGTTCCTTCTCTAAATCCTCGCACAAACGAAAAAATGGCTGACATCGAAATAAGTGTCCAAGGAATAGAAAAGCAACTGGAATCACTCAATAGAGGAAAGTCCACTGGACCTGACGGGATACCAATTCGATTCTACACAGAGTACGCGTAAGAACTTGCCCCCCTTCTAACAGCCGTGTACCGCAAGTCTCTAGAGGAACGGAGGGTTCCAAATGATTGGAAAAGAGCACAGGTAGTCCCAGTCTTCAAGAAGGGTCGTCGAGCAGATGCGCAAAACTATAGACCTATATCTCTTACGTCGATCTCTTGTAGAATTTTAGAACATGTTTTTTGCTCGAGTATCATGTCGTTTTTGGAAATCCAGAATCTACTATGTAGGAATCAACATGGGTTCCGGAAACAGCGATCGTGTGAGACCCAACTCGCTTTATTTGCTCATGAGACCCAGAAAATATTAGATACAGGCTCCCAGGTAGATGCTATTTTTCTTCCGGAAGGCGTTCGATACAGTTCCGCACTGTCGCCTGATAAACAAAGTAAGAGCCTACGGAATATCAGACCAGCTGTGTGGCTGGATTGAAGAGTTTTTAGCAAACAGAACACAGCATGTTGTTATCAATGAAGAGACGTCTACAGACGTTAAAGTAACCTCTGGCGTGCCACAGGGGAGTGTTATGGGACCATTGCTTTTCACAATATATATAAATGACCTAGTAGATAGTGTCGGAAGTTCCATGCGGCTTTTCGCGGATGATGCTGTAGTATACAGAGAAGTTGCAGCATTAGAAAATTGTAGCGAAATGCAGGAAGATCTGCAGCGGATAGGCACTTGGTGCAGGGAGTGGCAACTGTCCCTTAACATAGACAAATGTAATGTATTGCGAATACATAGAAAGAAGGATCCTTTATTGTACGATTGTATGATAGCGGAACGAACACTGGTAGCAGTTACTTCTGTAAAATATCTGGGAGTATGCGTGCGGAACGATTTGAAGTGGAATGATCATATAAAATTAATTGTTGGTAAGGCGGGTACCAGGTTGAGATTCATTGGGAGAGTGCTTAGAAAATATAGTCCATCAACAAAGGAGGTGGCTTACAAAACACTCGTTCGACCTATACTTGAGTATTGCTCATCAGTGTGGGATCCGTACCAGATCGGTTTGACGGAGGAGATAGAGAAGATCCAAAGAAGAGCGGCGCGTTTCGTCACAGGGTTATTTGGTAACCGTGATAGCGTTACGGAGATGTTTAATAAACTCAAGTGGCAGACTCTGCAAGAGAGGCGCTCTACATCGCGGTGTAGATTGCTCGCCAGGTTTCGAAAGGGTGCGTTTCTGGATGAGGTATCGAATATATTGCTTCCCCCTACTTATACCTCCCGAGGAGATCACGAATGTAAAATTAGAGAGATTAGAGCGCGCACGGAGGCTTTCAGACAGTCGTTCTTCCCGCGAACCATACGCGACTGTAACAGGAAAGGGAGGTAATGACAGTGGCACGTAAAGTGCCCTCCGCCACACACCGTTGGGTGGCTTGCGGAGTATAAATGTAGATGTAGATGTAGATGTAGATGTAGATGTATCGTGTTCATCCACATTCAAGGTTTTATGTTTAACACAGGCAGGGAAACATGGCTAGCACATGGGCAGAATAGCAAAGCTTCATTTTAATAGAGTCAACGTTGTAATTTTAAGCGCGCCCATTTGCGTGAACAAACTGTGTGGCTTATACGCCAGCTACAGCCGACAACTGGCGTTGCAGAGCCCTGTGGTCACGGTAAGGAACATGTGAAACGATCGATTCATCCTTGCCCCGGAGCTTCCGTGGCATCACGCGAAATCGCACACGGCTGGAACCCATGCGCTGCTGTCGATGCGGCGCTCGCGGAACAAATCACGCAACTTGCTGTTCGACTGATTTTATCGGAAACGTATATTGGCCAACCCAAATTGATTCTCAACACTGCTACCCATGTAAAGTCAGTCTGAATGAGAGTCGCTAGCCTCGCCTTGACACGCGGGACAGGGCTAACAAGGGGAGGCCGCCAATTGTGAAATTCAGATTCGATTCATACTGCGCATAATAAAAGCTCATGGCCAGAGATGTAATGTGGCAAAGCACCAAGATGCACTTCTCAGCCGTTGTCGATAAAATCGACAGTTAGTTTAGTCACATGGCATATATAAATTTCATTGCAAACGGATTCTTTTCTCGCAGATGAATTGTTTGATGTACCGCCTAGTTTAGATTTGGCGTTCTGTTACCCTCCACCGAAGTTTACACATTTCAATATCAAATTAAGCTTTACAAATTTTTCGGATACCATCTTGACACAAAGACGAGTTATCCAAAATTAAATTTTCAGCTAGTTCTCTTGCCCTCCACTGAAGTTTACACATTTCAATAACAAAATAAGCTTTACAAATTTTTCGGATACCACCTTTGAGTTTTACACAGGAAAGGTTTGGGGAAAGCCATGTGTAAGTGACTAAATGTGACTAATCAGGCCCTTCAGACTGACGATTTCCCAAAGACACCCAGCACCTGTTCAAAGGATCGGCAAACTATAGGGATATCAATGCCGGAAAATGCAAAATAATGACCTCTGTCATTCACTTACATCTGCCACACACAGATATTAGAGAACACGCTGTAATGCAGCGACAACGCAAAATATCTGAATCCACTTCGCAGAAAGGAAATACTAACTACTAATGGCGGCACTTCATTATAAATTAAGAGTGAATCTCTTTTATTAAATTTAAAGCTACGTTATTAGGCTAATGCCCAGTAATTACTGGCTTCGTACCTTAACTCAGGTAATTGCTAAAACTTTGTCTCAGTAACATCCTTAGCAACTCGTAGGTTCTCATTAAAACTACACTACTGGCCATTAAAATTGCTTCACCAAGAAGATATGCAGATGATAAACGGGTATTCATTGGACAAATATATGATACTAGAACTGACATGTGATTACATTTTCACGCAGTTTCGGTGCATAAATCCTGGAAAATCAGTACCCAGAACAACTACCTCTGGCCGTAATAACGGCCTTGATACGCCTGGGCATTGAGTCAAACAGAGCTTGGATGGCGCGTACAGGTGCAGTTGCCCATGCAGCTTCAACACGATACCACAGTTCATCAAGAGTAGTGGCTGGCGTATTGTGACGAGCCAGTTGCTCGGCCACCATTGACCAGACGTTTTCAATTGGTGAGAGATCTGGAGAATGTGCTGGCCAGGGCAGCAGTCGAACACTTTCTGTATCCAGAAAGGCCCGTGCATTATTCTGCTGAAATGTAGGGTTTCGCAGGGATCGAATGAAGGGCTGAGCCACGGGTCGTAACACATCTGAAATGTAACGTCCATTGTTCAAAGCGCAGTTAATGCGAATAAGAGGTGACCGAGACGTGTAACCAATGGCACCCCATACCATCACGCCGGGTGATTCGCCAGAATGACGCTGACGAATAGACGCTTCCAATTTGCGTTCACCGCGATGTCGCCAAACACGGATTCGACCATCATGATGCTGTAAATAGAACCTGGATTCATACGAAAAAATGACGTTTTGCCATTCGTGCACCCAGGTTCGTCGTTGAGTACACCATCACAGGCGCTCCTGTCTGTGATGCAGCGTCAAGGATAACCACAGCCATGGTCTCCGAGCTGATAGTCCATGCTGCTTCAAACGTCGTCGAACTGTTAGTGCAGATGGTTGTTGTCTTGCAAACGCCCCCATCTTTTGACTGAGGGATTGAGACGTGGCTGCACGATCCGTTACACGGACATGCGGATAAAATGCTTGTCATCTCGACTGCCATTGGTACGAGGCCGTTGGGATCCAGTACGGCGTTCCGTATTACCCTGCTGAACCCACCGATTCCATATTCTGCTAACAGTCATTGGATGTCGACCAACGCGAGCAGCAATGTCGCGATACGATAAACCGCATTCGCGATAGGCTACAATCCGAACTTTATCAAAGTTGGAAACGTGATGGTGCGCATTTCTCCTCCTTACACAAGGCATCACTACACCGTTTCACGAGGCAACGCCAGTCAACTGCTGTTTGTGTATGAGAAATCGGTTGGAAACTTTCCTCATGTCAGAACGTTGTAGGTGTCACCACCGGCGCCAACCTTGTATGAATGCTCTGTAAAGCTAATCATTTGCATATCGCAGCATCTTCTTCCTGTCGGTTAAATTTCGCGTCTGTAGCACGTCATCTTCGTGGTGTAGCAATTTTAATGGCCAGTAGTGTAGTTCATTAACAGAAAATTAAGCGTTTTCCAGCCCATTAACGAAAAGAGTTCCTTTCTCTCATCCGTAAACTCACTACAAAACGCTACTTTGAGCACTGTAGCATGAATAGCGCAGACGGTGTCTCTTTAGCTTCAGTCACATGAGGTAGAACTCACAGCCACTGCTTCGTGCGGCGTACCCACTATTGCCTTAACAACTCTAGTCGCACTGTAGGCTCGCCAAATCACCTTTTGGAGGCCAATACGTGTCTAACAGCGATTCTTCTCCCTCCTTACTTCCGTAACCCGACAAACATTCTTGGCCTCTCAGCACCCGAAGGGCGGGAGGATGGAAGGGACCAGCGTAACCAATGCGGGCATTGATTGTCTCATAAACATCCACAGAGACATGCCCGCATTGGCCACCACACTGGTCCCTTCTAACTTGCCGCCCTGCTTGCTCCTCCCGGGTGAACTGCCGTAGCGGTATAACTGGACCATTAGCATAATGGGTGGAGCGACTGATGGAGCTTGGGTTTACACCTTCAACAAATCATTAATTGCAATAACTCCCAAATTTAACATTGACATAAATTTCTGTATCACCATCAGTTTCATGGACTCACACACGCTAAGCAAAAACGTGAATTCCAGCTTAAAAGAAAGTTTTAGGTCTGATTTATTTTAAGAGAAAATAAATTTAACTTGATTTAGAAGATGCACAATAAATCATTAATACGCAAGAGCGTCTGGCTAAACCAGAAGTAAATAAATGTGCTTAAATACATTATCGCACGCAGCTATCTAAACCAGAATGTTTTTCTGAGACTGTTTGACTCGACGTCGGAGTACAGCCACCAGTGATACATTTGTCTGCGATTCCGCACGTAATGCGGCACCACACAGCTGTAACTAATTTTGTGAAACAGATAAG
The DNA here is from genome assembly GCF_021461395.2 of Schistocerca americana. NCBI lineage: Eukaryota > Metazoa > Arthropoda > Insecta > Orthoptera > Acrididae > Schistocerca > Schistocerca americana. Next base: position 189,021,521 of record NC_060120.1, read on the forward strand.
GTTATGTGAGAATCTACGCTCAAGGTTAGAATCACTAGTCACCGTGGCATCAATCTGGAAACAGTATGCAACTTCCCAATAGCATGGCTTCCCCAAACTTTTCAGTCAATTACACCAACAAACTTGGTACTAACAGGGAACACAATTATCCATATATTCCAAGCAGAAATCTGTCCAATATTCCATGACAGTTTACTAACAAAACTAATTGTTCATAACTGTATATCATTAAAACCATAACTTGAAACGCAGAATATTCGTCCTTTGGGTTTGCAGCTTTTGTATTTCTTCCGTGTTTGCAGCTAAAATTATTGGATATAGATTCCGTCTTTTACCTAAAACACTGTTTTTTTGTTATCCAAACATGTTTCAGCACCTATGTGCCATCAGCAGTGGGTTTTCTTTATTGGCCAACTGTAAATGTAAACATATTTTAGATTGTAACTGATCTAAAAAAATGAGACCTAATGACAGTGTTTGTTCGTTTTTGTTCTTACCTTGATTTTACATTATATGGTTTTGCTGAATCATCTGTATGGTGCCCTGCGCCGGTAACTTGTCATCTGCGAAGTGAAAAGACGATTGCAAATCCGAAAATATGAAAAGGACATTTAATGTGTGTGTGTGTCTGTGTGTGTGTGTGTGTGTGTGTGTGTGTATGCAGTGCCCTCGGAACAAGAAAGGAGGAGGATCAGTAATAATAGATAAGTAAACAAAACATGTTGCTAAACTAAAATAAAGTTTTTTTTTAATCAAGGGATAGGTTAAATCGCTGATAAAAGTCACATTTACATCGTTTGGTCACCCTCTAAACGTCCTCATTCGTATAAGGAATATTTCAGTGCATTGGTAGGCCTTGGTGAAGAGACTTGATTATGTACTAGTGACTGCAGATTGATGATATTGTTTCTCAAGTGATGATTGACAATATAATCATTCAACAGAGCTAGATCTGAACATCGTCTCATAAAGTTATTCCAACGTTGAAAGCCTTATACATCTCACGAGTGTACTTGTGCCGTCGAGCACTTTGGTATCACCAGATGAACAGGTTGCTTGTCATGAGGTATGATGCTCGATACGGTTCTTTCACATTGACGGTCCCAAGAATCTAACAGTAATACAGTTTTTTCTCCCTCAGTGGGAAAGACAATATTTTTACAATATCTTTTGACCTGCTGAGACATTTCTATACCGGACTTCGATAACGTCACAAGGAGATTTGGAGATTCAAAAAGCGATTCGAGAACTCTCGGTAGAAACTCACCATTAGATTCTTTCCAAACTATGAAGAGGGGTGTGTTGGTTAGTATGAAAGTGGCCATCATACCCGCGGACAAGAAACTTGTTCATCAGGTGATCCCAAAGGGCTCGACGGCACAGGTTGAGTCGTCAGATGTATACGGCTTTCGATGTTGAAAGTACTTTGAGACAAGGTTTTCAGATCTAGTTCTGTTGAATGATTGTCAGTCTCCACTTGAGAAATGGTATAATGAGGCTGCAGTCATCAATACGTAATCAATTCTCTTCGCCAAGGCTGACGAATGTACTGAAATGTGTCTGATACAAAGCAGGGTATTTAGGTCACCCTCGACACTTTGAAATCCTGATGAATTTTGTTTTATATTGTTCTCTATCGTGTATATTATGTGCAGAAATTTAGTTCATTTATGTGCACGGTGTAAAAAAGTTATGTTTTGCGGGTTATCGTTATTATAATGATTGTATTGTATTTTATGTTAACCGGGGACCTAGAAACGACGGAGAGGCTCCGTCCCCGCCGCAGCCGCAGGGGCCCACAACCCCACGACGGCTGCCGCAGTCCACTTCACCCTACCGCCGCCCCACACCAAACCCAGGGATATTGTGCGGTTCGGCCTCCGGTGGACCCCCCACAGAACGTCTCACACCAGACGAGTGTGACCCCTATGTTTGCGTGGTAGAGTAATGGTGGTGTACGCGTGCGTGGAGAACTTGTTTGCGCAGCAGTCGCCGACATAGTGTAGCTGAGGCGGAATAAGGGGAACCAGCCCACATTCGCAGTGGCAGATGGAAAACCGCCTAAAAACCATCCACAGACTGGCCGGTTCACCGGACCTCGACACAAATCCGCCGGACGGTTTCGTTCCGGGGACCAGGCGCTCCTTCCCGCCCGGAAAGCCATGCGTTAGACCTCACGGCCATCCAGGCGAGCTATTATAATGATAATTAGTTACTTATTATTTTAGATTAACAAAATACACGTATGTGAAACGGTAAATTGAAAAACAGAAACAAACAAAAACAAAAATGAATGTAAAATGTAAAATAACAATTTGAAAAATAAAACAGACGTAAATAAAGTAACTAGACTAATAATGAACATTTAGATATTTTAATTAGGTATATTGAAAATACTCTGGCAACACATTGTGTACAGAAAATTTTCCAACTATGGTATTACAGAAATCAGCTTTACTTTTCAAAATTAATTAATGGTGGTGGGCTATTTTACGAAATTTCAGATTATTTCAAAATTCGATTTTACAGTTTTGAAGAACGTTAATTACGTATCAACTTTTATATGAGAAACGTTTTTCATATATCATTTCGATGATATTCCCTTCATACCTAACACTTTTAGCCCTTAAAAATCTTGCATTCCTTTGGCCCTTCTGCACACCCACCAAGTTTCATCAAGATCGTTTGACACTTGGAAATGTCCCCTTGTTAGGAGGATTAGGGAAAGACTAATCTTTCCACTCTACGCTGAAGCAATCTTCTTCCACCCAGAAACAGAGTATATCGCAGCCAGTTAAGCCAGAAAAAGCACGCAGACCCGTCCAGTGAGTGACATGCTACACATTTTCCGTGAGATGTACCAGCCCGTTTCTGAGCGTGCACCAACCACGGCAGAAACCACATTTCGCGAGCACCACGATGAGAAACGCGTCTCTGTGAGCGTGGGTTTAGTGGCCATCGTAACAGCTCGGAAATTCCCGAATCTCAGGACCCCCACGGGACTCCCCTAGCCGGCAGAGCCTCAAGGCTGCTGGAGGAGGCAACGAACGCGGGGGCAGAGGTGCACAACCTGCTCACGGCCGCAGCAGAGCGCTCGAAGCGAGGCATTCACGGCTACGCAGCAACAACGCAGCCAGTGCCCACACTGGAGTACGTGCGTTCCTTTTCGCACACGGGTGGTCTGCGTTAAGAGCACTTGGAAATTGTTTTTATAAGAAGACCTGGAAGTAGATTTTATTAGCACTTTCAAATTCAACAATTCAAAATCTTTAACAGATACTGGAATGAAACTTTAACCAAATAATCAGTATTCATATATTGTGGCCTCTATATGAAAAAAATTCAGTACGTAAAAGGAGATGAAAATGTGATAATCATGGGGGACTAGAAGCCGGTTGTAGGGGAAGGAGAAGAAGAGTTACTGGAGAATATGAGCTTAGTAGTAAGAATAAGAGAGGAGAGAGACTACTTGAATACTGCAATAAATTTCAGCTAGTAATAGCGAATATTCAGTTCAAGAATCATAAGAGGAAGCGGTAAACTTGGAAAAGGTCGGGAGATCGAAAAAAAAAAAAATGGCTCTGAGCACAATGGGACTCGACTGCTGAGGTCATTAGTCCCCTAGAACTTAGAACTAGTTAAACCTAACTAACCTAAGGACATCACAAACATCCATACCCGAGGCAGGATTCGAACCTGCGACCGTAGCGGTCTTGCGGTTCCAGACTCCAGCGCCTTTAACCGCACGGCCACTTCGGCCGGCCGGGAGATCAAGGAAGATTCCAATTACATTACATCATGCTCAGGCAGAGCTTCCAAAATCAGGTACTGGATTCTATGGTGTACCCAGGAGTAGGCTAGATATAGAACCAGATCACAGTGCAGTAGTGATGAGCAGACTAAAGTTTAAGAGACTGGTCAGGAGGAATCAATGCGCAAAGAAGTGGAACACGGAAATAATAAGCAATGATTCGCCTGAAGCTCACTAAGTCTATAGACGATGTGATAAGGAATAGCTCAGCAGGCAGTTCAGTTGGAGAGGAATGGCCATATCTAAGAAGGACAACCGCTGGGGTTGGAAAGAAAAACATAGGTACAAAGACGGCAACTGCGAAGAAATCAGGGGCAACAGAACAAATACTTCAACTGATGGATGAAAATAAAGTACAAAAATGTTCAGGAAAAATCAAGAATACAGAAACACAAATCCCTTAGGACTGAAATAAACAGGAAAAGCATGGAAGCTAAGGCGAAATGGCTACATGAAAAATTGAAGAAATCGAAAAAGAAATGATTGTCGGGAGCATTGAACAAGCGTATGCAAAAGTCAAATCAACCTTCAGTCAAATGAAAAGGGGTGATAACATAAAGAGCGCAATTGTATTTTCACTCATAAACGCATAGGAGAAAGCGGATAGTTGGAAAGAGTACATTGAAGGCCTCTATGAAGGCAAAGACTTGTCTGATATGATCGAAGAAGAAACAGGAATCGATATAGAAGAGATAGGAGCTCCAGTATTAGGATCAGAATTTAAGAGAGCTTTGGAGAATTAAGATCAAATCAGGCAGAATGGATAGACAATATCCCATCAGAACTTTTAAAACCGTTGGAGGAAGTGGCAACAAAACTATTAGTCACGTTGGTGAGTAGAATGTATGAGACTGGCGATACACCTTGAGAGTTCCGGAAAGAAAATACGGTCCACACAGTTCCTAAGACTGCAAGAACCGAAAAGTGCGAGAATTATCGCACAGTTAGCTCAACAGCACATGCATCCAAGTTGCAGACAAGAATAATATACAGAGGAATGGAAAAGAAAATTGAGGATGTGTTAGATAACGATCAGTTTGGTTTTAGGAAAGCTAAAGGCACAAGAGAGGCAGTTCTGACGTTGCGGTTGCTAATGAAAGCAAGACTAAAGAAAAATAAACAACTTAAATCAAGATGTTCGAAATTCTGAGGAAAATAGTGGTAGGCTATAGGAAAATACGGGTAATGCACAAGACCCAAGAGTGAAAGACCGAGAACGAAGTGTTATGGTTAGAAAGGTGTAGTCTTCAGCCCTTCTGCTCAATCTATACATCGAAGAAGCAATGATGGAAATAATAGAAAGATTCGAGAGTGGAATTAAAATTGAAGGTGAAAAGATATCATTGATAAGATTCGCTGTTGACATTGCTAGTGAAAGTGAGAAATAATTACAGGATCTACTGCATGGAATTAACAGTTGAATTAGTACAGAATATGGATTGAAGAAAGACGAATGTAACGAGAAGTAGCAGAAATGAGAACAGCGATAAACTTAACATCGGTATTGCTGGTTACGAAGTAGATGACGTTAAGGAATTCTGCTACCTAGATAGCAAATGACCGATGACGGACGGAGCAAGGAGGGCATCAGAAGCAGACTAGCACTGGCAAAAAGGGCATTCCTGGCCGAGAGAACTCTACTGGTATCAAACATAAACCGTAATGTGAATAAGATATTTCTGACTGTGAACGTTTGGAGCACAGCATTCTACGACAGTGAAACATTGACTGTGGGAAAAACGGAACAAAAGGAGATCGAAGCATTTGAGATGTGGTGCTACAGACGAATGTTGAAAATTAGGTGGACTGGTAAGTTAAGGAACGTGGACGTTCTCCGCAGAATCGGAAAGGAAAGGAGTGTATGGAAAACACTGACAAGAAGAAGAAATAGGTTAAGACATAAGGTCATAATTTACGTGATACTAGAGGGAGCTGTAGAAGGTGAAAACTATAAAGGAAGACAGAGACTGGAAAATATCCAACAAATAACTGAAAACTTATGTTGCTACTCTGAGATGAAGAGGTGGGTGCAGGAGAGGAATTCGTGGTAGGCCGCATCAAACCAGTCAAGAGAATGATGACTCAAAGGTGAAAAAATTTAAAAACAGTGGAATACATAGTGGACTGAATATTGACATTGATCTTACATAATCTTTGTTTTGGGTATACTGTATTTAAAAAAAATAAAATATTTTAGAAGTGACTTTTTTTCTCCTATTAATTTAAAAACATACCATATGCTCTGATTAAGATATTTAATACATTGTTGAATAATGTGATTCGTTGTGCAGATAAGCATATACTATTATTCATATAAAATTTCGTTTACGAGTATGTAGCTTTAGTATTGCATTAGATAATGACACATAAGAATACCAAAATGTTGACTTGCATGTCATTTTCTTCACAATAATTGCATGTGCACACTCATGACTTTGTTGAATCTGAGCATCCAGTTCATTGTCTTTAGTCTTCTTTTTTTTTCTTTGCTATACTGGTGTTTCTCGTCAGGCTTTCAGCAGGTTTTTCAGCTTCACCGACACGTTGCGTGTTCACTCGTAGCGGCCTACTTTTCATGCTGCCCCCAGTTTTAATGCCTATTCCGCTCATGGTTTTTAATCTGCTTGTTACCCCATCATTAAAACATTATGACGTCAATCAGACCAATCTGAAAAGCTGACGTGCCAACATAAACAGGTTTTAGCAAGTATTCCCACATGCAACTACTGAAGCTTTACTTCAGAACCTGTGTTTTGCTAAGTAAACATTTTTCTAGGAGTTTAGAATCTGAAAGATCTCTATTCGAGTGTATTGACCTTTGTTCAACCATATTAAATTAACTAACGAGACATAGTAGTCATGGTTTTGTGTTTTTGGTAGTTGTGGGCAGCTAGGCACTCATGCAGCGCCTCTGCTTTAGAAAAGCATTTAAACTCCAAAATGATGAGGAAGACTCACAGAATTTTATTAAATAAAAAAATTCCCAGTTTTTGGGCCTCATGACTTCCAGATCTCCTTAAAGACATCATTACGTGTTTAAAACAACTTTATTCACCCATCACATTGGCGGTTGAGCTCCGTTGCTGTGAATTAAATTACTTGGTGAAATACAACCATTCACTTTCTACACAAGTTAATTTATTCCAAGACACATTTCGGGGTTTCCACAGCTTTAGATGTAGCTTAATACAGTTATACGTTCATATTTATGTTTTCTTTCGTCACTTCACGATACAACACGTCTAACGTTGAAGAAAGAGCAAACAAACATTACTTTTGTTCTACTAAAATTTGTTTACTTCGAACCGGTTTTCGTCATACTGGATCATCGTCAGGAAATAAATGATGAGCCACCAGCAGAGACACAAGTGTGTAGGGTATCAGACATTTCAAACAAAGATAATATCACAACATAAAGAATGTTTGCTCATGACATTACCTTTTCAATGCCGATAACATATTTACTGCAGAAATAGAGGAGATACTTAGCATAGCGTTAAAACACAACATTCAAACCCCACTCAACCAAAAGGACTGAGAGAGCTTCGTAGCCAGTCTCACACAGATTCCAGCCGTCGCTCTGGACAAGCTGGCTGACAGAATACGAGTAGCAACCTCTCACAAAATCAGCCAAGTTATAGACCAGAAAACCATGACATCAGGCGAGAAAAGTAAAATCGAGCGCTCATCATTCAGCTATTCACCAACGCTTTAAATTACAGTGTGAAATTACAATTTACAAGATGGATTGTATCAAACACAGGATACAACGAAAGAACACTCTACTCGAAATACAAGTCGTGTGGATGTGATACTATGGGCTGCAAGGAAAAACAAAAATGGCAACTGTCTTGTGGTAAATTATTAGGGAGATGAATTTCATAATTGGGATTAGGGTCAGGGAGTGCGTGGATGGTTGACGGGGTCATGTGAAGCTTAAGACTGCGAATGTGCTCAGCTCTGATAATTTAGAACCAACTGAGCTTTTTGTGTTAATGCTTGTCTACCTCAGGTGCTTATAATCGGCTACTTGTCCGCTTTCTTAGCTACACATAGTACTTGTGTGTTGACTTCGTATCTGTGTACCTGAAGGACGATAATAGACACAAAGTCAACTATAACCTTAATCCAAGTTATCATATTCATCTCCTCAAAAATATACAACAATATAATTGTCATTACGCCCAATTTTGTTTTGTCTTACAACATTTAGTATGTTACAACCATACAATTCTATATTTTAATATTCTGTGTTTTCGTTACGTACTGTAACACTATACACTTCGTAAATTGTTATTTATCACGTGTGGTACACATCACGAGTAATGAGCACTTGATTTGACATTTCTAACCTAATTCCATAGCCAAAGATACGGTGTGAGTAAATAGTATCTTTGTTTCTAGTGGTTACGTTCCTATAGCCTAGGGTCGCTTGTGGACACCAAACAAATGTTTCCTGACGATGGCTAAATAACCAGAAACTGGTATTATAATAAACAAATTTTTGTAGATACAAAACGAAATTGGTTCTTCAGCGTTAAATTATACCTTCATGTTTATTATGCTTAAGTCGCCTGTATTTTGAACGAGACAGATACTTGTTTTCTGTATATCCCGGTTTCGGATTTATATACATTGCGCAGACGCTGTTATAGACACTGACATGATGTTGCACTCTACATTCGCCATGTTGCGTCGGAGTTCCACTGAATACAATGTGTATCGTAATTAATGGCGAATCTGACACGGTTGAAAGTATGCTCTAACAGAAGCAAAAACGTTCCAGTAAATGTGGGTCTGCAAACGAGCTGTTCGCGACATGTTTGCGAAAATATGGCTACGAGTAATCCTTGGTTCCGGCACCAAATAGGGCTCTAGCTAGTACAAATCTATTTGAAATGTAAACTTGTCATTGAAGTCTCCATATAACTGTGCTCACTCTTCACACATGGCCTACGTTAACGGGAGCCACAACACTGCTTCAGCACCTTACGTTTTACAATTTACTGTATACTCGTACCTGATTAAGGGGATATTCCACGTACCATCCTTCGTTTGCATACGACATTGCACTTCAATTTTTTCAAACACATTATAACTCTGTCTGTTAATAATACTCCTGTTATGCGCGAAGAGAAATATTACACTTCCCTTCAACACCTTTAACACTACAAGAGCAAGATGCCGATTAAGTTACGCCTACGAAAGGAATTTAAAATGACCATTACTGTGTGATTATAGAAAAGGTATAGGACTATGTTTCGTTATCCAAAAGATGTTTTGACAGGGTGCAGTAGCTGAACTAGCGGGAACGGAACCAGCTTTCTATTAGTTATATAGTTAGCAGCATTTACGTAAAATCAAATGGTCGCCAGCCTAATTAGACAAAGTGATACCAAGTGGTAATACTGTTTATTGAGAAAATTAACTACTACTAGGCCCATTCGGAAAGGAAGGTGCGACTGGGCGCGAAATGGAAACCACAGTGAAAATCCAATGAAGCTTTTACACAGATGTGTTGGGAAGTGTCTCTGGCATGCCCGTCGACCGCGTTACGTCGCCCTTTTCAGTTCTGGCACATAAAGATGCCTAGAAAATAGTGCCCCCCCCCCCCCCCCCACCAAGTACGAGGGCCTGGTGAGAGATATCGCCTGATGTCATGCAGCCCACATAACACAGCTGTCATGCATTTCCGTCTTACTGCCAATTCTCGACCGTACTCTGCAGGGGCAATGAAGATACTCCTACAATCTGTATGATCAGAATACACTCAGGCTCCCCCTGCGTTTCGTCTCTACTCACATGAGCCGTTGGCTATGGAAACAACATTTTGGCACAGACAACGAGCTGTAGACCAGCATAGAAAATTGGCGGAAATCAGAGGCGGCTACCTTTTATGAGAAGGATATTGGAAAGTTGGTACAACGCGATGACAGATGTCTAAGTCGGAGCGGCGACTATGTAGAGAAGTAGCTGGAAGGCGTAGCTAACTGTTGCAAATAAAACATGTTTGATTTTCACAGTGGGCTCCACTTCGCGACCGATCGCACCTTACTTTTCAGATAGCCCTCGAACATATGACTTTACTCGGTACTAAAATTGTGTTCTACAAATAGGACATGAAAAAGTGGCACAATGTACTCAGAAACAAAACTGATTCAACACTTAAGGAGATTACTGCAGCACAAAAGTTAATAAGCATTATTGAAGCAATAAATACTTTGTAATTCAATTAAATAGGATATTCAGATATATTGCATCACTAGGAAAAGACTCATGTTTAGGTAAATAACCAAAGAGTGATTCAAGGTTAATAACAGAAAACTGAACTAAAAGCAACTGATCCATGTGAATAAATAAAGTTCTAAATAATTACTTCAGAAGCAGGTGATGGCGGTGGCGATCTTCTGTGGCAAAGTAAAGGTGGCAAATGCACTCATGGCTCTTGCTTTATAAAGACTGAACATTGTCTAATTGGCACATGTTTTGCAATTCAGAGCCAACCAATAAATACCCCGAAAAACAGCCATTTTTCCTCCATATCTCAGGCACTATTAATCAATCTTGCTGCTTTCTTTGCCTCTTTCAACATACGAGATGTGAACCGTTTGCATGCTAGCCACCGACTGACTGTGCCACACAGACTCCTTGCGGTTCTAACGCCAAATGCACCTTTTCTGTTACCTCCATGCAGGTTTCGTAGTGGAGTGGAGATTTTACGTAATTACAAACATACGTGTCCTATACATGAAACAGTTCTACAAATACGTAAAATGAAAACGTTTCACGAAAAAAAAATGTAAGAACTGAGGATGTCAGCAAAGTCTATCGAAACAGGCTTTCTTAAATAAAGAAATATTTATGCGATCTTGGCTGTTGAGTGTTTTTAGCAAGTAAAACATATCGCTCCTTCGGTAATCTCAAAAATAGGAAATTCATGCAAATACTATTTTAACATAATAGCATTTAAATAGAACATTGTTTGAAAATTACATGCACAGATTTATTGCAGTGGTATGAATTGATAGGAAATATGAATAAACCTTTACACAGATGCTTAAACAAAGAAAGTGGTAACACAAATGCCACATTAAGCATGCAATAGGTGGAGTAGATACTGGATAAAAGTGTTACAATCTCTAAATCATCTCGACCGTCCCATCTTCGAGCATATTGGCGCATTAGATGGCGTATTACTTCAGCGACGGTGCCCCATTATACATGTACCACATTTCCAAACCAAGGATGTGCCCAATTAGAAGACGATTATCGCACATTTTAGATTCCAAATACATTTGTACTAACTAGGGTGGAAAGTGGCTCGTATCTTTCCATTTATGTGCTGGGTGACAATTATTGAACTATATGAAATAAAATTGTCAGAACTTCTGAAAAATTTGCGTTAGGACGTTCAAACTGCATGGTTGGAAGCGGAGCATGACGGGAATTAGTATGCGTTGTATTGTTTGGTCTAGCGACGAGGCCCACTTTCATTTCGGTGGGTTCGTCAATAAGCAAAATTGGCGCATTTGTGGGACTGAGAATCCACGTTTCGCAATCGAGAAGTCTCTTCACCCTCAATGGCTGACTGTGTGGTGTGCAGTGTCCAGTCACGGAATAACCGGTGCGATATTCCTTAATGGTACAGTGACTACCGAATGGTACATGAGGGTTTTGGACGATGATTTCATCCCCATTATCCAAAGTGATCCTTATTTCGAAAAGATGTGGTTCATACAAGACGGAGCTTGACTGCATCGAAGAAGGAGAGTGTTTGATGTCGTGGAGGAGCACTTTTGGAACCGCATTCTGGCTCTGGCGTACCCAGAGGCCACTGGCATGGGCCGCGATTGGCCGCCATATTCTCCGGATCTGTGACTCCTTTTTGTGGGGCTGTATTAAAAACAAGGTGTACAGTAATAACCCCAAAACCATTACTCAGCTGAAAACAGCCATTCAAGAGGTGTCAAGAGCACCGATGTTCCGACACTTCAGCGGCTCATCAGAATTCCGCTATTCGTCTGCGCCACATCATCGCCAATGATGGCAGGCATATCGAATATGTCATAATCTAAATCCGAATATCAGTAGTGACTTTTACATGTTGAATAAAGTGTGTGCACAGCATAATTTGTAAATAATTTATGTTTTTTTTCATACAGCTCAATAATTGTCACCCTGTATCTTTAATAATCCGACTGGAGGGGTGTTGAGATAGTTTAAGAGATTTAATGAGATTACAACGACTGTATGAGCTTATTTCATTTCCTCTAACATTTTATAATCTAACAGGGTTCTGGCTGTATCAGTTTGCTTTCATGAGAGAACGTTGGAAGCTGGGAGTGCTGTCAACATGACTTGTAGTAAGGCTCTGCGAAACTATCACCAAGGAGCTGAGGACACTCAGAGTTTCGGAGAATTATAGAGGAGGAGAGCTGCAGGTGAAGCTGCCTCGCCTTGTCGAGGAGAAAGTCGCTACAGTGATAGGTGTGGCGGTACAGGGGCTGTTGTGCAGTTTAGAGCATGGGTCTGCTGTAGACAGCTGAGATCAAAGCATCTGTTCCAGAAGATGCTACTCTTTCAGCAGTTGGTAGGCACAAATATCATGTTAAAAGGTAAGGTGTCGAAGTTGAGTGACTGCAGGAAGATACAAGATGAGTTAGACAAAATTTCCAGTTGGTGTGATGAATGGCAGCTAGCCCTAAATGTGGAAAAATGTAAGTTACCAGGATGAGTAGGAAGGTCAAACCTGTAGTGTTGGGATACAGTATTACTGGTGTCTTGTAGACACAGTCAAGTCGTTTACATATCAGGGAGTAACTTTGCAAAGCGATATGACGTGGAACGAGCACGTGAGTACTGTGGTGTGGAAAGCGAATGGTTAACTTCGGTTTAGCGTGAGAATTTTAGGAAAGAAGAATTCACCTCTAAAGGAGACCGCATATACGACACTGGTGCGACCTGTTCTTGAGTACTGCTCGAGTGTTTGGAATCCGTGTCAGGTCGGATTGAAGGAAGACATCGAAGTGGGCTGCTAGATTTGTTAACGATAGGTTCGAACAACACGGAAGTGTTACGGAGATGCTTCGAGAATTCAAATGGGAATCCCTGGATGGAAGGCGAAGCTCTTTTCGAGAAACACTATTGAGAAAATTTAGAGAACCGGCATCTGAAGGTGATTGTCGAACGATTTTACTGCCACCAAGATAGATTGCGCGCAACGACCACGAAGATAAGATACTTGAAAAGACAGGTTGTTGTTTTTTTTTTTTTTTTTTTTTTTTTTTTGTCATCAGTCTTCTGACTGGTTTGATGCGGCCCGCCACGAATTCCTCTCCTGTGCCAGCCTCTTCATCTCAGGGTAGAACTTGCAACCTGCGTCCTCAGTTATCTGCTAGTTGTATTGCCCTCTACAGCTCCCTCTAGTATCATGGAAGTCATTCCCGTTGTATTAACAGATGTCCAATCATCCTCTCTCCCCTTCCTTGTCAATGTTTTCCACAAATTCCTTTCCTCACCGATTCTCCGCAGAACCTCCTCTTTCTATACTTTATAAGTCCACCTAATTTTCAACATACGTCTGATTCGTCTGTAGCACCACGTATCAAATGCTTCGATTCTCTTCTGTTTCGGTTTCCCCACAGTCCAAGTTTCGCTACCATACAATGGTGCGCTACAAACGTACTTTCTCAGAAACTTCTCTCTCAAATTAAGGCCCACGTTGGATACTTGTAGCCTCCTCTTGGTCAGGAGTGCCATTTTTGCCGGTGCTAGTTGGCTTTCGATGTCCTCCCCCTCCGTCCGTCATTGATTATTTTGCTGCCTAGGTAGCAGGATTCCTTAACTTCATCTACTTCCTGACCATAAATCCAGATGTTAAGTTTCTCGCTGTTCACATTTCTGCTACTTCTCATTACTTTGCCTTTCTTCGATTTACTCGCAATTCATTCAGCACATCATGTAATTCTTCACTTTCACTCAGGATGGCAATGTCGTCTGCGAATCGTATCATTGATATCCTTTCACCTTGATTTTTATTCCACTCCTGAACCTTTCTTTTATTTCCATCATTCCTTCTTCGATGTACAGATTGAAGAGCAGGGACAAAAGACTACATCCCTGTCTTATACCCTTTTTAATCTGAACGCTTCGTTCTTGGTCGTCCACTCTTATGATTCCCTCTTGGCTCTTCTACGTATTGTATATTACCCGTCTCTACCTATAGTTTACCCCTATTTTTCTCAGAACTTCGAACATCTTGTACCATTTTACATTGTCGAATGCTTTTTCCAGTTCGACAGATCCAATTACTCTTTAGTCTTGCTTCCATTAGTGACCACAACGTCAGAACTGCCTCCGGTGTCTTTAGCTTTCCTAAAACAAAACTGATCGTCATCTAACGTATTCTCAATTTTGTTTTCCATTATTTTGTATATTTTTCTCGTCGGCAACTTGTATGCAGGAACTGTTTAGCTAATTGTGCGGTAATTCTCGCACTTGTCAGTTCTTGCAGTGTCTGGAGCCGTGTGGATGATATTTTTTCGTAAGTCAGATGGTATGTCGCCAGACTCATACATTCTAGACTCCAACCCGAATAACCAGCTTCTTGCCACTTTCCCCAATGATGTTAGAAATTCTGATGAAATGCTACCTATCCCTTCTGCCCAGAGTATTGGGTACAAATAGGTGGATATCCCCATTTACATTTTACTGTACGATTGGCTCTGTCAGTGTAATCAGAGGTAGCTGATTAATTTGCAGGAATGTGTGTCAAGAGCGATTTAAAGTGGAACGACCACCTAAAATAATTGTTGGCAAAGCCAAATTCTAGATAGGGTCAGAGGCAGAATCCTAAGGAAATATATGGGCACGCGATAGAGGGAGGCCACACCTTCGTTCGATTTATTCTTGAGTACAGAACATTTATCTGCACCCCTCTAAGACAGGATTAATCGAAGTATAAAATATCGAAAAGATGGCGTCGTGTTTTGTCACAGGTGCGTTTAGAACCATATGCGTTAGAAGATAGTCGTTGTGCAGCACCCGGAAGGTTACTATTAAAATTCTGAGAATTTTTAGTAGAGCAACATATTACTTCCTCCCACGTGCACCTTGTCAAATGTCTGACGGTAAAATCAGACAATTCGAGGTAGCACGGAGGCTCGCCGACACTGTATCTTTCGGCTCAGAAATCGTGGATCAACAGGAACCTGGAGTAATTACTGTGGTGCCCGGAGTAGATGATGTACATGCATAAATCTTGAAATAATCTAGTAGCGTCTCCAGTTAATGATTCCCGCCCTGAAAATGTAAGAAAACAAAGATTTCATTAGGTGTACAATTCTTTTTATTTACGGCGCTCCGCACTTTAAGCAATATCAGTGCCCCTGGCAATTACTCCATCTCGCATCTCTCTTAACTTATAAGTATTTTAGTGTAAATCAGTAACACACTCCCCTGTACTGTCAGTAACTGTAACGTATTCACATGCAAGTAAGCGCCCCCTATGCCATTAACTATGACGTTTCTGGTGTGATGCAACACATGGCCCTAATACCATTACATGACCACAGTCCGTACTTGAATAAGTACGTAAGTTATTAAATAGATTATGAAAGTATTTGGTTCCCAGTTACCTCAGTCTCTCTATGTTTAACTAGACACTCTAATCACGTAGTTGTGAGAGACGCGCTGTTTTCTGAAACGATTAACTTTTCAAAGAACTTAAATCGAAGAAGCTCTCAGAAGTCTCTGAAAATGCTCAGATCCCCTGCCTCCTCCATTCTGGTTGCAACTGTTGTTCAGCGGTTCACAACGTGATGTGATGTTTCGCGAATAGGCGACGTGGAACTGTTCCGTTTACTGAGTCGAGAGGAGTGCTACGTGCTCAGTACGACAACAATATGTAGTTCAGTGCAGGACAAGGTGAACAAAAAGTTAGCCGTCATCCTGTCTCCATTCTGACTTGTAGGTGCGTAGTTATTTTCGTAGTAAAGCATACGCTGCAAGAGAAATGCTGACAAACCTACAAAGAAAGTCAAACAGCGTAGCCGTACTGAGAACTGTTGACCACATATTTACCACCTGCTTTGCCAAATACAATTGAGGACGGAGGTGCCTTTGAGTTGGAATTGCAGCTCCCAGTCATTTTTCTAGGAGCCCGTTGGACTTCAATGAACAGTGAGAGGACAAAGACAGGAAGAAAAGAAAACAGGCGCCAGCAAACTGCTGGAGGTCAGCCGCACAAAACGCAAAACCATTCCTTCGCAGCGTTAGGCAAAGTTTACCGCTCTCCCGCTAGCTACAAAGGAACTCGATTCGTAGAAGACTAGCGGATGTTGTCTAATGTATAGAAAAATTGAAAATCACGTCCCATTAAGCTCACAAATAAGTTCGCATTTTCTGCCTAGTTCTTTCGAATGAACTGGCACTGTCTTTTATATCTCTTTGTATCACTCGAACAGTATTATATCTTCACATGTATTACTCCTATGGTCCACAATGAACAAATCTTATTACTCTGCTTTCACACTTTATCCGCTATACATATCTTTCGAGACCAGTTTAACTATCTATACTGCCTGTCCCTTCTTATTGTAAAAGTTGGTTGTTACCTCATTTTCTCACCTGTTATTCCCAGCACATTGGTTCGTACTTTACCAGCCCATTTCATTTCTGTTGTTCTTGCAATCTTCAGACGAAGACTGGTTTGCTGCTTCTCCCTGCGGAAAGACTATCCTCTGCCAGTTTCCTCACCCCTGCGTAACAGCTGCAACCTACATGCACTTGAACGTGCATCTTTAGTGAAGCCTGGCTCTCCCTCTACAGTATTCCCCACAGAATTCCCTTCAGTACGGAATTACCTATCATTTAATGACTTAGAGTGCCTGTCAACCTACAATTTCTTCCAGTCACGTTGCGAAATAAATTAGTTTTCTTTCCGACTCGGTTCAGGAAGAGAGTTTGGTTGTAAATAAGTTATACAAAACTGCAACCAATCACTTTTTTGAATAATTATGTTTTATCCGATGAACCTTTTCAGGTTCATCTTCAGATGGTTTCAGGAAGTTACATCATTATTGCTGGCATAATGCTGGTTACTGGCTCTATGACAATAACATGAAACACGCTTTAACGTATCGCCGTGACTACAGCTTATCTGTCGATATGGATGTGAATTTAGTTTTTTACTTCCTGCGACAGTATAGGCGGATTTTTTCGGTTAGTGTCCATCTGTCTGCCTCCATTTTGATGTCCAGTTGTTATATCACTACATACACTTCCATACAAACTATATTAATTTACATTCTGACAACAAGACTTTTCCAGCGTCCACCATGCGCTATACAACTGTTGCTTGTAACATAGATCATGACAGAAAGATATGGCATAGGCCTACTTTGCACAGAGATGTAATTTGTCCTTCTTTACGCGTACTAAAGTCAATATAAGGGCAAATATTTTAATCAGACTGGCGATAACATGAGAGCACAAAGTAAAATAAATAAATAAATTACTCCAAGAACAAACTTCAATCATTCGGCTTGCGCCAATTTAGCAGAATTTGGCACGATTTCCTACAGAAGGACATCCAACAACTCTATCAATCAATGCCAAGCTGAATATCTCCTTGCATAAAGGACAGAGGTGGGCCAACGCGTTATCGACTTGCTCAATTTGTGAAGCTCTTTCTCCGAATATCTGCAATTGCAAAAATATGTTCATCACACCTACCGATTTCTGTCCCATTCGGATATTTCCTTCTTGGTGCACCGTTTCCTTGTATTAGATTATATTAGGAGATCTACATGTTTATGTTATTTAGTTACATAGTTTACCCCCACATTGGAGCACTAAAATCAAACATAATACAACGGAGTTTACAATGATTAAGTTTAGGTCTAAGCAGTCAGCAATTTCTTAGTTTCCCAAAACTTCTTCATTCGCTGTGATCTGGCTGCTCGTTCTTCTGCAGATGTGACATACTTCTTCCTTTCTGATGGTCTGAATGTAAGCCGTGTGTATTTATTCTTCAGAAGCAGTTTCTCTTTCCGTGTTGAATTTGGTGTGTGGTGATGTTCAGTTCAACCAGATCACTTCGTACTTCTTTAAACCAGATATTTTTGGTTTTACTGTTCCAGAAGTAGTCAAAAAGTTGCTTCAGGATTCTAGGCTAGATAAGTGGCCGAAAAATGGCAAGTAAGCATGGCAAATGTCCGCTCAAACTACTCATCAAACGGTCTGGCTGGGATGCGCAAGCAACGGCTGGCAAGCCGCAAATAACTGCTGCAGATTTCTACACCGCCAGCGCCAACACACGGGGCCCTCTGCTGGAACACGCCACGCTAGCGCAAAACAAGTACACTCCGCCTCGTGCGCCGTCTTCTCCAAGACTCCACCCAAACTACATTCGGACCGACTGTCACCTACCCCTTTCCCCCGCCGGAGAGCACTAGCTCGAGTTCACCGGGTACCAGGTGTCGACTTCGCCATAGCGGCTGTTTTATTCTGTGCTTCATTTGTGAAAGGCAAATGTACAATTTGATAGCATACCCAGTCCTCAATTATTTCTTTTTGAAGTATGGCAGACACCCATGCTCCCCTAGTTCTTTTGAGGAGTGTATATTCCAGCAGTTTGGACGTAGCGGATGAAATGTTAATGGTTTCGTTCTTAGGAACAGGTCGAGTATTGCCTCCGTTACCATTCTGGAATAATAGAGCAACGGTTTAATCATTCTGATCCTCTTCCCTAGGCGGGGAATTTGCTCCCAAGCCTTGTGAACACAAGGTAGTAGGCAAGAGATCACCTCGGAGCTTCCTGCTCCTCGTCCCCGATCCCTTTTTTCTTTTCTTCGTTAAACCTGAGTTCCTATGAGGCGGTTGGTGCTGCGATAACATGTTTACTCCCGCAAACATGATGTTATCCTGCACCATGCTCAGAAAATAGAAGTCGTATCTGCTTCACGAAAGCTTCTTGTGTTGTTTTACTCTGACGCGCTCTTCACAAATCCGCCATAAATCTGCCTCCAAGGTGTTGATTTACTGCTTGTTGACGTCTTCAAATAGTCGTCACTCTGCTATTGTTTCACGTCTTTTCGTTGTTTCATTTAGCATTGTCACACTGCCTCTTCAGGGGGCTGGTACGCGATAACCTGACGTACTGAGTATAGCGCATCTTTTACGCATCTTCTACAGGCCAGCATCAGTGCCCATTCTATCGTACAACTTTGTCGCGTAAATCCTTGTTGTTATCAGACTCACTCTTTTCGTGATTACTATTTAAAGGGTTTTCTTTGTCATTCCTCATCTGCTGTTGGATTTTAACCTCACATTTTCTATGCCTAGCCTCTAGATCTCGACAATATCCTTTTAGACAGCGATTTAATGGTTGTATTCTTTGTCACATTTCAGATCCAATCTTTATTTCTTTTGCGTCTTTGCTGAGAGGCATCACATTTCTTCTTGTTCTTTTTCTTCATCCCAGTATCCCCCCATTTCATTAGCGACCGCATCTTCGGCTCTTGGAGCGCTTCTCCACTGCTGTACCGGGCCGGCTTAGTGCCCCACTACCGAGGACAGTAACGTTGGCAGCTTCAATTGAGTTGGCTCCTTCAGCCGTCTCGACGTAGATACCGGTGTCCCCAGTCCACCTCTCAATGGCTGAAATAAGTCAGTATTGGCTTTATACTTTAGTCCTTTAGTCCAGTGATATCTCGGTCCATATATGCGTCACCTCAGTTTGACACTTTCATCCTATGTTCAGCCGCTTCTGTCGCTGTCGGCAGCAACACCTAACGTGGAGAACAGACGGTGCCTTCTACATTTCTAGTGGTATTTCCTCCGCTGAAGGACCCTTACCTTCTTAACGGAACACATCCTCCCACATACGTTGAAATTCCTTGCGCGCCTATTTACTTCCCCACTTCTCGACTCTCGTCTTCGAATGGCCTCGTGTGCTGTCTGCTCCAATCCCACAGCGAGCCATGGTCCGACTAGATATTTCGTGTTTCTCCTCTGTTCATACCATTCTTTATACAGAATTGTTCTGTTTCGTCAAGTTAGCAATACTTTTTCTGAACAATTTCCTCTGTATGTGTTCCATAAAATGTAATTACTAAGAGAGTCCGCTTTTCTATTTTAGTGAAATGGCTTCAGGCTGTGTCACGCATACAGTCGTATTCTTTACAGTTGAACAAATTTTACACAGATGTTAAACTGAATTACTAAAACTTCACTAACTGACAACAACATTTTTCAAAGAACTGAGGAAACCGTTGTTAAATTTCATGACCACTTTACAAACATGTCAATTCTTAGAGTAGTTTTGTACAGGAAGCGCATTCCTTGTTATCTGAACGTTTGCTTACAGATATAGAAACATTTTTTTTTTAAATAAGTTTCCCAAAAGTCATAACAATTTATGCAGAGATAAAACGCAATAAATTCAACAGCTGTTCTGTCACCTTAAAATATAGTAAGTCAACAAAACCTGTAGCGCGATTTTAAATTTATACACAATTCGCTGTCAAATATTTAGCAATGCAACAAGAATTTAAAGTACATGCATGCGCCATGACGTAACAATAAGATCTCCAAAATCTGTTAGTAAAGTAATATTCGTTAGTTAAAAATGTTTTTTCAGTTCTCAATGGCAGAGATGTGATATACTCTACAGTTCTTTTGTCCTTATGAAGGCCATGCCATGTTTTGTGATAGCGGTGGTTCTCTAGGCATCATTCTAAGCCACATCTTATAAGATCTTTAAAAGTTCTTGCTAAGCCAGAATGGTCTTTCCTTATTCCTCAGAAAAGTCTACCATATCAAAGTTCTCTTTTCACCCCTCGGTGTGCAAAAGGAAACCGGGCGTTTTCAAGCTTCACACCCGACTCGGAATTATCTTGATGTACCTCAAGCTGGCAGACGATGTGGGTAGCATTAACAGATTTGGTTACAGTTCTTAGCAGCAGAACGCGAACGATGACGCGTCCAAATTAGGAGTATCTCTTACCAAATTGGTAGAGGGATGTCAAAGATGAAACGCAGACCAAATCTGTTAACAACAAACACATAACAATTCTTCTTTGCGCGTTCAGCTACTTCGAATTCCGTTCCCAAGTAATAATTTGATATCTTAATACAGTTCCAATTTTTAACACCAACATTTATGAAAATTCGATAAAAATAGTCAAAATTCCAACGTAAGTCACACGGCCATGAACGACAAATTTTGTTCTAAATGTTAAAAAAAAGGTATATTATCTTAAGTTGGAATGTAGCCTCCGTGATGAAATCTTCTTGGGATAGCAATCTAGTAAACTGACAGATGCGTAACGGCGTTTCGGCAAGTTTCATACTTGCTAGAATGCGAGTGCTGTAATGAGCGACTCATATCAACTATGAAACAGTCCCATACGCATTCAAAATGTAACATCTAAAAAAATATTGCCAAGATTCTGATAGATATGTCCGTATGTTACTCACTTCTTTTTCGTGGCCTTACTGGAATTCTTCAAAGGGTCGGTGTGTTAATCTGCGTTTAGAAATGTTGGTGGTAGGGGAGATCCCCTTTCATATGGCATCCCTCCTTCCCCCCCCCCCCCCCCCCCCCCACACACACACCCCTTTCGCACCGGGACTGGATTTGTGTACAAGTCTACGTAGTGTGTGTGGTTTTTTTTATTTTTTCCATCAGTATTCTGACTGGTTTGATGCGGCCCGCCACGAATTCCTCTCCTGTGCCAACCTCTTCAACTCAGAGTAGCACGTGCAACCTATGTCCTCAATTACTTGCTGGATATATTCCAATCTCTGTCTTGCTCTACAGTTGTTGTTCTCTACAGCTTCCTCTAGTGTCATGGAAGTTATTCTCTGATGTCTTAACAGATCTCCTATCATTATGTCCTCGTCGTCAGTGTTTTCCGCATATCTCTTTCATGTCCGATTTTGCGCAGAATCTCCTCATTCCTTACCTTATCAGTCCACCTAATTTTCAACCTTCGTCTGTGGCACCACATCTCAAATTCTTCTATTCTCTTCTGTTCTGGGTTTCCAACAGTCCATGTCTACATCCATACAATGTTGTGCTCCAAAAGTACATTCTCAGAAATTTCTTCCTCAAATCAATGTTTGATACTAGTAGACTTCTCTTAGCCAGGAATGCCGATTTTGTCAGTGCTAGTCTGCTGTTAATGTCCTCCTTGTTCCGTCCGTCATTGGTTAATTTGCAGCCTAGGTAGCAGAATTCCTTAGCTTCACATACTTCGTGACCATCCATCCTGATGTTAAGTTTCTACTTCTCATTACTTTCGTCTTTCTTCGATTTACTCTCAATCCATACGCTGTACTCATTAGACTGTTCATTCCATTCAGCAGGTCCTGTAATTCTTCTTCACTTTCATTCAGGATAGCAGTGTCATCAGCGATTCGTATCATTGATATTCTTTCACCTTGAATTTTGAGTCCACTCCCTAACCTTTTTTTATTTCCGTCATTGGTTCTTCGATGTACTGATTGAACAGTAGGGGCAAAAGACTGCGTCCTTGTCTTACACTCTTTTTAATCCGAGCGCATCGTTCTTCGTAGTCCACTTTTGTTATTCTTTCCTGGCTCTTGGACGTATTGTGTATTACCCGTCTCCCACTATAGCTTACCCTATTTTTCTCAGAATTGCGAACATCTTGCACAATTTTACATTGTCGAACGCCTTTTCCAGGTGGACAAATCCTATGAACGTTTCTTGATTTTTATTTAGCCTTGCTTCCATTGTAATCCGCAGCGTCAGAATTGCTTCTCTCGTGCCTTTACCATTCCTAAAGCCAATCGTCATACCGTCGTCTAACACACAGTTTTCTTTTCCATTCTTCTGTATATTATTCTTGTAAGCAACTGGGAAGCATGAGCTGCTAAGCTGATTGTGCGATAATTCTCGCACTTATCAGCTCTTTCAGTCTTCTGAATTATGTGGGCGATATTTTTTCGAAAGTAGTCCGCCTGATTTCTACACACCAACGTGAATAGTCGTCTCGTTGCCACTTCCCCCAGCGATTTTAGAAATTCTGATGGAATGTTATAAATCCCTTCTGCCTTATTTGATCTTAAGTCCTCCAAAGCTCTCTTAAATTATGATTCTATTACTGGTTCCTCTATTTCTTCTAAATCGTGTCCTGTTTCTTCTTCTCACACGTTAGACAAATCTTCCCCCTCGTAGATGCCGTCAGTGGATTCCTTCCACCTATCCACTCTCCCCTCTGCACTTAACAGTGGAATTCCCGTTGCTTCCTTAATGTTACCACCATTGCTTTTAATTTCAATGAAGGTTTCTTTGACTGTCCTATACGCTGTGTAAGTACTTCCAACAATCATTTCTTTTTCAGTTTCTTCACATTTTCCATGCATTTGTCTTAGTTTCCCTGCTCTTCCTATTCATCTCATTTCTCAGTCACTTGTATTTCTGTTTTCCTGAATTTCCCTGAACATTTTTGTACTTCCTTCTTACCTCGATCAACTGAAGTATTTCTCTAATACGCCTATTTTCTTCGCAGTAACCTTATTTATACCTATGTTTTTCTTTCCAATTTCTGTGACTGCCGTTTTAGAGATGTCTATTCCTCTTCAACTGTACTGCCTACTGAGCTATTCCTTATTGCTGTATCCATAACTGTCGAGAACTTCAAGCTTATCGCGTCATTCCTCAGTACTTCCGTAGCCAATTTCTATGCATATTGATTCTTCTTGACTAATCTCTTAAACTTCAGCCTACTGTTCATCACTGCTGCATTGTGATCTAAGTCTATATATGCTCCTGGGTATGCCTTACAATCCAGTATCTGATTTCGGAATCTCTGTCTGACCATGATGTGATCTAATTGAAATCTGCCCGTATCACCTTGCCTTTTCCACGTATACCTCATCCTCTTGCGATTCTTCAACACAGTATTCACTACTACTAGATGAAATTTATTACATACCTCAATTAGTCTTTCTCCTCTCTTATTCCTTGTCCCAAGCCCATATTCTCCTCTAACCTTTTCTTCGACTGCTTCTCCTACAACATCATTCCAGTCTCCCATGACTATTAAATTTTCTTCTCCCTTTACGTATTGTATTACCCTTTCAGTATCTTCATACACTTTCACTATCTCTTCATCTTCGGCTTGCAACGTCGGCATGTATACCTCAAGTATCGTTTTGGTGATGGTTTGTTGTCGATTCTGATAAGAACAACCCTATCACTGAACTGTTCACAGTAACACACTCTCTGCCCTACCTTCCTATTCACAACGATCTCACTCCCGTTATACCATTTTCTGCTGCTGTTGATATTACCCTATACTCAACTGATCAGAAATCCTTGTCTTCTTTAAATTTCACTTCACTGACTCCTACTGTATCTGGATTGAGCCTTTGCGTTTGCCTTTTCACATTTTCTAGCTTCCCTACCACATTCAAACTTTTGACATTCCACGCCCAACCTCGTAGAACATTATCCTTTTCTTGGTTATTGAATCTTTTTCTCATAGTCACCGTTCCCTCCTAGAGATCCGAATGAGGGACTACTCAGGAATCTTTTGCCAATAGAGATATAATCATGACACTTTCTTCAATTACAGACCACATGTTATGTGGATATACGTTATGCGTCTTTGATGGAGTGGATTCCATTACTTTCTGCATCCTCATTGATAATTCTTCCGCCTTTAGGGGTAGTTTTCCACCCCAAGGACAAGAGTGTCCTGAACCTATATCCGCCCTTCCGCCCTCTGTGACAAGGCCGTTAATCAGAATTTAAGCGATATTGGGTTTTCGAACCCGGGATCGAGGACGTTTTGATCACTAATGAATGACACTACCCCTAGACCACAGAGTATGCTGCGTGTAGTGTTATTCCACGTGAAAATGTTTGAACGTTTTCGAAATGCTTGCGAATCGTGTAACTGAGGCGGGAAGTGGATACCACCCCGATATTCACATAGTCGGGTGTGGAAGTCCGCCTAAAAACCGGGCACGTGCCGGTCGGCGTACCGGCTCTGCGACCAGCTTTGCGAAAGAAGCGGCGACAGTTTCTGCGCAACCCACCCATCATTTTGCACGACAATGCACGGGCGCGTACAGCGCAAGCTGTGGCTGCTCTGTTCGGTCGATGGGACTGGGAAGTACTGTACCATCCACCATATTCCCCGGACTTAAGTCCTTGTGACTTTGATTTGATTCCCAAGATGAAGGAACCACTTCGTGGCATTCGCTTCAGAACTGTTCCAGACATTCGACAAGCAGTAGACCGCTCCATTCGCACCATCAACAGAACAGGTACTGCTAACGGTATACTACACTTTTCACATCGCTGGCAACGGGGTCTACACAACACTGGTGTCTACTTTGAAGGACAGTAACAGGTGCAAACATGTAACTCTTTTGTATCGGTTGTGAATAAATGGTTGCCACTATTTAAGTTCCTACCCTCGTATGTATTGTTACAATTATTTCTCTTTTGGTTTATGATTTAAAATTCTCCTGTAGTTATACATACAAATGAAGAGTTTAGATTGAATGTTTCTTAGCAGAGAACTAATAGCAATCTGTCCACGACCCTAGAGACGTGCAACTCAATACTAACACCTAAGACTAAAAAGATCGAGATACTAGAACTAATTAATAGTTATACAGCAAAAATCTCTTCAACTCTCTATTGTTAGCATTTTCTAATATTTAGAAGCTACTTTAAATTTTCTAGATACAAGGCTAATGTGTAATAATCAAAAATTAAAAAAAAAATTAACCGAGCGAGTCCCAAATGTCACTTACTTGATATCCTCAAATCCCTTGATTATCACCTTTACTTTCTTTCCTTTCTGTGACAATTCTTAGAAAATAAATAATCTTAAATAAAGTGAAAAGGAAGAAAGAAGATTAAAGTTTAACATGCCGTTGACATCGAGGTCACTAGAGATGGAGCGCAAGCTGGATTGCTTCAAGCCAGACATTTCCCTGCAGCGACTTCGGGGAATCATGGAAAGCCTAAATCTGCATGACCGGACGCGGATTTGAACCGACGTCCTCCAGAATGCGAGGTCCGCGTGCTAATCACTGCGCCACCTCGCTCTACGTAAAATAAAGATGTTGTGGATTGCATGATTTATAATCTCTGTTCAATATGATGGCCTTAAACCACCTTACTGGGTGGGCCTGAATGCGAGCATGGTACCACTCTACTGGTCGACATGGGAGACAACGTCCTGCTGCATCAGTAACTTCTTCCTCATCCGTGGAGTGGCTCAAATGGCTCTGAGCACTATGGGACTCAACTGCTGAGGTCATTAGTCCCCTAGAACTTAGAACTAGTTAAACCTAACTAACCTAAGGACATCACAAACATCCATGCCCGAGGCAGGATTCGAACCTGCGACCGTAGCGGTCTTGAGGTTCCAGACTGCAGCGCCTTTAACCGCACGGCCACTTCGGCCGGCCATCCGTGGAGTACATCCTTCATTGGGCCATAGAGATGGAGATCGGAAGGTGCGAGATAAGAGCTGTAGTGTGGATGAGGAAAACAGGTCAATGAAGTTTTGTGAGCCTTGGGTCGTCATGGAGAAGGGGAAGTTCGTTTGCGTCTTTGTGGCGACGAACACGCTGAAGTTATTTCTTCAGTTTCCCGAGTGTAGCACAATACACTTCAGACTTGATCGTTGGACCATGAGGGAGGATATAAAGCAGAATAACCCTTTCAGAATCCCAGAAGAGTGTCGTCATGACTTTGGGCGGATGACGGTGAGGTTTTGAACTTTTTCTTCAGAGGAGAGGTGGTCTGATACCACTTCATAGATTGCAGTTTTTTGTGATGAATCCAAGTTTCATAACCTGTAACGATGTTCAACAAAAAAAGCCACGATCAGCTTCTTAACGCGCAAGCAATTTCGCTCAGATGGCCCTTCGTCGCTCTTCGTGGTCACCTGTTATGCGTCGAGGAATCCAACGGGCATCTACCTTTCAGCACCCCAACTAATGGACGAGCGTGTCAGCACTACGAACAGAGACGTCCAGCTGTGCAGCTACTTGTTTGATTGTTATCCGTCGATCACCTCGAATGAGAGTGTCCCTATGTTGCAGGAGTCACAGCCGTGTGGGGCCGGCCGGCGCGCCGGAGATTGTATGAGTTTGTTACTGTTCTTTTTTTCACTGCCTGGTCTCCTTAGGTATTGTGCAAACGTCTGGGAACATCTGCAATACTCTAGTTTCCCGCCAAGAGGAACTCAATGACAGCTCACCGCTTGGAACGCAACTCCTTTACAAACGCCATTTTGAAGGCAACGTATACAGCTGCCACCTATTAGAACTTCAAGAAACTGTAGGGGCTGAAGCTGGCTATTCCACGATGTCCCACAACTAATTCCGCTTTTTTTCAACCAAAACTGGCCGAGAGAGAAAAGTGGCATATTACTCATTGAAAAACCCTCACATGTCGTATTTGGAATAAAAAAGATTTCTTGTACATGAACAATAACGGCAATGACAGCAGATAAAGTAAATGGTAGGTTGTCATTCATTTCGTGAGCTACTGGACTACTGCATTTTGTTTAGAAATGGCATTGCCAACAAAATATTGTACCACCCATAACTAAATACTAATCATTTCTGAGAGAAGACAAAGGAGGGGGGCACGAATGGTCAAAGTCTTGTTTGACTGGCATATAGTCTTACAAAAATGTTGTGATGATAATAATAATAATAGTAATAATCATACAATGTAGGCTTTCACGGCCGGTGTTGTCTTCAGTTGAAACTTCCGGGCTGAGATACCGTGGTCAACGTATAAAATTTCCACCTAACGTTTCGTCTCCATCTGCAGGAGACATCTTCTGAGGTCGACTGGCTCCTGCCACTGAGGCTCCAAGTACTGTAGCATTTACAGAGCGCATAGAGGGCACCACCATTCGCCACGTGATTAGAGATGGGGGATGCACTCTTGAACTAATTCATAGAGTTGAATCTTTCAAAGGAGTGAACAATCAGTGATTCAGAAAAAAAGAACGGTAGCTCCAAACGTTTCCCACGGCAGAGAGAGAGAGAGAGAGAGAGAGAGAGAGAGAGAGAGAGAGAGACGGAGCATATCAGCGGCGCCTCTGCTGGTCACAGCACAGTGCACGCCACACAACAGCCAGCGCCGGCCTCTGCCCTGCTTCTACCTTCGCTGCCTGCATTGTGCAGTGCCCCATTGGATTTTGTGTTTCACATATGCCGTGCCGTCTCTGTGCGTCGTCTGCCGCGCGCAGTGTCTGGCGCAGCTTGACTTCGCATCGCACTCTGTCGGCGACTGTTTCAGTCGCACGTCCTGCCCTCTGGGCAGTTGATGCGAGCAACAGGACAGAGAGCCACCTAGCGGATAACATAGGAACTACTTGCAACAACCTGCTCGCAAGAGAACAGACGATTAGTCTCGGAAGGGGTGAGTTCACCGCTCCCCCCACCCTCGGAACTCGCCCGCTCGACGCTCACCCCACCGTCTCGACTCTAGCCAGAGCGTTGAGCAAAGCAACTCAGGTGTCATTCTGGTGGTCTCTGCGGTCTCGGCTCACGCAGTAATACAGCTCGCGGCTCGACCTGCTCGACTCAGCGGCTCTGCATCGGAGTTCGTCTCTACTGGATATTGTTCTTCGTAGTAATACCGCTACGTATATTACATTATTATGTTATGTATACATCATTTGTTTTTATTTTATTTTTATTTGTTTAAACTGATTAGATTAGGTTCCTGACGACTCCTCTTACTATAGGATTTTTATTATGGACACTCGAATTTACGCTTTAATTACGAGCGAACCGATAAACGTATCGCAAAATGTGATACACCAATATTTTACTTGTTTTATTCTGCGTAAGGCTATATGCAGCACTTTCGTTTTACAGTCAAATTTATAGTTTTTTTCTTATTC
The DNA here is from genome assembly GCF_021461395.2 of Schistocerca americana. Lineage (NCBI taxonomy): Eukaryota > Metazoa > Arthropoda > Insecta > Orthoptera > Acrididae > Schistocerca > Schistocerca americana. The sequence continues at coordinate 189,050,258 of NC_060120.1, forward strand.
TGGTACGGATTTTGCGATTTTAGGCGTCTTCGGAAGGAAACGTTCACTTTAAAAATATATGGCTTGCGATGTATTTGTATGAGGTTAATGAAATTTTAATACATTGTAGCCAAATATATTGTTAATGTAAATCTCAAGTTACAACATTTTCCGATCACCCAAAAAACCACGATAGTGAAAAATAAATCAATAATCAAAAACTTTGTCATATCGTGGAAATTTCAATAAACAATACAAAATTCTTACTCATTATCTGTGTTACTTCAAAATAGGATCAAATAAGATCAAAATACAGGTATAGTACTGGAATAAACCAAGTTTAAAGGGCAATGTGCCTTCCATTTATTTTCTATTGTAAATGAGTGGTAAGTCATGAAAAAGAGCTAATTCATTTCAGGGAGTGAACAGTTCTGATCCGATCTCTGAAAAGAACAGTTTTGCCCATCTCTAGTCGCACGTCCTGCCCTCTGGGCAGTTGATGCGAGCAACAGGACAGAGAGCCACCTAGCGGATAACATAGGAACTACTTGCAACAACCTGCTCGCAAGAGAACAGACGATTAGTCTCGGAACGGGTGAGTTCACCGCTCCCCCCACCCTCGGAACTCGCCCGCTCGACGCTCACCCCACCGTCTCGACTCTAGCCAGAGCGTTGAGCAAAGCAACTCAGGTGTCACTCTGGTCTCTGCGGTCTCGGCTCACGCAGTAATACAGCTCGCGGCTCGACCTGCTCGACTCAGAGGCTCTGCATCGGAGTTCGTCTCTACTGGATATTGTTCTTCGTAGTAATACCGCTACATATATTACATTATTATGTTATGTATACATCATTTGTTTTTATTTTATTTTTATTTGTTTAAACTGATTAGATTAGGTTCCTGACGACTCCTCTTACTATAGGATTTTTATTATGGACACTCGAATTTACGCTTTAATTACGAGCGAACCGATAAACGTATCGCAAAATGTGATACACCAATATTTTACTTGTTTTATTCTGCGTAAGGCTATATGCAGCACTTTCGTTTTACAGTGAAATTTATAGTTTTTTTCTTATTCTGGTACGGATTTTGCGATTTTAGGCGTCTTCGGAAGGAAACCTTCACTTTAAAAATATATGGCTTGCGATGTATTTGTATGAGGTTAATGAAATTTTAATACATTGTAGCCAAATATATTGTTAATGTAAATCTCAAGTTACAACATTTTCCGATCACCCAAAAAACCACGATAGTGCAAAATAAATCAATAATCAAAAACTTTGTCATATCGTGGAAATTTCAATAAACAATACAAAATTCTTACTCATTATCTGTGTTACTTCAAAATAGGATCAAATAAGATCAAAATACAGGTATAGTACTGGAATAAACCAAGTTTAAAGGGCAATGTGCCTTCCATCTATTTTCTATTGTAAATGAGTGGTGAGTCATGAAAAAGAGCTAATTCATTTCAGGGAGTGAACAGTTCTGATCCGATCTCTGAAAAGAACAGTTTTGCCCATCTCTAGTCGCACGTCCTGCCCTCTGGGCAGTTGATGCGGGCAACAGGACAGAGAGCCACCTAGCGGATAACATAGGAACTACTTGCAACAACCTGCTCGCAAGAGAACAGACGATTAGTCTCGGAACGGGTGAGTTCACCGCTCCCCCCACCCTCGGAACTCGCCCGCTCGACGCTCACCCCACCGTCTCGACTCTAGCCAGAGCGTTGAGCAAAGCAACTCAGGTGTCACTCTGGTCTCTGCGGTCTCGGCTCACGCAGTAATACAGCTCGCGGCTCGACCTGCTCGACTCAGCGGCTCTGCATCGGAGTTCGTCTCTACTGGATATTGTTCTTCGTAGTAATACCGCTACGTATATTACATTATTATATTATGTATACATCATTTGTTTTTATTTTATTTTTATTTGTTTAAACTGATTAGATTAGGTTCCTGACGACTCCTCTTACTATAGGATTTTTATTATGGACACTCGAATTTACGCTTTAATTATGAGCGAACCGATAAACGTATCGCAAAATGTGATACACCAATATTTTACTTGTTTTATTCTGCGTAAGGCTATATGCAGCACTTTCGTTTTACAGTCAAATTTATAGTTTTTTTCTTATTCTGGTACGGATTTTGCGATTTTAGGCGTCTTCAGAAGGAAACGTTCACTTTAAAAATATATGGCTTGCGATGTATTTGTATGAGGTTAATGAAATTTTAATACATTGTAGCCAAATATATAGTGTTAATGTAAATCTCAAGTTACTACATTTTCCGATCACCCAAAAAACCACGATAGTGCAAAATAAATCAATAATCAAAAACTTTGTCATATCGTGAAAATTTCAATAAACAATACAAAATTCTTACTCATTGTCTGTGTTACTTCAAAATAGGATCAAATAAGATCAAAATACAGGTATAGTACTGGAATAAACCAAGTTTAAAGGGCAATGTGCCTTCCATTTATTTTCTATTGTAAATGAGTGGTGAGTCATGAAAAAGAGCTAATTCATTTCAGGGAGTGAACAGTTCTGATCCGATCTCTGAAAAGAACAGTTTTGCCCATCTCTACACGTGATGGCGACGGTATGCCTATCTTTAAACACTGCCTGACGACAACTTATTTCCAGTACAACAACGAGTTTTACGAACAAATCGACGGGGTGGCGATGGGAAGCCCTCTCAGCCTAACTGTTGCCAATTCATTTATGGAGATCTTCGAACAGCGAGCGCAGCAGACCGCCAGTAAAAAGCAGCTAAATGGTACCGCTATGTTAATGACACATTTGTAGTGTGGACTCATGGTGAAGAAGAGTTGGATGTCTTCTTGGTGCACCTGAACAGCATTAACCCGAATATACAGTTTACGATGGAGAAAGGGAGCAACAGTCAACTCAGTTTCTTGGATGTGCCGGTAATTAAACGGGTGGATGGGACGCTGGACCACAAGGTATATAGAAAGAACACTCACACGGATCGATACCTCCACAAGGCATCTAACCATCATCCTAGGCAAAAAAGAGGTGTCATGAAAACCTTGGTGGACAGAGCCAACAAATTCTGCGAGTCGGCTTACCTGGAAGATGAATTCAATCACTTACGGTCAGCCTTCATGAAAAACTGATATACCAGCAAGGAAATTGATCGAGCCCTCCATCAAAGAAGAAAGGAAGCCAGAAGTCAAGAGCAACAACGGTGACCTACTAGAAAAGTTTTCCTACCGTTCATTAATAAAGTCACGGACTGTATCGGGAAAGATCTGGCCAGGTACGGGAACGAAACAATCTTCAGACCCACCAAGAAGACTAAGGAATATTTAAGAACTGCAAAAGACGCCCGACGCCCCCTAGCAACACCTGGGGTATACAAAATTCCATTCAGTTGTGGACAAGTATATACTGGAACAACTAAAAGAAGTGTAAACACCCGCTTAGTCGAACATAAAAGAAGCTGACGTATAGGACACATCGAAAAATCGGCCGTAACTGAGCATGTTTTTCGAGATGGGAACCACGAAATTAAATTTAATGAGACAAGCGTTCTAGCACGAACATCCCATTATCATATGCGCATGTATAGAGAAGCAATAGAGATTCACAAACACCATTATAATTTTAATAGAAAAGAGGAAGTTTTAAAGTTGGACAAAATATGGATGTCGACGTTGCGAGAGCAGAATGACAATCGATTACTCTTAATCGAGAATGATGACGCCTCCCAAAGATAGGCATACCGTCGGCATCACGTGACGAATGGTGGTGCCCTCTATGCGAGAGTACCTGGAGCCTCAGTGGCAGTAGCCGGACGACCTCAGAAGATGTCTCCCGCAGATGGAGACGAAACGTTAGGTGGAAATTTTATACATCGACCACGGCCTCTCAGCCCGGAAGTTTCAACTGAAAGAATAATAATAATAATCGTGTGGCTCAATGGCCGAATGCAAATCATTCAGTTCGACACCCTTTCAGGGACTTGGGTCTCCCTAATGTAGCCCAGCTACCTAATCGGAGAAAGGAGAAATACAGTTTAACGTGGAATCCGAACCACGTGTCGTTCCTGCTGACTCCCCGCATCGCTGAGAGGTGAAGGTTAGATTAAAGCTAGACCGAGAATTTCCGTGCTCCGACCGAGAACCGGTACCGCGACCTCTCGGTTTCTAGGCACTCTTCTTACTGCAAGGCCGCGGCCCGACACAGCAGTGATGGAGTCTCAGCTGCCGGATATCTCGTGAGGACACGCAGAGAAAACTCCAAAAAGCGTCTTTAACGACAGAAGCTATGAATACTCTGCAACCCCCACGTGTCTAAAGCGCAGGTGTTCTGCCGATAAAATTAGGCAAACAGTAGCTAGCACAGAAGGGTACAAGCATTTCTCCCATCCTATGTCCGTGACTGGAACGGAAGGCTGTGCATTTTCACGTTTTCGCATCGCAGTACTGATCCATTAAATTCCGAGAGTGCAGTCGTTATAAATTGTGTTTTTTCTAATATTTAGGCTTATACCTTTCGCCCAACTTCAGAGCGAGCCGACAGATTGGAGCTACCATAGACTTAATGAAAACAACTAGATCTGGTACTGGCGCTCGTGCAGCGTTTCCGAACTGAACAGGAAGAGAGCTGCCATTTGTAGGGCAACACTTTGTTTGCACTTAGTAAATGAAGTCAAACGTAATAGACTTCAGAGATTGAAATGACGCACCCGGGGACTCTGTATCCGTGTTAGAAAAAAGTTTGAGAATGAAATGCCTGTTTCAAAATACATGGTGGTTATCAAGTGCAGCTGTTCACAGAGGTTCATTGTGGGCTGTAACGAAACTAGGTAGACGTGCTACTGCATTAATGGGGAACTGATTTAAACTGGGAGAAAAAGGTTCAAATTTTTACCACCTGCTGCAAATCCCTCAAGTAAACTGATGGAGATGTTTCAATATGTAATGGAACAGGAACTACATGTGGTCAGAAAAGGTCAAAAAAGTGAGAAAGGCGTAATGTTATTCTATTATTAACTGCTGCTTACACAATTTGTTCAGTATGAGCACCAGAGACGTCGAGGAGATGCTGCAGATCGCCAGATTTGCACCTGGTGGCCAAAATTGGAACAAACTTTGTCCAGCTTAAATCGGTTTCGCATTAAAGCACTAGAAAACCAAGTTTCGCTGCCGTCCTCGATCCCAGCTTCGAACAACTTCACAGTTAAAATTATAAATAAAAATCATTAGCAATGGTAGTCGAATACATCCTGCGTAAGAAGTCACCCTAATTCGGCCAAAGGCCGTGTCAAAGAGGGTGGAGAAGAGGCCAAAGGTTTGGGCAATGTCGCCCATTCGGTGGGAAACTGCCCTTAAAGATAGAAAATCAACAATGATCAACAGCATGAAAAGGCAAAAGGCAATGGAAACCACTGCATTAAAGACACGTAATGTGTATCCACAGGCCATGTGTCCATGTGGCCTATAACTGAAAAAGCATCATGCTGATCTCGCCATTGGCATAAGATTCCTAACGAGTTCCCCATTCGGATCTCCAGGAGCAGTCTGCTAGGCGGAGGTGACCATGAGAAAAAGTTGAATAACCAAAGAAAGTCGGGGTGTGGAGTGTCAGAAGTTTAGAAGTAGTAGGTAAGCTAGAAAATGGAATCTAGGTATAATGGAGGTCAGTGAAGTGAAATGGAAAGAAGACAAGGATTTCTGGTCAGATAAGAATAGGATAATATCAATATCAGCAGAAAATGGTGAAACGGGGACAGGGCTCATTATGAATAGGTAAGTAGGGTAGCGAGTGTGCTACTGTGAACAGTTCACTGATAGGGTTTTTCTCATCAGAATCGACAGCAAACCAACACCGGCAACTATAGTTCAGGTATATTACAGATGTCGCAAGCCGAAGATGAAGAAGTAAAGTATGTGATGATACTGAACAAGTAATTCAGCATGTAAAGGGAGATGAAAAGGTAACAGTCATGGGTACTAGAATGCGATTGTAGGGGAAGGAGTAGAAGAAATGGTTACTAGGAATGAACTCTACAGTAAATTTCAGCTAGTAATAGTGAATATTCTGTCCAAGAATTACAAGAGGAGGAGGTATACTCCGTAGAAAGTTCAGCTGAAAAGGAACGACGACTTGTAAAAAAGACAATCACAGAAGTTGGGGAGGAAAACATAGGTATAAAGAAGGTCAACGCGAAGAAACCAAGGGTAACAGAAAAAATACTTCAGTTGACCGATGAAAGGACGAAGTACAGAAATGTTCAGGGAAATTCAGGAATACAGAAATACAAGTCACTTAGGAATGAAATAAATAGAAAGTGCAGGGAATCCAAGGCGGAATGACTGAGTGGAAAAGAGAAGAGATCGAGAAAAAAGAAACATTGTCGGAAGGACTGACTCAGCGTATAGAAAAGTCAAAACGACCTTCAGTAAAATTGAAAGCAAGGGTGGTAACATTAAGAGTGCAATGGGTATTCCACTGTTAAATGCAGAGGCGACAGCAAATAGTTGGAAAGAGTATACTAAGGCCTCTACAAAGGGGAAGACGCTTGTGATGAAATGATAGAAGAAGAAAGAGGAATCGATATAGAAGTGATAGAGAATCCAATATTCGAAACAGATTTTGAAGAACTATGAAAGATTTAAGATCAAATAAGGCAAAATGGATAGATAACACTCCATCAGAATTTCTAAAATCATTGGAGGAAGAGGCAGCAAAACGCCTATTCACATTGGCGTGCAGAATGTACGAGTCTGGTGATATTTCATCAGACTTTCGGAAAACATCATCCGCACAATTCCCAAAATCACAAAACACTACAAGTGCGAGTATTATCGCAGAATCAGCTTAAAAGCTCATACGTCCAAGTTGCTGACAAGAATTACGCACAAAAGAATGGGAACGAAAATTACGGATCTGTTAGATGACCATCAGTTTGGTGGACTAAAGAAAAATCAAGACACGTTCTTAGGATTTGTCGACCTGGAAAAAGCGTTTGACAACGTAAAATGGTGGAAGTTGTTCGAAATTGTAAGAAAAATAGGAGTAAGCTATCGGGAAAAACGAGTAATATGTAATATGTGAGGACAATAAGAATGGGAGACCAAGAACAAAGAGCTCGGATTAAAAAGGATGTAAGACAGGGTTGTAGTCCCACGCCCCTACTGTTCAAACTATACATCGGAGAAGGAATCACGGAAATAAAAGTAAGAGTTAAGTGCAGGGTTAAAACTCAGGATGACAGGATATCAATGGTAAGACTCGCTGATCACATTTCTGTCCTCAGTGAGATTGAAGAAAAATTACAAGACCTGTTGAAAGGAATGAACAATCTAATGAGTACAGAATATGGATTCAGAGTAAATCGAAGAAAGATGAAAGTATTGAGCAGTAGCAGAAATGAGAACAGCAAGAAACTTAACATCAGGATTGATGGTCACGAAACAGGTGCAGGTAAGGAATTCTACTACGTAGGCAGCAAAGTAGCCCTTGACGGACGGAGCAAGGAGGACATCTAAACCAGACTAGCACTGGCAAAAAGGGCTTTCCTGGCCATGAGAAGTCTACTAGCATCATACGACGGCCATTCGGAAAGTGAGGTCCGATCTATCGGGAAATGAAAACGACAGCCAAAATCCGATGAACCTTTGCACAGATGTGTTGGGCAGTGTCTCTACTGTGCCCGTCGATCGCATCACGTCGCTCTTTTCAGTGTTGAGCGCACAGTGAGTACGTAAAGATGCCTAGAAAGAAGTGTCTCCTGCCAAGTGTGAGGGTCTGGTGAGGGATTTCGCATGAAGCTATTCAGCCCACATTGCACGACTGTCATACGTTTCCTTCTTCATGACAATTCTTGAGTGCACTCTGCAGTGGCAATGAAGATGCTCCTGCAACATTTTCGATGAGAAGTGTTTCATTACCAACAATAAAGCTCGTAGTTGGCTCCCACTGAGTTTAGTTCCTGCTCACATAAACCTCTGGCTGTGAGGACAGTATTTTGGCACAGACAACGAGCTGTAGACCAGCTTAGAGATTTGGTGGAAAGCACAGGCAACTGCCTTCTATGACGAGGCCATTGGAAAGCTGGCACAACGTTATGACAAATGTCTAGGTCTGAGCGGCGACTATGCAGAGAAGTAGATGGGAAGATTTAGCTAACCGTTTCAAATAAAGCATTTTTGAAGGTCACAGTGGTTTCCATTTCGCGACCGATAGGACCTTGCTTTCCGAATAGCCTTCGTACATAGGCATTAATCAGAGGAAGAAATTTTTGAGAATGTAGGTTTGGAGTACGGCATTGTATGATAGTGAAACATGGACTGGGAGAAAACTAGAAAAGAAGAGAATCGAAGAGTCTGAGATGTGGCGATACAGAAGATTGTTAACAATTAGGTTGATTGTTAAGGTAAGGAATGAGGAGGTTCTGCGCAGAATCGGAAAGGATAAGAAAATATGACAACGTGGACAGGATCGAAGAATATCAAGAAAAATTTCCATGGCACTAGAAGGAGGTTAGAGAGTGGAAACTGTAGAGGAAGACAGACGGTGGAATACATCCAACAAATAACTGAGAAGATAGGTTGCAAGTGCTACTCAGAGATAAGGGCTTGTCACAGGAGAGCAATTAATGCCTTTCTTTTTGTTCAATTTGCACACATTCAGTTGTATTAAGTGAATCTTTCTCAAATGATGACTTGCACTTCACAATAATTCTGCATGACTGATTCATGGTGTTTCATATTTTGCATACTGTCCCTGTATTTATTTTTGTTCTCTCTTACCCCCTTTGTTTCCCCATTAGTGTTTAAAGATTTTGAGGATGACGTAGAAAAAGGGACGAAATCGGTTATCCAATAGAATAAAACGTGACCTACACGGGGCTTTTCTTTCAGTACGACCTCATATTTCAATTATCATTTAGATTATAATAACTGTTCAATAGATCCATTTTTTACAGTTGCTGAATGATATTATTTCCTGAGGTAACGAAAGTCCTAATGAAACGTCGTCTTAGAAAAATTAATGAATTACTGTGCTGATAAACCTCTAAGTTATTTGATTTTCAAACAGCTGAGCAAAACTGAACATACTCAGACATTTCTCTCTTTACTTATTCTGATCATCACTAAACTGACACACAATATTTTTAGCGCAACGCAATCTGACTTTCAATAATCCATACAAAAGAATGGCTCTGACTAACAAAAACCTATACCTTTCATGAATCACTTACCTCACAAAAATCTTCGTTACTCGAAATACTGCAATACAGCGAGCGCCAATACTGCCAGCTAAATAAAAGACTCTACCTGCTGAAGGCACTAACTACTGATAGGCATAGTCAGCAAATGAAAGATTTTGATAGAGAGCAAACAATGTATTTACCTTAATAGTTCAAAATGGTTCAAATGGCTCTGAGCACTATGCGACTCAACTTCTGAGGTCATCCATCAGTCGCCTAGAACTTAGAACTAATTAAACCTAACTAACCTAAGGACGTCACACACACGCCTTAATAGTGTTCAAAAGTCATAATATATATATCAGTTCATGATATCCAGTCTTACAAATTTACTCTTTCTGATGGACACACGTCCAGACTGTCTGCTCTCAAAATTTTGCCATCTCTCTCCCCACATCCACCACTACTGGCGGCTCACCTCAACTGCGCAACGCTACGCGCTGTTCACATCCAACTGCCCAACACTACAATAGCGAATATTACAACAATGCCAACCAGCCACAGACTGCACACAGCACAGCCAGTGATTTTCATACAGATAGCTACGTGGCGTTACCAGTATAAAAACCTAAAGAGCCTACTTACACTAACATCATGTCAGATCTCTTTTTGTCCGGTAGCTCGACGTGGCAAGAACTCGACATATCGCTGGAAGTCCCCTGTAGAAATAATGGGCCATGCTGTCTCAATAGCCGTCCATAATTGCGAAAGTGTCGCCGGTGCAGATTTCGTGCACGATCTGAACTGCCTATTATTGCCCAAAAATATTCGATAGGACTGAGGTCGGGTGATCTGGGTAGCCAAATCATTCGTTTGAATTGTCCAGAACATTCTTCAAACCAATCGCGGGCAACTATGGGCAGGCGACATGGCGCTTGTCACCCATAAAAATGCCATTGTTGTCTGGGAACATGAAGTCCATGAAAGGCTGTAGATAGTCTCCAAGTAGCCACACCAGAGAACCCAGTCCATTCCATGTAAACACCCCCCCCCCCCCCCCATTAGGGAGCCACCGCCAGTTTGCAAGGTACCTTGTTGACGACTTGGGTCGATGGCTTTGTTGGGTCCGCGCCACACTCGAACCCTGCCAGCTGAAATCAGAATTCATCTGACCATGCCAGGATTTTCCAGTCGTCTAGGGTCAAAACGATATGTTCATGAGCCCAGGAAAGGCGCTACAGGCGATGTCGTGCTGTTAGCAAAAAAACTCGCGTCGGTCGTCTGCTGCCACAGCCCAGTAACGCCGTATTTCGCCGCACTGTTCTAACGAATACCTTCGTCATGCGTTCTATATTGATTTCTGTCGTTATTTCACATAAGTGTTGCTTGTCCGTTAGCACTGACAATGCTACGCAAACGCCACTGCTCTTGGTCGTTAAGCGAAGGCCGTCGGCCACTGCGTTATCCGTGGTGAGAAGTAATGCCTCAAATTTGGTATTCTCGGCACTCTCTTCAACCTCAGAATACTTAATTCACTAACGATTCCCGAAATGGAATGTCCGATGTGTCTATCTCCGCGTCTAAAGTCTGTCAATTCCCGACGCTCGGCCATAAACACGTCGGAAACCTTTTCACATGAATCAGCCAAGTACAAATGACTCCTCTGTCGCTGCGATACTACCACCATCTGCATATCGCTGTCCCATCACTTTTGTCACGTCAGCGTGCAGTGTAAAAAAGTGGTCGTTTTACACGGCAGCGACCTGGCACTTATATTTTAAACGATTCGTGCAACAGTTCTGCCTTTGCTGAATGAACACGAGTGCACACCTGTTAAGTTTAGCAGGCGAGTTGGCGCCGACTGCCGTGCGCAGTGGGAAAGGTCAGTGAGGGAGCTCATCCATTATTAATACCTCCGGCTCGGTTGCGACCTTCAGCAGTGGGCGTTGAGAAACAGCTCCCCGGACTTGGCACGCACTTCATTTGTCTCCTCTGAGTGACAGCAGCCGTTTCTGCGTGCTCGCCTCGTTCATTACGCCTACTCCTGACAACCAGATGCCAAATAGTCTCATCCGGGAGAATACACTCATATTTCATAAGCAAATATTACTTAACACAACCCGCAAAATTAATAACTTGCTCGTACATGGGAAAGCAGGTTTTTCACGACACCGTTCTTGCATAATTTTTGTGCAGCGTCAAGTTTGAAGACAGGTTTGTGATCTGACCACAAGGCATCGAAGCTCGTCAACAGCATATATCTGTTACACCAAGAGTCTCTGGACACAGATTATGTGGTATCGTCCAGAGATCGTTATCGTTATGCCACACCAAAGTCGTCAACGCGATGGGTGCCATAGATATTAGCGACGGCTTGCTGCAATCCACAAGGTTGACTTTTATTTTTATTTTATTTTACACGTCTAGTTCCGTAGGACCAATTTGAGGAGCAAATCTCCAAGGTCATTAAACGTTCAGTACATAAAATTACAACATAGAAGTAATAACAGTTAAAAATAAAATGTTAATGAACCCAAAAAAAGACAAGTAAACGCAAACAACAATATAACATGGGAATCAGACTAATTTTTCAAGGAACTCCTCCACAGAATAGAAGGAGTGACCCATGAGGAAACTCTTCAGTTTAGATTTGAAAGCGCGTGGATTAGTGCTAAGATTTTTGAATTCTTGTGGTAACTTACTGAAGTTCGATGCAGCTGTATACTGCACACCTTCCCGTACAAGAATCAAGGAAGTGCAATCCAAATGCAGATGGGATTTCTGCGAGGATTAACTGAGTGAAAGCTGCCAATTCTTGGGAATAAGCTGATATTGTTAACAAGAAACGACAGTAAAGAATACACTGTATATGTCAAAATACCCAGATTAGTGAATAGGACCGACAAGAGGTTTGTGAACTTACACCACTTATTGACCGAACTTCCTTTGAGAATGGGAAGAGTTACCCCAAAATATAATACCATACGGCATAAGAGAATGGAAATAAGCAAAGTCGACTAATTTTCGTGTCGAACGATCACTTACTTCAGATACAGTTCGAACAGTATAAATGGCAGCATTAAGTCCTTGTACGAGATCCTAAACGTGGGCTTTCCACGACAGTTAACTATCTAACTGAACACCTAGAAATTTGAACTGTTCAGTTTCACTAATAGTATGTCCATTCTATGAGATAAAACGTCAGGTTTTGTTGAATTGTGTGTTAGAAAGTGTAAAAATCGGCTCTTACTGTGATTTAGCGTTAGTTTATTTTCTACAAGCCATGAACTTATGTCATTAACTGCGCTCTTTGAAACCGAGCCAATGTTGCACACAACATCCTTTACCAGCAAGCTTGTGTCATCAGCAAACAGAAATATTTTAGAATTACCTGTAATACTAGAGGGCATATGATTTATGTAAATAAGGAACAGGAGTGGCCCCAACACTGATCCCTGGGGCATCCCCCATTTGACTGTGCCCCACTCAGACCCCGCACCACAGCCATTCTCAGCACTGTGAGTAATGAACTTTTGCTGTCTGTTGTTAATGTAAGAGGTGAAACAGTTGTGAGCTAATCCCCGTATTCCGTAATAGTCCAACTTCTGGAGCAAAATTTTCTCAACACAATCAAATGCCTTAGTTAAATCAAAAAATATGCCTAGCATTCAAAACCTTTTATCTAATCCATCCATTACCTCACAGAGAAAAGAGAAAACACTATTTCCAGCCGTTAAACCACTTCTAAAGCCGAACTGTACATTGATAGCAAACTATGTGAAATAAAATGATCAAAAAATGGTTCAAATGGCTCTGAGCACTATGGGACTTAACAGTTGAGGTCATCAGTCCCCTAGAACTTAGAACTACTTAAACCTATGTGAGACCTGAGTTTCTCCTGGCGTATACAACTTTCAAATAACTTCCGGGAATTCAGCCAGGTAACACTTTCAGCGACCGCCGATATTTCGGCGGGAGAACACCCCGCCATTTTCATACTTAAACCTAACTAACCTAAGGACAGCACACACATCCATGCCCGAGGCAGGATTCGAACCTGCGACCGTAGCGTTCGCGCGGTTTCAGACTGAAGCGCCTAGAACCGATCGGTCACACCGGCCGGCTAAAATGATCAATCATCCTTATATACACAGCTTTTTCCGTAACTTCAGCAAACACTGATGGCGTAGAAATAGGTCTAAAATTGTCTACATTATCCCTTTCTCCCTTTTTATAAAGCAGCTTTACTACTGAATACTTTAATCGTTCAGGAAACTGACCATTCTTAAAAGAAAAATTACAAATATGGCTAAGTAAAGGGTTACATGTTCAGCACAGTACTTTAATATTCTGCTACGCACTCTGTCATATCGATGAGAGTTGTTAGTCTCCAGTGACCTAGTTATTGACTCCTTCTCTTATCGGTATCAGAGAGGAGTATTTCAGACATAAATCTCGGAAAGGTATTTTCCAAGGGAGTTTTATGATTCCCTGTAGAAACTAAGTTTTTATTCAATTCACCAGCAATGCTCAGAAAATGATTGTTAAATGCTGTACGTATATTTGACTTATCAGTAACAGAAATATTTTTAGTGTGAACTGACTTTATATTGTCGGCCTTGTGCTGTTCACTAGACACTTCCTACACAACTGACCATATTGTTTTAATTTTATCCTATGAATTACCTATTCTATTTATACACCACACACCCTTTGCCTTCCAAATAACATTTTTAAGCACCTTACAATACTATTTGTAGTGGGCTACTGTAGCTTGATTGTGACTACTTCTAACATTTTGATATAATTCCCACTTTGTTCTACATGATATCCTTATCCCACTACTTAGTCATCCAGGCTGCCTTTTACTGCTGTTTAGAGCATTCTAATGGAAAGCAGCTCTCAAAGAGCATGAGAAATGTATTATGATAAGCATTATACTGTATGTTTCATCTATGCTATCAAGACCATAAATATCGTGCCACTCTTGTTTCTCAACGAGGTTTAAAAAACTCTCTATTGCCATTGGATTAGCTTTCCTACATAGTTTGTAATTATATATAACAATTGCTTGAGTACAAAAGTCTTTCAGTGCTAAAATTTGTGCATCATGGTCTGAAAGGCCATTCACCCTTTTACTAACAGGATGCCCATCTAGTAATGAAGAATCAATAAAAATATTGCCCATGGCTGTGCTACTGCTCCCCTGTACCCCTGCATGGGAGGCGCTCCTGAAGAGCACACCTCTCCCCCCAGCATTGCTGCTGAGATCAACATAGTGTCGAGCATGCAAGAGCTTTGCCGCAATTCGTGACCTCAGCTACAGCAGTCAGAACCATCGTGCAGGACAGTGAGAGTTATTAAAGTTTAGATGAACCTGAATCCTCGAAAAATACCGTGGCCAGTAGATGCGCAGTCGGCAGAGCATGCCTGGGGAGAATGGTAGTGGTGAGGGTTACAGGTAGGCGCTGCAAATGGTTCAAATGGCTCTGAGCACTATGCGACTTAACTTCTAAGGTCATCAGTCCCCTTAGAACTTAGAACTACTTAAACCTAACTAACCTAAGGAGATCACACATATCCATGCCCGAGGCAGGATTCGAACCTGCGACCGTAGCGGTCGCTCGGCTCCAGACTGTAGCGCCTAGAACCGCACGGCCACTACGGCCAGGCAGGCGCTGCAGGGGAAACGTCGAGCTCTGGAGGGGAAGTGACGTTCTAAAGCGAAGCTACCATTCTTTGCGTAATTGTATTAAGTGGAGTCCCTCCACGATCACACTTGCATTGTGACCATTCAAAAAAAGTCTGTCACCTCTGCTTTGGTCAGTGTCTAGAAAGAATTCCGCTGAAAATGCTGCGATTTATTTTCACTTGGTTTGTTAACCATTTGTGACTTTCAGAGAAGCATCATGAGTGAAGAATTCTGAGTAAAAGCTACACATTTCCAACATTGTTGTTGACATGTTAAAATTTGCTTCTTTTGCCAAAACACAGCGCAGTTTACAAAATGTCACCTCACTAACATGTTGTGCAGACAACTGCAAGAGAATTCTGAGGTTTGTTAAGTTTACTTACTGAGGAAATGTACGGTTAATAGCTTATGTAAAAGCATGTCCTCGGTAGAAAGTAAATGTGTAATGTCTTCAATTAAATTGTTCCCAAACTCATAGCATTTCTCATTTCATCGGCTATCGATGGCCCTTAGAAATGAAATTCTTTCATTAAAAAAGTCTGCAGGTAATGGAATAGCATGGCTGATAATGGAGTTTTGCATCGTAAACGTATGGCATAATACTTCCCTTTTTTTGCTATCATTTGCGAAAATCTCTTTTCGATATCTCAAATCGTGTATGAAATACGAGGAACGTTGTAAATATTTCACGGTGGTTTTATCGCTGGCGCGGCGCGGTCGCAATTGAGTGTGCTATATCAGATCAGTTTTCTCGAGATTGGTGACAAATTGAGACCCCCACTCAAGTATAAAGAAAAATTTCATGTGCAGCTACATTGTGGTCACATCATTATGAATCTGACATAAAAGCTATACGCATGGCAGAAATGAAAGTTTTTCATTTAATAGTTTCCGTGAAATCGTTTGAGAAAGACTGCAGGACGAACGGCTAGATTCTGTCATCGCCGACCGGTCGAAAGGTGTCACACACTGGCGGCCTCCCCTTCTGAACAAACGAATGGACTCGCTCAGACCTTTGGACGGAAAGCAGTCATTGAGCATCGGCCACCGTATCCTGCACGGACTCTGCTCATGTAATTCTCAAACATTATACTTCAGGAGAACAATTTGTTATTTACTCCATCAAATGATGTTTTCATAGTCAATGATAGTTGTAAATTATCCAGTACCCCTGTGGCAAAGAATGTGGCAAAATTCAGTGAAGCTTTTATTCATTACTGTAATAAAGTGAATTAATATTTCATGTGTTCTAGTTTGAGGAGCCTTCTCCCAGAGCAATTAAAGAACCTGCAGCTACTGCCAGACGGCAGTAGTTTCGTCTGATCACAACAAACCGTATTATACAGCCAGCAAAATAGAATTGACCACTAGATCTCACGAAAGGTGGACCTGCCAGTCTTAAAGAAACCGAGGAGTATCGTATTGACAGAAGCAGCAACAGGAGAATGTGTCAGTCAGAAGAGCTCAGTAACTTGCAACATAGGCTAGTCGTTGAATATCACCTAAGCAACAAATCCATCACGGATATTGCAGTCCTCCCAAAGCAGCGCATATCGGCAGTTAGTGATGTGGTTGTGAAGTGGAATGCGAAGAAAATACCAGCTGCAATCAGTGCAGTTATAACAGTGACTGTGTATAGGGATTTAAAAAGAAAAGAGTACAATGGTCATGCAGTTTCCCATCAGTCAGATATTTCTGTGGTCACTATTAAGTGACAAGCCAGGTGGTATCAAGAGTGACGACACTGGATAGCGCATAACTGAGTACGAGGGTTGGGAAAAATGAATCAAGGTATACCCTGCAGCAGTCCAATGGAAGTGTTTGGGTTCAACAGATACCTTGAGAA
The DNA here is from genome assembly GCF_021461395.2 of Schistocerca americana. Classification (NCBI taxonomy): domain Eukaryota; kingdom Metazoa; phylum Arthropoda; class Insecta; order Orthoptera; family Acrididae; genus Schistocerca; species Schistocerca americana. Next base: position 189,066,961 of record NC_060120.1, read on the forward strand.
TGTTACCTGCCATCACACAAAATATGGAGGACTTGGTGTTATGGAATGTCTTTTGTGGGTAGTGTGTGGTTCCCTTAAGAAAACGCTAAATGTGGAAGGATATGAACGCATTAAACGGCTTTGTGTACTGTGTATAGTTGGGGACCAGTAAGGAGTCAATAAAAGTATCAGTGTAATAATGCAAACTATCATAATCCTACATCCATGACGCAATGGTTTGTGGACAATAACATTCCTCATATGGACTAGACTGCCCCAAAGTCCCAAATTGTACGGCATGGAATACCTTTGGCATTAGTTAGTATATTTACCTCGCTTTAGACCCCTGTGTCCAATATCACCATCTTCTCCAGTTTTGGCTTTTGAGGAAAACTAGGGTGCCATTCTACCAAAGGCGTTCTGATACCTTAGTGAAAGTGTCCCCAGCAGAGTTCAAGCCACATAAAGGTGAAAGGTTAATTTCGACTGTAGGAATCTGGATACTTTTGATCAGACAGTGTATATGTAAACCGTCAATGAAGTGAGCGATGGAGATGGGAGTGCAGCAGAATTGTGTTTGTTAGTGAAACACGGCTCACTGTAGCGTTTTGGTTGGAATGTTGTACAATGGCCACTTCTTGGGACTGGGAGTGAGCACAAGGCTGTTAAGTTTAAACTCGACAGAAGTATTTTAAGTTTGAGCCCGCCCAGTTAGCCGCACGTTCTAACGTGCTGCTTCCCGAGCGGGAAGGCATGCCCGTCCATGGCACGAATCCGACTGGTGGATTAGTGTCGAGGTCCAGTGTGCCAGCCAGCCTGTGGGTGGTTTTAAGGCGGTTTTCCTTCTACCACGACGAGTGCGGGCTGGTTCCCCCTATTCCACCTCAGTTAAACTGTGTCAGCGATTGCTGTGCAGACATCTTTTCCACGTATGCTTAGACCATAATTATTCTACCACGCAAACATTTGAGGCTACACTCGTCTGGTATGAGACGTTCCTGGGGGGAGGGTGGGGGACACACGGGGCCGAATCGCACATCTAACCTGAGTTCGGTGTGGGGCGTCGGTGGAGTGGGTGGACTGCTGTGGCCTGTTGTGGGGTTGTGTACCACTGAAACCTCTCCGTCGTTTCTAGGTCCCCAGTTTAATACATACATACATACATACATTTTCAGTTTCAGGCCGAGTGTAAAATCAACCATGCCAGGAAACTTAACAGACCCAGATTCTTCTGCCTCTCCTATGAGAAGAGCCTGCCCACGACACCAGTTGTGCTGCTAACATGGGAGGAACCAGAGCAGCAGATTCTCTGAAGCCAGTCCCAGGAGACAGGTCAACGAATTTCGGGTTGCCTCAAAAACAGTGTGAAGCAACCCATTCACAGACCAATGATTCAGTGAATCTCCCCCGCAGAGGGGATTGCCGACACATCTGAATGTGTGTGAGCATAACGAATGTGAGGTGGTCCCTAAGTGCGCCCAGAAGGGAATGGACGGAGTCTGGGGTGGGAGGCAGAGGTCAGGTCTACCAGGTAACAGTGCGCCAGTTGTCCCGACTTTTGTAAAACAGTACAACACAAAGGCGAACTTGTTGGGAGCAGACCAGCTCGGCAGGGGGTGGGGTGGGGGGTGGGGGGAGGAGAAGGGGTGTTGGTTGACTGGTCGGCCTGTGATTGAGTGGCTTCAGAGAATAGAAATGTTTTGCGGTCGCCTCCATGATGGATGAGCCCTGTTTCTGACGCCGGATCCGTGCGGTTTTAATGTCACTGTCGACGCAGTAACCCACATTGCAGCATAATCGAAAACTCTCCGTGCATAGCAGAATCATGGCACAATTTCTCTTATTGTTTCTCCCACGATTATCTGATTTCTTTGCGTTTTTATTGTTACACCTCGAGCACTGCAGTGCCTTAAGTATATGCATTTTTATCATGAGTGTTGTGTTTATAAATTTGTTTGCATACCCAGTCAAGATACTAGCTTGTTTGTGGCTACCTCTTCTCATTTTGCCGCTCTGTAATCAATTCACAGCGAAATTATTGCTGTCCAACCTTGCAAGTTGAATCGAACCGATCCTCTCTGTTCCAGAGTATTTTCGTTTCATTAATGTATGCGATCATTCTGTCAGAACAACAGTAGAATTACGTTCATCTGGTGACAGTATTTATGCTCTGATAGTAGTCATAAAGTGGTTTGAAGCCTCGGAAATTTAAAAAAAAAAAGAAATTCCACATTTTTAAATGTTTAGGTATTATTGATGGTGATCACCAGCTTGCGTGTACAGTTCACAGTGGTAATCTCACGAGATAACATTAAAAACAATATTTGTGTATTTTATTGTATTTTTTAAGAGGCGTTGCGCTTCAGCCGGCTGGCTGATATTTATGTTATGTCCTTTGTCGCTGTATTTTGTTTGTATTGTAACGACATTGCTCATTCACAACTTTGCCATTAGTGTTAGCGTGTTTGTTGAAGATATGTTACGTCCCCGTTACGTAATAAATGTGGGCAATGTAAATTGTGTGTACTTTAAAGATAGAACTGTTGTCAGGGATCACTCCATGATAATTAGGGCGATAGCACGCTTAGTAGCACAACAGATCACTAGTTATAACAAAATAGAAATGACAGATACACGAGGTTGTCAAGAAAGCCTATGGGATGAGAAAGAGTTAGCTTTGTTAACAGCACAAGGCACAGGTGAGGAGAATACCGATCCAAGGGAACTTTCTGAGGATGATAGTCACAGTCAAGTGGGCAATCTGATAGCCAAGACGAGGAACAGAGACACACTGAGGCAATCGTAAAGATACGGGACTTTAATGTAGGAAGTCCATGTGAATGGGGAACAACTAAGAATCGTGGTAGATCGCCGTCAGTGACATCGTGATGAGGCAGCATATCAGGGGCGTGCGGTGATGACTTTCTTGAATACCAAGAAATTTAAAGGGAAAAGAGAAGAAGATCACTTGAGAATAGTACAGAAAGTCACAATACGAGATATTTAGATAACACAGGTATGTTAGACATCCTTGCGTGCCTACAGCAATGAGAAATGAAATGGGAAGTAAAATTCAACAGGTCAGCTCAGAAAAGGGGAAGTAATATTCAGAAGGTCATTTCAGAAATGGGAAACAAAATTCAAAAGGTCAGCTCTGAATTGGGAAGCCAAATAAAAAAGGGGAATGATGAAGTACGCTCTGAAATGGGAAATAAAATTCAAAACGTTAATGCCGAGATTCAGTCGATAAAACATGAAACGAGGGAAGTGAAAAATGAGGTAGTGACGTTCCGAACAAAACTAGAACGAAAGATTGCGGAGGTCTGAAGAACCGCGAACGAGGCGCGATTACTAGCAAGGGACGCAGAGCGAATTGCTCTTGAAACATTAGAGAAGACAGAAAATACGACAAAGATAGGTAGGGGTGCATTAACGAAGTTGCAGTGGCGCATGAAACAAGTAGAAATAACGCAGCTGCAAAAGACAGTAATTGTTCCAAATAAGGCTTTGACCCCGGAGCTCTCACAATTTAAACAAAACGTAGCAAGCGAAATTAAGCTATTATCTCAGGAAGTCAGGTCGCAACATAGTCAAAAATCACATCTCAGAAAAGAAATAGTAAGCGATTGGGAAATAGCAGAAACCGAAAGAGCCATTTCAAATTCAGCACGATTATGTCCAAGCCCAGACGATACTAGAATGTGCTCGAATGTAAGAGTTGCTCGTCAACTACAGACTGAAAACGTATCTGCAGAGCAACGAAATATCGCTAGAGCCGTGACCCCCGCGTCAACACAGGGCACGGCTGGGTCGCAAATTGCGAATACAGAGAACAGCAATCAGACATTTCATATGCATAATTGTTACCCGATAATGCGCTGCACATGACATTTTTTCCAGTGATCAAAACGTGACAGGGAGCAGAAGAGAGGATGCCCAAGAGGAAACGTTAGCGCCAAGTGAGAATATGGTAGGCCAAGGGGGAAGAAATTCTGATGAAATTTTTGAGTTTAAGCATTTTATCTCTGTTCGAAAATTCTAGCATTACAAAGACGAGGGTAATGTTTTACACCCAAAAACTTATATTGGACAATTTGATTTATCATTACCTCATCATTGGTCTCTGATGTACGAACTGAACTTCGTTTGTTCACATATCAAGGTAACACCAGCTGAATGCATACGGAACATTTAAAAAACGTGTACTTCATGTGAATATTTTCATGACACATTTTTAAACAGATACTGGTCCGGGGAGACACAGGACAGGATCAAACAGGAAATAATGATGAGCAGAAACTTGGAGAGTTCAGGGTCGCCATATCCAAGATGCTACTCCAGGTGGGTGTCAAAATGGATGTGCGCAATGGAAAATACTGGAAGCAAAAATGAAGATTTGGCCCTGTCTGACTACCCCCTGAAGCAGGATCTCTTAATGGTGATATTATTTCCTCCTTCTTACTCTTTAACATATAAATTACAACATAAAACAAATGAATGATTAAGGGAGCTAGTAGCTACAAAATGATAAATGTTGTTTCTGCTTATACTTTTACTGTAGATTAAAACCCCTTTATATATCACATATGTTAATATAGCAATGTAAAATAGACATAGAGATACAAATGAATTTCCGAACTAATATTACTTATTAATTGCCCAAATCTGTCCTTTTTATCCATACGTGATCTAGTTTAAGTAATGCGAGATGGCTGACATCATCTAGGTACCAAATACTACTTTCAAAGATGATCTACAGTGGCGTGCAACCACAGAGGAAATAAAATTACGTGATCACAGTTATTTAGTTCTACATCCCTAATAAGCCAAAGCAGTTAGCTATATCACCACATGTCCTGCGTCCAGTGAATCGGAGTGATGGTTCTTGTACACGTTTGTGACGACGCAAGACCTCCAGCCACAAAATATAAAAAAACTCATTCAAACACTAGGACGGCAGGCGGTCCTCTGACTAGTATAATCTAATATTGTCTTCTTCTCTCTGTGCTCTACAGACGAGAAACGCGAATTCCCAGCCACAAGGACGGAATTCAGATAATGTTTCATCGTGAGTATAGACAGAAGAAGCGCTCTCAATCACCGAACGCTCAGTACTTAACGGCGACTCCCTACCTGGAGGCGAAGTCCAGAATCGTATAAGTTCGCAACAGTACAATATCTAACCGCTGATTTAACTATAAAATCTCCTGGGAGCAAAGACAGCAAGTCCGTCTGTACCAACAAAAGCTGATACTGAGCGACTGTCGAGCACAGTCGCTCAAAACGAAAGACTCCTTTCTCTCCACCGCTGGCTTCGCAGCAAAGCTCGGCTCCCCTCCCTTGTAATTGCAGAAGGCGAATCATATTCTCGAAACGACAGAATTTTCTCCCGCTCTGCAGATTCTTCGGAACGCCGACCAACCTCGCTACTATACTGGCCGGCCACTGCTCTTTTGTGCTTCAGGGCTCAGGTGCCCCGAACCATCTGTCTTAGACTACTTGCTGTGTTAGACAGCCAGGATCTCACACCAGCCATTTCCTGTCACTCAACCTGTGTTAAGCTGACCAACACCTTGAGCAGGCTTTTCCACCCAGGTCCTGAGTCACGCCTGCCGTTTCGTTTCCACTAGCGTTCCAACTTCTGCTGATATAAACAATCATTCATTACTCCGTTTTGATAATAAAGACTGTAACACGCCCGGGAGGAGAGGGGTTGGATATGCAGTGCTAATAAAGGCTAGGCTTTAGCACTCGAGACTATACAACACTGCCTAGACACAGGAACGAGGCTGGATATTTAACGACCGTGTGCCTAAACCCACGTACCTGGTCTTTCCTGCAGCGGTTGATCCGTTGCTCTCTGCACTGCCTGCTATGATGTATCCTGTAATAACTACTGTGTAGCCGGGACAGGAGCCACTCACACCAACAATACCAAGTTGATCTGGTGGAATTCGCTGTATTCTGTTAAACATTCGCACAGGGTGGGGCTGCACTGTTCACAATTAACATTATTCCAGAATGGACGTGGTCAGTATTTGTACTTCAAGTACGTGACCGTTGTGACGTGTAAAGCTGCTGTCTAAATGATGGCATCCAATGCAAAAACATGGTGCATAGAACACAAAATAATCACTGTTCAACGGATGTTGTACCAGTCGACGATTGGCGCAGTTCTTCCAACAGTACTAAACAATTGAGTAGCTTATAGCACGAGCATGTGCGTGACCGAATCGCGACGCGGATGCTCCATAAAATTTCGGGTACGATATACGAACGAGAAAGTACCTGCGCTCGTAATAGCCAGTCAAAACGATATGTGTTTCTTTCATTTAGAAATTGCAATAAGGATCACACCAGTCCACATTATTTTTCCGAAACCGTCGCGACGCGGTTGACTACTGTTCTGCCGACACGACACACGAAACCTAGAAACATCACCTTTTGGAAATTAAAAACAAAATTTATGTGGCAAACATTTTCAATTACTTCACCATAACTTATAAGATACGTGCTGCAGCCTTGGCATCAACACAACACTCCACCCACGCTCCATGAAAGCTACGCCACGACTCCCCATTGTTGCTCTGCTCTCGGCAAAGAGGCTACTATCGATAGTCAACGATACAGGTCTATGCTTACAAGACAATGCATCACTTTTCATGCAATAAGCCTTAACAACTATTTACAAGGTGTACGTGACAATGTCAGTTTTCTTTAAATATTCATATATATCAAGGGCTTATTTCAATAGTGGTACAAGTCCATTACCTCCACTTTTCTGCCTATAATATTTCTGAAATTAATGGTCCAAACAAACAGAAAAAAAGGTTCATCTCTAGCAAGAAGCCACATGCTTGAATATTTCTGGTATCTCAACTGCAGATTTTTCAGTGCTCATTTAACTTTAGGACTCTGTATCTCAAAATGAACAAAAATGGACTTGTACCACTATTGAAATAAAACCTTCATATGATGTGCAACTTAACAAATGATACCTAACTCCGATTGTAAATTACGGCAAAGTACGTAGATGAGTCCTTATAAAGTGCCAAATTATAGCCACCTTATAATCATTTCAGCTACGCACACGGACACAGTCCGTGCCTTGAGTGATTAACCGATCTCAGATGGAGACCGACAGATGGGTATTCTACAATGTATTGTGTTGTGCTAAGGCTAATATTCCACCAGCCAGAGTCCGAGCAACTGCCCACTATTAACCCCAGACATAGCCCTTGCATTGTACATGGAACAGCCTGTGTCAACTTTTGAGCTATAGATAGATGTAAACTTAACATATTAATTACATGAATTTTTCCCCTCATTACTGAATTTTATCGTACGAAAATTGAAAAATAACTAGTCATTTTGAACGTCATTTGCAAGTTCCTGCTCGATTGTAAATTGTATTCTTGGTGTAATTGTTTTTATGGTCTACTATCTAACTTGTCCTAAAAGTTGCTGAAGTTCATCTGCTACAGGGTAAAAGGTTATCAAATCTTCAACAAAAAGAAATTAGTTCAGACATGTTTTGAGCTAAGCAATTACTATATTTTCGCTTGTTTAAGGATCCGGAATCTTTATGTAGGACTGTCGAGAATAGTTTTGGTGATGTGGAAACTGCTCACCTCACATCGTTTTCAGCAGTGATCCTAATGAAGTCTAACACAAGCTGTAATGTTGACGCATAATAAAGAACATAAATATGATCAGTGTCTCCCCTACAAGGGTTGCCAGAACAGATTCGGTTAAAATTGAGCCATAATCTATTCGAATCTATGAATCCAAAGCAAGATGGTAATTAATACACCGTTCAAGTATTTGTAATTTCATTCGCGACATTTAACTGCATCATACTCACAGCTAAAATGCGAGAAATGACAAGACAGTCAAATGGCGGAGTGTTCATTTAAAAATTATTCTATGACTGTTGCTCAGAAACATCAAACTCTGTTTTCCAAAATACTTGTTGCAACTTTTTGTACGTCACACTTACCACATTTAGTCCGATAAAAGTGGTCTGAAACCGACGATCAAATTTTCATTGCTCCAATTGTCGTAACACACGAAATGAGAAACACAATTAACCGTCTATGATGGCGTATGATCGCGAGGTATGAACTAGCAATGCCCATCGAGAAGGGACTAACCTGAATCACTTGTTAGTTAATTATTTGCGTACATGTTCCATACATCATTTAAATGAGTCCTTTTATCGAAATTATGTTGAACGATTCACTTTACAGGATATGTATACACCATTAGTAGCAGTGGATGCCTACACGCTGGCCATTTACAAGTTCCTAAATTGCACATTTAACGTTAATGAAAATATTATTTTTCAGTCCTCCTGATGCAACTACACTATTTTCTTTTTTCTTTTTTTTTAGCAGGTTAGCAGTATTCAAATAAGAATTCATCTACTGAACGGAAGGAATTGTCCAGAAGAAATGATTTTAGATTCGATTAAAGACTTACTTTACTACTACTTGTCAGATATGTTGTTGGGCAAATAAAAAAAAATTGATGCATATTGAACTCTTTTCTGAGGTACTGACAGCGTCAGACGTATTTTTCTTGTAGTACTGTAGTTATAAGGGTGTTACAGCGTAGGCTGTACTGACAAATATTTGTTAAGAAAGAAATTCGGTACCTTTGATATTTGATATTTATTGATCATCTATTTTATCATATACAATGATATAGGGCTTGTCATATGTCGATACGAAAAAATATTTAAATAATAGTGTCTGTATACAAATCATACAGATAATTAAATACATAAACTCAAACAAATCATATAGATAATCAAATACATAAACCAAACAAATTCTAAGTTTGCATTATATCCAGTGACACATGGCTACGTTTAACTTAAGTAATTGGCATCCCCGAATTCATAAAACTCATGTACTCGTCAACATTTTAAAAGCCATCACTTACAAGCATTTTCTGAGGCTCATTTTTAAAATTGTACAGATTTATTACAGCACAGAATAGTAAGGAGTTGAAAATTAGAAACTTTTATTAAAACTCACTCACCTTGCTACAAGCAAAGTGCGGTTACGCCAAGGCCAGGGAAAGAACTAGGAAATATACGGTGTGTATCAAATGGATTAGCCCTCAGTACATTACAACACTGCGCCAAAACGGAGAAAGAGGGGGGTGGTGGGGGAGGACGAACTCAGCAGAAAATAGTTCTGGACAGAAACCCAACAGAAACGTGACACGCATTTTCATTATCTCGTAAGAGATGTCAAAAGAACCTGTACCAATTTCATAAGAGCAAGTATGAGAGAACCTACACAGCACCTAAGAGCCTGTTAAGCCAATGTAGCAAAATAATGAGGACACATGAGATCATTACGAACTGAGCATCACGTCATAGCCTCACGTTAGGTCCCTTTGAACACTCGAGCTCTCCAGGTCTCAAGGAATCGATCAACGGGATAGATGATGTTCACAGTAATAGCACTCGATTCCATGATTACAATACTGTAGTGAATCTATGTCCTAGATACACCACGAACAGTCGTGAACCAGCCGAAGATGTACTTGAGATGGTGAAGCTCATACTCTTCGCCACCTACCATTGCTGATGGGGAAGGTGGTTGTCTTCTGACAACACCATATCGCGGAGTGTTGAAAACACCAAACTTCAGCGCGAAAACCGGCAGCAGGGTCTCGTCCACGTGTCTGTTCAACATTTAGGCGCCTCTGTGTGCTGAAACCTACATGATCGGTAGGAAGGAGTTCGATCTACTACGCAACTTCCGACAACACTACGTCACGGTTGGTTCATCAAGGGTCAACATAGAATTCGGAGAAGGATCGAGCACACTCCAGGAGCCAATACGAGACCATTGGTGCTGGACCACAGCCGCGCCGGCAGCGCGCCTCTGCTCGGGATCACTCACTCTTAGCCTGGGTCTGCAGACGAGGAGCTGATTCGGCAGCCGTCAGCGGGAATCGAAAATGCAGCTGAATGAGGCATCGTCTACGAGGCCGATGTGGAACAATACCACTGTAAACATGGTTAATAAATAACTGAACTTAGACAATGTTTTATTAACGTCAGAGACGCTTCACAGGTATCCAACTGTTATTCCAACTTCATACAGAGGTTTCTCCGCTCGACCCCACTGTAGCTTTGACATCTTTTTAATTCTTAGGGGAAGGGCACTAAAAGGAATTTTCGGATGATGTATTACACTTTTATGATACTGGGCTACTTTTGTGTATTTCTCCATAAAAGTCATTTCAGTGTCTAATTTCATAGTCACGGTAATCACTGTTCAAAGAAAAGGACTGGGGATGGGATTTTAAAAAAGCATAGACTTCCATAGACGCATATAAACGGAGGAGTCATAGCTTTTAGTCCTAGGCCTATACAGATGGAAGAGTCATAACTTTCAGTTCTCTGAATATTTCCCAACAGGACTTCAAAGGTGCAACCCTTTTTATAATTCTTATTGTTCGTTTCTGATTAGTAACGGAGTGTTTAGCTAGACTTGAAATACCCTAAAATAAGAGACCATATCGTGTAGACTACTCTTAAATGTATAATAGGCACTCATCACTCCTTGTTCATTGCATGAAGTTCTGAGCATTCTAAATACGTAACAGAATTCACTTAACTCTTTATTGAGGTATTTTATATGTTTATCCCGTTCAAGATGCTCTGGGAAATTTCAAAACATTGAGTATTTGAAGTTCATAGTATTATCTGTTCGCCTAACGTCACTATTATATTAGGGTTTATTTCATTTTAAGTATGCCTGAAATTCATCCATACCGTTTTCTTGTCATTGACAAATACACAGTTACCTCTAAACCATCCAACTGCTTTTTCAGTTGTTATTTCTATTTTCCTTTTTTTTGTGGAAGTCATTTACCTTCTGAGCTTTAACAAAGAGACTAGTATCGGTAGCAAAAAAGAGCAGCATCAGCTTGTGTTAAACAACTTGATAAGTCATTTATGAATATCAAGAACACCAATGCTTGGGATACTCCTTGAGTAACTTTCTCGTATCTAGGAAAGTAGGATTTACCTTCATGAAGTATTTCTGCTTTCTAGTATCTATAAGTACGTTTTAAACCATATATGAGCAGTGGCACGAACGCCATAGCTGTATTATTTGTCAAGCAACATTTTATGATCAATAACATCAAATGCCGAAGATAAATATAGAAATAATGTACAGTTTAATTCATTATGATCAATGAAATTTAGAACAAGTTTTAGGAAATTATGTATAGCTGTTTCAGTCGATCTATTTTTTCTAAAATAATTTTGTTTATTGGCAAATGTTTCACGTTAGTTACAAAACAGAGTTTTTCGTACTTTATTCTTCAAAAAATTTTGAGAAACAAGACAACTTTGATAAAGATCTCTAGTTTTTTACTTCATAAGGATCACTGTGTTTTTTATATAACGGTTTTATTATTGATAGCTTAAGTTTGCTAGGGAAAGTACCAGCGCTGAAAGAAGAATTAATTATAGCAACAAGCAGAGGTACAATATATTTTCTGCGTTTTATTACTTATTCTGTAATGACATTTATACCAGAGGACAATTTATTTTTTAATTTTCTGACTGCACTCTCTACCGCTTGAACTGCTACAAGGTACGAAACCATAGTTTTGCGATTTACAGAGAGGTTATAATTACCGTTTATATGACTTTGGTTTTTTATAAGATTTTGTACTATACTTGTATAGTGGCTAATCAATATAGTGGCAATATGTAAAGGATCATTTATAGATTTCCCGCCGCTTTTAATAACAATTTTTATGTTTTTTGTTTTTCTTGCATTGCGCCATTTCCGACTTTCTTAGCACTGAAGTTATCGAGTCAAGCCGTAGCGGTAGTAAGGAACGAACCACAGTCAAAGGTAGAGCAGTCTTGTGTACTATCGTCTACTCTGTGAGAACAGCTGACACTAATTGCACCGGACAAACCGCTTGAATTTGCGCACGCAAGAGCCTGATTGGCTAACTTCAATGCTAATTAACTCGTAAATGCTGCAACGTATCGAATTGTTAATTATTTCTCGGCACAACCACAGTGCAACATTCCTACAAATACAAACTTTTTAGACTGTTTCTGACCTCATATATTGCGAAAGTGCATTTAAAATTCCTAAATCGTAGGAGAAGTATCTGCAGGAAGACTACTGGGGAACATCACATATTGTCCTTACTGCTCGCTTTTGTGCAGTCAGTACTTTATTTCAAAATGATGAGTTACACCAGAAAATTATTCTATAAACTATTACTGAGCGGTAATATGCAAAACATGTTAGAAGATTGATTCGTTTATTTCCAGAACTAACAATTATGCGTCCGATAGCCGTAAAATATGAGGGAAAACTTCAGTTATTCAAAGAAGTAGACAAGGGAGGGATTACAAGATGATAAAAAATTATGACTTTCTAGGAAATGATGTCCAGTCACGAAAACTGGCAACGACCAGGAGGACGGAGTGCTGACCACATGACCCTCCGTATCCGCATCCGGTGACGCCTAAGGGCTGAGAATGACACGACGGTCGGTCGGTACATTGGGCCTGCAAAGCCTGTTCGGACCGTGTTTGCTCTTTTTGTAGGCAATGATATGTGTAGTGTTTGGTATAATTTCATTCAGAAAGATTATGAGATTGTTTTCATTGCATTCTGTTTTTACGAAGTTGTTTAAGTATCGATTTTTTCAAGGTTTTTTATGAGTTTATAGTATTCAGAAAGTGTGCAATTCAAGACTATGCCATCAACAGAAGACCTAACAGATCCACCTCGGTACTGAAGGAATTAGTCCACCAATATACCATCAAATTGTAATAAAAATAGAAATTGTATCACAAATGTCGTCAAACTGTTTTCAGTGATGCACATATGGGTGCACACGTAGATATGTGCTGGAAAATTTTAGCGACGCTGTTGTTTACTTCTAGATATTGTTTCCTGGCGAACTCCCGGCGGGAAAAGACCTTTCCTTCAGAGAAAGTGCACCATGGCCGGCTGCTCTTCTGACGCCCATCCTTCCAGAACGGTGACCGATTTGGCGAGGCCGCGATCGGTCCTTTTGATGCGTAATGTCGCTCAGTGGGTCAGAAGCTGCTGACCCTGAATATAATTTCCGCTACAACGAGAACGATTTATTAAATTCGCTTAATGGATAGACATCTAATTGGCATCGTATATTGAAAAAGCGTACGTGCCCGTGTGTAAGGCAGGCGTGTCGCGATATACGGCATAGTAACAACCATACTAAGAAACGTCTAGGAAAGCATGGTTCATCTGTAAAGGAGACCGCAACAGACGATAGTGCGACCTCTTCTTGAGTGCTGCTCGACTGTTCGGAATCTGTATCAGGTAGCATTAAAGGAAGACAATGAAGCAGTTCAGAGGTGTGTGTTGCTAGATTTATTACCGGTGGGTTCGAACAACACGCAAAAGTGTTACGGAGATGCACCGGGAACTCAAATGGGAATTCCTGGAAGGAAGGCCACGTTCTTTTCGAGAAACACTATTGAGAAAATTCCGAGAAACGTCATTTGAAATTGACTGCCAAACGATTCTACCGCCGCCAACATATATTGCGTGTAAGAAACACGAACGTAAGATACGAGACATTAGGACTCATACCGAAGCAGACAGTCTAGCAGTGGTACAGGGTGCCCTCCGTCATGCACTGTTCGGTGGCATGTGGAATATCTTTGTAGATGTAGATGTGCATGTACATGTACAACGAAGAGGCATTGTCTGCATTGGACGCACACGCCGTTCAAAATTAACGTAAACACAAAGGATTGACATTATTTGTTGTCTTACTAATTTAACTTACCAATGAGAGCTTCTTCAGATCTGTGTGTCGAAATTAAAGCATGTAACACAAGACACAGGACACACGTCAGTTTACAAAAGCGTCCAAATACCAGTTTTTTATTACTGTACAATAGGGATTTAGCCAGTGTCGAAAGCGTCCATTAAACCCACCATACACAACGAGTCTGTCACTTTTCAGCCGAGAGTATGCTGTTCTGATAGATTTAAACTGTACACCGTACCGAGTAAAAAAGGATAATGAAGTTTAGCATGTGGACGAAGTGGTCGTTAGAGTCAAAGGTCCTTATCTATTTGGAGGAGAACAGAGAAAAAAATCAGTCGTATCTGTTTCAAAAGAATGACGTTTATAGATTTAGGGAAACCACAAGAAACTTAATCTGGATTCGAACACCACTCCTTCCGAAAACGAATTCAGTGCCCCAACCATTTTCCCACTTCGCTCAATTACAGTGTTGTGATGTATTCGAGTAAGCCTGGTGTGGCAAAGTACCCAATCAAAACGACTCTAGAACTGCGCACTTACGAAAATGAGGCTCCATTTGAGTACGAGGCTTTTGTGGTGTTCGCTAAGTGCTGGAACGTTCGACTGGATTTAATATAGCGAATACCGAATTTATTTTAAATTGGCTTAATTTAACAGTAAGAAAAATAATTATAATGTTCTTAAGATAAATTAAATTTTCGAGATATTAGAACTCACACATACTAAAAATATATTACACAAAATTTGCCAACGGAGTTAGGAATTTTTAATGAAATATTATACAATTTTTGCACTTCACTTGAAGTCAAAAACAAGGCTGTGCAAACTTGAAAAATTGGACTACAACATATTCAGTGTGCAGAACAAATAAAAAGATCTTTTTGGACAAGTAGTTTAAATCTCTGTGTGGTCAGTGGCGAGTCTGTCAATTAAATTCTCAGGATATATTCAGTTAAAGTCGATGTTGTTGTTCAAGATGGGAATACAGCGCGGTAATAAGTGCACAGGTTCGTATGCATAAAAGTCTAGTATAAATAAAATTATTAGAAACGTATATTTTTCAGAAAGTACAATTCTGGACTGCCCTGTCCGCAAACTGAATGTACTTATGGACGGTGAGGCGCACGATGTCCACACGTTACAAGTCCTACACTCTGATGGTTGCTGTCGCTGGAGAAAGAATCTTCACAACCACAGCCTGTTACCTGACAAGCTAAAGTAGGCCATACAATTCACATTTTCGTGGATTATAATGAATGTATATACTAATTATATATTCCTGGTACTTAATTTAAAAAAAGATACTACAAAAAGTTAATAACACAATTACTTCTACCACTACAGAACTGGAATAGAACTCCCAAACCAAATATCCAACTACTAACACTACTGTTAGTATTACAGAATCTGTTTTGTTTCAGTTCACTTATACTGGCGCATTTAAACTGTAGATGGTTGTTTCCGCTCCTGGCTCCGCCCTCATGCAACTCGATCAACAGCCACTGATCACTGGATTCCTTCGGGGGCTGGGGGAGGGGGTGGGGGGAGATGGGGGGGAGGGGAAGTGTAGCACGTCAGCAGCATTTCCGCTATAACAAACGATTCCTCGTTTCACTTCTACGTTTTACAATTCACACTTCCGTGGTCACTAGCACCAACGCACTGTACATTCTTGAGAACCCAGTGTTTCCTGTTGTCCAGCCGGGATGGCAGCATGCTGAGGCGTGGTACAATGCCTCGAGAAATGTTCCTTGGCCTTCCTGGATACTGCGGCTGCAGTGTCGTCCAAATGCACCACGTCGACTCGCTCCTCTGTGCTGCCTTGGGATCCAAGATCCTTAATACCTGACGCCCATTAATCGACGTGTCTTCGTAGAGCGCGCAGTCCCACGTCGTGAGTGCCCACACAGCTGTAAGTGCAATTATCATTTATCTGCTTCTTAATTTTGTACAGATACGTAACGTACGAGAAGAGATCAGTGACATAATGTATCAGTCCACTCGACGGGTAAGGAATCTCTTTATTAGTCTCTCCCTGATGTTACAGTGAAATTCACGTTCTCCTACCTGTGCCTAAAGTGCCCCAGTCATTTTGCCGCAGTTATAATGTACGACCCGTTTTTAACTTTTTCTTACTGGTCTCAGTTCCAAATGTCCTCCGTACCTCTATTTGATTGCCCTTTTCCTAATTTCCGAGTCCAATGGGCATATTTCTGAAATTTTTAAGAATGATTCACTTGGGGCAGTGCAGTAGGCACCAGTTAATCTTACAATTAACAATATTCCTCGCTGAACTATTCTCACTAATGAGGCTGCCTTCACAAGCTGTAATCTATGAGCCCAAACGCTTGCACCATATCCTAAGACTAATGCTAATATAGACTTTCAGTATGCTCTGACTATTTTCAAAGGAAGCCGAAATAGCGTATCTGTAACGGTTATAATTTCGTTCATCGCGTTTGTACCTTTCCCTGCCTCCTCCATATGATACGCAATGTTACGACGTCCATCCAAGAGTGGCCCTAGATGTATCGTTACTTCGCTTCTACTTGTCACATCAGTTTTTTTTTATCGCAGGGTTTCTTGCTGGGTTCCCCTTCAGCAGAAGGTACGTAGTTTTGTGAGGTGCTAATGACAATTTGACATATCGACACCATCCTTGAAGTTCAAGGAGCGCTGCATTACCTTTGTCTATAATTCTTCTGGAGCCACCACTTACAAGGAACTGCATGTCATGTGCAAATGCTAGCAATCCTCTTACTTTACTGCTATCATGTAACTTCTGTAGCACGGACTCCATGCTACATTCCAAAACTATGGCCCACACACTGAACCCTGAGAGCAGCCCTTTGTCTTCGTAATTCCCTTTCCCGGGCATATTGAAGGAGCATCTCTCTCGCGGCAATAGTTTCTCAGGAGTTGTACAGCGCCTCTGGACACTCCGGCTCCCTAGGGCGAGTCAGTTTATCATCTGGCATGACTGCAGGTACAGTACTACCTATTTTCGCCGCGGCGTTAGGAGGGGGAAGGGGATGGCGAGCCCATCGCCCCAACTGCCTTTTCCGCTCCCCGCCACCCGGGAAAGAAAAGTAATCAATAAGACAGCACACCGACTGGACTTCGGGCCGTCCTGGAAGGAATGAAACGAGGAAAAATCGCCGCTCCTACTAGGGGCTAAATCTGGGACCTCCAGGTATATCTGTTAAATCACATACTATCAACAAATGTGTGCATATTACTTCATTTTGCCTCTCAGCAGCAAAGAACTGTACAATAGCCAGGTAGGTGATTTTTACCGATCGTAGCTTCCACGTCGATGGCCAGCCTTGTCCTTAGCAGTGAAATCACCGTATATAAAAGGTGGTGGAGGAGTAGCTATACTGCGCCAGCGCTTTCGCCAGCGCTCTTCACACTATGTGTTGAGCACAATTGGAGGTACTGCTATTGGTGACAGAACAGTGTACTGAACATCATATCATTATTTACCTCATATGCAGACGAATAATTATAGCTATTACGAGTACTATGTTTATCAGTTGGCTACTATCTCCAAATATCTGTTGGAAGAGCAAGGCATTAATGATCAATTCCTCCTCGGCTGCAGGTCAGTTGTTGAAGTGTGGATGTTTAGTCTATATTGCATGCTTAGTCCGCTTAGTGCTGCAGGTACAGCCATGCAGAAAACATCAGGTAGTAAAGTTGGTGATGTTTGCGGGAAGACTGTTCGACATAAAAAGCAACCGACACACTGACGTGTGTATGTATTTAACAATTACATATAAAAATATCTCCTCTTACACACTTATTTTTGAGCAATCAGTCTTCAGACTGTTTTGGCACAGCCCACCACGAACTCCTCTCCTATGCCTGCCTCATCATCTCAGAGTAACACTTGCAACCTACCTCCTTAGTTATTTGTTGGATGTATTCCAATCTCTGTCTTCCTCTAAAGTTTTTAATATCTACATCCCCCTCTGTCTTCCATATATCACTTGCTCCGCCGATTCTGCACAGAACCTTCCATTCCTTACCTTATCAGCCACCTAATTTTCAACATTTTTCTGTAGCACCACATCTCAAATGCTTCGATTCTCTTCTGTACGGGTTTCCCCATAGTCCACGTTTAACCACCGACCAATGCTATGCTCCAAATGCACGTTCTCAACAACTTCTTCCTCTAACTAAGGACTATGTTTGGTACTAACTGACTTCTCTTGGCCAGGAATGCCCTTTTTGCCAGTGCTAGCCTGCTTCTTATGTCATTCTTGCACCTTCTGTCATGGGTTATTTTTCTGCCAAGATAGCAGAATTCCTTGACTTTGCTACTTCGCGATCCCCAATCCTGATGTAAAGTTTCTTGCTGTTCTCATTTCTGCTACTTCTCATTATTTTCGTTTTTCTTCAATTTACTCTCAATCCGTGTTCTGTACCAATTAGACTGTTCATTCCGTTCAACAGATTCTGTAATTCTTATTTACTTTCATTGAGATGAGAAATGTCACCAGCGAATCTCATCATTGATATCCTTTCACGCTGAACTTTAATCCCGCACTTGAGTCTTTGTTTTATTTCCGTCTTTGCTTCTTAGATGTACAGATAAAACAGTGAAACTTCCCCTTTGAACAATTCTACATGACTGTGCTTAACCTGACACACAATATTTTGTTAGCGCAACGCAATCTGACTTTCAAAATTCCCTACAAAAGAATGGCCCTGACTAACATTAAACTATACCTTTCACAAATCACTTACCTCACAAAAATCTTCGCTGCTCAAGCTACTGCAATACAGCGAGCGCCACTACTGCCAGCTAAATAAAAGATTCAAACTATGGAAGGCACTAACTACTGATAGGGATAGTTAGCAAATGAAAGATATTAATAGAGAACAAACAATGTATTTACCTTGATATCATCATATATAAATATAGCAGTTCATGAAAAATTACAAAACTCCGCCATCTCTCTCCCCACAACCACCACTGCTGGCGGCTCACCTCCAACTGCGCAACGCTACGCGCTGTTCACAGCCAGCTGCCTAACACTACAATGGCAGACAACAATGCAAACTAGCCACAGACTGCACACAGCACAGCCAGTGATTTTCATACAGAGGTGGCGTTACCAATAAAAAAAACCTAAACAGCCTACTTACATAGAGAAAACATAAACAGCCTACTTACATAGCCCCCATGCTCCCCACAAAAATTTTTACAAATTGGATTGGGCAGTGGCCAATACAGATTTGAAAAAATTTTTCATAATTACAATAACAAAGATATCAAATGCACACACTTATTGATACAACGTTGGTCAAAAGCTAAAATTTTGTCACAGTCCATAAAGACAGTCCTGATCATTCATTACGGTAAAATATAGTGTTTTTCTCAAAGTCTGAGCAGTAGAAGAAAATGCACACGGAAGTAGTGGATTTCCATGCAGTCTTGAAGAAGTAGTGTTGTCCTTCCAACGGAAAGACAGTCCTGACTCTTGACATGCATACAGGTAATGGGCCACAACAGAGCAAACCCACAGCAGAGTCAGTCGTAGTTTGGAAGAATATTGGTAGGTAGGTCATCACAGAGCAGACCCACTAGAGTCCTGGTAGAGATTGTGGTATTGGTGGGCCACCAGAGGTGCAGACCCACTGTAGTCCTTGTAGAGATGGCCAGCAGCCATCTGTTGCGATTCTGCAGGTGCACATTCACCATCGAAGAGTCTTGCGGAGAATATAGCAAGTCCATAAACCATCACTTGTGCACTCACAAAGTTTTTGGAATTGTCCTTAGAACCAGCAATGCTGTTATCCAGTCCTTTGCTGAATTAGTAACACATGTGCAAACACGAACAGTCCCAACTTCTCACATATTGTCCATATACTATGACCAACAGAAACGTGTGCAGTGAAATGTAACTAACAAGTTAATAATATCATGAACTGGTGACAATTACAATTTTATAACATAAGAATACAATTACAAAGGTACAAAATACATCATTAAAGAACATAATAGTACAGATAACATTTGTAGTAATATGGGCTTTACAAAAGAATCGAAATAACATATACATCAGTGTTACAGGAATTATGACATGAGTACATACATAAAAGATCAGAGTAACTTTCGAAACATCAACTTCACACATGAGCATTAAACAGAACAGAATTAATAATATCTAACATCTTTACAAAGTAAATAACATATTATTAATGCCAATTATATTCGAGGGTAACAGTATTCCTCATCATAGTGAATGTAGCTTAATATTAAAAGAAGAAAAAATTCTATGAAACTACAGAGAGACAGGAAGAAAACAAATACACAAGGGTACACAAACACATAGTGGGATAACACCGATAGGAAAGGACAGGGTTCGTTTCCAGTGTAACATTTGGTACTGCAGTCCAACCCAAAACTTCATATATCTTTCCTCTTATTTCATCCTTTGTTTCCACCAAAAAAATTCTATCTAAGCATGCTTTCTGTGTTTATATGTTCACACATTTCTTACCTCATTTTTATTTTCCATTATCTTACCTCATCATTTATTTCCAAGAAAATCGTACCTAAAATACTTTTTTTTTTTTTTTTTGCCAAACCATTTTCTTATAGCGTCTAAATGCATTTCTTCCAATTCATCATAGTTAGTTTCTTATATAGTCTACCCCCTCTTAAGCTAACTTAAATCTACTGAGCTCAGATGCTAAACTAAGGGACGAGGCAATGCAGCATCACATAAAACAATTAACACAAGCAGCAATGACAAAAAATACAGATTGGCAAAGCTAGCAGCAGCAATTGTAATAACTTATACCAAAACATGACATAGCTCAAGCAGAAAAAATATTACACTAAAATGGCCATGTCTAATACCTATGTCACATCTTAACATTAGAGTGATGCATCACAATTTATTCTACAAAAGAAATTACCAAGTACTTGAAAAGAAAATTATGTGTTACTGTTATTAGTCCCTTCTTATTGTTCTTTCCTTTCCAAGTGCTCCTTTTTTAAAGAATGTGGATCATAAAATAATTATTTAATAGATCTGTTGACAGAAAGTGTTCACATTAGCAAATGCATTTCATTTTATAAAAGCAATGCTCCAACACAGCTGGAAACCAGATATCAAATGAAATAAGCAATTACGCAAACCAAAGCATAAAAACATCATTCAATAGCTATGTGGCATTTCGTAAGTCAGTAGCTCTCAATTCTCGTAGAAAGACACTTGTCATTATCAGGTTTGCAGATGTAAGAATATTTCCAAGGATAATGGCCTCCCCTTTTTTTTTTGTTCTACCTGTGCCACTGTAAGGCTAATGGCTTTTTTTCGGGCGGCTGTCGCCCAGGTGGGTGCCCGCGACGCATTACGTGCAGGTGGCCACTTAACTTTCTTACGGAAATGTTTACGACAGCAGTTTCCGCTACAGTGACAGTCTCACATAAAAATATTTCACAGGTCAAGAATTAGCGTTGCAAATCTGTAGAAACAAAATCCTATAACTATAAGTGTCCAAAAAAAATATTCGTCAGCATTGTGATACAGTCACACATTTCATAACTCTTAAAGTACGTTTCTTGGTTTCCAACATCCTGTTTCACAAGTCAAGAGTCCCTACCCACTATTCATTACTCCTTACCTTATTACACATATACGTATCCATCGACACTCGTCAATATTTCGTCATTATAAATATGAAGCATAATCAAATAACTCATATAGCCTCAGCCTATTAATCATAAACATACCTCAGCAGCATAATACACATCGTCGTCGTAAAAATAACATCACAACACCTCAGTCAAATCTCAAAATCGTCGTAGCTTCCTCCAATAATTAAAAAAATTCTCTGCTCATGTCAAAAGTGTCAGCAGCCTCAAACGTACTTTAAAAATCATGATCTCATACCAAATACATCATTCAAAGCTCTCATAGTATCACAATGGTTCCGAAAAAATATGAACAGTTTACAAAGTACAGACAAAATACAGTTTCATAAGTGTGAAGTTACCCAACTGTGTATTGCGTAAACATCTGTCACTGATGTAATAAAAAAGTTTATCTCTCAGTTACATGATCAGATAGCTGTGTAATTTGTGTGTTGGAGAAATATGGTACCGATGTGTAAAGTTGTATAAGCAAATACCATATTAGCTAGGGTTCCTTGTGGTTGCCACACACATGGTACACAAAGTAAGCGTGTACCCCCCTGAGGATTAATGTAATTATACCCTCAGGTGTTACAGATTACACCAATGGAATGAAATATATCACGGAAAACTTTCTTTGTAATTCAAAAATCTTTAAAAATAAATGTTTTAAGTACAAAATTAATCACTGAAATGCGTGTCCTGTAGCGCTAAATGTGCATCTTGTTGTAAGATAATCTCTGTGGAAGTGTCGTAGTAATTTTCCTCCGAAAGCTAAGTTCTGCAGAAGTCAATGTACTTACCTCATGATAAACAAAAGTGAAATGCTTTATGTATAGATATCTTAGTTATTGCGCTTATTGCCATGATGAAGAAAGTACTGTGCTGTAACGTATTGTTGTGCTATGGAAAAGGCAATCTCATTGTAGCTATACCACGAAAGTTACTACTAAAACATGTTTTACTTTGCAGAATAAAACAGAAAAACTGTGCAGAAATAAAACAGAAACACTACAAAAGCAACATTGTAAATTGTCACTCATTAGAAGCGTCGTGATAAAACCGTGTAGTTGTCACTTAAACTAACCACTGTGTCGTCTGGTATCTCACAGAAAGTACATTAAACCAAGAAAGTATTTTCAAGTAAACCAAAATGTTGCATTAAGATCTCATTAGCAGTACCAGTATGTGTCCTAAGTATGTAAGCCTGATAGTCGTTACGTAATCGTGCAACTAACAAGCAAGAATGTACAAATACAACACTGTGTCGTCTGTTCACAATAACAATGCATTCGTAATTTCTGTTTAAAAATGTTCCCTAGGTTATAGACGGGATATTTAACTTCAAACATTGTTGCATGTTAACAGTTTCTTAAGTCTGACAAAGCATACTAGAAATGTGAAGTGAAAAGTTGTGAAATCTGGTGTAAACCTTTACTCTTCATAGTACTCAGAGTTTGAACTTGAATGCAATTGTCATGCGGTATACGTCGGTAAAGAATACCGGAATTTTTCTCAAGGTTAGCGTCTATGTTATTTTTCTCTGAGCCAGCCGGCGCACGTGGGTGCCTGCGGCGTGAGTCATTGTCTGTCTCTTTGTTGGCGCGCGTTGTTATTGGGATTTGGAGACCTAACTTCTACAAATTCACCTCCTCGAGAGGGCACTGCTCTGTTTGAATCCCACCAGATCTGATGCAATTCAGGTCTGTCGTTACGATCACATCGTCTGTCGTCATGTTGGTAGTTCCTGTAGTTTCTTTCTTGTCGGTTAAGTGGTGGAGAATTTCTCCCTGAATCGTAACTGCGCGCTGAACTGTTGCATCTGAAGTTATTCTGTCTCCCTTGATAATAATTATTTTGGTTCCCATATTGTCTGTTTCTCTGATTGTCTCTGTGATAGTCACTACCGCGGAGAGGTGATCTTTCCCTGTAATTATTACTACTCTGCCAACGGTTGTCGTACAGGTGGTGTCTATTTTGGTCACGATTTGCGTTGTAAGAATAGACCAGTCATGTCCGGTTATTGTTTCCGTCGTCACGGAATTGTGACGGATGTGACCTGTAATTGTTGTGTCCTTGTTTTCGCGTTCCGCGATTATCAGTGTCAATTTCTAGTTCTTGTAACAGTCCCTGAAAAGCTTCAATGTCGTCTTTGCAACGTCCTGCTAAAATAATATGCCGTAAATGTTCAGGTAATTTGATTAAGCAAATGCGGATGAGTTCTGAGGGGCTGTATAGGTTTGACAGGTACTGATTCTTGTGCAACATGTCTTCAAAATATTTCACAAGACTGGAGAATTCAGATTGTTCGAAATGTTTCATCATTATGATACCATGTTTTACTCGGTCTTGTGTGGCTTGAGACCAATATGCTGAGAGGAAGGCATGGTAAAATTCTCCTTCACTGTGGCAATCGTGAATGACCGATCACATTCTTACAGCTGGTTCATTCTCTAAGTAGCCACACATAAATTCTAATCTGTGTTCCAACGACCAGTTGGGAGGAAAACAATGAGAGAATTGATGGAGCCATGCTTGTGGATGAATGTCGTTGCCAGAATTCTTAAATGTTTTGAATTTACGTGTAGTAATGAACAGCTTATAGTCAAAATCATCATGTCGGCGAGTCGCATATCGGTCATTGTTAGGTCGTGTCGGCCGTTCCATCTCAAAATTCGGTGCACATTGCCAATTTCTTTCATAACTTCCGAAATGCCCTGTGTTATTATTTTGCGGCTTTCCGTGTTTCTAAGTCCCTCTTCCCGTGTTGGGGCACGAGTATCCTCTGAAATACGTAATTCTTGTATTAACTGTGTCAGCTGATCTTGTACTTCCCGGATTTCTCTTTGGTGTTGCGTATTAATCTGATTCTGATTTTGTTTGAATTTCCTAATTTGTTCGCACTCTTCAGTGTCAGTGAAGGCTACAGGTCTTGTGTCATTCAGATCATCATCTACCTTTGTAGATAAGTTAGTGACCTGATCCGAAAGTTCGGCTACTTTCTCCGATAGTGAACACATTTCCTCAGTGTGTTTTTCTGAACCAAGTTTCAGAGTGTCCATTTGTGTTGAAATCGAAT
Organism: Schistocerca americana; assembly: GCF_021461395.2. NCBI lineage: Eukaryota > Metazoa > Arthropoda > Insecta > Orthoptera > Acrididae > Schistocerca > Schistocerca americana. The sequence goes on from NC_060120.1 coordinate 189,091,503, forward strand.
CTACTGTGTCCTTTAAGTTTTCCTGAGTTATTGCAAGTTGCGTAACCGAATCGGTAGATGCAACTGAGTCAATTTTAGCCCACAAGGTCTCATGATTTTCATGAACAATGGCTTGCAGTTCTTTTATGGCTGCTTCGTGATTCTGTAATGCATTTTCATGCCGCGAAAAAATTGGTTGAAAATGCTCACAAATTTGTGTTTTTACGTCATTACAGACTTTTTGACATTTCGATTCAATGTTATGTAACTCAGTAGTTAAATCTTCACGTGTTTGTTCAAGCGTGGTGTGAAGATTTTGTTCCATTGTGTCTAACTTTTTAAGATTCTGCTGTGTTTGTCTCTGATTTTGTTCCATTGTGTGTAACTGTTGCTGTGTTTGTTTCTGATTTTGTTCAAGCGTTGTGTCTAACTTTTGTAGCCTTTGTCCCATTTGTTCCATTAACTGTAATAACAATGCACTGGTGTCTGAAACATGTTCCTCAGTGCTTTTCGGCAGTGAATTTGCACCGGCAACATTCACATTTTGACAAGCGGAAAACGTGTCTTGACTCATTTGAGAAAACGGTGAGGACGCAAAACCTGAATCTACAGTGTTTGCAAAATTGTGTCCTATCATTTCGGATTCCTGAGGCGAGCTGTTGCCGACCGATCGATCGATAATGCTTCCCTCTTCACTAATTGTTTCACTGTCCACGCCATTGTTTGCCGCCCGCTCCATTTCCCTATGCACAATTATCAAATTACTACTTTGAACATCAGTTAATTCATTACTCGGTGGCGCTAACACACTGCTTTCATTTTCACTGTCATTTCTCAATTTACTTTGGAGCCTAGTATTACGTTTTTCACACGCCATTATTGTTACAGTATTTCACACGACAACACAGAAAAACACAATTTGAAGAGCAAAAATAAAATAACATAGCAATGGAAATAATGTCTACTTAATTGCCAGCGCAGCTGCGAAATACTTGGTGCAAATCTACATGCATGCCACAACTGTTTTACTGTACAACAATGAAAGACTGCAACTACAAAGGAGATTCTCTCTACAGTTACGCGCTAGCAATAAACAATAGCTACACTAATTACACAAACTACAAGAAAAATCAGAAGATTCCAGTGAGGTATCCTAGGCTAAGGGTCGACATATGAAACGTCCCCTTTGAACATTTATACATACGACTGTGCTTAAACTGATACACAATAATTTTTTTTTTTAGCGCAACGCAATCTGACTTTCAAAATTCCCTACAAAAGAATGGCCCTGACTAACATTAAACTATACCTTTCACAAATCACTTACCTCACAAAAATCTTCGCTGCTCAAGCTACTGCAATACAGCGAGCGCCACTACTGCCAGCTAAATAAAAGATTCAAACTATGGAAGGCACTAACTACTGATAGGGATAGTTAGCAAATGAAAGATATTAATAGAGAACAAACAATGTATTTACCTTGATATCATCATATATAAATATAGCAGTTCATGAAAAATTACAAAACTCCGCCATCTCTCTCCCCACATCCACCACTGCTGGCGGCTCACCTCCAACTGCGCAACGCTACGCGCTGTTCACAGCCAGCTGCCTAACACTACAATGGCAGACAACAATGCAAACTAGCCACAGACTGCACACAGCACAGCCAGTGATTTTCATACAGAGGTGGCGTTACCAATAAAAAAAACCTAAACAGCCTACTTACATAGAGAAAACATAAACAGCCTACTTACAACAGTAGGCGCCAAGAACAACGTCCCTGTCTTACAACCTATTTTAATCGGAGCACTTAGTTCTTGGTCTCCCACTATTGTTGTTGTTGTACATATTATACAGGGTGTTTATAAATTAAAATCGGGGTTTTAACGCTTTATAATATTTATTACGTTAAACTTACAGTTTTAAATGATATGTCAAATGAAAGAGCAACTAAAACAGTTTTACCAAGAACCTTGCAAATGTTCAATGTGAGTACCATTTGTGACACGGCACACATCAAGTCTATAGCCTAGAGCTGGATAGGCCGCAAGGGGCCCAATGACAGGGCTTGCTATCCATGGCCTCCACGTTCACCCGACCTAACGCCATGCGATTTTTTCCTTTGGGGCTTCACCAAGGATCGTGTGTACGTGCCTCCACTACCAGCAGACCTCCCTGAATTAAGAAACCTGATTGAAGCAGCTGTTGCTACAATCACTGAAGACACACTTATCAACGTTTGGGAAGAACTCGGCTATAGACTTGATGTGTGCCGTGTGACAAATGGTGCTCACACTGAACACTTGTAAGGTTCTTGGTAAAACTGTTTGAGTTGCTCTTTCATTTGACATATCATTTATAACTGCAAGTTTAATATAACAAATATTGTAAAGTTTTAAAACCCTGATATTCATTTATAAACACTCTGGACACAACCCGTTTTTCCCGAGAGCTTATTCCTTTTTTCTCACTGTTTCGAACAACTACCATTTCACGTTGTCGAACGCTCTTTCCAGGTCGACATATCCTATTAAAGTGTGTTGATTTCTGTTCAGGCTTGCTTCCATTGTCAACTGTCAGAACTGCCTCTCTGGTGCCTTCACCTCCCCTAAATCCACACTGATCATCATATAGCAGATCTTCTCTAGATTATTCTTGTTAGCATCCTAGATGCATGAGCTGTAAAGCTCATTGTGCGGTAAATCTCGCACTCGTCGGCTCTTCCTATCTTAGGAATTGTGTGAATAATGTTTCTCCGAAAGACTGATGGTACTAAGTGTAGAATGAAATTCCGATGGAATGTTATGTACCCTTTCTGCGTCATTCGATCTTGAGTCCTACAAAGCTCTTTTAGATTTTGACCCTAATACTAGATCCCCTGCCTCTTCCTTGTCGACTCGTTTTTCTTTTGTTACCACGTCATAACTAAAGTCCTCCCCTACAGAGGCATTCAATGTACTCTCTCCTCTGCATTTAACAGTGGAATTCCCAATTCACTCTTAATGTTGCCGACCATCGAAGGTTGTTTGACTTTTCTATATGCTGAGTCAGTCCCTCCGACAATCATTTCTTTTTAGATTTCTTCAAATTTTTCATGCAGCCATTTCGCTTTAACTTCCCTGCACTTTCCGTTTACTTCATTCCCAAGAGACTTGTATCTCTGTATTACTGGATTTCTCTTAATATTTTTGTACTTCCTTCTTTCGCCGATCAGCTGAAGTATTTCTTCTGTTACCCACGGCTTTCTCGTAGTTACCTTCCTTGTACCTCCATATTTCATTCCAACTTCCGTGACTAACCGTTTTAGAGATGCCCATTCCTCTTCAATTGAACTGCCTGCTGAGCTATTCCTTACCGCAGTATCTATTGCTTCAGAGAACTTCAGGCGTCTCTCTTCACTCCTTAGTACTTCCGTACCCCATTTCTTTGCGCATTATGTCGTCCTGACTAGCCTCAAACTTCAGCCTACTCTTCATCACTACTAAATTTTGATCTGAGTCTATATCTGCTCCTGTGTACATCTTACAATCCAGCATCTGATTTCAGAATCTCTGCCTGACCATGATGTAATATACCTGAAATGTCCTTGTATCTCTTGGCCTCTTCCACGTATGCCTCCTCCTCTTGTGATACATGAACAGAGTATTAGCTATTACTAACTGAAATTTATTGCAGAACTCAATTAGTCTTTCTCCTCTCTCATTCCTGCAACCAAGCCCATAGTCTCTGTTCTACTCCTTCCGCTACGACAGAATCTCGATCTCCTATGACTGTTAGGTTTTCGTCTCTCTTTACGTGCTGAACTACCTGTTCATTATCCTCGTATACTGAACTCTTCATCTTCTGCTTCTGATGTTTGGCTTGTATGCCTGAAGTGTTGGTTTGCGGTCGATTCTGATGTGAACCGCCTTATCATTGAACTGTTCACAGTAACTCACTCTTTGCTCTACTTTCCTTTACATAAAACATCCTTCTCACGCTATACTACATTCTGCTGCTGTTGATATTACCCTACACTCATCTGACCAGAAGGCCTTAACTTCTTTCCATTACACTTCACTGGCGCTCAATGTACCTAGAGTGAACCTTGGTAGTTCCCTTTTCAGATTTTCTAGCTTTGCTACCAAATTCAGACTTCTGACTCGCAGAAAGTTGTTCGATATTTTTCTCATGGCCGCCTCCCCCTTGACAATCTCCTCCAGGAGATCCGAAAGGGCCAGGTTCGGAATCATTTGATTATGGAGAGATCGTCATGACACTTTTTCAGTTACAGGCCACATGTCCTGTGGATACACTTTTTTGACTCATCAGTCTTCGGACTGGTTTTATGTGGTCAGCCAATAATTTCTCTCCTGTACCGACCTCTTCATTTCAGGGTAGCACTTGAAACCTAGTCCTCAACTATCTGCTGGATGTATTCCAATCTCTGTCTTCCTCTATAGTTTTTGCCTTCTACAGCTCCCTCTAGTACCATGCAAGTCAGTCCCTGATGTCTTAACGGATATCCTATCATCCTGTCCCTTCTCCTTGTCAGTGAATTCTGCATATTCCTTTCCTCTCCGACTGTGTGCAGAACCTCCTCATTTCTTACCTTATCATTCCACCTAATTTTCAACATTCGCCTGTGGCACCACATCTCATATGCTTCGATTCTCTTGTGTTCCGTTTTCCCCACAGTCCATGTTTCACTACAATGCAATGCTGTCGTCCAAACGTATATTCTCAGAAATTTCTTCCTCAAATTAAGGCCTATGTTTGATACTAGTAGACTTCTCTTGGCCAGGAATGATCTTCTTGCCAGTGCTAGCCTGCTTTTGATGTCCTCCTTGCTCCGTCTGTCATTGGTAATTTGCTGCTTAGGTAGCAGAATTCCTTAACTTCATCTACTTCATGGCCATCAATCCTGATGTTAAGTTTCTCGCAGTTCTCATTTCTGCTACTTCTCACTACTTTTGTCTTTCTTCGATTTACTCTCACTCCATAGACTGCCTATTCCATTCAGCAGATCATGTAATTTTTCTTCACTTTCACTCTGCGGGTCAGGGGTTAGATTAGACCCAAGGTATTCCTGCCTGTCGTAAGAGGTGACTAAAAGGAGTCTCACACTTTTCAGCCCTGTAAGTTCAGGTCCCATTTCATGGTTTGACCTGCCACTTCCCAAATTCTACAGAAGTGCGGGCTATATGGAGAAGAACGCCTTACGTGCTGCCCAGTTATCCATAGTGGTAAGAGATTGGATCTCCTGAACCTCTTCTCGTCAGGGCTTTGCATCTCCACCTTATACTTAATCTTTTTGATTATGATATATTTTATAAATATGGACGAATATTACTATGGAATTGTGGAAATTTATGCTTCGGCTAGCGTAAATTACGATGGTTGTAACTTAAGCTTATAGTATATTCATATATTGGCAATAGTTCAGAAATTGAATGATTGTTAAATAAAATTTCTTCAAACTTAATGTATCCCAATTAAATTTTCTGCTTTACTATTATTTAAATATACGCATGAGACTAGTTACCTTTAATAATCAAATATTCACACACAATTATTAGTATGTGGATTAATTAGAGGTCTCACTTCTTATCCTTAATTAAAAGTAAATGAATTAAATATTTCACACACACGCCAATTTTTTTACTTTATAATAAAAATTATTTTTATCATATAATGCACACGATGCCATTGAACGCACAATATTATCACATCACTTCTTAATTTATTTTACTCTTTTTACCCTTTTTTCTTGAAGTGAAGATCAGTAGGCAAACAGCGTGCTAAAAACGGTTAATTTGTGTTTTTTTGTAATCTCAGAGAAATTTATAACTGTATTCTCGCCTCGTGAGAAATTCAGAATAATTTGATTTAATCTCGCGAGTATCGAGTTGGCACCGTAAGAAAACAATGTAGTAAAGAAATATCTATAACATTTATAAATTGGAAACTTGGGACTGCTGTTACGCAATGAAAGCAGAAATGTTAAATTAAGCATTTATTATTTAACGAAGTAAATAATTTGTAAAGAAATCTAACATTTTGTGAATAATTCTCACAGTTTTAAACATAACAAAGAATTGTGCCGTATTTCGGTGAAATATTTGGAAATTACAATAATCTTAGCTGAACTCTGGAGCGAAAGAATAAAGCATTCATAATACGGTCACATTAGTACTCGCAGTTGGCGATAATAATAGAAAGATTAAATAAATTCCCAGCAGGAATACAAGTTTAGTTCATTCGAACAAAGTGGAAGAAAACAGGAGTCTGATAGAGTAAGATGCTGTCGGAAAGGCGCGCGATTAAAAAAGAGAAAGGTAAGACGAGCGCGCATTCTTATATAGAACAAAATACAGATGATACTGATACACCTCTCTCATTTTTCTGGGCGTACATATTCGCTGACTTGCAGCGCAGTTCATTGACTCAGTGGTTAAATTATATCTTTAAACCTTAATATTCCGATAGAAAAAGACAATAGTACGTTATTACGTGGTGGGAAGGGCACAATATTATACGCTGCAATTCAACTATTTGGGTGAGGACACTTTCCGGGGTACGTCATCTTCTTTGGTCGTCCCCTGTCCTCTTTCGCCCCCATGACATTGTTAGATTTCTCTGCGCCCAATATCCAGCACGGTAGCCAGTCCGTTGTGGTGAGGCCATCATGTACCCATTTTGTGGTAGCCCTCTGACAACACAGGGATCGCACTGCTGTTGCCTGAGCTGTAAACCCCCCACGTATGCCAACGAGTAGATGCCTGTCTTCTTCGGGCATCAGGTCTCCTGGCAATGACCGTCATGCCAGGTGGCCTTTGCTGTGGCTTGGTGGAGTCCGTGATCAGAGTGGGTGGCATCAGGGTGGATGACTTGCGATGAAGCGGAGTAAGTCATCTTTTTCTGGAGACCGAATGGCCCCAGCAGTCTCTAAGTAGGTAAGGTTGATTTTAATGCTGACAGGTATGATCCCAAATCGTTCCCCTCCCTCGCAACACCTTGGGAGGAACGTAGGGCTTCAGAACGACATGATCGATATTCGACACGTTACTTAGTGTGCAGCAGGTCTAATGGGTATTCCTTTCTGGAAACGAAGCCTGTGTTTTTGTCGAGCGCCTGGAGGATAAGTTTGGGGAAGTGATAGCGCTGTCAAAACTCTGTATAGGGTGTCCGATGACGAGCTACATGCCAATTTAGAACGCCATGGTGTTCATTTCGTCCGCCACGCTTAGAGGAGACCCAAGACAATAGGGTTACGACCGGTACCTTCATCTTCGCCGTTGAGGGCGATTCATTGCTTCAAATGATCAAGGTGATGGTGTACCGCTGTGACATAAAACCCTATGTCCCTGCCCCTATGCGGTGCTTCAAGTGTTGGAAATTCGGGAGCATGCGCTCCCGGTGCCCTTCCAGCGCCTCATGTCGAGACTGCGGACGTTCGCTGCATTCGACTACTCCATGTGCGCGTCCTCCCACCTGTGTGAACTGTAGACGGGAAAACTCCCCTTGCTCGCCAGACTGCCCAGTACTTTAAAAGGAGCGCAAAATTATGGCGTACAAGACCCTGGACATGTTGTCTTACCGCGAGGCTAAAGTCAAATATAAACGACTACACTCTGTTCCCATCCTATCTTCTTATGCTGCCGCCACGATGGCGCGCCATCGATGACACCATTGCGCTCATCATCTATGGTTACTCAAGTGGGCCCTCAGGGCCGCCCATCTTCTTTCCCCGTTCAGTTGGCTGTGGGCACGTCTTCTTCTGTTGCTCCCAAAGCTTCTACTTTGAGAGCATCACCCCCCCCCCATAATGCCAGGGATATCGGTCCCCTCCCCCCAGCCGGAGAAAGCAATGGCCTCCTCCAGTTCCTCTTACGTGGAAGGGTCCCTTGCAACTTTAACCTCCACAGTCCCCCCCGCCCCCTCCACAGTGGTCCAGTGGACACCAGCCAGTGGTTGAAAGAGCCACTAGCTGCTGGTCGAAAGGCTTCAAGGTATTCCTCTGTCCCTGAGGCTACTTAAGAGAAGCCCTCCCAGCCAGCCCCTAAGGAGTGGCGAGAGGGCCAGTAAGAAACGGGAGCTTTTGGTGCCCCCTACACCAGCACTCCACCAGGGCTCTCTGTCCAAGGACAAGGTGGAGATTTTGGCGTCCCCTAAGGACCTAGATCTTGCTGATGCCTCGGATTGGATGCAAACACTCAACCAGTGGCGGCAGGTGATACTGAGGCCTAATCTGCCTCCTTGGTCACTCCATGCCACCCCAGACGACAAAAAGCGTCATCCTCCTGTCGAACTGAGGCGGTTTTTCACCTACCTGGATGAGTTACATCAACTTTTAAGTAGTATACCTGCTTTTTGCATTGTCCTTCAAGAGACATGGTTTCCTGCAATGCAGACCCCCGCCTATTGTGGCTATCAGGGGTACTACAAAAACCGTCCTGCCTGTGACAGTCTGTCAGGTAGTGTATGTATTTTCGTCCTTACCTTTGTCTGTAGCGAACCAGTTGCCCTTCAAACACCTTTAGAAGCTGTGGCTGTCAGAGTGAGGACATTTCCATCTGTAACATCTACTTCCCTCCACATGGTGAAGCATCACCCCATGTGCTGGCTGCTCTCATTTCGCAACTCTACCCCCCCCCCCCCTCCCCACCTTCTCTCCTTCTGGGTGATTTTAAGGCCCATAATCCTTTGTGGGGTGGAGCCAAGGTTTATGGCCATGGCAAAAATGTCGAGGACCTACTCACTCACCTTGACCTCTGCCTCCTCAAAACAGGTGCCCCCACACATTTCAGTGTGGCACATGACACATATATGGCCATTGACCTCTCAGTTTGCAGTCCTGGCCTCCTTCCATATATCCACTAGAGAGCACTTGACGACTTGTGTGGTAGTGACCACTTCCCCATCTTCCTATCCCTCCCCCGGTGTCATGCTCACGGCCCAGATGGGCTTCAAACAAGGCAGACTGGGAAGCGTTCACATGTGCTGTCACCGCTGAAACTCCCCCACATGGTGCCATCGATGTGGTGGTTGAGCAGGTCACTACAACGATCATTTCTGCTGCGGAAAACGCGATCCCTTTTTCTTGGGTGCCCCCAGCGAAAGACAGTACCTTGGTGGTCGCCGGAAATTGCTGAGGCCACTAAAGAGCGTAGACGGGGTCTATAGCGACATAAGCGGCACCCTTCCATGGAGCACCTAAGCTTTTAAAAGGCTCTGTGCCCACGTGCGCCAGCTTATCAAATGACGGAAAAAGCAGTGTTGGGAGGGGTACATCTCGACCATTGGGTGCCATACATCACCTTCCCAAGTCTGACGAAGATCAGACGTGTTTTTGGGTACCAGACTCCAACAGGTGTCCCTGGCGTTAACATCAGTGGCGTGTTATCTACCGACGCAAGAGAGATTGCCGAACACTTTGGTGAGGACTATGCTCGAGCCTCTGCGTCGCAGAATTCACCCCCCACCCCCAACCCCCACCCCCCGAGCCTTTCGAATCCTCAAATGGCGCCGGCCAGACTGGCCGAGCGGTTATAGGCGCTACAGTCTGGAACCGGGCGACCGCTACGGTCGCAGGTTCGAATCCTGCCTCGGGTTTGTTAGGAGACTGATGACCTCAGTTCTAGGGGACTGAAGACCTCAGAAGTTAAGCCCCATAGTGATCAAAGACATTCGAACCATTTTCCTCAAATGGCGGATGGAAAGGAAAGTCCCCTCTTTCACTACACGCCACAGTGAACCCTATAACGCCCCATTTACAGAGTGGGAGCTCCTCAGTGCCGTTGCACATTGCCCTGACACAACTCCTGGGCCGGATCGAATCCACAGTCAGATGATTAAACATCTCTCATCCGACTACAAGCGCCATCTCTTCGTCATCTTCAACCGAATCTGGTGCAATGACGCCTTTCCTTCGCAATGACGAGAGAGCACCATCACTAGGGTGCTCAAACACGATAAAAAACCCACTTGCTGTGGGTAACTATCGGCCCATCAGCCTCACCAACGTTCTTCATAAGCTGCTGGAACGTATGGTGTGTCAGCGGTTGGGTTGGGTCCTGGAGTCACGTGGCCTACTGGCTCTGTGCCAGGGCAGTTTCCGTCAGGATCGCTCTACCACTGATAATCTTGTGTCCCTTGAGTCTGCCATCTGAGCAGCCTTTTCTAGACGCCAACACCTGGTTGCTGTCTTTTTTGATTTACGAAAAGTTTACAACACGACCTGGTGACATCATATTGTCTGGGGCCCGCTCCCGATTTTTATCCAAAATTTCCTGACGCTCTGTACTTTTCGTGTCCAAGTTGGTGCCTCCCATAGTCCCTTTCATATCCAGGAGAATGTGGTGCCACAGGGCTCTGTATTGAGTGTATATTTTTAGTGGCCATTAACGGTCTAGCAGTACCTGTAGGACTGTCCGTCTCACCTTCTCTGTGTGCAGACGACTCCTGCATTTCGTACTGCTCCACCAGTATGGGTGTTGTTGAGCGGCGCCTACGGGGAGCCATCCACAAGGCGCAGTCATGGGCTCTGGCCCAAGGCTTCCAGTTTTTAGCCGCAAGGTCCTGTGTCATGCACTTTTATGGGTGTTGTTGAGCGGCGCCTACGGGGAGCCATCCACAAGGCGCAGTCATGGGCTCTGGCCCAAGGCTTCCAGTTTTTAGCCGCAAGGTCCTGTGTCATGCACTTTTATGGGCGTCGTACCGTTCATGCGGAACCAAAACTTTAGCTTAATGACGATCCACTCACTGTAGTGAAGACATATCGATTCTTCGGACCGGTTTTCGACGCCTGATCGACTTGGCTTCCTCACCTTCGTCAGCTTAAGCGGAAGTGCTGGCTGCTCCTCAACACCCTCCGCTGCCTGAGCAACACCTACTGGGGTGCAGATCACTCTATGCTGCTGCAGCTCTACAGAGGCCTTGTTCAATCCCGCCTTGGCTGTGGGAGTCTGGTTTATGGTTCGGCGGCGCCCTCAGCGTTGCGTTTACTCGACCCAGTGTACCACTGTGGCGTTCAACTAGCGACGGGAGATTTCAGGACAAGTCCGGTGACCAGCGTCCTGATGGACGCCAGAGTCCCTCCATTGAAGGTTAGGTGTGCACAACTGCTCAGTTATGTTGCACACATTCGTAGTTCTCCTGAGCATACGAATTATCGTCTCCTTCTCCCACCCACGGCGGCTCATCTCCCACATCGATAGCCCAGGTCAGGGCTTACGATCACAGTTCGTACCCGATGCTCCTGTATGAACTGAAGTCCTTTCCTTTACCATCAGCCTGCCGAGGTGGCCGAGTGGTTCTATAAGCTTCAGTCTGGAACCGCGCGACCGCTACGGGGCTATGTTAAAAGCAAGATGTACAGCAATAGCCCCAAAACCATTGCTGAGCTGAAAACAGCCATTCGGGAGGTGTCACCAACAGCACCGATGTTCCGACACAACAGCGGGTCATGAGAATTCCGCTACTCGTCTGCGCCACATCATTGCCAATGATGGCAGGCATATCGAACATGTCATAATCTAAATCTGAATATCTGTAGTGAGTTTTACCTGTTGAATAAAGAGTGTGCACCCGTAGTTTGTAAATAATTTATGTTTTTATCATATAGTTCGATAATTGTTACCCTGTATCTTTAATAATGCGACAAGAGGAGAGTTGAGATAGTTTGGAGGATTAATGAGATTACGGTATGAGAGGATTTCATTTCCTCTAACATTTTATAATCTAACATGGTTCTGGCTATACCAGTTTGCTTACATGAGAGAACTTTGAAAGCGGGGAGTGCTGTGAACATGACTTGTAGTAAAGCTCCGCGGAACGATCACCAACGAGCTGAGGACGCTCAGGGTTTCGGAGAACTATAGGGGAGGAGAGCAGCAGGTGAAGCTTCCTCGGCTTGTCGAGGAGAAAGGCACTTCAGTGAGCGGTGTGCTGGAACAGGGGCTGTAGTGCAGTTTATAGCATGGGTCTGCTGTAGACAGCCGGCCGGAGTGGCCGAGCGGTTCTAGACGCTACAGTCTGGAACCACGCGACCGCTACGGTCGCAGGTTCGAATACTGCCTCGGGCATGGACGTGTGTGATGTCCATAGGTTAGTTAGCTCTAAGTAGTTCTAAGTTCTAGGGGACTGATGACCTCAGCTGTTAAGTCCCATAGTGCTCAAAGCCATTTGAACTATTTTCCATTGCCATCTCCCCTCCGGGTCCATCCGCGTACACCTACATGGTGTATACCTGGGCCGCGGTTTCGTGTGTACGTTTCGCATGGCCCTAAAGACTCGGTTCCTCCCGCATCTCTCTGCTGTCATTTCCTCTCGATTCTTGCCATGTCCCAGGGCTCAGAAGTGGTTTACACCGACGGGTCGATGACTGATGGTCATGTTGGCTTCGCCTATGTTCACAGACGGCTGCAGTGTTTCCACTGCAGAGTTGATGGCCATATCTCGTGCTCTTGAGCACATCCGCTCATGCCCTGGCGAGATGTTTCTTCTCTGTACTGACTCCTTGAGAAGTCTCCAAGCTATCGACCAGTGCTACTCTCGCCATCCTTTGGTAGTGACCATCCAGTCGTTCAGTGGTGTCTGTATGGACCCCAGGACAATGAACTTGCTGACAGGCTGGCCAAACAGACTACATGGAAACCGCTTCTGGAGATGGGCATCTCTGAAACAGACCTGCGTTCAGTCTTACGCCACAAGGTTTTTCGGCTTTGGGAGACGAAATGGCATAACCTCAGTAAGCACAACAAATTGCGTGCATTAAGGAGACTATGAATGTGTGGAAGTCCTCCGTGCGAGCCTCTCGCTGGGACTCTATGGTTCTCTGTCGGCTCCGCATTGGCCATGCTTGGGTGACCCACGGCTATCTCCTGCGCCATGAACACTCACCTCAGCGCCAGTGGCCCATATATTGTTTAGCTGTCCTATTTTGGATGCCCTGCGTCACGATCTTCGGTTACCAGGCTCGTTACCATTAATTTTAGCAGACAACGCCTCATCGGCTGATTTGGTTCTATGTTTTATACGAGAGGGTGGGTTTTATCATTCGACCTAAGTTTTAGTGTATGTCCTTTGTCCCTTTGTGTCCTCCACCATAGTGCTTTTAGGCTGGAGGTTTCAGTGTGTTGCAGAGTAGCTAGCTTCTCCTCTTTATTCTCGTGGTCAGCCATCCATTGTAATCTGCTCTCATGTTTTAATCTCTTCTACCAGTTTCTTGCGTCTCTCTGTGGTTTTCTTGTCCTATTTTGTCCGTCTGTCGTTCTTGTTGTTCTTCTTTCCCCTGTTATTGTGCTGTATGTCTTCTTTCCCTTGTGTCATTGTTTTATTGGGAACAAGCAGTTTGGTCCCTTCCCCCCCCCCCCCCCCCTTTTAAACCAAACAACCTTCACTTTCTCTCAGGATAACAATATCATCAGCGATTCGTATCATTGATATCCTTTCACCTTGGACTGTAATTCCACCACTGAACCTTTCTTTTATTTCCATCATTGCTTCTTCGATGAACAGTAGGGGTGAAAGACTACATCCTTGTCTTACAGCCTTTTTAATTTGAGCACTTCATTCTTGAACGTCCACTCTTATTATTCCCTCTTGGTTCTTGTACATATTGTATAGTACTCGTCATTCCATTTAGCGTACCACTACTTTTCTCACAGTTTCGAACATCTTGCTCCATTTGACATTATCGAAGGCTTTTCCAGTTCGACAAATCCTATGAGCCTATGTTGAGTTTTCTTTAGTCTTGTTTGCATTATCAACCACAACATGAGAATTCCCTCTCTGGTGCCTTTACCTTTTATGAAGCCAAACTGGACGTCATCTGAGCCGGCCGATGTGACCGAGCGGTTCTAGGCGCTCCAGTCCGGAACCGCACTGTTGCTACGGTCGCAGGTTCGGATCCTGCCACGGGCATGAATGTGTGTGATGTCCTTAAGTAGTTCTAAGAGTAGGGGACTGGTGACCTCAGATGTTAAGTCCCATAGTGCTTAGAGTCATCTGACAGATCCTCAGGTATCTTTTCCATTCTTCTGTATATTATTCTCGTCAGCAACTTCGATGCATGAGCTGTCAGCTAATTGTGCGATAATTCTCGCACTTGTCAGCTCTTCCAGTCTTCGGAATGGTGGGGCCGATATTTTTTCCGAAAGTCAGATGGTATGTCGCCAGACTCATACATTCTACACACCAACGTGAATAGTCGTTTTGTTGCCATTTCCCCTAATGATTTTAGAAATTTTGATGGAATGTTATCTATCCCTTCCTCCTTATTTGATCTTAAGTCCTCCAAAGCTTTTTTAAATTCTGATTCTAATATTGGATCCTCTGTCTCTTCTAAATCGACTCCTGTTTCTTCTTCTATCACATCAGACAAAATTTCCCCCTCACAGAAGCCTTCAATGTACACTTTCCACTTATCCGCCGTCTCCTCTGTATTTAACAGTGGAATTCCCAATGCGCTCTTAATGTTACACTCTTCCTTTTAATTTCACCGCAGGTTATTTTGACTTTCCTACATGCTGAGTCAGCCCTTCCGACAATCATTTGTTTTTCGATTTCTTCACATTTTTCACGCAGCCACTTTGTCTTATCTTCCCTGCACTTCACATTTATTTCATTCCTCAGCGACTAGTATTTCTGTATTCCTGAATTTCCCTGTATATTTTTGTACTTCTTCCTTTCATCAATCAGCTGAATTATTTCTTCTGGTACCCATGGTTTCTTCACAGTTACCTTCTTTGTACCTATGTTTTTATTTCCAGCTTCTGCAATTGCCCTTTTTAGAGATGCCCATTCCTCTTCAACTGTACTGCCTACTGGACTATTCTTTATTGCTGTACCTACAGCCTTAGAGATCTTCAAGCGCATCTCTTCATTCCTTAGTACGTCCCTAACCCACTTCTTTGCGTACTGATTCTTCCCGACTAATCTCTTAAACTTCAACCTACTCTTCATCACCACCACATCGTCATCTGAGTCTGCATCTGCTCCTGGGACGCCTCACAATCCAGTATCTGATTTCAGAATATCTGTCTGACCGTGATGTAATCTAACTGATCTTCCCGTATCACCCAACCTCCTCTTGTGATTCTTGAACCGAGTATTTGCTATTACTAGCTGTTACTAGCTGGAATCTGATACAGAACTCAATTAGTCTTTCTCCTCTCTCACAACTTGTCCCGAGCCCACATTCTCCTGTAACTCTTTCTTCTACTCCTTCCCATATATCTGCATTCCAGTCACCCATTACTATCAGATTTTCATCTCCCTTAACTTATTGTATTACCCTTTCAATATCCTCTTATACTTTCTCCGTCTCTTCACCTTCAGCTTGAGACGTCGGCATGTATACCAGAACTGTCGTTGTCGGTGTTTGTTTGCTGCCGATTCTGATAAGAATAAACCGATCACTGAACTGTTCACAGTAACACACACTCTGTTCTACCTTCCTATTCAAAACGAATCCTATTCCCCTTATACCGTTTTCTGTTGCTGTTGATATTAACCTCCACTCATCTGACCAGAAATCTTTGTATTCTTTCCATTTCACTTCACTGATCCCTAATATGTCTATATTGAGCCTTTGCATTTCCCTTTTCAGATTTCTTGGCTTGCCTACCTTGCTCAAGCTTCTGAAATTCCACGTTACCCTTTCGTTGATTATTCAATCTTTTTCTCATGGTCACATCCTCCTCAGCAGTTCGCTCCCAGATATCTGAATGGGCGACTATTCCGGAATCTTTTGCCAATTGAGAGGTCATCATGACAGTTTTTTTTTTCAATTACAGGCCACATGTCCAGTGGATACACGTTATGTGTCTTTAATGCAGTGGTCTATTGCCTTGTGCATCCTCACGCCGTTGATCATTGTTCATTCTTCCGCTTCTGTCCCTCCTCCGCCCTCTTTAACAAGGCCGTTGGTAGAATGAGGGTGACTTCTTATGCCGTAAACCTTCGGCCGCCAATAGTAATTATTAAACAAAATTTAATAGGTGGCAGTTTTCGAACACGAGACCGAGAACGTTTTGATTATGAATCAAAGACGCAACCCCCAGACCACGGGATACACCTGACGTGTTTTTAATGCAGTGGTTTTTAGTGCCTTCTGCATCCTCACGTCATTGGTCATTACTGATTCTTCCGTATTTTAGGGGCAGTTTCCCACGGCAAGGGCAAGAGAGTGCACTGAAACGCAGTCCGCTCCTCCGCTCTCTTTGACACTGTCGTTGTCAGATTGAGGGTGACTTCTTAAGCTGGAAGTCTTCTGCTACAATTGCTGACTATTTTTATTCAAAATTGAAGCATTGGCGTGGTTCAAACCGGGGCCGAGGGTGTTTTGATTATTAGTGAAAGACGCTACTCCTCGACTCACTGTACAAACGACGTTCCCAACATCAGGGTGATACTGTAGCACAATTCGCTGATGAGACCTATGTCAGGTTGGCACCAGTTTGCAAACATCTCAAAATTGAAAAAGACGTATTGTACTCAGAAATAAATCAGTGGTCCACGAAGGTAAGAATTTAATTATTTTTCTTCCAGTCGTGATCACAAAAATATTTCGTTCTTTCCTGTCCTGTCCTATCGATTTGAGTCAGTGGTGACCAACAACAGATCTCGGTAATCTCTGTCTGCTTCAGTTGATAGATTCGTCTCTCTCTGTCGAAAGCCAGGCATGCCGCTGTTCTTATTCTGGACAACGTCAGAGCTTGTGAAAATAGCGCCGTGTCTGGTTTACGACAGATTCAAAAGGATCTGTAAAGCGAATCAGGAAATAAGTATCAGTTCCTCAAGATGATCACCACTGATCAGATCGGTTGTTGGAGGACAGAATGTTTTTGTAATCGCAACTGAAAGAAAAATAAACAAATTCTACCAATTGTTCTAGCCATAGTTTTATGCTTAAAAATAAAATCTAATTAAATGTCCACAAAATAACAGCTGTGTATTTATCTAAATAGAAGGCAGTGTACTGACTGTCTGACTCTTCATCTCCCAGCCCAAACCGCTAAGAATAGAAACTTGGAATTTGTAGAAGGCGTCGTTTAAGAAGTGATCTTTCGAAAATCCAACCCTAAGGGGGTAAAATATGAGATGAAGGGTTTTTTTTAAAAAAAATGTCGCTATTAAGGCAATTCTGGAGCTAGACCTAAGAAAACTTGTATTTTGTTTCTCGGTCAGAAATTTAAATAATGTGTGTTCCACCACTTTTTGATATTTAACCCTATGAGGATGAAATAGTGGATGAAAACATTTTTTGAGAATGTATCATTATTAAAGAACTACCACAGTATTTTTAAAGCTATATCTATGAAGACTGGTATTTGACGTTTCGGTTACAAATAAAAAAATAGATGTTACAGTGTTTTTGAAAACTGAACACCTAAGGGGGTGAAATAGGGGATGAGAAGTTTTATGAAAATATTTTATTATGAAACCATTTTTAAAGCTAAAGCTATGAAATTTTAAATTTGGCTTCTCAATTAGAAATAAAAAAATACGTGTTTCACTGTTTTCGGAAATTCAGCCACTATGCGGATGAAACGAAGGATGAAAGTTTTTATGGAAATATTTCATTTTGCAAGCATTTTTGAAGCTAAATCTATGAAAATTTGTGTTTGGCTTCCCTGTCAGAAATAAAACATACGCATGCCACTGTTTTTAGAAGTTCATCCCATACGAGGGGTGTAACAGGGGCGAGGGGTGAAACTTTTTATGAAAATATTTCATTGTGAAAGCATTTTTAGCGCTAAATCTTTGAAAACGTGTATGTCGTTTTGGTTAGAGATGCCAAATTACGTATTTCACTGTTTTTGGAAATTCAGCCCTTTGGGGGTGAAGAAGGGTCAGAATGGTTCTCTGGCTCATTATCACCCAGCCCAAACAGCTAAGCATGGAGAGGGTGTGGATCGTACAGTGTAGGCATCGATTAAGTAGGAATTGTCCGAAATTCAATTCCTAAGGAGGTGAAATAGAGGATGAAAGGTGTTTTGAAACTATGTCGCTATTAAGGGAATTTTGAAGCTAGAACTACGAAAACTGGATTTTGGTTTCTCCGTTAGAAAAAATTCATAATTCTGCATTTTTTGAAATTTAACCACTAAGGGTGTACAATACGGGGTGAAAGCTTTTTAAAAATAAATAATTACTAATGAACTTCTACAGAATTTTTAAGGCTACATCTACGACAACTGGTGTTTGATTTCTTAGGTAGAAATAAAGAAAATACTGGGTCTACAACTTTCCTTCCGCCGATTTTTCTCAAAGTTCGGGGCTTTATTGTGAAAAACTTACAGAAAAATTATGGTTCACAGTAATGCCCATCGCTGGTCGCTACATTCTCCCATCATTCTGTTAGCATACGAATCCCGTGGCGGAAGGACTGGGCGTCTTTTGTGGGGATCAATTAATCGATTCGATTTTGCACTTGTTCGTATGATCGGAAGTCTGGTCAGTCAGACTGTATGCCACTGATCGAAAAAGGTGGTAGTCAGAGAGATCAACGTATGGAGAATACGGCGGGAGGGATAGGACTTCTCATTTCAACGTTTCCATGCACATTTTATGGGTTTTGCGACATGGGGTCGAGCACTGACCTGCTGCAAAATTACCTTTACGTGTCTCTCGCTGAATTGTGTTTCAGTGCTGGGCTCGAACGCATGCATTGCTTTCGATAATGATGTCCTGTGACTGTCTTCGTCTGTTTCAGTAGCTACGAAAACGTTCTGTCTTCCACCGCCATGCCCGTCTTCGACATCAAAATCCACTAATAGTTCCCTCACCATTGCTCCTACCCAGCATTTTAAGAGCCACAGCCGCAAATTTCTTCATGTTAAAGCAGAAAATTAAAACTTCCCGCAAACGGTAAGAAATGAGTACGTAAGTTGACGTACTTAATCGAGAATACCTTATGATGCAATCACAAATCGACTAATATTTTTATGGCATTATGTTTAGAGATGCCTAAGCTTATTGTATTACACCTGTGACCAACCGCCTGAACCCCACTTGCCGCTACTGCTGTCTATTGCAAAACGGCGGAAGCAGAGTTGTAGACCTAATATGTGTTTCAGTATTTCTGCAAATTCAACTCCTGCGGGAGTGCAATAGGGGATGAAAGTGTTTAAAAAATTATTTCGGTAAATTAAAAAAAAATTAAAGCTAAATTTATGGAAATTAGTATTTTACTTCTAGGTTAGATACAGAAGAATATTTGTTAGGGGATGAAACTTGCTACGAAAATATCGCCACAAAAACGCAAAAGACGTCATTAACAAAAACTTTGGACTCCGGCTACCAGAATCGCTTTCTGGTCAGAGGTACATTTGGAAAAGCCATGCTTATGTGGCCTTAACTAGCGTGAAAACTTTAAGAAATTGTTGCAGTTTGTGAACAAAATAAAAATTCCAATAAATAAAAACAAAATAATATCTCTGCATGCCATAGAGACCAGGCGAGCGAAGCAGAGCGCGCTGAGCTATATACACCGCGTGTATCTTTTAAGAGTCGTAAGACGCATTTACACTGGTGTTTCGGCAGATATTTGCAATTTCATTTTTGCATTGTGTAGCTGGAGTCAGGCCAAACAAATAGTGCCCATCACGTCGTTCATGCGACGTCCAGTGTCAAAAGAGAGCGTCGGTTTCTTGTTGTTGTTGTTGTGGTCTTTAGTCCTGAGACTGGTTTGATGCAGCTCTCCATGCTACTCTATCCTGTGCAAGCTCCTTCATCTCCCAGTACCTACTGCAACCTACATCCTTCTGAATCTGCTTAGTGTATTCACCTCTTGGTCTCCCTCTACGATTTTTACCCTCCACGCTGCCCTCCAATACTAAATTGGTGATCCCTTGATGCCTCAGAACATGTCCTACCAACCGATCCCTTCTTCTGGTCAAGTCGTGCCACAAACTTCTATTCTCCCCAATCCTATTCAATACTTCCTCATTAGTTATGTGATCTACCCATCTAATCTTCAGCATTCTTCTTACCCGCTACAAATTAAACTATTTTAAAATAGGGATTTTACGTGCCAGTTCCATAGAGAGCTCCCATATTAGTCTAGACCGATATTCGTTACATCGATATGTATTAACAGGGAGAGTGACACACGAAAAATAAACAGCAGTCCATCAGCGACTCAGTAGCGGTACATGCTCGGCAGTAGTAGTCGGCGCGCGAGCCAGGGCAGTGTCGTCCGCGCTGTACTGCTGTTTATCTTTGCGTTTTACTGTCTCTGTTAATACATATTAGTGAAACAAATACAGCCCTAAACTGGGACCGTTCTATCGAACGTGCACACACAATTCAGATTTAAAAATTATTTTGTTATTGACGGGAAACTAGCCGATACTTTGCGTCTCATAAAAGATGTGACGAGCACTATTTGTTTGGGATGATATCAGGTTGTTGTTGTTGTGGTCTTCAGTCCAGAGACTGGTCTGATGCAGCTGTCCGTGCTACCCTATCCTGTGAAAGCCTCTTCATCTCCGAGTAACTACTGCAACCTACATCCTTCTGAATCTGTTTAGTGCGTTCATCTCGTGGCCTCCCACTGCGATTTTTACCCCGCGCACTTCCCTCCAATACTAAACCGATGGTCCCTTGATGCCTCAGAACGTGTCCTACCAACAGATCCTTTCATTTAGTCAGGTTGTGCCACAAATTCCTCTTCTCCCCAATTCTATTCAGTACCTGCTCATTAGTTAAGTGATCTACCCATCTAATCTACATTTTATATCCTCTCTACTTCGACTATCATCTGTTATTTTGCTCTCCAAATAGCAAAACTCATCTACTACTTTAAGTGTCTCATTTCCTAATCTAATTCCCTCAGCATCACCTGATTTAATCTGACTCCATTGAATTATCCTCATTTTGCTTTTGTTGATGTTCATCTTATATCTCCCTTTCAAGACACTGTCCATTCCGTTCAACTGCTCTTCCAGGTCCTTTGCTGTCTCTGACAGAATTACGGTGTCATCGGCAAACAAAAAAGACTTTATTTCTTCTCCATGGATTTTAATTCCTACTCCACCAGGTACACAATGCAAAAACAAAACTGTAAATATCTCCTGAAACACAAATAAGTGGGGTCTTTATATAAAACCGCACACTGACTGTTCTACATAGGGTATTCTGCAGAGCTTCTCGGCTGTTGAACCTATCACTTCGTTGTCCCGAAATCCTGAATACACTGTATGCCGGCTGATACGACATCGTTCCTTAGGTGTTGTTGGCGAGAAAGGCGGCTACATCCAATGGGTGGTATGCAAGGTACATAACTAACTGGATAACATAAGGAAAGAACCGGGGCAGCGAATTTCGAACATTTAAATTTGCAGTCGGATGTTTACCTACTGCTGTTCTTTACCTACTTCACCACGACGTACTGACGTAAAATATTCTTTAATTGTGCCACCTTGACCATCGTATTAGCCGTCGATGGCTACACGTACGTTTAGAACGGAGTGTTCACATTTCACTGTTTGTGCAGTGGCTTTTAGAAATTACTTCAGTGTATATGCCTACGCTGCATCTTTCTAGATGTTGTGAAACAGCAAAACAGGACAGAGCAGGATATTCTTGAACAAATAACAGTAGCAACAGTTTTAAATCAAGCACGAGAATGTCGCTTCCGTCCACAAATCCTGGGCCATTGTCTAAGACTTACGCAACCACACCTTCCAAGACGACGCAAAAGCGCTAAATTTTCCAGCTGCGTTCAACGAGCAAGGTGAAGGACCACAGCAAGAACGTTTATGGTAGGGAAAACCCAGACGCCTCGATATTCTATTTCGTTTCAATTGGCCGCGTTGTGAAGCGTGGCTATTGTTCCAAACCACGGAAAAAAGATGATCGCGTCTCGGAGCGTGACCTGTGGCTACGGGAGACCGGCGTGACGTCAAGGCCGCGTCGCAGATAGGGACAGGTTGGCCGCCTTTTGTGTTGGCGTCCGGCGGGCCTGCTGAGGTCGTACTCAGGCTATACAGGGTGGTCCATTGATAGTGACTGGGCCAAATATCTCGCGAAATAAGCATCAAACGAAAAAACTACAAAGAACGAAACTCGTCTAGCTTGAAGGGGGAAACCAGATGGCGCTATGGTTAGCCCGCTAGATGGCGCTGCCATAGGTCAAACGGATATCAACTGCGTTTTTTAAATAGGAACCCCCATTTTATTACATATTTGTGTAGCACTTAAATAAATATGAATGTTTTAGTTGGACCACTTTTTTCTCTTTGTGATAGATGGCGCTGTAATAATCACAAACGTATAAGTACGTGGTATCACGTAATATTCCGCCAGTGCGGACGGTATTTGCTTCGTGATACATTACCCGTGTTAAAATGGACCGTTTACCAATTGTGGAAGAGGTCAATATCGTGTTGATGTATGGCTATTGTGAACAAAATGCCCAACTGGCGTGTGCTATGTATGCTGCTCGGTATCCTGAACGACATCATCCAAGTGTCCGGAACGTTCGCCGGATAGTTAGGTTATTTAAGGAAACAGGAAGTGTTCAGCCACATGTAAAACGTCAACAACGACCTGCAACATATGGTGATGCCCAAGTAGGTGTTTTAGCTGCTGTCGCGGCTAATCCGCACATCAGTGGCAGACAAATTGCGCAAGAATCATGAATCTCAAGAACGTCGGTATTGAGAATGCTACATCAACATCGATTGCACCCGTACTATATTTCTATGCACCAGGAATTGCATGGCGACGACTTTGAACGTCGTGTACACTTCTGCCACTGGGCACAAGAGAAATTATGGGACGACGACACATTTCTTGCACGCGTTCTATTTAGCGACGAAGCGTCATTCATCAACAACGATAACGTAAACCGACATAATATGCGCTATTGGGCAACGGAAAATTCACGATGGCTGCGACAAGTGGAGCATCAGCGACCTTGGCGGGTTAATATGTGGTGCGGCATTATGGGAGAAAGGATAATAGGCCCCTATTTTATCGATGGCAATCTAAATGGTGCGATGGATGCTGATTTCTTACGTAATGTTCTACCGATTTTACTACAAGATGTTTCACTGCATGACTGAATTGCGATATACTTCCAACATGATGGATGTCCGCCACATAGCTCGCGCGTGCGGTTGAAGCGGTATTGAACAGCATATTTCATAACAGGAGGATTGGTCATCGAAGCACCATACCATGGCCCGCACGTTCACCGAATCTGACGTCCCCCGGATTTCTTTCTGTGGGGAAAGTTGAAGGATATTTGCTATCGTGATCCACCGACAACGCCTGACAACATGAGTCAGCGCATTGTCAATGCATGTGCGAACATTACGGAGGGCGAACTACTCGCTGTTGAGAGGAATGTCGTTACACGTATTGCCAAATGCATTGAGGATGACGGACGTTATTTTGAGCATTTATTGCATTAATATGGTATTTACAGGTAATCACGCTGTAACAGCATGTGTTCTCAGAAATCTTAAGTTCACAAAGGTAGATGTATCACATTGTAACAACCGAAATAAAATGTACAAACGTACCTACGTTCTGTATTTTAATTTAAAAAACCTACCTGCTACCAACTGTTCGTCTAAAATTGTGAGCCATATGTTTGTGACTATTCCAGCGCCATCTATCACAAAGCGGAAAAAGTGGTCCAAATAAAACATTCATATTTATTTGCGTACTACACGAATATGTAATAAAAGATGGGGGTTCCTATTTAAAAACGCGCAGTTGATATCCGTTTGATCTATGGCTGTGCCATCTAGCGGGCCAACCATAGCACCATCTGGTTTACCCCTTCAAGCTGGACAAGTTTCGTTCTCTGTAGTTATTTCGTTTGATGTTTATTTCGTGGGATATTTGGCCCAATCACGATCAATGGACCACCCTGTATGATGAATGTAGGTATTTACGTATGTGCCACATCCTCTCCTAAACTAGTTGACCGATTTCAACGAAACTTGATACACATTTCACTTACTGTCGGGAACAAAGAACAGTGGGCGTAAGAACCACCTATCCCATGTGGGGATGGGAATAAAACAGAAGCGTAACTAAGCACAAACAAATACCTATGTTATATTCATCCAGTATTTAAGAATGAGAGTGCTTAGCGAGTTGCAACAAACTTTATGCGTAATTGCAAACCTTTACGAAACTTTTTCTCGCTGACACCCCCACACAAACTGATGAAAGAAAAAGTCTTATCGCTTACTACATTTTCGCTGTTCATGCAACAAATCTGCAGCATCAATCACGACGTTTTATTGCTGCTTTACTACTAACTCTTTTAACATAGCATTTTGCAAGCACTATCCTCATATACAATTGAATGTACCTACAAAATTATATCATAGTTCAGGAGATACGATATCATAAACACTAAGATGCGTGAAAAAAATAAGCTTTTTTTAAAACAGCGCGCAAATTATAAAGACTCTACTCATCCATTTTTCATTAATGAGTGCAATTAGACACTTCCAACAAATTTTAACAATAATTTCAAACCTTTCCTGTACTTTTTCTCACTTACATGCTTCTAGTTAAATATTTAACACATTAACTCATTACTAATAAGACGTCTGAAGCTGTTTTATACATGGAAGTTGAATCCTTGAAGGAATCAGCGGTTTACTGGTAATATAGAATTCCAAATCCACAATTCTTGTGAATGTATCTACCTTGCAATTGTTGGTTGTCCAAAGTTTCTGATCGACGGACCCATGTTATGTTAAAAATATGATTTATACTTACGAGTTCGGTTACTTAAGTAAGTGGTGGTTAACTCTTTACTATCTGGAAAGAGACACTGTCAGATTAAGAATTGCCTACATCCCATATGGATGGTAATGAAATGGAAGTGACATTGAAGCCCAACTCAAGAACACCTGGAAGAGATTCAACTAAATTTTGCTAGATAGAGCAGATAAGCAGTTATTAGCATCTCACATAGACAGTGAATTGGCTTCACTTAGTTCCTGTAAGATGGATGTAGAGGAATTGTGGGTAAAGTTTAAGCAGATTGTAAATCGTAGTCTGGAGAGTTATGCGCCTAATAAATGGATAAAGGATGGGAAAACCAACCATAGTATAGTAACGAAATTCGGCGGATGCTGACAAAGACGAGATTGTCGCACTCTCGGTTCGAAAGGGAATGAACAAATTACGTCAAACGAACGTTAGCAGAGATTCGTGCGTCCGTGAAAAGATATATGCGCCAAGCATACAACTACCACGATCACAACATAGCAAAAGATTTGGCAGAGAAGCAGAGAAAATTCTGGTCTTACGTAAAATCGATAAGCTGATCTAAGGCTTCCATTCTGTCCCTTGTTGACCAGTCTCGTGTGGCAGTTGAAGACAGCTAAACGAAATGCGAAACTTTAAATTTCACGTTCAAGAAATGGTTCACCCAGGAGAATCATACGAACATACTGTCATTTGACCATCGGATAGACTCCCCTATGGACGACATATTAGTAAGCATATCTGGCATAGATAAACAACGACAACATTTGAAGGCAAATAAATCATCAGATCCAAATGGAATCCCAGTTCCATTTTACAAAGGGTACTCTACGGCATTGGCCCCTTACCTAGCTTGCATTTATCGTGAATCTCTCGCCCAACAAAAAGTCCCAAGCAACTGGAAAAAAGTGTAGGTGACTCCAGCATACAAGAAGGATAAAACAATGGATCCGCAAAATTACAGACCAATATCCCAAACTTCGGTTTGTTGCAGAATCCTTGTACAATTTCTTAGTTCTAATACAATAAACTTTCTTGAGACTGAGTACCTTATGTCCACGATTCAGCATGGTTTTAGAAGCCATCGCTTGTGCGAATCTCAGCTTCCTCTTTTCTCACATGATATGCTGAGATCTATGGATGAAGTGGAACAGGCAATTCCATATTTCTAGATTTCCGGAAAGCATTTGATGCGGTGCCCACTTGCAGACTGTTAACGAAGGTTCGAGCATATGGAATAAGGTCACAGATATGTGAGTGGCTCAAAAACTTCTTAAGTAATAGAACCCAATGTGTTGTCCTCGACGGCGACTGTTTATCAGAGACAAGGGTTTCGTCTGGAGTGGACCAGCTGTTGTTCCCTATTTATATAAATAATTTGGCGGAAAGGGTGGGCAGCAATCTGCCCTTGTATGTGAAAATGCCGTGTCGTACGACAAAGTATCGAAGTTGTGTGACTACAGGAACATACGACATAGACAAAATTTCCAGTTGAGGTGATGAATTCCAGCTAGCCCTAAATGTGGAAAAATGTAAGTTAGTGCGGGTGAGTAGGAAGATCAAACCTGTAGTGCTCGGATACAGTATTACTAGTGTCCTGCTTGAGAGTGTCAGGTCATTTAAATATCTGGGTTTAACGTTGCAAAAACATGTGAGGTGGAACGAGCATGTAGAAACTGTGGTAGGAAAAGCGAATGGTTGAATTCTGTTTATTGGGAGTTTATTTTAGGAAAGAGTGGTTCACCTGCAAAGGAGACCACATATAGGACGCTGCTGCGACCTATTCTTGAGTACTGTTCGAGTGTTTAGGATCCGTACCAGGTCAGATTTAAGGAAGACATCGAAGCAATGCAGAGAGCGAGCTGCTAGATTTGTTGCCGATAGGTTCGAATAACAGGTAGGCGTTACGGAGATGCTTCGGGAACTCAAATGGGAATCCCTGGAGGGAAAGAACGTTCTTTAAGAGAAACACTATTGCAAAAATGTAGAGAATCGGCATTTGAAACTGACTGCCAAACCATTCTACTGCCGCCAACATGCACTGCGCGTAATGACGACGAAGAGAAGACACGAGAAATTAGGGCTCCGACGGAGGCATGCAGACAGTCGTTCTTCCCTCGCTCTGTTTGCGAGTGTAACAGGAAAGGAAATGACAAGTAGTTGTACCGGGCACCCTCCTCCACGCACCGTAAAGTGGCTTGCGGAGTATCTATATAGATGTAGATGAATTTCTTTTGTTATTCGTATAAAAATACTGTGGGAGTAAGAGGCCACTTCTACCCCTAGGAATGGCGGTATGTATGAGAAAGGGTGACGTAATAAAGTTCAAAACCGACCTGTTCGAATTAATTTTCTGTATTTAGTAAACTTCAAATATTTTAAATGTACGAAGTGCAGTTTGTCTCTTATTTGTGCTGTTCAGTGACCAAGCAGGTCGTGAGAATGAGCACTACAGTAAACCAATAATTTTGTCAACTTTTTTCGGGACCTAACATCATGCCACGCGGCTGAATACCACAGACAAATTTACATTCTCTCTTGAGTTGTATGATGCAAAACAGCAGGGCATCAGACATACAGCGTGTTAGGCGTAAAAGTGCAGATAATTTTATTGGTGACAGAAGGCAGCGTAATGAACAACATTACATCAGTATTTACTTCATTTGCAGACCAATAATAATAGCTATTAGGAGTTGTATATTTTTAGGTTGATTAGTACCTCCAACTATGTGTGGAAAGAGAAAGCCATTAATGCTCATTTTCGCTTGGCAGCAGGTCAGGTGTTGGAGCGTTGACACGTGGATGCAAAACACTTACTCTATACAGATAGCAGTAGTCCTCCTAGTGGTACAGTTACGACTACGTAGAAAACATCAGGTGTGACGTGTTTGTGGGAAGACTGCTAGATGCAGAGTAAAAACAACTAAAACAATAAATTGGGTTCATATTAAGGTACCAATGATCACAGTATCTGCTGTTACACTCTTGACACCCCGTATATGTAAATTATTATATTATAATTCTGGTAAGATCTTATGGGACCAAACTGCTTATGTCATCGGTCCCTAGCACACAACACACACACCCATGCCCGAGGAAGGACTCTAACCTCCGAGGGAGGGGGGGGGGGGGGGGGGCGCGAACCGTGGCAAGGCGCCCTAGACCGCACAGCTACTCCGCGCGGCTCCCGTATATGTACGCAGGACAGGACACGCGACATTTATGAGTTCTTGAGCATAGGAGTGGGTTCACAGGTATTATTTTTATAACATATCTTCACTGGGTCGATTGAAACTAAATTTGATACAAAAATTACCTACCTGGAAAGAAACACTGTGGAGGCGGGATTGGGATAGAGAAGCCGTGACATGTAAAAATATTCCATAACAACCGATACTAGTATCGAAGTATTAGATTCGTTGGTGGCAACCCCGATGACGTTATACCCCTAGACCGGGGGCGGAGAAAGACAGTGACTCGTAAGCACATATACGTAATGCCTGAAACAGTTTCCGCCAACCTCGATACACGTTGTACTTCCCATATGGAAAAAAATTATTGCGATCGTAGCACCACTATGGTTGAGGATATGTTATAGTAGCAGCATTATGGTTGAAAGTAGGGGTGAGGAGAGTTGACATATAATATACCAAATTTGGTATATACCAGGTGGTTATAACTAAGTGCAGATTCTTACGGAGGTCCAGTGTGGACTGTAATCATCATATGGCAGCAAAACTTGGTAAATATTCTAATGCGTTGAAGCGAAACTGATTTACACTGCGAAATATTAGCTCCACTTTTGGTCACCAGGTGCAAATCTGGCACCAGATAGACGTAATGGATTAGGCACTGGACATGTGCAGAAAAGACCAAACAAGTGAGGAAGACATAACGATGATTTTCTTATTAACCGCTGATTACACAATTTGTCCAATATGAGCATCATGAACATCGATGAGATGCTGAACAGTGCCAGATTTTCTCTGGTGGCCATAACTGGAACTAACTTTTTCCAGCGTAAATCGGTTCCGCTTTAACGCTTTAGAATATCAAGTTTCGCTGCCACGCGATAATTACAACCCACACAGGACCCCAATAAGTTCAAATGGTTCATATGGCTCTGAGCACTATGGGACTTAACATCTGAGGTCATCAGTCCCCTAGACCTTAGAACTGATTAAACCTAACTAACCTAAGGACGTCACACACATCCATGCCCGTGGCAGAATTCGAACCTGCGACCGTAGCGGTCGCGCTGTTCCAGACTGAAGCGCCTAGAACCGCTCGGAAACCCCGGCAGGCCCCAATAAGTAAATGCACTTTAATCAAAACCACATGGTACATGACTCATTATTTGTGTTTCTTTCTTGTATTTAGCTAACTTGGAAAACTTTAAAATTATTGAGCACAATCTGTCTTCTATGTGTGGTGTTCAGTGCGTAGACCAGACCACGGGAAAAAGCATTGCAACGAGTCAATAATTTTGTCAGTTTGTTTCGGTGCCAAAGACCATACCACACAGTTGAATGTCATAAATACATTTAACGTCCTCTCTGGAGTTGCTTGATGTAAAACAGCGGAGAATTAGTTTTCAGGATTCACTAGAAAATGGAGGACGCTATTCGCTACAGATACAGATGAAATGTGTGTACAAACATCAGTGAAATTTGTTACATATATGTATATGTGTGAAATGTGAAATTTATGTGCAATATTGGAACGCGGGGAAGCGCTGGACAGTAACTAGTTTGCAATAAAACCAGAATCGGACGGTTCTAATAGGAATGACCAATCGTGTGTTTGGTCTTGATTTTTTGGTTCTTGTCACTTTCCCTAACTTCTCCAATCTCTCAGAATAGGCCCGGCCAGTTATAATTCACGCACTGTCGTTCACCGTCTCCTCACGCCCCCTCCCTCCCTCTCCGCAGTTGCGCCCTAACACAGAAGGCCTCTGCAGTTTCCTGAAATCTTCCCCGAGGGTGAGGAGTTTCCTGCAGCTCACAAGCAAACCAGCGTACCCTTTTTTTTTTCAGGTGTAAGTAGACACGCTGTTACTGGACTTCACACGTTAACTTTGAGCAACAATAGGTGAATGGAAGACCAAGAACGGGCTTTTCACATTAGAAAGAGTATAAGACAGAGCTGTAGCCTTTCGCCACTGTTGTTCTATCTACACGCTGAAGAAGCAACGACGGAAATGAAAAGTTCAGGAGTGGGATTAAGATTCTAGGTGAAGGTATGTCAGTGATAAGATCAGTCGACGACATTGGAATCGTCATTGAAAGTGACGAGCAATGAACAGTCTGACAAGAACGTACTATAGACCGAGAGTAAAACGAAGAAAGACGAAGCATGGCATGAATGAATAAGCGATAAATTCGACATCAAAACTGGAGACCACGAAGTTAAGGAATTCTGCTGCCTTAGAAGCGAGGTAACCCATTGTGGACGAAGCTAGAACAATAAAAGCAGGCTAACACAGTAGAAGAGGGTATTCCTGGCCAAAATAAGTCTACTCGTATCAAACATGTGCTTCAAATGGAGGAAGAAATTTCTGAAAATGTATGTTCGAAGCATAGCATTGTATGGAAACAAAGAAGAAAGTCGAGGCGTTTGAGATGTGGTGCTATAGGAGAATGTTAAAAGTTAGGAGTACTGGAAAAATAAGATATGAGAAGATCCTCAGCAGTATCGGCTAGGAGAGGAACATGTGGAAAACATTGACAACAAGAAGGGACATTACAATGAGATGACAAAAGTCATGGAATAGTGTATGTGCACTTACAAAGAAGGCGTTAGTATCGCGTACTAAGGGTATAAAAGGGCAGCGCATTTGCGAAGCTGTCATTTGCACTCGGGTAATCCATGTAAAAAGGTTTCGAACATGCTTATGGACGCACTGCGGCAATTAACAGACATTTAACACGCAATGGTAGTTGGAGCTAGACGCTTGGGACATTTCATTTCGGAAACCGTTAGGGAAACAAACATTTCGAGGTCCACAGTGTGAAAAGTGTGCAAAGAATACCAAATTTCAGGCTTTACACCACCGACAACAGTCTGGCCAATGGCCTTTACTTAACGACCGATAGCAGCGGCGTTTGTGTTGAGTAGTCAGTGCTAACAGACAAGTAACACTGCATGTAACAAACACAGAAACCAATGTGGGACGTACGAACAACGTATCTGTTAGGACAGTGCGGTGAAGTCTAGCGTTAATGGGCTATGGCAGCAGATCGCCGACGTGAGTGGCTTTCGTTACAGCATGACATCACCTGCAGCGTCTCACCTGCGCTCATGACCATATCGGTTGGATCCCAGGGGACTGGGAAACCGTGACCTGATCAGATGAGTCCCGATTTCGGGTGGTAAGACCTGATGGTAGGGTCAGACTGTGGGCGCAGACCCTACGAAGCCATGGACCCAGGTTGTCAACAAAGCACTGTGCAAGCTGCTGGTGGCTCCATAACGTTGTGAGCTGTGTTTGCATGCAATGGACTGGTTCCTCTGGTCCAACTGAACCGATCATTACCTGGAAATGGTTTGCAGCCGTTCATGGACTTTATGTTTCCAAGCAAAGATGGAATTTTTATGGGTGACAATGTGCCATGTCACCGGGCCACATATGTACGCGATTGGTTCGAAGAACATTGTGGACAATTCGAGCGAATGATTTGGCCAGCGAGATCGCCCGACATGAATCCCACCGAACGTTTATGGGACATAATCGAGATGTCAGCTAGTGCACAAAATCCTCTACCAGAAACACTTTCGCAATTACGGACTACTATAGAGGCAGCATGGCTCAATATTTCTGCAGGGGACTTCTAACGACTTGTTGAGTCCATGTCACGTCTAGTTGCAGCACTATTCCGGGCAAAAGGAGGTCCGACTCGATAGTAGTAGGTATCTCATGACTTTTGTCATCTCATGGTATGATGGGACACGTTAAGACATTAAGGAATAACGGATATCAAATGAAACACTTTTCAGCCGTCTAGTTTTCAAACTTATTCCATTTGGTTACCAGTTTCGGTGATTTATTATGCCATCTTCAGGCCGCTGACCGAGGTGTAGGAAGATTTCAGCTCGATTCTGGTCAAAATAGGAGCCAACTTTGAAATAGTGGCATCTGTAGATTTCAGCTTGCTTTATCGGTCACTTCGACCATCAACGGCTGGCCCCTATTTTGACCAGAATCGAGATGGAATCTTCCTATACCTCAGTCAGAGGCCTGAAGAAGGCGTAGTAAATCACCGAAACTGGTAGCCAAATAAAATAAGTTTGGAAAATAGAGGGCTGAAAAGTGTTTGATTTGACATTCTGTAGCAAACAGGAAGTAGGAGAAATGAGAATAGCAAGAAACTTTAACATCAGGATTGATGGTCACGAAGTACATGAAATTAAGGAAGTCTCCTACCCAGGCAGTAAAATAACTAATGATGGAAGGACCAAGGAGGACATTAAAAGCAGACTAGCTATGGCAAAAACGGCATTCCTGGCCAAGAGAAGTCTACTAATATTAAATATCGGCCTTAATTGGAGGAATAAATCTCTGGGAATGTACGTCTGAAGTACAGCATTGTGTGGTAGTGAAATATTGACTGTGGGAAAACCGGAACAGATGAGAATCGAAGAATTTGGGATGTGGTACTAGAGACGAATGTTGTAAATTAGGTGGACGGATAAGGTAAGGAATGAGGACGTTCTGTGAAGAATCGGAGAAGAAAGAAATATGTGGGAAACACATGATGATAGGATAAAAAATTGTTCAAATGGCTCTGAACACTATGAGACTTAACTTCTGAGGTCATCAGTCCCCTAGAACTTAGAACTACTTAAACCTAACTAACCTAAGGACGCCAAACACATCCATGCCCGAGGCAAGATTCGAACCTGCGACCGTAGCGGTCATGCGGTTCCAGACTGTAGCGCCTAGAACAGCTCAGCCACTATGGCCGCCGATGATAGGATATCTGTTAAGACATGAGGGAATGACTTTCATGGTACTAGAGGGAACCGTAGAAGGCTAAAACTGTAGAGGAAGACAGAAATTGGAATACATCCAGCAGATAATTGAGGACGTAGGTTGCCAAGTGCTTCTCTGAGATGAAGAGGTTGGCACAAGAGAGAAATTCGTGGTAGGCCGCACCAAAGCAGTCGGAAGACTGATGACTTAAAAACAAAAAAAGGCCAACAGACAAGTCCCCCAACCATCACTGAAAAGATGGACATACAGATTAAGGAACAAATTCCATCGTATTTGGGGGAGCTGTAGAGGGTAAAAACTGACGGAAAGACAAAGATTGGAATGTATCCAACACCAAGTAATTGATGACTTCGCGTGCAGGTGCTGTTCTGAGATGAAGAAGGTTTCACAGGAGAAAAATTATTGAAGGTCCATGTTCGAACCAGTCATAAGACTCAAGATAACAAGTGAAACATCAAGCATAATTTTCTGTTAAGGAACATATCCTTGTTAATTTGTCTTTTATGAATGAAATGACCTATACACCTTCATTTTATCTCCGCAGTTATCCGTCCAAGTCAAAATTTGTGCAGTTCAGTGACGTGAAGATGTGTGGGCTACATGCAGTTTTTCTTTCGGATCCATTCTTACTGCTGTAACTCGAGGAGTTCCGTGCCGTGTTCGTGATGATAAAGTGATAACAGGTGATAGAAGAAAGAGAGGCATTGTAGTGTTATTTCAGCTATACCGCTTTTTTAATTCATTCAGAAAATCTGAATGAAGGTTGTTTGTTTTCCTCACTACATCATTTATTTTCCTCACTACACCATCACGAGCCACGTCAGGTTCGCTATCAAAACATCGTACGTGGTCGCCATTTTGTTGAGTTTTTTTCGCTATTAGGATATGAAGCAAATGCTGTACTTCAAAGTTCAGGACGATACCGGTAACCTTAAAACAGGCCAAAATTGCATCTTTTTTATAGAGGTGATGACGGCAACAGGTTAATTCTCAGGTGACAATATGACTGAACTGTAATTCCCTCTGACTATCCTGATTTAGATTTTCCCCGATTTTCCTAAATCGCTCCAGGCAAATTCCGGGATGGCTCCTTTGAAAAGGGCACGACTGACTTCGTTCCCCATCGCTTCCTAAACTGAGCTTGTGCTCCGTCTGTAATGACCAAGATGTCGACAGTGTGTCAGACTCTCATCTCACACCCTTCTTTCCTTCCGAACTGCACAATTGCTGTACCGAGAGAACTGCATAGTTTATCGTCGCAAAAACGCCTCCCTTTTTGTCAGTGTTTGCTTTCAAATGTGTATGTTACGGGAAATGGCTTCCACCTTGAACCAATATAGTTTTCTTAACGAGGAGTGTATTAGAAATATGTTGCAGTTCATATATTTTGACGACTAATTTCGAATCGACTGGTTCATTCTCAAGCCAATGGACTGGTGCCTTAATGTATTAGTTTTTATGGCATCATTGTAAAGGGGGAAAAATTATACTAAAAAGTACTGTAGTGAAATATATGCACAGAAAAGGACAGAATTCCAGTTAAAAACGGGGAACATTATACTGAAATCTTCTCTTATTATTTAATTACAATATCTTTTGTTTTAAATAACGGCCCATAGCCTTACTACGGATGCGTGGCGTGAGGCGCCTTAAAATGTAACACTTTACGTGACCTATCGAAATGTTAAACATCCCAGGGTATCTTTGATAAATTTAGAAGCATGAGAAAATACTATTATTCGTGGGTCTCGAGTGGCGAAATATTGTTGTACCTTCGTCAGGAAACGCAAATTATTTATTATTTTTTACCTCAAAATATTGTCTTTGAAATTGTAATCGACCGCCGTTAAGCGGCCTATTTGAATCACAGACCTGACAGTCCACACATTACAATAAACACTGCAAATGCCTTAAAGTTACTAATATGTTCCTATAAGGCCTGTCAAAGAGAAATTATTTGTACACTCTCAGGCGTTTATGCGTGAGAGAAGTTGTGAAAATATTAAACGAACTGTTACGGCCGGTAATGGCGGCCGACAATGACTTTTGTTGGTGCGATCTTTCCGCGCTTCTGCTGTCACTGAAAATAGGAACGTTACTGCTTCCTGCATATGAAAAGACTGCCTACTTAAATGAAACAGTAATAACTCTTACTGTAATATATTTTAACGATTATTAAATTATTACAAACTTACGATGTTCAATGGCCAACCGCTGCGTGCATTTCAGAACAAGAGAAACCTAAGAGTGAATTCTTTGTCCTTGTACAATGATTAACAAATAAAAACTTTTCATTCTAATTACGCAGAACTATAAGTTCTGCAACTGTGACAGATCTGTAGTGCACTCTTCATGAAATAAAAGCGTTTCTGATCCTACATCAACGCAATGTTTAACTGCATAACAGGCTTCTTCTTTAACATTCATACACGTTTCGGTAAAGTTTCACAACCGTCAGAGGATTAGTTTAGTTTCTTAATATCGCATACTGTTGCTCATGTAGCCGTCGCCTGCAGTACGTCTGTCATCTTAAATTTTTATTGTTTTCTCGTTGTCACGCTTCTGTGGCACTTTACTTGCTGACAAGTGCTGAATTACTGTTTATTAACCTCAGTTTCCGTCTGGCTATAAGCCAGCAAACTCATATGGTCAGACGTTCCGCTGCGAGTTTCTTGGATGGTAACTCACTCAGATGCACTGAAGATGGCTGTTTAAGCTGAAAACTGGATATACAAGAATAACAAAGGGATTGGGACGGATTTCTGTGTTCCTATCCTTCCTTAACTGTTTACTAATTATTCACTTCAACAGGTGGATATTTCCAAATAATGACACAATGCGTGTGAAGTTAGTATTTCACCGCTGTATTTAATACTGGAAGAGATTTGGCACTGAAATTGAAGCAACAGTTCAACATTTTGGTTTTCTATTACTCCGCTCAGCTATAACTAGGAACAGATAGTCAATATTTTTGATTCTATCCGAACCATATTTTGTAGATTATCATTGACCTAGAGTATTTCGTTTGCAGTTCAACGAGTGAATTCTGTTGTGAGCGATAGAGCTGATTGTAATTTTAGGTGTGGCCACGATGTGACTTCGAAGAAAGTTTGGCTTTTCTGCGAACATTCTCCTTGTCACTGGTAACATCCCCCACCCTCCCCTCCGCCGCCTGCCTCCCTACCACCATCCCCAGTCCACTCCCGCCATCCCCATCGAAGACTTCTGGCTGGACGCCCCTTCCGAGAATTCTCATCAGTTCGCTCCACGCTCTGGATTCCTTAACGATCTTCTTCCACGAAAATAGCGCGGAATCTCCCGTTACTGTAATCTCCTCAATTTGTCATCGGTGGTGTGGAAAGACAGGGAGTGCTGCTGTGAAGTTCGACGCCAGTATAGATTGAATGGTAGTAGACTAGCGGAAGCAAGAGCAAATATTCGGCGTGAAATTCTCACGAATCATCCTATTAAGCACGCAGCTGTAATAAGAAAAGCAGCCAGGTTAATAAATAAATTCAAAGGATAGATCAGGATCACCTTAAAAAACAGTTCTTTGTATTTGTGATAATGATGTTTTGAAATCAAAATTTCTATTTTTCTACTCGGTGCGAGACAGTGGTGATTGATTTTTTGGTAAGAAAATTTATAAGAAAGTTTATAAGAAAAGTTTCCAAGCAGTTACCTTTATTATGTCACCTCTTATGCTGTGACTGATTAGAGAAACGGGGTAATATGTAATATTGTAAGTAGGCTGTTTATGTTTTCTTATTGGCAACGTTACGTA
The DNA here is from genome assembly GCF_021461395.2 of Schistocerca americana. NCBI lineage: Eukaryota > Metazoa > Arthropoda > Insecta > Orthoptera > Acrididae > Schistocerca > Schistocerca americana. The sequence continues at coordinate 189,127,994 of NC_060120.1, forward strand.
GCGGTCTGTGTGAGAATCACTGGCTGTGCTGTGTGCAGTCTGTGGCTAGTTTGCATTGTTGTCTGCCGTTGTAGTGGTGGGCAGCGGCAGCTGGGTGTGAACAGCGCGTAGCGTTGCGCAGTTGGAGGTGAGCCGCCAGCAGTGGTGGATGTGGGGAGAGAGATGGCGGAGTTTTGTAATTTGTCATGAACTGCTATATATATTATGACTATTAAGGTAAATACATTGTTTGTTCTCTATTAATATCTTTCATTTGCTAACTATCCCTATCAGTAGTTAGTGCCTTCCGTAGTTTGAATCTTTTATTTAGCTGGCAGTAGTGGTGCTCGCTGTATTGCAGTAGTTCGAGTAACCAAGATTTTTGTGAGGTAAGTGATTTGTGAAATGTATAGGTTAATGTTAGTCAGGGCCATTCTTTTGTAGGGATTTTTTAAAGTCAGATTGCGTTGCGCTAAAAATATTGTATGTCAGTTTAAGCACAGTCTTGTATAAAGTGTTCAAAGGGGACGTTTCATATGTCGACCCTTAGCCGAGGATACCTCACTGGAATCTTCTGATTTTTTTCTTGTAGTTTGTGTAATTAGTGTAGCTATTGTTTATTGCTAGCGCGTAATTGTAGAGAGAATCTCCTTTATAGTTGCAGACTTTCATTGTCGTACAGTAAAACAGTTGTGGCACGCATGTAGATTTGCACCAAGTATTTCACAGATGCGCTTGCAATTAACTACATATTATTTTCAGTGCTATGTTAATGTGTTCTCTTATTTTTGCTCTTCAAATTGTGCTTTTCTGTGTTATCGTGTGAAATATTGTGACAATAATGGCGTGTGAAAAACGTAACACTAGGCTCCAAAGTAAACTGAGAAATAATAGTGACGACGAGCGTAGCTTGCCAGCACCACTGTGTAATGAATTAACAGACGTTCAAAGTAGTAATTTGGTAACTGTGCATAGGGAAATGGAGCGGGCTGCAAACAATGGCGTAGACAGTGAAACAGGTAGTGAACAGGGAAGCATTATCGATCGATCGCTCGGCAACAGCTCACCTCAGGAATCCGAAATGACAGGACACAATTTTGCAAATACTGTAGATTCAGGTTTTGCGTCCTCACCGTTTTTTCAAATGAGTCAAGACACATTTCCCGCTTGTCAAAATGTGAATGTTGCCGGTGCAAATTCACTGCCGAAAAGCACTGAGGAACATGTTTCAGACACCAGTGCATTGTTATTACAATTAATGCAACAAATGGAACAAAAGCTTGAAAAGTTAGACACAATGGAACAACACCAGAGACAAACACAGCAACAGTTAGACACAATGGAACAACACCAGAGACAAACACAGCAACAGTTAGACACAGTGGAACAAAATCTCAAAAAGTTAGACACAGTGGAACAAAATCTTAAAAAGTTATACACAATGGAACAAAATCGTCAAAAGTTAGACACCACACTTGAACAAACACGTGAAGATTTAACTACTGAGTTACATAACATTGAATCGAAATGTCAAAAAGTCTGTAATGACGTAAAAACACAAATTTGTGAGCATTTTCAACCAATTTTTTCGCGGCATGAAAATGCATTACAGAATCACGAAGCAGCCATAAAAGAACTGCAAACCATTGTTCATGAAAATCATGAGACCTTGTGGGCTAAAATTGACTCGGTTGCATCTACCGATTCGGTTACGCAACTTGCAAAAACTCAGGAAAACTTGAAGGACACAGTAGATTCGATTTCAACACAAATGGACACTCTGAAACTTGGTTCAGAAAAACACACTGAGGAAATGTGTTCACTATCGGAGAAAATAGCCGAACTTTCGGGTCAGGTCACTAACTTATCTACAAAGGTAGATGATGATCTGAATGACACAAGACCTGTAGCCTTCACTGACACAGAAGAGTATGAACAAATTAGAAAATTCAAACAAAATCAAAATCAAATCAATACACAGTACAAAAGAGAAATCCGGGAAGTACAAGATCAGTTGACGCAGGTAATACAAGAATTACGTATTTCAGAGGACACTCGCTCTCCAACACGGGAAGAGGGACATAGAAATACGGAAAAGCCGCAAAATAATAACACAGGGCATTTCGGAAGTTATGAAAGAAATTGGCAATGTGCACCGAATTTTGAGATGGAACGGCAGACACGACCTAACAATGACCGATATGCGACTCGCCGACATGATGATTTTGACTATAAGCTGTTCATTACTACACGTAAATTCAAAACATTTAAGAATTCTGGCAACGACATTCATCCACAAGCATGGCTCCATCAATTCTCTCATTGTTTTCCTCCCAACTGGTCGTTAGAACACAGATTAGAATTTATGTGTGGCTACTTAGAGAGTGAACCAGCTGTAAGAATGCGATCGGTCATTCACGATTGCCACAGTGAAGGAGAATTTTACCATGCCTTCCTCTCAGCATATTGGTCTCAAGCCACACAAGACCGAGTAAAACATGGCATCATAATGATGAAACATTTCGAACAATCTGAATTCTCCAGTCTTGTGAAATATTTTGAAGACATGTTGCACAAGAATCAGTACCTGTCAAACCCTTACAGCCCCTCAGAACTCATCCGCATTTGCTTAATCAAATTACCTGAACATTTACGACATATTATTTTAGCAGGACGTTGCAAAGAAGACACTGAGGCTTTTCAGGGACTGTTACAAGAACTGGAAATTGACACTGACAATCGGGGAACACGGAAACAGGAGCACAACAATTACAGGTCACATCTGTCACAATTCCGCGATGAAAGAAATAATAACTGGACACGACAAGGCTATTCTCACAACACATATCGTGACCAAAACAGACACCACCCGTATGACAACCGTTGGCAGAGTAGTAATAATTACAGGGAAAGAGCACCTCTCCGCAGTAGTGACTATCACAGAGACAATCTGAGAAACAGACAATTTGGGAACCAAAATAATTATTATCAAGGGAGACAGAATAACTTTAGACGCAACGGTCCAGCGCGCAGTTACGATTCAGGGAGAAATTCTCCACCACGTGACCGACAAGAAAGAAACTATGGCATCTACCGACATGACGACAGACGATATGATCGTAACGACAGACCTGAATTGCATCAGAACTGGCGGGATTCAGACAGAGCAGGGCCCTCTCGAGGAGCTGAATTTGTAGAAGTTAGGTCTCCAAATCCCAATAACGGCGCGCGCCAACAACGAAACAGACAGTGACTCGCACCGCAGGCAGCCACCTGCGCCGGCTGGCTCAGAGAAAATAACACAGACGCTAACCTTGAGAGAAGATTTAGCATTCCTTACCGACGTATAAAACATGACAATTGCTTTTCAGTTGAAACTCTGCGTACTAGGAAGAGTAAAGGTTTACCCCACATTCCACATGTAAAACCGTTTATTGAAAGATAATCTGCTTTTTAACTTTGTCTTTGCCATAAAACGTTTCACTTCACGTTACTAGTATGCTTTAGAAACTGTTACCATGCAACAATGTTTGAAGTTAAATGTCCAGTCAAGAACCAAGAGAACTTATTTAAACAGAAAGTACGAATGCATTGTTATTGCGAACAGACGACACAGTGTTATTGTGTGTGTACATTCTTGCTTGTTAGTTGCATGATTACGTAACGACTATAAGGCTCACATACTTAGAACATTTACCAGTACTGCGAATGAGATTTTAATGCAACATTTTGGTTTACTTGAAAATACATTCTGAATTAAAGTACTTTCTGTGAGATACCAGATGACACAGTGGTTAGTTTATGTGACAGCTACACGATTTTATCACGACGCTACTAATGAGTGACAATTTACAATGTTGCTTTTGCGGTGTTTCTGTTTTATATCTTCACAGTTTTTCTGAATTATTCTGGAAAGTAAAACATGTTTTAGTAATAACTTTTGTGCTATAGCTACAAGGAGACAGCCTTTTCCGTAGGACAACAATACGTTACAGCATAGTACTTTCCTCATCACGGCAATAAGCGTAATAACTAAGATATCTATACGCAAAGCATTTCACTTTTGTTTATCATGAGGTAAGTACATTGACTTCTGCAGAACTTAGCTTTCGGAGGACGATAATTACGACACTTCCACAGAATTATCTTACAGCAAGACGCACATTTAGCGCTACAGGACACGCATTTGAGTGATTAATTTCGTACTTAAAACATTTATTTTTAAAGATATTTGAAGTACAATGATACAAAGGTTTTGCGTAATAATTTCATTCCATTGTTGTAATCTGTAACACCTGAGGGTATAATTACATTAATCCTCAGGGGGATACACGCTTACTTTGTGTACCATGTGTTTGGCAAGCACAAGGAGCACTAGCTAATATGGTATTTGCTTATACAACTTTATACATCGGTACCATATTTCTGTAACACACAGATTACACAGCTATCTGATCATTTAACTGAGAGATAAACATTTTTTTTTCTACATCAGTGACACATGTTTACGCAATTTCACAGTTGGGTAACTTCACACTTATGAAATTGTATTTTGTCTGTACTTTGTGAAATGCTTATATTTTTCCGGAACCATTGTGATACCATGAGAGCTTTGAACGATGTATTTGGTATGGGATTATGATTTTTAAAGTGCGTTTGAGGCAGATGACACTTTTGACATGAGCAGAGAATTTTTTTTAGGTTTTGAAATTATTGGAGGAAGCTACGACGATTTTGAGAGTTGACTGAGGTGTTATGATGATATTATTACGATGACTATGTGTATTATGCTGCTGCAGTATGTTTATGATCAGTAAGCTGATGCTATATGAGTTATTTCATTATGCTACATATCTGTAATGATGCAATATTGAAGAAGTGTCGACGAATAAGGTAAGGAATAATGAATAGTGGTTAGGGACTCTGGTTTGTGAAAAAGGTTGTTGGAAACCAAGAATCGTACTTTAAGAGTTATGAAATGTGTGTATATGCGTGAATGTATCACAATGCTGGCGAAAATTTTTTGAACGCTGTTATATTTATAGGATTTTGTTTCTACAGATTTGTAACCCAAATTCTTGACCTGTGAAATATTTTTATATGAGACTGTCACTGTAGCGGAAACTGGTGTCATAAATATTTCGGTAAGAAAGTTAAGTGACCACCTGCACGTAATGCGTCGTGGACACCCAGCTGGGCGACAGTCGGCTGAAAAAAAAAAGCCATTAGCGTGTGCCTTTCAGAGGTACAGGTAGAGAAAAAAAAAGGGAGGCCATAATCCTCGCTATTGACATTCCTTTGTAGAAAGCATCGCAAATACGACACGCTCATTACTTGGAAAGATACTTACATCTGCACACCTGATTATGACAAGCGTCTTTCTACGAGAGTTGAGAGAATTTCTACTAACTTATGAAATGTCACATGACTATTGAATGCCATTTTTATGCTTTGGTTTGCGTAATTGCTTATTTCATTTGATATCTAGTTTCCAGCTGTGTTGCAGCATTGCTTTTATAAAATAAAATGCATTTGCTAATGTGAACACTTTCTGTCAACAGATCTATTAAATAATAATTTTGTGATCCACATTCTTCAAAAAAGGAGCACTTGGAAAGGAAAGAACAATAAGAAGGGACTAGTAACAGTAACTGCATACATAATATTCTTTTCAAGTACATGGTAATATTTTTTTTTACAATAAGTTGTTGTGGTGCACCACTTTAATTACATAGACATTAAGATGTGATTATACATTTCCCTTATCTGCATTGTTGTCTTTACTGTAATATTTTTCTGCTTGAGCGTTGTCATGTTTAGATATAATTTATTGCTTTTGCTTCTGCTGTTTGCCAGTCATAGTGCTACTAAATTTCACTTTGTATTACTCTGTTAAGCTAGTTTTACTACTGATTTATTTTTCTTGTTGCTGCACATTGGCTCATATTAGTTGTAATGTTGCATCGCTTGGTAATTTAGATTTACTATAGCTTGCTTTGCAATTTTCCATTTTTTTTGTCATTGCTGTTTGTGTTAATATGTTTTGTGCTGCTGCATTGCCTCGTCCCTTAGTTTAGCATCTGAGCTCAGTAGATTTAAGTTAGCTTAAGAGGGGGTAGACTATATAAGAAACTAACTATGATGAATTAGAAGAAATGCATTGAGAAGATATAAGATACAGATTTGGCAAAAATTAGTATTGTGCACTGAGAAATAATTATTTTGAAAGAAATATGAATAGAATACAGAAAGCAGGTATAAATAGGACTTTTTGGGAATAATGACGAATGAAGGGAGATCTCCAAGAAGCAAAGAAAGTTTTGTTTGCAAAACACTGCAGTAAAACAAAACCTGTCCTTTCCTTGTGTTATCCCACTATGTGTTTATGTACCCTTGTTTATTTGTCTTTTTCCTGCCTTTATGTGTTTAGCTGATGTTGTTCTGTTGTAGAATTTTTCTAATACTGTGTTATTTACTTTGTAAAAATGTTTAGACATTATTTATTCTGTTTTGTTTTCATGCTCATGTGTGAAGTTGATGTTTCGAAAGTCATTCTGATCTTTTATGTATGTACTCATGTCATAATTCCTGTAACACTGATGTATATGTTATTTCGATTCTTTTGTAAAGCCCCTATTACTACAAATGTTATCTTTAATGATGTATTTTGTACCTTTGTAATTGTATTCTTATGTTATAAAATTGTAATTGACACCAGTTCATCAAATTAAGTAACTTGTAAGTTACATTTCACTGCACACGTTTCTGTTGGTCATAGTATATGGACAATATGTGAGAAGTAGGGACTGTTAGTGTTTGCACGTGTGTTAATAATTCTGCAAGGGACTGGATAACAGCATTGCTGATTCTAAGGACAATTTCAAAAACTTTGTGAGTGCACAAGTGGTGGTTTATGGACTTGCTATATTGTCCACAAGACTCTTCGATGGTGATTGTGCACCTGGACAGTTGCAACAGATGGCTGCTGGCCGTCTCTACAAGTACTACAGTGGGTCTACACTTTTGCTGACTCACCAGTACCATTATTTCTACAAGGACTGCAGTGGGTCTGCACCTATGGTGGCCCACCAATACCATACTCTCTACCAGGACTACAGTTGGTCTGCTCTGTGATGACCTACCTACCAATATTCTTCAAAACGTCGAATGACTCTGCTGTGGGTTTGCTCTGTTGTGGCCAATTACCTGTCAGCATGTCAAGAGTCAGCACTGTCTTTCCGTTGGAAGGACAACACTACTTCTTCAAGACTGCATGGAAATCGACTGCTTCCATGTGCATTGTCTTTTACTGCTCTGACTTCGAGAAAAGAAACGGCAGTTTCACTGTGATGAATGATCAGGACTGTCTTTATGGACTGTGAGAAAATTTTAGCTTTTGACCAACATTGTATTAATAAGTGTGTGCATTTGATATTTTTCTTACTGTAATTATGAAAAATTTTTTCAAATCTGTATTGGCCAGTGCCCAAAACAATTTGTAAAGTTTTTTGTGGGGAGTATGGGGGCTATGTAAGTAGGCTGTTTATGTTTTCTTATTGGCAACGTTACGTAGCGGTCTGTGTGAGAATCACTGGCTGTGCTGTGTGCAGTCTGTGGCTAGTTTGCATTGTTGTCTGCCGTTGTAGTGGTGGGCAGCGGCAGCTGGGTGTGAACAGCGCGTAGCGTTGCGCAGTTGGAGGTGAGCCGCCAGCAGTGGTGGATGTGGGGAGAGAGATGGCGGAGTTTTGTAATTTGTCATGAACTGCTATATATATTATGACTATTAAGGTAAATACAGTGTTTGTTCTCTATTAATATCTTTCATTTGCTAACTATCCCTATCAGTAGTTAGTGCCTTCCGTAGTTTGAATCTTTTATTTAGCCGGCAGCAATGGTGCTCGCTGTATTGCAGTAGTTCGAGTAACCAAGATTTTTGTGAGGTAAGTGATTTGTGAAACGTATAGGTTAATGTTAGTCAGGGCCATTCTTTTGTAGGGATTTTTGAAAGTCAGATTGCGTTGCGCTAAAAATATTGTATGTCAGTTTAAGCACAGTCTTGTATAAATTGTTCAAAGGGGACGTTTCAATATTAACCAAGAGGGAACGACAAAAATGGAAGACCTGGAGAGAAGTGGTCGGCTTGATACGGGGCAGGTTGGGGAAAGGGAGGCAACGGCCTTGCCGCAGTGGATACACCGGTTCCCGTGAGATCACCGAAGTTAAGCGCTGTCGGGCGTGGCCAGCGCTTGGATGGGTGACCATCCGGGCCGACATGCGCTGTTGCCATTTTTCGGGGTGCACTCAGTCTCGTGATGCCAACTGAGAAGCTACTCAACCGAATAGTAGCGGCTCCGGTCATAGAAACCCATCGTAACGACAGGGAGAGTGGAGTGCTGACCACACGCCCCTCCTATCCGCATCCTTACCGCGAGGATGACACGGCGGTCGGCTGGTCCCAATGGGCCACTTGTGGCCTGAAGACGGAGGGGCTTCAGAAATGGGATGAAAATTCTGTGTAAAAGAATACCAATGAGAAATTCGCTGATAACACTGGTGAACGTACATAAGAGTGCAGGTCTTACTGAATCCAGTAAATAGTCGATGAGCATACAGTGAACGTTTTCACGACCGGAAAGAGTCAGTGAAACTAGTAGCACCTCTGAAACTGTCCAGGCAGCTCTGGAAGAAACATTGGAATGGGTAAGTTCCATGGAACGCGACCGTACAATGGTAAGACTTACTAGCAGCCAAGACTACTATCAGTCTCAGTGTTAACCGAAGACTGTTAAGGAGCATCAGAAAATATGTTACTAATAAAATTCGCATGTAGATTGAGGAGCATGTAATTGATGAAGAGAAGGGATTGTCTTAGCTTGGAAGCAAAAAATGAATGACGGACAAAGGAAAGGGCATATAAAAAGGTGATTAAATAGGTAGGGAAAGAAACTTCCTGGCAAATAAAAAGTGTGTGCCGGACCCAGACTCGAACTCGGGACCTTTGTCTTTCGCGGGCAAGTGCTCTACCAACTGAGCTACCCGAGCACGACTCACGCCCCGTCCTCACAGTTTTACTTCTGCCAGTACCTCGTCTCCTACCTTCCAAACTTAACAGAAGCTCTCCTGCGAACCTTGCAGAACTAGCACTCCTGAAAGAAAGGATATTGCGGAGACATGGCTTAGCCACAGCCAGGGGGATGTTTCCAGAGTGGAGCAGAGTGAGAATCTCACTCTGGAAACATTCCCCCCCACCCCCACCCCCCCCCACCCACCCCCGGCTGTGGTTAAGCCATGTCTCCGGAATATCCTTTCTTTCAGGAGTGCTAGTTCTGCAAGGTTTGCAGGAGAGCTTCTGTTAAGTTTGGAAGGTAGGAGACGAGGTACTGGCAGAAGTAAAGCTGTGAGGACGGGGTGTGAGTCGTACTCGGGTAGCTCAGTTGGTAGAGCACTTGCCCGCGAAAGGCAAAGGTCCCGAGTTCGAGTCTCAGTCCGGCACACAGTTTTAATCTGCCAGGAAGTTTCATATCAGCGCACACTCCGCTGCAGAGTGAAAATCTCATTCAGGTGGGGAAAGAGAGTATTCAAGGCTAAAATGACTCTGCTGGTATCATACATAGGTGATATTTAATATTCTCTAAATAGGGAATCACATGCTAGTGTATAATCTGGCTTCTCGCTAACGCTTATCACCACGCCAGATGACGCAGTGCATAGCGTGGGAACCATTGACCTGGACCCCTCCTCTCCTTACGGCATCTGCCGAGGCTCAAAGTATTACGTATTCGGTGTCCGCGGCAGATCGTGAGCTTTAACCGAAGGGCCACGGTTCGATGCCCAGCCGGATCGGAGATTTTCCCCGTCCGGGGACTGGGTGTTGTGTTGTTTCGTTCATACCATCAGAAATGGCATTCCACTGTTGAGATGGCTGTATGGGTACGTCCCAAAAGCCAGATGAAAAAAACTGCATATTTCTGTGCCACACGTAGCAGTGGCAATATAAAACTAACACTAGCCCAGCAAACTTAGTAATGGCGTTTTTTGATACTTACACCCTGCGACAACACGATGATTATAGGGGTGTTACAGATATTCTGAATGTTTCTCTCAGTAAAAGTGTGTATTGTAACGCTAGCTCCTGTGTGCTGAAAAGGACAAAGTTTTTAGACATTTGTTGTAGCTCCTCAGATCCACTTTCACTCTGTAATAATTGTGAATTCACTGACAAATAGTTATGGAGCAACTACAATAAACCGTCAAGGAATAAAGAGCACATGCTCGACATAATCCTTAAGTGAATACTTTGTTGCCATATTAACAAGAAACATGCTACTGCAGAAAAGTCATAAAATTTTTTCAACAATGGAAATACCTCATCTTCTACTATAACGTAAAGCGTTATTACCGACAGATTTGGTGAACAAGATGGGCAGCAATCTGCGGTTGTTTTCTGATGATTCTGTGGTGTACGGTAAGGTGCCGAAGTTGAGTGACTGCAGGAAGGCACAAGACGACTTGCACAAAATTTCCGATTGGTGAGATGAATGCCAGCTAGACCTAAATATGGAAAAACGTAAATTAATGCGGATGAATAGGAAGATCAAACCTGCAATGTTGGATACAGTATTACTAGTGTCCTGCTTGACACAGTCAAATCTTTCAAATAACTGGGTGTAATGCTCCTAAGCGATATCAAATGTGAGAACTTTGATAGGATGGCGAATGGTCAACTTCGGTTTATTGGGAGAATTTTAGGAAAGAGTGGTTCCCCCGTAAAGCAGACAGCATATAGGACGCCGGTAAGACCTGTTCTTGAATACTGCTCAAGTGTTTGGGATCCGTACCAGGTCGGACTGAAGGAAGACATAGAAGCAATTCAGGGGTGGGCTGCTACATTTGTTACCAGTAGGTTCGAACAACACGTGTTTCGAAAATGCTGCGGGAACTCAAACGGGTATTCCTGGATGCATAGTGTTTCTTATCGAGAAACACTAGTGACAAAATTTAGAGAACCGGCATATGAAGCTGACTGCCGAACGATTCTGTGCCGCCAAATACACTCATGCTCATAAATTAAGGATAATGCTGATACACGGTGAAACAACGCTCTGGTGGGCGGTTTGCGGGTTTAAATCACCTCGGGGTATGACCATGCGGTGCATTTGACCTGCGGTCATCGCACGGTGCCGCTGGCAGTAGACCACATACGCTGAGGTCTGTTGGTCCATGTCAGAGTACGGTGCAGCGAGTAAGTGTGTAGACGTTTTCAGCTGTGGCTGTGTGTTGAAAATGGCTCAAAGAACACATATTGATGACGTTATGAGGGGTAGCACACTAGGGCGACTGGAGGCTGGTTAAACACAGCAACTGGCCGGGGTGGCCGAGCGGTTCTAGGCGCTACAGTCTGGAACCGCGCAACCGCTACGGTCGCAGGTTCGAATCCTGTCTCGGGCATTGATGTGTGTGATGTCCTTAGGTTAGTTAGGTTTAAGTAGTTCTAAGTTCTAAGGGACTGATGACCTTAGAAGTTGAGTCCCATAGTGCTCAGAGCCATTTAAACACAGCAGGTCGTAGCACGGGCCCTCCGTGTGCCACAAAGCTTGATCTCATGATTATGGCAACGATTACAGCAGACAGGAAACATGTCCAGGCGCTTCAGTACGTGACCTCCACAATCTATCACACCACAAGAAGACCGTTACCTCAGCATCAGTGCCCGGAGACGGCCACAGAGTACTGCACATAGCCTTGCTCGGGACCTTACCGCAGCCACTGGGACAGTTGTCTCAAGACACATAGTCTACAGACGACTGAACAGACATGATTTATTCGCCCGGAGACCTCCAAGGTGCATTCCACTGACCCCTGGTCACAGGAGGGCCCATAAAGCCTGGTGTCAAGAACACAATACATGGTCATTGGAACAGTGGTCCAGGTTATATTCACGGATGAGTCCAGGTATAGTCTGAACAGTGGTTCTCGCCGGATTTTCATCTGGCGTGAACCAGGAACAAGATACCAACCCCTTAATGTCCTTGAAAGGGACCTGTATTCAGGTCGTGGTTTGATGGTGTGGGGTGGGATTATAATTGGTGCACGTACACCCCTGCATGGTTTTGACAGAGGAACTGTAACAGATCAGGTGTATCGGGACGTCATTTTGCACCAGTATGTCCGCCTTTTCAGGGGTGCAGTGGGTCCCACCTTCCTCCTGATGGATGATAACGTGGAGGAGTACCTTGAAACGGAAGATATCAGGCGAATGGAGTGGCCTGCCTGTTCTCCAGACCTAAATCCCATCGAGCACATCTGGGATGCTCTCGGTCGACATATCGCAGCACGTCTTCAAACCCCTACGACACTTCAGGTGCTTCGACAGGCACTGGTGCAAGAATGGGAGGCTGTACCCCAGCAGCTGCTCAACCACCTGAACCAGAGTATGCCAACCCGTTGTGCGGCCTGTGTACGTATGCATTGTGATCATATCCCATATTGATGTCAGGGTACATGCGTAGAAAACAGTGGCGTTTTGTAGCAAATGTGTTTCGGGTCAGATTTCTCAACTTATCACTAATACCGTGGACTTACAGATCTGTGTCGTGTGTGTTCCCTACGTGCCTATGCTATTAGCGCCAGTTTTGTGTAGTGCCACGTTGTGTGGTACCACATTCTGCAGTTATCCTTAATTTATGAGCATGAGTCTACATTGCGCGTAAGGAGCACGAAGATAAGGTACGAGAAATTAGGGGTCATTCGGAGCCATATAGACTGTCGTTTTTCCCTCGCTGTATTTGAGAGTGGTACAGGAAACGAAACGACTCGTAGTGGCAAAGTGTACCCTCCGCCACGCACACTACTGTGGCTTGCGGGGTATCTGTGGAGATGTGGAACTTACCCATTTTCCATTTGGTGCAAGTAATTAAGCTGTTACTTTCTTTGTTTTTTCACCTCATAAACTACGGGTAAAGACATTTAATCTCCAATTCGACCCACTGAGTCTACATGAGCTGTAGAAAACCCGCAGTTCTTATCAGTTGTTGCTATAAGTACAACTCAAAAATGATTTGTGTAGCTATGAAAGAGAAGAGCCAGATGTTACAGTGTAACATACTTCTTGTATTATGGTTCATCTGGTAGAAAGGACTCGGCCATAAGAGATCGAACATCACTGGTAACGTTCACGCATGTCAATATAATTTATTAAATTAACAACTATTATAGTTAAAACAAATCACGTTAACTAAATAGAGACTAGATTCGAATGTTGAATTTTTAAAATTTCAGAATAATGTAAAACGAAATAAAATTCGGCCTAATAAAAGCGCTTTAATAACTTCAACGAAAATTTAAAAATAAATTCCTAAGGCCCTCTCATGGGAAATAACACTAAATAGCGGAAACAAACTTCCTTCTGCCCTACAACTGTGGAGTGTAGCTTCAGTTATATAGGTGTGAAAGACAGGCGTACCGTCACCCCCCTAAAAGCATCGGGACGCCGTACATTACGGACAACCTGGGGAGTACTGAGATGTCCGCCTTCTATAAGACATAGTAAACAATTTTAAACACAGGCAACACAACAATAAAAAAGTTTAAGTGAGATTTCGGCCGCAAAGGATGCGGACAGTACAGAGACTTCGAAAGCCAACTTGAGCAAACACCTCCCAAGCGGAATACAGTAAACAATACACTCAAAACAGCAGCTTAAGCTCCCAGTTTTTTTTTTTTTTTTTGTCATCAGTCTACTGACTGGTTTGATGCGGCCCGCCACGAATTCCTTTCCTGTGCTAACCTCTTCCTCTTCATCTCAGAGTAGCACTTGCAACCTATGTCCTCAATTATTTGCTTGACGTATTCCAATCTCTGTCTTCCTCTACAGTTTTTGCCCTCTACAGCTCCCTCTAGTACCATGGAAGTCATTCCCTCATGTCTTAGCAGATGTCCTATCATCCTGTCCCTTCTCCTTATCAGTTTTTTCCACATATTCCTTTCCTCTCCGATTCTGCGCAGAACTTCCTCATTCCTTACCTTATCAGTCCACCTACTTTTCAACATTCGTCTGTAGCACCACATCTCAAATCCTTCGATTCTCTTCTGTTCCGGTTTTCCCACAGTCCATGTTTCACTACCATACAATGCTGTACTCCAGACGTACATTTCTTCCTCAAATTAAAGCCGATATTTGATATTAGTAGACTTCTCTTGGCCACGAACGCCCTTTTTGCCATGGCTAATCTGCTTGTGATGTCCTCCTTGCTCCGCCCGTCATTGGTTATTTTACTGCCTAGGTAGCAGAATTACTTAATTTCATCTACTTCGTTTTAAGTTTCTCGTTGTTCTCATTTCTACTACTCCTCATTACCTTGGTATTTCTTCGATTTACTCTCAATCCATTCTGTGTACTCATTAGACTTTTCATTGCGTTCAGCAGATCATGTAATTATTCTTCACTTTCACTCAAGATAGCAATGTCATCAGTGAATCGTATCATTGATATCCTCTCACCTTGAATTTTAATTCTATTCCTGAACCTTTCTTTTACTTCCATCATTGCTTCAAATGGTTCAAATGGCTCTGAGCACTATGGGACTCAACTGCTGTGGTCGTAAGTCCCCCAGAACTTAGAACTACTTAAACCTAACTAACCTAAGGACATCACACACATCCATGCCCGAGGCAGGATTCGAACCTGCGACCGTAGCGGTCGTGCGGTTCCAGATTGTAGCGCCTTTAACCGCTCGGTCACTCCGGCCGGCCATCATTGCTTCCTCGATGTACAGACTGAACAGTAGGGCGAAAGGCTACATCCTTGTCTTACACCCTTTTTAATACGAGCACTTCGTTCTTGGTCGTCCACTCTTATGATTCCCTCTTGGCTGTTGTACATACTGTATATGAGCCGTCTCTCCCTATAGTTTACCCCTACTTTTGTCAGAATATTGAACATCTAGCACCACTTTACACTGTCGAACGCTTTTTCCAGGTCGACAAATCCTATGAATGTGTATTGCTTTCTTTAGTCTTGCTTCCATTATTAAGCGCAAAGTCAGAATTGCTTCTATCGCGCCTGTACCTTTCCTAAAGCCAAGGTGATCGTCATTTGGCGCATCCTGAGTTTTCTTTTCCATTCTTCTGTATAATATTCTTGTAAGCAACTTGGAAGCATGAGCTGTTAAGCTGATTCTACGATAATTCTCGCACTTGTCAGCTCTTGCCGTTTTCGGAATTGTGTGGGTGATGCTTTTCCGGAAGTCAGATGGTATGTCGCCAGACCCATACATCTACACACCAATGTGAATAGTCATTTTGTTGCCACTTCCCCCAATGAGTTTAGAAATTATGATGGATTTTCATCTATCCCTTCCGCCGTATTTGATCTTAAAGTTCTCCACAGCTCTTTTAAATTCTAATACTGGACCCCCTATCTCTTCTAAATCGACTCATGTTTCTTCTTCTATCACATCAGACAAATCTTCCCCGTCTTAGAGGCTTTCAGTGTATTCATTCCACCTATCCGCTCTTTCCTCTGCATTTAACAGTGGAATTCCCGTTGCACTCTTAATGTTATCACCCTTACTTTTAATGTCGCCGAAGGTTGTTTTGACTTTCCTGTATGCTGAGTCTGTCTTTCCGAAAATTCTTTTTCTTTTTTTTCTGATGTCTTCTCATTTTTCCTATATCCATTTCGTCATAGTTGCCCTGCACTTCCTATTTATTTCAGTCCTCAGCGACTTGTATTTCTGTAATCCTGAGTTTCCCGGAACATTTTTGTACTTCCTCCTTTCATCGATCAATTGGAGTATTTCTTCTGTTACCGCATTTTAGAGATGTCCATTCCTCTTCAACTGTACTGCCTACTGAGCTATTCCTTATTGCTTTATCTATAGCCATAGAGAACTTCAACCGTTTCTCGTCATTCCTTAGTACTTCCGTATCCCAATTATTTGCGTATTGATTCTTCCTGACTAATGTCTTAAACTTCAGGCTACTCTTCGTCACTACTATATTGTGATCTCAGTCTATATCTGCTCCCGAGTACACTATATAATCGAGTATCTGATTTCGGAATCTCTGTCTGACCATAATGTAATCTAACTGAAATCTTTCAGTATCACCCAGCCTTTTTCAAGTACAACTCTTCCTCTTGTGGTTCTTGAGCAGGGTATTGCTATTACTAGCTGAAACTTATTACAGAACGCAATTAGACTTTCTCCTCTCTCATTCCTTGTTCCAAGCCCATATTCTCCTGTAACCTTTTCTTCTGCTCCTTCCCCTGCAACTGCATTCCAGTCCTCCATGACTGTTAGATTTTCGTCTCCCTTTACATACTATATTACCCTTTCAATATCCTCATACACTTTCTCTCTCTCTTCATCTTCAGCTTGCGACGTCGGCATTTATACCTGAACTATCGTTGTCGGTGTTGGTTTGCTGTCGATTCTGATAAGAAGAACCTTACCACTGAACTGTTCACAGTAACACACTCTCTGCTCTATCTTCCTATTCATAACGAATCCTACTCCCGTTATACCATTTTCTGATGCTGTTGATATTACCCTATAATCATCTGACCATAAATCCTTGTCTTCTTTCCACTTCACTTCGCTGATCCCTACTGTATCTAGATTGAACCTTTGCATTTCTCTTTTCAGATTTTCTAGTTTCCCCACCACGTTCAAGCTTCTGAAATTCCACGCCCCGACTCATAGAACGGTATTCTTTCGTTGACCATCCAATCTTTTTCTCAATGTAACCTCCTCCTTGGCAGTCCCCCGAATGGGGGACTATTACGGAATCATTTGCCAATGGAGAGATCATCATGACACTTCTTCAATTACAGGCCACATGTCCTGTGGATACACGTTACGAGTCTTTAATTCAGTGGTTCGATTGCCTTCTGCATACTCATGCCGTTGATTATTGCTGATTCTTCTGCCTTTAGGGCCAGCTTCCGACTCCTAGGACAAGAGAGTTCCCTGAAACTCTGTCCGCTCCTTCGCCCTGTTTGACAAGACCATTGGCGGAATGAGGGTGATTTCTTATGCCAGAAGTCTTCGACCTTAATGCTGATTATTAATGAAAATTTAAGCAGCGACGAGATTCCTCACGATACCAAAGTTAAATGACATGGCAGCCTGCTTTCATCGTGTAGAAAAGGAGAATTTACATTGCAAGAATAAAACTCAAATTTATAGAATATTTCGTCATGTAAAATATGCCACTTGGGAAGAAACATATTTCAGTACAAAATACAAGCATTAGCAAATTTTAATTAAAAAGGGTCTTGAAGGGCCAAGACATAGCTGGACTGCACAGATACTTAAATAAGAGGCTGAGCAGAGCACCACGGCCCAAACAGGTTTAATCATATGAGATAAAGTACTACCACAGCTTCATCTTGAGAATGTCCTTATCCACCACACGACTAATTTCTGCAGCACATTACTGCCATCCTCAGATACTGTTTAATTGTGGTCACACACCTGGAGATTAGAGTTTCATGCAACCACAGATACGACACCACATTTCATGCAAGTAGTAGGATAAAGACAGCGTCACCCCACTCTGCATTGTTGGCAAAGTTATTGAAGATGGCAGATAAACTATGGCGGTAATAGATGTGGCAACATCGTAGTGATGTCAAGGCGGGAAGTTCAATTTTTTTTTCTATATGGGTGGGGCAGGGGGAGGGGGGGGGGAATAGATCAATTGGCTATCTCCACTAACCTAACCCACCCTCCCCTCTCCTCAGGCTCCTCCGCTCCCCCTCCCTTCCTCTCCCCTCCCCATTTGGAAATTGTCAGGAAAAGGACTCGGTCTACGGTGGGCTGCTGAATAGGACGGATGTAAGAATGTGTTGTTTAAGTGGAACTGGAAGTATCCTACAGGTTTTAATGAGTGTGTTTGCGAGTATCAAAATGTGTGACATAAATGGCTATATTTTTTCATTGTGTTGGTTTAGAAGTTAACATTTACTGTAATGTCAAGAACCCATAGACCTTAGTATGTGATGCTCCTCCAATTCCACATAACCATTAGCATGGGCTAGAGGTAGCTCCCTCTTGGACTAGAGGTAGAATCGTTCTTCAGTGGCCGGCCGCTGTGGCCGAGCGGTTCTAGGCGCTCCAGTCTGGAACCGCGCTACCGCTACCACTGAAAAGATAAGTGAAATAAGTATCTATGTCAGTGGCGTTGAGAAAGAGCTGAAATCGTTAAAATTGGGCGAAGCTCCAGGGCCCGATGGAATCCCTGTCAGATTCCATACTGAATCAATGGCTCAGTTAGTTCCTCTTCTAAGTACAATCTGTCGCAAATACCTCGAACAAAAACGGTGCCTAATTATTGGAAAAACACCCGCCTACAAAAAGAGCTGTAGAAGTGACCTACAAGGCTACCGTCCAGTATCCTTGACATCAATTTGTTGTAGAATCTTAGAACATATTCTGAGCTCAAAGGTAATGAGATATCTTGAACAGAGGACCGTTCTTAATGCCATCCAGCACGTATTCCGAAAACATCTATTATGTGAAACCCAAATCGCACTTTTCTCAGATGCTATACTGAAAGCTTTGGATCAAGGTAGTCGGGTCGATGCAGCATTTCTTGATTTCTGAAAAACATGTGACTCACTACCACACTGAAGCTTACTGTCGAAAGTACTGTCATATGGGGTATCAAGTGAAATTTGTGACTGGATTGAGGGCTTTTTGGTTTCTTGGATGAGTCGTTGTTAGAGGTCGAAGTAACTTGGGGTATGCCCCAGGGAAATGTGTTGGGACTCTTGCTGTTCATGTTGTATGTTAATGACCTCAGACGTTTTGCAGACGATGCAGTTATCTATAATCAAGCACTGTCTCAAAGAAGCTGCATAAATATTCAGTCACATCTTGATAAGGTTTCAGTGTGGTGCAAATATTGGCAACTTGCTTTTAATGTCCAGAAAAGTTACAATGCTGCACTTCATAAAACAAATACGTAGCATCCCATGACTATAATTTCAATGGCCACTGTTGGAATCGGCCAACCCATACAAATACTTGGGGGTAGCACTTTTTTAGGGATATGAAATGGAATGTTCACATAGGTTCAGTCGTTGGTTTATAGGTAGAAGACAGGGAAAGTGCAACCAGTCTACAAATGAGATTGCTTACAAATCAACCGTGCGACCGGTTCTGGAATATTCGTCAAATATATGGAATCCGTACCAAATAGGACTAACAGGGGATATTGAACGTATACGGAGAAAGGTAGCACGAATGGTCACAGGTTTGTTTGATCGTTTGAGAGTGTCATAGAGATACTGAAGGAACTGAACTGGAAGACTCTTGCACACAGACGTAAGCTATCCCGAGAAAGTTTGTCAACAAAGTTTCAAGAAACGGCTTTAAATGATGACTAGGAATATACTAAAACCCCTAAGTATCACACTGTCATCGTGACGGTAAGATCAGAATAATTACTGCACGCACGGAGGCATTCAGACAATCATTCTTCCAGCGCTCCACACGGGAAGAAACCCTAACAACTGGTACAGTGGGACGTATTCTCTGCCATGCACTTCATGGTGGTTTGCAGACTATAGATGTAGATGTGCGTGAGCGGTTTAAATAAACTGTTTTTGGACGTGATTCTGCGAGACTTATACAGAATCGCCACTGAAGAGTGGGACAGTCTGGACCAGGGCTGATGATCTCATCGCTGGTATGCCACGATAGATTCAATCCTGCATCCGAGCAAAGGGGTGTTCCACCATGTATTGACGTAGCTGAGAAATGCCGTGAAAACAATCCATGGTACACAGACAATTCTGTCGTTACAAAAATCTTTGTATTTTGATTTGGTGGTCTGGACGCATTGCAAATGAATATACATGGATACCTCACTGCCAATTTTGTTTTCGAATTACTGAAAAATTTCGAAATAAAGGGATGAACTGCAACTTTTCGTGATGGTGTATATAGATATATATTGGCGCTAGAAAAGAGTGTCTGTTATGTAAGGCCTACCGCAGTGGTGTTGCAATACTTAGTGGATGTGACTTTTAACTTGTCTACATCAGCATTGAACTTAGCAGTATACAGCAAACAACAAGCATCCTGCAGGAACTGCCGCCAAGCAGAAATATTTGTAACTTAATTTTGCAAATACAAGTTTCCGTGGCGCCAAGGGACACCGCATAAATACTTCGTCTCCTGTAATATTTTCTGAGTGCCACACTATGCTTGGGGTGGGATAACCCTCCTCCTCCACTTCCTAAGAGTGTTCAAAACGTCTCCCGAAATTTCTAAAGGATGATCGCTCTTCTGCTAAGGAATACTGCGCACTCGAAGCACGTGAAATTACCCTATCGACTTAAATTCAGATCGAGTAATTATTCCTCCTAGAACCTACTCTTCTGCTTTTGACGAACTAGGAATCGATCCCTAAGCCATGAACGTGTCCAACAACACAACAGTAAAACGGCCAACGCAAAAATCTAGATCAGATAAGGACGACGCCGTACACGAAATGTCAATTATTAATGAAACGTTCCGAATACATACTTAAATTCAGTAATCGTCGGCACACACCGTCAGGTGGCTTGCGGAGTATGGATGTAGACGTCGATGTAGATGAAAAAAGAAAGTCTGCGTGACTTGGGCACCTTGAGTCTTTCGTAAGAGTGGCCTTATGCGGGGCAGCTTTCTGTTCAGCCGAGCTTAATTTAGGTTAGGACAATGGGCATTATGCTTCTGGCGTGCGACAATGCTTTTTTCGAACCATTCAGCTGTTCCATATTTAGTTACGCTTTCTCTTTGTCAGGGCCAGCGACCAGTTTGAAGTAAAAGCAGAGTAGAGAAAGTTGGAATATGCCTTGTTGTCCAGTAAACAACACAGGTGTACGTGCACGCTTAATAAAGAGCAGTACTCCAACAGTTATGTTGTTTGAGAAGACAACTCTGTTACGAACATGAGAGAAGCGAAGAAGAGCAAACGAAGAAATGTAAAAGTTATTTGCATGAGGTAATTCTGCATACGTCTTTAACTTATTCACGAAGTTGAAAAAAAATTATGCTAGGCTGTCGTTTGCTTTCTTCGAAAGAGCTTTCTATTGCGTTACCCGAATCATTCGACAAATGTACGGAGATGATTTGGATGCAACAGCAAAGCTTCCCAGGCGGAATTCGGTCACTGAGAAGCACGGAGGTATGAAGACTGGAATCTAAAGTTTTGTCTACGACTAGAGCGTTACAGAAAGAGCAGAAGCTCGTGCCGGGCAAAACTAAGCAAGTAAACAGCTGCGTGTTTTTCGCGGGTGCAATCAAGACAATAGTGGCAAGTGTTTTAGGGAAACATGGAAGAGCTAAATCGGGTGAAAATTAGGATTTGAGCTCTACTACTTTTGAATGCGTCCTCTCACTAGGTGATATCGAGGAATTCTGAATTCCTCACACCTCTAAAATCAGAATATAGGTAAGCAGGAAACTATGTGAGTTAAGTAGGTATGCGAAGATCACAGACTGATTGAATTTAGATACTTACTTAAGTGCAGGCGAGGACTGGATGGGAAGAAAGTAGAGAGGTAGCAAGAAACATATGCATTTCACGTTTTTTGAGATCTATGTGTGCCTTTGTGATACCGATAGATAAATTAACATGCCGGTAAAGATCCATATCCTGAGCCTTTTGTGAACTACTACCTTTAATCTCGGCTGCGCCCGCATAGGCCCTTTTACCTATTACTCCTAACCACTACTCCTCTGCATCATACACGTCCTTCCAACATCTCCCCTTCCCCCCTCCCCTCTCTGTGAATCCCACCCCTCCTCTCTCACTCTCCATCATCTCCTGCCCCCTCTCTGTGTCCACTTGTTCCTCCCCCTCTGGCCATATCCTCCTCCCCCTCTCTCTGTCCACCTTCTATGTCACTCTACCCCAATGGGAGCTATGTGATTCGTATCTCCGCAATACTTTTTTCCAGACAATAGATGGTATATGTAGACTGGTTGAATTCGACCCAGGGGTTTAGGAAGAGATATGGAAAATTACATATGTGCATATACACTGAAGCGCCAAGGAAACTGGTACAGGCATGCATATTCAAATACAGAGATATGTAAACAGGCAGAATACGACGCTGCGGTGGGCAAC
The DNA here is from genome assembly GCF_021461395.2 of Schistocerca americana. NCBI lineage: Eukaryota > Metazoa > Arthropoda > Insecta > Orthoptera > Acrididae > Schistocerca > Schistocerca americana. The sequence goes on from NC_060120.1 coordinate 189,150,098, forward strand.
GCCTATATAAGACAAGTATCTAGCGCAGTCGTTACAGCCGGCCGGTGTGGCCGTGCGGTTCTAGGCGCGTCAGTCTGGAACCGCGTGACCACTACAGTCGCAGGTTCGAATCCTGCCTCGGGAATGAATGTGTGTGATGTCCTTAGGTTAGTTAAGTTTGAGTAGTTCTTAAGTTCTAGGGGGCTGATGACCACAGATGTTGAGTCCCATAGTGCTCAGAGCCATTTGAACCATTTGAGCAGTCGTTACATCTGTTACTCCTGCTGCAATGATAGGTTATCAAGATTATTGTGAGTTTGAACGTGATGTTATAGTCGGCGCACGAGCAAGTGGACACAGCATCTCGGAGGTAGCGAAGAAGTGGGAATTTTCCCGTTCGAATGTACTATGAATAACATCAAATCTCCGACATCGATGCGACCGGAAAAAGATGCTGCAAGAATGGGATCAACGAAGACAGAAGAGAATCGTTCAACGTGACAGAAGTGCAACCTTTCCGCAAATTGCTACAGATTTCAATGCTGGGCCAGCCGGCCGCTGTGGCCGAGCGGCTCTAGGCGCTTCAGTCCGGAGTCGCGCTGCTGCTACGGCGCAGGTTCGAATCCTGCCTAGGGCGTGGATGTGTGTGATGTCCTTAGGTAAGTTAGGTTTAAGTAGTTCTAAGTCTAGGGGACTGCTGACCTCAGACTTTAAGTCCCATAGTGCTTAGAGCCATTTGAACCATTTGAGTACTGGGCCATCGACAAGTGTTAGCGCACGAACCATTCAACGGAACGTCATCAATGTGGGCTTTCGGAGGTGAAGGCCCACTCGTGTGCCATTGATGATTGCACGATACAAAGCTTTACGCCTCTCCTTGTGATTTGACCGATACGTGTTGCCCGGTCGGACGAGTCTCGTTTCTGATTGTATCGAGGGTATGGACGTGCACGGGTAGGGAGACAACCTCATGAATCCAAGGACCCTGCATATTAGCAGGGAAATGTTCAAGCTGGCGGAGACTCCGTAAAGGTTTCAGGCATGTGCAGTTGGAGTGATACGGGACCCCTGACACTTCTAGATATGATTCTGACAGATGACATTTACGTAAGTATCCTGCCTGATCACCTGCATCCATTCATGTCTATTATGCATTCCGACGGAATTGGGCAACTCCAGCGGGACAATGCGACAACCCACACGTCCAGAATTGCTACAGAGTGGCTCCAGGAACACTGTTCTGAGTTTAAACACTGCCGCTGCCCAACAAACTCACCATACATGAACATAATTGAGCATATCTAGGATGCCTTGCAACGTGCTGCTCAGAAGAGATGTACACCCTCTCGTACTCTTACGGATTTATGGACAGCTCTGAGGATTCATGGTGTCAATTCCCTCCAGCACTACTTCAGACATTAGTAGCGTCCATGCCACGTCGTGTTGCGGCACTTGTGCGTGCTCGGGAAGACCCTACACGATATTACGCGGGAGTACCAGTTTCTTTGGTTTGTCAGTGTAGCAGCGTGCATAAAATGCATTGTGTGAATATGTAGTTGCAACGTATAAAACATCCAAAAGACTGCTATAAGGTGAATGTAGTTGAGTACATGTTACTATTTTCACTACTACCAGCGTGTGGCAGAGGGGTACTTCAAACCAATGTAAGCGATATTCTGTCCTACTACACTGACGTATTGTGTGAGGGATGAACAATTACCTTCGTGCCTTTGAGTTTGCCTTAAAGTCTCTTGCCTTACGCCGACTGTACGCCTAGGAATCCCATTTAACTTCCCGGAGAATTTCTGTTATACTTTCATATGACCAATATTGTCCTGTTACGATTCTAGTAGCGCCTTACTTGATGGTAACTCTAAGCGCATTATTAATGCTACAGAATTGGCCACAGTAGCGTCTTGAATGCGACTTCCTCTACAGATGCACGACATTTTCCAAGAACTCTTCCAGCAGATATAAGTCCTCCGTTCGCCTTCCTTAACACTAATTTTAATTTTCCACTGAATTACAAATGGCTACTTAGTATACTTATACGAGGCGTATTCGCGAAATGGAAACCACAGTGAAAATCAAAAGTGTTTTATTTTCAATAGTTAGCCACAGCTTCTAGCAACGTCTCTACACAGTTGCCGCCCCGTCTGAGACATTTGTCGTAACGTTGTATCAAATTTCCAATACCCTCGTCATAGAGGGCAGCCACCTGCACTTTTCACAGATTCTCTATGCTGATCTGCACTTCGTTGTCTGTGCCAAAACGTTGACTTCATAGCCAGTGGTTCATGTCAGCAGAGATGAAAGTCAGTGGGAGCAAAGTCCGGGATGTATGGACGGCGATCGAACACTTCCAGTCGAAAACGCCACAGGGGCATCTCCATTGCCCCTGCTGAGTGCAGCCGAGAACTGTCATGAAGAAGGAAATGCATGACAGTTGCGTTGTGTGGGCTGCATCAAATTAGGCGAAATGTCTCACAGATACTGTTTTCTAGGCACCTTTAGGTGCTCACTGTGCGCTCAGGACTGAAAAGACAGACGTGACGTGATCAACGGGCATACTAGAGACACTGTCTAACACACCTATGCGAAGCTTTATCAGATTTTCACTGTGGTTTCTATTTCGCGGCCGATAGGACCTTACTTTCGCAATACGCCTCGTGCGTAGTGATGTGCTCAACGAGTTCACCACTGATCTTGCAGTCTGATACCGTCGATTACTTTCTCTATATTCCGGGCAATACCTTACATTTATCTGTTTTCAAGAAGAGGTACCATTCATTATGCCATGTGGAAATTGTGTCCAAGCATTTCTTCACTTCTACACATTCGTGGAACGATGAAACTTTTCCCTACACACAGCATCGTCAGCGAACAACCTGACAATACTGCTGCTACTATCTGATAAATTGTTTGTATACAGGGTATTTGTCTTAACTTGAGACAACTGAATATCTCAAAAATGAAGCATTGCACGAAAAAGTGTTCTAGTTGAGAAGTTAGTAAAGGGGACGTAATGACAATGCTGCAACTGGCCACTTGCTAGCCACCTCTCCTGCGTGGCTAGTCAACTTCACATTTCCACATGGGGAACCCCCCCCCCCCTCCCCCGTTTTATTGCATATTTCGAATTCTACACCAAAAAATACGTACTGTTTACTCAAACTATTGTTTTCCTTTCGTGGTAGACGGCGCTGTGTTCGACAAATATCAAGGGTGCCGCTTTTCCCATTAAGAACCGACACATTTGATTCTAAATTTCATTTACGATATAAATAAACGTCAACCTTTGTGTTTTAACGATTCATATTTATGCTCTAAAATTACTTTAGTGCAACACTGTACAATACAATATTGTTAGCCGTTTAACTGTCTGCTTAGAAACTACGTTTAGCGAGATTGAGAAAAAATGACGTCGAAGTAAAAGTTTTCTATTCCAATCATGATGATTGATATCGGTAATTCCCCTTCCCTCCCACCATTGGAGTGCTTGTTTTAGGTGGGTATCCATGGCAGTGTGCCTATCACTATCACGCTGTGGACATTTTATCTCATTACAACGGCTGTGGTTTGTATTCCGCCGGTAGATGTGTAGAGGCCAGCGCGAGAGTTACGACGGTTGGTTGGAAACACACGTCCAAACCACTCACCCTGATGACGCGATTCGGGGGCGGCCACTGAAATCAAGCATTCCAACGATTCGGGGACACACAACAGTTAACCCCGTAGGGAACAGAAAACTACGTTACCATACAAGCAGTTTATCTGCCGGAAATGTCAATGTCTAACCATATTATTCGTACTCTTCAATCAGATTTTCAAGACTCAAGTAACGTTTGAACATCATCATTAATCGTTGGAGCTCTATGGTTTACATATACATCGTAAATGGAATGAAGAAACAAATCCGGTGTGTCTTAATTGCAAAAACAGGTACACTTGATATTTGTCGATTGCAGCACCACTTACCACGAATAGAAGACAACAGTTTGAGTAAACCGTACGTGTTTTTTATGTGGAACCTGGAAATGCGATAAGAATGGGAGGTTCTCATTTGAAAATACGACGTTGACCCCGCCCTGCCCAGTTGGAGAAGAGAGAGATGTCCCCGCTACTAATACTAACTTTTCATCCAAAACCATTTCTACTACGACGCGTTGTTTTCGAGATATTTACTTGTCTCGAATTAAAAAAAAATATATTCTGTATATCGAGAACAGTACAGATATCAGTTCAATTCCTTTTGACACACCTTATTTTACTTAATATCCAGTAGAACATAACTTGATCGCTTGGTCTATGGGAGACGGCACGGTAGCTGAGCTTGTTCGGTCAGAGGGCTAGCTGGCCTCTGTAAAGAAGAACCTGTGTGAATTACTCAACTATGAACTTGAAAGGGTGTCATGTGACGTTCGTCCAGGCCAAATGTCGAGAACAATGAAGAACAAAATGATAGAAAAGAGAAAGAAAGGGTAACGTCTTTTGACTAATAATCAAAACATCCTGAATCCCGGTTCGAACCGCACCATTGCTTAAATTTTGAATGAAAATGCTAAGCAATTAGCGGACGAAGACTTCCGACATAGGAAGTCACCCACGTTCTGCCAATGGCCTTCACCAAGAGGGCGAAGGAGCGGACATAGGTTCAGCGCACTCTCTTGCCCTTGTTGTGGGAAAGTGTCCCTAAAAGGCAGAAGATTCAGCAATGACCAACAGCATGAAGTTGCAGAAGTCAATGGAAACCACTGCATTGAGACACGTAATGTGTATACACAGGTAACTGAAAAAAGTTGTAAGTAGGCTGTTTAGGTGTAAGTAGGCTGTTTAGGTTTTTGTGTTGGTAACGCCACGTAGTGCTCTGTATGAAAATCACTGGCTGTGCTGTGTGCAGTCTGTGGCTGGTTGGCATTGTTGGAATATTCGCTATTGTAGTGTTGTAGTGTTGGGCAGTTATATATATATATAATGACTTTTGAACACTATTAAGCTAAATACATTGTTTGTTCTCTATCAAAATCCTTCATTTGCTAACAAGGGAACCTCCCCATCACACCCTCCTCAGATTTAGTTATAAGTTGGCACAGTGGATATGTCTTGAAAAATTGAACACAGATCAATCGAGAAAACAGGAAGAAGTTGTGTGGAACTATGAAAAAAATAAGCAAAATATACAAACTGAATAGTCCATGTGCAAGATATGCAACATCAAGTACAGTATAAGTTAAGGAGCGCCGTGGTCCCGTGGTTAGCGTGCGCAGCTGCGGAACGAGAGATCCTTGGTTCAAGTCTTCCCTCGAGTGAAAAGTTTACTTTCCTTATTGTCGCAAAGTTATGATCTGTCCGTTCGTTCATTGACGTCTCTGTTCACTGTAATAAGTTTAGTGTCTGTGTTTAGCGACCGCACCGCAAAACCGTGCGATTAGTAGACGAAAGGACGTGCCTCTCCAATGGGAACCGAAAATATTAGATCGCAAGGTCATACGTCAACAGATTCCTCCACAGGAAAACACGTCAGATAATAATTGACTGAAAATAAAAAATTAAACTTGTCACTCGAAGGCAGACTTGAACGAAGGACCTTTCGTTCCTCAGCTGCGCACGCTAACCACGGGACCACGGCACTGCCGAGCGTAAGTGTCCTTGTTTAGCATATCTTGCCCATGGGCTACTCAGTTTATATATTTTGCTTATTTTTTTCATAGTTCCACACAACTTCTTCCTGTTTTCTCGATTGATCTGTGTTCAGTTTTTCAAGGCCTATCCACTGTGCCAACTTTTAACTAAATCTGAGGGGGGTGCGATGGGGAGGTTCCCTTATAAGTATGCCTATCCGTAGTTAGTGCCTTCAGCAGTTAGAATCTTTTATTTAGCTGGCAGCACTGGCGCTCGCTGTACTGCAGTAGTTCGAGTAACGAAGATTTTTGTGAGGTAAGTGATTCATGAAAGGTATAGGTTATTGTTGGTCGGGGCCATTCTTTTGTAGGGATTATTGAAAGTCAGATTGCGTTGCGCTAAAAATATTGTGGGTCAGTTTATTGATGATCAGAATAAGTAAAGAGAGAAATGTCTGAGCACGTTCAGTTTTGCTCAGCTGTTTGAAAATCAAATAACGTAAGGGGTTTACCAGCACAGTAATTCATAAAATTTTCTGAGGAAGGAGTGGGGGGGGGGGGGGGAGTGACGGTGAGAAAAAGATTGAACAGTCAATGAAAGGGTAACGTTCTACGATTCGGGGCGAGGAATGTCAGAAATTCGAAATTGGTATGGAAGCTAGAAAATTTGAGAACGAAAATGCTGAGGCCCAATCTAAACGTAGTGGGGATCAGTGAAGTGAAATGACAAGAACATAAGCTTTTCTGGTCAGACGAGTACAGGGTAATACCAATAACAGCAGTGAATGATATAACAATACTAGGATTCGTTATAGGATGGTAGGGCAGAGAGTAAAAAACTGTGAATAGTTCATCGATACGATTCTTCTCATCAGAATCGACAGCAAACCAGCACCGACAGCAACAGTTCAGTTGTACATGCCGACGTCGAAGGCAAAAGATTAAGTAATCGAAAAAGTATGTAGGAATTTTTAAATGGCAGTTCAATACGTAAAGAGGGACGAAAATCTAATAGTCATGGGGGATAGGAGTGCGATTATAGGGGAAGGTGTAGTGGGAAAGGGCTACGGGAAAATGTGAGCTTGATAGATGAAAAGAGAGATAGAGGACCAAGACTAATTTTCTGCAATAAATTTGGGAACGTAATAGCGAATACTCTGCTCAAGAATCACAAGAAGAGGACGCTTACTTGGAAAGGGCGGGGGGATGAGGGAACATTTCAGTTATATTACATCATGGTCAGGCAGATATTCCGAAATCACATATTATATTTTTAAGGCTTACGCAAGAACAGATGTAGACTCAGATAACACTTTAGTAATTATGATGAGAAGGCTTGAGCTTAAGAGACGAGTCATGAAGAAATGGGAAACGGACATATAAATGAATGAAGACGTACGCCTGAAGTGCTCTGTGACTGTGGATAATGACATAATGAACAGCTCTATAGGCACTCCAGTTGAAGATGAATAGACATGTCTCAAAAGGGCAACCACAAGAGTTGTAAAGAAAAACTTACGTACTAGGAAGGTAATTGCAAAGAAACCGTGGGTAACATAAGAAATACTTCAGCTGATCGATGAAAGAAGGACGTACAGAAAAACTGCTCATGGAAACTCCAGAACCAAGAAAAACAAGTCGCATAGGGATGAAACAAGTAGGAAGTGCAGGAAGCTAAGGCGAAATGGCTACATGAAAAATGTCGAGAAATCGAAAAAGAAATGGTCGTCAGGGAGGACTGACTCAGCATAAATAAAAATCAAAACAGCCTTCGATGAAATTAAAAACAAGAGCGATAACATTAAGAGTGCATTAGGAATTCCACTGTTAAAAGCAGAGGAGAGAGACGATACGTGGAAATAGTACACTGAAGGTCTCTATGACGTGGAAAGGCTCGTCTGATGACGTGATAGAAGAAACGGGAGTCGATGTAGAAGAGATACGGGATCTAGCATTAGGGTCAGAATTTAAAAGAGCTTTGGCAGAATTAAAATCAAATAAGTCAGAAGGGACAGATAACATTTTAAAATTATAGGGGGAAGTGGCAACAAAACGGCTATTCACGTTTGTGCACAACATATGAGTCTGGGATATACCATTTGGGATATACCGTCTGATTTTCGGAAAAACATCTTATACGGAATTCCGAAGATTGAAAGAGCCGACAAATTCGAGAATTATCGCACAATCAGCTTAAAATCTCATGCATCCAAGTTGCTGACAAGAATTAGAAGAATGCAAAAGAAAGTTGAGGGGTCTGTTAGATGACGGCCAGGTAAAGGAACCACTGAGCTACTTCCGACATTGCGGCGGATAATGGAAGCAACAAATAGGGCAAGATGTTAGGAATTATAAGGAAAAGAGGAAAGTGAAGTTGAATTAAGGATCTGTTGCATGGAATGAACAGCCTAATCAGTACTGAATACAGATTGAGAGTAAGTCGAAAAAGGACGAAAGTAATGAGAAGTAGCAAATATGATGAGAGGGAGAAGCTTAGCATCAGAATTGGGGATCACGATGTACACGATGCTAAAAAATTCTGCTACCTAGGCAGCAAAAGAAGCCATGATTAGCACTGGCGAAAAGGCCATTTCTGGCCAACAGAACTCTACTAATATCAAACGAATTTCTGAGGGTGTACATTTGGAAAAGGGCATTGTATGGTAGTGAAACATAGACTGTGGGAAAACTGGAACAGAAGAGAATCGAAGCATTTGAGATGTGATTCTACAGAAGAATACTGAGAATTAGGTGGACTGACAAGGTAAGGAATGAGGAGGCTCTCCGCAGAATCGGCGAGGAAAGAAACAATGATAAGAAGAAGGAACAGGATGGTAAGATATTTATTAAGACATCTGGGAACAAGTTCCGGGATACTAGAGAGAGGGGTAGAGGGTAAAAACAGTAGAGGAAGACAGAGTTTGGAGTACATCTGCCAAATAACTGAAGTCGTAGTTTGCAAGTGCTACTCTCAAGTGATAAGGTGGTTACAAGAGAGGAGTTTGTGCCACACCACATCCAACCAGTCAGAAGATTGATGACTAAAAAGAAAAAAGAATTGTCGTCCCATATAGCGTACTGGTTTCTACTAGTGAAATAAATTTCTCCGCATATGCTCAACCGCAGCTCGTGGTCTAGTGCCAGTGTCGCCTCGCGCGTCGAGCGAGCAGGTTGTCGTTAACTTCCGGCTGTGCCGCAGAGCCGCTTGTGTCGAAGCTACTCAGTCTTGTTGGTGTATCGGCCAGAGTCACATCGTAGTTGCGTAGCGGAGTTTGTTGTCGTTTTCCTCCTGGCGGCGGTGTTTTCTGCCCGCGCCATGTTGTCTGTCGAGTCTCCTAAGTCTGTTCCTCGTCGAGCTACTGTTCGTTTCAGTTTTGACAAGAGTACGCGTCGTGTTCAAACTGGCTCCTTAGAAATTCACGATTGGTTGGCAGATGTTATTCGTTCGTGTTAAACCTGATCAGGTAGATACCGCTTACTTTGTATGAATTCTTTGGGAACTTTTTTGATCCCGTTCAAGTGCGAGTAGAAAAACTTCTCTCCCAGGTTGGTTCTAAAGTGTTGTTTACACATCGCGATGGTTCCGTTAGTCAAGTTCTCCTTGAGAATGCGGCACTCGAGTATACTCCGGTCAGAATTTATAACCCTCCTCCTGAAGTGGACGATTCATTTCTTAAAACAGCGTGGCTTACGTCTGGAGTAATACGACATCCGATGGAAACGCTGGTCAGCACAGCACCGCTTCCAGTGTTATAATGGTATCCGGACTGCGGACATGTGCGTCAAAAAGAACATTCCTTCCCACTTAACTGTTTGTGGTTACCGAATCCATGTTACGTATACAGGGCAAGAAGGAACTTGTTTTCTCTGTAACGAAAGCGGTCATCTCAGATCTGATTGCCCGGGCCGTACTACTGTTCTGACGTCGTCTTATCAAAAACGTCTTCCTTTAACGTTAGCAGACATAGTAACTTCGCAGCCAGCTGTCAGTCAGTCTCCACCCTTAAGCGATGTAGGGGCAACATTACCCCCTACTCCTCGCGTTACTGACGCATACTAGTGCGGCCTCTGTCCACGAGGGGACGACGGCTCCTGCAGCGCAGGTCAAACGCCGGCGGACTGAGGACGGTACAGATTTCGAGGACGCCCCACTCCAGTCTCGTTCTTCTGACACGGCGTTGACAGATGGTGCACCTTCTGGCGGTAATGTGTTGTCTACTGATGTTAATTGTGATTCCAGTATTACCAGAGAGGATGTAGCTGCTTCTGTTGATGTTGAAATGTGTGTTCAATTTGCGTCCCCCACTTCACCCGTCGACGTGCCGTTTCCCGTGGGTTCCGTTGTTCCCGCAGAGACGTCACCTGAATGTTTTCACAAGCTGCGACATCGTCGCGAAAAACAGTGACCCGTATATGTAATAGGTTTCCTTTAATTTACGTTTATAGTCACAAAATTTTTGTTAACAGATTACCGGTTTCGGTCTTTAATGACCATCATCAGATCTGTTTGTTTTTATGAAACAGATCTGATGATGGTCATTAAACACCGAAACCGGTAATCTGTTAGCAAAAAGTTTGTGACCATAGACGTAAATTAAACGAAACCTATAGTGTATATTTTCACGGAGTGGTGTGAAACAGCCTTTTCAAGCTGCCCGTGCCGCGGCGCGTCGTAATAAGAAAAGCGAGGATTCCTCGGCGTCAGGTGGGGAGGGCTAGCATTATACCTTCTTTTCCCTGCCTCCGGACGTTGGGGAGAGACGGACGTGATAGTGCTTTTTCCTTAATGTTGTTTTATTGACCTTACATCTGTTAACGGATGCAGGCGTATACATTTCTAACCCTCAATGTTAAAAGGATACGTTCCCAATTATGGCTCGCTGCGTTACGCCAGTTTATTTACGATTCCCAAGCTGATATCGTGTATTTACAAGAGGTATTATTTGATGTATTTTGTCTTCCTGGATATTCTATGTTTTTCAATGTCACGCCTGAAAATTCTACCGGTATGGCTTCGCTTTATCGAGATGGAATCCCGCTGACGGACTTCGAAATGCTAGATGATGGTGGCAGTATAGGCTGTAGTTTCTATGACCTCACCTTAATTTTTCTTTTACGCCCCGTCTGGAGCCGGTCGTCCATCCGATCGCGCGAAGTTTTATAAGGAAGAAGTTGTTTACTTACTCCGACGGAACCCGCGCAAGGCTTTGTTAGAGGGCGATTTTAACTGCGTCTTACGCCGTGTTGATCAGACCCCCAGTAACACATTTTGACGTGAACTTAATGATATGGTGACGCCCTTGCATCTCCAGGATGCTTGGGTTTGCAGATATCGTACATTGGTGCGGTTTATGTTTTTTTACAGCTACTTCAAGTAGCCGATTGGACCATTTTTATTTATTTGCCCGCATATGTAGTCAGCTTCTAACAATTGATGTAATTCCTGCCAGTTTCACTGATCACTGTGCTCTTTCAATGACTTTTAGCCACATCCCGCAGCGGGTCCATCTTTCGCACCCAATATGGAAGCTAAACACTACATCTCTCTGGAAGACATCATCGCAGACGTATGGCAGCGGACAACCCAGTTCCAGACGCGTTATTCATCACTTCTAGAATGGTGGGTTCTAACATTCTGCGTGGTGTCTGTTGTTCTATATCGTGTCTCCCTACCACTTTCGCGCAACGACGCTCTGAGCGTGTTTTTTAGGGAATTGACTAGTTTGAACCTGGGACCTGTTGCTGGTAAGGAGACGTCAGACCACACATGACATGTAGAGCTCAGAAGAGTTCAGTGAGACTAGCGATGATATAACCAAATACTTAATGATTTCAGCGTCAGCTCCACTGCACTCCCTGTAAAAGAATCTTAATACTAACTAAATTTAGTGGAAGGGGTTCAAGGCTCTCCTATTTTTTAGTTAACTGGTAAAATAACGTCGAAAAAGCAGTTAAGTGTACCATTGCAAATTTTATTCTACTCACAAAACATTGTTTTTAAATTACGCTATTGATAAAAGGAAATGTTTTAATACGGTATGGTAAAAACCAACTGCGTTCAACAGAAATGTGAACGAATATTCCCTGAATGGGTTTCCAAGTTCTACAATGGATCGAAGGATGACCTATGCCATATCACATCTATAATATAGGTTTAAATTAAGTTTCACAAAAGAGAAAACTATCAAAATGGTCTACAGTGACCCTCAATTATCTTTAATTACTTATCTAACTTGTCGTAAATTACAGTGGCTGATATGGCTTCTCAATAACTATATAATAGAAAAATCATTGCGTTTCAGATTTTTACTCCAAGTGGCAAATGTGAACACCATGAGCTTTAATTGACGATCGACGCTAGTATTACGCAAAAAGGGGGTGTAACAGATGAGACTTCTGCAGTTCTGAGTGAAGCTTTATGCGCTGTTATGCGGCATCACGTGCGTTCATTACCTTGTCGGTGTTCGTCAGGGGGCGGCAGGCAGCACAGCTCCGCTCACCTCGCCGTCTCGGAAGCAACTCTCTCCTAACTTCTCCTTACTACAATTTACCGAAGTTGGTTTAAAAAAACTATCTGGCTGTGTTTTCATCTGACCAATCAGGGTCTCAATGTTAACCTTAAGCTCTGCCTACAAAAATTCTGCCTATCCAATGAGAAACGTTATACTTTTCGTGGTGAGGCAATGTTTTTAAAGTTTGCAACGTAACAGAGACGCGAAAAAGTCTCACGCTAAAACTTGCAGCTGGTGTGGTCCTTTTAGTATTATCGTAAGATCTATACTGTTCTTCTGGAGGGCTCTAGCTTTTAACATGGGCTCGGGGGTGGTCCTGACGTAACTGAGACTGAAAAAGTCTCATGCTAAAACTTGCGGCTTGTGTGGCCCTTTTTGTGTTATTGTAAGATCTATACTGTGCTACTGGAGGGCTCTAGCTTTTAACATGGGTTGGGGTGGTCCTAGCGGTTAGCTGGCGACGTGGGTGTCCGTCCCTTATCATAGGGCCTTCCAGCTTAACACGGTTCTGCTCTCGGCTTCTGTTCTCATTTCTCCCCTTGGAACTGCGTCTGTCTCACGGTGGGAAGGTATGACATGCATTTAGGCATTCTTGTGTTAGTCTGTGGTATTTCATTTGCTCACTCGTTACTCATACTACTTTGTTTAATTTAATGTCACGATTTATTCGGAGCTATGTGACATGCTACTGGATTTGCTTATCATGTCAAGGTTTTCATGGAAGGTGTTGGATTTGCCTGACACCTTACTTCTCACCACCCTTTGAACTTAATTTTTGTACTGAAGTTAGGCAATGATTGAATCGTTGTCTAAGTCAGTCAACAATTATTCCATTATCTAAATTTTGTTGCCTACTGTTCAGCCACATTATTCTGTTCTATGCTAGTTTGTATTACTAATTTATATTTTTATATTCTTCCAGATTATTATCAAAAATATGTTTATATTGACAAGGGAAGAATATTTTTATTCTATTATAATTATTATTTTTTAATTATTTTCTTTCTTTATTTAATTGAGAAGTTTGTTTTTTAAGAAGTTTGTAATCGAAAGTGAGGAATCTTTCACATCGATTTTCTTAGAAATATTGTTTTTATAAATGTAGTGATTAAGTAAAATCTATTCCTAACACATTTTCTAAATATCATGTACAAGTAAAATGTTTTTGTTTCTAGACACTCATTTCAACATTGTTACACTAACATATAAGAATTATTTCCACGAATTGCTTCGACAAAGAAACATACATACATAAGTATTGAGATATTATCCTAACAAATGGTACAAATGTTAAAAAAAGGGAAAACATCCAACAAGATAATTTTTTATTCTTTGTTTTTATAAGGAGAAAATAAGTAAAATATAGTTATTCTTTTACTTTTATGAGGAGAAAATAAGTGGCATATAGTTTTAGTGTTTATTATGCCTTACTTTTGTTCTTTATATACTGTCCATTTCAGAACTAATGACTTATTTTTATCGGAAGTCTATTTTTTACTTAAGTACATTGTCAATGATTTTTATTTTTTAGTTTATTAGCTGTCTGGTGTGCTTAATTTATTTAGTTTTTCACAAGTTTCTTTTGTACAATTCCTACATCACATAATTTGATCTCACACATTCACACAATCCTATGAATGTTTAAGCATGAGGTTGGCGAATATTTTTTGCACGAAAGTGATGGACTTGAGCGAGATGGATGTGGCAAGTATTTGATGTACAGCTTCGTTTGTCGTTCCTTGTTGGCTTTGCAAGTGTTTGTTGCTGTTGTGGAGGTCCCATAATGGAATGGAGCTGTGAGTGCAGAATCTCTTGGTTTACTGGCTTTGTATGCGTAAAAGTCATCGTTATATGTCGCTGAAAGCGGTCGTTTTTCATTGTAATACTTTGCAGACGACTAGTTTACAATAGGATAGGGATTTGGGAAGGTATGTCATCTATTCTTTACCCATCTTCTTTCTTGGTCCCAATCTTACAAATCTTCAACTTCTGTTCTTCCTGCTTTTTCTCTGCTTCCTACTTGCTTCTTGGTTCTTCTCTGGGCAGGATATGGAAATATTTATTGATAACTAGTCACTTTGAAGTTCTCCTCTTAGTAACAGTTTGATAATTTGTTTGGGCATGTCATTTTTATTTTGTGGAAGTTTTCTTCAGTTTCGTACATCAGCATGCTGTTTAATAGCATTAGTGTGACTTTTACACATATTTTTTTGCCAGTGGTGGCTTGCCCAAGCGGTCTTCTCGTCGAGCCTTTTTTTGCTCGCTCCGCTGAGTTGGGGCATTCCAAGACCCTCTTGGCCATCCGTGCTCTGTCCCAGCAGGGTTCCACTTAGCAGGCAGATTTACGGCCTACTTCAGATACAAGGGCCTTCTGTTGGTCTCACTGTCCTTTCCTTTCTCTCGACGCTTCTGCCTTCTAGGAATCATGTCTTGCTAATTACATCCTTTTCTTTCTTGATACTTTTCTCATTGCAACTTGTGGGTCGTTGCATCTCGTCCTTGCTGGGGTTTTTAAAATGGTTCTTACAAAAAATTTTACTTATAATCATCTAACATATGTCTAGTACCTACATTGTTTTACTCCTTCTTAAAAGCTTTACAAATTTCGGCGTCCTTTCCATGTTACAATTCTGAGATATTTTGAGTCCTCAAATTCGTTTTTTTTATTTTCTGTGTAGTGTCATGGTGTATACCATTTTAGTATTTCATGCTGTTAGACTATCTACGCTTTATCCCTTCACCTTAATCTATGGTACTATTGGCGTTATTTTTGTTTTTGTTTTTATTGAAACTACTTTCTTTTTCCCACCTTCCTCTCTCTTCATTCTTCTTTCTCCTGACGATCTTATCTGCAATATAATCATGAAATATTGTGCTGATTATTTACCAGTAATAAAATTAATCTTCAAACTTGTACTGAAAGTGTCTAATACTGCCAGTCTTAGGTAAAAATACCTCTGCTTTATCTTGTAAAATACTCTCTAATTCTCTTTTACTGTGTTCCGAAATACCTTGAACTTCTTGCAATTTTTCGTCGATTTCTTTATGGACTTCTAACATGAGTTGAGGCGATTCCCCCTTTTGTGCATACCATTCTAATTCTTCATCCTCTTTATCTCGCGTCATTCTTAATTGTTTGTTTATAACGGGTATTTCTTCTAATTTTAGCTTTTGCTCAAAGAGAAGTGTGACATTCCCGAATGTTACGCTACCTTTTCCCATATCTATTATCGCTCGTCTCCCATTTAAAAAATCTGCACCTATTATCAAATCTACAGTTAGTTTAGGTATAACCACGAAGTTGGCTTCGATCTTTTGACCATGACACGAAAGAGTTAACCTTGTTTGTCTCTTAACTTCCGCAGCATTGTTTCTAATAGGACGTCTTACTTTAATCTTATGTGTTTTCAGAACTGGCAATTCCTCATTGGCATTACACTGCTGACAATAAATTTTCTGAGATCGCAGTCAGTTCACTTCCGCTATCAATTACAATATTGACTGGGATATGCTTTACCATGGCCTTCACAATTGGTTGAATTTGAAAGGGTAGGTTCTCTTCTTCTTCTTCTTGCATCAACGAATCCTCCACTGAATCATACGTGAGTGTTTTTAGGAATTTCGCTTGTGAATTCGAACTTTCTGTAGGATAAGCTTCGACTGCTACTTCTCTCTCTTTTATTTCCTCTTCTCTATTTCTTCCTTCATTTACGCTTTCTTCAACATCCTCTACTTTTTCCTCATCCTCGTCTATCTTCTCCTTCTTCGTCGCTACTTCCATATAATCGCATCTAAATGCTCTAATTATCGCTTCATAACTTCCTTCATTATATACGTTGGATTGTGAGCCCACTCGTAAGTTATTTTCAACTTCTGTCGACTGCGCATTATCCTCATTGAATTCGCTTTCCCTGGTTTCCATCTCAAATAGCTCTGCAATACTCATTACTTCGTCCTTTCCTCCTACATTCGTTGTGCATGCCTCTGGTAATTCATCTTCCTCGTCAGTATTTTCCCAATTAATTTCGTCCCAACACGATATTGTTATTTTCTTGTCTTCGTTTTCGTCTGGTCCCTGCGGATTTGTTTCTTCCTTCTTCTCTTCTCGTGATAAGATTTTTACTTCTCTGTTCAAGGCGCTGCAATTGTCCTGGGTCGGTGCGTCATTCTCTTTGGCAAGGGCGCTTAGCTGTCAATTCGAACGTTTATCGGGATTTGGGGGCCTACCTCCACCTCTTCTATCTGTATTCTCTTTTCTTGTTCAGCTTGTTGATAGTGGTTTCTTCGGTGATAATTTGTCGGTCTATTGGTTCTCCAGTACCCGTTGCGGTTGTCGTCATTCCCTCTGTAATAGTTGTTGTCGTTCCTGGGTGAATTATAGTTATTGCCATATTCTCTTCTAAATCCATAACCGGTTCTTTGTTTAAATCTATTGTCGTTTCTTGGTGCGAAGTTATCACATGGTTCGTAATTATTGTTTCTTCGTACTGTGCCTTGTGGATTCCACTGCTTTTCGCTTTCGTTTTCACGTGCGCTTCGTCTTTTTCTTGCGTCATCTTCCGAAAATATGAACTCTAGTTCCCTTAGAATACCTTTAAATGCTTCGACGTCATTGCCTCCGCGACCTAGTAATGATTGCTGGTATTTCAATGGTAGCTTCATCGCGCATAATTTAATCAACTCTCCGTCACTGTATGGTACGTCTAAGCATTGATTTTTCTTTGCCATTAATTCGAAAAATTTCACGGGACTCTTCTCTCCTGAATTTTCAAAATATGGGTTCTGTAATAATTCGTACTTCACTCTGTTCTGTGCTTCGCTGGACCAATATCGTGACAGAAACTTCTCTCTGAAATCTTTGTACGATCGGCATGTCGCTGCAACATTCTGCATGGTTTCTGCTCCTGACATGTGTGCACATATAAAGTCTAATTTATGTGCTAGCGTCCAGTGTTCTGGTAATCCTACTCGGAATTGATCAATAAACGTTCGTGGATGTAATGAGTTTCCTTCTCGAAAGTGTTGACATTTTCTGACTGTGAGGAAATGATCGTTGTCGTACTTCGTCATAATTCCATATGTAAGTCGCGATTCTTCGCCACTTTTGTTTCTGATCTTTTCTCCCGTCGTTCTTTCCGGTTGTGGTAGATCCATTGGATATTGTCCACTGAAACTTTCGCCTACCCTTGCGTAGTATCGTTGGAGTGGTACGCAATAATTTTCTTCCATCGGTTGTGAACGTGTAGCTGAATGCATTGCACTGTACTCTTCACGACCTGGCTTTCCATTGTCAGGTATTGGTTCGGTATTTTGTCTGGCTAACCTTGCTGCTTCATTGCACGATCCAGACTGTCTTGAAACATACATTTGTGGTTCCGCATGTGTTTGTGATGCCGTTTGTTCATCAAGAATTTCGAAACGTGCTGTGCAGGCTGTCTGATTTCACGTATGTTTCTTTCCGCCTGTGATTGGAATCGCAAATGCGTAATATCTTCGTTAATTGCTTGTTTTTCCGGTGCTGTTACAGATACGGATGTGGTTGCAGACTCTGTGCTTCTTCGATCCTGTTCACTACGCTCTTCAAGGGTTTGCAATAACTCTGTTCGCAATTTCTGATATTGTTGCTTCGTTTGCGCCTCTATTTTGACTATACGGTTATCATATCTTTTCAGCGCTGCTTTTGTGATACGTTTGTGTAACACACTGTTTTCAACAATTTCACGCGCTGTATCTTCTGCTTGTCTAGTAATTACATTTATCTGTTTCTCTAGTTTCTTGACTTCTCCCTGGGTGTTGTTACGTAATGTTTTGATCTCGTCCTGAGTGTCATTACGCAATGTTAGTACGTCCGCTTGTACCTAGTCAACGTCTGTTCTCAATTGATTGTGACCTGTTATTAAGTTTCGTATCACTTTTCGAGATTCCTTTGCCTCGTCTTCAATATGACTTAGGTGTAACTGAATTTTTTTGTTTTGTTCCTTAATCGCACGCATTTGTCTCGTTTCTGCATTCTGCATTCTGCATTTGAATTTGGTTCGCTATGTCTTTATTTTGCCTTGTCATGGTTTCCGTAATTTGTTGTAATAATTCTGCCAGATTGGTGGGTCCTATTGCGTTTTCTTCCGACGTCCTACGCTCTATGTTTTCGCCCAAGTGTTGGTTCGCAACCGATTGCATTGAACTGTGCTGTGACACGTTTCTGCTCGAATTCCTTGTACTCTGTGGTGAGGGAGCTCTGATTACTTGTACTATGGGTTCTACGTATTCAAGACGCAAGTTAGAATCCTCATCGACTGTCTCTCTACTTTCCTGCTCCTCTCTCGTATGCTGACTTACGTTTTCTATGCCTTGACGTACATTATCCTCGTTATAGTGCGTTATATGTCCTATTTCTCGCGACACTGCATCGTCTGTTGTACTGTCCTCTATTCTCTGTCCATTTTCAGGCTGGGTCTCTAACTCAATTCGGTCAAGGTCTCGATCTGCCATTGCTTATCTTTCCGAATCCCTTATTTTCTGTTTTAAAAGCAATTCACGCGCCCTACTTCGAGTCAACATGCGCTCATACGATCTCACGCGTTTCATGAACTTTTTGCACACACGACTTGACAATCCATACACTTACTTGTTGGGTCAGAACCAACTTATCAACGATGTATCCGCCACCTGTGCGCTTGCATTGAGGAGAAAACTTAATTCTAACAATTTTTAAAAATTCATAACTTAATTATGCTATTGTCTCTGCTAGAATGTTGCACTTTTTATTGAATACTTTATTACTATCTATCGCTGCAGCTACTGTTTTCAATTATTTATGCCTTTGAAAAAAATTTTTTTATTACGAAAATTTTTTTAACAGGATATTTTTCTGACCTAGTTAGGCATGTGGTCGACCTTCAATCATGGTATTTTACCATCCTGGCAGGGTCGGCATTTTCTAATATTCTGCGTGGTGTCTGTTGTTCTATATCGTGTATCACTACCACTTTCGCGCAACGACGCTCTGAGCGTGTTCCTTAGGGAACTCACTAGTTTGAACCTGGGACCTGTTGCTGGTAAGGAGACGTCAGACCACACATGACATGTAGAGTTCAGAAGAGTTCAGTGAGACTAGCGATGATTTAAACAAATACTTAATGATTTCAGCGTCAGCTCCACTGCACTCCCTGTAAAAGAATCTTAATACTAACTAAATTTAGTGGAAGGGGTTCAAGGCTTTCCTATTTTTAGTTAGCTGGTAAAATAACATCGAAAAAGCAGTTAAGTGTACCATTGGAAATTTTATTCTACTCACAAAACATTGTTTTTAAATTACGCTATTGATAAAAGGAAATGTTTTAATACGGTATGGTAAAAACCAACTGCGTTCAACAGAAATGTGAACGAATATTCCCTGAATGGGTTTCCAAGTTCTACAATGGATCGAAGGATGACCTATGCCATATCACATCTATAATATAGGTTTAAATTAAGTTTCACAAAAGAGAAAACTATCAAAATGGTCTACAGTGACCCTCAATTATCTTTAATTACTTATCTAACTTGTCGTAAATTACAGTGGCTGATATGGCTTCTCAATAACTATATAATAGAAAAATCATCGCGTTTCAGATTTTTACTTCAAGTGGCAAATGTGAACACCATGAGCTTTAATTGACGATCGACGCTAGTATTACGCAAAAAGGGGGTGTAACAGATAAGACTTTTGCAGTTCTGAGTGAAGCTTTATGCGCTGTTATGCGGCATCACGTGCGTTCATTACCTTGTCGGTGTTCGTCAGGGGGCGGCAGGCAGCACAGCTCCGCTCACCTCGCCGTCTCGGAAGCAACTCTCTCCTAACTTCTCCTTACTACAATTTTCCGAAGTTGGTTTAAAAAAACTATCTGGCTGTGTTTTCATCTGACCAATCAGGGTATCAATGTTAACCTTAAGCTCCGCCTACAAAAATTCTGTCTATCCAATGAGAAACGTTATACTTTTCGTGATGGGGCAATGTTTTTAAAGTTTTCAACGTAACAGAGACGCGAAAAAGTCTCACGCTAAAACTTGCAGCTGGTGTGGTCCTTTTAGTGTTATCGTAAGATCTATACTGTTCTTCTGGAAGGCTCTAGCTTTTAACATGGGCTGGGGGGTGGTCCTAGCGGTTAGCTGGCGACGTGGGTGTCCGTCCCTTATCGTAGGGCCTTCCAGCTTAACACGGTTCTTCTCTCGGCTTCTGTTCTCGTTTCTCCCCTCTGAACTGCGTCTGTCTCACGGTGGGAAGGTATGACATGCATTTAGGCATTCTTGTGTTAGTCTGTGGTATTCCATTTGCTCACTCGTTACTCGTATTACTTTGGTTAATTTAATGTCACGATTTATTCGGAGCTATGTGACATACTACTGTATTTGCTTATCATGTCAAGGTTTTGATGGAAGGCGTTGGATTTGCCTGACACCTTGCAGGGTTACCTTTGCTAAACCCCAGATTCGAAATACACTCAAGCATTTTAGCGCTGAAAAAGTGGCTGAAATTAGGCTAACTGGGGAATTTTATTTTGCAGTCCTTCGTGATGTTTACGATAATATTCGCGATGTCCCCTTGAGGGTCGTCGAAGTCCAGCGTGTGAAGGCAAAACTTCTCCAACTCAAACATAGGCAAATGGATGGGGTCCGACTGCGTTCGCAGCCTCGTTCAGTCGTACTGGATGGGTTGACCTGTCTCAATCATCTTCTCCGGCTTCACAAGCGATCTCAAAGGGCGTGTCTTGCTACCATTCGTTCTCTAGACGGGCGTGAGTGGTCCTCCCAATCTGATATCATGCGTGAACTTTACCAGTACTATTCCGAGATTTATGCTGAAGTGGATTCAGACCGTCCACCGACTGTTGATTTCACCTCCTCCTTGATCGTGTTGCTACACCAGCTCTCTGTATTTCATCGCGATGATATACTTGATATTGTGGCTCGTTCTCCCTCCCATAAATCACCTGGCCCCGATGGCCTTTCCAAAGAATTTTATATTTGATTTTGGCCCCTAATAGGAGATACGATAACTTCCATGGTGAATGAAGTGTTCCACGGAAGCCAGCTTTAAGGTTGCTAAAATAGTCCTGATCCCCAAAAAGCCGGGACGTTTGCGTGTGGATCAGGCCCGCCCCATAACCCTCAACTATGATTACAAAATAGTGGCGCGAGCGGTCAATAGCCGACTATCGGTATTGTTGACTACCATCACCGAGAGCCATCAAAGTTGTCTTCCGGGTCGTACTCTCCTGACTCCCGTTGCTGAGTGTCGTGATTTAATTTCGATAGCTTCCACCGTTCCCGTGCCAAGCGCTTTGCTTTTCATTGATTTTCACCAAGCGTTCGACCGCGTCAATCATGGATTCCTTATGCGAGTATTGACGACCGTTGTTTTTAACAATGCTGCACGACGGCTGTTAGCTCTCTCATCACTGGTATTCGGGCGTTCATGAAAGTAAATGGCCGTCTCACTTCCCCCATCGCGGTGTGTCAGGGCGTCCTTCAAGGGAGTCCGTTATCAATATCGCTCTACGTGCTGTTTCTGGAACCATTATTGCGAACTATAGCTGCTCGTTTGAATGGCTGGTCGCTGCTGGGAGAAAGGTTTACCATTCGTGCATATGCTGATGACGTTATGGTTCTTCTCCGTACCCATGATGATATACCACTGCTGAAGGAAGTTTTGGATGCTTTTTGTCGTCTTACGGAAGCGCGGGTTAGTGACCAGAAATATCGTTTACTCAGTCTGCGAGGATTTGACGCTGTTGAAATTCCATGGGCTTCGAAGGTCACCAGATATCGATCGTTGGGTGTTACAATTAACAGCTGTCCGCTAAAGATGGCTACGATAAACTGGAAGTCTGTCACGGATAACATTCAGGGTGCAATCATTGAACACGAGCGTCGCTCCCTCTCACTTCTTCATAAGGTTCGGGCCATGGAAACATATGTGTTAAGTAAGGCTTATTTTATTGCACAAATCTTTCCACTTCCTGCGATGGTATCCCGCAAGTTGCAAAGTTTAACTGGCAGGTTTATCTGGCGCCATTCTGTATTTCGCGTGCGTTATGGGGTCATGTCGCGGCCCCGTTTGCAGGGAGGTTTGGGCCTCCCTGACATTCAGGTTAAGGCTTCTGCCTTATTCATCCGTCGCATCGTGTTAACGTGTCAACGTGCCCCCCAGTCACTTACAGCTCGCCTTTATGACTGTATTCGACCGGCCTGTTTAACACCCCCATTAGATATTGGTAGGATTAGTTATAAATCACGGCACTTTAAGAAATTTTTTTTTTGAGGTCAGTTATTTAGGAGTAAACATCCTTTCCCAAGCGAATCTCTCCCTAAAAATGCTGTTAAACCGCTGGCCCGTTCCTTATAGTACTCCCTCTGTGGAAGCCCTGTCGCCAGAAACGAACTGGAAGGTTTTTTGGTCTAACATCAGCCTCCCGATTTTCCCGATGGAAGTGGCGTCCTCTTGGTACAAAGTTGTTCGTGATATTGTACCTACCAACGTGCGACTTTTTCGTATTGGCCTCAGTGTAACGGATCGCTGCAATCGTTGCCATGAAACTGATACATTATCTGATCGGTTGATTTCCTGCGGTCATGACCATTGGAGATGGCTTCGCCGACAACTGGCTTTTCTCCCCAGGACGTCGGAGGCGGCTATCTCGGGGGAGATTCTCGTGCGTCCCGATTCGACCTTCTTTCCTCGATCGAAGAACAATACCGTCATGTGGCTTGTTGGCCATTATGTCCACTACGTGATGGTGAGTGGATATGAGGCAGATCCGTGTGCCTTTTCCCAATATATGGCCACAGCCCATTGGACGTGGCTCAGGATGCCCCGTTATCGTGAAATTTTTGCTAATATGTTGTATCTTTTTTTCATCGCCAAGGCGTTGGACGAGTTGCCATGCCCCCCTTTTTTATTTTTTTATTTTTGTGGACACTTCTATGGATTTAGATGTTCCACGATGTTGAAGTGACGGAAGAAAGAATGTGTAAGCACGTTATAATTGACGCCCCATTCGTTCCTATACGTTTTTCTGATTTCACACTTTTATTTTTGTCGAAATGACTTCTTTTGTTTTATTTTAATTGATTGCCTTCAGTAAGTGTTTTGGAAAAAACGAGAATTGGCAGCGTGATAGACTGATAAATTATTGCATTTCATGGTTGGCTGGTTCCACAAAAAAAAAGTGGCTAGCGTTGCTGCCCCTGGATCACGTGGTCTCGGGTTCGATTCCCGGCCGGGTCGGATATTTTCTCCGCCAGTGGACTGTGTGTTTGTGTTGTCCTCATCGTCTCATCATCATTCGGGAAGTGCCGACACTGGAAATGGAAAAATTTGGAACTTGTACAGGCGCTGTTGATCACGATGTTGAGCGCCCCACAACCAACATCATCATCATCCGAAGATACTCAATATGATCGTAGTTTGGTTAGTATGGTTTTTCCTCACAACTGTTTAACTTGAAAGATAATCTAAGATCATACAGTGTTCGGCCGTCAGCGATATTGATTTGTAATTCTCTGCATTCGACCAGTCACTCTTTTTGTAAGCAGAAATGACTAGCGCTCTGTTCCAGGTACGTGTCGTTATTCGCTGCGCAAGAGATTCGTGGTAAAGAAGAGCTATGAAAGGAGCTAATACCGCAGCTTATTCAATGGAAATCTAACTGGAAATCCTTCAGTGCCTGCTGGCTTGTTTTCTTTTTCAATGTGGATGTCCAACATAAAGGCCGCCTCACACAGCCGAGAAAAGTTTCTGTAGTAACACTTACCGTTATAAAGCAGGATATGGAGTAGCTGCTTCCGAGGACTGGCTGTAAACCGATCTCGCCGCATATTTAAGTAGTCATACAAGTGTTGCAAAGACCCTCTGAGTCTCACAGTGACTGTCTTGAGTACAACATAAACAGCCGCCTAAGACATCAGCCATTCTCGGAAAGTGACTTGCAGGTTTTTATGTAGGCAGGAAACAACTGCGGGGAATTTCCTAACTACTGTGTGCAGCCCGCTCTGAACACCAGCCGAGAGTCTACTGTCGTACAGACTCCGAAGCTGCTATCAAGAGATGACAACTGACTACAACTGACCATTGAAATCCCCTTCCCAGAAAGCAGAAATCATTTACTGTCTTTAAAATTACATTATCAAATCAATTTTATATAATAACACAGATATGAGAGTGTCTCATTAGCCCAATATTGTGTTTACCTACCCTTGTGTCTCATTAGTACAATATTGTGTTTACCTACCCTGTCACGGTACACAGAATGCATTTGCAGTTGTGGAAAATGACGTCCTGTACTGCCCTGCTAATAAAGCTTGGACGAAAACATTTTTCTCTCCACATCTTCATCTATATTCCGCAATCCACCTTACTACGTGTGGCGGAAGTTACTTCCGGTACCACTATATTGTTTCTCCCTTCCCAACTCTCTCACTCGAATCCGTCTCCAGCACCCTTTCCTATTTCTATGCGCGAACTGAGCACTGGAATTTCTGACGGCAGAAATAGTATTATGCCTGATCTTAGTTGGAACGTAGCTTGTTGGACTATAGTCAGCACTATTTTTCTCCTGTTGCGTCTGCTTCTGTTGCGCTTATTACACTGAAGCGCCAAAGAAACTGGTACAGGCATGCGTATTCAAATACAGAGATATGTAAACACGCTGGATACGGCGGTGCGGTCGGCAACGACTATATTAGACGACAATGTCTGCCGCAGTTGTTAGATCGGTTACTGCTGCTAAAATTGCAATTTAAGGGGAGTCGTACCGCCCTATCTCGACAATGGTAAATTGGCTATATAAATGCCCAGTTTTGATTCAAATGGCTCTGAGCGCTATGGGACTTAACTTCTGAGGTCATCAGCCCCTAGAACTTAGAACTACTTAAACCTAATTAACCTAAGGACATCATACACATCCATGCCCGAGGCAGGATTCGAACCTGCGACCGTAGCGGTCGCACTGTTCCAGACTGTAGCGCCTAGAACCGCTCGGCCACTCCGGCCGGCAAATGCCCAGTTTTCTCAGGAACTGTTGAGTATATAAATGTGGTGTTTTTATCACATGTTCTCCCATGTTTTGTGACTGTATTGCTCTAAAATCACTTCAAAATAACAACTGGAAAAAAAAGTTATGATTTTTTTCCCTAAACATATAATTTTTTGTGTAAATTTTCAAAATTTTAATTTCTTGAATTTTAACTATTACAGTAAATACTACTAAAGTAGAGCTACAACATCATTGTACTACCTATGTTATGTGGTAAATAATTCATTGATGTAGATTCAGATGTTTCTGAGAAAATGGGGCTTTTATACTGAAAAATGTCATGTTGAGAAAATTGCGTTTAAAGAAAAAATTTTAATATACAGCCAACTGATACAAAAAAAATATGTTAGGATCCTCCTGGATGGTAATCCTCATCTCCTGCTTCATCTTCCTCACCTAGTGCTGCCCTCCTTCTCCTGAGTCTGGCTTCTTTTGACATATTGTTTGTTGCAATCTCTGCCTTCATGATTCGCAGTTGGTCCAGGTCCATCACACTTTTAGTGGTATTGTAACCTTTATGAATGCCAAGATATTCCAAAACCTGCAGTCTTCCATAATAGCCATCATAAAAAGTAAGAACAGCATCCAAAACACCAAGTTCAAAGACTGACCTTCCAACAAACACATTTTTGGTACCCTTGACCATACAACATTGTTAAATGATTCATTCGCATTTTGTGTTTTGCCCTTGAGACATTTATTCAACAGCTCTGGTTGGGCAAGATCCTGAAACACAGATGGCAAGCATAACAGCTTTTGGTATAGTAATTTTGTACGAGAAAGTGTCTACTTTACCCTCCTCTTTTGCCATCAAGTATTTACACCATTCAGTGTTCAGGTTGTGTATTGGTTCAGCACCAGTAGACAGCTTGTGAAAATAAATTGAACAAACAGCTCTCTTCATACCATCTAAATTATCTCTGTTATTTCTAATAGCCATTCCATAATATTGTGTAATCTGATCAATTTGTTTATCAGTCAGT
Source organism: Schistocerca americana (assembly GCF_021461395.2). Lineage (NCBI taxonomy): Eukaryota > Metazoa > Arthropoda > Insecta > Orthoptera > Acrididae > Schistocerca > Schistocerca americana. The sequence continues at coordinate 189,176,266 of NC_060120.1, forward strand.
GGACGTCTTATAGTTAGACCATCAGATAACTTGGTACTTCCCAACTGCTGTTTGAGTCTACGTAGTCTCGTGCCCATCCTCTTTTGCACATGATTAATGCACTCTAGTTTTGTAATTGACAAATCACCATAAGGTTTACTCTCCGCCACTGTCTTATACGATCTTGAGTCTCCATCCGCAAGAAAACTCATGTAGCGAACAGCACGGTCATGCTGGGAACGTTGGAATATTTTCACTGCAGAAGCAACCTCATCCCTCCACTAGTTCCTTCATAGTTTTTCTGACAATCAGTTTCATGCTTAGTTTGCTTTTCAGTACTCTTGCCTCCAACCCTGACAGTACATGGTCAACACATCAACGTCCAACACTTTCCCATTGTCGATGCTGATAATAGATGCACATGAATTCTTTGACTGGAAACCTCTTTTTTACCAGGATCCGTCGATTGATATTGCTATGTCAGAACTACTATTTTCTGTTACAGCCTGCTCTGCTGCTGTAGTCATTGACTCCATAGCACACGCCTTGACACTACTTCTTACTATGGAGTTGTATTTGATAGTTTTTGTAGGGGGACTAGGGAGGTTCAGCAAGTCACAAAGAACCTTACCAGCGTGATGGCCTTTTCCTATGCGTCTAAGTCCATAGAAGTATCTTAGAATAGTGTCAAAAGTCCATTCTTTACACCTACTTCTGAAGTCTTGTAAGTCTTTTCGCTTTTACAGTTCAAACAAATTATTTGTAAAGTGCACACCAGACTATTGCGTTGAGATAGCTTTTCAGAAATTTCAATTTCTCCTCCACAAATACGACAACACACTCTTTCACACAAAGCTGAAATAAGTCTATGGAGATTAATAATGGTATTGCAGTTTGTTTCACTGTCTGAAGCTGCGTTGTATTTTACATCATTACCCAGCAGTTTTTTATTGGAAGCACTCGGGGAGTAGAAGGTCTGTCATTATTTACAACCAAATTATCACGCCCTTCGCCGCTAAACACTCTTTTTACTGCTGCTATATTTGTTCTGTAGCATATGTTTCCTTTGTTTCGTATTTTTTAAACACTCCCTTTGGTTTAGTCATGACGGAAACTATCACAGGAAACACAGACACTAAAACGCGGCTAGTGGATAATTGTTGTTGTCAAACACAAACAAATGTACACTGCAAAGAGTTTATTGCGAAGTACCGCCAGTGTAGGCAACTTATGAAACAGACAGTTCTCTACAAAACGAAACAAACCACAGCCTTCTAGACTATATAGTTCCAGGGAAAAACGCCAATATCCGAAATGATGGAAAACCAAATTCTCGGAAATGTCATTGGATGATTATTTTCAAATATTTATTTAAAATAGTAAATAATCGAATATTTCAATAAAACCAACACCAAATTAAGCATAAGCATCCATATTTTCATAATTTGCATAAAAGAAAATGTCAAATTTTGTCATTTTGGACGGTACGACCCCCCTTAAGTGAGACTGAACGTGGTGTTAAAGTCGAGGCACCAGCGATGGGACACATCATCTCATCGGTAGCGATAAGTGGGGATTTTCCCGTACGACCATTTCACGATCGTACTGTGTATATCAGGAATCCGGTAAAACATCAAATCTCCGACATCACTGCGACCGGAAAAATATGCTGCAAAAACGGGGCCAACGACAACTGAAGAAAATCGTTCACGGTGACAGAAGTGCAACCCTTCCTCAAATTGTTGCAGATTTCAATGCTCGCCCATCAACATCCATTGACAAAATGTAGTTTTTACAATCAACAAGTGTCAGCGTGCGAAGCATTCAACGAAATATCATCGATACGGGCTTTCGGAGCCGAATGAACACTCGTGTACCCTTGATGACTGCACGACACAAAGCTTCATGCCTCGCCTGGACCCATCAACACCGGCATTGAACTGTTGATGACTGGAAACGTGTTGCCTGGTCGGACGAGTCTCCTTTGACACTGTATCGAGCAGATGGACGTTTATGTTAACGGAGACAAACTCCTGAATCCATGGACCCACCATATCAACAGCGGATTATTCAAGCTGTTGGATGTTCTGTAATGGTGTGGGGCGTGCGCAGTTGGAGTGATATGGAGCCCCTGATACGTCTAAATACGACTCTGACAGGTGACATATACGTAAGTATCCTGTCTGACCACGTGCATCCACTCATGTCCATTGTGGGCAATTCCAGCAATGCGAAACCCCACACGTCCACAATTGCTACAGAGTGGCTCCAGGAACACTCTTCTGAGTTTAACCACTGCCGCTGCCCACCAAACTCACCAGACATGAACATTATTGAGCATATCTGGGATGCCTTGCAACGTGCTGCCTTGCAAAGTGCTGTTCAGAAGAGATTTCCACCCCGTCGTACTCTTACGGATTTACGGCCAGACTTGTGGGATTCATGGTGTCAGTTCCCTCCAGCACTTCTTCAGACATTAGTCGAGTCCAGGCCACGTCGTGTTGCGGCATTTCTACGTGCTCGCGGGGTCCCTACACGATATTAGGCAGGTTACCAGTTTCTTTGACTCTTCAGTGTATAAGGGACAATCAGATAAAGCGAGAAGATTTTAAAAAATTAAGTAAACTGTTTATTATTTCAATACTAATGGCCGTAACTATTGATACATTTATCTCACTGTGAGACAAGACTGTCAGTGCATTCATGGAAAAATTTATGCAGTCGTCTATGGAACCGCGATTACACCCAGGTGTGCACGTCGTCGTCCGAAGCAAATCGACGGCCACGTTTGTCTTTCTTCAGGGCTCCAAAAATACACACATCAAAAAAAGTTTTGCATCACCTCGGTTCCGAGAGTTCCGGAACCTGTGCAGAAAAGTGGAATGGAGATCAACATAAACATCATTTCCGCTATTTTTATTGCTCATGAAAACCACACATTGCATGTTGTACCACCAAACAGCGAGACCTTCACAGGTGGTCGTCCAGATTGCTGTACACACCGGTGCCTCTAATACCCAGCAGCACGTCCTCTTGCACTGATGCATGCCTGTATTCGTCGTGGCATATTATCCACAAGTTCATCAAGGCAAAGGTGGCCCAGATTGATCCTCAACGGCGATTCGGTGTAGATCCTTCAGAGTGGTTGGTGGGTCACGTCGTCCGTAAACAGCACTTTTCAATCTTTCCCAGGTATGCTAAAATAGGGTTCATGTCTGGAGAACATGCTGGCCACTCTAGCCGAGCGATGTCGTTATTCTGAAGGAAGTCATTCACAAGATGTGCACGATGGGGGCGCGAATTGTCGTCCCTGGTGCGGCGCTTTCCATGACCACCAGCGGCGTACGTCAGCACCACATAATGCCACCCCAAAACAGCATGGAACCTACACCTTACTGCACTCGCTGGACAGTGTGTCTAAGGCGTTCAGCCTGACCGAATTGCCTCCAAACACGTCTCCGACGATTGTCTGGTTGAAGGAATATGCGACACTCATCGGTGAAGAGAACGTGATGCCAATCCTGAGCGGTCCATTCGGCATGTTGTTGGGGCCATCAGTACCGCGCTGCATGGTGTCGTGGTTGCAAAGATGGACCTCGCTATGGACATCGGAAATGAAGTTGCGCATCATGCAGCCTGTTGCGCACAGTTTGAGTCGTAACACGACGTCCTGTGGCTGTACGAAAAGCATTATTCAACAGGGTGGCTTTGCTGTCACGGTCCCTCCGAGCCATAGTCCGTAGGTAGTGGCCATCCACTGCAGTAGTAGCCCTTGGGCGGCCTGAGCGAGGCATGTCATCGACAGTTCCTGTCTCTCTGTATCTCCTTCATGTCCGAGTTACATCGCTTTGGTTCACTCCGAGAAGCCTGGACACTTCCCTTGTTGAGAGCCCTTCCTGGCACGAAGTAAGAATGCGGACGCGATCGAACCGCGGTATTGACCGTCTAGTCATGGTTGAACTACAGACAACATGAGCCGTGTACCTACTTCCTGGTGGAATGACAGGAACTGATAGGCTGTCGGACCACTTCAGTCTAATAGGCACTGTTCATGCATGGTTGTTTACATCTTTGGGCGGGTTTAGTGACATCTCTGAACAGCGAAAGGGACTGTGTCTGGCATGCAATATCCACAGTTAACGTCTGTCTTCAGGAGTTCTGGGAGCCGGGGTGCTGCAAAACGTTTTTTGATGTGTGTATTAAAGTCGCACGTGGACAGATTGAGACTCTATGGAGGATGCCTGAGGGCTTCCCAGGGAAATTTCTGCAGTGTATTCAAAACAACGTCGGCAACATGCGGGCCAACCCACGCTGCAGAAGTATCGCTGGACAGCCATTCTCCACACAGACCAGACCTGTCCCAGTTGACTGCCATATTTTTGAAGCCCTGAAGACAAACATTTATTGCCGTCGATTTGCTTCGGACGAAGAGGTACTCGCCTGGGTACAATCATCGTTCTGTAAGAAACCACAAACATTTTTCCTTGAAGGCACTGACGGTCTTCTCTCGCAGTGCGACAAATGTATTTACAGTTATGGTGATCACTTTTCAAATAGTACATTGATTAGCAATCAAAATGATTTTGTCCCTGGTTCGATCCACGCCACTGGTTAAATTTTGAATAAAGATAGGCAATAGCACACGAAGACTTTCTGCATAAAAAGTCATCCTCGTTCATCCAACGACTTTGTGATAGAGGATGTAGGTGTGGACAGAGGCTCAGCGCATTCTCTTGCCATTGGTGTGGGAAATCGTGCCTAAAAGGGCGGAAGAATCATCAATGATCAACAGCATGAGGACTCAGAAGGCAATAACGTGTATCCCCATGACATGTGGCCTGTAATTGAAAAAGTGTCATGGTGATCTCTCCATTGGCAAAAGACTCCTCAATGGTGCCCCATTCTGGTGTGTGTGTGTGGGTGGGGGGGGGGGGACTACCAAAGGGGGTTGATCATGAGAAAAAGACTGAATAAGCAACGAAAGAATAACATTCTACGAATCTGGGCGTGTAATTTCAGATGCTGAACGAGGTAGGGAAGCTAGAAAATCTGAAAAGGGAAATGCTAATGCTCTCTCTAGATGTAGTGGGGGTCAGTGAAGTGAACTGGAAGAAGACGGGGATTTCTGGTCAAATGAGTATAGGGTAGTATTACGAGTAGGGCAGTATCACGAGTACATCAGCGGCAGAAAATGGTATAACAGCAGAAGGTTTTGTTATGAATAGGAAGGTAGGGCAGAGAATAAGCAAACCAACACCAACAATGATAGTTTATGTATACAATCCGACATCATAAACCGAAGATGAAGAGACAGAGAAAGTATATAAGGATATTGAACGAGTAGCTCATAATGTAAAGGGAGATGAAAATCGAATAGTCATGGGGGACCGGAATGAGGTTGTAGGGAAGGCAGGGAATAGAAGAAAGGGTTACGGGAGAATACGGGCTAGATACAAGGAGTCAGAGAGAAGAATGATTAACTGAGTACTACAATAAATTTCAGCTCGTAATAGAACCACAGGAGCAGCAGGTATACTTGGGAAAGGCCCGGTGATATGGAGAAACTTCAGTTAGATTACATCGTCATCAGGCAGAGATACCGAAAGAAGGTATTGAATTGCAAGGCGTATCCAGGAGCAGATATAGATTCAGAACACAATTTAGTATTGATCGAGAGTACGCTGAAGTCTGACTAGTCAGGAGGAATGAATGCGCAAAGAAGTGGGATACGGAAGTACTAAGGAAAGAAGAGATATGCTTGAAGTTTTCTAATGATATAGATACTGAGATAAGGAATAGTTCAGTAGAAAGTTCAGCTGAAGACGAAAAGACATCTAAAAAGGGCAATCACTGAAGTCTGAAAGAAAAACATAGGTACGAAGGAGGTGACTGCGAAAAAACCGTGGGTAACATTAGAAACACTTCAGTTGACCGATGAAAGAAGCTAATACAAAAAAGTTCGGGGAAATTCAGGAATACAGTAGTACAAGTCACTTAGGAAAGAAATAAACAGGAAGTGCAGTGAAGCTAAGGCGAAATAGGTGCATTAAAATGTGAAGAAATCGAAAAAGAAATGATTGTCGTAACGACTGACTCAGCATATAGGAAAGTCAAAGCAAGGGAGGTAACGTTAAGAGTGAATGGGAACTATCCTGTTAAATACCTCTCTATGAGGCGGAGGGCTTGTCGGATGACGTGACAGAATAAATCCTAATCAATACAGAAGATATAAGGGATCCAGCATTACAATCAGTATTTAAAAGAGCTTTGGAAGAATTAAGATAAAATAAGGCAGAGGGGATAGACAACATTCCATCAGAACTCCCAAACTATTTCGGGGAAGTAGCAACAAAACGACTATTCACGCTGGTGTGTAGAATGTATGTGCCTAGCGATGTACCATCTGACTTTCGGAAGAACATCATCCATACAATTCCGAAGATTTCAAGAGACGACAAATGCGAAAGTTGTCACACAATCATCTAAACAGTTCATAAATCGAGGTTGCTACCAAGAATAAAATACAGAAGAATGGAAAAGAAAACTGAAGGTCAGTTATATGACAATCACTTTGGCTTTAGGAAATGTAAAGCCACCAGAGAGGCAGTTCTGACGTTGCGGTTGATAATATGGAAGAAGACTAAAGAAAAATCAGGATACGTTCGTAGGTTTATGTCGAACTGGAAAAAGCATTCGACAGTGTCAAATGGTGCAAGATGTTCCAAATTGTGAGAAAAATAGTGGTGAACTACAGGGTGGCTCAAATGGCTCTGAGCACTATGGGACTTAGCTTCTAAGGTCATCAGTCCCCTAGAACTTAAAACTACTTAAACCTAACAAACCTAAGGACATCACACACATCCATGCCCGAGGCAGGATTCGAACCTGCGACCGTAGCGGTCGCGCGGCTCCAGACTGTAGCGCCTTTAACCGCTTGGCCACCCCGCCCGGCGAACTACAGGGAAAAACGGGTAATATACAATATGTACAAGAACCAAGAGGGAACAATAAGGGTGGAAGAGCAAGAACGACTTGCTCGGATTAAAAAGGGTGTAATGGAGGAATGTAGTCTTTCACCCCTATTGTTCAGTCGAAGAAGAAATGACGGAGATAAAAAAGAGGTTCAGGAAGGTGATTAAAATTCATTGTGAAAGGATATCAGTGATAAGACGCGGTGTTGCCACTGCTATCCTCAGTGAAAGTGAAAAAGTATTACAAGATATATTGAACAGAATGAACAGTCTAATGAGTACACAATATAGACTGAGAGTAAACTGATAAAGATAAAATTAATGAGAAATAGCAGAAATGAGAACAGCGAGAAAATTAATAACACGATTAATGGTCACGAAGTAGATGAAGTTAAGGAATTCTACTGCCTAGGCAGCAAAATAATCGATGACGGACGGAGCATGAGGACATTAAAAGCAGAATAGCACTGACAAAAAGGACATTCCTGACCAACCGAAGTCTACTGGTATCAAACGTAGGCCTTAATTTGAAGAACAGATTTCTGAGACTGTACGTTTGGAGCGCAGGATTGTATGGTAGTGAAACACGAACTGTGCGAAAACCGGAACAGAAGAGAATCGAAGCATTAAAGATGTGGTGCTCAAGAAGAATTCTGAAAATTAGGTAGACAGATAAGGTAAGAAACGAGGAGGTTCTGCACAGAATCGCAGAGGAAGGCAATATGAGGAAAATATGACAAGGAGAAGGGACAGGGTGATAGGACATCTGGTAAGATATCAGAGAATGGCTTCCATGGTAGAGGGCGCTGTAGAGGAAGACAGAGATTGGAATACAGCAAGTAATTGAAGACTTAGGTTGCAAATACTACTCTGAGATGAAGAGATTGGCACAGGAAAGGAGCTTGTGGCAGGCCGCATCAAACCATTCGGAAGACTAATGACCAAAAACAATACATAAAATAAAAAAACACTTGAAAATACACATTACGCAGTAAATATAGCTGCCAACGAAATGCTGTTTCCAGATCTGAATTCACGCGGTAAATTCAGTGACAAGACTGATGACTAATAATTTTTGAAAGGTAGATGATAAGATAGCCAGTATGGAAGAGGAATAGGCTGAAATTAGAGAGGATGGGCAGGCATGAGAGAATAAGGTGCAACGAAAGTCTTAGAGGTCAAAAGAGTAACAGATAACGTTCAAGGAAGAAATGCTATGTTAAATAGGTAGTGGGGATACAGCTGACAACGTTGCACAGATTGCGGTCCAGGTAACGCTAAATCGCGCACCTGTCGAGGTGTTGGAACAGAAACTAGAATCCTTAAAATTACGCATGACAGGAGAAAGAAGCTGTAAACTTCCTGAACGTGTGGAACAGTTTGCGAACACAGATAAAAACTGTACTGCTTCACAGCCTACTCCGGTGGCGGACACAGCAGAAGTAGAGTCATGATTGAAATTCATACAGGAGAAATTTGAAATTAATCAGCCATACAAGGATATCGCACATGATTTGCACAAGCGTCTCTCACTTGTGGAGCGGAAATGTGATGCAGAGAAAGGACTGTTGAGAGTCCTCGCGACCATAATCAGGATGAACATGATCTCATGAGTCTGGTCACGAGAGTGACTCAGATCGCTGTCAGAATTATTACTGCCCAGCAAACAATCGAGATTAAGGTAGGAACATCTCACCACGAAATGGAATGTTTCGATTACTTTTCCTATCAGTACATAAATGTGAAGTTTTCGGTAATTCACTCATTTGTCCAGTTGGTCATACGGTCGATTGAATTCATTTATTGCTACTTAAAACGAGAGCCTGCTACAAGAATGAGACCGCTTGCTCATGAGTGTGTTACATACTGCGGCTTTTCCCATGTGTTGCTCTAAGCTTAATGGTCTGCAGCGGCGCTAGATTTAGTTCAAATGGCTCTCAGCACTATGGGTCTTAACATCTATGGTCATCAGTCCCCTAGAACTTAGAACTACTTAAACCTACCTACCCCAAGGACATCACACAACACCCAGTCATCACGAGGCAGAGAAAATCCCTGACCCCGCCGGGAATCGAACCCGGGTTCCCGGGCGCGGGAAGCGAGAACGCTACCGCACGACCACGAGCTGCGGACCTAGATTTAGTGAAACAGAGGATATATATGTTGCTTTGAGAGACTATCATGACCTGTAAAACTTTAAATGTAAGTCCAAATAAATTCTGAACATGTTTCATCTCGAATTTTATATCTGTTTCCAGATATGGAACCCCGGATAACTTAATTTGACTTGTAAAACGCAGGTAATTACGTAGTAGAATCTTAGCTAGTGCAACGGGATTATTTTCTGTAAAGCATTTCTAAATAGCACATATTGAATATTATACTCACTGCCTAAACAAAGACCAAACGTGTAATGAATATTGCTTTACAAGCTCAATTCGTGCAGGGCAAATGTGCTTGCATCATCTGTAGGTATAATTTCAAAATTACTAAACAATGAGCTGTGGTACAACTAAACGTTATTAAAATTAATGAATTAATGAAAAACCGTTTCACTTGTTTGACTGAAAATTTATGAAATCTGCACACGACCAGTTTCGGTCTCTGTATTAGGCAATTACCAGGTGTGCCTGAAATTGCCAAATACAATATGATGGGTACATAAATATTCTTTTACATAACATGAGATGCTAAGCTTAAATATGAACACTATAAGAGCAGAAAGAAGTACAACTTACTTATTGCTGTAGAGAAGCAACGTCAAACTCTAAAAAAAATAGAAGTGAAGTGTACTTAAAAAAAAAAAATATTCGCGTCCAATGACGTCATGAAAAAGACGGGCGTGTAGTAACTGTAAAAACTTTAGAGCCCAGTATCATGAAACTGTTAACATAGCACAGCTGAACAAGAGTCATCTGATGTGTTTAAAAATTACATTGGATGTTTTTCAGACAAAATGCTAACGGTAAACGATAGAACAGTAAAAGTCAAGTAGATTTAAGAGGTGTCGCGCCCTCTGACGCCTTGAGAAAAATGTGCGTGTCGTAATTATAAAATTGTACAATCCGATACATTGCAATTGTTAACATGCTTTAGCTTAAAATGTTATATTCTGCAGGTTTCAGAATTACAGCTGCATGTTTTTCAAGTAAACTGCTGAAAGCAATTATTTGTAATTAATGAAAGTGTAAAATAGTAGCAATAAACAAGGCGTGCATGTCTAGCGCAAAGATATAATCTTTAACGAGTACAATTTAAACCACCGGGACCTCTTGGGGCCTCTAGGATATCAACGATGTTATTGTACCTCGTCCTGAGGCCACTTCGGTCGGCTATCCTGATGTTTTAAGAGAGCACACTGAACCACTAGATAGCCTATGCTCAATTGTCTTGGAATCATTCACAATGAGATGTGTTTTCCTCAGTCACTACTGTACTTTTATACTGTAACGTCACGGTGTGTTTCCTATAGCGACCACTTGAAGCCCCGTGCAATAACATTGTGTTCGGATAATGGCTTGGAGATATCGTGGATTGCTTACAAAAGTATGTTTACAAACAATTAGCTACGGCTGCTGACTTGTGGATTGTCTTTAAAGGAAGTTTTCAGGTAGCCAAGAAACCTGGTGCTCCTTAATGTGCATTGTTCGTTAAGCATTTTTTCCTTGGCTTTTTTATGGTGAGGGTGTAAATTACTATTTATGCCAGTAAAGTAGGCCTTCTTCATTGTATGAAGTATTACAAGGTTGTTATCGATACTGTGTACCTTGTGACAATCCTGTAAAAGCTGAGCTGATTCCTAACATTAAAATGCTACTCCGGGTTGAGTCTCAAGATCTACAACACGACAACCTTACCTGATTGTATAAAAATCTAACGATAAGTAGCGGCTGTGCGAACTGCAAAGCGAATAGGTGCTTTGTTTTCAAAACAAACTACATGGGAAAATGGGATTAGGTGCCATTAGGACACCTGCCATCTGTATGAATAAACAAAGCATTGTGGCTATACGGGAGGACAAAGCAGAATTCTCTACTGCAGTACGTTAGATAAGAAAAATCTGAAAAATGGATGTTATGACGTTTGGGAAAAACAGTCAGAAGTGGTAGACCTAAATGGACAGTAAACAGCACCAATACAACTGATGCACATGTAAACAAATTATATAATCACCCAACAATATCCGCAATGAAAGCTACAAAACATATCTGATGCTTTTTACGGGAAAGAGAGAGAGAAAGAATTTATAAACCATTTATACTCACGGATGTAAAAGTTATAATTTGATATCGCCACCCGCGTGTGCATAACAAAGTCCCGTAGCAAGTCGTCAAATACGGAGTTCGAGAAATAACTTAATATAATTTGAAAATGTTCTTGCCACGCGGGATCAGCCGAGCGGTCTAACGTGCTGCGGTCATGGACTGTGGAATGCTCCCGGTGGAGGTTCGAGTCCTCCCTCGGGCATGGGTGAGTGTGTTTGTCCTTAGGATAATTTAGGTAAAGTAGTGTGTAAGCTTAGGGACTGATGACCTTAGCAGTTAAGTCCCCTACGATTTCACTCACATTTGAACATTTTTGAAAATGTTCTTGAAACACGAGAACAGTGAACGGATCATGAATGAACTGCAAGGCCAGCACCTGCAACAAGCAGCAGTCGTACCAAATAGCATACTGAAGCACCAAAACACCACCAAAAGCAAGAGTCTAACTTCCTTCGTCCTGAATTTGGCGGCCTGCCCTCTCACTGACTCGTGTCGATCAAAGTAAGTACCTAAACTGACTAGATACGACAAGAGAAGCGTCGCAGAAATCTTTGCCTCTTACCTATCGACCCATAACGCACGTTGAACTTCGCAAAAAACTGAGTTGCGCAAGGGGCACTTGGACAGGGTATCCGAATTACGAAACAGGTCGGAGCTTATACTGATAACTTGTTTCAAAGTAACTGAACCAGTCAAAATTTTTTTGCCCAGTGAAATTTACCTAGTACATGGTTCGGAAAATCAGTTCTTGTAAAACACATACAGTTCGGCAAAATGGATCTGCAACCGTCTCACTAAGCCACCAGTGCGCGTCGTGGACTAAAATTTAGCTGGTCTATATAAAGACGATATAGAGCCATTACAAAGATTGCTCGTGGTATTAGATTATGACGCTGTGGAGGCTCAACAACAAAACGGGCCGCGTGAAGGCAATCAATATGTTTTACCACAACAGTGAGAGCTAATGATTGGCATGACAGCTGCTATAGAGAGCGGTCATGTGATCGCGAGTGTTTTGAAAATGGCAGTTAACCGTACCGCCAGAATGGCTGGCGGAATAACTGTCATAACCAAGCGAGGAATACATATAGAGAAAAACATGATAAGGGAGGCTGGAACAGAAAAGAGTATCATATTGTTGGCCAATATGGGTATGATGCCCCCACCCGGCCATGTGTGGAGATTAGTCAGCTGATACACTTAGTAACTGAGCAGATAGTAGGCCTCCATCACAGAAATGAGAAGGTACAGCAGTGGAAGTTGCAATGTACAGTGAAATGGAAGATATTAAGACACAAAGGAATTACAAACACTGGCTGCGAGTAGGCACTGGTTAAATCAATGGGGAAAGTTGAAAACTTGTGCCAGATTAGGATTTGAATCAAGGACTCCTGCTGACTAGACAGCTGCACTGACCACTGCGCCATCTGAACACAGTGCCCATCGCAACTGAACGGACTACCCTAGCGCGCCTTCCATCAGTCCCAATTCCTCAACTTATCCACACACTAGTAATGCAGCGCTCCTCGCCCATTATCCTCGTTACTCGTAGCATTTCGCCGATGTCCGTAAAGAGTCGAGCATGGTGTGCATCTCAGTGAAGAGATCATTGTCCGGTCATGTCCAAAAGAACAGATACAACATATATATAAATCGAAGATGTGTATTATTTTGGTTAGGAGGAAGTATGAAAAGTACTTTTGGAATTGAATATCGGGGATAAAGTTTCAGCTGTGAGCCTTGCAATAAGAAATACTATTGAATTAGTGACGTTATCGCGTACTCTTGACACAGGAATAGCCCTGTGTCAGTAATCTTCGAGACCAAATTTAGAAAAAGTGAGGAGGTGGGAATGTGACCATTGCAAAGAATTAAGGTTTTTGGAAGAAGTTATTAGGTTAAAAAGCAGACTTGAATAATTTTTATGTATCAGGAGTACAAGTGTGAATTTAATTTATTACCTATGCCATTACTAAACATTGAAGTGATTTTGGGAATGGACTTCGGGAATGATCACCAATTAGACGATCCTCCTGACATCGAGTTTTGATGACTGTATGTCTAATGAGGAAGTTGTATTTAATTTTCTTTCGATCCAAGCTACAACTGGAACCAGACTCCACTGTCAATTGCGTGAAAATCCAGGTCTTTCATTGTCCAATTATGAGTGAGGTGAAATTTTTGCTAGAATTATTCGAGAAAGCAATGTTGATACTTCGAAGATTTCTCAGATACTGAGAAGACGAATTTATGTGAGATATTGCAGTCAAACACTAAGGTGTTTTCAGATGCTTCCCGTACCATAAAGGTTTTCGTATACGATCTCCTTATGAAAGACGAAAAATCTTTTTGTTACCCCTCATCTTATCCCATTAACTCGTGAAAATACAGTTGAAAAGGAAAATAAGTTACTGATAGTTACTACAACTGTCTACTCTTGGCCGGAGTGGCCGAGCGGTTCTAGGCGCTACAGTCTGGAACCGCGCGACCGCTACGGTCGCGGGTTCGAATCCTGCCTCGGGCATGGATGTGTGTGATGTCCTTAGGTTAGTTAGGTTTAAGTAGTTCTAAGTTCTAGGGGACTTATGACCTCAGCACTTGAGTCCCATAGTGCTCAGAGCCATTTGAACCATTTGTCTACTCTTGATCTCCTCAAAACGAGGTAATTCTAATAGACTTTTTTTGAACTCAAGATAAAATAACACTATAACTCTGGCGGACACAGACTGACCGAAAAGTTAATGTGTTTCGCGGAATTAAAATGTTCTTCTCCATTGTCCTGTGCTCTATTATTGACAGAGTGAATCGCATGTCAACTGTATACAGCCTTCGTGTACTTCAGTACGTGTTACCAGTTAAGAGAACTCCAGTCAGGTTTAACTGATTCATCCACAGCTTTCATTCATGTATTAAATGGTGTGCTCCCTGAGCATTTGAAAAGGTGAATGACTCTCTATATAGATTATTACAGTGTTGTTATTGTGTCTTCAGCCCAAAGACTGGTTTGATGCAGCTCTCCATGCTACTCTATCCTGTGCAAACTTCTTCATCTCCCAGTATCTACTGCAGCTAACATCCTTCTGAATCTGCTTAGTGTATTCATCTCTTGGTCTCCCTCTACGATTTTTACCCTCCACGCTTACCTCCAGTAGTAAATTGGTGATGCTTGACGCCTCAGAACGTGTCCTACCAATTGATTCCTTCTTCTAGTCAAGTTGTGACGCGAATTCCTCTTCTCCCCAATTCTTTTCAGTACCTCCTCATTAGTTACGTGATCTACCCATCTAATCTTCTGCATTCTTCTGTAGCACCACGTTTCGAAAGCTTCTATTCTCTTCTTGTCTGGACTGTTCATCGTGCATGTCTCACTTCCATACATCGCTACACTCCGTACAAATACTGCCAGAAAAGACTTCCTGACACTAAAATCTATACTAGATTTCAACAAATTTCACTTCTTCAGAAACGCTTTTCGTGCAGTCGCCAGTCTACATTTTATATCCTCTCTACTTCGACCATCATCAGGCATTTTGGTGCCCAAATACCAAAACTCACCTATTACTTTAAGTGTCTCATTTCCTAATCTGATTCCCTCAGCATCACCTGATTGAATTCGACTACATTTCATTATCCTCGTTTTGCTTTTGTTGATGTTCATCTTACACCGTCCTTTCAGGATATCGTCCATGCCGTTCAACTGCTCTTCCAAGTCCTTTGCTGCCTCTGACAGAATTACTATGGCATCGGCAAACCTCAATGTTTTTATTTCTTCTCCCTGGAATATTTTGTTTTGTTTCCTTTAGTGTTTGCTCAATATATAGATTCAATAACATCGGGGGTAGACTACAACCCTGTCTCACTTCCTTCTCAACCACTGCTTTCCTTTCTTGCCCCTCGACTCTTATAACTGCCATTTGGTTTCTGAATAATTATAAATAGCCTTTCGCTCCGTATATTTCATTCCTTACACCATTCCTTACACCATTCCTTTAAAAGAGAGTACTCCAGTCAACACTGTCAAAAGCTTTCTCCAATTCTGCAAATGCTAAGTCGTAGACTCAGTACTGCCTTGCGTGTTCCTACATTTCTACGGAATCCAAGCTGATCTTCTCCGATGTCGGCTTCTACCTTTTTTTTCATTCGTCTGTAAAGAATTCGTGTTTGTATTTTGCAACCGTTACTTATTAAACTGATAATTCGGCAATTTTCACTACTGTCATCACCTACTTTCTTTGGAACTGGAATGATTACTAAGAGTGGGAAATCATTGGCTTATCGCTATGAAGTATTAAATAATTCATTACAATTTTTTGAATAAAATGGGATTACAGTCAGTTTGCAGATATCCCAGTTTGGAAAATACCACATTAAACTTCTAGCTCGCATTAATTTGGCTTAGGCGATTCAGCCAATTCTTGAGAAGATCAATGAGCTCACAAATGATTTGATCCCTCTTCCATCGTTAAAGAATGAACAGCCACGACATATGATTGGAGGAACAATTCCCTGGGCAAGTGAACGTCGACATAGATGGTCGATTATAATTAATATAACAGCTGAAAACATTAAGAGTGTGGCAGAACTTTGTGGGAGTTCCAACTGGCGATTCACCAAACAGAGATCTTTCCATGTGGGACAAAAAGGCGTTGTGCAGTCACACCAGCAGTCTAATACTCCACTAATGATTCCTTTAGTGGCTTCAAGGGACCATTCCGGGTACGACAGCTGCCACATTCAAATGTTGGTGGAGCCACAAAACACTTGCAAATTACGTCCTCTCCACTATATCCCAAAAGAGAAGGCGTTCCTGGAATGAAGATGAGAGAGAGGAGACCAGGCTCCGCAGATCATAGTTGCGAAGATTATGGTACGAAGTAGAAGATGCTGAGGCGCTATGTATCGTAGTTGCATTCCTGATGAGAGCCCGTATATATATCTTAGCCCTAGCGCATAAGAGAAATGAAGTAATCTTTTCTCCTGATTGTGTATGAAAAATTCCTTTTGAGGATTCATGATTTTTTTTCGGATTTAATTGGCAACTAGGAATATAGGCCAGTGCTAATCTTTAGATTTCTTGTCTCTCATGTATATGTTTCTTCGTATGTATATAAATGGTTTGCATAAGCATAATTTCGTTTTTTAGAAAAAAGTACAATAGTCAAATGTTTGCATTAATTGCAATGAATGTACTGAATGTTCGCATCAAATTCCTCCGTCACTCAACTTTTTCGTTACATAAGGAAATTGTTTGCTCTTCATCTTCCGAAGAAGAGACACGGATAAGCAGCAGCGTGAAAAATTGGATAATATCATGTTCAGTTTTCTGTTTATTTGACAAAGATTTTCTGCTGGATACGGTATAAGGCAGCCCAATGAATCGTGTTAGAAGTGCCCATACGTTACAGACGGATGGTTCCTTATTTCGTGTAAATATGGGCGAATTTATGGTTTTCCTTTTCATTGCATGATTCTAGGGTGTACAGGGTGAAATTTGACTGTAACAATTAGAAACGTGTGTCCCCTTGTAGTTTTTTTATTCTTTATTCTTCAATACATGATACATAAGTAACCCACCACCTAATACATTAGTGGGTCCAACTTGATACTTATACAGTTATTACTACTGCAGCTTTTTGTTCTATGAAATTTAGTTCTATTACTGTTCAACTATGGGCACTACTGCTATGTCCTAAGGTTGTAGTCTGACAAACATGTGATTTTGTTGAAAGTTCCTGGCAGATTAAAACTGTGTGCCAGACCGAGACTCGAACTCGGGACCTTTGCCTTTCGCGGGCAAGTGCTCTACCATTCTCATTCTGGAAACATCCCCTAGGCAGTGGTTGAGCCATGTCTCCGCAATATCCTTACTTCCAGGAGTGCTAGTTCTGCAAGGTTCGCAGAAGAACGTCTGTTAAGTTTGGAAGGTAGGAGACAAGGTCCTGGCAGAATTGAAGCTGTGAAGACGGGTCGGGAATCGTGCATGGGTAGCTCAGTTGGTAGAGGACTTGCCCGCGAA
The DNA here is from genome assembly GCF_021461395.2 of Schistocerca americana. NCBI lineage: Eukaryota > Metazoa > Arthropoda > Insecta > Orthoptera > Acrididae > Schistocerca > Schistocerca americana. Next base: position 189,193,497 of record NC_060120.1, read on the forward strand.
AGGCAAAGGTCCCGAGTGTGAGTCTCGGTCCGGCACACAGTTTTAATCTTCCAGGAAGTTCCATATCAGCCCACACTCCGCTGCGGAGTGAAACTCTCAATATGTGGTCTTGTTATGTTTCTTTGGTCTGATTCTACGTTTGATCTGTTCCTGTCTTAAGCATGTCTCAGCCGCTGTATATGAATTGTAATCATTTTGCATAAAAAATGTATTTCATCATGTTTTGTATGCCATATACACTACTGGCCATTAAAATTTCTACGCCACGAAGATGAAGTGTTACAGACGCGAAATTTAACCGACAGGAAGAAGATGCTGTGATATGCAAATGATTAGCTTTTCAGAGCATTCACACAAGGTTGGCGCCGGTGGCGACACCTACAACGTGCTAACATGAGGAAGGTTTCCAACTGATTTCTCATACACAAACTGCAGTTGACCGGCGTTGCCTGGTGAAACGTTGCCGTGATGCCTCGTGTAAGTAGGAGAAATGCGTACCATCACGTTTCCGACATTGATAAAGGTCGGATTGTAGCCTATCGCCAATGCGGTTTATCGTATCGCGACATTGCTGCTCGTGTTGGTCGAGATCCAATGACTGTTTGCAGAATATGGAATCGGTGGGTTCAGGAGGGTAATACGGAACGCCGTGCTGGATCCCAACGGCCTCGTATCATTAGCAGTCGAGATGACAGGCATCTTATCCGCATGGTTGTAGCGGATCCTCCAGCCACGTCTCGATCCCTAAGTCAACAGATGGGGACGTTTGCAAGACAACGACCATCTGCACGAACACTTCGACGACGTTTGCAGCAGCAAGGACTATCAGCTCGGAGACCATGGCTGCGGTTACCCTTGACGCTGCATCACAGCCAGGAGCGCCTGCGATGACGTACTCAACGACGAACCTGGGTGCACGAATGGCAAAACGTCATTTTTTTCGGATGAATCCAGGTTCTGTTTACAGCATCGTGATGGTCGCGTCCGTGTTTGGCGACATCGCGGTGAACGCATATTGGAAGCGTGTATTCGTCAGCGCCATAGTGGCGTATCACACGGCGTGATGCTATGGGGTGCCATTGGTTACAGGTCTCGGTCACCTCTTGTTCGCATTGACGGCACTTTGAACAGTGGACGTTACATTTCAGATGTGTTACGACCCGTGGCTCTACCCTTCATCTGATCCATGCGAAACCCTACATTTCAGCAGGATAATGCACGACCGCATGTTGCAGGTCCTGTACGGGCCTTTCTGGATACAGAAAATGTTCCACTGCTGTCCTGGCCAGCGCATTCTCCAGATCTCTCACCAATTGAAAACGTCTGGTCAATGGTGGCCGAGCAACTGGCTCGTCACAATACGTCAGTCACTACTCCTGATGAACTGTGGTATCGTGTTGAAGCTGCATGGGCAGCTGTACCTATGCACGCCATCCAAGCTCTGTTTGACACAATGCCCAGGCGTATCAAGGCGGTTATTACGGCCAGAGGTGGTTGTTCTGGGTACTGATTTCTCAGGATCTATGCAACCCAAATTGGGTGAAAATTTAATCACATGTCAGTTTTAGTATAATATATTTGTCCAATGAATACCCGTTTATCATCTGCATTTCTTCTTGGCGTAGCAATTTTAATGGCCAGTAGTGTACATTCCAGTCACATTAAAGAGACCACCGCCTATATTTGACATCAAATTGCAATAACCACTCACAGATAGCAGGTGACAGCACTAGCAGTGGTGGGTATGTAAAATGTGTCCGGGGTAGGAGGGGGGGGGGGAGGTATGCGGACAACAGTGCAGTCGGTGTCGTAGCGCCGAAATGGTACGATTTACCTGAGGTCCATAATGACACGATCAGAGAGTTTCCAGAGCAAGGGTAGAAGTATTTCCGAAACGGCAAAGTCAGCAAAACTGGTGCCGAGACAACTGTGGTGCAACACAGGCCATAGATGAGAGTGGTGAACGGCAGCTGTGGAAGGGAGACATAGACATGCAACTGTTGAACAACTGAACGTTCAGAGGAACCAAACGCCTGCCAACAGTGTCTCCTCAACGAACGTTCAGCGAAAGTTGGTGCGCATTGCTCTCCGTATCGGGGGCCTAGTTCATAGTTCTACATCTACATCTGCATCTACATGATTACTCTGCAATTCACATTTAAGTGCTTGGCAGAGGGTTCATCGAACCACAATCTCCCGCGCCCGGGTTCCCGGGTACGATTCCCGGCGGGGTCAGGGATTTTCTCTGCCTCGTGATGACTGGGTGTTGTGTGATGTCCTTAGGTTAGTTAGGTTTAGGTAGTTCAAAGTTCTAGGGGACTGATCACCATAGATGTTAAGTCCCATAGTGCTCAGAGCCATTTGAACCATTTTGAACCACAATCATACTATCTCTCTACCATTCCACTCCCGAACAGTTCATACAGACTTGCTGACTGCTGTTCATCGGCGATGAAGGCTGGAATCTGCACGCCAGTACCACAACCGTGTCGACTCTCAGGAGGCAACGGTCCTGGGCTCACAGAATTTCAGTCTGAATTAAACTCAAAATATGAGGCATTAGTGCAAAGATTATTAATCTAAGGGAAAATACACAAATGAAATTGGACGACAATTTAAAGAAATGAATGACAAAATGAATCAAGTGATACTGCTACTATAAAATGACAACTACTGTTCCCATGTTTTATAATAAAAGTTCAAGTAAATTTTTTTTATTTATTTATTTTTTTAATTTCTCACTTGCACCCAACGCTCCAGGCTCTATTGACGTCTGGCACACGAGAAAGGAAATCCAGTAGGGAACCAGCCATAAGTGGACGGGCTAATGTCCTCCGTCTCAGCACGTACCACATGATGTGGTCTTATCTTCCTCGAGGTTGTGGACGCTGCACTCCAGGACACGTCCCGCGACCGTGCCCGCTGACACTTGCTGCTCAGGGTCTGTGGACTCGCTGCTCCATGACGTTCCATATCAGGCCGTCGCTTCAGCCAGTTAGAGAAGCCATGTCAGCGGAAGTCTCTTTGTGCAGGTGTTCTCCTATTCTTACTTCAGTTCCGCAGCTGTTCTATCTTGTATTTCATCTACACGCATTTTCGTTGAGACCAGCTCCTAGTCGCCTGCCCAAGTTTCTGCTGCAGCTTCACCATCTCTTCTTTGTTCCTGGTAAATTTCTAGCTTCTTGAATTGATTATAGCTGGCCTTAATACGATACCGTCTTGTGCACCTTCTTGATGTGGCTGCAGATCTTGCAACTCCCTTAGCGTGGATCGCCTTAAAAAATATATGCCCACTCCAAATTTTGCTGCCTCTTTCACAACTGTAGGAGTAGACTCCTTCTAAACCAACTTTTGATGAATTTGCATTGGCGATACATGATGACATATTACACGGTTCAGTCACATTAATGTGACCACCGCCTGTGTTCAATATCAACATGCAATAAGCACTCACAGACGACAGGTGGCAGCACTAGCAGTGTCGAGGGAACGAGAGAAACAATGCAGTCGTTGCACGGAAGAGCATCATCATTGTCTTTCAGACAAGGGTGGAAGCATTTGCGAAACGGCTAAGTTTGTAAACTGTTCGCGTACTGCCGTGGTTAAATTATACTGTGCATGAAAAAAACGGCGCAATCCAAAACCGGTGCCGAGGCAACTTGGTGCACTACGCGTCGTAGATGACAGGGATGAACGACGGCCGCAATGATCAGAGATGAGTACGGACGAATAGACGTGCAACTTTCAATGAGATTTCGGGATTGCAGCCGCATCATGTTGACTTCTTGGGATAATATTTCGGCTGGCAATCGTCCAGCCATCTTCAGGTGAGCGTCCGTCACTGGAGACTGTAAGTTCCCGGAGTCAACTTTATAGCAAAAAATTGGCGCGAAAACGCATGCGCATTGGCCTCCGTCACAGAAGCGTCCTCTATCGAAATCGGCGCCCTCTGGAGCTACTCTTCAATCTGTGGCGCGCAAGCGCATGCGTAAAGGTGAAAACTACATGTCCGCCCTCTGTCGGAATGCGCGCCCGCGTCGCTAAAAACAGAGATCAGATGTCACCAGACGTGTCATTATGAATAAAATGTCTTCTCTCAGAGGAAGTTCCTTGTCAGTGTGCCAAAGCTTACGTCGGTCAGACGACACGCGCAGTACATGAAAGGTGCGTTGAACACGAACGCCACACTCGCCTTTCGCAGCCCAGTAAGTCGGCCGTAGCTGAGCACTGTATTACCACAGTACACGCTATGGATTTTTCTGCCACGAAAATCTTGTCCCCAGCGAAAACTTTCTGGGATTCAGTAATTAAAGAATCTGTGGAGATACGCCTAACGCAAAATCTTATAAATCGTGATGGTGGTTTTCAACTGGACAAGGCTTGGGACCTGGTTATCTCTCTAATTTCCTCTGAGAGCAGACATTTTATTCGTAATGACACGTCTGGCGACATCTGACGTCTGTTTTTAGCGACGCGGGCGCGCATTCCGTCAGAAGACGGACATGTAGTTTTCACCTTTACGCATGCAACTACGCTCCACAGATACAACAGTAGCTCCAGAGGGCGCGGATTTCAATAGAGGACGCTCCTGCGACGGAGGCCAAAAATGCGCATGCGTTTTCGCGCCAATTTTTTGCTATAAAGTTGACTCCGGGACCTTACAGTCTCCAGTGACGGACACTCACCTGAAGATGGCTGGACGATTGCCAGCCGAAATATCGTGGCAAGAAGTTAACATGATCCGGCTACAATACCGAAATCTCATCGAACATTCAATACGCCGGGAAAACTTCAAGAATCACAGACTTTCAACTGTTGAACAACTGACCGACAAGATGAACCAACTGTGTACCAACAGTATCCACCAACGACCGTTCATGGAACTTTGCTGCGTGTGGGCCTCCACAACATACAGCTAGTTCATGCACCCTTACTGACGGCTGCTCACCCGCGACAAAAGCTAGAATTTGCACACCAGTACCGCAGCTGGATGTCCACTGCGTGCCGACAAGTGAACTTTTCAGATAAATTACGTTTTATGCTCAATCGCACGTGAAACCAAACACCCTGTAACAACCGCAGAAAGGGTGCAGGCCGGAGGAAGGAGCGTTATAGTCTGCGGAACGTTTTCGTAGCATTCCGTGGGTGATCTCGTCATTGTGGAAGGCGCAGTAGATCAACAGAAGTATGCCTCTATCCTTGGGGACCATGTTGACCCCTAAAATCAGGTTGTTCTTTCTCTGCATCATGGCATCTACCAACAGGCCAAGGTAACATGTCACACAGCAAGTGTGTATGAACGTTGTTCGAAGAGCAGTAGGATGAATTTACTGTAGTCCCCTGGCCACAAATCTCCCAAGATTTGAACTCAATCGATAATCTATTGGTCTGTTCGCACAGTGGGTTCTCAACCGTGGAACCTGGCGCAGTTAATCAAAGCACTAGAGTCGGTATGGTTCCACAGTCCTGTCGATACTCCCGGCAGCTTCACTGATACACTTTCTGTACGTCTTGGAGCAGTCTGCGCAACAAAAGGGGATTATTCAGGCTTTTGAAAGGTAGTCACACTGATGCGACTGGGCAGTGTGTTTACATATACCCAGCTGAAAGAAACACCCTTGATTTACTTATACCGGCATATCAAAATATTTCATTGATTTTGGTGCTCTTTCTGTGACGGGCAGACAACGTTTCATCTTCTCCTTGTACTTTTGCTTTCCACATCTACGCTCTGAAAACCACTGCGAATTGCATGCTACATATTTTCCCGTTCCATTCACTACGAAACGGCGGAAAGCGGCAAGAATTGCTCTAATGCGCGTCGGATATATTCTTGAAGTAAATATCACACGCAGTACGCCGTAGACTATGAGATCAAAAGTATCCGGACACATGCAAAAACATACGTTTTTCATATTTGGTGCCATATTAGGTGCCACCTAATCCCAGGTACTTCATATCAGCGACCTCAGTAGTCATTAGACATCGTGAAAGAACAGAATGGGGTGCTCCGTGAAACTAACGGACTTCGAACATGATCAAGTGATTGGGTATCACATGTGTCATACGTCTGTACGCAAGATTTCCACACTCCTAAACATCCCTAGATCCAATGTTTCCAAGCGATAGTGAAGTGGAAACGTGAAGGGACACGTACAGCACAAAAGCGTACAGGCCGATCTCGTCTGCTGACTGACAGAGACCGCCGACAGTTGAAGAGGGTCGTAATGTGTAATAGGCAAACATCCATCCAGAACATCACACAGGATTTCCATACTGCTTCAGGATCCACTGCAAGTACTACGTATGACGATTAGGCGGGAGGTGAGAAAACTTGGATTTCATGATCGAGAGGCTGCTCATAAGCCACACATCACACCGGTGAATGTCAAACGACGCCTCGCTTGGTATAAGGAGCGTAAACATTGGACGATTGTGTGGAGTGACGAATCACGGCACGCAATATGCCGATCCGATGGCAGGATGTGGATATGGCGAATGCCCGGTGAACATCATCTGCCAGCGTGTGTAGTGCCAACAGTAAAATTCGCAGGCGGTGGTGTTACGGTCTGGTCGTGTTTTTCATGGAGGGGGCTTGCACCCCTTGTTTTTCAGCGTGACATTATCACAGCACACTCCTACATTGATGTGTTAAGCACCTCCTTGCTCCCCACTGTTGAAGAGCAACTCGAGGCTGGCGAATGAATCTTTCAATACGATCGAGCACCAGTTCATAATGCACGGCCCGTGGCGGATTGACTCTGAGCACTATGGGACTTAACTTCTGAGATCATCAGTCCCCTAGAATGTAGAACCTAAGGACATCACACACATCCATGCCCGAGGCAGGATTCGAACCTGCGACCGTAGCGGTCGCGCGGTTCCAGACTGTAGCGCCTAGAGCCGCTCGGCCACTCCGGCCAGCATGGCGGATTGGTTAGTCGACAATAACATCCCTGGCCAGCACAATAACATCCCTGGCCAGCACAGAGTCCTGACCTGAATCCTATAGAACACCTTTGGGATGTTTTGGAACGCCGACTTTGTGCCAGGTCTCAACGACCGATATCCATACGTCTCCTCAGTGCAGCTCTCCGTGAAGAATGGGCTGCCATTCTCCAAGGAACCTTCCATTCCAGCACCTGATTGAACGTATGCCTTCTAGAGTGGAAGCTGTCATCAAGGCTAAGGATGGGCCAACACCATATTGAATTCGAGCATTACCGATGGAGGGCGCCACGAACTTGTAAGTCATTTTCAGCCGGGTTTCTGGATCCTTTTGATCACATAGTGTATATTCCCTCACTATCTCTTAAATATTTCAGTTCAAATCCAATTCAACACTGTCTTCGCCTGGCGCAGTACAAGTTACGTCGTCAGTCAATGAGGGATACATTGCAACGACTGACAGTGCATTCCGGTGCTTCATGGCTGCCGGAGTTTTTGTCGCCCCGCTGTCGCTGCGCACACACTCCACGCCAGACACTATTTTCGCCACAACACTTCTGGATACAGCGTGTGTCGCGCGATACTGTTATTCACACATCAGTACTTGTCAGGCTACTCAGCAACATTGTTCATTTCATCTCATATTTTAATGAACTGTGTGAGGACTAAACTTGTATACTAACGGCCATGATAGGAGAATCATCACAACTAAATACAAGAGTTAGAAGTTTTTACAAATCTTTATGCTCAACTTAACCACGGTTAGTATACCCTTCAAATTATTTCTATTAAATAAGGAGTCAGTAATGTGACGATGACAAAAAGACCAACTATAGCAGTGAACATCTTTTTATCAGCAGAAACATATTTTTTGAAAAAAAAAGGAGCTTGCTTTTAGTTTTTTCTTTCACATTTCCTTGCGCTATGTTATACACCGACGGAAAAAGGAATCGCAACACCAAGAAGGAGTTATGCGTTAGTAGCGTCACTTTCTTTCTTCTTCTTCTTTATCGTCGCCTTGTCCCACGTCACGTAGGGTCGGCGTTGCTCTTCTGGTACCTTCTCCTTCATAGTACTCTACCCATTGCCTATTCCTTCTTCCATCCTTTCTCCCTTAGGTCCCCGGATATCTTATCCTTGCACCTCATCTTCGGTCTTCTTCTCCTTCTCGCTCCTTCAATCTTTATATCTTCAACTCTGTTTCCGATATACTCTTCCCCTTTCTTCCCCTTTTCTCTGTAAGTGTCCGTACCACCTTAGTCTGCTCTCTTGTACCTTTTTCCCCATGGGTCCTACTTTCACAGCTCCTCTAACAAATTCATTTCTAATCCTGTCCTTCCTTGTTACCCCACACACCCACCTCAGCATCCTCATTTCCGCCACTTCCATCTTCCTTTCCTGGGCTACTGTCATTTGCCATGTCTCTGCCCCGTATATCATAGCAGGCCTTCCCTTTCAACCCAATGCTCACCTTCTTGTCACACAACACTCCACTCATTTTCCTCCAGTTGTTCCAACCGAAATTTATTCGGTGTTGTATCTCGCTTTCCAGTCCTCCATCCCTCTGTATGTACGACCCCAGGTATTTAAATTTGCAGACCGTTAGTAGCGTCACTATGAGGATGGAAATCAGGTTCGCTTTAAATACATGCTGTAGCGGTCGTGGCCGTTAGCTGCCTTTGAAACTGAACTTTGTGAGCTAATATTAGTCAAGAAGGCCTCTAACGCGCAAAGTGATCATTGTCAACACCCCACTGAGTTTGAACGATGTTCCGTAATAGACCTACGAAAACCTGGATGTCCCTTCTATGACATTGCAGAAAGACTTGGCAGGAATGTAGCCAATGTACGTGATCGCTGGCAGTCTTGGTCACGAGAATGTACGGTCACAAGAAGACCGGGCCCCGGACATCCGCTTTGCACTGTCGAGAGGGAAGACCTTCGCCGCGCAGGATTAACCGAGCGGTCTCAGGCGCTGCAGTCATGGACTGATGTGGTTAAACGGGTATTTCCCTGTATGGCCTGGACTGTTTACACGGACTTACACGTCGCCTGCATAGCGTTTGGGGGTGCCAACCTCGTCGACGGGCAGCGTACCTGTCGCAGCAGGAAGGCTGCTCGCAGGGCACTGTTTTGATGTGCCGAGTCACGAGCCCTCGCAGCGCCCCGTGGATATCCATCCGCCCCCGACTCTTTAGGCCTCTTCTGGACAAGGCAAAGTCAGTAACGCCCTGCACCTCAAGTCGGCAGTATCAGCAATTCTGTCCAGCTGCATCAGTAGTTAAGTCGACGAGTTTGCATCTTTTTTGTAAAATTAAAAGTAATTCACGTAATGAAGTTGCAATGACAAAAAATCCCAGGAGAGTGGAAGGTAGCCTTTATGGATCCACGACATAAGACAGGCAATGAACAGGATATTAACAATTACCTTGTAGCAAGTTGTATATAAAATATTTTCCATGATCTACTAAACGGAGTAGAAATAACACTGGATAGGCATTTAGGTGAATATCAAAGTGGTTGACTGATCACGGTCTAAGGCGCTACAGTCATGGGCTGTGCGGCTGGTCCCGGCGGAGTCCTCCCTCGGGCATGGGTGTCTGTGTTTGTCCTTAGGATAATTTAGATTAAGTAGTGTGTAAGCTTAGGGACTGACGACCTTAGCAGTTAAGTCCCATAAGATTTCACACACATTTGAACATTTTTTGGAAGACCTTCATGTTGCGCGTGTGGCTGTGCCGCATTATACTGTATCTGCAGCAGCAGTTTGATCAGCATATGGCACCACAGTGACACGACGAACTGTTGTAAATCGGTTACTTCGAGAACAGCTCCGTGTCAGACCCCCAGTAGCGTGCACTAGACTAGCCACAGACCACCGACATTTGCGACTTTAGTGGTGTCAGGCGACAGCTCTTTAGAGGCCAGAGTGGAAGTCTGCTGTGTGTTCTCGTGAAAGCTGGTTCCGCTTCGGTTGCAGTAATGGCCGTATGTTAGCTAGGAGGAGGCCAGTTGAGGACCTGTAACCAATCTGTGTCCTTGCTAGACACTCTGGACACACACCTGAAGTTGTGGACTGGAGTGCGAGTTCGTATGACAGCAGGAGCATTCTCTCGGTTATCCCTCGCAACCTGACTGCAGATTTGTATATCAGTCTGGTGATTCGACCTGCTGTGCTGCCATTCATGAACAGTATTCCATGGGGTGTTTTCCAACAGGATAAAGCCCGTCCACATACCACTGTCGTAACCCAACATGTTCTACAGAGTCCCTACTATGTTGCCTTGGCATGTTCGGCTGCCAGATATGTTTCCAGTCGAACACATATGGGACATAATCGGACGACAAATCCAGCATCATGTATTGACCGACTAAATGCAACAGGCGTGGAAATCCATCCCACAAACTGACATGCGGTACCTGTACAATACAATTCATGCCCGTTTCTATGCTTGCATTCCGCGGTTGTTTATGTACCAGCATTTCACTTTTGCAACGGCTTACCTCGTGCTTACATTAACCTGTGATCTTGCAACGTATAACACTTCAGTATGTTACCTTGACAAATGTATTCCCAAAATTTCATTACTCTACATCTACATCTACATCCTTCCTCCATGAACCATGGACCTTGACGTTGGTGGGGAGGCTTGCGTGCCTCAGCGATACAGATGGCCGTACCGTAGGTGCAACCACAACGGAGGGGTATCTGTTGAGAGGCCAGACAAACATGTGGTTCCTGAAGAGGGGCAGCAGCCTTTTCAGTAGTTGCTGGGGCAACAGTCTGGATGATTGACTGATCTGGCCTTGTAACATTAACCAAAACGGCCTTGCTGTGCTGGTACTGCGAACGGCTGAAAGCAAGGGGAAACTACAGCCGCAATTTTTCCCGAGGACATGCAGCTTTACTATATGAATAAATGATGATGGCGTCCTCTTGGGTAAAATATTCCGGAGGTAAAATAGTCCCCCATTCGGATCTCCGGGCGGGGACTACTCAAGAGGATGTCGTTATCAGGAGAAAGAAAACTGGCGTTCTACGGATCGGAGCGTGGAATGTCAGATCCCTTAATCGGGAAGGTAGGTTAGAAAATTTAATACGGGAAATGGATAGGTTCAAATTAGATATAGTGGGAATTAGTGAAGTTCGGTGGCAGGAGGAACAAGACTTTTGGTCAGTCGAATACAGGGTTATAAATACAAAATCAAATAGGGGTAATGCAGGAGTAGGTTTAATAATGAATAAAAAATAGGAGTGCGGGTTAGCTACTACAAACAGCATAGTGAACGCATTATTGTGGCCAAGATAGACATAAAGCCCACACCTACTACAGTAGTACAAGTTTATATGCCAACTAGCTCTGCAGATGATGAAGAAATTGATGAAATGTATGACGAGATAAAATAAATTATTCAGGTAGTGAAGGAAGACGAAAATTTAATAGTCATGGGTGACTGGAATTCGTCAGTAGGAAAAGGGAGAGAAGGAAACATAGTAGGTGAATATGGATTGGGGGGAAGAAATGAAAGAGGAAGCCGCCTTGTAGAATTTTGCACAGAGCATGACTTAATCATAGCTAACACTTGGTTCAAGAATCATAAAAGAAGGTTGTATATCTGGAAGAATCCTGGAGATACTAAAAGGTATCAGATAGATTATATAATGGTAAGACAGAGATTTAGGAACCAGGTTTTCAATTGTAAGACATTTCCAGGGGCAGATGTGGACTCTGACCACAATCTATTGGTTATGAACTGCAGATTGAAACTGAAGAAACTGCAAAAAGGTGGGAATTTAAGGAGATGGGATATGGATAAACTGACTAAACCAGAGGTTGTACAGAGTTTCAGGGAGAGCATAAGGGAACAATTGACAGGAATGGAGGAAAGAAATACAGTAGAAGAAGAATGGGTAGCTCTGGGGGATGAAGTAGTGAAGGCAGCAGACAATCAAGTAGGTAAAAAGACGAGGGCTAATAGAAATCCTTGGGTAACAGAAGAAATATTGAATTTAATTGATGAAAGGAGAAAATATAAAAATGCAGTAAATGAAGCAGGCAAAAAGGAATACAAACGTCTCAAAAATGAGATTGACAGGAAGTGCAAAATGGCTAAGCAGGGATTGCTAGAGGACAAATGTAAGGATGTAGAGGCTTATCTCGCTAGTGGTAAGATAGATACTGCCCACAGGAAAATTAAAGAGACCTTTGGAGAGAAGAGAACCACTTGTATGAATATCAAGAGCTCAGATGGCAACCCAGTTCTAAGCAAAGAAGGGAAGGCAGAAAGGTGGAAGGAGTATATAGAGGGTTTATACAAGGTCGATGTACTTGAGGACAATATTATGGAAATGGAAGAGGATATAGATGAAGACGAAATGGGAGATAAGATACTGCGTGAAGAGTTTGACAGAGCACTGAAAGACCTGAGTCGAAACAAGGCCCCGGGAGTAGACAACTTTCCATTAGAACTACTGATGGCCTTGGGAGAGCCAGTCATGACAAAGCTCTACCATCTGGTGAGCAAGATGTATGAGACAAGCGAAATACCCTCAGACTTCAAGAAGAATATAATAATTCCAATCCGAAAGAAAGCAGGTGTTGACAGATGTGAAAATTACCGAACTATCAGTTTAATAAGTCATGGCTGCAAAATACTAACGCGAATTCTTTACAGACGAATGGAAAAACTGGTAGAAGCGGACCTCGGGGAAGATCAGTTTGGATTCCGTAGAAATGTTGGAACACGTGAGGCAATACTAACCTTACGACTTATGTTAGAAGAAAGATTAAGAAAAGGCAAACCTACGTTTCTAGCATTTGTAGACTTAGAGAAAGCTTTTGACAATGTTAACTGGAATACTCTCTTTCAAATTCTGAAGGTGGCAGGTGTAAAATACAGGGAGCGAAAGGCTATTTACAATTTGTACAGAAACCAGGTGGCAGTTATAAGAGTCGAGGGGCATGAAAGGGAAGCAGTGGTTGGGAAAGGAGTGAGACAGGGTTGTAGCCTCTCCCCGATGTTATTCAATCTGTATATTGAGCAAGCGGTAAAGGAAACAAAAGAAAAATTTGGAGTAGGTATTAAAATTCATGGAGAAGAAGTAAAAACTTTGAGGTTCGCCGATGACATTGCAATTCTGTCAGAGACAACAAAGGACTTGGAAGAGCAGTTGAACGGAATGGACAGTGTCTTGAAAGAAGGATATAAGATGAACATCAACATAAGCAAAACGAGGATAATGGAATGTAGTCAAATTAAACCGGGTGATGCTGAGGGAATTAAATTAGGAAATGAGACACTTAAAGTAGTAAAGGAGTTTTGCTATTTAGGGAGTAAAATAACTGATGATGGTCGAAGTAGAGAGGATATAAAATGTAGACTGGCAATGGCAAGGAAATCGTTTCTGAAGAAGAGAAATTTGTTAACGTCAAGTATAGATTTAAGTGTCAGGAAGTCGTTTCTGAAAGTATTTGTATGGAGTGTAGCCATGTATGGAAGTGAAACATGGACGATAACTAGTTTGGACAAGAAGAGAATAGAAGCTTTCGAAATGTGGTGCTACAGAATAATGTTGAGGATTAGGTGGGTAGATCATGTAACTAATGAGGAGGTATTGAATAGGATTGGGGAGAAGAGAAGGTTGTGGCACAACTTGACTAGAAGAAGGGATCGGTTGGTAGGACATGTTTTGAGGCATCAAGGGATCACAAATTTAGCATTCGAGGGCAGCGTGGAGGGTAAAAATCGTAGAGGGAGACCAAGAGATGAATACACTAAGCAGATTCAGAAGGATGTAGGTTGCAGTAGGTACTGGGAGATGAAGAAGCTTGCACAGGATAAAGTAGCATGGAGAGCTGCATCAAACCAGTCTCGGGACTGAAGACCACAACAACAAGATCTACATCTACTCTACACGGTTACTGTGCACTTCGCACTCAAGTGCCTGGCAGAGGAGTCATCGAACCATTTTCATACTACTTCTCTACCATTCCACTCTCGAATGGCGCGTGGGAAAAGGAACACCTAAATCTCTCCGTTCGAGCTCTGATTTCTCTTATTTTATTATGATGATCATTTCTCCCTACGTAGGTGGGTGTCAACAAAATATTTTTGTATTCGGAAAAGAAAGTTGGTGATTGAATTTTCGTGAGTAGATCTCGCCGCGAAGGTAACCGCCTTTGCTTCAGTGACTGCCACCCCAACTCGTGTATCATATCAGTGACACTCTCACCCCTATTGCGCGATAACACGAAATGAACTGCCCTTCTTTGCGCTTTTTCGAAGTCCTCCGTCAGTCCTACCTGGTAAGGATCCCACAACGCGCAGCAATATTCCAGCAGAGGACGGACAAATGTAATGTAGGCTGTCTCTTTAGTGGGTTTGTCGCATCTTCTAAGTGTTCTGCCAACAAAGCGCAGTCTTTGTTTCGCCTTCCCACAATATTATCTATGTGGTTTTTCTAATTTAAGTTGCTCGTAATTGTAATTCCTAGCTATTTAATCGAATTGACAGCCCTTAGATTTGTGCGATTTATCGTATATCCAAAATTTATCGGATTTCTTTTATTACGCATGTGGATGACCTCGCACTTTTCTATGTTTAGTGCCAATTGCCATTTTTGCACCATACATCAATTCTCTCTAGATCATTTTGTAATTAGAATCGATCGTCTGATGATTTTACTAGACGGTAAATTACAGCTTCATCTGCAAACAGTCTAAGGGGGCTGCTCAGATTATCACCTAGATCATTTATGTGAATCAGGAACAGCAGAGGACCTATGATACTACTTTGCGGAACGCCAGATATCACTTCTGTTCTACTCGATGATTTACCGTCTGTCACTACGAAATGTGACCTCTCTGAGAGGAAATCACCAATCTAATCACACGACTGAGACGATACTCCATATGCACGGAATTTGATTAATAGTGGCTTGTGAGGAACGGTATCACAAGTCTTCTGGAAATCTAGGAATATGCACTCGATCTGAGATCCCATGTCGACAACACTCATTACTTCATGGGGATAAAGAGCTAGCTGTATTGCACAAGAACGATATTTTCTGAATCCGTGTTGGTTATGTATCAATAAGTCATTTTCTTCAAGGTGATTCATAATGTTCGATTACAGTATATGCCCTAAACTCCTACTGCAAATTGAGGTCAGTGATATGGGTCTGTAATTCAATGGGTTACTCCTATTTCCTTTCTTGAATATTGGTGTGACCTGTGCTACTTTCCAGTCCTTAGGAACAAACCATTCGTCAAGTGATCGGTTGTATATGATTGCGAAGAAAGGCGCTATTGTGTGTGCATACTCTGAAAGGAACCTGACTGGTATACCATTTGAACCGGAGGACTTGCCTTTCTTAAGTGATTTGAGTTGTTTCCTCATTACTTCTCATTTCCCAATCATTTGTAGTTTGTATTGCACCTATTATTTTTCCAATAGTTCGTCTTCGAAGTACCTCTATTCTGTCCAGTTTATACTTTTATGTCACTCATGCTAACACCTGTTCTGGTTTCGAATTCTGGAATATTTACTTCGTCTTCTTTCGTGAAGGAATTACGGAAAACTGTATTTAGTAACTCCGCTTTAGTGGCGCCATCATCAGTAACATTTCCATCGCTATCGCGCAGTGACGTGTTGATTGTTTTTTGCCACTGGTGTACTTTACATTAATTAATTTTTGGCTTAGCAATTTGTTTCTGTCGATGTATATTGCTGAACTGTATTTAGATGTAAATTGGAGAAATTAAACGGCAGACCTGTAACAATTGCCGAAGGATTTCAGTTTTTTGCTGAAATAAGTATTTCACGTTTATTACAAAACATTGAACAAGCGATATTTATGATAATGATATGAATTATTTGTTCCAGTTATTTGCATACGAAAGTGATCCGACCGATTTTTGAAAATTGCACTGTATGCATATGAAATTGGACCTGAGATGCAAAACAAATAATCTTCTTCCTTTTCAAAACTAGACGTATTTATCTTTATGAAGTAACCGCGATCGTTCCTTGCGAAAAAGGTGTCCATATTTACCCTCCATATCACTTTGTTTTATTTCCATATGACCGGTTTCTGGCCCGCGGCCCATCTTCAGATCTATTACAAAAAATATATAATTTTTTTTATTTCCGTATCGACTATTAAGGATCACGTGACAACTTTAGTTCATCTTCTTTCGTTGTTGTTTCCTATTTTTCCAGTACTCCTTCATCTTCTTTGCATTATGTCTTTTCCTTTCTTCTGTTCACATTGATCCTTATCTCTTATTTCTTTTGTATTCAAAGCCTTCTAAATTTCGTATTTTATTCTTAAAAAGGTTTCTGTTTGTTATTTCAGATTCTTTGATGTTGCTTCTTTCTAGTTCTTCCCTTCTTTCTGTAATCTGTCCTATTGCTGATTTCTTCTTAAAAAATACAGGAATACTCGTGAGCCTGTTCTCATTCATTCGGTAAAGGTGTCAAAAAATTCTTCTTGTAGCGTTTACTTATGATATTTTTGTGTATCTCCTCATTACTTCTCATTTCCCAGTCATTTGTAGTTTGTATTGCACCTATTATTTTTCCAATAGTTCGTCTTCGAAGTACCTCTATTCTGTCCAGTTTATAGTTCATCGTTAGGCATTCACATCCAAGCAAGCGCTCTGGTCGTACCACTCTGATAGTTTTGTTTTTCAAGTTTCGCATTGCTCGTTGTAAATATTTTTTTATCGAACCATATGCTCTCTCCATTTTGTTAACTCTTAAATGTACAGCAAATTTTTCTAGTCCATTCTGCTCTATACTTTCTCCACGATATCTGTTTTCCCTACTTGTGTTTCTATGAATTTTGGTGCATTTTTTATATTTGTCATGAATTTTGTTTTTTCAGCTGTAATGTTAAGACCAGCTTTATTTCTTGTTTCTTCCAGAAGATTCATTATTATTTAAATTATTTCATAACAACAATTGGTTCAAATTACAAATGGTTTAAATTTTAGTTTTAGAAAGCTTCAAAAGTCTAAAGAAATTAGTTATAATAAAATTTGTGGGACATACCACGTCTTGCCGAATGTGGAAACGAGAGTTCAATGCTGTAACTAGCCATACAGAAGTCTGCTGCACTTTTTTTGTTTTTGTAACAAACATAATTAATTTGTGCAACACCTAAACCGCTGAAAAATGCCTTCTATTTGTAGAGAGTGGACTAATATAATTCCTAAGACATGCTCGTAAGTGTAGCATAAAACACCAAAGCGGAATTTAATAGCATTAAAAGCGCCGCAGGTGTTGCACCAGACAGGAGACCTATAAAATAATTTGAAAAATTTTAGATAATTGTTTTATAAAACTCTTTCAAAATGTTTTAGTGCTATTAAATTCCACGCCAGTGTTTTACGCTATACTTAGGAGCATGTCTTATGTACTATATCAACCCACTCTCTACAAACAAAGGGCGCTTTTCAGCGCTATACTTGTTACACCGATTACGTTTTTAAGAAAAAATATAAACTAAACTGAAATAAAACAGTAAAAAAAATTACTCCGCATCAGTCTAGGGTGTGTGTAGTTATGCCAGTATTAAAACTAATTTTCTTAGAATCTTGAAGCTTTCTAAACACAAAATGTAAACAATTTTTAATTTGCACCATTTGTGATTAGAAAATATTTGATTGTAATAGGTCTGAAGATGGGCGATTGGTCCGAAATCAAACGTATGAAATAAGTGAAAGCAATCTGGAGGCTGAATCTGGACGCTTTCTTAAATTCCTTCTGTTACTCTTAAAACAACAGCAATAAATTTAAAAAAAAAACACAAAATCACACCAAACAATGATTTCTCTGTTGTATTTTCATAAGCTGTTTCAAAGCAGTTTCCATTTTTAATCCGCTGTCTTTATAATCTCACATGGTTTTTAGTCCTGTTCTATGAGGCGGATGTCTTACTGACTATTGTGTACTCTCCATCGTCGTTTTACCGACCTCCAAACTCAGATGTTACAATTGCTGAAAGCTATAAAGGAAAATTGAGTTTAATTTCAAACACACAAACAATTATAGTTGGTGGTGATTTTAATTAATACTCAATATGTTGGCGAAAATACATGTTTAAATACAGAGATAGGCATAACATATCATCCGAAATTATGCTACACGCATTCTCTGAAAACTGTTTCGAGCAATTATTTTTGAGCCCACTTGAATAGTAAAACGTTGTGAAAACACACTTGACCTCTTAGCAGCAAATAATCACGAACTAATAACGAGCATCCAAACAGGTACAGGGATTAACGAACACAGGGTTGTCGTACCGATAATGAATACCGTAAGTCCAAAATCCCGCAAATAAATCGAAAAATATATTTATTCAAAAAAGCAGATAAAAATTCGCTTGATGCCTTCCTGAGAACCAACCTCCAGTCCTTTCAAATTAGTAACGTTGGTGTAGACCAGAAGTGATTTGAATTCAAAGAAATAGTATCGACAGCAATTGAGAAATTTAAAAATTAACAAACGACAGAGCTGATCCCCCCACAGTACACAAAACAGATCAGAACACTGTTGTAGAAACAATGAAAACAGCATGCCAAATTTAAACGAATGCAAAATCCCCAAGATTGGTTATCTTCCACAAAAGTTCGAAATTAGCGCTGACTTCAGTGCGAGATGCTTATAATGGACTCCATAACGAAACCTTGTCTCTGAACCTGGCAGAAAATCCAAAGAGATTCTAGCCGTATGTAAAGCATGCTACAGGCAAGACGCAATAAATACCTTCTCTGCGCGATAGCAATGGAGGTACTATCGACGATAGTGCTTCCAAAGCAGAGTTACTAAACAAAGACATCCGAAATTCCTTCACTAAAGAAGACGAAATAAACATTCTAGAATTCGAATCAAGAACACCTGCTACCATAAGTAACTTAGAAGCAGATACCTTCGAATTAGTGAAGTAAGTTAAATCATTTAATGAAAGCTAGTGTTGCTGTCCAGACTGTATACCAATTACGTTTCTTTCAGAACATGCCGATGCATTAGCTCCATATTTAACAATCTACACAACCGCTCGCTCGACGAAAGACCAGTACCCAAAGACTGGAAAGTCACACAGGTCACATCAATATTCAAGAAAGGCAGTTGGAGTAATCCACTAAATTACAGGCCCATATCATCAACGTCGATATGCAGCAGGATTTTGGAAAATATATTGTGTTCGAACATTATGAATTACTTCAAACAGAACGGTCTAATGACACACATCTTCTTGTGAAACGCAACTAGTTCTCAACTCACACGAAATGTGATTTCAAATTGATTCCGTATTTCTATATTTCCAGAAGGCATTCGACACCGTACCTCACAAGCGGCTTGTAATCAAATTACGTGCTAATGCAATATCGCCTGAGTTAGGCGACTGAATTAGTGATTTCTCGTCAGAGAGGTCACAGTTCGTAGTAACTGTTGGAAAGTCATCGAGAGTAACAGAAGTGATTTACGGCGCTCCCTAAGGAAGTATTATAGGCCTTCTGCTGTTTCTTACCTATATAAACGATTTAGGAGACAATTTGTGCAGTAGTCTTAAGTTGTTACCAGACAACGCTGTCGTTTACCGCCTAGTGAAGTCATCAGAAGATCACAACACATTGCAAAACGAATTGGAAAACACATGTGTATGGTGTGAAAATTGGCAATTGACCCTAAATAATGAAAACTTCGGTTACACGATAAATCAGTCAAAACTAAAGACCATAAATTCAACTAAATTCCTATGAACTACAATTACGAAGAACTTAAATTGGAACGAACACATGGAAAATGTTGTGGGGAAGGAAACCAAAGACTGCGATTCATTGGCAGAACATTAGAAGATGCAACAGGTCTACTAAAGCGACTGCCTACACTACGCTTGCCCATCCTCTTCCGGCGTATTGCCGCTCAATGTGGGGTCCTTACCAGATAGGCTTACCGAAGAATATCGAGAAAGTTCAAAGAAGGGCAGCACGTTTTGTATTCTAGAGAAATAGGGGAGAGAGTGTTACGGACATGGTACGGGATTTGGTGTGGACATCATTAAAATAAAGGCGTTTCTTGTTGGTGTAGGATCTTTAACGAAATTTCAATCACCAACTTTCTCCTCCCAATGCGAAAACGTTTTGTTGACGCCGACATACATAGGGAAAATCGATCATCATAATAAAATGAGCGAAATCAGACCTCGTACGGAAAGGTGTAGGAGTTCATTTTTTCCGTGCACTGTTGGAGAATTATTGTGAAGGTCGTTTGATGAACTCCCTGCCAGGCACTTAAACATGATTTGGAGAGTATCCACGTAGATGTGGGTGAATCTACCTCTAGAATCACGCGCAGGTAGCTGTGCACTGACTGTACATATGGCTTCAGCTACGGGGCTGGGTTTAGCCAGGTTTCGCTATCAGCGTGCTGTTCGCTGATATGTTTGCAGCAGCACCGGAAACTGATGTGGCGCAACTACAGACGGTCGCATTAAGCGCTATACACTCGTAAACATCGCCCCATACCGCTCCACTGAATGCGTATTGTGTCCTACATCCGACGCTTGCTGCAAGCGTTATTGGCAAGCATGTGTGCGGTTGACTGGCGAGGTTAGTGGGGCGTTCGATTCGCATCTGGTCGATACGACAGTGCGTAGGGTCCGACGGAAGCCGCACAAAGCAACAGGGTCTGGGCGATTAATCACCAGTATTCCTCCAACGTTGCAACATCTATCCTAGCCAAACTATTGCCTAGCATCTTCAAGTACATGCACCTTTATGTATGCCAAGTTCATCAACCAGCTGCAATTACTTCTTTCGATATGGTTATAATTAAAAGATAAATTACGATTAAATCTAACATCTACTTGCATACTCCGCAAGTGTGTATTGCGGAGGGATTTCTCCCCTTCCCTTTCTATCCGCGAAAAGTATGTTAAAATCACAAGTGTCGGTATAGACTGAAGCACCAAATAAATTTAAACACACATATACAGGGTGGTCGGAAATTCCCGTTACAGACTTCTAGAGGGGAGTGAGTACATCATATTTTGAATAGGAACCTTTGTCCGGAAACGTCATCCAACGAGACTACAGAGCATCAAAGTTATAGGTGCGGGCGTCTGTAAATGTACGTATACACGGGGCGATTCCGTGATGGTGTTACAGACTGTCTAGGATGATGGAGAACGATAGATGTATTAATTTGAAGTAAAGATCCCTGTGCCGGAAACGAACGAGTCGAATGTTATAAACGAAAACCGTTCTGATACCTCTGACAGTTGAATACATGTACCGGGTCTTGTGTTGGGAAGGGTTTAGGGTTGGTAACTTTCAGTGGTGGTAGTGTGTGTGGACAAAAACGAGAAAAAATGTCCAATAAACGTGGACTCTAAATTGCATACCTGAGCAGCTATGACCATTCGTTCATCTTCGCTAATGTGAAACACATCTCCTCTACTGAGCAAGTGTTCATAGCTGTTAAGGTACGCACTTCAAAGCCCACGTTTACTGGACTTTTTTTCTCTTTTGCTGACACTACCACCACTCAAAGTTACCAACCCTACACTCTTCGCAACACAAGAAGCGGTACATGTATTCAACTGTCAGAGGTTATCAGAACGGTCTTCGTTTATAACCTTCGACTCGTTCGTTTCTGGTACAGGAATCCTTACTTCAAATTAATACATTTATCGTTTACCATCATCCCAGAAAGTCTGTAACATCATCACGGAATCACCCCGTGTATACGTACATCTATAACATCATCACGGAATCACCCCGTGTATACGTACATCTATTACATCATCACGGAACCACCCCGTGTATACGTACATTCACAGACGCCTGTGCCTATAACTTTGATGCTCTGTAGTCTCGTTTGATGACGTTTCCGGACATGGGTTCCTATTCAAA
Source organism: Schistocerca americana (assembly GCF_021461395.2). NCBI lineage: Eukaryota > Metazoa > Arthropoda > Insecta > Orthoptera > Acrididae > Schistocerca > Schistocerca americana. The sequence continues at coordinate 189,215,369 of NC_060120.1, forward strand.
ATACGATGTACTCACTCCCCTCTACAAGTCCTAGAAGTCTGTAACGGGAATTTCCGACCACCCTGTATGTGAATACGCAGAATACCGCTCAGTGGTCGGCAACGCCTGCATAAGACAACAAGTGTCTGGCGCAGTTGTTAGATCGGTTACTGCCGCTACAATGGCAGGTTATCAAGATTTAAATGAGATTGAACGTGGTGTTATATTCGACGCATCAGCGATGGGAGACAGCATCTCCGAGGTGTCGACGAGGGAGGGATTTTCCCGTACGACCATTTCACGATAGTGCCGTGAATATGAGGAATCCAGTAAAACATCAAATCTCCGACATTTCTGCGTCCGGAAACAGATCCTGCAAAAACGGGACCGACGACGGCTGAAGAGAATCGTCCAGCGTGACACAAGTGCAACCCTTCCGCAAATTGCTGCAGATTTCAATACTCGGCCATCAACAAGTGTCAGTGTGCGAACCATTCAACGGAATATCATCGATATGGGCTTTCGGAGTCGAAGGCCCACTCGTGATCCCTTTATGACTGCACGACACAAAGCTTTACGCCTCGCCTGGCCCTATCACCACCGACATCGGACTGCTGATGACTGGAAGCACGTTGCCTGGTCGGACCAGTCTCATTTCAGATTGTATGGAGCGAATGGACGTTTACGGGTATGGAGACACCCTCATGAATCCATGGACCCTGCATGTCAACAGAGGACCGTTCAAGTTGGTAGAGGCTCCGTCATGGTGTGGTGCGTGTGCAGCTGGAGTAATATGGGATCCCTGATATGACTGTTACAGGCTGTTACGACGGTGCCATTTGTTACGTTATATATAATAAAAATTATATATATATATATATATATATATATATATATAATTTTTATCTTATCAGGTGAATTTTTCTTTTGTTAGAGGACGATTGTTTCTCTCAGGGATATTATCTTTTCTTTTCACTTTTACTTACGTGCATAAGTAAATATGAAACGGGTTCTTGACGGGCCACTGTTATTCATGTACCAACTTTAGATTTTGAACATGATGACTCAAATATAGTTGCCGTTAACTGAATTGAATGTAATTTTGTTAAATTCTATTTACTGATTGCAAAGTAAGGCTCGAGAGAATTTCGATTGTTGCCGTGCAGCGCCAAGATAAAACTTACTGAACTCATGGAATCTGTATAATTTAAAAAATGAACTTTAACGTAAATTAATTATCTGTTGCCATTTAGAAAGGTTCTTACAGCGAAATCTCTCGCATTTACAGTTACTGTTAACACTTCAAAAATAAATTAATACTTCGGCGCGTAATGGCCGACCAGAGGCTGCATCAGAAGATGAGCTTCCCGCAGCGCAAATTACTGAAAAAATGCTTATTAAAAATAATTAGCCACTGCGAGCATTTGAGGTGACAACTATTACAAGGAAATTCATTTTGTGATAACAATAATTAGTTTATTTTAGCAGAATACAGAATAACTTTCATAAAATATGTGTAGCCTCTCAATGGCTGCCTTCCGTATCGCGAAACGAAACAGTGTGTGTACCATAAAGCACGTCCTTCCTCCTCGGCCGTACAGTCGCGTCTCTTTACGATCCTTTTTTATTTTCATAGACATCTTTTAAATAGAGATGTTACTCTTAAATTATCGCTGCACATCAGTTGTTTCAAGAACATTAACTATATCTTTTATACTAATTATATTCATAAAATACGTTAACTACGGTTTACAACCGATAAAAATGTGAATATTTATGTGACGTACTGTCACAAGGTGACACGTAACTAAGCTTCCTGTGTAATCATCTGCATCAGATCATGTCGATTGTGCGTTCCGACGGACTTGGGCAATTCCAGCAGGACTATGCAACACCCCACACGTCCAGAATTGCTACAGAGTGGCTCCAGGAACACTCTTCTGAGTTTAAACACTTCCGTTGCCGGCCGAACTCCCCATACATGAACATTACTGAGCATATATTGGATTCCATGCAACGTCCTGTTCAGAAGAGATCACCACCCCTCGTACTCTTAAGGATTTATGCACAGCCATGCACGATTCATGGTGTCATTTCCCTCCAGCACTACTTCAGGCATTATTCGAGTCCACGCCGTGTTGCGGCACTTCTGCGTGCTCGCAGGGACCCTACACGTATTAGGCAGGTGTACCTGTTTCTTTGGCCCCTCAGTATCCCTCCGTATAAGCTCTAATTTCTATGATTTTCCTCCTTCGTTATGTCGCGAGACGTATGTGGGACAAGGAAAATGTCGCCACCCTTCCCGGAATGAACACTGGGAATTGTAACAGTAAACTTGTCCCCGATGCACACCCTTATGTCGTAACGGCTGCCAATGGAGCTTGTTTAGCATCTCCGTAACGCTGTCGCACCGACTAAAAGATCCCATGTCGAAACGCGCAGCAGTTCGTTGTATCCTATCCATCTCTTCTATTAATCGAACATGGTAAGCGACCCAGATTGATGAGCATTACTCCAGAATCGGTCGAATACGTGTTGTGTAAGCTACATCTTTCGGGGATGGATTACGTTTCCTTGACACCAGGTTCTCACTAAAATGAACAAAAATCAGGCAAAGTTTGGAATATTTTTAGGACAATGAAAAGACATACAAAGGACCTGTTTGGGCATTGTGATTGATCACACTCTGAACTTTGTATTACATTTTTAACAAAAAACAAAATTTCGCCTGTAATTATGGCTTGATCAAAGGCCTGCAAGTGTGAAGTACTCAGACTGCGTGCAGTGTAGCCTCTCAGAAGTATGTGAAATCAAAAATGGATAACACCAGTCGGTACTACATTAAATTTATGAGAGCTTATACCTAACCATAATGACATAACCTTAAGTTTAACGATATGGGCCTAACTCGAACTTCAAGTGTGATTTTCAGGGGTTCGTTTCACTCTTTATGGCTTTACAAAAAAAGTTAATGTTTACAAATTTCATATATTATAGGTATAAGCTTCCAAAAAAGAGCTTACTTTTCTGGGGTCAAAGGCAGAAGTTAATAGGTTGAACCGATTTTATTTTATGCTGCACGCACTTATGAAAAATAGTTTCTCGAGAATAATCTGTTTAAAGTTTTCCCTAAACTTTTATGCGTATTATTAGTTCAATGTATAACAAAAACTGCACGTTGTTATACATTTTTGACGTCGTGAACACAAATCTCAATTTAGATTTTCAAAATTCAAAACAGCTAATCCTATATGTTGGGCCAAAAATTATGTTTCGATAAATTTTGATCAAACTTTGAAAAAAAAACGTGTTTTCGTTATTGACTTTTAGTGTGTGCATCAACCCTTCCTCTAATTCAAATTGCTCCTGGAAATCAATTCCCTCGTTCTTCTTGGCGAGAAAAGCCGATCTGAGCTGGATATCCTGCGTTCGGCAGCCTGCACACGCTGTGCGTCAGCTTTTTCAGTGAATATGTTGGCATGGGTACTGCAGTAGAAATCATTTTGTGAGTGTTCGTCACAGCACGACAAGTTTTCTACCTGAGCCGGGCGTCTCCGGCTGTGAGCTTCCCTCGGTGGCCGTTACACTGCTTCGAACAACGGGCCGTAGAAATTTTTGTAACGCACGGATTAAAAAACCTTTTGGTCCCAGCATTCTAGACATATATAACTTTCAAAAAATGCAATAAAAATTCGAATTTCTGGCCATTTCGAGTAAGAATCTCGCGTTAAGGTTCTTCCAACGAGTGTCTAAATTTGTTTAACGTGGTGATTTCACCTCTTGTCCTTGCTGACAGTTACTCCTTGGCATTTGACGGCCATTATCGTTCCCAATAACTTGTCACCAATAGCGAAACAGACCAGTAATGGAATTCTTTGTCTCTTTACGCGCAATACGTTACGTTTATTTACATTCACGCTCAACTGTCAACCTTTGCACCAATCATCTACATCTACATCTACATACATACTCCGCAATTCACCATACGGTGCGTGGCGGAGGGTGCCTCGTACCACAACTAGCATCTTCTCTCCCTGTTCCACTCCCAAACAGAACGAGGGAAAAATGACTGCCTATATGCCTCTGTACGAGCCCTAATCTGTCTTATCTTATCTTTGTGGTCTTTCCGCGAAATATCAGTTGGCGGCAGTAAAATTGTACTGCAGTCAGTCTCAAATGCTGGTTCTCTAAATTTCCTCAGTAGCGATTCACGAAAAGAACGCCTCCTTTCCTACAGAGACTCCCACCCGAGTTCCTCAAGCATTTCCGTAACACTCGCGTGATGATCAAACCTACCAGTAACAAATCTAACAGCCCGCCTCTGAATTGCTTCCATGTCCTCCCTCAATCCGACCTGATAGGGATCCCAAACGCTCGAGCACTACTCAAGAATAGGTCGTATTAGTGTTTTATAAGCGGTCTCCTTTACAGATGAACCACATCTTCCCAAAATTCTACCAATGAACCGAAGACGACTATCCACCTTCCCCACAACTGCCATTACATGCTTGTCCCACTTCATATCGCTCTGCAATGTTACGCCGAAATATTTAATCGACGTGACTGTATCAACCGCTACACTACTAATGGAGTATTCAAACATTACGGGATTCTTTTTCCTATTCATCTGCATTAATTTACATTTATTTATATTTAGAGTTAGCTGCCATTCTTTACACCAATCACAAATCCTGTCCAAGTCATCTTGTATCCTTCTACCGTCACTCAACGACGACACCTTCCCGTACACCACAGCATCATCAACAAACAACCGCACATTGCTATCCACCCTATCCAAAAGATCATTTATGTAGACAGAAAACAACATCAGACCTACCACACTTCCCTGGGGCACTCCAGATGATACCCCCACCTCCGATGAACACTCACCATCGAGGACAACGTACTGGGTTCTATTACTTCAGAAGTCTTCGAGCCACTCACATATTTGGGAACCAATCCCATATGCTCGTACCTTAGTTAGGAGTCTGCAGAGGGGCACCGACTCAAACGCTTTCCGGAAGTCAAGGAATATGGCATCCGTCTAATACCCTTCATCCATGGTTCGCAAGATATCATGTGAAAAAAGGGCGAGTTGCGTTTCGCAGGAGCGATGCTTTCTAAAGCCGTGCTGATGAATGGACAGCAACTTCTCTGTCTTAAGGAAATTCATTATATTCGAACTGAGAATATGTTCGATAATCCTGCAACAAACCGATGTTAAGGATATTGGTCTGTAATTTTGAGGATCCGTCCTTCTACCCTTCTTATATACAGGCGTCACCTGCGTTTTTTTTCCAGTCGCTCGGGACTTTACGTTGGGCAAGAGATTCGCGATAAATGCAAGCTAAGTAAGGAGCCAATGCAGTAGAGTACTCTCTGGAGAACCGAATTGGAATCCCATCAGGACCTGGCGATTTATTTATTTTCAACCCATTCAGCTGCTTCACAACCCCACGGATGTCTATCACTGTGTCCTCCATACGGGAATCTGTACGAGACTCAAACGGCGTTATGTTTGTACGATCCTCCTGCGTGAAGTGTTTCTCAAAAGCTAAATTTAAAATTTCAGCTTCCGTTGCCAGGCCAGACTGATCAGTGAGTGACTGAATGGAAGCCTTCGACCGGCTTACTGATATTACGTAAGACCAGAATTTCCTTGGGTTTTCAGCAAGATCTTTTGCTAAGGTATGACGGTGGTACTGGTTGTATGCTTCGCGCATCGCTCTTTTTACAGCAGCACGAGTCTCTACTAACTTTTGCCTGTCCTCATTCTCCCGATCTTTCTTGTACCGCGAGTGCAACTGTCTTTGCTTCCTGAGCATTCTCCTAATTGCGCTGTTAAACCATGGTGAGTCTTTTCCGTCCGTAACCCACTTTTTCGGCACACACTTGTGCAATGCGTGATTTACAATGCGTTTAAAATCTGTCCATAATTCTTCCACGTCCATCGTATCGGAAGTAAACGAAGTCGATTCATTTACTAAGTGGGATGCTAACAACTGCTTATCTGGTCTTTCTAGTAAGAATACTCTCCTAGCCTTCTTGACCGACTTTTTAACTTTCGTAACCATAGTCGTAATGACAACATCATGATCACTAATCCCTGTCTCAACACTGACACCGTCGATGAGGTCTGGTCTGTTCGTGGCTACCAGATCTAAAATATTTTCATTACGCGTTGGCTGTCGATTTAGCTGCTCAAGACAGTTTTCGGATAATGTGTTCATAAGTAATTCACACGACGGCTTGTCTATACCACCTGTAATGAATCCATGGACATCCCAGTCTATACTAGGTAGGTTGAAGTCGCCTCCGGCTAATATAGCATGATCCGGGTACTTCTGCGATACAGAGTGTAGACTCTCTTTGAATGATTGAAGAACTGTCATCGATCCGCTGCAGATCTTCTTGCAATTTTCTACTGTCTTCTGGCGTCACTACCTGCCTGTAGACAACTACATTGTTAGATAATTGCATTGTCCGTGACCATGCTCCTGTAACTTCCGACTATGCCCCTGGATTAGTTATAAAGCAAACATTAACGGCTCTATCTTACTTCCTTCGTGAACTCCTGAATTACATTTATATCTGTAGCAAGTAAATACTACTTTTACTGCATAAGTAGCTGCAATAAAGGAAGCAATTCAAGTAAATACTACTTTTACTGCATAAGTAGCTGCAATTAGGAAGCAATTATATTTGGTACCCAAAAATATAGCAAAGTGCTTTGTGGCGATTAGCGCACATAATATAACAGGGAGAACAGATGTCTTGTCAAGGTCTGTTGGTTCAAATTTTGTTTAAATTCAGTCAAAAGTTTACTCAGAATTTACGAATCCCATTCAGACATCATTCATGCCCAACATCCTGTTCCACAATTTCACTCGAGATTTGCATATAGTCCAGCGTACTGTATCAAATTCTCAAGTCAGCCTGCTCCTTTGCTCAGTAAAAATCCAGAGTTTACGTAAACAAACTCGATAATGATTTTAGTCAGTTTGTAGTGCATTATGAAGTAGTTGTGCAAATTCTTTTGCATTACTTTTTCTCCATTTGTGAAGATTTCTAACGTAAACCGTATCATCTCTCCCCCTTTTTTGCAATAAAATAGGCCAAAATATGTTGTTAGACTTAGCTGGACTGTAATTCTTGTATTTACCACTCAGGACATGAGAATAAATTTTTACACCAACTGATAATTGAGAAACACGGAGAGAAACCTATTACTACACCTTAACAGACTGTGGTGGAATTTATAAAGCATTTCTCCCATCCAGAAAGGAAAATTATTCAGGATGGCTGAAGCAACGTGAATATCAGATGCGGACTGGTATGGACAAAGAAAGACAGAGAAACAAGCGTTGTTACGCTATGGTTGTGTCAAGTTGGACCCTAATGTGACTTGAACTATCTAAATGCGCTGGCCGTATTTCTTGATGAAAAAAATTAACTTTAGGTTCAATATGGATTTACTGACAGTCATCATCCTCAGTTTTCTGCTATATTATCAGGTCCTTTGTGTCTCCATTTCCTGCGATCCAACTGTTTATGTTGCTGCTGTGTGTTTGGTCCCTGCTGGCCTTCTTCACCTTTCATTCCCGGTCTAGTGCTTAATTTGAATTTCTTTTAGTTTCTCTCTCTCTCTCTCTCTCTAACGTAATTCCTTGTGCTTTGTATTCTGTATGTATGATGGAGGCGAAGTTGGGAGGACATGAAATGTAGACTGCCTATAGCGAGAAAGGTGTATCTTAAAAAAAGGTATTTATTAGCATATAATATCAGTTTAAGAGTTACGAGGTCTTTTCTGAACATATTTGCATGATGAGTAGCCTCGTGCGGAAGTGAAACACTAACAACAGGTTGCTGGGGCGTGAAGTTTTCGAATGTTGTGCTACAGAAGGATGGTGAATATTACATGGATAGGGAGAATAACTAATGAGGATGTGGGGTATTGTAGACCGTCCCAGTCGTTGTCACTAGTATGATGCTAACAGCGGGAAATCACGGTCGTGTAATTTGTGCTGTTTTAAAGTATGTTACAAAATTAACAATCCCGCCAAGTGTGAGGTTCGTAGTGTAATATGATTTCTAAATGCAAACAAAACCCGCCCTATCGAAATTTACAGACAGATAATAGGCGGTTATGGAAATCTAAAGACAGACGCTTCAGTTCGATAATGGTGCACCATGTTCAGTGGCCGACGAACGAATGTTCATGGTGAGGATCGATCAGGCCTACCTTCAGTTGTGACTGAAGAAGGGAAATCAAGGACTGAGGAAAAAGATTCAACACGATAAACATTTCCTTACTGAAGTCTGGTGTTGCACTTACCTGAAAATTTTTGATCAGATTTTTATAGAATTCTTAATGGTGATTTAGGAAAAAAATGTGTGCTAGATATGTTCCGTCGTCTTTTGACAGACGAATGCAAAAAACGAAAAAGCAACGAAAGGAAGCCGCGCTGATTTTCCTCCCTTGCTGCGGCAAGGATTGTGAGGGGCTTTTGAACCATATTGTTATTGGTGACAAAACCTGAGTTTCTGTTAGAAGTACAGGCACAAAGCGCCGGTCGATGGAGTGGCGTCATTCACGATCCGCAAGAAAGCCAAAAACAGCCAAACAAATACTGTGACCAACATAATATTTTGCTGTCGGGAGAGCATCCTAATCATCGATTTTAAGCCTCGGGGAGAGACCAATACAGCGTTCCACTGTCAGAGCCTTCACCGACTTCACCGCGACGTTCAAAACAATCGCTGTTGATTGTTGTCCAGCGGCATTGTACTTCTTCAAGATAATGTTCGCTCTCATTCTACTGCTTTGACGAAGCGTTTGCTTGAGCAGTTTAAGTGAGAAGTCTTGCCTCTTTTTTCAAACTCATTTATTTTTTGTACGGAAAGCACTATGGAAATAACAACGAACTGAAAGAGGACGTTAGTGACTGGTTCAACAACTTAGTGGCAACTTCCTACGCAGAAGGCATAGGAGAGCTTTAACTCCGAACGGCGACTAAGTAGAAAAATAGCTACATCAGAGTGCTTTGTTAAATATGTTTTCTTTCATTATCTTGAATAAAAATGTCTGGAGGAACAAGCTTTCTTGACTTTTAGAGTGATCCTCAGCGTCTAGCAGGGCTGAACGGCACTGCTTGTTATGGTAACTTTGAAAGATTGTAAAGATACCCCAAACGCTGACTGATCTTCCAATCCTGTTGTATGTACCTCACGATTACGCTAAGCCAAACAATGTGAAATCCCGCGCAATGAGACAGTCAAAAGAGTCATCTTCACATTTTACCATCTCCCCGTATTAAGGCCACGAATAGTAGAAGTAATTCTGTTGTCTAAGTCAGTAGAAAATAATTTAAACTTCGTAGGAAACAGAACGTGGACGTAAGTACCCTCGTATGGCTCATTTCCTGTATTGATCGGCGTTCGAGCTCGACAGAGTTTAACTAAGACGTTCTCTTGCAGCATGTTTCATCACTCGTTTGTTGACCCCTGTTTTGTGACAGGGTCAGCAGCTCATGGAGATACAGTCCAGGCTATTACGAGTGTGGCGTGTTTCCATGTCACCGAAACAGGCGCCACGGGTCCGGCTGCAGAGCAAGAGAATGCGATCGTCGCGCTATCTATGAGCAACAGAACGCACTACTATTCACCGTGGTGGCGCCACCGTACGGCGCCCGTGGGCCGGATACCTTTCCGTCAGAGTTAAGTGATCGTATGACCTTAAGAGCATATCTCTGTCGGTCTGTAAATAGATTTCAGACTTCAGAAATTAGCAGATAATTTTTTCTGTACTGAGGACTGAAACTACTAACGTTCCATGTGAACTACTGAGGAAGTGACGTTTTCGTTTATCAACCAAAACTTTCTGTAATAAATCTTTCGTTTTAAGACTTGTATCGGTATCCCGCAGGCAATATTGACATTTGTTATCGCTGCTGATCGCTCTACACCAACTCGATATTTTTGCAATCAATGTACGAGAACGTGCAGTTAAATAGAAACTGTCCAATGGACACTGACAGACACGAGACCTCTCACTAGGCATAAAAAGATCTCGCAGTTAGAGACGAAATTTCAGTTTTATAGTAAAACTATGAACTAATAAGGCGGTAGAAAATCTTTTTCACTCATCACAAAAGGCAGCATTCGATACTGAACGGATTTCTCACGGGAAAAATGCGCATGTGAGCCAGAAGTCCAGCAACGTGTTTTCATCAACTATTGGCTTTCAAATGGCTCTGAGCACTATGGGACTTAACATCTATGGTCATCAGTCCCCTAGAACTTAGAACTACTTAAACCTAACTAACCTAAGGACAGCACACAACACCCAGCCATCACGAGGCAGAGAAAATCCCTGACCCCGCCGGGAATCGAACCCGGGTACCCGGGCGTGGGAAGCGAGAACGCTACCGCACGACCACGAGATGCGGGCATTCATCAACTATTCTAGAGAGATTTTTTAAGAGCGCAAAATTTCCCAAAATGTTAAGAAGGTGGCATTTTGTGAATTTTATTCGCAATATGGCATGTTTTACATTTTCTTTTCTATGAGAGACCAAGCTGTTTCAGTCTGTACCATGTTCAGGATGATTTACGAACTTTCGGAAACATTACTCTCTAACAGGATTAGCCCTGAGGTAATTAAATACATCCCAACTCAACACGCAGTATTTTGTCCTCATCAAAGCTGCTCGAATCAAGCAGGCTTCCAAAACAGCTGAAAACCCCAGCTGTGTTTACCCTCCTTACAGCAACATACGATACAGTTTGTAGATTGGATCTAAAATTAAAACTCATGAAAATCATCTTTGCATAACAACCATAAACACGGTCAGTACCATGCTTTCTAATAAATGCTTCCATGTAATCATGGGTAGCAAATTGAGTACTCAAATAAAACTGAGCAATCGTCTTCGGCAGGGATATGTTCTTGCTCCCCTGTTAATCAGGCTTTGTAAAAATGATATGCCCGAAAACGGCTCACGGAAATTTGGATATGCCGGCGATTTGGCGGTGGCCGCATGTTGTAAGTATATAGAAACCAATGACGACATATTGACGAAGGACCTAAAAGCTATTAGAAATACTTTGACTACTGGAAACTGCAACCCAGAGCACAAAGGCAGAAGTCCACCTCAGCAACAAGTTAGCCAACAGAGAACTCAGATTTGCTTCGAGAAAAAACTACTGTTCCACAGTCGACACCCCAAAATATCTAGGCGTCACCCTGGTTAGATCACTGAGCTTCAAGAATCATCTGTCGAACACAGGTGCCAAACTTAGAAATGGCAACAGCATATTGATGAAACTTGCCAGCACTCCATGAGGGTCTTCGAACGCCACACTATGGAATATCAGCCTTAGGTAGGGTCCCTCCGGTAGCAGAATATTGTGCACCGATTTGGCTCACACTAGTCGCTTCGATGTCCAACTAAATCAAACTATGCTGCTTATAAAAGGCACAATAAATGCGACCCAAATCTAATGGCTACCAGCACTAAACAGTATAGCTCCTCCCCATCTACAACAAGAAAAATCACTCAATAGAGAACTGAAAAAAATCGGGAAAAACCCTCTTCTTCAAATCGCCTGAGACACGGCCGACAGTTAAAGAACCAGACTGCGCTCTTAACATTCACTCCCAAAGAGAGCAACCATTCTGGATAAAAATAGATTCAGCATAGTGATCGCTGGAAAAAGGGGTGGACCAAACAGGTAGCCCCTGCCTTTCATAATATACCTCGTCTCACCACCACACCATCCGGATTCGATAAGCCTCTCAAAACCTGCTCTGCCATAAATAGAATACGAGCAAACTGTGACAGGTATGCTGACGTGTTGTATAGATGGGAAAACATAGCTTCTGGCAAGTGCGATTGCGGAGTTGCCAGGGAGACCGTAGAACATATAAGAGTAATTGAAGCTCGCCGACTGAAAACTTTCACTGGTGGCCGCTCCGAATTCTTGCATGCTACCGAAAAGACGATAGCACATATCAGCAATATGGGCATTCAGCTGTAATTGTGTTTCTGTATATTTCATGGAATTTTCTCATTTTGCGAGAACTGAAGGGCGATCTGTTTAACTGTTAAAAACTATTCAACAATTAAGATCGCATGAAATATTTCTTTATTTAAGACAACCAGTTTCAACAGACTAAGCTGTCATCTTCAGGTCTTAAAATCTTTTGTTGTAAAATATGTTCATTCTAAGCTGACATCACGCACAAGATTTCGAGTGGATAAAAATAGCACATTATAAAATGTTTTTCATAGCTAAAACAAATAAAACATAAGGAATCTTGTGTAAACGGCTATGTCCGTATACATTTTGCTCACAGTTGCTTGCTGCATCATACAAACACGGTACACAATAGCACAACTCTGTACATATGCTGGACATATTCTAAACAGTGCGAATCCGCTTTTAATGGCGTTATGAAGAACAAGGTGTTTTATGATTTTATGTATTTTGTGTATTTTTGTATACAAATCCTTTTTTATACGAGTTCTATGTTTTATATTTAGACTTAAAGTTTATGTTATAAACTATTTATATACAATAAATTGATATGATGTACTACGCCATACGCTACATAAATAATCAGTATTAAGCCTTGCAGTAGACGTTACTCACCCCCCCCCCCTTTTTTTGGAAGTGGCGTTACCAATGTCTTGTGTCCAATCTTCTGTTTTTTACTTAAGGGTTCGTTATTACAGGAGGCATATTCAAAACGTTTATGCGCTGACAGTTACAATAAGTTGTAGTGCATATTTTTACTTTTATGTTTCAACATAGTCACTTTCTAAATTAATGTACATTTAGTCCAGTTTTCCAGTCACTTGATAGCACCAGTAAAATACGAGTAATATTTGTGCAGTTGTGAAAAATAAATATCTGTCTCAGTTTCAACCATATCATCTTGTGTGAATCTTTGACCACCTAGATATTTCTTCAGGCCTGAGAACAAAAACTAATTATTGGAAATCACATTCAAGAAAGAGAGTAAATGTGTAGCCATTTCTAAAGAAAGGTCAAACAACTGATAATTTTCCTATTTTTGGGAGTCACAGTCACGAAGAACTATCTAATACGAAACACTGTCACCATTTTAATGTTATTTCCTTGTGGACATTACTGTAGTTCTGCCTCTACATACATTTTCGAGTGACTGATTATTGTTGTTGTTGCTGCTGTTGTTGTTATAGTCTTCGGCGCACGAAGAGTGGTTTGCTGCAACTCTGCACGTAAGCTTTTCTAGGTCGGCAAACGTATCCCCATAACTACGTCCCCAGTGCCTTTACTATCCCAGAACCAAACTGATCATCTAAGTAATTCTTACTCCTACTTTCTATTCTTTTATATATTATTCTGTTTAGCGACTTGGATGCTTCAACTATAAAGCAGATTGTACTATAGTTCACAATTTATATACCTTTGCAATCCATGCCGCGGTGTGGAAGATATTATTTTGAAATGGAATGTGTCCAGTCTGACAGATTTTGTATGCTAACACGAATAATTATTGACTGCCACAGGCGTCAATGATTTCAAAAGTACCCTTCTTTTTTTATCAGAAATCTTACAGAGCTGCTTCAAACTCTGACTCTAATACTGAATTCACTATATTCCGGTTTTAGACACCCATTTCATCTACCACTTTAATAGGCACTGCCTCGTAGAGGCCCTTAATGTACTCTTTCCTCCCACCCGCTCTCTCCTCAGAGTTTAATAGCGGAATTATTTTCTACTCGTAATGTTAACGTCTTTGCTTTTGGATCCTCCGAGGGCTGTTTCGAGATTTCTGTAGGCTGAATCAATTCTTCCGACGACCGTCTCCACTTCCATTTCTTCACGTGTTTCCTGCAACCATTTCACTTTAATATCTTTGGACTTGCTATTAATTTCATTTCTATGTGCCTTTTATTGCTGCATTCCTGTATTTTCCCGACAGTCTACTGTGATTCACTTAAAGATGCACTGCAGTAACTTCTACGTCTGTACCCTGAAAACCATTGGGAAGTGTATGACAGACGGTACTTGCCATCGAATCAGTTACTAGAGTTCTCCCCGTTTTATTCGCATATGGGGATGGGGAATATTGACTGCTTGAAGGCCTGACTGCGGACTGTAATTAATACAGCCTTCGCGATAGGTCATCTAGGAATCTGTACACTGTCTAGTGACATTAATGTGAAGACTTATCGCAAGTCTGTGTAACAACAGTGTGGACCGCTGCCAGACGTGCAGGAAGACAGTCAGTGAGGTTCTGGAATTCACCAACAGGGATGGCTACTCCAAGGCTGTGGCCAGCTGCCCTAGGTTTCTCGGTTGAGGATCCATGGCGTGAACAGACTGACCGAGGTGGTCCCACAGATTCTCGGTTTGGTTTCAATTCGGTGAATCCGTGGACAGGGGAGTATGGTAAACTCATCCTGGTGGTCTTCGAACCTCGCAAGTAACTACGAGCTGCGTGACGCGTTGCACTGTCCTGCTGGTAGATGCCGTCGTGCAGAGGAAAACAAATTACACGTAGCAATAGGATTGGTGGCCAAGGATACGCGCACACTCGTGTTGATCCATTGTTCGTTACAGAATGGCGAGTTCACACAAGGAATGCCCCAAAAATATTCCCCAGACCATAACATTCCCTCCTCCAGCGTGAACCCTTCCTGCAATTGTTGCAGGGTGTCTCCCTCGGACATTTCGCTCCATACAGGTATGATTCATCTGAAAAGGTCATCTATCACCACTCAGTGTACATCTAGTTACAGTATTGGTGTGAAAATTCCAGCCTTCGTCCCCAACACACAGTCAGCGCTGATGCATGAACCAGGCGATTGCTGCGGAGGCCCATATGCATAACGTGCGCTGAACGGTCGTTGAGGAGATACTGTTGCTAGCCCCTTGGCTCATCTGGACGGTCAGATTTCCGCAGCCGTCTTTCACCCCTGTCATTTGTGCATTTGTCTTTGGTGCACCACTGTTGCATCGGTCCCGATTTTGGATGGCGCCTTTCTGCCATGCACGGTGTAATTTAATCACTGCGGCACACGTGCAGTTTACAAACTTAGACAGTTGGGAAATGCTTCCACCCTTGGCCCGAAAGCCAATGATCGTGCAATCTTGCTCACATAAGTCGCTCCATTTCCTCAATACGACAACTGCAGTAGTTCCCGCGTCGTTGTGCCCCATCCCCCACCCCCCTTGTGGGGCGGCGGATAGAATTATTATTTACTGTTGCATAAATGTTTGAATGTTGAAACATATCCCGGCCAATGCACCATATGTGGGGCAGCGGGTGGAATTATGTTATTAATAATGTTTGAAGAATGTAGAAACACTTCATTTCCCGGCCGATGCACCATATGTGGGGCGGCGGATAGAATTAATGTTGTTAGTTGTTCCTATTATTTAGAATGTTATTTATGCCGTCTTTCGCCGTTCTCAACACTGGCTCCCTAACTACAATATTGGCAACCAGAAAGTGATTAGTAAAACGTGAAGCCTGTAATTAGAATTCCTAGTGCCCACTTCATCTGAGAATACACTTATAGTTACAGCTTATAGCTCTGAGGAATTAGGAGATTGTCCGGGATTTATAATCAAAAACGATTTTCTAAAATAGTTGAGTATATATTGTGAAAGTCACAGATGAAAAACAAAAGAATCCACACAACCTAACTAACAGAGCAGTTCAGAGTCTAATGCGCTGATGCAACTATAATTGTCCAAATTGAATATTTAAATGAATGCTCGCCATAATTTGATGATAATGTTCATCAAACGCCACGCTAAATAATGGTAGAATGTTTGTCCCGCGGCGGCACGTGAAAATACGACAATACGCAAACTGAAGATCGATGATTAAAGTCAACCCAGAAATAACACTTCACTTGCAAATGATTTCATGGTTACGCGTATCTCGAGTAACTTAATACGGCATCTGAGGCTGTTTATGGCAATGATACCGACGCGACGCGACTCCCGACACAGATGACGTGCTATTCACCGTCTGGAGAGAACTGGGGCCTTCCTTCCTCGCGCAGCGTTCTTATATATAAAGCCGCGGTGCGGACGGTTAAGGGAACGCCTGATCAAATCTGCTCTCCCGACTAGCCGCTGGGCTAGTAATACACCACATTAGGTTACCGAATAAATCATAGCTTCTTTTGCTGATGGCCGATGAAGCTCTTAATTTAAATGTGCATTCAGCACGCAGGTAAGTATTGATAATAAAATTTTGACGTGGCTAAGTTAATTATTTTGGGCGAGAGAATTAATTTAATTACACTGCACGCAGTAGACGAGCTCTGAACTGGCCCTTTGGAGATACGCTATCGCTATAGTTTTATAGGTATTCAAATGAAACTTCTCACATCTTCATAGTTATAGCGGATCTCCAACCTACTTAAATATAAACAACCTAGCCTTATTTATTAGCCTACTTAATCTATCTTGCTTCCTTAAGTTTTAAGACAAAAACCAGAAAATAATGAATTTCAACTAAAATCTTAAATTGTGAGATCCAGAAGACTGTTTCTATTAAATATTTATGAAAAAGGAATCTAATTATAAATTTTGCAGTCTCTAGCTCTTTTCTGTTGCGCCAATGAATTTTACAGAAAAACGTCCAAATTTCGAAAATGGCTAAAGTTATCGAACTGATATTCAACACATATTAATTTAGTATTATTCCTGACGTGCTAGAAATGTTTTAGGTTATTTGCTTGATTTTTAAAGTATTGCGCAATATTTATGACGTCAGAGCTAGTTACAGCGGACTGGGCTGGCACACAATGCAAAGACTGATGTGAATTTTATACGGCGTGAGTAGGCTGCTTCCCTACACCCTCCGCCGAAGCGGCACGTGAGCAGTTTACAAACTTGGACATTTCGGAAATGCTTCCACCCTTGGCCCCAAAGCCAATGATCATGCTCTCTTGGACGTCACATAAATCGCTCCAGTTCCTCAATACGACGACAAATTCAGTGATTCCCATATCGTTGTGCCCCCTCCTCCTCCCCCCCCCCCAAAAAAAAATGGTTCAAATGGCTCTGAGCACTATGGGACTCAACTGCTGTGGTCATAAGTCCCCTAGAACTTAGAACTACTTAAACCTAACTAACCTAAGGACAGCACACAACACCCAGCCATCACGAGGCAGAGAAAATCCCTGACCCCGCCGGGAATCGAACCCGGGCGTAGGAAGCGAGAACGCTACCGCACGACCACGAGATGCGGGCTTCCCCCCCCCCCCCCCTCCCCCTTTTCGTGAGGCGCTTTATATACACACCACTGCTAGTGCTCCCATCTCCCGTCTGCGACAGGTTACTGCACGCTGTAGTGAAACATGATGTGGTCACATTAATGTGACTGGACCGTGGAGTGTGTTCCTAGATCCTGAACTTAAAGCCGGTTCTTGAAACTTTGCAAGCAGGTTTTTGAGCAATAGTTTCCATTTAGCTTCAAGAGTCTGCCTATACAGTTCTTTCAACATCCCAATTACACTCTTCCACGGGACCCACACAAATCTGTGACCATCCGTGCCATCCTTCTTTCCATACGTCCAATACGCCACGCTAGTCATACTTGGTACAGGTCCCGCACACTTGAGCAGTATTCTAAGACGGGTTTCACGAATGATTTGTAAGCAGGCTCTTTTGTGAACTCACTACATTTTCCCAGTATCCTGCTAATGAACCGAAATCCGCTATCCGTTTTACCTACGACTGAATCTTTGTGATCGTTCCCCTTCATGCTACACCGCACACACATTATAAACCCGAAAGTTTGGGTGCATGTTTGTTACTTGAATGAGATTTTCACTCTGCAGCGTAGTGTGCGCTGATATGAAAGTTCCTGGCAGATTAAAACTGTGTGCCGGACCGAGACTCGAACTCGGGACCTTTGCCTTTCGCGGGCAAGTGCTCTGCCAACTGAGCTACCCAAGCACGACTCGCGCCCTGTCCTCACAGCTTTACTTCTGCCAGTACCTCGTCTCCTACCTTCCAAACTTTACAGAAGCTCTTCTGCCAACCTTGCAGAAGTAGCACTTCTGGAAGAAAGGATATTGCTGAGCCATGGCTTAGCTTCTGTCAAGTTTGGAAGTTAGGATACGAGGTACTGGCAGAATTGAATCTGTGGGGAGAGGTTGTGAGTCGTGTTTGGGTAGCTCAGTTGGTAGAGCACTTGCCCGCGAAAGGCAAAGGTCCCGAGTTCGAATCTCGGTCCGGCACACAGTTTTAATCTGCCAGGAAGTTTCATGTTTGTTACTTCTTCACGCTGAAACGGCTGGACGGATTTTAAGAAATTTAGAATGGTGTTAGCTCATACCCTGAATTAACACATAGGCTTCTTTTAAAAGTCCGCAGTACAGGATATTGATTGATTTGAAGAATATAACACGAAATGTGGAACAAAGATTATTCTTAGAAAAAGCTATTTACCCTTTGACTTTTGAAATGTATCTATTTGCGGGAATGCTTTTATTGTTTAATATACCATACATAATATGATTCAACGTCGTGAATGCTGTGCTTCTACAATTCTCAAAGTGCTTAATTCTTACTTCCGTACATTTTAGCGTCTGAGCGTCAGGCGTATCTTATAGCTTCTGAGACGCTTGGGGCGATGGAGTCATTTAAATGCTGTACGACGGAGAGACATCATACTATTATGTGTAGAATGTGAAAGGCTTTTGTGATGCTGCATTTCATTATGAAATGCGAGCGTATCCCCAGGTAAAAAGCACATAAACGAGGTCAGATGACGTTGTTGCACGTAAAAATATTATAAAATTTGCGCTGCTCTATAAATTGCTTACATTTTTTTTCGTCGAGTTAGTGTGTTTGTTACGCCTTCATGCTGCAGCGGCTGGGCGGATTTGGATGAACTTTGGAAAGGAGATAGCCTGAATTAGCTACATTTTATTCCGGTGGTGTGGCCGATGTGGCTACTGTTCCCGTGGGATGTGTAATGTGACTAAAAAGTCATCCATTAAAGTTAACTAGTAAATGAACCCAATAAGTTTGGACAAATATGAATTGGTGGGAAATATTAATAACAAAATTGTTGATCAAGTGTCTGGCGAGGTGACCACCTAGACGCCAGACGATACAGTGATGACGAGGGACGATGCTACAACATGCCCTGTACAGTTTCTAAACGCATTGGAACTGTCGGTGGTGCCGCTCCACAAGCTGGAACTGGAGGTGGGTGTGCCTGTCATGTTGATGCGTAACTTGGATGCACCAAGACTGTACAGTGATTAACATTTCTTTACAAATAACTGTTTAACAGCAGGTAACATTGCGGGTCGCAGCTAGCGTCTCTATAAATTATTATATCCAGGTCTTTGTAGGAGTTTACTGATTCCAGTTGTGACTCACAGATATTGCACTCAAAGGATAGTATGTTTCCTCGTTTTGTGGGGTCGAGGATTTTACATTTCAGAAAATTTAAAGTAAGTTGCCACTCTCTGCATTACGTAGAAATCTTATGAAGAACTGACAATATTTCTCCAACTTTTTGCGATAGTAGTTGATTTTAGATAACTGGGTCTTCTGCAAAAAGTCTGAGATTTCTGTTAATATTGTCACGGTTCATTAACAAGCAGCTTGAACAACAGGGTGGCGACACGCTTCTCTGGTGCACTCTTGAAATTACTTCCAATGCTGTTGATAACTCTCGCCCAAGATAACATGCTGCTACCTTTTTACGAAGAAATGTTCACACTAATCACAAATTTCATCTGATACCACATACGATCGTATTTTCGATGATAAACTTGTGTGTGGCACTCAGAGGCTTTTCCAGAGAGATCAGGGATACGCACTGGCGGATGGGCTTTGGGCATAAACAAGGAACAGTGCTCGAAGCCTGTAGAGAGGCGAGAGAGGCAGTTTCGATTGAGACACGTGGCATCGGCCCCCACCCCCTCCCCGCTCTGAGTGACGTCACGTGGCTCCACGGCCGCCCAATTCTGGCGGGCGCTGTCTGATTTGCCTTCCCACGCATGCGCAAATTCGGCCCGCCCCTGGAACATTCTGGATTCTGCTGCTTCGTACTTATATGCAAGACACCGTGCTACTCCCAGCCTGCAGCAGTTTTAACTCCTGAAGACGCTGGAGGTAACAGCTTTCGAAAGATTCAGATTTACAATGAAATGAATTGAGAACTCGGAATATTTTACACAATAACTCCGCCGGGAGAGACTCACAACAAATCCGTCTACCTAACAAAGAATGCAGACTCTACTCAGATACTAGCATGTTATATGGTCTCTGAAAAGCAAGTGTATACTTCCTTGCGAGCGTGGATTGTATAAAAAGAGCGCTGCAAATTTTTAAGCGCCAGTGTTCTCGACACATTTGATAGGCGTTGTTTGTGAACTCTCTTAAGTCCGAAATTACTGTGCGCTGTATCTCTCTCGATGATAAAGTGTATTACAATAAAAGGAAACCGATGTTACAACTCTCGTCTTTTACGAACTCGTTCATTTAACAGATGATGTTAATTTCTTTGCTGTTTTATGTTATCAAAACTGACAGCAGATTTAATAAAAATGGCACCGAGGTAGACTCTCACCTCGGTATGAAGTTCCTCTGCAGATTACAACAAAGTCGTGGAATAAACCGCCTATCTTGGTAGGCTACCCATTAAGGCGCCTTTAAAGTGTCGTTACGAAACCAGCATTACTTAACCCTTTTTTTAAGTTATATCATTTCATCCTGAAAATACTGCAACTTTGCACAAAGAGTAAATATTTTGTTACAACTAAGTACTTCAAAGAGCCTCATACACGCAAACAAGATAACTCTTTGTTCCTAATGTTCACCTTATTGTAAAGTACTTTAACGTCTGAACAGGGATGCGATTATCTCTGAAACAGCCTGTTTTTGGTTACATCGGATTTCTTCCACACCAGTTTAAACCGATTGTTAAATCCGAAGAAAACAACCGGCTTCGGAAATAACCGCTTTTGGTTTTTATTCCTATTTCCAGAATGAGATTTTCACTCTGCAGCGGAGTGTGCGCTGATATGAAACTTCCTGGCAGATTAAAACCGTGTGCCCGACCGAGACTCGAAATCGGGACCTTTGCCTTTCGCGGGCAAGTGCTCTACCATCTGAGCTACCGAAGCACGACTCACGCCCGGTACTCACAGCTTTACTTCTGCCAGTATCTCGTCTCCTACCTTCCAAACTTTACAGAAGGTCTCCTGCGAACCTTGCAGAACTAGCACTCCTGAAAGAAAGGATACCGCGGAGACATGGCTTAGCCACAGCCTGGGGGATGTTTCCAGAAAGAGATTTTCACTCTGCAGCGGAGTGTGCGCTGATATGAAACTATTCCTATTATTTCCTTTAACAAACACAGAAATCGAACAAAGATTGAAAAATTTTTACTCTCTGTTTCAAGATACATAAAATCAAAATATTAAATTAAACAGGCAAATAAAAGAAATCTTACTCCGACAACCTTTCCGCCTTTTCTCGAGAAGTGGTAAGTAGCTGAATACTACCAAATGTCATCAATATTCTTCAACCCGTTCTATTTTTTTTAACTGTGCTTAAAAATCATGTTGCAATCGGGAATTATACGACGCCTATGATGGCATTACGAATAGTCAGTGCTAAAGATTGAAAACTCAGGATGAAGAACTCTATTTATCGTGTAATTTGTCCGCTTTCAAGGGCGACAAGCACTTAAAGGCATAATGTGTACAGATAGGCAGTAGATCATCTACTTCCTATTTTTTATTGTATACTGTGTTTTTAAGTTTTTAATTTATTACTGTCACCATAATTTCCTTCGTCGTGTATCATTTCATAGAAATAGCAGACAAATCATTAATCGTTAAAGGAAGCAAGTGAAGCGTTGTACTTCATTGCTACGTCACATCGTAAAAAGATTTCCGGATCAGGATTGGTGACAATCCGCAGTACAACGGATAACGGGCAAGTCCTGCACACTGCGCGCTCACGCTCACTGTGAGCCACGACAGACAGCAACAGGGCCATTGTCTCAGCACTGCTGTACCAATTCTTATGCCAGAGTTTCCGTCGGCGTTTTTGTTAAAACACCACTGATTGCGTTTCCCATTTTCTACAACAATACAATATTTCAAACCAAAGCAAATTTTACGATTAAAAATTACTCGCTTTTTATAATACGTTAATTTGAAAACGAAGAATCTTAGCATTGCTGCTATGCGTAACAGATATTTCGGCTTTTTACTCGATTATTAGTAAAAAATAGAAAGAACGCCTGTTATAACCGGGACCAAAGATATACCGAAAAATACTGGTTACTGAAAACTAAAATACCGGTGTCGAATTTAATAGGTCAATTTCACCAAGCCCCACGGCAGAGCCAGTCTGATATTGTTGTGAAGAGTGAGAAGTCATTGTTGAATGAACGTTTAGCTTTGCATCAGCTCGGTTCCGAGAGTTCCAGAACCTGTACAGAAAATTGGAACTGACAGCAACATAAACATCATTTCCACCCTTTTTATTGCTCATGAAAACCACACATCGCATGTTGTACCATCACTCAGAGAGACCTACAGAGGTGGTGGCCCAGATTGCTGTACACACCGGTCCCTCTAATACCCAGTAGCACGTCCTCTTGGAATCATGCATCCCTCTATTCGTCGTGGCATACTATCCACAAGTTCATCAACGCACTGTTGGTCCAAATTGTCCCACTCCTCAAAGGCCATTCGGCGTAGATCTTTCAGAGTGGTTGTTGGGTCACGTCGTCCATAAACAGACCTTTTCAATATATACCAGGCATGTTCGATAGGGTTCATATTTGGAGAACATGCTGGCCACTCTAGTCGTGCGATGTCGTTATCTTGAAGGAAGTTGGCTCTGAGCACTATGGGACTTAACATCTGTGGTCATCAGTCCCCTAGAACTTAGAACTACTTAAACCTAACTAACCTAAGGACATCACACACATCCATGCCCGAGGCAGGATTCGAACCTGCGACCGTAGCAGTCGCGCGGTTCCGGACTGAGCGCCTAGAACCGCTAGACCACCGCGGCCGGCTTGAAGGAAGTCATCCATAGGATGTGCACGAAGGGGGCGCGAATTGTCGTCCATGAAGACGAATGCTTCGCCAATATGCCGCCGATATCGTTGCACTATCGGTCGGAGGATGGCATTCACGTATAGTACAGCCGTTGCAGCGCCTTCCATGGCCGCCAGCGGCGTACGTCGGCTCCACATAATGCCACCCCAAAACAGCAGGGAACCTCCACCTTGCTGCATTCGCTGGACACTGTGTCTAAGGCGTTCAGCCTGACCGGGTTGCGTCCAAACACGTCTCCGACGATTGTCTGGTTGAAGGCATATGCGACACTCATCGGTGAAGAGAATGTAATGCCAATCCTGGGCAGTCCATTCGGCATGTTATTGGGTCCATCTGTACCGCGTTGCATGCTGTTGTGGTTGCAAACATGGACCTCGCCATGGACGTCGGGAGTGATGTTGTGCATGATGCAGCCTATTGCGAACAGTTTGAGTCGTAACACGACGTCCTATGGCTGCAAGAAAAGCATTATTCAACATGGTGGCGTTGCTGTCACCGTTCCTCCGAGCCATAATCCGTAGGTAGCGGTCATCCACTGCAGTAGTAGCCCTTGGGCTCCTGAGCGAGGCATTTCATCGATAGTTCCTGTCTCTTCGTATCTCTTCAAAGTCCGAACAACATCGCTTTGATTCACTCCGTGACGCCAGGACACTTCCCTTGTTGAGAGCCCTTCCTGGCAAAAAGTAACAATATGGACGCGATCGAACCGCGGTATTGACCGTCTAGGCACGGTTGAACTACAGACAACACGAGCCGTGAACATCTTTTCTGGTGGAATGGCTGGAACTGATCCGTTTTCGGACCCCTCCTTCTAATAGGCGCTGCTCACGCATGGTTGTTTACATCTTTGAACGGGTTTAGTGACATCTCTGAATAATCAAAGGGACTGTCTCTGTGATACAATATCCACAGTCAACGTCTATCTTCAGTAGTTCAGGGAACCGGGGTGATGCAAAACTTTTTTTTGATATGTGTAGAAACACAGATTTCTACTTCTGCTGTCTGTCCTAGTGTTTTGGAGCCGCCCGGTGAGCTATATCCGGCAAAATGTCTTCTGAAGAAAGGAAAGGAACGCTGGGCAACGTTGCAACGTAATGACTTCTCAGTGTTGTTAATCTAAAAAGGATGTCTCAAAACATTTCGACAAGGGAGCATAAAACAAAAATTCACAAACTTTTAATGTTATACTGTGGAGGGATGTTGAAAACTAAGTGAACAGGTAAGAGAAGAGAAAGTAAAATGAATAATCGATGAAAAACTTTCAACATAAATAAAAGACAGATATCTAGCTATAGTCAGTTTGGCGCTGGAAGAAGTGCTAGGGAAAAGTCGTTGAGGCAAAGGGTATAATATGTGTGATTATAGGAGATCATGATTGTAAAAAATAAGAAGACGTAGCAATGGATGAAAGACTGAAGAAAAAGCAAAACGCATTCATGGGATTTGTAGACCTAGAAAAACCATCGGCAAGGTAAATTGGTGGAAGAAGCTTGAAATTCTGAAAAAATGGGGGCAAGCTATAGGGAAGGACTAGTAATATACAATATGTACAAGAACCAAGAGAGAACAACAAGATTAAAGAACGAAATGCTCGAAATAAAAGGGGTGTAAGACAGAGATGCAGTCTTTCGCCCCTACTGTTCAATCAGTACATCGAAAAGTAATGACGGAAATGAAATAAAGGTTCAAGAGTGGTATTAAAATTGAGGGTGAAAGTATGTCAATGATGTTTCACTGACGGCATTACTGTTCTGAGTTGGGTGAAGGGCGTGTTAAATGGAATGAACAAGCTAATGAGAACAAGATACTGAGTGAAAATAGAGTAAACGGAGACTACTGTAGTGAGGAATAGTAGAAATGAGATTAACGATAAACGGTAACAAGAGAACAGACGAAGGAATTATTCTAAATGGTTCAAATGGCTCTGGGCACTATGGGACTTAACTTCTGAGGTCATCAGTCCCCTAGAACTTAGAACTACTTAAACAAGATACTGAATGAGAATAGAGTAGAGGAAGATGAAAGTAGTGAGGAATAGTAGAAATGAGATTAACGATAAACAGTAACAAGAGAACAGACGAAGGAATTATTCTAAATGGTTCAAATGGCTCCGAGCACTATAGGACTTAACTTCTGAGGTCATCAGTCCCTTAGAACTTAGAACTACTTAAATCTAACTAACCTAAGGTCATCACACACATCTATGCCCGAGGCAGGATTCGAACCTGCGACCGTAGCGGTCGCGTGGTTCCAGACCGTAGCACCTAGAACCGCTCGGATACCCCGGCCGGCTAATTATTCTACCTTGGAAGCAAAATTACCCATGACGGTCAGGGCAAGGATAGCATATTCAGCAGACTAACACTGGCAACGAGTGCATTTCTAACCAAGGGAAGTCTAATAGTGCCAAACAAAAGTCTTAGTTTGAAAAAGAAATTTCTGTGAATGTGTGTCTGGAGCACAGCGTTGAATGGCAGTGAAACATGGACTGTGGGAAACCGAAACCGGAGAGAATCGAAGCAATTGAGAAGTGGTGCTGCAGAATAATGTTGAAAACTAGGTGAACTCATGCGGTGAGGAATGAACAGGTTCTATGCATAGTCGTGGACAAAAGGAATATATGGAAAACACTGACAAGAAGAAGAAACAGGATGATAAGTCATCTATTAAGACATCACGAAGTAACTTCCATTGGAGCTGTAGAGGGTAAAAACTGTAGAGGAAGACTGGGATTGGAATACATTCAGCAAAAAATAGAGGACGTAGGTTTCAATTGCCACTCTGAGATGAAGTGGTTGGCACAGGAGAGGAATTCGTGGTGGCCCACATGAAACCAGACAGAAGACCGATGACAAAAAATAGTGTGTATGTTTGTCGGCACATATGTACCAGCTGTGGCATACACTGAGATCACCGCATCCCATCACCGCATCTGGTCGCCATAGCAGCCAAAACAAAATGGCGCAGTCCATTCACAAAGTGGAGCACTGTGCCGCAATTCCTTCTCTGCATTTGAAGGGCGTGCTGGTGGACGTGTGCGCAACGATGCACCTTCATTGTGATACAGCGGTCACGTGGCGCCGACGCTTCCAGTGTGGTCAGACAAGTCTGAAAATGATTATCTCTTTGTGAATAACCGGGAATCGCAGTGGATTTCTGGCGTCCTTGTGCTCGAATCCGGCGTATCGCCGTCGGGGACCGGAAACTAGGAGGTAACTAACTCTGTGTACACGTGAGGGCACAACGTAATGCCGACCGAGCATTGCCTCAAGACCTAACAATTTTCTGAATTTTAAGGCGCAAAATAAACAATTACATCGTTGGATTCGTCAGGCGTTCTGACTACGAAACTACTGTGCTTGTAAGGGTTAAGTTTGGATCGAATTGTCAACGTAATCAGTTTAAGCGTTACGTTTACAAAAGCAGTTTTTCTTTCATTACCCTGACGGGCACATTTAAACTAATAATTTTAACGAAATTGTCGACTATGCTGGCAGCGTAGTAGTCCAATCAACAGAGAGCAAAAAAGGTCGAAAATCGGGAATATTTCGTGTGGTCGGAAATAGGAGAGAGAGAGCCACGAATAATATACGAGACACCCTGACTGGTGAGGGATGAATGACGGGGTGAAGGTGCGTTTGTAGGTCTCTTTTGCCCATTTTTCTTGAATAACTAAAAAACCGTGACTTACAGCGAAAACGTATCCCAGTACAAAATTTATTTACATTAAACTTCCTGCAAAAACATCCTATTAGTTGTTTCTTTAGGACTAATAGTTTGCGCGTACGAGCGAGAGTACATGGAAATCTCGCGCGTAGTTCATGATGGCCAGTTATAACACTTCGGGTTGCATAAAACGACAGCGGTAGGGGCAGCTGAATCACCCTGCATCTACAGCGCATTGCTCTTCCGCTCGATAATGATGACTTCAGAAATCAGAGCCCCTGCTGTGTTCTCAATAACACTGAGAAACACACTTTCAGTCCTGCTAGCAAAAAGGCCGGCCGATGTGGCCGAGCGGTTCAAGGCGCTTCAGTCTGGAACCGCGCGACAGCTGCGATCGCAGGTTGGAATCCTGCCTCGGGCATGGATGTGTGTGATGTCCTTAGGTTAGTTAGGTTTAAGTAGTTTCTAAGTTCTAGGGGACTGATGACCTCGGATGTTAAGTCCCATAGTACTCAGAGCCATTTGAACTATTTGCTAGCATGGAAATATTCCTGACGCTCTTGGGAATCGAACCTGCAGTCTCCGTCTCTCAGACAGGCTCGCTAACTTCTCAGCTCTGTGAGCATCTCCTTGCGAGGTAATCGTCTACCTTCCCTTATCGATCGGCTCTCGACCGTGTTGAATATTGCACGGTACTAAATTCTGAAACGGAGACACACAATGCGTCACGAAACGACACCGGCGAACTTTCGGCTCTTGGCTCCACGCAAAGCTACCGAAAATATCTCGTTGCCAAGAAACCAGTTCGACGATCGTCAGTAACTGTAACCTATATATATACTGTCGATCTCCTCATTCCACCGTTCAGCGCTTAGTAACGGTTATTTTGCACCGACATTACTTCCACTGTTTCTTTAAAGTGGAAAAAAACACTACTAATAAATAACTACGACGAAAAAAATAAAAAACAGATGCGAACTTGCAAAGGGGGGATGGGGGCAATCATGGGCAATATTGTCAAGGAAATAAATTAAATACCCCTGTTTCGATCAGGAGTGTCTTGTTTTAAAGGTAAGTGCATGCCTTCTGTAATATGGATATGAATGCTGCCTATTCGTGTGACTTTGGGTGATGTGATGAATTGTGTGTTGTAATGTCTGTCGATATTGGTTTTATATGTATATTAGGAAAACAGATTCTGTTATTTGTTTCTAATTGTACACTACTGGCCATTAAAATTGCTACACCACGAAGATGGCGTGCTACAGACGCGAAATTTAACCGACAGGAAGAAGATGCTGTGATATGCAAATGATTAGGTTTTCAGAGCATTCACACAAGGTTGGCGCCGGTGGCGACACCTAAAACGTGCTGGCGTGAGGAACGTTTCCAACCGATTTCTCATACACAGACAGCAGTTGACCGGCGTTGCCTGGTGAAACGTTGTTGTGATGCCTCGTGTAAGGAGGACAAATGCGTGCCATCACGTTTCCGACTTCGATAAAGGTCGGATTGTAGCCTGTCACGATTGCGGTTTATCGTATCGCGACATTGCTGCTCGCGTTGGTCGAGATCCAATGACTGTTAGCAGAATATGGAATCGGTGGGTTCAGGAAGGTAATATGGAACGCCATGCTGGATCCCAACGGCCTCGTATCCTAGCAGTCAAGATGACAGGCGTTTTATCAGCATGGCTGTAATGGATCGTGCAGCCACGTCGCGATCCCTGAGTTAACAGATGGGGAGGTTTGCAAGACAACAACCATCTGCACGACGTTTGCAGCAGCATGGACTATCAGCTCGGAGGCCATGGTTGCGGTTACCCTTGACGCTGCATCACAGACAGGAGCGCCTGCGATGGTGTACTCAACGACGAACCTGGGTGCACGAATGGCAAAACGTCATTTTTTCGGATGAATCCATGTTCTGTTTACAGCATCATGATGGTCGTATCCGTGTTTGGCGACATCGCGGTGAACGCACATTGGAAGCGTGTATTCGTCATCGCCATACTGGCGTATCACCCTGCGTGATGGTATGGGGTGCCATTGCTTACACGTCTCGGTCACCTCTTGTTCGCATTGACGGCACTTTGAACAGTGAACGTTACATTTCAGATATGTTACGACCCGTGGCTCTACCCTTCATTCGATCCCTGCGAAACCCTACATTTCAGCAGGATAATGCACGACTGCACGTTGCAGGTCCTGTACGGGCCTTTCTGGATACAGAAAATGTTCGACTGCTTCCCTGGACAGCACATTCGCCAGATCTCTCACCAATTGAAAACGTCTGGTCAATGGTGGCCGAGCAACTGGCTCGTCGCAATACGCCAGCCACTACTCTTGATGAACTGTGGTATCGTGTCGAATTTGCATGGGCAGCTGTACCTGTACACGCCATGCAAGCTCTGTTTGAGTCAATGCCCAGGCGTATCAAGGCCGTTATTACGGCCAGAGGTGGTTGTTCTGGGTATTGATTTCTCAGGATCTATGCACCTAAATTGCGTGAAAATGTAATCACATGTCAGTTCTAGTATAATATATTTGTCCAATGAATACCCGTTTATCATCTGCATTTCTTCTTGGTGTGGCAATTTTAATGGCCAGTAGTGTATATTGATGTGACCTGTGCAACTTTCCATTTCTTAGGAATGGATTTTTCGTCGAGCGAGCGATGTTATATGATTCCTAACTACGGAACTGTATCAACATACTCTGAAAAGAACCTAACTGGACCGGTAAATTTGCCTTTATTAATCTGAGGTACTTCACTTCACCGAGAATGTTTACTTCTATTTTGCACATGTTGACAAATATTTTTGATTCGAATTCTGCAAAGCTTACTTCGTATTCCTCCTCTTTAGCGGTACTGTTAACGGTAATAGTACCACCACTATTGCGCAGCGAAGTTATTGTTAGCGTATTGCCTCTGGTGTATTTATACTATGATCAGAATCCCTTTGGATTTTTCTGCCGGATTTTGAGTCAGAGTTTTTTTGCTGTCGAAACTATTTGAAGCTTCTCGCATTGAAGTCTGCGCTAAATTTCGAGGCTCCGTACAGCATCGGCAATATTTGAAACATTGTGTTCTTTTGAATTTGAAATGTTTCTCTCATTGCTTCTGCATCAGTGATCCGATCTGCTTTGGGTGTAGTGTGGAGCACAAAAATAAAGAAGCACGTTGTATATCCAGCCGACTTGATATGCAATGTTCTTACATCTAGAGCCGGACGCTTTTGCATTCCTCACTTTATCCAAAGACGTTCTAGTGCCATCTCTGTGCCAACTGTCCAGTTCCTCCTCGGTGAAAGTTTACCTCTATATTACTGTACTTCCGAGAACTAGCCTGACCCAGCGAGTTTCCGCTCTTGTGTTTCTCCAAACTACCGGCACCTTGGTTGTATCTGTACTATTTTGATCTCCAAATACATTTTTGGTTTCATTTTTTCAAAGAAAGGTTTTATTTTTTACGTTTTCAGTCCATGAAACCCTTAGAATTCCCCTCCAGTATCACTTCTCAAAAGATCCGACTTTGCTGTGACCGAGTTTCTTCATTGTACGTGACGCGCATCCATATACAACTGCCTACCAGTTCCACGTACTTTCCCTGACGGCCCATTCAGTTCCTTAATGCTAAGGTGTCATCGTCTGCCAGTGACGTCATTGCGGCGTGGTATGGAGGGGCGTGTGGTCAGCCATCGACGGTTTCCCACACCTTGGAGCGCTACTTCTCATGCAAATTGCTCCTCAATTGGTGTCACGAGGCGAAGTGAGCGCTGACATGAAACTGCCTGCCAGATTAAAACTGTGTGCCGTATCGAGAACCAAATCACAATGTTTATTATATGTCAGGTTATCAATTTTGGACCGCATTGACAATCTTCAGGTTGCTAATCATATCGAGTCGGAGTGGGACCTATGTGAAAACTTTACGCTAACAAAGTGCCAAACGAGTCTCGTCGTATATATATGAAATATGACGAACATTGTTTCACTCATTTTTGCTACTGTTCGATTTTTACGTATATCGGCTCCACATGGTTAGCAAACAGTGTGTATTCAGATGTGAAGATAATAACAACGGAAATTAATAAAAGAATTGTGATCCCTAACTGAAAAAAAGATACTCCGCAAGCCACCGTAAGGTGCGTGGCGGGGGGTAACCTGTACCACTACTTGTCGTTTCCTGTTCTGTTCCACTCGCAAGTGGAGCGACGGAAAAACGACTGTCTGTACGCCTCTGCATGAGCCGTAATTTCTCAAATCTTATCTTCGTGGTCCTTACGCGCAATATATGTTGGCGGCACTAGAATCGTTCGGCAGTCAGCTTCAACTGCCGGTTCTCTAAATTTTCTCAACACTATTTCTCGAAGAGAACTTCCCCTTACCTCCAAGGATTCCGATTTGAGTTCCCGACACCGCGAGTATATCGCAGCTCGCCAAGACATCTTTTTTTACGCGTGACTGCTAGACGGATTAAAATTTCCATAGTTTTTAGTTTTGCAGTGGAAGTTTCCCTTCCTTTAATAACGTGTTCATTGTTGGCGACTGTGCCATGAGTATTGTTCGTATCAGTATTTATTGCACAGTGCACTTTTAAGTCTGCGGTTTGTTCCTGATGCGCATTTTAGTGGAAGTGACATGTTAAGTCTCTCTCTCTCTCTTTTTTTTTTTTTTTTTTTTTTTTACGTGCAACTAGAGACAAAGTGTGAAATACAAAAAAAATGGTTCAAATGGCTCTGAGCACTATGGGACTTAACATCTGTGGTCATCAGTCCCCTAGAACTTAAAACTACATAAACCTAACTAACCTAAGGACATCACAAACATCCATCCCCGAGGCAGGATTCGAACCTGCGACCGTAATGGTCACGCGGTTCCAGACTGAAGCGCCTAGAACCGCACGGCCACACCGGCCGGCTGCGAAATACAATGAAATTTTATGTATACGGTTAGAAGTGAAGCATACGTGTGATACTTAACGTTCCACGTGTTATGTAATTAAATTTCATAAGTTGTTTTCATCTGCATCTCATCTCACTAAACACATAGCGTACATTTTATGACAGGTCACTTGTAATCGATTGTAAGTGTATAGCAACAAGTCAAAGTTCTTACTTCACACATCTAAGATTCATTAGTCATAATTCATTACTGCGGTGGATAAACCTGAATAAATGTCTCAGTTTTAGGAAAATCAGAGTAACTTACAGTGCGAACTAGTTTCTCGCATCTTAAGTGAAGCACTTTGTAAAAAATTTCCTGAAGTTGTCGTTGCCGTGAAAGTCTGTTTCTTCGTTAAGTGTACACTAACTGATCAAAAGTCTCCATGCACCACTATATAATGCGGAGCTGACCACTAGATGTCATGAGAGGCCAGTAAAAAAGAAGGCGGGGAGTGTTGTGTTGTCAGCAGAGAAGCAATATCAGCAGGATGGATCGGTCAGGTGAGCTCAGTGATTTCGAAAGCGGACGAGTCACTGAGTGTCACCTGAGTAACAGATCCATCAGCGACGTTTCAAACCCCTACAGCATAAATCCGACTGTTGCTGATGTTATCGTGGAAAGGAAACGCGAAGGTACAGCCACAACTAAACGAAGACCAGACAGACCTCATGTACTGAGGGACAGGGACCGTCGAGAATTGCAGAGAGTGGTCGTAAAAACATCTCATGAATGAGCGGATGAAATCACTCTTGAATTGCAAAGTGCTGCCAGCAGTCCAGTTAGCTCAATGACTGTGCGTAGTGAGTTAAGACGATTGGGGCATAATGGTCGAGCACACAATTCTCTCTTCAGTGCTTCATGTCGTAGCGGCCCCTTATCAGTTAGGGGGCCTGCACAAGAGACAGGCATGGTGGGCTGCACACCTCCCGTCAAGAGCTCAGATCAAAACATCGCCAGTGCATGCAAACAACAACAGACTTTCCGCATAAACATGGCACTACGTCGCGAAAAACCATGTGACAGAGATCCACCAAGTGGAACTAATATGACTACGTGTAGCACTCCGACGAATCGGTGCTATAAGCATGCCAGCAGAGTCCGGCACTGTGTACCTACAGCTAGGACAGCTCCGGCCAATACCTACGTCGGCTCTAGCCTAGTAGACACTTGCCATAGCCTACAGCAAAAAGGTGTATGTTTTTGGGTGTAACGCCACTTTGTAATTGTGTAGCATAGTGTACTCTTATCTGCCTTTTGCCACCACAAGAATTGTTGTGTTTCTTGCTGTTCTTGATTTTGGAAATTAGTGCACACCAAGAAGGCGTTGGAAATTAGTGCACACCAAGAAGGCGTTTCAGTTAAATAAAGTGTGTTCAAACTTGATCCTTAGTTCTTTCCTGCCGCCTGCAGGACACTGGACTTCAGGTAGTGGGAAAAGTGATACCGCTGGACGGCGGATGACAGGAAACGAGGGATTTTGAGCCATGAATCACGCTATACACCGTCAGTCCGATAGGTGGATCTGAGTTTGGCGAATGCCTGGAGAACGTTGCTTGCCATCATGTGTAGTGCCAACAGTGAAGTACAGAGGGGGTGTTGTTATGGAATGGGGGTGTTTTTCGTGGTAAGGGTGTGGTCCACTTATTGCGCTTAACAAACCGCTAAACATGGACGGATGAGAACATATTTTATAGTATTGTACAGTGCGGAAATCAGAGGAACAGTTCGGAGATTATGACTGTTTGCATCAGCATTACAACGCTTCCTGTACAAAGGAGCATCTGTAAGGTGGACAGTAACATTCCTAAAATGAACTGGCATGCCCGGCGTCCCGACCTGAACCCAATGAAACACCTTTAGATTGAGTTAGGAGGTCGATTTCGGTCCAGACCCCAGCGGTCATCACTACCTTTTCTGTTTTCCACTCTTGAGGAAGACTGGGCTTTTGTTCTTCCCATGGACTATGTGGCTGGTCCCGGCGGAAGTTCGAGTCCTCCCTCGGACATGGGCGTGTGTATTTGTCCTTAGGATAATTTAGGTTAAGTAGTGTGTAAGCTTAGGGACTGATGACTTTAGCAGTTAAGTCACATAAGATTTCACACACATTTGAACACATTTATTCTTCCACAAGCATTGCGACAGCTCATTGAAAGTGTTCTCAGCAGAGTTGAAGCTATCAAAGGTGAAGACAGGACACATCACGTATTTTATCCACTAACACTTTTGATGGTCACTGAATTTCATCTTGTAGAGGTGAATTTCCTGGATGTTCTAACTGTTGAATTCTGCCTAGTCGTTGAATATGTGGTGTCTAGGAAACCTACTTTCTCGGATCTCTAGATAAACAATTCAAACGAATCGTATTATGGGTCG
This sequence comes from Schistocerca americana, assembly GCF_021461395.2. Classification (NCBI taxonomy): domain Eukaryota; kingdom Metazoa; phylum Arthropoda; class Insecta; order Orthoptera; family Acrididae; genus Schistocerca; species Schistocerca americana. Next base: position 189,249,456 of record NC_060120.1, read on the forward strand.
CAAGCAAAGGGTGACCATTTCTCCTCCTTACACGAGGCATCACAACAACGTTTCACCAGGCAACGCAGTTCAACTGCTGTTTGTGTATGAGAAATCGGCTGGAAACTTTCCTCATGTCAGCACGTTGTAGGTGTCGCCACCAGCGCCAGCCTTGTGTGAATGCTCTGAAAAGCTAATCATTTGTATATCACAGCATCTTCTTCCTGTCGGTTAAATTTCGCGTCTGAAGCACGTCATCTTCGTGGTGTAGCAATTTTAATGGCCAGTAGTGTACATTCATGTTCGGAAAAAACAGGACACCTTCAACGACCAGAGATAGAATGCTCATATTCACAGGCCACGTCGGCCTGCGGGTTCAAGGTCAACGTCGATATCGTGGAGTTACACCACCTATCGATAAAATGTGCCTGTGGCTCTCGTTGTCGCTACAACCCGAAGGTAGTGGGTCAGTGTTACTTGAGCAGATGTACAGGATGTCTCGCAGACGTATGCGGGACCCGCACTCAAACCAGCGAGTTTGAAAGAGTGCTCTCTATTGGCATGTGAGAATGTGACGCATCCATCCGGGAATGTTCTACTCGTGTGGAACGAAGTGTTTCGGCAGTTCAACGGGTGTCTGAAGCCATACAACAGAATGGTTTACAGAAAGCCGTAGAACAGAATGGTTCACAGAACATGGAGAGATGGGTCAAGTCGTGCCACCCAGACCCCCCCCCCCCCTCCTCCCAAATCCCACCACCCGAGAAGATCGACACCTCACCTGAATGGCATTGTTGAACAAATCTGCGTCCTGCTCGACTCTGGCGTCACAGTGGAACAGTGTAAACACATCGTAGACTATCAGAGCGTGACAGTCCGTCGACGTTTATTAAAACATGGGTGACTTGCACGTCGTCCACTTCTCCCCTATCTTCAACGAATGTGCAGGAACATGCTAGACGGCAACGGTATATGGAACGACGTCAGTGGGGCAGTAATGGCATCAGATAGTGTTTTCGGACGAATCCAGGTTCTGATTGTTTGAAAATGATGACCGCATTGTGGTTCGCCGCAGATAGGGGGAGCGGCATCACAGTGACTGTATTCACACTAGAGACACAGCGCCAACTCAAGCCTTTATGGTGTGGGATGCTAATGTCTACAACCCCAGACGCCCTTTTTAGCAAGACAATGCACGACTGCATGTTGCTGTACGAATATGTGCCTTCGTGGTCTCACGGGATGTCAGCCTTCCGCCTTGACCCATCAGATCACCAGACTTGTTGGCAATCGAAAATGTATGGGTTATGATGAAAAGACGGTGCAGTGCTATGACCCAATGCCGACCACCACAGATGAACGTCGGAACCACGTGAATGTAGCATGAATGGCTGGCTGTACCACAGGACGCGCCGATGCCATCACGCATGGAACAAGTTATCAGGCCCCATGGGAGACCCTGTGCCTACTAGGCAACAGGGCACATGCTAAATAAGATAACAGATCGCAGTATGTCATTCTCAATGGAGAGAAGTCTTCCAAAGTAAGAGGGATTTCTGTTGTGCCGCGGGGGAGTGTCGTAGGACCGTTGCTGTTCACAATATACCGGGTGATCAAAAAGTCAGTATAAATTTGAAAACTGAATAAATCACGGAATAATGTAGATAGAAGGTACAAATTGATACACATGCTTGGAATGACATGGGGTTTTATTAGAACCAAAAAAATACAAACGTTCAAAAAATGTCCGACAGATGGCGCTTCATCTGATCAGAATAGCAATAATTAGCATAACAAAGTAAGACAAAGCAAGGCTGATGTTCTTTACAGGAAATGCTCAATACGTCCACCATCATTGCCCAACAATAGCTGTAGTCGAGGAATAATGTTGTGAACAGCACTGTAAAGCATGTCCGGAGTTATGGTGAGGCATTGCCGTCGGATGTTGTCTATCACTATCCCTAGAGATGTCGGTCGATCACGATACACTTGCGACTTCAGGTAACCCCAAAGCCAATAATCGCACGGACTGAAGTCTGGGGACCTGGGAGGCCAGGCATGACGAAAGTGGTGACTGAGCACACGATCATCACCAAACGACGCGCGCTAGAGATCTTTCACGCTTCTAGCAATATGGGGTGTTTTTTGGGTTCTAATAAAACCCCATGTCATTCCAAGCATGTGTGTCAACTTTTACCTCTCTATCTACATTATTCCGTGGTTTATTAAGTTTTCAAATTTATGCTGATCACCCGGTATATAAATGACCTTGTCGATAACATCGGAAGTTCACTGAGGCTTTTTGCGGATGATGCTGTAGTATATGGAGAGGCTGTAACAATGGAAAATTGTACTGAAATGCAGGAGGATCTGCAACGAATTGACGCATGGTGCAGGGAATGGCAGTTGAATCTCAATGTAGATAAGTGTAATATGCTGCGAATACGGAAAAAGAAGATCCTTTATCATGTTGCTTCAATATAGCAGGTCAGCAATTGGAACCAGTTAATTCCATAAATTATCTGGGAGTACTCATTAGGAGTGATTTAAAATGGAATGATCATATCAAGTTGATCGTCGGTAAAGCAGATGCCAGACTGAGATTCATTAGAAGAATCCTAAGGAAATGCAATCCGAAAACAAAGGAAGTAGCTTTGTAACGCCGGAAATGCATATCCTCCTATTTCCATCTATTGTACTATAATTTGTTTTCCTTATTTTTGTTACCTGAATATATGACATTTCTGTGTCTTTACATATTGTAATTGTTTTACTATTTGTGTATATGTATTTATGCATTTATGTCGATGTATAATTGGTTTGTTTCGTAAATATTATTTGTATTTTTACGCTGGGTCTTGCCTAGGGAAAACTGCTATCGAAAGATTACATCGATAGGTCGTGTGAAGAATCAAAGTGTGTAGGATCTTTGGTAGTGTTAACTCTGCCGCGTGGAGCGCGGGCAGAGCTGTGGGAGTCTGGCTGGAGTAGCGAGTGGAGCAGGTGTGTTGTGTGACGCTCCCGCGAGTTGCCGCGCTTTCGGCGTTTGGCAGCATGTAATTGCGCTCGACTCGCGATGATAGTTTCTGACATGGTGTCGCGGACGGGAAGCATTAGCTAGCGCACATCAAGAGCCCGTTTCGCCTGGTGACCGTGTCGAGAAGAAGGCGCCCCAACATCCAGCTTCTGCAACAGCGACGGCCGACAATGAGTGACTGTCGCCACCTCCTCGATCGACGGCTTCAAAACTTCAATCAACCAACAAGGAAGACTAAAAGCACGTAAAGTTTCAGAACTGTATGGCAGACCTCAGCTTTTCAAATTGTTCCATTTGCCTCGCAAAATTACAGCAACTTAGCATGAACCTTTGTTGCTCATTGTCCCAATTGCATTGCCAAGCAGGGTCCCTTCCTTTTCCGAAATGAACCCGAGTGTCGTTGAAATTCAAACGCCAGCATAATTCCATTTCACTGCTTTAATTTCAAAGTTCAATTTTAGTATTCATAGCTGGCTACAATAGTTAGATTACACAAGCACAAATTAAGAGTGCGAGTTTTGTTACCGTATTTTAGCTTTCCTGTGACTGCAGCTCAGCTTGGTACGTACTAAATTTTACTATTGTTAATTGTTCAGAATCGTTTAATTCAAGTTCAAAGTTAAATCTCTTCTTTCTAAATTGCGTAGATTCAAGTAGCTTTAGAAATGATTGTTGAGGTAGTCCAAGACTAACTGTATTTCGATGTGCTTCAGAAAGAAAGCTCACTATTAACTTCAGTCACTAAATTAACTTTCGATTTTCTGGTTTCATTAATTCTTTTGCTAAATTAAGTGTAGCGAAATTTATTACTTCTGACAAACTTTCAGTTTTCACACTACACGTGTCAACCTTCAGTTGCCACGCTTCTAGTGCTAATTATATGTGTAATAACCTTTCTTTTTCAGTTATTATAGTAATTGTCCATAGGACTGGCGACCGTAATTTCCCCCAAATCTCAAATATCTAATTACCGCTAGTTGATTGTTAACGTAACGGCCGCACATTTACTTTCTTTATTAACTTTATCCCTATTTCAAAATTAATTTCCACCAGTTTCACTTGCATTTTTCCTTTCATTTATACACTCCTGGAAATTGAAATAAGAACACCGTGAATTCATTGTACCAGGAAGGGGAAACTTTATTGACACATTCCTGGGGTCAGATACATCACATGATCACACTGACAGAACCACAGGCACATAGACACAGGCAACAGAGCATGCACAATGCCGGCACTAGTACAGTGTATATCCACCTTTCGCAGCAATGCAGGCTGCTATTCTCCCATGGAGACGATCGTAGAGATGCTGGATGTAGTCCTGTGGAACGGCTTGCCATGCCTTTTCCACCTGGCGCCTCATTTGGACCAGCGTTCGTGCTGGACGTGCAGACCGCGTGAGACGACGCTTCATCCAGTCCCAAACATGCTCAATGGGGGACAGATCCGGAGATCTTGCTGGCCAGGGTAGTTGACTTACACCTTCTAGAGCACGTTGGGTGGCACGGGATACATGCGGACGTGCATTGTCCTGTTGGAACCGCTGCGGTCGCAGGTTCGAATCCTGCCTCGGGCATGGATGTTTGTGATGTCCTTAGGTTAGTTAGGTTTAACTAGTTCTAAGTTCTGGGGGACTAATGACCTCAGCAGTTGAGTCCCATAGTGCTCAGAGCCATTTGAACCATTTTGAACCTGTTGGAACAGCAAGTTCCCTTGCCGGTCTAGGAATGGTAGAACGATGGGTTCGATGACGGTTTGGATGTACCGTGCACTATTCAGTGTCCCCTCGACGATCACCAGTGGTGTACGGCCAGTGTAGGAGATCGCTCCCCACACCATGATGCCGGGTGTTGGCCCTGTGTGCCTCGGTCGTATGCAGTCCTGATTGTTGCGCTCACCTGCACGGCGCCAAACACGCATACGACCATCATTGGCACCAAGGCAGAAGCGACTCTCATCGCTGAAGACGACACGTCTCCATTCGTCCCTCCATTCACGCCTGTCGCGACACCACTGGAGGCGGGCTGCACGATGTTGGGGCGTGAGCGGAAGAAGGCCTAACGGTGTACGGGACCGTAGCCCAGCTTCATGGAGACGGTTGCGAATGGTCCTCGCCTATACCCCAGGAGCAACAGTGTCCCTAATTTGCTGGGAAGTGGCGGTGCGGTCCCCTAGGCACTGCGTAGGATCCTACGGTCTTGGCGTGCATCCGTGCGTCGCTGCGGTCCGGTCCCAGGTCGACGGGCACGTGCACCTTCCGCCGACCACTGGCGACAACATCGATGTACTGTGGAGACCTCACGCCCCACGTGTTGAGCAATTCGGCGGTACGTCCACCCGGCCTCCCGCATGCCCACTATACGCCCTCGCTCAAAGTCCGTCAACTGCACATACGGTTCACGTCCACGCTGTCGCGGCATGCTACCAGTGTTAAAGACTGCGATGGAGCTCCGTATGCTACGGCAAACTGGCTGACACTGACGGCGGCGGTGCACAAATGCTGCGCAGCTAGCGCCATTCGACGGCCAACACCGTGGTTCCTGGTGTGTCCGCTGTGCCGTGCGTGTGATCATTGCTTGTACAGCCCTCTCGCAGTGTCCGGAGCAAGTATGGTGGGTCTGACACACCGGTGTCAATGTGTTCTTTTTTCCATTTCCAGGAGTGTATGTAACCCTTTCCTCCCTCTTTACCGACAGGTTAACTTCGGTGACGATTGCTTTTCCAAAATTCCCATTAGGTACACGCGGTTTCATTTTTCACTGTCATTAAGGTCGATAAGTGAGGGGGAGGTTACAGCTTACAGTACGTTTGTTCGCCCACTGCTTGAATACTGCTCAGCAGTGTGGGATCCGTACCAGATAGGGTTGATAGAAGAGATAGATAAGATCCAACGGAGAGCAGCGCGCTTCGTTACAGGATCATTTAGTAATCGCGAAAGCGTTACGGGGATGATAGATAAACTCCAGTGGAAGACTCTGCAGGAGAGACGCTCAGTAGCTCGTACGGGCTTTTGTTGAAGTTTCGAGAACATTCCTTCACCGAGGAGTCAAGCAGTATATTGCTCGCTCCTACGTATATGTCGCGAAGAGACCATGAGGATAAAATCAGAGAGATTAGAGCCAACACTGAGGCATACCGACAATCTTTCTTTCCATGAACAATACGAGACTGGAATAGTAGGGAGAACCGATAGAGGGACTCAAAGTACCCTCCGCCATACACCGTCAGGTGGCTTGTGGAGTATGGACATAGCTGTAGATGTAGATGTAGATGAGGTGACTGAAATGCTCATAATTTCTGCAGCATAAACTAACGTACTTTCTTTTTACGTGAGTGTACAAGAAAGGAAATAGGAGTAATCCGCTGAATTACAGACCCATATCACAGACATCGATTTGCATTAGTATTTTGGAACATTAACTGTGTTCCAACATTATGAATTGCCTCGAAGAAAACGATCTCTTGATACATAGACAGTACAGATTAAAAAAATATTTTCCTTGTGTAACACTCTTTATTCGCATGAAATAATGAGTGCTGTCGACAATGGATCTCAAATTCATTGCATATTTCTAAAGTTCCAGAAGACTCTTGATATCGATCCTTACAAACGACTTCTGATCAAAGTGCTTGCCTATGGAGTATCGTTTCAGCTATACGACTGAATTCGTGTTTCTTGTCAGAAAGGTTGTAGTTCGTAGTAATCGACGGAAAGTTCGCTTCTGTTCTTCTTCACTTCACGTATTAAGTAAATTGCCTGTTATGGTACACCATCTCTTTTATGATCTTCCTACAGTTCTTCCTCCAGCACAGTAAGTCATCGAGTAAAACATAAGTGATATCTGGCGATCCAAAGTAAGTGTTATAGGTTCTCTGCTGTTCCTAACGCATTTAAACGATTTAGGAAACAATTTTGGCAGTCGTCTGAGAGTGTTTGCAGATGATGCTGTCATTTACTGTCTAGCAACAAAATCAGATGATCAAAATCGATTGTAAAATGATTTAGATAAAATATCTGCATGGTGTGAAAAGTGTCAGTTGACTCTAAATAATGAAAAGTGTGAAGTCATCCACATGAGTACGAAAGGTTAACAGATATTAACTTCGGTTACAAGATAAATTACACAAATCTAAAGGCTACGAATTCACCTAAATACTTAGGGATTACAATTAGGATTATGTTAAAGTCGAACAATGACGTGAATAATGTTGAGGGGAAAGCGATCCTAAATTTATTGGCAGGACACTTTGAAGATACAACAAGTCTAATAAAGAGACTGCTTACACTAGGCTTGTCGGCCCTCTTCTGTCCGCCCTCTTCTGGAGTATTGCGGTGTGGCTTGGAATCCGCGTCAGATAGGACTGACGGAAGACATTGAAAAAGTCTGTATTATTGCGAAATAGGGGAGAGAGTGTCACGGATGTCATACGCAAGCTCGAGGAGGCAATCATTAAAACAAACGCCTTTTTCGTTGCGACGAAATCTTTTCATGAAAACTTTCGTCTCCGCATGAGAAACTATTTTGTTGATGGTTCAAATGGCTCTGAGCACTATGAGACTCAACTGCTGAGGTCATTAGTCCCCTAGAACTTAGAACTAGTTAAACCTAACTAACCTAAGGACATCACAAACATCCATGCCCGAGGCAGGATTCGAACCTGCGACCGTAGCGGTCTTGCGGTTCCAGGCTGCAGCGCCTTTAACCGCACGGCCACTTCGGCCGGCATTTTTTGTTGATGCCCTCTTACGTAGGAAGAAATGATCGTCGCAATAAAATAAGAGAAATCAGAGCTCACATGAAAAGATTTCAACTTTTGTTTATACCACCCGCTGTTCCACAGACGTACGATAGAGAAATAGTGTGAAGATGGTTCAAAAAATGGTTCAAATGGCTCTGAGCACTATGGGACTTAACATTTGAGGACATCAGTCCCCTAGAACTTAGAACTACTTAAACCTAACTAACCTAAGGACATCACGCACATCCATGCCCGAAGCAGGATTCGAACCTGCGACTGTAGCGGTCGCGCGCTTCCAGACTGAAGCGCCTAGAACCGCTCGGCCACAAAGGCCGGCGAAGATGATCGATGAAGATGGTTCGATGAATCCTCTGGCAGTCACTGAAGAGTTTCAGAATGGACACTCACTTGTAGATGGAGAGGACCCCATTTTGAGTGACTCTGGATCAGGTTAAGTCGTAGCACACAGATAAACTCGCTTTTATAAATCCTGCTGCCTTTATTATGTGCAGTTGAGTCTCTCAAGGGCGCACGTATTGTCGACTTGTTCTGCAAATACTACGGTATTGAATAAACTGTTTTATTTTGTCACATGTAGTCTGTTACACATCGATGATCGCACTTTTGTTTCCTTTTATTCACTTTTTAACAGATATGATGATTTTACTCTCCTGGGTCTCCCGTTTTCAATGAAGAGAGAATAACTCTCGAATGTACGGCCGGATTTGTGTGTTCAATGGGCACGGGCAAGCGGTTATGTTGCCTTCATAGGCGTACACTTAAAAAACTCAGTGCCGATGGCCTTTTTATTGTTAGAAAGCAGTTCATCAGCACATCTGACGATAGCATCACGGGCCTTCACGGAAATAGTGTGGCCATTGGACACACATCTGGCCACACGCCCGAAAAATATTTTCTCCATTCTGGTGGTGGACATTACTAGAACGAACTTGGTTACCAGTGTAACAAGTGCGACATTATACTGTATTAAGGGGCTCCGGAAAGGCACAAAATCATGAAAAGTTCAATTTTTACTTTTTTGCGTTTTCTGAATCTGCAGACTATTACCTTCTACATGGGCGTGACCCACTGTGGCGCTGTTAAACTGCTGTCAAATGGTGGTATTATTAACGTCCGTGTTCATCAGGTACATTTTAGTGATGTGAGATAAAGTATGTGTTGTGGCTAACCTGTGATGGTTCAATATATATCGCTGGTGTGATTGTCGATTGTTTCATGTTTATTTACTCTGTCGTTATCTCGAAAATATTCGTAATTAATTCTGTTTCTTGAGTCTCTGTTTTGTTGAAGTATAATAATGAGTAAAAGTAAAGTTATTAGAAATCCTCTGAAGGCTTTTAAGAAAAGGAGAAATGTTGGAAAGCCAAAGGTATGTGTTATTACTGTAAACAATAAAGACGATAACCAAGTGAGTGAACCTGCCCATAGCAGTCAAAGTGGGAAAGAAAATACTTCACAGAAGAAGCTTGGTTCAATGAGTGAAAACTATGAATGTTTTATGGGCGAATCGGATGTGAATGAAATATTTGATATGTCGGTTCTCAAAGGAATTTTTTCAAACTGTGTAAGATGTATTCATTGTAGTGAAGTTGGTCTGGAACTCTCCATAATAAAGCACGTAGGACTTGCTAGTGAAATACAACTGAAATGTGATAAGTGTTCATACATGACCACCTTTTGGAACAGTGTTGCAGTAACTGCAACTGAAGAAAATGGTAGCAAAATCTACGAACACAACAACGAGCGATGCTTGCTTTAGACAAGGAACGCCTTCGGGCTGCAGACAGGGCTGTAAAGAGTCTAGAAATACAAGCAAGAGTAAACAGGAGGAGGAACAAGAGGAAGCTGGAGGAGGAGTTTGCAGAGGATGAAGATAATCCATCCTATGGACCTGGAATGCACTAAAAAGTTAATCCAATCTTTGTCGCTCGATTCCCAAAACTTTTATTTTCTCATACTAATTACATGTTTTCTAAGGATCTTCCAAACATATTTGTTTCAAACTTTCAGTAAATGTTACACGGTACCTTCTGCATAATTTAACACAGCCTTTTTCCAAAAAAAACTGTATATTTTTGAATATATAAATAAAAAATTGCAAAAAAATGTTGTGAATTTTCATTACAATTGAAAAAAATCATCTTTAATAACTGAACTAAAATTTTGTAAAATCCCTGTGTTAAGTTGTAGCCCATATTCCAATAAATAATCTGTAAAAAGTTCAACTTCCTACCTCAAATACTTTGTGAGGAAAGATGTAATTTATAAGCGTTATTTTAACATTGCAAGTATAGGGCGTTCCGGAGCCCCTTAAGAGTTGTTTCGATAAATGTGGTATTGGGGTATCTCTACTTTCCCGTGAGTCAATCTTTTAATATTCTGTAAGTTGTTGTGCCGTATGTGCAGTGAACAGATACTGTGAAATAAAAAAAACCTCAGGGAAACGACAACGATCATTCATTACAAATGGAAATTGAAATGGAAATGTCCCCATATACACCAAATTAGCATCTGTAACTTAGAAATGCTGATGTAGTAAAAACTTAATCGCAAGTTAGGCAAGTAATGTGAGTTAGGCAAGAAACAAAGCAAGCCATGCTAATAACCATATATGAAATTCAAGGTCATACAGGAGACAGGGATCAAAATTTAACCCAAGTATAATTTGGTTAAAAGACTCGATAGAAAACTATATAACTTGCTTAAGAAATTTCAGTACAATGAGCAAAATACAAAAACCATGCAAAAGCACAGATTCTGTAACAGAGTACTCAACCTAATCAAGATAATTTTTGTCTGAAAATGGTCAGGGAATGATAAATAAAGGCTTGTGATATACACCTTACATTCCAGTGGGAATGGTAGACGTGAAACGTATAATAGGAGAAGTCAAGGCAGTTCGTAAACAAATTAAATTGCCTAAACATCAAGAGATGACAGCAGCCATAAAAGTGAAGAAAACGCCAGGAAACAAATTCCTAACAAAAACGAGATACTCGTCATTAGTGAAAGTCTCAGTTATGTGACTGGATTCGTGTTTTCCTGTCAGAGAGGTCACAGTTCATAGTAAATGGCGGAAAGTCATCGAGTAAAACAGAAGTGATTTCTGGCGTTCCCAAGGGAGTGTTATAGCACTTTGCTGTTCCTTATCTATATAAACGATTTGGGAGACAATCTGAGCAGCACTCTTAGGTTGTTTGCATATGACGCTGTCGTTTATCGACTAGTTAAGTCATCAGAGGATCAAAACAAATTGCAAAACGATTTAGAAAAAATATCTGTGTGGTGCGAAAACTGGCAATTGGCCCTAAATAACGAAAAGTATGAGGTCATCCACATGATTGCTAAAAGGAATCCGTTAAACTTTGGTTACACGATAAATCAGTCTAATCTAAAGACCATAAATTCAGCTAGATACCTAGGAATTACAATTACGAACAACTTAAATTGGAAGGAACACATAGAAAATGTTGTGGGGAAGGCTAACCAAAGACTGCGTTTTATTGGCAGGACACTTAGAAAATGAAATAGGTCCACTAAGGAGACTGCCTCCACTACGCTTGTCCTTTCTCTTTTAGAATACTGCTGCGAGGTGTGGGATCCTTACCAGATAGGACTGACAGAGTACATCACGTTTTGTATTATCGCGAAATAGGGGAGAGAGTGTCACTGAAATGGTACAAGATTTGGGATGGACGTCACTAAAACAAAGGCGTTTATCGTTGCGGAGGAATCTTCTCACGAAATTCCACTCACCAACTTTCTCCTCTGAATATAAAAATATTTTGTTGGTGCCGAACTACACAGGGAGAAACGATCATCATAACAACATAAGGGAAATCAGAGCTCGCACGGAAAGATATAGATGTTCGTTCTTTCCGCGCGCTGTACGAGACTGGAATAATAGAGAATGGTGAAGGCTGTTCGATAAACCCTCTCCCAGGCACTTAAATGTGATTTGCAGAGTATCCATGTAGATGTAGATGTAAATTCTAGGCCGGCCGGTGTGGCCGTGCGGTTCTAGGCGCTTCAGTTTGGAACCGCGTGACCGCTACGGTCGCAGGTTCGAATCCTGATTCGGGCATGGATGAGTGTGATGTCCTTAGGTTAGTTAGGTTTAAGTAGTTCTAAGTTCTAGGGGACTGATGACCTCAGATGTTGAGTCCTATAGTGCTCCGAGCCATTTGAACCATTTTTTTGTAAATTCTATTCTAAAAGTAATAAATGACATAACTGTTAAAACGGGAAGAGGTAACACAATAAAGGGAGCCAGTTGAAAATTCCCAGTATAACTGAAAAAGCAAACAATGGCTTTATTTTACCATTGCAGTTTGTTTTTTGGATTATAGGGGAAGTTTATATACACATAGAAAAAACTCAAATGAAACTGTACTAAACAGACGGAAATGTACAGCTAATTTACAACGAGCAAGAAGCACCGTACAGAGATATGAAAGAGCCTTTATGCAAGAGATTAAAGTAAGCGTACTAGTTCTAGAAGTCCTTTCTGTCTCCACACCTATCGCCCCCCTCCCCCACGCCCCATTCCTCCCGACATCCGCTAGGACAGACTTTGTGTACACCATCTGCCAGTGTATTGTGTTATCGCATGTGAAAGTGTGAGAACATATTTCGAAATGTTTGCGAATCAAGTAACTGCGGCGGAGCGTGGATACCAGCCCGACATTTACGTAATTGGACGTGGGAAACCGCCTGTAAAGCACATTCATGCTGGCCGGCACACCGGCCCTCGTCCTTACCCCGACGAGGAGGCTCGACCCAGGGCCGACGCACCTCCCAACCTCCCAGATTCCCGGAAGCGGCGTATTAAAGCGCATAGCTGTCCGCGCGGGTCTTTAGATTGAAATTATGGGCATTATTATTCTAGTTATGCTATTTTTGCATCTTTAACTATGTAAATCTACATACTAACATCCCCACTAAAGAGGCACTAGAGAATCTTGTAAGTAACAAAAAGACTATGCATCGGGTAGCTACATAAAATGTTAGATTTCTTTGAATTTACGTTAAGCTTCAGTTTCCTTACGTTTGATAACTCAACGATTGTCCATTGATGGGAAACTAGCTATCACCTTTTTTCTAAAACGTTAAAAAAAATCTTTAAGCTCTTCAAACTAACCAATGGAACGGCAGATCTGTACCCATTGCCTATATTATCAGGCGCTGCAAATTCGAATCTCTATCTTGTGTTATTAGATTAGGTTCAGCGTACATTTGTTCCATAGATCCGTAGTGCGATGTAGAACATGACGTAAAAAAATGCATAACACATATTAAAAAAACATTTTTCCGTTTAAGAGGTAACAACAAGTTTTTCACACAAGGGCACACATGTAAATACATGTAACGTGAGGTGCATATGATGATTCTTAGGCATTATCAAGCAGTTCCATGCCCTGACACTGTTTAGTCCAATGTGAATAACTTCATCACGAATGCAACGTTTCGACACAACGGAAAACATTATAACATTATTACCGATTGGAGTTCCATGGAGAATAGCACCATAAATAAAAACAGTCTTCTGCGTAGTTCGTAAATGATTTCCTGTTTCACCATGACAGTACTTCAACACACCGTTTTTTTTTTGTTTTTTTTTCTCCAAGTGGAATAAAAATCATTGTGGTGGAGGTATCCTTTGCGGAGAATTCTGCAAGATACCTTCCCATCCGAGTTTAAATTTGGTGGGGTTTTCGTTAATAGAGGAGGCCATTAGCTGCTGTCTTGTTGAACAGAGCCTAGGACCGTTCATCGAAATGACTAATACAATAACCTAAACGACCTTTTTATAGCTTCTCAGTATTCTCGAAAATGGCACTAAATTGTTGTAGCCATTAAGTGACAGCTATTTTTCGACATAAACTGCTCTTCATCGATAAAACTTTTGTGTTGACTGGTTCTACCTGTAGATGTCTATGTATTTGCAGGGCGAACACAGTTCGCTAGAGCACCTGAACACAGTCGTTTTGGAATCAGGTGCCTGGAAACAGACTGGGAGTGATTTCTACAACGGAGGGAATTACGTTATCAGGCAGGCCAGTGACACGGACGTGTGTTGCGAAACTGTTTAGTCGAGCTTGATACCAATCTGACCTATCGAGCAATAGAAGAAAATTATATTGGTCAAAGAAGCGCCTCATTCCTCTCCTGGTAAGTCCATCTGACTACTCTCACGTAATTCTGCTTCTTCTGCACTTCCATCTTTAATAATCACGTCATCGACTGGACGTATAATCTGATATTTCCTATTTATAGGAATTTCGCCTTCAAAAAGTGTTTCCATCTTCACCTCTTAAAGGCGTCTACTGTTGTGCGGAACATCTTTCATTGTGCGTAACCTATTCCTGCGCGAGACTGTAGGCACTTGTCTCCGTCAAAGATCTGTACTACTTATCTGTCCTCCAGGGTAGCATAAGGCTTATTAGGACAGTAAGGTCCGCCTCGTCGTGAAATTGAAACCACAGTGAAAATCAAAAATGTTTCATTTGCAACAGTTGCGTGTGAGGTCACAAATGACCAATGATGTTTACGGCATTCGACGCTCCACATATTATCTACCATACACTACCGTATTGGATGCTAGTGGCATTAGGGGGCGAGACTGGAGGTACCCAATGGTGAGGACAGTATGAGACCTCAGAGCGTAGCTGGGCTGCTTAGTCGAGAGTACAGTGCTTGTTGTGTTCACACAAAACAGGACAATGTCGTATACACTCGACTCTGCGGACAATGTATATGAGAAGTACAATGATGACGATACGTACTTAACAAGTGAAAGCGATATTGAAACAGGTTTGTCAATCCATGTAGTTCTTCATCCTTGTCCGACAGAGAACCACAAATCCCGTCTCCAATGAAACGTAGTAAAGGACACTGCTTAATTACGTACATGGAAAATCATCCGCAGCATAGTTAAAAAAAATGAAACGATTTCCGTTAAATTCGCAGCAATATGAAGGTGCAATGCGTAAGAAAAACAACGGATGTTCAAGGGAGGACAAGGCGCGATTGTTACTAATCAAGTGTTTGCGCTTTACAAAGTTGCTCTATACAATTTACTGCGTGTGCATGATACTGAGCTACTCCGTACAGATTGCGCGCGATATACAGTGATTTCAAGGAAGGCAGTGGATAATTGCATAACTTCAAACAGTGCTACAGAATTGGAGGACGTAATGTAACGAAATTTCAAACAAAGCGTGAACCTGAAGATACAAAGCAAACTGCGGAATCGGCCCAAAAACTTGTAAATGAGATAAAGAAACATCCCATCGTTCAGCAAGGAATTTGTTTTCGACTCCAATAGGGATCTGAAGAGGAAATGCGTATGAAATGAACTCTGGAAATCACAAGAGAGTTGTATTAGGATCAATCAACGCCTTAACGCATTCGTATACAATTAGGTCGACTGTTAATGTGGATGGCAAATTGGCTGGAAAGTTGTTTATTGTGCTGCGAGAAGTTGGAGGTGCTCTGCCCCCTACGATTATTTCTCATGTGATCATGCAAGGGTAGAAGGGAATTCTTGAGGGTACTTTGGTCTGTCGTTGCAACTACAGACGCGTTACGCTTTATTGAAGTAAAGAATCATCAATAAAGCGAAACGCGTCTGGTGAAAAAAAATCACACATTTTTGTAGTTACAACAACAGAACAAAATATCCTCAAAAATTATAAAGCAACTTCGGACACTATGGCCACACGAATGAAGAAATGGAAGGTAATATTTACGTCACAGCAGGCAAGAGTGGGAAAAGGCTTTTGGCCAAGAGGAGGTCAAAATAACTTGCTTTTGTTTGATTGCTAGTGTGGAGTGTAAAAATTATACTCCTTTAGAGCAAACTATGCCTTCTGAAAAGTGTGTGACATTGCAGTTCACACTGCCTGGAACCACTGGACAAATTCAGCCTCTGGATGTTTGATTTTTCCGCGTCCATAAAGCATACTACCGCACTATCTGCAGCTACGCCTTGAAGGATAGCCAGTTTCACGATAAGCTCCACGACAGGCTGTTTCGCATTCGGCTGCACATCATCACAGTCCATCAGTTCTCGTCACCCTGGCATACCAACATGATTCTATATGCATCCGTAAACAGTGGATACGCCGATGAATGTCTGTAGGGTTTGTTAACTCCCAAGGAGTTCACCTTCGATCTTGATGGTGCGAGCCTTTGTGATCCCTGTGGCTCACCATTTTTCATTCTGTGTTCATGGTGCAAGTTAATGAATTGTTTTGAACATTTCTTGAATGTCGGTGGTGTCCATTTTGCGAAGTGTAATACATCCCACAGAAGGTTGATCTCTGCGCCTCCCTGACACGCACTTGCTGTCGCTCTGCTGATGCACTTGGTGAGTCGTTAGCAGTTAATATTTCGCCTATCATAATTGTTAACACTACGCTTTCAGATGCGCCTTACTAGGGATTGAACTTGCGACCTCGCACTCATGGGGTTCCTAGGCAGATATTTATCGTAAAATTGTACTAACTTTCCAATACCCTCGTCATAGATGGCAGCTCCCAGTGCCTTCCACTGATTATCTGCGCTGTTCTGCAGCGCCTTGTCTGTGCCAAAATGTCTTCATAGCCAGAGGTTTATGTGAGCAGAGATAAAAATCAGTGGGAGCTAAATCCGAGCTGTGTGGTGGATCATGAAACACTTCCCATCGAAAATGTTGGCCTTCATCCATGGTTCACATGATATCGTGCCAGAAAAGAATAATCTTAGTTTTGCATCAGTGGTGCTTTTTAATTACTTGCTAATTCGTGAACAGAAACTTTTTCTTTCAATTTATTATATTCGAACTTAGAATAGGCTCGAGAACGCTGCAGAAAACCGACATTAATGATATTGGTTTGAAATTTTGGGAGTTTGTTCTTTTGCCCTTCTTTTTTCCTTCTCTTGGGACCTTTGTGCTTGACGAGAGATTTGCTATAAATGCAAGCTAAATAAGGGACCAATGCCGAAAAGTATTCTCTCTGAAATGGGGCTCCATCAGCACTCGTTAAATTTGTTTTCAACACTTGCGGTCGCCTCTCAAAGTCAGAGCTCCCTATTTCTATGTCCTCGATGCGCGAATTTGTATGATGGTCAGACGATGGAATTACTGCACAGTCCTCCAGCGTGAATGATTTTTTAAACGTGAAATATAAAACTTGAGTTTTCCTCTTGATATCTTCTATTACCACGGCAAGCCTTCGAACCTGTTAGCAACTTTATGGTGTATCAGAACTTTCCAGAATTATCGGTAATACCTTTCCCTAACGTATGACGGAGACAGTTAATGCATGCTTCGCGCATCTTTCTTTTTATAGACGCTTGAATTTCTATTAAATTTTGTGTCGTCACGTTTGCGCTCTTTTTTGAATCGAAAGGACGAGTTTCTTTACTCTCTTTGCATCTTTTGAATTTTGTTATTAAATCGAGGTGGGTCATTTCTCTCCACATTCCACTTATTCGGCACATATTCCTCCAGAGCGTAATTTACAACCAGTTTCAACTTTGCCCATAATTCCTCTGCCTAATTCCTCTGCTATATTGGAACCAAATTATGTTCATTCAGTGTTTAAATAGGATGCTAACAGCTGCTTACCTGCCCTCTCCACCATAAATACTCCCTCAGCCTTCTTCATGGATTTATTTTGAGTAAGAATAGTGGTATGATGACTTCGTGATCGATAATCCTTGCCTCTATGATGAGACTGTTGGTAAGATCAGGCCTGTTTGTAGCTATGAGACATATAAAATATTTCCATTGCGTGTGTATCGTCGACGTGATTGCTCGAGACAGTTCCCGGAGAAAGCGTCCTGTCTGTACCGACAGCAATGAATCCATGGACACTGCAGTCTATACTCGGTAACTGACAGCTGCCTCCAAATAGTATTGCACGATCGGGGTGTTTCTGCGCTATTCTTTTAAATATTCTACAGCTGTTACATGTGAATGGTATGGCAGCTAAAACATCGAAGATTAATTTTAGTGCACCTAGGCCAGTTTCTCGCGTCCAGATAACTTCGCAGTCAGATTCAGTTTCGACCTCGATAGACATGATATGTCGATTGCATTGAACACTCCATCTCCTATGATGTTTAATTTGTCTTTTCCATGTACGTTTGATGCCTCGCTAAATTTTTCCAAGCTTTCTACTCCGGGTTTTATCTAGTTCTCGGTTCGAAGTACGATTTCAGCCCGACAGCTCTCCCGGTTGGCACCATTTCAGGGAGTTTGTTACGAATACTTCCGCAAATTAATGTTAAAATCTTGACATTCGAAGTGTCTTAACACTGTGCGCGATTTGGTTTCGCTTTCCGCGTATTGACTGGCGAGAGTTTATCACAGGACAAATCAGGGTATCGCTTAGCCAAAAACAAAAAGAAAGTGTACTCTGCTACGCCAATAGCTGCTTCCTCTGTGTAGTGCACTCCTGACCTAGCAAAGTAAATCCAACAATTCTCCCACCAATAGCCCAGGTGCAGAAGTCTGCAGCCAAAACCATCGCAGAATTAACGAGCC
This sequence comes from Schistocerca americana, assembly GCF_021461395.2. Lineage (NCBI taxonomy): Eukaryota > Metazoa > Arthropoda > Insecta > Orthoptera > Acrididae > Schistocerca > Schistocerca americana. Next base: position 189,267,767 of record NC_060120.1, read on the forward strand.
TCTGGCTGAGACCTTCCACTCAGATCCACACCAAGGGACGCCGATCAATTTAGGGTGCGATACAGCAAATCGTTAGCTCTGCTTGCACCCCGCGAGCAAGGTTAACAGTCTCCACCTCATCCTCCAGCCTCTTGTAGGAACTTGGAATGGCCTCAGAGCAGAGGTGACAGGTTTCATTGGTGCTGACGTGAGCCACAACTTGATGACTGCACCCTGCAGCCTCGATAGCCGCAGGCAGGGACTCCCCTAGCCGGCCGCTGTGGCCGAGTGATTCTAGGCGCTTCAGTCTGGAACCGCGCGACAACTACGGTCGCAGGTTCGAATCCTGCCTCGGGCATGGATGTATGTGATTTCCTTAGGTTAGTTAGGTTTAAGTAGTTCCAAGTTCTAGGGGACTGATGACGTCAGATGTTAAGTCCCATAGTGCTCAGAGCCATTTGAACCATTTTTTGGACTCCCCTATACCTCAGATAGGGCCACTCCAGTATACATACTGAGCACATATTGGACTTAGTCCTGGACACTATTTTCTTATGCAGCTCCATAACGCGTCTAACATTGGAGCTCGGGATAACCAGCAGACCTCTCCCATTACGTATCTCTCCCATTCTGTATCTGCTTGGACCCTGCTGAAGGAGCAGCCACTTGTACTTTCGTAGAGCGAATGTGTGAAGCCAGATGGTGCACCTCCATACACTTCGTGTAGCCCTGTTTCATATCCAATAACACAGTAATTCTTTCAATTAACATTCATATTATTGCAATTTAGCATCCATCCTAAGTTCTCGTAATTCTCTTTAGTCTGGTGGAAGCAAGTGGTACAGAGGGCATTTTACTTGCATTGTGGAGCGAAACACCCTAGAAACTTGTTTTCAACATGTCTATGGAATGTCTCTACTTTCTAGAACGTTCAGAGTCTTCATTAGGCCAACAACACCATTGAAAAACATTACTTTGTCTGTTCCAAAATAGGAAATGAAAGCATGTTCTCGCTGATGTCGGCACTTTGGTACTTTTGTAATCTGGAACTAAATAGTACCCTCTTTTCTTTAATCAGGCCTAGCTCACGCGTTAAATCATTTAAGTTTTCTGCTGTTAGTATTGCAATTATTCACTTGTGATGCTGTTATGTAGAAGACCGTCTGTTTTAGTGTATGTGATCTTTTCGTGGCGAGTTACTTTATTGTCACTCTGAATCTGATCGGTAGGTCTATTAGCTACTGGGAGGCTGTCAGAATGCTGCACTGGCGCTGTTACTAAAGGTAGATCTTTGTGAACAACGTGCGTCTTCGATTTCTTGTTGGTAATACCACAAAGACAGAAACAGCAGTGACGTGATCCTTTCGTTCCCTCCACACCATGGACACATCGAACAACTCACATTCTCTTTACCTTCCCGACGATGGATCGATTTACAGAAACATGTCGCGCAACAGAAATGTGCCGTCTGTTCCTTCTCTTGGCTATCAACCTGCATCCCAAATTAATTTTTGTACGCTTTCTTTATGACTGTGAGTTTTCTTCCTTTTTCTGGCAAAGGTGAATTTGCAATAAATACAACATAAGTTGTCTAGTTTATATCGGCATCTGCGACGAAGAAGCAGCTTCTGAAAATTTGAATAATACTTATTTGATAATATTCCTAGTTTACTTTAGTGACAGATAACTTGAGAAACTCTATCATGCAAAATGAAGCATTTGACACACTTTCAGATTCAAACCAAATCTGTTCAAACACTGGAAGTTATGAATTCAGCTGTGCTCGGAAACCTGCTGGTGAAAACACACACTTATTAAGATCGACGCTACCCATTACCGTTAACATCAATGTTGACTCATACGCACAAAGCCATAGCTGTCTCAGAAACACGTAAAGCAACTGACTTAAACGTCGTACGGAGAAATGAGCGATGGGAAAGCGTCTTCCGCCTTCCTCCTTTTGTCGAGCACGAAACTGTCACGTTCGATCACTGTGGATGCGGTGAGACATACTGGCCTCTCTATAATATGTCTGTGATTGCTACAAATTATGAATTTTACACCACGGTAAAAATAAAAAATTAGTGTAAGTGTAGCGCCTTTTGTTAGTAAACAAAATGTCCTGGGCCTCGGGTTCGAATCCAGTTCTTGCCTCAACGTCGGATAAATCATCAGCAATGACGGCCGAAGACTTCCCGTGTAAGGTGACGCCCTCATTCTGCTAACGGCCTTCCGTAAAAGGGCAGAGGAGCAGTTGGGCAACCTTTATCCCTTGATGTGGGAAAATGACCTTAAAAGGAGGAAGGAGCATAAATGATCAATGGCATGATGGTGTGTAAGGTAATAGAAACCACTGCATTAAGACACATAATCTGTATCCACAGGACATGAAAAAGTCTCATGATGATCTCTCAGCTGTCAAAAAATTCCGGATTCGGAACTCGTGGAGGGGACTGTCAATAGGGAGGTGACCTTACGGAAAAGACTGAATAATGAACGAAGGTTACTTTGTATGAGTTGAAGCATAGAATGTCAGAATCTGAATGCAATAAGAAAACTAAAAAATCTGAAAATGAAAACACAAAGGCTCGGTCTACATATTGTTGGCGTCAGTAAATAAGACGATAACGTTTTCTCGTCAGATGAGTGTAGGGTCACTTCAGCAGCAGCAGAGAACGGTGTAACTGGAGTAGGATTCGTCTTGTGTAGGAAGATGGCGCAGACAGGAACATTGTGAACAGTTCAGTGATAAAATTGGTCTCATCATTGTCCAAAGTAAACCAGCGCCAATATTAATAGTTCGGGTATATATTCCGACGTCGCAAGCAGTAAGTACATGAGGACATTCAATGGAAAATATTAGATGTAAAGCGAGATGATAATCTTCTACTAATCGTGGGGGAATGGAACGTGGTTTTTGGGGAACGGTACAGAAGACATAGCTACGCGTAAATAGGGGCTTGGTAGTAGGAATGAGAAAGGAAGACGATTAATTGAGTTCCGGAACAAATTTCAGTTAGTAATAGCTAATACGTTGTTCAAAAATCACAGGTGAAGAAGTTATACTTGGAAAAGACTCGAAGATACAGGAATATTCCAGCTGAATTACATTTTGGTCAGACAGAGATTACAAATTCTTATAGTCCTTATAGATTATAAAATCATATCCTGGAGCAGATATAGATTCAGATCACAATTTAGTCATGATGAAGTGTAGACTGAAGCTTAAGAGAATATCTAGCAGGACATGTGTGGAAAGAAGTGGACGCAGAAGCACTGAGGATTGATAAGGTGTTTTTGAAATCCTCGAAGGCTGTAGATACTGCGATAATACATACCACAGTAGGCAGTTCGGCTGAAGAGAAATGGACGTGTCTAAAAAGAGCAATCACAGAATTGGAAAGACAGACATAGGTAGGGAAGATAACTGCGAAGAAACCTTGCGTAACAGAAATAGACTTCAATTTACCGATGAAAGTAGTAAGTACAAAAATGTCCAGGAGAAGACGAGATTACAGCATTTTAACTCTCTGAGGAATGAAGTAGGAAGTGCAGCGAAGCCAAGAAAAATGGATAGAGGTAAAACCTGAAGAAATCAAAATGACATGATTCGGCAAGAGATTAAGAACCATTGTGAAAATTAAAAGCAAGGAAACGGGAATGCCACTATTAAGCGCGGTCGTGGGAGTTCATAAATACGAAGAGTACATTGGAGGCCTTTACGCGAGGGAGGATCTGTCTCATGTCGCGATAGAAAAAGAAATGGAAGTCGCTGTGAAAGATACTGCGGATGTAGTATTATAGACAGAGTTTGACAAAGATTTGGAAGACTTGTGAACAAAACAGGCAGAAGGGACAGGTAACACACCTGCAGAAGCATTGAGAGAAGCGGCAACCAAGCAACTATTGAAATTGGTGTGTAGAATATATAAAACCTTATACCATCAGACTTTCGTAAAAATACCAGCCACACAGTTCCGAACATAGTTAGAGCCGACAGGTGTGAGAACTATCGCACAATCAGTTTAAAAGCTCATGCATCCATGCTTGAAATACACTATTTCCAGCTGACGGAATAGACATTAGTCATACAAATAAAGATATATTTATGAAATCTGGCATTAGTACTCCTCGAGAATATCCACAAGAAGTAATACGAAAATGTTTCATATTTTCATTTATTTATTAGTTACTGCAAGAAACCGAAAATACACGACAAAACTGCTTCTTTATTTCAGGAGACCGCCATTTTTGTAAAAAAAACTGTGTTTTTTTGATGCCGCGTAAGATCTGCAGACTGCAAGACTTCCATAATAGCACACCTCATTTTGGACAAGGTAACTTTAACTCCTCGGATGGTAGTGCTTAATGATCACTAAATTTCTTTAAAAAATCAGAATATGTTGCCCAAGAATGAATAAATAACGTGCAATAAGATTTACGTTGACTGCTTCCTCAGTTTTTCCAAGAAAATCATAAAAGTCACTTATTTCATGCGCTGACTGATGACAATGGGCCCTTAACGTCTCAGGCATTCAAGTTGATAATAATAATAATATACAGAAGAACGCAGAACAAAATCTTGGAGCCATTAGACAACAATAAGTTTGGCTTTCGGATAGGTCAGGGCTGATAATGGACGCAAGACACAATAAAAATCAAGAAAACTTCATTGGATTTATCGACCTAGAGAACGCGTTCGACAATTTAAACTGATACAACATGTCGAAATTATAAGAAAAATATGGAGGAAGCTATTGGAAAACGCTGAAATAAAGAATGAAAAAGGTTAGCGTTTAACGTCCCTTCCACAACGAGGTCACTGGAGACGGAGCAAGAGGTTTTCGAAGGATGGGAAAAAAATCGACCGTGCCCCTTTTAAAAGGAAACATCCCGACATTTGCCTGGAATGATTTAGGGAAATCACGGGAAACATGAACCTGAATGGCCGGACTGGGATCTGAACCGTCGTCCTCCCGAATGTAATATCAGTGGGGGAACACTGAGAAGAAGAAGGGACCGAATGCTAGGATATCTGTTAACATATCGGGGAATACCTTCCATGGTGCTACAAGGACCTGTAGACGGTAAAAGCTGTAGAGGAAGACAGAGATTGTTTGGAATGCATCCTGCATAATTGAGGACGTAGGTAGCAAATTGAAAAGGTTACCACAGGAGAGGAATTCGTGATGGGCTGCATCGAACCGTCAGAAGAATTATGCCTAAAAAAATAGTATGAAATAAGTACACTTGACAACGAAATTATGTTGTCAGATTTGAATTTCACGCAGCAAATTTGTTTAAAATCACACATTCTAATCAGAGAAAGAAACGATGTTGACTGACAGACAAAATAAAGTCGGATCAATGTGTCGCTGCCCGTCATCAACTGAGTTATTGCCTAATGGCTTTCTTATGTTAAACGGAAAAAGCAGAGACTTTACAGTACCTCATTATCTGCCGATTCCTTCCACAGCAATGTTTTTGAGGTACAACTTAAGAGTGTAATTTTTTTCCAGAAATGATTCGAACGCGTGTAAAAGCTTTAAACAGGAATATTTTGAGAAACAATGAAAATGATTGTGGCAGAAATTTATTGAATTCATTGTTCATGTAAAAACGTAATAGGCACCATCTTATTCCACTTCTGGAATTTTAGTCGGTTCTTTTCACCATCCTCTGCTCACCTAGATGAATCAGAAGTGCCAGAAATCTCTAAAATGGAATGTCCGAATGCATGAGCCTCGACATTCATAAATTTCGTTTTAATTACAGGTCCATATAATCTAATGACCCAAAACGTTATGACTAATGACCACGGTGGGGTTGGATAACGCCTGGTGGTGTTGCAGGAACCGGACACGGTATTTAAAGCATAAAATTAAGTGACGAAGTCATAGGATAGGGATATGCACATATATAGACTGCAGTAGTTTCGCGTACACGGGGTATAAAAGGGCAGTGGATTGGTGGAACTGTCATTTGTACTCAGGTGACTCATGTGGAGAGGGTTCCGACTTGATTATGGCCGTACGACAGAATAAACAGGCTTTGGTAGCTGGAGGTAGAAGCCATAGAAATTCCATTTCGGAAATCGTTGGGGAATTCAGCATTACGAGATCCACAGTGACAAGAGTGTGCCGAGAATACCAAATGTCAGGCATTGCCTCTCACCACGGACAACGCAGTGGTCGACGACCTTCACTTAACGGCCGAGAGCAGCGGCGTTCGCGTAGAATTGTCAGTGCTACCCGACAAGCAGCACTGGGCGAAATAATCGCAGAAATAAATTTGGGATATACGACTAACGTATTCGTTGCGGTGAAATGTGCCGTTAATGGGCTATGGGAGCAGACGACCGACGCGAATGCCTTTGCTAATAGCACAACATAGCCTGCAGCGCCTCTCTTGGGCTCGTGACCATGTTTGTTAGACCCTAGAAGAGTGGAAAACCGTGCCTTGGTCAGATCAGTCCCGATTTCAGTTGGTCAGAACTGATGGTCGGGTTCGAGTGTGGCGCAGACCCGACGAAACCGTACACCCAAGTTGTCAACAAGACGGTGTGCAAGCTGATGGTGGCTCCATAATGGTATGGGCTGTGTTGATACGGAATGGAGTAGGTCCTATGGTCCAACTGAACCCTTCATTGACTGGAAATGGTTTTGTTCGGCCACTTGGAGACCATTTGCAGCCTCTCATGGACTTCATGTTCCCAAACAACAATAGAGTTTTATGGCAGATAATGCGCCATGTTACCAGGCCAGAATTGTTCGCGACTGGTTTGAATAACACTGTGGACAGTTCGAGCCAATGATTTTAGCCACCCAGATCGCTCGACATGAAATCCATCGTCGCAATTATGGATGGCTGTAGAGAGAGCATGGCTCAGTATTTCTGCAGGGGACTGCCAACGACTTGTTGAGTCCATGCCACTTCGGGCTGCGACACTACGTCTGGCAAAAGGCGGTCCGACACGATTTTAGAAGATATCCCATTTAGTTTTGTGACCTCGGTGTGTAAGCGGAACAGAGACGGTGGGGCGTTATTCTTCCGACTATACGGAACTGCATATGGAAAATGCACTGGCATAAGCGGCTTCGACAATGGGGAGATTGTTATGTCTCTGTGCCTGGCAACGATCATCTCGGAAAGTGTGAAACGGCTGCTCGCCTGTTACTGTCGTGAGCGTTTATGTAAACTGGATGCAGGATTGTGAAATCACGAGTAGGCGATAAGGCCTGGTACGTCCACGCTCTCTAAGGCAGAATAAACGGTGACCTATGGCAGAGCTGACGACAGAGTACAATGCTGATGAGGGCACATTTGTTAGCATACCGTTCAGAACACTTTGTTGAACGTGGAGCTCTGCAGCAGGCGACCCCTACGTTTTCCCATGTTGGTCCAACGACATAGTCAATTACGATTGTAGTGGGTTGGGATGACCGAAATTGGAGTGTGGGTCAGTGGATATGTTTCACCTGCTCGGATGAAGCACGCTTTTTGTTATACCAGGTCAGTGACCTTGTTCGGCTATGTCGACATCCAAGCGAACGGCTGCCAGAAACACGCCACGGTCGCAGGCGGCTGGAGGCAGTAATAGACTATCGCGGACATTTTCCTGGACGTCTATGGACCTATGGTAGTACAAGAATGCTCGATGACAGATGTGGATTGTGTGAACCTTATTACGAGCCACCTGTGTCCCATTACGCTTTATGTCTCCCACGACGGGAATGGCATCTTCCGAAGGAGTTACTGTCAATAGCACAAGGCTTTAAGCGTGCTACGAAGGGCAATCAATAAGTAGTGCAACACTTTTTTTCCTCAGTCAGTTTCAATTGAAAAATGCGGGATTTCTTGTGGGACATTGTGAAATATTCCCGCTCCAGTCCCTATAACTTCAAGAAATTCCGATAGAAGGCGGCGATATACACGGCCTTCGAAATGGCGTCTGTAACGAAGGGGCTTTCCAAGCAGAGATCTGTCATTGAGTTTCCTTTGGCGGAAAACCAGAACATCGCAGATATTCATAGGCGCTTGTAGAACGTCTACAGAGACCTGGCAGTAAACAATAAGACAGTGAGCCGTTGGTTAAGGCGCCTTTCGTCATTGCATCAAGATCGCGCAAACCTGCCTGATCTTCCTCCGCCCCGGCCGTAAGCCCACAGCTGCGATTCCTCCAATATTGGAACGTGTGGACACTCTCACTCGAGAAGATCAACGGATCGCTGTCAAACATTTCAATGCATAGCTGGACGTCTAATGGTGGTGCTGACGAACTCGTCCACCAGTCTGGGTACTCAAAGCGGTGTGTCCGCTGTGTCCCTCGCCACCTTACAGCAGGCCATAATGAACGGAATTGGTTTCACGTTACGAGGCTGCTCGTGTCAATTTTTTTGTCTTAGATCTTGACAGGCGTGGAACATGGATTCATAACTTCACACCAGAAACAAAACGGCAATCCGTGGAGCGTCACCACACCACCTATCCGCCAAAGAAAAAGTTCAAAGCCACTCCCTCAGCTGGGGCTCTGAACGCGTTATTTTGGTGCAACGATCAACTCTGAAGTGTATTGTGCTACCTTCAAAGAAACGACTTCAGAGTGTTTGTCGCCACAAAAATACGAAAGAACTTCTCCTTCTCCAAGACAACGCAAGCCCTCTCACGGGTCCGTGCACCCGGGAGGAGCTCACAAAACTTCACTGGACTGTTCTTCCCTCATCCACTCTACAGCCGGCTTCAAAATGGTTCAAATGGCTCTAAGCACTATGGGACTTAACATCTGATGTCATCAGTCCCCTAGACTTAGAACTACTTAAACCTAGCTAACCTAAGGGCATCACACACATCTACGCCCGAGGCAGGATTCGAACCTGCGACCGTAGCAGCAGCGTGGTTCCGGACTGAAGCGCCTAGAACCACTCGGCCACAGCAGTCGGCCTACATCCCGGATCTCGTACCTTCCGACTTCCATCTGTTTGGAACCAGTACATACATGATGGGGATGTTATTGATGCAGCAAGACGTTGGCTCCATCGACGATCAGCAGAGTGGTACCGTGCGGGCATACAGACCCTCCTAATAAGGTGGCACAAGGACGACACATTCGACGGAGATTATGTTGAGACATAGTATTTTGTAGCCAAGAGATTGGGGATTAATATGGGTATTGAAATCCTGAATGAAATCACCTACTTTCAGGAAAAAAAATGCGTTGCATTACTCATTGAATTTATTTATTTATTTATTTATTTACACGTCAAGTTCTGTAGGACCAAATTGAGGAGCAAATCTCCAAGGTCATGGAACGTGTCAGTACATGAACTTACAACATATAAGTAATCACAGATAAAAATAAATGTTCATGAACCTGCAAGAAAATCAGTCCATAAGTTTAAGCAAACGCTATCAGCTATACAATGAGAATCAACTTAATTTTTCAAGGAACTCCTCGACAGAATAGAAGGAGTGACCCATGAGGAAACTCTTCAGTTTCAATTTGAAAGCGCGTGGATTACTGCTAAGATTTTTGAATTCGAGTGGCAGCTTATTGAAAATGGATGCAGCAGTATACTGCACACGTTTTTGCACAAGAGTTAAGGAAGTCCGATCCAAATGGAGGTTTGATTTCTGCCGAGTATTAACCGATTGAAAGCTGCTTATTGTAGGAAACAAACTAATATTGGCAACAAGAAACGACAATAATGAATATACATATTGAGAGGCCAATGTCAAAATACCCAGACTCGTGAACAGAGGTAGACAAGAGGTTCGTGCACTCACACCACTTATTGCCCGAACCGCCCGTTTCTGAGTCAAAAATATCCTTCTAGAATGGGAAGAGTTACCCCAAAACATAATACCGTACGACGTAAGTGAATGAAAATAAGCAAAGTAGACTAATTTACTTGTCGAAGTATCACTCACTTTCGGTACCGCTCGAATAGTGAAAATGGCAGTATTAAGTCTTTGAACAAGATCCTGAACGTGGGCTTTCCACGACAGCTTACTATCTATCTGAACACCTAGGAATTTGAACTGTTCAGTTTCACTAATCATATGCCCGTTCTGTGAGATTAAAACGTCAGGTTTTGTTGAATTGTGTGTTAGAAACTGTAAAAACTGGGTCTTACTGTGATTTAACGTTAGTTTATTTTCTACAAACCATGTACTGAGGTCATGTACTGCACTACTTAAAACCGAGTCAATGTTGCACACAACATCCTTTACTACCAAGCTAGTGTCATCAGCAAACAGAAATATTTTAGAGTTACCCATAATACTAGAGGGCATATCATTTATATAAATAAGGAACAGGAGCGGCCCCAACACTGATCCCTGGGGCACCCCCCACTTGACAGTACCCCACTCAGATCCCACATCACAGCCGTTATCAACATTTTGAATAATGACCTTTTGCTGCCTGTTGCTAAAGTAAGAGGTGAACCAATTATGAGCTACTCCACTTCTGGAGCAATATTGTGAGATCAACACAGTCAAATGCCTTTGTTAAATCAAAAAATACGCCAAGTGTTCGAAACTTTTTGTTTATCCCATCCAGTACCTCACAGAAAAAAAGAATATAGCATTTTCAGTTGTCAAACGACTTCTAAAGCCGAACTGTACATTTGATAGCAAATCGTGTGATATAAAATGATCAATTAACCTTACATACACAGCCTTTTCGATAACTTTTGCAAACACTGATGGCATAGAAATAGGTCTAAAATTATCTACATTATTCCTTTCTCCCTTTTTATAAAGCGGCTTTACTACTAAGTACTTTAATCGCTCAGGAAACTGACCATTCCTAAAGGAAAAATTACAAATGTGGCTAAATACAGGGCTAACATGTGCAGCACAGTACTTTAATATTCTACTAGACACTCCATCATAACCATGAGAGTCATTAGTCTTCAGTGATTTAATTATTGACTCAATCTCCCTCTTGTCTGTATCGCAGAGGAGTATTTCAGAGGTCAATTTCGGAAAGGCATTTGCTAAGAAATTTATATGATTTCCTGTAGAAACTAAATTTTTATTTAATTCACCAGCAATGCTCAGAAAATGGTTGTTAAATACTGTACATATATCTGATTTATCAGTAACAGAAATATTATTACTGCGAACTGACTTTACATCATCAACCTTGTGCTGCTGACCAGACACTTCCTTCACAACTGACCATATGGCTTTAATTTTATCCTGTGAATTAGCTATTCTATTTGCTTACCACATACTTTTTGCCTTGCTAATAACATTTTTAAGCACCTTACAATACTGTTTGTAATGGGCTACTGTAGCTTGATTGTGACTACTTCTAACATTTTGATATAATTCCCGCTTTCTTCTACATGATATCCTTATCCCACTAGTCAGCCAGCCGGGCTGTCCATTACTGCTAGTACCCCGCTTAGAATGTTCTAATGGAAAGCAACTCTCAAGGAGCATGAGATATGTGTTATGGAAAGCATTGTATTTATCATCTATATTATCGGCACTATAAACATCTTGCCACTCTTGTTCCTTGACAAGTTTTGAAAAACTCTCTATTGCTGTTGGATTAACTTTCCTACGTAGTTTGTAATTAAATACGACATTGGTTGAGTACAAAAACCTTTTAGTGTTAAAATTTGTGCATCATGGTCTGAAAGGCCATTCACCCTTTTACTAACAGAATGCCCATCTAGTAATGAAGAATGAATAAAAGTATTGTCTATGACTGTGCTACTGTTCCCCTGCACCCTAGTTGGAAAAAACACAGTTTGCATCAGATCATATGAATTTAGGAGATCTACCAACTTCCTTTTTCTTACACAATCATGTACAAAATTAATATTGAAGTCACCACATATAACTACTTTCTGGTACTTCCTACAAAGTGAATCAAGCACCCTCTCTAGCTTAAGCAAAAATGCTCTGAAGTCGGAGTTAGGGGACCTATAAACAACAGCAATTAGAAGTATAGTTTCACTAAATTCAACTAATGCTGCACAACTTTCAAATAGCTGTTCAGTGCAGTGTCGTGATACGTCTATGGACTCAAATGAAATACTGTTTTTTACGTACAGAGCCACTCCCCCACCCCGCAAGGAACTCCTCGAGAAACAGCCAGCTAATCTGTAGCCTGGTAAAGGAAGCCTCTGAATTATCAAATTATTTAAGTGGTGCTCTGATATACCAATAACTTCAGAGTTAACATCTATTAGCAGTTCACTAACTTTATCTCTAATACCTCTTATATTTTGATGAAATATGCTAATTCCTTCTCTACTTGGAAGCATTACATTCTCTGGAGGTGAGCCCTTAGTTAGAGGCACTTCCTTTAAGCAGGTATACCTATCAGCTGACTTCAGTCTAAAAAAGGTGCAGCTCTAACACTAACTACTACAGGAATTTTTCCATGAGTGATACCACTGTCGCCACCACCACCCACTACACTGTCACCTATAACCTTAGCCAGCCTCCCCTTCCCATACCTATTGAGGTGCAGGCCATGCCTAGTGAAACTCCATCTACTGATAGACCCAACTGGCACCACTGAGATGTGATCCATGCCCTCCGCCATCAGTTCCCTCCCCAGCCCCACATTAACGCGCCTAACAGCCGCATTAAGGTGAGGCCGATCATGACGCTGAAACAGTTGCACGAAATGCACATTAGTGCCACCAGTTTGAGTAGTTATCTTAACCAAGTCACCACTGACATCATATTCCACGTCCCTATCGAGACTGTTCCCTGCTCCACCCACTATCACTACCTGATCCTCTTTCGTAAAATTCTTACATAACTCCCCTATGCTTTCAGTCACCTGAGCCAACCCTGCACTAGGCTTCACAATGCTGGTGACCTGGTACTCACTCCCAAGCACTTCCTGCAACTGTTGGCCCGCACCTCTACTGTGGGAACTACCTAGCAGCAGAACCTTCTTTCTGCTAGACTTTGCAACTAACCTAGGCTCTACGTACAACCGCTTCAGGAGCATGATAGTGAACTCGTGACTTGGCCATCAGAATCGCCAAGTCTGGACTCGATGGAACACATGTCGGGTGCTATGGAGTGTTAGTTTTGCACCCACAAAATACCATCTCAAAAACTACGGGATTTGCGTGTTCTGTACTTAGACATTTGGTGCCACATACCTCTGGAACCCACCGAGGGCTGGTCGAACCCACGACAAGCTTAACAGCTGCTGTGCTGCGATCTAAACGTGAACAACACGTTGTTAAGTAGTTGAATGTCAAATACTGTCACTGAAAATACCGTCCCCATAGATCCAGCAGTTGGAGTGGTGTCTGTCATACCCCATATACCAATGAATTACGTATTCATTTTAAGTGACATCAGTTCATGTACACTGAAGAGCCAGACAAACTGATACACCTGCCTAATATCGTGTGGGGCCTCTACGAGCACGCAGAAGTGCCGCAACACGAAGTGACATGGACTCAAATAATGTCTGAAATAGTGCTGGAGGAAACTGACGCTATGAATCCTGCAGGACTGTTCATAAATCCTCAAGAGTACGAGGGGTTGGAGATCTGTTCTGAACAGCACATTTTGAGGCATCCCAGATATGCTTAATAATGTTCAAGTCTGGGGAGTTTGGTGGCCAGCGGAAGTGTTTAAACTCAGCAGAGTGTTCCTGATGTCACTGTTTAGCAATTCTGAACGTTTGGGGGGTCGCATTTTCCTGCTGGAATTGCCCAAGTTCGTCGGAATGAATGGTTTCAGGCGATCAGACAGGATGCTTACGTACGTGTTGTCGTATCTAGACATATCAGAGATCCCATATCACTCCAACTGCGCATGCCCCACGTCATGACAAAGCGTGCACCAGCTTGAACAGTCTTCTCCTGACATGCAGGGTCCGTGGATTCATGAGGTTTCCTCCATAGCCGTACACGTCGATCCGCTCGATACAATTTTAAACGAGACTCGTCCGACCAGGCAACACTTCTCCAGCCATCAACAGTCCAATGTCGGTATTGAAGGCCCAGGTGAGGCGTAAAGCTTCGTGTCGTGCAGTCAAGGGTACGCGAGTGGACCTTCGGCTCCAAAAACCCATATCGATGATGTTTCGTTAAATGGTTCGCCCGTTGATACCTGTTGATGGCCCAGCATTGATATCTGTAGCAATTTGCGGAAGGGTTGCACTTCTGTCACGTCGAACGATTGACTTCAGTCGTCGTTGGTCCTGTTCTTGCAGGACCTTTTTCCGGCAGCCGCAATGTTGGAGATTTGATGTTTTACCGGATTCCTGATGTTCACGGTACACTCGTGAAATAGTCTTACGGGAAAATCCCCACTTCATCGCTACTTTGGATATGCTGTGTCCCATCGCTCGTGCGCCGACTGTAACACCACGATCAAACTCACTTAAATCTTGATAGCCTGCCATTGTAGCAGCAGTAAGTGATATAACAACTGCGCCAGACACTTGTTGTCTTACATAGGAGTGGCCAACCACAGAGCCGTATATTGCCTGTTTACATATCTCTGTATTGGAATACGCATGCCTATATCAGTTTCTTTGACGCTTCAGTGTGTAACTTACATACGTTGTTGGGGCGATCTTTGTTTATGTATTTTTTTTTTTTTTTTTTTTTTGTGAAAACCAGGTTCGCTCGATTTTAAGGTCTTTATTCCAGTTACTAGTTTCGGCAGACTAGTGCTGTCATCTTCAGATTGGCATCACACTTCGCGTATATGTTCACACACATGTGGGGCTTTCTGATGTACACTCCTGGAAATTGAAATAAGAACACCGTGAATTCATTGTCCCAGGAAGGGGAAACTTTATTGACACATTCCTGGGGTCAGATACATCACATGATCACACTGACAGACCCACAGGCACATAGACACAGGCAACAGAGCATGCACAATGTCGGCACTAGTACAGTGTATATCCACCTTTCGCAGCAATGCAGGCTGATATTCTCCCATGGAGACGATCGTAAAGATGCTGGATGTAGTCCTGTGGAACGGCTTGCCATGCCATTTCCACCTGGCGCCTCAATTGGACCAGCGTTCGTGCTGGACGTGCAGACCCCGTGAGACGACGCTTCATCCAGTCCCAAACATGCTCAATGGGAGACAGATCCGGAGATCTTGCTGGCCGGGGTAGTTGACTTACACCTTCTAGAGCACGTTGGGTGGCACGGGATACATGCGGACGTGCATTGACCTGTTGGAACAGCAAGTTCCCCTGCCGGTCTAGGAATGGTAGAACGATGGGTTCGATGACGGTTTGGATGTACCGTGCACTATTCAGTGTCCCCTCGACGATCACCAGTGGTGTACGGCCAGTGTAGGAGATCGCTCCCCACACCATGATGCCGGGTGTTGGCCCTGTGTGCCTCGGTCGTATGCAGTCCTGATTGTGGCGCTCACCTGCACGGCGCCAAACACGCATACGACCATCATTGGCACCAAGGCAGAAGCGACTCTCATCGCTGAAGACGACACGTCTCCATTCGTCCCTCCATTCACGCCTGTCGCGACACCACTGGAGGCGGGCTGCACGATGTTGGGGCGTGAGCGGAAGACGGCCTAACGGTGTGCGGGACCGTAGCCCAGCTTCATGGAGACGGTTGCGAATGGTCCTCGCCGATACCCCAGGAGCAACAGTGTCCCTAATTTGCTGGGAAGTGGCGGTGCGGTCCCCTACGGCACTGCGTAGGATCCTACGGTCTTGGCGTGCATCCGTGCGTCGCTGCGGTCCGGTCCCAGGTCGACGGGCACGTGCACCTTCCGCCGACCACTGGCGACAACATCGATGTACTGTGGAGACGTCACGCCCCACGTGTTGAGCAATTCGGCGGTACGTCCACCCGGCCTCCCGCATGCCCACTATACGCCCTCGCTCAAAGTCCGTCAACTGCACATACGGTTCACGTCCACGCTGTCGCGGCATGCTACCAGTGTTAAAGACTGCGATGGAGCTCCGTATGCCACGGCAAACTGGCTGACACTGACGGCGGCGGTGCACAAATGCTGCGCAGCTAGCGCCATTCGACGGCCAACACCGCGGTTCCTGGTGTGTCCGCTGTGCCGTGCGTGTGATCATTGCTTGTACAGCCCTATCGCAGTGTCCGGAGCAAGTATGGTGGGTCTGACACACCGGTGTCAATGTGTTCTTTTTTCCATTTCCAGGAGTGTATTTACACTTCGTTCTCAAAATATCTACGGCATTTATGTGAACATATGCGCGAAGTGTAACGCCGTCTCAAGATATCACGATTCTGTTGGAACTAGTAATTGGAATAAAGCTCTAAAAATCAAGCGATCTTGCCTTTCAAAAAGAGAAAAATATGTCTCCGTTTCCCAATTAAGTTGTCGTTTGCTTGTGACGCACTGCTGGCTTTCCTAGTGCTATATAAGCTCAACACACGCCAAGGTGACTCACAGGATCGGCCTGCTTTCCTTCCATGTTCGTAGTGACTGGTGTCTGACCGGTGTACAACAAACTTTTCTGCCTGTCAGGCTGCGTGCGCCTGCGACGTGTGACGCCAGCAGCGCCCTCAGCTGTCCTACGTGCTGCCCACGCCCCGCTGTCAGTCAGCCACGGTCTCCGCCCTTGCACGGCCTTCCGGGCTCCGGTCCAAACCTCGCAGCCCGCGCACAGGTATTTTCGTTCCTGGCTGAGAGTTGCCGCCTTCCGGCTTCAGGGGCGAAAACCTGGAGGCCGCTGCAATTCTGGACGCCACAGTTTGAGAGCCGAGCTCGTCTGGTACGGCCAGAAGAAGCACCGCCTCAAGCAGCCTCGGTTGTCGTCGCTCGCAGCGGCTTTAATTCCGGAGCCAAGTGGCGGGCCGCTCGTTTATCTCACAGCCAAGGTGATACGTACAGTAGCCGACGGCGACACGCCCCCGGGCTTTTAAGCGAGCGAAGGCCCGTCTGGAAGGCGTCACGCGCCACGGCCGCTAAAACAGTTGTGACAGCGTCGAGAGTTCGCGATACGTCCCAGCATACTTGTACTCTCCTCCATCTTCTACCCTTTGCGAATACCTAAAGCAGGCACAGACAACGTCTCATACTGACCCTGCGCTACTGCGGAAACGATATACGCTGGAAAAAAATTAGTTCAAATTTTGGCCACCAGGTGCAAATCTGGCGCAGTACACTGCACGACAGTATGACATCCACGCTGTCATTTGACAGGCCGTATTGTGAGTGAACAGTGCGGCTATGGAGAAGAGAGATTATATGCTGTTAGTGAAACTGTTTTATGTGAACAGCAGCAATTACACTGCTGCATTGAGACAGTATCGCTTACATAGGTCTGACGAGAGCTTCGATGCCATTTTAAATGATTTAAAGGAGATGATAATGAAATTCGAAAACACGGGTGGGCTTGGTGTGGCACCTGTAAGAGGAATGCGTGCTATCCCTGTGCAAGTTATTGACGAGGTTGCTGTTACTGTAACTGGCAATGCAGAATGTGTCCCGTGTAGTGCTAGTGCTCCTGCAGTGTCACGAGAATTGTTCCTTCCACAGTTAACAGGAGGGAAAGTTTGGTGGTCTACGACGGTTGTTTTTTAAGTAAGGGCCGTTCGCGCGTACAGTCCCGTTGTTCGCGCGGACGCCGCAACAAGCCACCGCGCCCCTTGCCGGCATCCTTCCCGTTCACACTGATGCGAGTTGCAGCTCTATAGCTGACGTGTACGCATCGCTGTGCTACTTTATAATGTTTACGATTATTGAATCGCCCGCCGCGTGTGAGATACGGTCAGTGATACGTTTTTTGACCGCGAGAAGCCTATCAGCTGCAGAAATTCATCGTCAGTTAACAGAAGTTTATGGCTTGAATGCAATGATTGAAGGTAAAGTGCGTCAATGCGTTAGAGAGTTTAAAAATGGCCGTCAAAACGTCCATGACGAAGAACGCTCAGGCCGGCCCTCTGTGATCACTGATGATTTGGTGGCTGCAGTCGAAACAAAGATTCGTGAGGACAGAAGATTCAAAATTTCGTCTCTTTCTTTGGAATATCCACAAGTTTCAAGATCGGTTTTGTACAAAATTGTGTCAGAAAACCTAAACTATAAGAAACTGTGTTCTCGGTGGGTACCCAGACTCCTCACAGAGGACCACAAAAGGAAGAGATTTGCCACTTCATTGGACTCTTTGATTCGTTACGAGGAAGAAGGGGATGACATGGTGAGTCAAATTGTCACCGGAGATGAAACATGGGTATCCCATATCACTCCCGAAAGCAAGCGACAATCGATGGAATGGAGAAACACAACCTCACCCGTCAAGGTCAAAGCCAAACAGACGCTGTCAAAGCGCAAGATTATGGCAACTGTGTTCTGGGACCGGCGCGGTGTTTTGCTAGTGGACTTTATGCCATGAGGAACGACAATCAACTCAGGTGCCTACTGTGCAACTCTAAAGAAGCTCCGCAGAGCAATTCAAAACAAAAGGCGCGGCATGCTGACAAAAGGAGTTTTGCTCCTGCACGATAACGCTAGGCCTCACACCTCTCAAAAGACTCGGGATTTGATTGATTCTTTTGGCTAGGAAGTTTTGGACCACGCACCATACAGCCCCGACCTTGCTCCTAGCGATTTTCACCTTTTCCGGTACCTGAAACACCATCTTGGCGGGCAGCGCTTCAATGACGACGATGAAGTGAAAGCGGCCGTGAACTCTTGGCTGTCGGAGCAGGCGGCCGAATTCTTTGAAGAGGGAATTATAAACTTAGTTGTACGGTATGACAAGTGCATAAATAAACAAGGCAACTATGTAGAAAAATAGGTAAAAGTGTGTAGAATCAGAAAATAAAAGTTTTTTTTACAAAAGTATTTGTATCTTTTTTCAAAAATAAAAAGGGCCCTTACCTAAAAAACAACCCTCGTATTTTACACTGGTACCCGGACAAGGTCCAAACAGTGCAGCAACTGAAATCTCTTGATACGCAGCAACGTTCTGAGTCTGATTTTCGGTTTCTGGCACGGATCGATGTAGATAACATGCGCTCGGGTAATATTCTAGGGAGTTACAAGACACATTTTACTCTACAAGGTGCACTCAAAACACAGAACTGCCGAATTAGAGGTACTGTTGTACCACGTGTTGTACAGGAAGAGTTTTGCACTCACCGTATGTGACTTTGATGTGGATTCACAAGCAGCCATATTATGATTCCGTTCTTCTTTGAAGAGAACACACGCAAAGGACCTGTCAGTTATAGCGTGACGTCTGCACGCTATCGAGACCTCCGTGTACAGCATGTGATTCCTGTTTTCATGCAAGGTGGGACAACACCTCATGTCGTTGGCCCAGTGAAAGATCTGCTTAATGCAGCCTACTGCGAACGTGGTATCTACTGAGGTTTTCCAGACGCAGGGCCTACAAGATCACCTGATCTGAATCCATCTCACTTTTGGCTCTTGGGATATCTGAAAGAAGGAGTTTACCAAGGATATATTCGGTCTAACCAGAAACACATTGCTTCAGATTCCACCTATACTGCTGCGAGCAACTGTTGATCTTGTCGTTTTTGGAATGTAACATCCCGTCGACGTCTCCGGTGCTCATAATGAACAAACCGTGTAAGCTGCGCTTAACAATAAAAACGGTATTACGCCTTTCCCACTTACCTTTTTACCGACGTCCGGTTCCTAATCCATTATATGCGGAAACATTTCTACATGTCGTTCTTGCACTCACAGCGTTGGGTTTGCACCTTGAGGCGAAAATTGGAACTAATTTTTTTCCATCGCAAATCGATTTCACATTAACACAATAAGAGTGTCTACCAAATTTCGCTGCCACACGGTAATTACAAGCCAAACTAGGACTCTGTGAGCAGTTGCACTTCAATTGTAGCCACTCAGTACTTACTTAAGCAGCGTCCGCGGCTAACCGACCGCTTTCCATGAAGTGAGGCCAGGGCTGTTCCTCAGCTAAGTAACGTAGCTTGACATGATACCACAGTACTTTAGCTTTTTATGTTTGACCATGCCTTATTCTGGCATGTATTAGTTTATTTTATGCTTCTGAAGAAGCAACTGAGGCGGATCTTTGACGTATTAATTTATCACAGTTGCTGGCAGGGCTGCAACATGTTAAAAATTCCTAAATTGTTGACAACTTTGGTCTGGGGACTGTGCCAGACTCGAACCCTACCATCAGCTGTTACCAGCTGAAACCAGGACTCGTCTGACTAGACTACGGTTTTCCAGTTGTCTAGTGTCCAACCGATATTTTCATGGGCCGGCCGGAGTGACCGTGCAGTTCTAGGCACTACAGTCTGAAACCGAGCGACCGCTACGGTCGCTGGTTCGAATCCTGCATCGGGCATGGATGTGTGTGGTGTCCTTAGATTAGTTGGGTTTAATTAGTTCTAAGCTCTAGGCGACTGATGACCTCAGAAGTTGAGTCACATAGTGCTCAGAGCCATTTGATATTTTCATGAGCCCGTGAGAGGCGCTGCAGGCAAAGGCACTCGCTTCGGTCAGCTCCTGGAATAGTCCATTAAAGCCAGATTTCGCATCTCTCGTTCTTCGTATTTTCCTCATCGATTTCTGCGGTTATTTCATTCAGTGTTGCTTGTCTGTTAGCGCTAACGACTACAACGAAACGCCGCATATCTCGGTCTTTATACGAAGGCCGTCGCCCACTGCTTTGAAGTGAGAGGTAATGCCTGAAATTTGGTATTCTTTCTCACACTTGACAGTGTGAATCTCTAAATGTTGAATTCCCTAACGATTTCAGAAATGGAATGTCTCATGCGTGTACCTAGAACTGTTCAAAATGGTTCAAATGGCTCTGAGCACTATGCGACTTAACTTCTGAGGTCATCAGTCGCCTAGAACTTAGAACTAATTAAACCTAACTAACCTAAGGACATCACACACATCCATGCCCGAGGCAGGATTCGAACCTGCGACCGTAGCGGTCACGCGGTTCCAGACTGAAGCGCCTTTAACCGCACGGCCACACCGGCCGGCCCTAGAACTGTCATTCAGCGTTCAAAATCTATTATCTCCTGTCGCCCGACCACAATCACGTCGGAAACCGTTTCACATGAATCTCTGAGTACAAGTGACAGCTCCGCCAATACACTGCCCCTTTATACCTTGTATACGCGGTACTACCGTCATCTTTATATGTGCGTATCGCTATTTGTCACCTCTGTGTATTTCTTCACAACAGATAGTCACTCACTACATAAGATGCAAACAGGTTTGTCTTTGTACATGCTAAAGAAATAATCCTCCGTCCATATCTCCTGGATTTGGGGACATTTATCTCTCCCCCCTTAATGGCAGGTATTATGTGAAAATCTCACGCACGGAAACACTAACAAGGAATCAAAAGCTAGCCCAGACAAGCGATAAGTAGTTTGTTCACCAAGTAATGACCCTTGCTGCCGTTCAAGTCGGCATATTTCGGAAGTAGTAGTGTCATTGTCGCCTACCATTAACATCTGTGATCTATCAATGTGTAGCGCAAACGTAGGCAGTAAATAACTTGAGTTTTGTTGTAAGCACTGATCCAGGGGCAAAAGTGCTTCTCCCCGCACCCCTTCAAGGTCTTAGTGAGATGTTTCTCACACTTTCCACAAGCACTTGAGAATATGATCCATAACTTCTCGCACAGACTGAATATGTGTTTTCTTTGTTGTTCAAATCCAGCAGCACGAAATGGCACTGAACGTGCACTGAGTAAGTAAAACTTTCACTGCTCTGTGTCATGAGTTGCAAACCCCAAAAGAGCACAGCATCGGTGGAAATATGCGAAAATGCCTTCCAGGCAGAGTACAAAGCGAGTGCCGTGCTCTCTTCCACGAGTTTCCTCCGTGGGTCAGACTGGAAACAGTCGCTAGCTGAATTGCCCACCCGCGCTCTAATGTAAGTAGCAGAGGGTACTTATCACCGTACTAGTAATTTTGAAAAACAAAACAGGTTTAGGTATAATGGACCAACCGTATGATGGGCTCCTAGCAGGTAGGACCGAACGGTATGGCATTACAAGGCCAGGTGCTCCGTTCGAACCCAGCGCCCGCCTACAGCGTCAGTCCGCGAAAGGAAATCTGTGGGTCCCATAGGGATAGCGACAAATTCCACTGAAATAATTAGGAAAATATTTTGAGTAGATTTCCCCACCAAGTTATAGTTCTGGGTGGAGATTTTAATTTGCCGGATATAGACTGGGAGACTCAAACGTTCATAACGGGGGGCGGGGACAAAGAATCCAGTGAAATTCTTTTAAGTGCTTTATCTGAAAACTACCTTGAGCAGTTAAACAGAGAACCGACTCGTGGCGATAACATATTAGACCTTCTGGTGACAAACAGACCCGAACTATTTGAAACAGTTAACGCAGAACAGGGAATCAGCGATCATGAAGCGGTTACTGCATCGATGATTTCAGCCGTAAATAGAAATATTAAAAAAGGTAGGAAGATTTTTCTGTTTAGCAAAGTGACAAAAAGCAGATTTCATAGTACCTGACGGCTCAACACAAAAGTTTTTTCTCAAGTACAGATAGTGTTGAGGATCAGTGGACAAAAGTTCGAAAACCATCGTACAATATGCGTTAGATGATTATGTGCCAAGCAAGATCGTAAGAGATGGAAAAGAGCCACCGTGGTACAACAACTGAGTTAGAAAACTGCTGCGGAAGCAAAGGGAACTTCACAGCAAACATAAACACAGCCAAAGCCTTGCAGACAAACAAAAATTACGCGAAGCGAAATGTTGTGTGAGGAGGGCTATGCGAGAGGCGTTCGATGAATTCGAAAGTAAAGTTCTATGTACTGAAGATGGCCTTGTAAGCCGAAAACCGGTTTACAATAAAAGTAATATTGTAGAACAAAGACAAACTGGTGCTTTTCATTTATTGTTCTATGTACTGACTTGGAAGAAAATCCTAAGAAATTTTGGTTTTATATCAAAGCAGTAGGTGGATCAAAACAAAATGTCCAGACACTCTGCGACCAAAATGGTACTGAAACAGAGGATGACAGACTAAAGGCCGAAATACTAAAAGTCTTTTTCCAAAGCTGTTTCACAGAGGAAGACTGCACTGTAGTGCCTTCTCTAGATTGTCGCACATATGACAAAACAGTAGATATCGAAATAGACACAGAGGGATAGAGAAACAATTAAAATCGCTCAAAAGAGGAAAGGCCGCTGGACGTGATGGGATACCAGTTCGATTTTACGCAGATTACGCGAAGGAACTTGCCCCCTTTCTTGCAGAGGTGTACCGTAGGTCTCTAGAAGAGCGTATCGTTCCAAAGGATTGGAAAAGGGCACAGGTCATCCCCGTTTTCAAGAAGGGACATCGAACAGATGTGCACAACTATAGACCTATATCTCTCACGTCGATCAGTTGTAGAATTTTGGAACACGTATTATGTTCGAGTATAATGACTTTACTGGAGACTAGAAATCTACTCTGTAGGAATCAGTATGGGTTTCGAAAAAGACGATCGTGTGAAACGCAGCTCACGCTATTCGTCCACGAGATTCAGAGGGCCATAGACACGGGTTCCCAGGTAGATGCCGTGTTTCTTGACTTCCGCAAGGCGTTCGATACAGTTCCCCACAGTCGTTTAATGAACAAAGTAAGAGCATATGGACTATCAGACCAATTGTGTGATTGGATTGAAGAGTTCCTAGATAACAGAACGCAGCATGTCATTGTCAATGGAGAGAAGTCTTCTGAAGTAAGAGTGATTTCAGGTGTGCCGCAGGGGAGTGTCATAGGAAGTTCACTGAGGATTTTTACGGATGATGCTGTGGTATATCGAGAGGTTGTAACAATTGAAAATTGTACTGAAATGCAGGAGGATCTGCAACAAATTGACGCATGGTGCAGGGGATGGCAATTGAATCTCAATGTAGTCAAGTGTAATGGGTTACGAATACATAGAAAGAAAGATCCTTTATCATTTAGCTACAATATAGCAGGTCAGCAACACGAAGCAGTTAATTCCATAAATTATCTGGGAGTACGCATTAGGAGTGATTTAGCCGGCCGGTGTGGCCGTGCGGTTAAAGGCGCTTCAGTCTGGAACCGCGTGACCGCTACGGTCGCAGGTTCGAATCCTGCTTCGGGCATGGATGTGTGTAATGTCCTTAGGTTAGTTGGTTGGTTAGGTTTAATTAGTTCTAAGTTCTAGGCGACTGATGACCTCAGAAGTTGAGTCGCATAGTGCTCACAGCCACTTGAACCATTTTTTTAGGAGTGATTTAAAATGGAATGATCATATCAAGTTGATCGTCGGTAAAGCAGATGCCAGACTGAGATTCATTGGAAGAATCCTAAGGAAATGCAATCCGAAAACAAAGGAAGTACTTTACAGTACGCTTGTTCGGCCACTGCTTGAATACTGCTCAGCAGTGTGGGATTCGTACCAGATAGGGTTGATAGAAGAGATAGAGAAGATCCAACGGAGAGCAGCGCGCTTCGTTACAGTATCGCGAAAGCGTTGCGGAGATGATAGATAAACTCCAGTGGAAGACTCTGCAGGAGAGACGCTCAGTAGCTCGGTACGGGCTCTTGTTTAAGTTTCGAGAACATACCTTCAACGAGGAGTCAAGCAGTATATTGCTCCCTCCTACGTATATCTCGCGAAGAGACCATGAGGATAAAATCAGAGATTAGAGCCCACACAGAGGCATACCGACAATCCTTCTTTCCACGAACAATATGAGACTGGAATAGAAGGGAGAACCGATAGAGCCGGCCGGAGTGGCCGAGCGGTTCTAGGCGCTTCAGTCTGGAACCGCGCGACCGCTACGGTCGCAGGTTGGAATCCTGCCTCGGGCATGGATGTGTGTGATGTCCTTAGGTTAGTTAGGTTTAAGTGGTTCTAAGTTCTCGGGGACTGATGACCTCAGAAGTTCAGAGGCATTTGAACCGATAGAGGAACTCAAGGTGCCCTCCGCCACACACCGTTAGGTGGCTTGCGGAGTATGGATGTAGATGTAGATGTAGAACGGCGCAGTGCGACAGGCTCCGCACCGCAAGTGCGTCTCCTACATAGCTTGGGCCCTAGCGCCAGTCGATGCTCTGTCTAAGGCCGCCCGAATGGCGATTACACAAGAAAAATATTCGCTGTATTCGCCTAATAGTCGTTTCCTCTGCACACCAGGTAGGCCGTGCGAGCAGCCGCCCCATCAGGAGGCTGTGGGTAAACGGCTTTCATCAACATCGAGATATTTCCTTGCATGGTTCAAATGGCTCTGAGCACTATGGGACTTAACATCCATGGTCATCAGTCCCTAGAACTTAGAACTACTTAAACCTAACTAACCTAAAGACATCACACAACACCCAGTCATCACGAGGCAGAGTTTCCTTGCATGACCTGGGCTGTTTACCGCGGAGTTACACGTCACCTTCATAGCGTTTGGGGGTGCCTTCCTGGCAGATTATAACTGTGTGCCGGACCGAGACACGAACTCGGGACCTTTGCCTGTCGCGGACAAGTGCTCTACCATCTGAGCTACCCAAGCACGACTCACACCCCATCCTCACAGCTGCACTTCTGCCAGTACCTCGTCTCCTACCTTCCAAACTTTACAGAAGCTCTCCTGCGAACCTAGCAGAACTTGCACTCCTGAAAGGAAGGATATTATGGAGACATGGCTTAGCCACAGCCTGGGGGATGTTTCCAGAACGAGATTTTCACTCTGCAGAGGAGTGTGCGCTGATATGAAACTTCCTGGCAGATTAAAACTGTGTGCCGGACCGAGACTCGAACTCGGGACCTTTGCCTTTCGCGGACAAGTGCTCTACCATCTGAGCTACCCAAGCTCGACTCACGCCCCATCCTCACAGCTTCACTTCTGCCAGTACCTCGTCTCTTACCTTCCAAACTTCACAGAAGCATTGATTGAAAGAGTTGTTGGATGTTCTCGTCAGGAATGTCGTGCCACATTCTATCCAACTGACGCGTTAGATCGTCAAAATCCCGAGCTGGTTGGAGAGTCCTGCTCCTAAAGCTCCAACCGTTCTCAATTGCTGGCCAAGGTATGGTCTGGCAAACACGCAGAAACTGTAGCCGTGTGCGGGCCGGCATTGTCTTGGTGAACTCTAAGCGCAGGATGACTTGCGACGAAGGGCAACAAAACGGGGCGTAGCATATCGTCGACGTACCGCTGTGCTATAAGGATGCCGCGAATGACAACCAAAGGGGTCCTCCTACGAAAAGAGATGCCACCCCAGACCATAACTCCTGTATGTATCCCACAGCTGTCCGGGGAGTCTCCAGACACATCTTGGCCTTCAATCTCACTGGCCAGAGTAGAATTGTCTTCAGTGATGATTCCCGTTTTCTTTCTTTTGAACAAATCAGCCAGTATTTCTGAAATATCATTTGTTTGTCTGTTCATCTACATCCCATCTGCTCATCTTCCAAATTCCGTCGCATTCGGATAATTCCTTCATCGTGTACCGTTTTCTTTTTTTTGCGTTGAGTGTGTATGCCTTACTTGTAAAATTTTTTTAAATAACTGTACTGAATTCTGCATAGCAAAACAGCACATTAGCCCGTGGAGCTCTGGAAGCAGAGAAGAGCAGGTGATTCGTTAGTAGACAGGGAAGCGGGCATTCATGTCGAGCTCTTCGATCGTTTTTAGAGACTAGTGGCATGAGAACAACATGATCGCGATTTTAGAGTAGTTCAAACGTATTATGTTTCACACAATCAAGTTCTGTTGCCTTAAATTCATTCGATGCTGGAAGAATGTGGTGAACTTGGAGAAATGCTTATCAAGGGCTGATCTATACAAGGCGTTCCACAGTTCCTCTTACGGGCTTCTAAAAGTTGTACGTGTAGAGTGGACTTAGCAGATAAACTGCAATTTGCATGAAAATGCTATGAGACGAAGATGCCATTTGGATGCACTTTAACAACTTTCAGGTGTCTTCAGCACACTTTTTATTATTTCCAAAACCGCCTTCAAAGGCTATAAGATACAATACAAAGCAAAACTGGTATCAAAAGATATGAAAATATGTTACATTCCACCAGTGATTAGAGACACAGAGTAATGAATGGGATATGGTTTTCTTGCATATCAATGTTGTATCAATTAAATAAAATTGTTGGGTAGATACGTTATATCTCGACAACATTCTCAATTACTAGAGAAGTGGAAACTGGAACCAAGGAACAGATTGCCAACCAAGTGAGCTGAAGCCCTAGGTGGCGCTGGACACATGGTACATGTTACGTAGAACAACAGAAGGTCTTATGTACATTATTCTTAATGTGTCAAGTATAAACCTATTCTCTTCCTACCCTCCTTCCAATCTCTTTAATATTAATATTTATTAATTTTTATTTATTATTGTATTTTCAGTACCTGCTTATGCTTCATTATGTAGTTATACCTGTTTCTGTGAGATTTATCTTCGATTACTAGGAAAAATATTGTGACGTATTATAAGTTAAAGGGAACAAGTTATGTACTGTAGCACAGTTGCCAGTGTACCATTAGCAGTACTAATGCACTGGTTTTTACGTGATTGTTGTTTGGATGCTGCTTCAGTTAAACTGATGTTTTGAGGGATAAGGAGTTTTAGTTTGATAAAGCAATCCGAAACGGTTGCCATATGCTATTGATGGAACAGATGTCTGACATTCCAAGATGGCGCCCTCTCAAACTGTTTGAATTTCCTGTATGGCACCTATACATGTGCTCCCATTGGCGGAAGTGGTAATGCATGGGCACCGTCTGCTATTCATAAGTGAGTGCTACATGCCTCAACTGGTATTTCTGTACTTTCTAAATTATCATGCAACGGTTTTTATGATCTTTTGCTGACGTTATTAACTCATACGCTGCAAGTTGTCAGAAATTATGTTCGTCAACTAACAATTTGCCTCTTGTGCCCTAGCGCCGCTCAGCAGCTTCTTCCAATGTGTTACTTTCGGCCATTCAAGAGATCTGTTACGCATTATTTTGTAAAACAAAAATTCCTCGTAAATCGTTGTAAAGTGATTTCCATTTTTTTTTACTGATGAAACTGTTTTATACGATGTAACTATGAAAAATGTAGCTGTGAACAATCAAATACAGCGTGTACCGTATCCACTTGGTTTCCAGCTCGTTCCTTGGCAGTAGTTTGTACTTGTCTTGTGACCAAGAATGTTGAGGGGATACAATGTATCTATTGAAATGATGACATACGATGGTAAATCAGAAAGTCATATTCTAGTCATTACACTATGTCTCCAATCAATGGTGAAATGTAACACATTTTCAAATAAAATTTTATGTTTGTGGGGATCCACAGCCTCCAAATTCTTAATAAACATAAACATGCCCCTTAGTAGACTGTAATGCGATTTTTGTTTAGTCGTACGATTAGGTAAATTCGACTAAGCGTCCTTGTCAAACGCATATGTAACGTTTGTATTTCAGGTCATTTTCAAATCACTCTTAATTACGAGCAAAAAGTAGGCATATTACGTCACTTTATGAAAGGATCCATACTACGATCTTAAAAGGTGTCACTATAGTGTGAATCCTTTCGTAAAATGACGGAATATGGCTAATTTTTACTTGTAATTAGGAGTGATTTGAAAATTACATGAAAATGTGTTTTACAATGACACTTAGTCGAAAATAACTAATCGCACGATTAAATAAACATCGCATCACAGTCTACTACGGTCCATTTTTACGTTAGAATGAAATTTTCACTCTACAGCGGAGTGTGCGCTGATATGAAACTTCCTGACTGATTAAAACTGTGTGCCGGACCGAGACTCGAACTCGGGGCCTTTGACTTTCGCGGGCAAGTACCTGTGGCAAAGCCCATGTCTCCGCAATATCCTTTCTTTCAGGAGCGCTAGTTCTGCAAGGTTCGCAGGAGAGCTTCTGTAAAGTTTGGAAGGTAGGAGACGAGGCACTGGCAGAAGTAAAGCTGTGAGGACGGGGCGTGAGTCGTGCTTCGGTAGCTCAGTCGCGGTCGGGCACACAGAAATAGCCGGCACGGTAGCTCAGCGTGTTCGGTCAGAGAGCCGGTTGGCCTCTGTAATAAAAAAACTGAGTGGAACGATCAACCACCGAACTTGAACAGGCTGTCTTGCGACGTCCGCAACGACCAAACACAACGATCAATAACGAACAAAAAAAAAAAGTCGGTAGAGCACTTTCCCGCGAAAGGCAAAGGTCCCGAGTTCGAGTCTCGGTCCGGCACACAGTTTTAATCTGCGAGGAAGTTTCATTTTTACGTTTGTTAAACATTTTCATACCTTTGATACCGTTTTGTTTTGTATTGTATTTTATAGCTTCTTTATAACCTTTCAAAATGACGGAATGTTAAAACGTAAGGCGATTTTGAAAATAATAAGAAGTGTGGTCAAGAGATAGAGTTGTTAGAAGATTTTTTTATGAGCGAGGTTTCTACAGCTGCCACCGCCTCCCGCATCCCAATCTCCATCTTTCACGATCATTCCAGTCTCCTTCACTAAGACCTCTCGCCACCATTGCTTTGTTGACGTCGTCTTTCCAGCATCTCGCAGGTCTACCACGCTTTCTTCTTTGATGTGGAGTCCATTGCGATACACGTTTTGGTCATCTTGTGTCTGCCATACCAGAATAGGCGCTTCCTTTCTATGCAGTCTAGGATTGTGCTTTTGACATTCATAACCTCTCTAATCCTATCATTTCTAATATGATCAAACCTCAGTCTACAGAAATCCATCAAACCAATTTCGACAGCCAACAGGCGATCTTTCTGCCTCTGAGTTATTTCCCACAACTCTGCACCATATGCTGTGATACTTTCAAATGGTTCAAATGCCTCTGGGCACTATGGGACTTAACATCTGAGGTCACAGCCCCCTAGAACTCAGAACTACTTAAACCTAACCAACCTAAGAACATCACACACATCCATGTCCGAGGCAGGATTCGAACCAGCTACCGTAGCAGTCGCGCGGTCCCGAACTGAAGCGCCTAGAACCGCTCGACATGTGATACTTTCAATAATTTGTGGTAGATGGTATCTTTTGCTCTCCGCGCTATGTTTTTGTTCCCGAGAATACCATTTAGTTGTTTTATGGCTCGCTTGCCCTGGCCAATTTTATTGTTTGTATCATTCATACTTCTACCATTTTACGACAGTGTCGCCGGCCGCGGTGGTCTAGCGGTTCTAGGCGCGCAGTTCGGAACCGCGCGACTCCTACGGTCGCAGGTTCGAATCCTGCCTCGGACATGGATGTGTGTGATGTCCTTAGGTTAGTTAGGTTTAAGTAGTTCTAAGTTCTAAGGGACTGATGACCACAGATGTTAAGTCCCATAGTGCTCAGAGCCATTTGAACCATTTTTGTTCTTCAGATACAGTTATTTCTTCTTCTATCCTCTTTTTTAAGATACGGTCATAGACTCTCGCCATGAATGGCTTCACACTAATACCACGATAGTTTGCACAATTTCTCCTGTAGCCCTTCTTAAATATTGATGTAATTTTTACCTTTTTCCACTCTTTTGGGGCTTCGTCACCACTAAGGCATTTGTCAAAAACCACTGTCAATATCTCAAAGAGCTTTGACGGTGCTGCTTTAACCAGTTCTATATAAATTAATCCTGGACCTAGCGCCTTTCTGTTTTTCATGGCATTTTGGACTTCCTTCGGGGTTATCGGTGGTATATTATCATTACTGACTTCAGTGTCTGGTGGGTTATCAGTGAATGCCGCTCTGTTCTCATTTAGTAGTCGTTGGTAGTGTTGTACCCATTCCTGCATGCTAATGAGGTTTATATCTGCTTTATCTTTATTCTGTGGTCTCATTATTTTAATACCTTCCAGGCATTATTTGCTCGTGGATTCCCCATGCTTTTTTCTATCTCTTCGCCGGTTTTCTGCCAGGCTTCGTTTTTTGCCTCAGTTATTGTTTTCCGCGGATCTTTCCTCCGCTCTCTGTATTCCCGCCAATCATTGTCTGATCTTGAGTTCAACCATTTATTGTAAGCTTTCTTCTTACTTTCTACCTTCCCTTGTACCGAGTGCTTCCACCACTCATCACATATTCTATTACTCTTTTGGATTTATTTCTTCCCAGTGATTCATAAGCTGAGTTCTGGATGGCCTCTGTAGCCATCTCATACATCTCATCTGCAGAGGTTCCTTCAACGGCAGCAAGTTTTTCTGCTAGCCTTTGCTGGTACAGGAAGCGGGTAGAACTATGGTCAAGGCTTTGTAAATTATATTGAATATTATTGGCTTTCTCTGGTTCGGCATCCACTTGAACTTCTGTGTCTTTGATAAACTTGAGTAATATCACTTAGACATTAGCAAAAAATGGTCTGATCTGCACTCTGTACCTCTCATAGCCCTCACGTCTTGTACTGCTAGCTTTGATGTTTGCTTTATTATGACATAGTCTATAATGGAATTGAGGTTAACGCTTGGTTTCGTCTATGTGTATTTATGGATATCCTTATGCTTGAACCATCCATTCAGAATTCTTAAGTCATTTTGCATGCATAATTCTATCACTCTTTCACCCTTATTATTTATGGTTTCTTCACCATATTGTCCTACTACGTTGTCATTAGCTTTCCATCCTGTTCTGGCATTTAGGTCTCCTAGTAAAATGACTTCTTTGCGATCCCCTGCATTTTCATGAGATCTTGTCAACTGAGTGGAGAATAAGTCTTTCTTCGGTACATCACCGTCGTCGTTTGGTGAATAGGCCACAATAATCACCACAATATGGCCCTTTATTTTCATCTGTACTTGCACAATTCTATCACTGACATATTCCCAGCTGGTTAGGTTTTTCTTGAGTTGTTTCTTTATGGCAATGGCAACTCCACTTTAAGCCCGTTGTTCCTTTGGTACGCCACTATAAATCTATATGTAATCATTTGTCTTTTATGTACCATGCCTTTCACTTTGGTTTCTGTTAGGCCCACTACGTCGACGTCAAGGCGCTTTATTTCTCCTTGTTAGGAGATAAAGTTCGATAAGGATCCCACATCCGAAAATATACCGATTGGAAACGCTCACAAATTGAGAAGAGAGTGCCATCGGCAGTCCCTGTTGTAATTATGACGTCACATACCATTTTCGTCCTACTACAACAACTGCTGCGAAAGAGTGGTGCGTTTGCAACTGCACTACCTGATAAAAAAATGGAACACATAGGGTATGTAAATGATTAGAGTTGCAAATCTTTGTGACATTGAGCTACCACACCTAAACTGCCAGCGTTTCATATTTCGGGCTGCCTGAATGGAAAGAGCTTGCCCCAGTTAGCTGGTGAGAGAAAAACTTATGGGCCGTCGGGACCTCATGTTATTATTCTACCCAGTATCAGACAGCATGAAGGCATGGACTACGACCCTACTTGCAGGGAGCCACTGATTTGAATGGATACTGGGGGAAGGAGGTAGAAACCATATCACAAATAAAATATTTAGAAATTAATGCTACGAGGCGTACTTCTATTTTAAATTAGCGCAGAACAACGTACTCTTAACCGAGGGCAGCCTCCACTGGCATAGAGACATTCGCAGAATGAGATACAGAGATATCATTCACCTGTAGCGACATAAGTTGAATTATTCATCAGTTGTTTCGGGCCCATCGCGAGCGCCCACGCTCTCGTCGCTGTAAGTGGCGTTCTTGAGGGTTTGTAACACGATGTGTTACAACAGAATGGCCACCATGCTGGATTAGTGTTGTTCGTATTTAGTGTTATTACCAACTCTGTTACGGTAACTAAGGGGCGTGAACAACATTAGGTGTTGAATGCTCATAATGAACCACACGGAGATGTCGTGTACTCGTGTGAGACAGCGTTTTCATTACCTGACGGACTTTAAAACGGCCTCCATTCTTTCTTTCTTTCTTTCTTTCTTTCTTTCTTTCTTCTTCTTTCGCTTACGCCATAGTCCCGCAGCGATCACAGGGTCGGCGTGGTTAGAACGGATTTGGCGATGTTAGTGTTAGTTTTAGGGATGGCTGGATGCCCTTCCTGCCTCCCCCCTGTACCCCCAGTGATGGAATCAGTGTACCCCAGCTGTCTGCATCTAGTGTAAATCGTGAAATAGTGTTAACGTGTTTCAAATGTCTACGACGCGTGTAACTGAGGCGGAACGTGGGGACCAGCCCAGTATTCACCTAGTGGGATGTGGAAAACCGCCTAAAAACCACATCCAGGCTGGCCGGCACACCAGCCCCCGTCGTTAATGCGCCAGGCGGATGCGATCCGGGGCCGGCGCACCTACCCGAGTCCAGGAAGCATGCGTTAGTGCTCTCGGCTACCGTGGCGGGTTTTTAAAATGGCCTCCATTGCTGGTCTCCATTTAGCCCAGTGGTTCACAACCTGAGGGTAACTAACCTCTGAGGGGTAAAATGAAATATTCTGAGGGGTAAAAACTGAATGATTCGATTCTGCTTCAGTCACGAAACTACATTATTTTCAAAAGATCATTACTGTTATCACAATTTTATAAGACTAATATTGTTTATATAAGTTATCAATAATTACTTTTTCTCAGTTAGTAGCACTAATCTGGTGGAGCTTATAAGTTCCTTACGTAGTCCACCCACTACGCACATATGTTGTGCTTTGCCCCGTACATTGCTCATGATAAAAGTAAGACATACATGTAAAAAATGCTAAATATCTCAGGAAAACGTCTTCTCCAAGTTGTAGATCATACCTGCGGTAGTCAACAATTTGCTTCATTACTCGCTTCGAAACAGATAAATTAATTGATAGCGTGACACGGCAGTAACTACGTGAGGGCTACTATAGTACTGTACACAGATTTGTTATTATTAAAATGTTCAAATGTTTGTGAATTCCTAAGGGACCAAACTGCTGAGGTCATCGGTCCCTACACTTACACGCTACTTAAACGAACTTATACTAAGAACAATACACACATCCATGCCAGAGGGAGGACTCGAACCTCCGGCGGGAGGGGCTGCACAATCCGTGACATGGCACCTCAAACCGCACGGCCACTCCGCGCGGCTATTATTATTATTATCATCATGAGTGGTTAGAGACAAAGCATTAACAGCCTAAACGCGCCCAATTTATGCCATTTCAGAAGTAAGGGGTCCAGCAATCAAGTGATTCACAAGCAGTAAGTAAAGTGCACACATGTGAACTTTGATTTTAAATAGGGTGGCCGTGTGCAGGTCAAGAAAGTCTCGCAATGGAGAGGAGTAATGCAGGGGAAGGATGTTTTGTACCAAGTGTGTACCCTCACTGTGGATAGTCGGCTTTCTTATCTGAGAAGGTGATGTGGGTAGCACTTGCGACGCACCAAAATCAAATGGCTCTAAGCACTAAGGGACTTAACATCTGAGGTCATCAGTCCCCTAGACTTGGAACTACTTCAACCTAACTAACCTAAGGACATCACACACATCCATGCCCGAGGCAGGATTCGAACCTGCGACCGCAGAAGCAGCGCGATTCCGGACTGAAGCGCCTAGAACCGCTCGGCCACAGCGGCCGGCTGCGATGCACCGCAAATTGCTTCATCTCTCATTCTAACACACACACACACACACACACACACACACTAAACATCATCCATCTTTCACCTCTTTCATCATTTTAAAAATAAAGGTTCCAAGTGTTTCATTCTACAGTTTAGTTAGTTGCTAAAGTTGGTAACAATGTGGGGAAGGGGGGTGAAGAGCGACAGTGAAGAGCGACAGAAGGTACGGGATGGGGGGGGGGGGGGGTTGCGGCGGGGGTACTAGCTAATGTCTGATAACACTCAGGGGTAACGGTCTAAGAAAGTTTGGGAACCACTGATTTAGCCAGATGGTCGAATCGTGAAATATCTCGATTTTTCGGGGCATTTGGATGTGACAGGGACCCGATGTTGGACTGAATGCGAACATGAAGGCAAGCATACGATTCTATTGTCAAGGTTCTGGCCGGCCGCGTCTGACCACTACACTGGAGGATGACCGTTCTGTGCACCAAACACATCGTGACCCTTTAGATTTGCAGCTGCAGTCAGGGAACTCCGCGTCTGGCTATCCGATGATCATTTGTAAATGGCGGCTTGCAGTTATGTCGGCAACTGCTGTAGACTGAAAGTCCACGAGTTGTGAATGGATTCGCAACAGTGCCACCGTGCGTCTCCGTTTATCCTGTGGTGACGAAATAATTTCCATCTGCGCTCTACTTTGCGGAAGGGGAAAGTAGTTTCAGTTACCAGCGCGTTCTGTGCCAGCTGATATTACCAGCGACGGAAGGATCCGACGCTCTGAAGCGCTCACGGTGGAAGCATACATTAGTTGCGGTCTGTGAGCTCCATCGCAGTGATGACAGCTCGGAACCGAGCGGTGCATGGTGTGAAGAGCATATTGCTGTGTGCCGTATGGCTACATCTTTGTGTGTGTGTGTGTGTGTGTGTGGGTGTGTGTGTGTGTGTGTGTGTGTGTGTGTGTGGTGTCATCGGTCTTCTAACGGCCCATCACGAATTCCTTGTAACGTCAAGCGCCGGCACGCCGGCAGGGGCGTTACAGTAGAGCAGGCTGTGAGACGACTTCTCCTAACAGAACGCTGATCAGCCTCTCTCTCTAGAACGACACCGAGACAGGAGCGGCATCTAGGAGAAGGTAACATGAGCGCCGCGCCGCCTGGCCGCGGCCCAGTCGAAGTCCAGCCGATCTACGAGGTTTACAGCAGTGACTTATCAACTATATTGATTTGCTTGTATTACGAATTGTACGCTGCTGGCCATTAAAACTGCTACGCCAAGAAGAAATGCAGATGATAAATGGGTATTCATTGGACAAATATATAATACTAGAACTGACATGTGATTATATTCTCACGCAATGTGGGTCCATAGATCCTGGGAAATCAGTACCCAGAACAACCACCTCTGGCCGTAATAACGGCCTTGATACGCCTGGGCATTGAGTCAAACACAGCTTGGATGACGTGTACAGGTACAGCTGCCCATGCAGCTTCAACACGGTACCACAGTTCATCAAGAATAGTGACTGGCGTATTGTGGCGAGCCAGTTGCTCGGCCACCACTGACCAGACGTTTTCAATAGGTGAGAGATCTGAAGAATGTGCTGGCCATGGCAGCAGTCGAACATTTTCTGTATCCAGAAAGGCCCGTACAGGACCTGCAACATACGGTCGTGCATTATCCTGCTGCAATGTAGGGTTTCGCAGGGATCGAATGAAGGGTAGAACCACGGGTCGTAACACATCTGAAATGTAACGTCCACTGTTCAAAGTGCCGTCAATGCGAAAAAGATGTGACCGAGACGTGTAACCAATGGAACCCCTTACCATCACGCCGGGTGATACGCCAGTATGGCGATGACGAATACACGCTTCCAATGTGCGTTCACCGCGATGTCGCCAAACACGGATGCGACCATCATGATGCTGTAAACAGAACCTGGATTCATCCGAAAAATGACGTTTCGCCAATCGTGCACCCAGGTTCGTCGTTGAGCACACCATCGCAGGCGCTCCTGTCTGTGATGCAGCGTCAAGGGTAACCGCAGCCACGGTCTCCGAGCTGATAGTCCATGCTGCTGCAAACGTCGTCGAACTGTCCGTGCAGATGGTTGCTGTCTCGCAACCGTCCCCATCTGTTAACTCAGGGATCGAGACGTGGCTTCACGATCCGTTACAGCCACGCGGATAAGGTGTCTGTCATCTCGACTGCTCGTGATACGAGGCCGTTGGGATCCAGCACGGCGTTCCCTATTACCCTCATGAACCACCGATTCCATTTTCTGCTAACACTCATTGGATCTCGACCAACGCGAGCAGCAATGTCGCGACTCGATAAACCGCAATCGCGATAGGCTACAATCCGATCTTTATCAAAGTCGGAAACGTGATGGTACGCATTTTTCCTCCTTACCTGAGGCATCACAACAACGTTTCATCAGGCAACTCCGGTCAACTCCTGTTTGTGTATGAGAAATCTGTTGGAAACTTTCCTCATGGCAGCACGTCGTAAGTGTCGCCACCGGCGCCAACCTTGTGTGAATGCTCTGAAAAGCTAATCATTTGTATATCACAGCATCTTCTTCCTGTCGGTTAAATTTCGCGTCTGTAGCACGTCATCTTCGGGGTGTAGCAATTTTAATGGCCAGTAGTGTATATACAGAAGAGATTGCTTAGTTTCATGTTGCGCTTTGCTTGCGACATCTCATTGTACATTTATCAAAATTAAGTATTGTCATTCATTTTACAGCAATAAAATCTAGTAATACTATACTTACTTGTTTGAATTGTTGTCTAGTGATCCGAGAAAGCGGGCTTCCTAGGTACCCTATATTAGACGATTGGACAGGACACAACCTCTTCACCTCACAGTAGCGCTTGCAACCTACGTCTTCAATTATTTGCTGAATGCATTCCAATATCTGTCTTCCTCGGCAGTTTTTGCCCTCTAAGGCTCCCTCCAGTAGCATGGAAATCAATCCCTGGTGCTTTAACAGATGTCCTATCAGCTGTCCCTTCTCCTTGTCAATGTTTTCTACATATTCCTTTCCTCTCCGATTTTTCGCAGAACCTCCTCATTCCTTACCTTGTCAGTTCATCTAATTTCCAACATTCATCTGTACCACCACATCTCAAATGCTTCGACTCTCTTCTGTTCCGGTTTTCTCGCAGTTCATGTTTCACTACCATACAGTTGTGTGCTCCAAACGTACAGTCTAAAAATTTCTTCCTCAAATTAAGGCCATGCTTGATACTAACAGACTTCTCTTGGCCGGGAATACCCTTTATGCCAGTGCTAGTCTACTTTTGATGTCCTCCTTGCTCCTTCCGTCATTGGTTATTTTGCTGCCTGGGTAGCAGAATTCCTCAAATTCATCTACTTTGCAACCATCAATCCTGACGTTAAGTTGCTCGCTGTTCTCATTTCTACTACTTCTGTGCAGTAGAAAGAATCTGTCAACACTGTCAGTCGGTCGTGGACATGAGCGCACGTTGCGACATTCGCACCAATCTCCAGGCACAAGTTACATTTTCAGCAGAATGTCCATTGAGTTAGCGAGAGAGAGAGAGAGGGAGAGAGATACTTGCCACTTGTGCGACTTCGCGTTGGCCGCCTAGCACATCGCTGATGGGGAGCCTGAGAGCTTCCCACCACCAGTACCTCTCGCAGCGCTTATCGCACTAACATCATTGTCACTGCTAGGTGAAAGTGCCAGCTGATGCCTCTCTTTCTGGTCATCGCTGCAGGCCCTCCCAGGTGCCAACGTCTACCTGGCTGGTGGGGCCAGGATCAGCCGACTACACGACTTCCGACAATGTGATACATCACGATGGGTCAGCGCCGGTATCATCTTCCAGAGCGAGATCGAGGATGCTATAAAGCCATCGGCATACGGAGCAAGCTGTCGAACGTCAACACTGAGCGTACTGAGTTCAACGTGCTGGTGAACGCTCAGAAACGATGCGACTTTTGTATACGGTACGTGGGCCCCAACGTGGTATACGCGATCACAACGCACTCCAGCGGCAGTTGTGGGATGTTTCTAGTTCGTAAATCACACTGTTTACTAAACGGGTGGGCGTAGAATTCCCACGCTAGCTCTATTAAAACGTACATATCCTGCACTGTCCATATGCTAGTCACGTTGTTCTATATGTGAGCCGTGCTGCAGCTCGCGTTGGTGGTGTGTTGGTTTCTGCCAGACCGTATCATTTAGTTGGCATGGTTGCGTTGTTTGTCTTCTTCTCGTGTTCACTGGCGCCACTCGGTTTCGTAAGCGTTGCCTATCCGCGAGTGGCGGC
Organism: Schistocerca americana; assembly: GCF_021461395.2. NCBI lineage: Eukaryota > Metazoa > Arthropoda > Insecta > Orthoptera > Acrididae > Schistocerca > Schistocerca americana. The sequence continues at coordinate 189,306,499 of NC_060120.1, forward strand.
AGCGGCACTTATCGATATGTAGTTCTGCTGCCCTACCTTTGGGGCGACATCGTGCTTCTTAAGTGTGGTGCGAGTGTGGCAGTTCGGTTGGGGACGCAGGAGCAGCCATGGTCCGCGCAGAGCGTCAACACGCCGAGACCCCTGGGGGCGCGTATGCACTGGCGCATCGAAGGGCTGTGGTCACGAGGTTGCACGACCTCGTCGGAACCAGATCCTGCAAGAGTGAGTGCGTTTTCAATTCGTGTAGGGAAACCTTCACCATTGTGAAATCTCGCGATTCTCCTGTGACTGAGGTGTAATTGTACTGTGGTCCTGCGCCACAGGTTTTACTCAACGTACTCTTTGGGCGAGGCCACAGTTGTGGTTGTTGGTTGGTTGGCGATTCTTCTACCTTGGTGGTAGTCATTCCTACTTGTTCCGGGCGCTCTAAGCACAATATTCTGCTGGCGGAGTCCAGACTGTAGGTCCCGGCTTTGGCGTAATTTTACATCTTGCATTTGTGTTGTTGGATGTCAGCTAGCCTCACCAAGATTATCATTAGTCGCTCGTTAAACTGCCACTGGTCCGAGTTACCATCTTGTGATCTGAATGCAACTCTTGGCTGCTTTTCTCTTCGCTCGCGAAAGTGTTTTTGGTGTGACCTACTCAGAAGTCGATTCCTGGACCATCGTCTGTCACTGGCCCTTGTGTTTTATTATTGTGTTATTATTTTATTATTGTGTTATTAAGTTACCATCAACTGTCTCACCTGTTTGGTGAGCTGTTGTTTGTCTTTTTAAATTAACCTTTGCTACGCCATTCGCCGTTTGACAGTATATTGGTTAAATTTTTTATAATTGCCGTTCTGGCGTTAAAGACCTTCGGCCGTGATTGTGGTTACTTGCCTTAAAAGTCTGAGTGCGACCTCATTGGCTTGTTTTCAAAAATGATTTATTAAAATTAATGAGTGAAATTGCAAAATAAACCAATAGTAATTGATTCGGGCCCCGTCCACAATCGTAACCCAATCCTGCCTTCCTTAATTACCAGGTTTCATAATGTAATATACGCAAATAAAGACTTCAATATCCATGCACATGTTTTAAGACGAAAAGGAAAGTGCCATGTCCAATCAATAAGGACACAGGCTTATAACCGTTCCATTGGAAACAGTAAGATACAAATTTGCAATACTTTTCCACATAATATCAACATTATTTCATCATTCCCACACTATAGTAAAACCTAAAGGTCAGTCTTACTTTATCACTGTTCCTACCCAGTAGCAGAATCTTTGCAACATGTGAATTACGAAACGTAAAAGAAAAAGGAGCAAAATATCTTTATACAAGTAGCACAAGCTGTCCTGTAGATTAAGCCAATCGAACAAACTCACTCCTCAAAAAAAGGTGAACTTATATTTACATAACATCAAATATTACACTATATACTTATATTAAACTAATAATAAAGAATCAGAACCTAATAAAACGCGAATTTTAGGAAAAAAATTTGAGACAAGTGGAGACACGAACCACCGCCATCTCACTTATCTCGTTCAGGAATCACTAACACTGCTCACTATGCTGAACTGACAACGCGTATGTGGTAGCCACACATTGCATGTTGCCACTTGCTAAAAGCATTAGTCGTAGCTATGTTACTAATTGTAATTTAATTATAACAAATTGTACCAAGAACAATGCGTGTTTGGTGGATCCTCAGTGTGTCGTTGCCTTCAAATGGCATAGTGTCATAATACGCAAGTTACAATAATTCTTTTGCCACGAATATGATATTTCTCATTATTTTATTGCAACGAATCACACAGTTAACAACGTGTTTTCGAGTGATTCTCAATCTGCTGGTGCTCAGGAACGGCATATACAGGATGTTACAAAAAGGTACGGCCAAACTTTCAGGAAACATTCCTCACACACAAAGAAAGAAAATATGTTATGTGGACATGTGTCCGGAAACGCTTACTTTCCATGTTAGAGCTCATTTCATTACTTCTCTTCAAATCACATTAATCATGGAATGGAAACACACAGCAACAGAACGTACCAGTGTGACTTCAAACACTTTGTTCAGGAAATGTTCAAAATGTCCTCTGTTATCGAGGATACATGCATCCATCCTCCGTCGCATGGAATCCCTGATGCGCTGATGCAGCCCTGGAGAATGGCGTATTGTATCACAGCCATCCACAGTACGAGCACGAAGAGTCTCTACATTTGGTACCGGGGTTGCGTAGACAAGAGCTTTCAAATGCCCCCATAAATGAAAGTCAAGAGGGTTGAAGTCAGGAGAGCGTCGAGGCCATGGAATTGGTCCGCCTCTACCAATCCATCGGTCACCGAATCTGTTCTGAGAAGCGTACGAACACTTCGACTGAAATGTGCAGGAGCTCCATCGTGCATGAACCACATGTTGTGTCGTACTTGTAAAGGCACATGTTCTAGCAGCACAGGTAGAGTATCCCGTATGAAATCATGATAACTAGCTCCATTGAGCGTAGGTGGAAGAACATGGGACCCAATCAAGACATCACCAACAATGCCTACCCAAACGTTCACAGAAAAGCTGTGTTGATGACGTGATTGCACAATTGCGTGCGGATTCTCGTCAGCCCACACATGTTGATTGTGAAAATTTACTATTTGATCACGTTGGAGTGAAGACTCATCCGTAAAGAGAACATTTGCACTGAAATGACGATTGACGCATTGTTGGATGAACCATTCGCAGAAGTGTACCCGTGGAGGCCATTCACCTGCTGATAGTGCCTGCACACGCTGTACATGGTACGGAAACAACTGGTTCTCCCGTAGCACTCTCCATACAGTGACGTGGTCAACGTTACCTTGTACAGCAGCAACTTCTCTGACGCTGACATTAGGGTAATCGTCAACTGCGCGAAGAATTGCCTCGTCCATTGCAGGTGTCCTCGTCGTTCTAGGTCTTCCCCAGTCGCGAGTTATAGGCTGGAATGTTCCGTGCTCCCTAAGACGTCGATCAATTGCTTCGAACGTCTTCCTGTCGGGACACCTTCGTTCTGGAAATCTGTCTCGATGCAAACCGCGCCACGGCTATTGCCCCGTGCTAATCCATACATCAAATGGGCATCTGACAACTCCGCATTTGTAAACATTGCACTGACTGCAAAACCACGTTCTTGATGAACACAAACTTGTTGATGCTACGTACTGATGTGCTTGATGCTAGTACTGTAGAGCAATGAGTCGCATGTCAACACAAGCACCGAAGTCAACATTACCTTCCTTCAATTGGGCCAACTGGCGGTGAATCGAAGAATTACAGTACATACTGACGAAACTAAAATGAGCTCTAACATGGAAATTAAGCGTTTCCGGACACATGTCCACATAATATCTTTTCTTTATCTGTGTGTGTGAGGAATGTTTCCTGAAAGTTTGGCCGTACCTTTTTGTAACACCCTGTATACGTATAAGGCTTGAAATGAATGCCAATATGGCGCCTCACAACTCTGTGCTGAATGGAGACGTCGTGCGTGTGACGTAGGTGGCGTTGTGCCATCTCACTGGTCAACACTCAGACGCAAGCTCAGAATATCTGACACGCTAGATATTGCTCTGCACGTTTGGAAAGACTCCTGTACGTGCTATACCACGCTATGACGTCAGAAACTCGGCACGCTCAAATGCACGGTCGGTGTGCAGCCAGCTTAACGCAGCGTGGGAGCATAATCTTAAGCGACAGCTTCGCCTACCAGGTGGCAGCCCGCAAGACTTCGGCCGAAATGCAGGCGTAGCGACCTTGGTTAACAGCGCAGCCAAGCCGAAAACAGGAGTCGGTGGTATTCCTCCTTGTCAATGGCACGAGGCGTCAAAAATGAATAAATATTAACTTACTAATCACGTTCTATTAGCTCCAAAAGACACTCCACAGGCTCCACAACACCGTCCTGACACTGTAGAGGTGTCTCCGCTCATCTCCATTCGGCACCCCTAGATAGCCTGTGGGGTTGTAGGAGGAGGGATTTAGCAATTGAACCTAATGATATCGAATATAGGCTATTCCCCGTGACGTCATGATTTTGCGGTGTGCAACATCATAAGTGCGCAAACAGGAAAAGAACAGAAGAATATCGATATTGTTTTGCGTCCAAATTATTTTTGGAAATGAAGATTGTGGTGATAGACATATCTGTAGTGCAGTCCGAGATCTAAGGTATATTGGTAGGCGACAGTTTCATTTTGAGTTGAGTAAGTGGTATCGCAGGTTTAGTTAATCAGCTGGCCTCCTCTAACTCCCACTGGGTACGCTGCTGGTAATGGGGCAGAACTTCTCCCACAATGGCAGATTTTGCTTCCATAGCTCCCCACTTAATCTACGTTCTTCACTAATTCTTAAAATACAGGAAATAATAACAAACATATCGCCATTTTCCTGTTTTCATTAGCTTTCAGCTGTCGTTACGCGGCGCACTCATTTGAATCTTCTCTGTCTCCCCTAATAACCATTCCTTGTTCCTGTTTTAGTCTAACGAGCTCGGAGTAACGAGCATTTCTCTTCTGCTATAAGTAGAGAAAATGTCTCTTCACATTCGGTCCTAAACCCTCTCAGAAAAATCTGATGAAGTGAACTATGCAAAAACCAGTGCCCATGCATTTTAAGAAATCTCGGACCCGAATATAAGAAAACACAAATGTAAATTAGAACAGGAAAATAAAAGATATTTGAAATTTACGTAAAAATGATTATCCAAATTAACTGAAAATTGTACAGATTCGCCCACTGACTCGGAAGGACTGATACATGACGCGTCAGAATGTAAACAAATGCTGCGGTACGAGCTGTCAAACTGAAACTTTTGGGAACGTATGAACGTAGCATCAACGAGAAAAATTGCTGCCCTCTGATAGACTGCAAGTTGCCTAACCAGCGGTGGGCACTAAAGTATTCGTATAACCCAGACGAATGCTATGTTATGACTTCCAGATTTTGCAGTGAATACCCCCCGAGCATGTACATACACGCATACACATTACCGCGCAAAAGAGTACCCTCCAAAACACTTGAAATATTGGCGCGACCAGAGGTACATGCAGTGTGGCGCAACGGTGAGCGTCGCTGTCTAAGTGCTGTGTATCGTCAGTTAGAAGTTGAACAGCAAGAGTTATTTGTAATTTAATATTTCTAATCCCTGGAAGGTTTCCGAAACTTCTTATGTTTGTGTGTTCCGGAATAGCGATGTTTATATAAGTAGCACCACTCTTCGACCAGGAGGTCAGTTCTGTGCTGATTGTACATTGGTTATTCGTAATAAATGTGCTTCCAGTGCTAAGTGTTGTTCATCATAGACGACCCGGCTTTCGATTTGGACTTGATTGTGGTTAGCAAGTGAGATATCTTGATAAAGAAGCGGCGCAGTTCACTTCAATCTGACAAGGTAAATGTCTTCCTTGGTTCACAGACGTCGCGTCGGATAATGTTGTGGAAGCTGCACAATATATCGACGAGACAGCTGCTCGTCATCTTCAGCTGCTGTGGAAGCAGTTACTACGTCGGGAAAGTCTTAAACAGCACAAGGTAAATGTCGTCGTCTTCACAGACATGAACCAGAATACAAGCAGTACATCGTACCCACGGTTCGTATATTCGGGAGAGGAATGGATTCCAAGCCAATACTACGTCAGCTGCACATCAGGCATCCATCAGTGTTCTCCAGTACTTTTACTTGGATGGCAGAGCACTGCTGTAGTTCGAGAACGACGAAGAGCATACCTATAGTTGGGATAAATTCCAAGCTGAACTGATGAAAATCTTTGGCGAAAATCTGCAACACTTCCCTTACATGAAGAACAACTGAAAATCAGGGCCCACGGTCATCGGGAAACGACCGTGCGTATGGAATGTTTTGGCCGTATGCCACATTATGAATCCAAGTATATCAGACGTTGATGAAAGGAGTTGCAGAAAACATGTATCAAGCTCTTCTGGAAAGGGATACCACAATAACCGAGGAATTCATGGAGTAGTGCCACTGAATCGAGGAAATGCAACAGAAAAGAATCAGACGAAAGAAGTACGGACAACTTCCGAATCTGGTCCCTACGACAGTTGTGGAAGACCACCACGACCTCGGATTTCTCATACGCCAGGTGGCAATGGAATAGATACACGATTCTATGGCAACCTGAACTGTCCAACCGAGTAAACAAGAGGTAGCGGCCATGAATGTCGACCCAGTGCCCATTATGTCAGGAGGTAATAGAGAATGCTGAAGAAGAGATGTCTCGATGTTTAGCACCCGCCACCCGCCGAACGCGCCATGAAGATCGGTCTCAGAAACTCTCACTGTCGCTGCAGTCATCAAACGAGAACCCAGCAACCGACCAAGTACAGCGCCCAGTGAAGAACAGATATTTGGAGGATAGAGGACAATGCGCTAGCATGTTTCCACTGTGGACGCCCTGGACACTTTCTGCGCTACTGCAGAACGAAGGCGAGTTCTCGACGGCTATTGCGCGATTAGACGTCAACAATTATGATCGATTCCCGCCAGCCGACTGCAGACGATTATAGTCGACCTGTGGGCCGAAGCCCATCGTCGTACTCTGGACGAGGTCACTCTCCAACGCGTCGTAGTCACTCCCAGTCGCCGTATAGAGGCACTAGCCGCTCCCCTAGCAGCGACTTCAGGAGAACTTACCAAGGCGACCATCTATGGAGACAAGGACGCCACAGATGCAAATACTCCATGGACGACGGTCACCGAGATGTTAGGAAACCTCATTGACGTCATCATCGACTCAGGGGCTTCTTGCGCTGTAATGTCGAATGCTTATTGTGTCAGCTAAGAAAGACTGTATTCTGTGATGCGAAAGCTTTGTACCAAAAGTTGCAAGTGGAAAATACGTCCAGCTGACGAACATGACGAATTCCAAGAATGACTATCGATGACAGAACACGGCGCATCGAATGTGTCGTTTTAACAGAATGTAATCGTAATGTTATTCTCGGCTGGGACCTCTTGCAGGCAACACGATCCACACCTCTGTACTGGATTTTTAATTATAGTCTACTTCTGCTATTTTTTATTAGTACGGCTGGTCGCGCTTAGAAGACTGAGTGACCTTCCCACAGCCGGCCGGGGTGGCCGAGCAGTTCTAGGCACTTCAGTCCGGAACCGCGCTGCTTATACGGTCGCAGGTTCGAATCCTGCCTCGGGCATGGATGTGTGTGATGTCCTTAGGTTAGTTAGGTTTAAGTAGTTCTAAGTTCTAGGGGACTGATGACCTCAGAAGTTAAGTCCCATAGTGCTCTGAGCCATTTGAACCATTTTTTGACCTTCCCACAATCTTGAATGGTTTCGTAGCAAAGAATAATAAATTTTAACCTTTGAGAGCTCTCTTACAGCTTTTAACCACGTGTAAACCTGTTTGAATATTAGTTATTCTGGAACGTTTAGTGTAAAACTAGAGGGTCGTTCTACCCAAAAAGATGTTTAAGACTTCATTTCATTGCTTAGCTTTAGTTATCATTTTGATAATTAGTGTTTCTGAAAGACACAACTCCAGTATTTACCACTGAGAACTTTCCTTCTCAAAACAAATAATTATATATATATATATATATATATATATATATATATATATATATATATATATATATATATATATCGGTGACGCAGCTCGTAAGAATGAAATTACAATGAAATGAATACCCTTAGCTGCATACAGGCGTTGATATAAGTTGAGAGGCACCAACATGCCTTGCTCATACTGTGGCATCAAGCAGTCAGGCCTGCAAGATGAGTGGTCTGCCAAGCGAGTGGATTCATTCTTATTTATCGAGTAACATGAACTCTCGTACTCACAATTCAGTTAGAAATTATCCTCCTGTATTAATAATACGCAACGGAAACGCAAATCTGACTATCAGTAATTTACAGAACTCTGACTGTTCACTACGCACTTGCAATACCACATTTTCTTTTTTTATTTAACAGCTTTTATCAACACGTGGCCATCGCACTGAATATGAGTGGCGCACACAGTATAAATTCTGGATATCATGACAACATACAATTTCAAGGAAAAGGCCACCAATCTTTTTCTTTTCACTATCTTATTTATTCCGATACATTCTGTAACCTAAACACACAAATTCTATAACCTACAACAATAACACATGAGAAATTCCGCCCAGTGGGCATGGCTTTACATTGGTGATTCTCTACCTTATGGTCTCGTAATTATTTAACGCTACAGTGCACTTTCTGGATAGGATGGTGGATTTTTTGCTATATCTCACACTTCGACTCTCACAATCACCATCTCGAAGCTTTCCTCCAGACCGAGCGGTACAAAAGGAACACGCATAACCCACTACCTCTGAAACTACCTTGCTCCTTGCTACTCTCCCATGCAAACCACACATACTTAAATTACATGACATACACCACACTACAACATGAAATACAACACAGGGAATAGTCACAACATTATCACTTTCAGCTTTCCCACTTCAATTAATACTTATCCCAGTTTCACACGACACTGCCCCACTTCGTAATCCTACTCTCCTACTATGAACTCTGGAGATATATGCACATCTTCCTATGCAATGCAAGCCAAGTGGCGTTGCTGGATAGACGGCTGACTCACCTTGCTTCTCTCTCAGAGTATTATAGTTTGAATCAAGCGTCACACGGAAACATATCACGCAAAGTAATATTAAGAACATATTCATCACACACACGAGTCCTCAAGTGATACCATGGACGAGTACTTCTCTTTATCCTTTGTCTCATACACAGATTGAGACTCACACAGTACTCACCACGTGGAAGTACTCGCCTCTAAGTTCAAGTCCTGCACACGCTATTTCTTAAATATTTCAACTTATAGTACACATGCTAGTAATTCAGCTTAACTTAAGCACACGGAAGTATTTCAACTTATTACTACACGTGGTTTCATTGTGACCATTGCTCACTTCCAAAGATTACTGCGATCCCATTAATATTACCTGCCTGACATTTAATTCTCCCCACAAAAGTTCCTGAAATAGAGAAATTATTATTTCAAACTACTCTTAAATATTCCACATGCATACCATGTCTCCACTCTTTTGTCTTTACGGAGCACACCCAAGACAGGTCTTACCAACACTAGATCCAGCGGCAGAGTGCTGAAACATGGCCGTTCTTCAGGTCCTCTCGCACCTCTGCTGAAGTGGGGGACCACCTTGCTACCGTATTGGTCAGCCACATTTCAGGCGCTCAAAGCTCAGGTAAATTTCATCTCTTTGGTCCCACCAAAGGTGGCCAAAGGATCGTCTCAAAGATGATCATATATTCGCATTCACTATCTGCGGTTAGCAGACGACCATACATTCATTCATTTCACAGATCTCACCAAACTGGATGTAGGGATTTATTTTGTGGGAGTGCACATGTGATCAATTAAATAAATAAATTGTCATTCTTTCCCACACTGGTATCCGGCTTCGCTGTATTAATTGAAATTGAGTTATTTTACAAAAAAATGTGTTGTTTTGACAAAAATAATGAAGTATGTTGTACCTATTTTCAATGTCGGGCGGTACTGTACCCTTTCAAAGTCAACAGAGACAGTTGAAAATATGTGCCCCGACCAGGACTCCAACCCGGGATCTCCCGCTTACATGGCAGATGCTCTATCTATTTTTTTTTCTTTTTCATTCTGTTCATTGTTGATCGTTGTGGACGTCACATGACTTCCGTTCAAGTTCGTTTGTTGACCCTTCCACTCAGTTTTTATTACAGAGGCCAACCGGCTCTCCGACCGAACGCGCTGAGCTACCGTGCCGGCATCCATTTGACTCACCGAGGACACGGAGGATAGTGCGACTGCAGGGACTTACCTCTGGCACGCCTCCCGTGAGACCCACATTCGCCCGCACTATGTTCATAGTGCCCCTACATCACTCGCGGCTTTACTGCCGATTCCCGTAAGAGTTCGGGCACTGTTTGTGCATCTGCACAGAAGAAGATGGTCAAATGGCTGGTGAGCCTTATATATATATATATATATATATATATATATATATATATATACGAGGGCAGTTCAATAAGTAATGCAACACATTTTTTTTCTGAAACAGGGGTTGTTTTATTCAGCATTGAAATACACCAGGTTATTCCCCAGTCTTTTAGCTACACAACACTATTTTTCAACGTAATCTCCATTCAATGCTACGGCCTTATGCCACCTTGAAATGAGGGCCTGTATGCCTGCACGGTACCATTCCACTGGTCGATGTCGGAGCCAATGTCGTACTGCATCAATTACTTCTTCGTCATCTGCGTAGTGCCTCCCACGGATTGCATCCTTCATTGGGCCAAACATATGGAAGTCCGACGGTGCGAGATCGGGGCTGTAGGGTGCATGAGGAAGAACAGTCCACTAAAGTTTTGTGAGCTCCTCTCGGGTGCGAAGACTTGTGTGAGGTCTTGCGTTGTCATGAAGAAGGAGAAGTTCGTTCAGATTTTTGTGCCTACGAACACGCTGAAGTCGTTTCTTCAATTTCTGAAGAGTAGCACAATACACTTCAGAGTTGATCGTTTGACCATGGGGAAGGACATCGAACAGAATAACCCCTTCAGCGTCCCAGAAGACTGTAACCATGACTTTACCGGCTGAGGGTATGGCTTTAAACTTTTTCTTGGTAGGGGAGTGGGTGTGGCGCCACTCCATTGATTGCCGTTTTGTTTCAGGTTCGAAGTGATGAACCCATGTTTCATCGCCTGTAGCAATCTTTGACAAGAAATTGCCCCCTCAGCCACATAACGAGCAAGAAATTCCGCACAGATGGATCTCCTTTGCTCTTTATGGTGTTCGGCTAGACAACGAGGGACCCAGCGGGAACAAACCTTTGAATATCCCAACTGGTGAACAATTGTGACAGCACTACCAACAGAGATGTCAAGTTGAGCACTGAGTTGTTTGATGGTGATCCGTCGATCATCTCGAACGAGTGTGTTTGCACGCTCCGTCATTGCAGGAGACACAGCTGTGCACGGCCGGCCCGCACGCGGGAGATCAGACAGTCTTCCTTGACCTTGCGGCGATGATGACACACGCTTTGCCCAACGACTCACTGTGCTTTTGTCCACTGCCAGATCACCGTAGACATTCTGCAAGCGCCTATGAATATCTGAGATGCCCTGGTTTTCCGCCAAAAGAAACTCTATCACTGCCCGTTGTTTGCAACGCACATCCGTTACAGACGCCATTTTAACAGCTCTGAACAGCGCTGCCATCTGTCGGAAGTCAATGAAACTATACGAGACGAAGCGGGAATGTTTGAAAATATTCCACAAGAACTTTCCGGTATTTTCAACCAAAGTTGGCCGAGAAAAAAAATGTGTTGCATTACTTATTGAACTGCCCTCGTATATACATATAGTTGATGCTTGTTATTAAACCAAAATCACAATAACCACAGTCTGTTTTACCAAACCAAACACGACATATTGTCTACCTCTAGGAACCACTCTTCAAGTAAGATGGCACATTTCTTGCTGGATCATAACTTTGCCTGGAAATATTTTGCACTCAAGGCCACAATTTACATGAGACGTCTTATTACTGCAAAAGTACGAGGACGTACTGAGAAGTAACGTCTCCGAAATTTTTATGTAAAAATTCTTAAAACTTTTTAAATAAACTATCGTTATTAACATCCTACATCTTTATTCTTCTTGACTACATATTTGCCGATCTCTGCCGCTAAAGGTCTCCGAACTGTAGTGTGTAACGTGACGGCGTGTAACGTAACTGTGTGAGACACAGCGTGCTGTAATCGAGTTCGTCCACACTTGGAGCAGCCTCTCCTGCCTCACGACAACGCCAGACCATACACGAGGGCTGAGACTCCGAGACGTTGGATTCACTGTCATCAGTCATCCTCCATACAGCCCCGACTTGGACCCATCTGAATTTCATCTGTTTGCAAAACTTATTGAACAGTTTCGAGGACTAAACTTTGATAGTGGTGAAGCGGTACTAGCAGATGAGCCTGTGGCTCCAATCAACAAAGTCAAACATTCTACAGTGACAGTATTAACAAACTGGTCTCTCGTTGGGAGGAATATGTTCGTCGTCACTTCGTCAGGGTGACTACGTAAGAATAAATATGAAGACATAGAAAGATTTAGAATATTAATAACGTTTGTTTTATTTTAAAAAGTTTCAAGAGTTTTCACAAAAAAATTCGGAGCCATTACTTTTCAGAACAACCTTGTACTCATCATCCCCTTTGTAGTGTTGGCAGAAGAGCCAACACTGTTTTTCTAGAGGAGGCCGAAATGCACGCGTTTAATTACGCGCTGACTGGCGTGAGGTCTGGAACAGTTAAAGGAATTAATAGTAGCAAATAAAGTAAGTAGTTGATATAATACTTAACTTTAATCCACAATTGTAGAACATCGCTCTTGATGATACATGCTTCACATAATAAATATCAATTGAATACGGCGCCTTGCTAGGTCGTAGCAAATGTAGCTGAAGGCTATGCTAACTATCGTCTCGGCAAATGAGAGCGTATTTGTCAGTGAACCATTGCTATGAACGTCGGCTGTACAACTGGGGCGAGTGCCAGGACGTCTCTCTAGACCTGCCGTGTGGTGGCGCTCGGTCTGCTATCACTTACAGTGGCGACACGCGGGTCCGACGTATACTAACGGACCGCGGCCGATTTAAAGGCTACCACCTAGCAAGTGTGGTGTCTGACGGTGACACCACACCCTTCCTCCATAAAATGCACTTATGTTAAAATCATAACGAGTGCACCATTCTATGACTTCACTCGACTACTGCTAGCTGTACACTTTTCCACTTCATTCTGTCTGTCGTACTCCTCGTTCCAAAGCAAAGGGGTTCCATAAACAAAAACGACAAGGCCATTTTTAACCCCATACCGACAACGTCCTCTGGTACGAAACTTCCAGACAGATTAAAACTGTGTACCTGACCGAGACTCGAACTCGGGACCTTTGCCTTTCGCAGGCAAGTGCTCTACCAACTGAGCTACCCAAACACGACTCACAACCTGTCCCCACAGATTCAATTCTGCCAGTACCTCGTCTCCTACCTTCCAAACTTCACAGAAGCTAAGCCATGTCTCCGCAATATCCTTTCTTCCAGAAGTGCTACTTCTGCAAGGTTGGCAGAAGAGCTTCTGTAAAGTTTGGAAGGTAGGAGACGAGGTACTGGCAGAATTGAAGCTGTGAGGACGGGTCGTGTGTAGTGCTTGGGTAGCTCAGTTGGTAGAGCACTTGCCCGCGACAGGCAAAGGTCTCGAGTTCGAGTCCCGGTCCAGCACACAGTTTTAATTTGTCAGGTAGTTTCATATAAGCGCACACTCCGCTGCATAGTGAAAACCTCATTCTGGAAACGTCCTCGGGGTTTGTCTACCGCGCATTTCTCGACAGTAAAAGGCGTCCCAGAAATGGAAAAGATCAGGGAAGAAACATGTTAGTTCACAGGCCAAATGGCTCCCTAGTTTCGTTAGCTGAATATCACTCTTTCCATTATAATAAATTAGTGCTTCCTCAGAAGGAGACTGTATTAAATACATAAGTTGAAACAGAAGGGTTCGATTTCTAATCACAACACACTTTCATAATCATTTTATAACATTTATCTCCCCTTACTCATATTTAAATGATTATTAATAAATTATAGCAAATATTGACAACTAACTAAAAAAACTAAACTCCATCCGAACAGGCCTTAGAAGGCCCATCGGTACCGACCGACTGCCGTGTCATCCTCAGCCCATAGGCGTCACTGGATGCGGATACGGAGGGGCATGTAGTCAGCAGTTTACGAGACCGGAGCCGCTACTTCTCAATCAAGTAGCTCCTGAGTTTGCCTCACAAAGGCTGAGTGCACCCCGCTTGCCAACAGCGCTCGGCAGACTGGATGGTCACCCCACCCATCCAAGTGCTACCTCAGCCCGACAGCGCTTAACTCCGGTGATCTGACGGGAACCGGTGTTACTAATGCGGCAAGGCCGTTGGCTCAGACATTGAAAACACAATACGAAAATTTAGATGTAACGTTGTTTCCTTACGCAGTCGCACACAGTGGAAGACCAGAGCTCCAGATTGATGAAGCTATACCAGTAAGCACACGTAACAAAGATTTCTCTGAACTATTGTTTTCCATTGAAGACCCTGTTATCCCACCATCATTAACGAGGTAAGTTCCAGCAGTCAACAGAGATGCTCAGTTAAATTGCGAAGCTTTCGTCGGTTGCAAAAAGCCACTTAGGCTCACAAAAGAAATCTACATCACACCGACCGTCGTACGCGTTGAAGGTGTTCAAGGAATACTTTGGATCACTCATTGGCACAAGCAGTCACAACTCTTTGCCAAGGGTTCGTGTACAAAGACAGTGGAACAAGTCCAGGACGGGCAGCTTCGTGTCATCGATGAAGAATAGTTCTCAGATACCACTACAGACAGGAGAAGCCATTATGGAACTACCTGAGGAACAACATCAGCAAGTGATAGCCACTATGCGTAAATTTCAAGATGCTTTCAAATCCATAGTGGAGAAAAGATAGACGAAGCGGCCCATGGTAAAACCCCATGAAACATTGGGGATCATTCACTATTTATCCTGCGCTCGCGGTGGAATGACGGATAATCAGGAACTGGAGAAGATGCTACAAGATGACGCCATTGAACCTTAAGAGAGCCACGGTCTCCTCCCGTGGTTCTTGTGAAGACGAAGGACGGCATATGGGTCTCTGTGTTGACTACCAATGACTGAACAAAGCCGCACACTGATGACAACCTAGACTACCTAAGGAAGCAAAGAATTTCGCAACTGTGAACATGCAGACAAGCTGCTGGCAAATCGAGGCTGACTGGGCTGACCAAGAAAAGTATTTCCTGACGATCTGTGTGATTTTAAATTTGATTGCACGCTAATTCTCACACTTGTCTGCTATTGCTATGTTCGGAATAAAGGAGAGAATTTTTTTCCGAAAGTCTGACGATATATCGTTAGTCTCATACATTCTACACACGAACGTGAATAGTCGTTTTGTTGCTACTTCCCACAATGATTTTAGAAATTCCGACGGAATGTGTTCTAACCCTTCTGCCTTTTAAGTCTTCCAATGACTGTTTAAATACTGATTCCAATACTTGCTCCCCTATCTCTTCTATATCGAGTTCTGTTTCTTCTTCTAACACCTCAACAAACAAGCCCTCCCCGTCATAGAGGCCTTCAGTGTAGTCTTTCCACCTATTCGCCTTCTCCTATGCATTTAACAGTGGAATTCCCAGTGCACTCTTAATGTTACAGCCCTTGCTTTTAATTTCACGGAAGATTTTCTGTATGCTGAGTCATTCCTTCCGACGATCATTTCTTTTTCGATTTCTTCACATTTTTCCTGCAGCTATTTCGCCTTTTGATCCCTGCGCTTCTATTTATTTCATTCCTAAGTTACTAGTACTTCTGTATTCCCGCCATAGAACACCAAACATTTGCTCACGTTCGAATTCACTCAGTCCCGACGTAGCGCATAACTACACAAAATACTATTCTGACCACGACTGACATTCGCAACATACTGAGAACTTTGCACAGGTGCCGCTGGGTTCAAATACAACATATCGAGTAACTTTTTTAAAAAGTGAATGAAATAAAATATCATGTTAAATTTGGGATGAAATGTTTTGTTAAAAAATCTTTTATGTTCGTTAAGAGCCAAGGCTAAATTTTCTCATGGCGCTAACGCCGGGAAAATCATACGTATTCCAACGTGAAGACATCCGTCTTACTCACGATGGATTAAAAAAATATCTTTCTTTAATGTTACGCGATAAGCAAACTAAATATAATACTCAATTAATTATTTATTTTTGTCTGTGAGGCTTGATGCTCCAGTACACCTGCCTATGTGCAACGGCAGCGTATACAATTGAAATAATTGTTTTCAATAAAACTGTACCTCTGGCCTACAAAAAGAAATGAAAAACTTTACAAGACGCCGTTCTGCATTTTTTAGATTATTGTCTTTAATACTTTTTGCAATTAAATGAGTATTAAAATAGTTTTACCATTTTTTGGCACCAATGGCGTCACTGCTACAATGGACTTACACAAAATGGCCAGGGCAACATTTAATTATTACGTAAATGATAATTACGCGTCAGAGAACGTGCTTTGTGCTACTAACAAAAAACACATACTACCAAGCTATTTGCATATATATTTAACAAAAATTATCGTGACACTACATACAATTGAAATAATTATTTACAGACCGAGATCTATATGCGACCGTCAGACAGGACATCAGAACCATCCAGACACAGAAGACAAAGGAGAAGACAAGAACGTGAAACAAATAAAGCTTTTTCTTACATACTACGATACAAAGATAATAGTAATTACAATTCTATGAGCACGTATAACGTTGTAGTTACATATCGATAAGTTGATTTACATTACTTTTTTCAAGAAGCGATGCTATAAACAGTGCAACCTGCCGGCTTTTCTGTCATCTACACTTACGTTCAAACATGCATTTCTTGCTGAGCGTCCATATTTTTGTTCAACCCTTATAGATGACTGCGTGACTAGCGATGGGCAGCAGTGGGCAGCGAAGCACCAGCATAAATGTACCCTAAAAGACGTAGGAAACTTTTGAGTTTCCAGCATTAAATATCTCGGAAATGATAAACTAGCTCATTATAATCACGGCTCGGATAAGCGGGGTACAAATTTAGGAGCGCAGAGTATGTCGCTCGGCAACAGGACAAGGCGTGGTGACGCAAGAGTGTCGCCGAGCCGTGATGAAACTCGCTCCATCAGGTTGCTAAGCTGACGCAACGGCGCGGCCAGCTGTGGCTTATCAGGGGTCGCGGGTTATCTGCGTCTGCGGGGGGCCCGTGTTTACTAAAAGCGTTGGCGCTGGCGCCACTCACCCACCACTGGCGCTTATACCCGCTCCGGGCCCTGAGTGACACGGCGTCCAGTCCGCGACACACCCACACCGGGCTCTTTCGCCGTTCGGGGCGCCATCATACACTCGCGTGCAAATTTTAAGGAACAAAGTGATTTCGCATGGTGACTCTCTGCCAAGTAACATAGCTTGATCAAATTTGGACCGCACATAAAAAGAACTGCTGCTGTACAGCACAGAATGTCACTAAATGAAATACACAATGAGACGAAAAGAAATGACACTTTCATAATTGCAGGGAAGTCACCACGATTTACAACGCTCCCCTACGTCTACATCTACATGGATACCCTGCAAATAACATACAAGTGCCTGGCAGAGGTTTCATCGAACCACCTTCACAGTTCTCTATTATTCCAATCTCGTATAGAGCACGGATAGAATGAACGCCTATACCTTTCCGTACGAGCTCTGATTTCGCTTAATTTATCGTGGTGATCGTTCCTCCCTATGTAGGTCGGTGTCAACAAAATATTTTCGCATTCGGAGGAGACAGTTGGTGATTGGAATTTCGTGAGAAGATTCCGTCGCAACTAAAAACGACTTTCTTTTAATGATTTCCAGCCCAAATCCTGTATCATTTCTGTGACACTACTCTTCCATATTTCGCGATAATACAAAACGTGCTGCCTTTCTTTGAATTTTTTCGATGTACTCCGTCAGTCCTATCTGGTAAGGATTCTAAAAGAGGACGGAGTGTCCTGCCAATAAAAAGCAGTCTTTGGTTAGCCTTCCCCACAACATTTTCTATGTGTTCTTTCCAATTTAAGTTGTTCATAATTGTAATACCTAGGTATTTAGTTGAATTTACGGCTTTTAGATTAGACTGATTTATCGTGTAACCGAAGTTTAACGAGTTCCTTTTGAAACTTCCCCTTTGAACAATTTATACATGACTGTGCTTAAACTGACACACAATATTTAGTTAGCGCAACGCAATCTGACTTTCAAAATTCCCTACAAAAGAATGGCCCTGACTAACATTAAACTATTACCTTTCACAAATCACTTACCTCACAAAAATCTTCGCTGCTCAAGCTACTGCAATACAGCGAGCGCCACTACTGCCAGCTAAATAAAAGATTCAAACTATGGAAGGCACTAACTACTGATAGGGATAGTTAGGAAATGAAAGATATTAATAGAGAACAAACAATGTATTTACCTTGATATCATCATATATAAATATAGCAGTTCATGACAAATTTCAAAACTCCGCCATCTCTCTCCCCACATCCACCACTGCTGGCGGCTCACCTCCAACTGCGCAACGCTACGCGCTGTTCACAGCCAGCTGCCTAACACTACAATGGCGAGTATTACAACAATGCAAAGCAGCCACAGACTGCACACAGCACAGCCAGTGATTTTCATATTGAGCGCTACGTAACGTTGCCAATAAGAAAACATAAACAGCCTACTTACATAGAGAAAACATAAACAGCCTACTTACATAGCCCCCATGCTCCCCACAAAAAAATTTTACAATTTTTTTTTGGGCAGTGGCCAATAATGATTTGATAAAATTTTTCATAATTACAATAACAAAGAAATCAAATGCACACACTTATTGATATTATGTTGGTCAAAAGCTCAAATTTTCTCACAGTCTATAAAGACAGTCCTGATCATTCATCACAGTGAAACTGCCGTTTCTTTTCTCAAAGTCTGAGCAGTAAAAGACAATGCACACGGAAGTAGTGGATTTCCATGCCGTCTTGAAGAAGTAGTGTTGTCCTTCCAACGGAAAGACAGTGCTGACTCTTGACATGCTGACAGGTAATGGGCCACAATGGAGCAAACCCACAACAGAGTCATTCGAAGTTATGAAGAATATTGGTAGGTAGGTCATCACAGAGCAGACCCACTGGAGTCCTGGTAGAGATTGTGGTATTGGTGGGCCACCAGAGGTGCAGACCCACTGCAGTCCTTGTAGCAATTGGTGGGCCATCAAAGATGCAGACCCACTGTAGTCCTGGTAGAGACGGCCAGCAGCCATCTGTTGCAAATGTGCAGGTGCACAATCACCATCGAAGAGTCTTGCGGACAATGTAGCAAGTCCATAAACCACCACTTGTGCACTCACAAAGTTTTTGGAATTGTCTTTAGAACCAGCAATGCTGTTATCCAGTCCCTTGCTGAATTATTAACACACGTGCAAACACTAACAGTCCCAACTTCTCACATATTGTCCATATACTATGACCAACAGAAACGTGTGCAGTGAAATGTAACTAACAAGTTAATAATATCATGAACTGGTGACAATTACAATTTTATAACATAAGAATACAATAAAGGTACAAAATACATCATGAAAAACATAACAATATAGATAACATTTGTAGTACAGGCTTTACAAAAGAATAGAAATAGACATATACATCAGTGTTACAGGAATTATGACATGAGTACATACATAGAAGATCAGAATAACTTGCGAAACATCAACTTCACACATGAGCATTTAAACAGAATGAATAATGTCTAATATCTTTACAAAGTAAATAACATATTATTAATGCCAAATATATTTGAGGATAACAGTATTCCTCATCATAGTGAATGTAGCTTAATATTAAAAGAGGAAAAAATTCTATGAAACTACACAGAGACAGGAAGAAAACAACTACACAAGGGTACACAAACACATAGTGGGATAACACCAATAGGAAAGGATAGGGTTCGTTTTCAGTGTAACATTTGGTACTGCAGTCCAACCCAAAACTTCATATATCTTTCCTCTTATTTCATCCTTTGTTTCCACCAAAAAAATTCTATCTAAGCATGCTTTCTGTATTTATATGTTCACACATTTCTCACCTCAACATTTATTTCCAAGAAAATCCTACCTAAACCTGTTTTCTGTACTTTTTTTTTGTATAACTTCTCAATGCATTTCTTCCAATTCACCGAAACTCGTTCTCTTAGAGGCTACCCCCTCTTAAGCTAACTTAAATCTACTGAGCTCAGATGCTAAACTAAGGGACGAGGCAATGCAGCATCACATAACAAATTATCACAAACAGCAATGACAAAAAAATGCCAATTTGCAAAGCAAGCAGCAGCAAATCTAAATTAACAGATAAAATGCAAAATTACAACTAATATGAGCCAATGTGCAGCAACAAAAAAAATAAAACAATAGTAAAACTAGCGTAACAGAGTAATACAAAGTGAAATTTAGTAGCACTATGCCTGGCAAATAGCAGCAGAAATAACTTATATCTAAACATGACATAGCTCAAGCAGAAAAAATATTACAGTAAAGATAACAATGCAGATAAGGGAAATGTACAATCACATCTTTATGTCTAAGTAATTAAAGTGGTGCACCACAAGAACTTATTGTAAAAAAAATATTACCATGTACTTGAAAAGAAAATTATGTGTCCAGTTACTGTTACTAGTCCCTTCTTATTGTTCTTTCCTTTCCAAGTGCTCCTTTTTTTTTTAAAGAATGTGGATTACAAAATTATTTAATAGATCTGTTAACAGAAAGTGTTCACATTAGCAAATGCATTTTATTTTATAAAAGCAATGCTGCATCACAGCTGGAAACCAGATATCAAGTGAAATAAGCAACTACGAAAAGCAAAGCATAAAAATATAATTCAATAGTCATGTGACATTTCATAAGTCAGTAGCTCTCAACTCTCGTAGAAAGACACTTGTCATTATAATGGCCTCCCCATTTTTTTTTTCCTGCATGTGCCGCTGAAAGGCTAATGGCTTTTTTTCGGGCGGCTGTCGCCCAGGTGGGTGCCCGCGACGCATTACGTGCAGGTGGTCACTTAACTTTCTTACAGAAATATTTACGACAGCAGTTTCCACTACAGTGACAGTCTCACATAAAAATATTTCACAGGTCAAGAATTAGCGTTGCAAATCTGTAGAAACAAAACCCTATAAATATAACAGTGTCCAAAATATTTTCGCCAGCATTGTGATACATTCACTCATATACACACATTTCATAACTCTTAAAGTACGATTCTTGGTTTCCAACAACCTTTTTCACAAATCAGAGTCCCTAATCACTACTCATTATTCCTTACCTTATTCGTCGACACTTCTTCAGTATTTCATCATAAGAAATACGTAGCATAATCAAACACCTCATATACGGTATCATCATCTTATTAATCATAAACGTACCTCAACAGTATAATACACATCGTCGTCGTAATAATATCATCATAACACCTCAGTCAAATCTCAAAAACGTCGTAGCTTTCTGCAATAATTTCAAAACCTAAAAAAAATTCTCTGCTCATTTCAATAGTGTCATCTTCCTCAAACGTACTTTAAAATCATGCTCCCTTACCAAATACATCATTCAAAGCTCTCCTAGTATCACAATGATTCCGAAAAAAATATGAACAGTTTATAAAGTACAGAAAAATACAGTTTCATAAGTGTGAAGTTATCCAACTGTGTAATTGCGTAAACATCTGTCACTGACGTAGTAAAAAAATGTTTATCTCTCAGTTAAATGATCAGATAGCTGGGTAATTTTTGTGTTAGAGAAATATGGTACCGATGTGTAAAGTTGTATAAGCAAATACCATATTAGCTAGGGCTCCTTCTGCTTGCCAAACACATGGTACACAAAGTAAGCTTGTACCCCCCTGAGGATTAATGTAATTATACCCTCAGGTGTTACAGATTACAACAATGGAATGAAATTATTACGGAAAATCTTTGTATCATTGTACTTCAAATATCTTAAAAAATAAATGTTTTAAGTACAAAATTAATCACTCAAATGCGTGTCCTGTAGCGCTAAATGTGCGTCTTGCTGTAAGATAATTCTGTGGAAGTGTCGTAATTATCGTCCTCCGAAAGCTAAGTTCTGCAGAAGTCAATGTACTTACCTCATGATAAACAAAAGTGAAATGCTTTGCGTATAGATATCTTAGTTATTACGCTTATTGGCGTGATGAAGAAAGTACTGTACAGTAACGTATGGTTGTGCCACGAAAAAGGCTGTCTCATTGTTGCTATACCACAAAAGTTACTACTAAAACATGTTTTTCTTCCCAGAAGAATTCAGACAACTGTGCAGATATAAAACAGATACATCGCAAAAGCAACACTGTAAATTGTCACTTATTAGTAGCGTCGTGATAAAACCGTGTAGCTGTCACATAAACTAACCACTGTGGCGTCTGGTATCTCACAGAAAGTACTTTAAATCCAGAATATATTTTCAAGTAAACCAAAATGTTGCATTAAAATCTCATTAGCAGTACCAGTAAATGTTCTAAGTATGTGAGCCTTATAGTCGTTACGTAATCGTGCAACAAACAAGCAAGAATGTACACACACAATAACACTGTGACGTCTGTTCACTGTAACAATGCATTCGTCATTTCTGTTTAAATAAGTTCTCTTGGTTCTTGATTGGATATTTGACTTCAAACATTGTTGTATGTTAACAGATTCTAAGTCTGACAAAGCATATTAGTAATGTGAATTGAAAAGTTTTATGGCAAAGAAAAAGTTAAAAAGCAGATTATCTTTCAATAAACGGTTTTACATGTGAAATGTGGTGTAAACCTTTACTCTTCCTAGTGCACAGAGTTTCAACTTCAAAGCAATTGACATGTGTATACATCGGTAAAGAATACTGGATTTTTTCACAAGGTTAGCGTCTATGTTATTTTTCTCTGAGCCAGCCGGCGCACGTGGGTGCCTGCGGCGCGAGTCATTGTCTGTCTCTTTGTTGGCGCGCGTTGTTATTGGGATTAGGAGACCTAACTTCTACGAATTCGCCTTGCCGAGAGGGCCCAGCTCTGTTAGAATCCCGCCAGTTCTGATGAAATTCACGTCTGTCGTTTTGTCGGTAGTTTACATAGTTTCTTGTTTGTCGGTCATGTGATGGAGAATTTCTCCCTGAGTCGTAACTGCGCGTTGGACCGTTGCGTCTAAAGTTATTCTGTCTCCCTTGATAATAATTATTTTGGTTCCCATATTGCCTGTTTCTCTGATTGTCTCTGTGATAGTCATAACCGCGGAGAGGTGATCTTTCCCTGTAATTATTACTACTCTGCCAACGGTTGTCATACGGGTGGTGTCTGTTTTGGTCACGATTTGCGTTGTAAGAATAGCCTTGTCGTGTCCAGTTATTGTTTCTGTCGTCACGGAATTGTGACGTATGTGACCTGTAGTGATTGTTTTCCTGTTTTCGCATCCCGCCACTGTCAGTGTCACTTTCCAGTTCTTGTAACAGTCCCTGAAAAGCTTCAATGTCGTCTTTGCAACGTCCTGCCAAAATAATATGTCGTAAATGTTCAGGTAATTTGAGTAAGCAAATGCGGATGAGTTCTGAGGGGCTGTATGGGTTTGAAAGATATTGATTCTTATGCAACATGTCTTCAAAATATTTCATAAGACTGGAAAATTCAGATTGTTCGAAACGTTTCATCATTATGATGCTATGTTTTACTCGGTCTTGTGTGGCTTGAGACAAATATGCTGAGAGGAAGGCATGGTAAAACTCTCCTTCACTGTGGCAATCGTGAATTACCGATCGCATTCTTACAGCTGGTTCATTCTCCAAGTAGCCACACATAAATTCTAATCTGTGTTCTAACGACCAGTTGGGAGGAAAACAATGCGAGAATTGATGGAGCCATGCTTGTGGATGAATGTCGTTGCCAGAATTCTTAAATGTTTTGAATTTACGTGTAGTAATGAACAGCTTATAGTCAAAATCATCATGTCGGCGAGTCGCATATCGGTCATTGTTAGGTCGTGGCGGCCGTTCCATATCAAAATTCGGTGCACATTGCCAATTTCTTTCATAACTTCCGAAATGCCCTGTGTTATTATTTTGTGGCTGTTCCGTATTTCTGTGTCCCTCTTCCCGTATTGGGGCGCGAGTATCCTCTGAAATACGTAATTCTTGAATTACCTGTGTCAGCTGATCTTGTACTTCCCGGATTTCTCTTTTGTACTGTGTATTGATTTGATTTTGATTCTGTTTGAATTTTCTAATTTGTTCATACTCTTCTGTGTCAGTGAAGGCTACAGGTCTTGTGTCATTCAGATCATCATCTACCTTTGTAGATAAGTTAGTGACCTGTTCCGAAAGTTCGGCTACTTTCTCCGATAGTGAACACATTTCCTCAGTGTGTTTCTCTGAACCAAGTTTCAGAGTGTCCATTTGTGTTGAAATCGAATCTACTGTGTCCTTTAAGTTTTCCTGAGTTATTGCAAGTTGCGTAACCGAATCGGTAAATGCAACAGAGTCAATTTTAGCCCACAAGGTCTCATGATTTTCATGAACAATAATTTGCAGTTCTTTTATGGCTGCTTCGTGATTCTGTAATGCATTTTCATGCCGCGAAAAAATAGGTTGAAAATGCTCACAAATTTGTGTTTTTACGTCATTACAGACTTTTTGACATTTCGATTCAATGTTATGTAACTCAGTAGTTAAATCCTCACGTGTTTGTTCAATAGTTTGCTCCAATGAGTCTAACTTTTGAAGATTTTGTTCCATTATGTCTAACTTTTTAAGATTTTGTTCCATTGTGTCTAACTTTTGCAGCTTTTGCTGTGTTTGTCTCTGATTTTGTTCCATTTGTTGCATTAGTTGTAATAACAATGCATTAGTGTCTCGAATCTGTTCCTCTACTCTTTTCGGCAGTGCATTTGCGCCGGCAACATTCACATTTTGACAAGCTGAAAATGTGTCTTGACTTATTTGAGAAAACGGTGAGGACGCAAAACCTGAATCTACAGTATTTGTAAAATTGTGTCCTGTCATTTCGGATTCCTGAGCCGAGCTGTTGCCGACCGATCGATCGATAATGCTTCCCTGTTCACTACCTGTTTCACTGTCTACACCATTATTTACCGCCCGCTCCATTTCCCTATGCACAGTTACCAAATTACTACTTGGAACGTCTGTTAATTCACTACACAGTGGTGCTGATAAGCCACGCTCGTCGTCACTATTATTTCTCAGTTTACTTTGGAGGCTAGTGTTACGTTTTTCACACGCCATTATTGTCACCGTATTTCACACGACAACACAGAAGAACACAATTTGAAGAGCAAAAATAGGGGAACACATTAACATAGCACTGAAAATAATATCTAGTTAATTGCAGCTGCGAAATACTTGGTGCAAATCTACATGCATGCCACACCTGTTTTACTGTACAACAATCAAAGACTGCAACTACAAAGGAGATTTTCTCTACAATTACGCGCTAGCAATAAACAAAATCTACACTAATTACACAAACTACAAGAAAAATCAAAAGATTCCAGTGAGGTATCCTAGGCTAAGGGTCGACATATGAAACTTCCCCTTTGAACAATTTATACATGACTGTGCTTAAACTGACACACAATATTTAGTTAGCGCAACGCAATCTGACTTTCAAAATTCCCTACAAAAGAATGGCCCTGACTAACATTAAACTATTACCTTTCACAAATCACTTACCTCACAAAAATCTTCGCTGCTCAAGCTACTGCAATACAGCGAGCGCCACTACTGCCAGCTAAATAAAAGATTCAAACTATGGAAGGCACTAACTACTGATAGGGATAGTTAGGAAATGAAAGATATTAATAGAGAACAAACAATGTATTTACCTTGATATCATCATATATAAATATAGCAGTTCATGACAAATTTCAAAACTCCGCCATCTCTCTCCCCACATCCACTACTGCTGGCGGCTCACCTCCAACTGCGCAACGCTACGCGCTGTTCACAGCCAGCTGCCTAACACTACAATGGCGAGTATTACAACAATGCAAAGCAGCCACAGACTGCACACAGCACAGCCAGTGATTTTCATATTGAGCGCTACGTAACGTTGCCAATAAGAAAACATAAACAGCCTACTTACATAGAGAAAACATAAACAGCCTACTTACACTTTTAGCACTCATGTGGATGACCTCACACTTTTCGTTATTTAGGGGACATTTCCACTTTTCACACCATGCAGATAGCTTTTCTAAATCGTTTTGCAGTTTGTTTTGATCTTCTGATGACTTTATTAGTCGATAAACGACAGCCTCATCTGCAAACAACCGAAGACGGCTGCTCGGATTCCCTCCAATTATTTGGAGATAGATTTATATAGATAAGGAACAGCAAAGGGCCTATAACAATACCTTGGGGAATGCTAGAAATCACTTCTGTTTTACTCGATGACTTTCCGTCAATTACTACGAACTGTGACCTCTCTGACAGGAAATCACAAATCCAGTCACATAACTGAGACGATATTCCATAAACGCGCTATTTCCTATAACCGCTTGTGTGGTAGCGTGTAAAAATCCTTCCGGAAATCCAGAAATACGGAATCGATCTGAAATCCCTCGTCAGTAGCACTCAACACTTCATGTGAATGAAGAGCTAGTTGTGTTTCACAGGAACAATATTTTCTAAACCCATGTTGACTGTATGTCAATAGACCGTTTTCTTCGAGTTAATTCATTATGTTGGAACACTACTGGCCATTAAAATTGCTGCACCAAGAAGAAATGCAGATAATAAACGGGTATTCATTGGACAAATATATTATACTAGAACTGACAAGTGATTACATTTTCACGCAATTTTGGTGCATAGATCCTGAAAAATCAGTATCCAGAACAACCACCTCTGGCCGTAATAACGGCCTTCATACGCCTGGGCATTGAGTCAAACAGAGCTTTGATGGCGTGTACAGATGAAGCTGCCCATGCAGCTTCAACACGACACCACAGTTCATCAAGAGTAGTGACTGGCGTTTTGTGACGAGCCAGTTGCTCGGCCACCATTCACCAGACGTCTTCAAACGATGAGAGATCTGGAGAATGTGCTGGCCAGGGCAGCAGTGGAACATTTTCTGTATCCAGAAAGGCCCGTACTAGACGTCCAGCACGCGGTCGTGTATTATCCTTCTGCAATTTAGGGTTTCGCAGGGATCTAATGAAGGGTAGAGCCACGGGTTGTAACACATCTGAAATGTAACGTCCACTGTTCAAAGTGCCGTCAATGCGAACAAGAGGTGACCGAGACGTGTAACCAATGGCGCCCCGTACCATCATGTCGGGTGATACGCCAGTATGGCGATGACGAATACACGCTTCCAATGTGCGTTCACCGCGATGTCGCCAAACACGGATGCGACCATGATGATGCTGTAAACAGAACCTGGATTCATCCGAAAAAATGACTTTTTGCCATTCGTGCACCCAGCTTCGTCGTTGAGCACACCATCGCAGGCGCTCCTGTCTGTGATGCAGCGTCAAGGGTAGCCGCAGCCATGGTCTCCGAGCTGATAGTCCATGCCGCTGCAAACTTCGTCGAACTGTTCGGACAGATGGCTGTTGTCTTGCAAACGTCCCCATCTGTTGACTCAGGGATCGAGACGTGGCTGCACGATGCGTTACAGCCATGCGGATAGGGTGCCTGGCATCTCGACTACTAGTGATACGAAGCCGTTGGGATCGAGCACGGCGTTCTGTATTACCCTCGTGAACGCACGGGTTCCATATTCTGCTAACAGTCATTGGATCTCGACCAACGCGAGCAGCAATGTCGCGATACGATAAACCGCAATCGCGATAGGCTACAATCCGACCTTTATCAAAGTCGGAAACGCGATGGTACGCATTTCTCCTCCTTACACGAGGCATCACAACAACGTTTCACCAGACAACGCCGGTCAACTGCTGTTTGTGTATGAGAAATTGGTTGGAAACTTTCCTCATGTCAGCACGCTGTAGGTGTCGCCACCGGTCGGTTAAATTTCGCGTCTGTAGCACGTCATCTTCGTGGTGTAGCAACTTTAATGCCAGTAGTGTATGTTCTAAAATCCTGCTGCATATCGACGTTATGAGCATTACAAATAACAAGGCACTGTTCTTAATAAGATTCTGGTCACAATAGACGGCAATGTGTGCTGTGCAACGTCCTCCCATCCGGGGCTCAAGGTTGGTAAGGAGTTCTTGTGACAGGGCGTTCCATTCCTCCACGAGTGCGGTTGACAGCTGCTGGATTGTTATTGCTGCACCTGGTCATACTACAATACGTTTCCCCAACCCATTCCACATGTGCTCGATGGGATTTAAGTAGGAGGAACGGGCAGGCCAGTCCATTCTCCGAATATTGTCTTGTTCCAATAGCACCTCCATCTGCGCTGTTAGATGTGGTTGCGCAGTGTCTTCCATAAAAATGAAGTCAGGGGAGAATGTAATCTTGTTAAGCTGTACATGAAAAAGGAGTAAAGTGTCAAAATAACGTTGACTGGTTAGTGTACCGTGTTCAAAAAATCTGGAGGTCAATACACCTATATAACATTACACCTCCCCACACCATAGCAAGTGGACCACCAAAGCAATCACATTCGACAATGTTGCCTGATGAATTACCTGCCCCCACCTCTCTCCATACGAGGGTACGGCCAGAATCACTTCTCACAACCTGAAACTACTTCCATCCGAGAAGAGCACTCGACCACTTTCCTCGTTCGTCCAGTCCCTATGCTCTCGGCATCATTGCAAGCGGTGCCGCAGAAGTCCGGGTGTCAACGGAACACAAGGTACTGGTCGTCAGGGCAAAGAGACTAGCCTCCATGCATTCGTCGTGCCATTGTGGAGCATGAGATTGCATACCTTGCAGTCCTCTTGAATGTTACCAGAATGAGATTTTCACTCTGCAGCGGAGTGTGCGCTGATATGAAACTTCCTGGCAGATTAAAACTGTGTGCCGTACCGAGACTCGAACTCGGGACTTCTGCCTTTCGCAGGCAAGTGCTCTACCAACTGAGCTACCCAAGTACGACTCACGCCCCGACATATCAGCGCACACTCCGCTGCAGAGTGAAAATCACATTCTGGAAACATCCCCCAGGCTGTGGCTAAGCCATGTCTTCGCAATATCCTTTCTTCCAGGAGAGCTAGTTCTCCAAGGTGTGCAGGAGGGCTTCTGCGATGTTTGGAAGGTAGGAGACGAGTTACTGGCGGAATTAAAGCTGTGAGGACGGGGCGTCAGTCGTGCTTGGGTAGCTCAGTTGGTAGAGCGCTTGCCCGCGAAAGGCAAAGGTCCCGAGTTCGAGTCTCGGTCCGGCACACAGTTTTAATCTGCCAGGAAGTTTCTCTTGAATGTTGTTGCAGTTGCACCAGCTTCTTAACCTGCTGCACAATGTAGCAGTTACCTGTTGCTGTAGTGACTGTGGTGTACCACCTCCTCTCTTCCAGGCAGCAGTGCCTGTTGTTCGGAATGCTCCCTATGCACAGGAACAATGCTGTGACCAGTACCAAACTCCTGGTCCACACTCGTCAACTTTCTTCTTCTTCCAGTTTTCCGATGATTCTTCCCCGTGTAAATTCATCCAAATGTTCTCTTCCGGCCATGTTGTAATGAAGAAAACCGCCACAGTGCACGGTAACTGTTCCCTGATTGACACACGCTATCTTTTCCCGTCCCTTCAACTGCCTTGAGTTTTGGGGCCAGCCCAATTCGGAGCTAGTGATGCTGACCTCAGGCCATGTGACGCGCGGCTTTCTGCGCTCGATTAGGAGACCGCTGGCAACATGCTTCGGCGATTTCATTTGTTTCCACCGAGTTGTTAATATGGTACGTTACTTAATTCATCTCGTCCTTTGGTTTTCCACAGCAGCATATTTGACCGCCGAAATAGTGTGACGGGACAGTCTCCTCTAACATTACTTTTCCACAACAGTAATTGTCGATACCAGTATTATTTTTCGAATTTTGGACAGGTCAATATTATCTCAGTTGATTTTCTGAGAACTTTGATTAACTTTATACATGGTAAAAGCTAAAATTTATGAAAAGAATTACTTTATAAAATATTTTAGTTTCGATGTTATAATCGATAAGTATTACTTCTGAATGTACAGTTCAAATTATTTCGTTTAGAAACATTTGAAATTACAATTTTTTTGCATACTTAAAATTTCTATTATTAACTACGCAATCCTGTACTGTTTACTATGTTGATTTCTGGATTCATTTATGAAATAATTATCGAAGTTAATAATCTAACGAAAACTAATAGGAATTCATTTGTTAAGAAAAATTGTAAACCCTTTGGAATATTGTTATTTCCGCGGAGTGGGGGAGTCGTAAGCTCGTCTCTGATGTGATCGGATGTGTTTTTGTATAATAGGTGCGAACAATGCAATTTCGGCTTTGTTAATGTGAAAAATCAAAATACTGTATGATATACTAAAATGTGAGAAAATCAGTGGGACATTTATTTACGTAATAAATTCTACAACAACAATCTTCCAATTTATTTAGTTCAAACCAGCTGTGAGGTCGTGCAGTTAGATTTTCAGTTTCAGGAATCAGACTCCTAGACAAGAAGAATTGGAGCCATCTCATCATGACAAGCTAAGTAAACTTAAAAGCTTATTGTAATCTTCGCTCCTCTCAGATCTGCATAAAAGACTTTGCTTATTAATTACTTGGACTGGGCATTGTTTAATGTGGACAATAAATGGAAGAAGGAAGGACGGGGGATTTAACAACAGTCAACATGAGACAAAAGTCATGAAAAACTACGAAACTGTAGTGTCATATTGTTGTCATTATCTTGAAACATAAGAAACGCAGGCACTTTCGATTACGATAATGTGCTAACACGGAATTGAAACTATTAAGATCAATTACACACATATAAGAGAAACATTTCTTGGAAATAAAACGAATAGCGTATCGCAAAAACAAGTTCTACGCGAGTAAGGACATCAAGACACACACAGTACGACCTAAAAATCGTAACTATAATCGAAAAATACACTTAAGCTGTTATCTCTGTTCTCACACATGTCACGTCGTAATTTCGTATGACAAGAGGGAATGTTTACTTTCCTTTTCGCGTATAGGATACAATCTTCAGAATTTCTGTACTCCGCTAACCTTGAACACTACAAGATTTCGGAGATTATGCCAGCAGAGGGGTCGAAACGACGATTGCATAGAAGAAATTCAAGAGGGACACGACGTGGCCTTACTCCATAGAAGATTTTACCTTCAGTGACGAACGCCAAGAAAGGCTGCAGCCGTACACAAAATTTCTCTCCGTAAACAAGAATCCCCACGCTGTGAACCACATCAGCTTTCGCGCGAACGTCTTTCATATCGCGTATTCGCCCACCACTTGCCAATTCAAAGACGATCGACGCTTA
This sequence comes from Schistocerca americana, assembly GCF_021461395.2. NCBI lineage: Eukaryota > Metazoa > Arthropoda > Insecta > Orthoptera > Acrididae > Schistocerca > Schistocerca americana. Next base: position 189,337,682 of record NC_060120.1, read on the forward strand.
GCCGTCTGTGTCTGATTGCGAGATGCATCTTTGCAAAGACCTATAGAGTATATCTTAGTAGAAAATGTAAATTTCGACTGCTGTCAGCTATTCAGGGGGCTGACCGCGAAAATTTCGGTTTAGACGCCTCGTGAAGCTATGCATAAAGCACTCTGCTCTGCTGATTCTCCTGCTGGAAGTAAATTACACACTTGGCTTCTGATTTCGAGACGGGCACATTCTACCGACAACAATCAGGAATACGGTGAGACTGCAGCAAGGACCGTGTGTTGCGATTGTATTTTCGTTGCTGGGATTTACGCGTGCTCTCAGGTTATGCATAACTGTTGTCATCTTCACGTTCCATTTTGTATTTTAACTTACCGCAATGGACTTTGTCTTTGTTTTTTTTTGTGACTTCAGGACAATATGTGGCGATAGTATCCTTTTCTACTTTAGCCATCACTGGGTTGAAGTGACTTGCAGTTTCTCTTACTCGTGAGATCACCTTACAGAAGTTCGAAACTTTATTTTGAATGTTCTTTGTGCTACGATTTCCATGTCCACTATTTGATCTGATACATTGTATTTATTCTTGAAAGATAACTTTGTGCGTATTACATATTCAGCTAGTATATTACATTCTCCATATGTATTCTTTCGCGAGTTTATGTTGCACATATTCCTTTGTTCACGAGTTCCACAACATATCACAAATCTCTGCATGTTGTATTTAATCTCGTGTTCTCCTGGCTATTTTTTATTGAAGGTCGTATTAAAAGTTCTATGTGCTTACGTACTTTCTTTCTTGTTAAGTTATAGCAGTAGACTGTATTATGAAGCACACATCGATGTATCTCAGGAACGTGGAAGAAAACACTGTCCAGGTTAAATGCAGTTTTCTTTAATCGTGAGCTAAAAAAAAAAAGGGTCATCAGTCCCCTAGAACTTAGAACTACTTACACCTAACTAACCTAAGGACACCACACACATCCATCCCCGAGGCAGGATTCGAACCTGTGACCGTAGCGGTCGCGCGGTTCCAGTCTGAAGCGCCTAGAACCGCTCGGCCACCATCGGCCGGCTGTGAGCTCAAGGTCGTTGATTCAATTCTCTGACAGAAATTAATTAGAGGTAAAGAAATTTTCATTATCTGGTTTTACAGTCTTGGGCCTAGAAAAATGAAATGTATTTTGGTTATATTCTGAAACCACTTTTTCGTATCAAAAATGATTTCAATGCTTGCTTCCTACCGCGACCAGAGATGCTAGACTGATGGTTAAGGAGGAGGAGGAGGAGATTAGTGTTTAACGTACCGTCGACAACGAGGTCATTAGTGACAGAGCGCAAGCTCGGGTGAGGGAAGGATGGGGAAGGAAATCGGCCGTGCCCTTTCAAGGGAACCATCCCGGCATTTGCCTGAAGCGATTTAGGGAAATCACGGAAAACCTATATCAGGATGGCCGGAGACGGGATTGAACCGTCGTCCTCCCGAATGCGAGTCCAGTGTGCTAACCACTGCGCCACCTCGCTCGGTAGACTGATGGTTAACATTGGCTGATTACTGAACAATGGACTATCGCTTAGCGCAATGTTCGCTGCGTTAAAATTTCAGAAAAACGAATATCAAGTATTATCACTTCAATTCCGTTCGCTGTCCGCATTCTTTATCTGTTAATAAGTTCAGTCTCTTGAACTATCTCCGAAAACAAGACTTTCTATTTCTTTAATTGATTTATCACACTTGGGAAAAACTCGTGATCTTTGGAATCAGTGCCGACCATATGGCGAATTCGCTTTTTGGCTAAATCTGCTCAAACAATATTGATATATTGTTTAAACTTCCAGTTCACAACTACACAGCACATCGAACCGATTAGTGCTAACGGTTAACGTTCTTACAGATCTGATCTGAACATAGTGAGAGCGAGACACTATTGTCTGTATTACTGATAAATAGAAAAATACGAATTATAATCTAGAGTATTCTTACTCCTTTACTCTGTTAGGATTACACTGCATTCCTTTTTTATAACTATTATTTAAGTATTTGAATTAAACTAATTAAAGTTTATTTTTATTAAAATAACGGCTTAAGGCCATCAAAGCGTAGCTACAGTGTGGGTATATATAACATACGTAGAGGCTTGTGTGACATATCTATTACTTCGACGCACAGATACAGGCTGTGATACCTTCTGGAATACTACAATGTCACAAATTTCCAGCCTACCGGTTGGAAATAGAATTTAAAATTCTTTAACTAGTTTTCAACGCCACCTAGGGGCACCTTCAGAAGAAGAAACTGTTACCTTACATGTAACCACGTGTAAGGTAACAGTTTCTTCTGAATAATATCTGGGATAGGCTACAACCCTGTATTATTCTCTTCTCAACCACTGCTTCCCTTGTATGCCCTTCGACTCTTATAACTGCAATATGGTTTTTGCACATGTTGTCAATAACCTTTCGTTTCCGATATTTTACTGCTGCTATCTTCAGAATTTCAAAGAGATTGTCCCAGTTAACATTGCCCAAAGCTTTTTGTAAGTTTACAAATACTGCAAACGCAAGTCTGCCTCTCCTTAACCTACCTTCTAAGAGTAGTCGTATGGTCAGTATTGCCTCGCGTGTTGCTACGTTCCTACGGAATCCAAACTGATCTTCCCCGAGGTCGGCTTCTACCAATTTTTCCATTCGTCTGTAAAGAATTCGTGTTAGCATTTTGCAAGCGTGTCTTATTAAACTGATAGTTCAATAATTTTCACACCTTTCAGCACCTGCTATCTTTGGAATTGGAATTATTATATTCTTCTTGAAGTCTGAGGATGGTTCAAATGTCTCATACATCTTGTTCTTCAGATGGAATAGTTTTGTCATGGCTGTCTCTCCCAAGGCTATCAGTAGTTCTAATGGAATGTTCTCTACTCCCGGGGCCTTGTTTCGACTTTGGTCTTACAGTGCTCTGTCAAATTCTTCACGCAGTATCATATCTCCCCTCTCATTATCTACGTCCTCTTCTATTTCTACTATATTATTGCCCTCAGGTACATCGCTCTTGTATAGACCCTCTACAGGGTGTTACAAAAAGGTACGGCCAAACTTTCAGGAAACATTCCTCACACACAAAGAAAGAAAATATGTTATGTCGGCAAGTGTCCGGAAACGCTTACTATCCATGTTAGAGCTCATTTTATAACTTCTCTTCAAATCACATTAATCATTGAATGGAAACACACAGCAACAGAACGTACCAGCGTGACTTCAAACACTTTGTTACAGGAAATGTTCAAAATATGCTCCGTTAGCGAGGATACATTCATCCACCCTCCGACACATGGAATCCCTGATGCGCTGATGCAGCCCTGGAGAATGGCGTATTGTATCACAGCCGTCCACAGCACGAAGAGTCTCTACATTTGATACCGGGGTTGCGTAGACAAGAGCTTTCAAATGCCCCCATAAATGAAAGTCATGAGGGCTGAGCTCAGGAGAGCGTGGAGGCCATGGAATTGGTCCGTCTCTACCAATACATCGGTCACCGAATCTGTTGTTGAGAAGCGTACGAACACTTCGACTGAAATATGCAGGAGCTCCATCGCGCATGAGCCACATGTTGTGTCGTACTTGTAAAGGCACATGTTCTAGCAGCAAAGGTAGAGTATCCCGCATGAAATCATGATAACGTGATCCATTGAGCGTAGGTGGGAGAACATGGGGCCCAATCAAGACATCACCAACACTGCCTGCCCAAACGTTCACAGAAAATCTAGTGTTGATGACGTGATTGCACAATTGCGTGCGGATTCTCGTCAGCCCACACATGTTGATTGTGAAAATTTACAATTTGATCACGTTGGAATGAAGCCTCATCCGTAAAGAGAACATTTGCACTGAAATGAGGATTGACACATTGTTGGATGAACCATTCGCAGAAGTGTACCCGTGGAGGCCAATCAGCTGCTGATAGTGCCTGCACACGCTGTACACGGTACGGAAACTGTGGTGTCACCGCCAGACACCACACTTGCTAGGTGGTAGCCTTTTAATCGGCCGCGGTCCATTAGTATACGTCGGACCCGCGTGTCGCCACTGTCAGTGATTGCAGACGGAGCACCACCACACGGCAGGTCTAGAGAGACTTACTAGCACTCGCCCCAGTTGTACAGCCGACTTAGCCAGAGATGGATCACTGACAAATACGCTCTCATTTGCCGAGACGATAGTTAGCATAGCCTTCAGCTACGTCATTTGCTACGACCTAGCAAGGCGCCATAGCATTTGATAATTAATATTGTGAAGCATGTACCGTAACGAGAGATGTTCTACAATTGTGGATTAAAGTTAAGTATTATATCAACTACGTACTTTATTTGCTACTATTAATTCCTTTAACTGTTCCAACCTCGCGCCAGTCAGCGTATAATTAAACGCGTGCATTTCGGCCTCGTCTAGCAACACAGTGTTGGCTCTTCTGCCAACACTACAGAAACAACTGGTTCTCCCGTAGCACTCTCCATACAGTGACGTGGTCAACGTTACCTTGTACAGCAGCAGCTTCTCTGACGCTGACATTAGGGTTATCGTCAACTGCACGAAGAATTGCCTCGTCCATTGCAGGTGTCCTCGTCGTTCTAGGTCTTCCCCAGTCGCGAGTTATAGGCTGGAATGTTCCGTGCTCCCTAAGACGCCGATCAATTGCTTCGAACGTCTTCCTGTCGGGACACCTTCGTTCTGGAAATCTGTCTCGATACAAACGTACCGCGCCACGGCTATTGCCCCGTGCTGATCCATACATCAAATGGGCATCTGCCAACTCCCCATTTGTAAACATTGCACTGACTGCAAAACCACGTTCGTGATGAACACTAACCTGTTGATGCTACGTACTGATGTGCTTGATACTAGTACTGTAGAGCAATGAGTCGCATGTCAACACAAGCACCGAAGTCAACATTACCTTTCTTCAATTGGGCCAACTGGCGGTGAATCGAGGAAGTACAGTACATACTGACGAAACTAAAATGAACTCTAACATGGAAATTAAGCGTTTCCGGACACATGTCCACAAAACATCTTTTCTTTATTTGTGTGTGAGAAATGCTTCCTGAAAGTTTGGCCGTACCTTTTTGTAACACCCTGTATATACTCCTTCCACCGCGGGAGGCGGAGCAGTGGTTAGCACACTGGACTCGCATTCGGGAGGACGACGGTTCAAACCCGCATCCGGCCATCCTGATTTAGGTTTTCCGTGATTTCACTAAATCGCTTCTGCCAAATGCCGCGATGGTTCCTGTGAAAGGCCACGGACGATTTCCTTCCCCATCCTTCCCTAATCTGGCCTTGCGCTCCGTCACTAATGACCTCGTTGTCGATGGGACGTTAAACACTAATTTTCTCCTACACCTTCCACCTTTCTGCTTTCCCTTCTCTACTTAGGATTGGTTTTTCATCTGATCCCTTGATATACATACAGGTTCCCTTTTCTCCAAAGGTCTCTTTAATTTTCCTGTATGCAACATCTGTCTTAACACTAACTATATATGCTTCTACATTTGTCTCTAGCCATTCCTGCTTAGCCATTTTGCACTTCCTGTCAGTCTCATTTGTCAGACAACTGTATTCTCTTCCACCTGCTTCATTTGCTGCATTTTTATATTTTCTCCTTTCATAAGTAATATTCAATTTATCCTGTCTTATCCAAGAATTTTTACTACGCCATATCTTTGATTGTCTACTGCCTCTACTATTCCATCTCTCGAAGTTTCCCATTCGTGTTACCCATTCGTTTTCTACTGTATTCCTTTATTTTTGCCTAGACAATCGTTGCCTAACGCGCCGTCTGAAATTCTCAAAACCTCTCGTCCTTTCAATTTAATTAGGTCCCATCTGCGTAATTTCCTACCATTTTGTGATTTCTTTAGGTTTAATCTACAGTTCGTAACTGTAAACTGTGGTCAGATTCTACATTTGCAACTAGAAATGTCTTATAATTTAAAATAGCTTTCCGAAATGTCTGTCTTACCATTATATAATCATTATGAAACCTTCCGGAGTCTCCAGATCTATTCCATGTGCACATACTTCTTTCATAATTTTAAACCAAGCCGTGCGGTTAAAGGCGCTGCAGTCTGGAACCGCAAGACCGCTACGGTCGCAGGTTCGAATCCTGCCTCGGGCATGGATGTTTGTGATGTCCTTAGGTTAGTTAGGTTTAACTAGTTCTAAGTTCTAGGGGACTAATGACCTCAGCAGTTGAGTCCCATAGTGCTCAGAGCCATTTGAACCATTTTTTTTAAACCAAGTGTTAGCAATGATTAAATTATGCTCTGTGCAAAATTCTACCAGGCGACTTCCTCTTTCAGAACTTTCCCCCAGTCCACATTCAACTACTATTTTTCCTTTTCTTCCTGCTATCGAATTCCATTCTTCCATCACAATTAAATTTTTGTCTCTTAACTATCTGAATAATTTCTTTTATCTCATCGTAGATTTCCTCAATCTCTTCGTCATCTGTGGAGGTAGTTGGCATATAAACTTGTACTACTGTGGTGGATGTGGGCTTCGTGTCTATCTCGGCTACGATAATGTTTTCATTACACCGCTCGTAGTAACCCACTAGTATTCCTACTTTCTTATGCATTATTAAACATACTCTTGCATTGTCCCTATTTGATTATGTATTTACAACCTTTTGTTCACCTGACCAAAAGTCTTGTTCCTCCTGCCACCGAACGTCACTAATTCCCACTACATCTAACTTCAACCTATCAGTTTCCCTTTTTAACCTACCTGCCCGATTAAGGCATCTAACATTCCACGCTCTGCCCATTAGAACGCCATTTCCGTTTCTCCTGATGACGACATCCTCTTGAGCAGACCCCGCCCAGAGGTCTGGATGGGGGGACTAATTTACTTCCGGAATATTTTTCCTAAGAGGATGGCTCAAATGGCTCTGAGCTCTTTGGAACTTAACTTCTGAGGTCATCAGTCCCCTAGAACTTAGAACTACTTAAACCTTACTAACCTAAGGACATCACACACATCCATGCCCGAGGCAGGACTCGAACCTGCGACCTAAGAGGATGCCATCACCATTTAACCATACAGTAAAGCCGCACGTCCCCGGGAAAAATTAGGGTTGTAGTTTCCCCTTGCTTTCAGCCGTTCACAGTATCAGCACAGCTGTGCTGTTTTGGTTAATGTTACAAGGCCAGATCATCAATCATCCAGACTGTTGCCCTTGTAATTACTGCAAAGGCTGCTGCTCCTATCCAGGAATCACACGTTTGTCTGGCCTGTCAACGGATACCCTTCCGTTGTGGTTTCACCTACGGTACGGCTATCTGCATCGCTGAGGCACGCAAGCCACCACGGTAGTGACAACGGCCATGGTTCATGGCGGCACCATAACTTATATTTCAGTAAATGCTTTACTTTTGACTGCAAGGAAACGAGCACATCTTTTTCATGAACTCCATGTACTAACAGTTCAGTGTTAACCACGATTGTCGTTCAATAAATAATGCCCCACATTTTTTTCTGAGAACATATTCGTTGTTAAGAGTCAGAATTTGGTGACAATATACATCGACATGTCTTGTCCATGTCCTATACTTATACAGAGTCTCCATCACGTTTTATGGCCGTACGCCAACGTTTTGGAAGAGCATGTATTCCCTGCTGGTAAAAGCTCTTGTACTGCAGGCGTAGCCAGTTTTTCACTACATGACTAGACTCTCGTCATCTTCAGTGTGTGTTCCCCGTAGAGAATCTTTAAGCGGCCCAAAGAGATGGAAGTCCGAGGGTACCAGGTCTGGACTGTAGGGTGGATGAGGCAGTTAAGTCCAACCCAATTTGGCGATGTGTTCCCGGGTTCTCAGCCTTGCGCTTCGGCGTGCATTATCGTGTTGGAGTAAGATTTCTGCTGGATTCTTGTCGAGTGAACACGCCAGAAGCGGTTCTTGAGTTTATTCAGAGTCTTCACGTATGCCTCTGTATTGATGGCTGACCCTCTTGGCACCACATCCACGACAATGACGCGTTCACAATCCCGAAGACTGTCACCATGACTTTTCCACCAGAGGGGATTGTCATGAATTTCTTTTTTTTGTGATGAATGAGGACGATGCCACTCCATAGGATGCCGTTTTGTTTCTGGCGCAAAGTGGTGCACTCAGCTTTCGTCCCCCATAACGATCCGTGACAGAAAAGCCTCTCCGTCGTTCTCAAAGCGCTCCAACAATTCAGATGAAATGGCCTGTATGTGAATCTTGTGGTCCGCTGTGAGCATTCGTGAAACCCATCGTGAGCACCTGTTTGAATACCCGAGATTCTCGATCATTGCAGACGCACTTCCATTGCTGACTGGCAACTGTACAGCCAATTGTCGAGTTGTGAAGCGCCTGTCGACACGAATAATGGCATCCGCACGATTTAGCATGTCTGGAGCAGTAGCTGTGACAGGACGTCCCGAGCGTGGCAGATCATGGAGCTCTATTTCTATATTTCCTGAGGCTGTAACTTTCTTTACCTATCGCCCAACTGTACTATCAACTGCAGCAACGCCATACACTGCACACAAACGTTTATAAGTGTTCACCATGGTTACTTTTTCTGCACACAAGAATTCAATAACAGCACGCTGCTTGCACCGTGAGTCGTATGTAGACGCCATTTTGATGCTCTACTACAGTTCTGCAATCTGCCAGAACGGTTCGAAACTTCACCGGCGCACAGAGCAAACGTCAAATGTGAAGCACCATCAAGGACGTTTGTCTATGTATATTAATATTAATTTATATGATGTATAATATATATTAATAATATTTTTTTAAATGTGTGGCATTACTTATTGAAAGACCCTCGTACTTTCACTTGGAAACAAACGAAGGAAACCCTGTTCAACGCTTTTGTCATCAAAGTTCCACAGGATTCAGGGAATATACTGATACAATTAATCAATTTACTGGTCCAAGTTCAGTCTCAGTAGTAACGGAAACTAATACATTGGCTTAAGATGAAAAAGAGTTAAAGGATATTGTAAGATAGTTCAGGTATTGTAGTTCGGGTTGTTCCGCCTCACAACCTGCTCACAAATAATATTTATAGGCTCGTAGTTACTGGTATATGGTATAGCCATTTTCATCAAGCTAACCTCTTCACAAACATGGAACATCAGAGATGAAGTAACGGGCTTCAACATGAACACAAGATCTGGCGACATGGTCTGGCCTTTGTGGTTTCTTGCTTCTTTAGTGTGCTGTTCTCACTAGTGACGCCCCTTCAGCTCCAGTAATAAAGGTGCTTTTTCTGATTATAGTTATTTTGTGGCAATATGCATTTTCATCATTAAACTACGTGTTTCTGGATATCGAATCCTGTAACAGGAACCAGAAGCAAATCCAATGCCACGAATGTCTATCTTCAGGGCTCAAAAAGTGGGAAAAATATATTAACAGTTATGGTGATTATTTTCTAATAATAATAAGTAGTTAACTTGTTTTCCGTCTGTCTCGTTTTCGTTTGACTGCCCCTTATACATGGTATTCACGTTAAGTACAAATATAAACAGTCATCAACTTGAAACTTCCTGGCGGATTAAAACTGTGTGCCGGACCGAGACTCGTGGGCAAGTGCTCTGGAGTCATCAACATTTCTAATAATAAGAGAGAACATTTTCCACCTTTAAAAAAAAAATGTCTGTTTCGTGTCTCTTGAATACTGTTTTGCAAGAGTTTCACATTGGTAGATGCTGGCTGATAGTTAACATTAAGAGGGTGTTGTTTAATTCTACGTAATTAAATAAATTTTAAAATGATTTCTATTCATTTAATTGCAAGCTGTAATAAATGTAGAGGAAGACATTTTTGTTCATGTTGGAATTAAAATTAACGCTCGGCGCAAATTGAGCGTGGTGCTTTATAAACGTTACTGCCCCAATGTAAACAAACAGACAAGAGGAATTTCCACGAACGATTCAAGTGGACTGCTCTTCTGTGTATCCATAGGCGCCCACGTGAAATCCAGGAAGGTAATTAATTATTCATATTATTAATTACAAGCACTGAAGTAATAAACCCTGCGTAATACGAGTACGTGACGTCAAGGGGCTAATTTGAAAGTCGCGTTAATTACCTATGCATTAATAATTACCTCCATGGATGTCGTTCCAGCTGCATTACATTTGGCGGACGTTACAGAACTTCACTTAAAAAACCGTCAAGGAATAACTTGTCGCCATCGTCCTACCTCTACAAACAGCAGGAAAATATGAAATTTTTTTCGGCATTAATTTGTCGACACATGTATGCTCATACCGCATTGAAGTCATATGGGTTGTGCATGCTTTGAAAATCATACACTTTATCTTCGATATGCGCATGAACTTATTGACAAATAAATCATTTCATGAAGATTCGCTATTAAAACTCAATTACATTTCCCCATGAATGAATCATTATGATTATCACTATTATTACCTATATTATTATTGTTCCTTTCCGAATAAACATTATTCGTTGTTGCGACACAAGTATTCGGCAGACGATTAAAAGGAAATAATGATGTGACTCTAATGCAGAAAGTAAAAGAATCTTAGGGATATTTCATAGGTGTTCTATATGACTCCTCTTTGGGAGTTCACGCCGTACATTCTAAAGAATATGTGGCGTCACCGACGCCAACGCATTGTAAATGAGCATTTTTTCTGGAATTGTTTTCGGGTAAGGAAGCACATACACAAGATCATCCACATAATCTCATAAAAATTAAATCCATTGGTGCCAGGTACAGAGATCTAAGTGGCCAAGAGCGGAACACAATGTCATCATGTACAATATGACCAATGCAACTATTTGGAAGATGTTGATTTGTTGCTCCATCTTACTGAATGACATAATCAGAGGTACCAGTTTCAAAGTGTAGCATGAGTCATGTCCTGGTAAGTGTGAATTGCAGCATTTACATTGAGAAAGCAGAAAATGAGTCCAAAGAAATATTTGGAGTAGGAATTAAAGTTGAGGGTGAAACAAAAACTTTGAGGTTTGTTGATGACTTTATCAATCTATCAGAGACAGCAAAAGACTTGGAGGAGCAGTTGAACGGAATTGAGAGCTTACTGAAAGGAGAATATAAAATAAACAACAGAAGTAAAACGAGGCTAATGGAATGTAGTCTAATTAAATCAGGTCATGCTGAGGAAATTAGATTAGGAAACGAGACACTTAAAGTGGTAGATGAGCAGCAAAATATCTGACGATGGACGAAGTAGCAATGGCAACTGAAACGTTTTTGAAGAAAAAAATCTGATTACATCGAATATAGAATTAAGTGTTAGGAAGTATTTTCTCAAGGTATTTGTCTGTTGTGGAACCTTTATGGAAGTGAAACATGGACGATAAACGGTTTAGACGAGAAGAGAATAGAGGCATTTTTGGATGTGGTGTTAGAGAAGAATGCTGAAGATTAGTGAGTTTATTGCGTAACTAATGAGGAGTTACTGAATAGAATTGGGGGGACAAGAAACTTGTAGCACACCTTGATTAAAAGAAAGGACCGGTTGATAGGATACATCTGAGACATCAAGTGATCATCTTAGTATTGGAGGGAAATATCGAAGGTAAAAATAATAGAGGGAGACCAAGAGATCAATACAGCAAGCAGATTCAGAAGGATGTAGGTTGCAGTTGTTATTTGGAGACGAAGAGGCATAGAGCACCATGGGAAGTTGCATCAAACAAGTTTTCGGACTGAAGACAACAAAAACATCGTGAAGTGACACAATCTACGGCTCAATAATAAAATTTTCTATTAATCCCTCTTTATTTACAAGCCATAGTTTCATAAAGAACGAAATCTGTAAGAAGTGTCAGTGTCTTTCGAAGTGTAGTGAAGTAGTGAACGACAATTTAGAAATTACAGAAATTTCACATAGAAGAGTGTAGTTTTGATCGCAATCTCTGAACTGTAGAAGCCGGCCGTGGTGGCCGAGCGGTTCTAGGCGCTTCAGTCCGGAATCGCGCTGCTGCTACGGTGGCAGGTTCGAATCCTGCCTCGGGCATGGATGTGTGTGATGTCCTTAGGTTAGTTAGGTTTAAATAGTTCTAAGTTGAGGGGACATGACCTCAGCTGTGAAGTCCCATAGGACAGCACACAACACCCAGTCATCACGAGGCAGAGAAAATCCCTGACCCCGCCGGCAATCGAACCCGGGCGTGGGAAGCGAGAACGCTACCGCACGACCACGAGCTGCGGACACCTATCGTCATTCCACGGATCCAATGCAAGATCTGATACGCCCGACATCTTGCCTGTACCTATGCATAACACTAACCGTGTCTCCATATCCTTTCCTATTCCAGCATTATGATACTTCAATCCTCGTATTATCGAAAACCATGCTTCATTCAAGAGGAGACAGTAGCTTACAGTGGTTATCATCAGTGTAGTTTCCCTCTCAGTTTATCTCAGCTGATATCCTTCTGCCGGACAGTGACCCAGTATTTACGTCACATTGTCAATTCTGATGTATCTTTCCTCATCCCTATCCACGTATGCTTTTTTTTCTCTTCCGTCTCATTCGCTAATTTTATTCTGTTCCGTCTCATCTGCTAACTTAGTTCTATTACTTCTCACTCTTCCCCTGATCAATTAACTTCATCTCCATATTTTATTTCTTCGGTACCGCTACCATACATTTCTGTTGGAAGTCATTACACACATTCGACCGGAAAGTAATCACCGGTGCTTAACACAATGATAATATATTACACTGAGGCGCCAAAGAAATTGGTATAGGCTTGCATATTCATATACATAGATACATAAACAGACAGAATACGGCGCAGCGGTCGGCACCGCCTAAATAAGACAAGTGTCTGGCGCAGTTGTTAGATCGGTTACGGATAATCTAGATTTAAGTCAGTTTGTACGTGGTGTTATAGTCGGCGCACGAGCGATGGGATACAGCATCTACGAGGTACCGATGAAGTGGGGATTTTCCCGTACGACCATTTCACGAGTGTACCGTGAATATCAGGAATCCGGCAAAACGTCAAATCTTCGACATTGCTGCGGCCGGAAAAACATCCTACAAGAACGGGACCAACGACGACTAAAGAGAATAGTTCAGTATGATAGAAATGCAACCCTTCCGCGAATTGCTTCAGATTATAAAGGTGGGCCGTAAACAAGTGTCAGCGTGCGAACCATTCAACGAAACATAATCGATATGGGCTTTTGGAGCCGAAGGCCCACTCGTGTATTCATGATGACTGCACGACACGTTTAAAATTGTATCGAGCGGATGGACGTGTACGGGTATGGATACAACCTCATGAATCCACGGACCCTGCATGTCAGGAGGGGACTGTTCAAGCTGGTGCACACTTTGTCATGACGTGGGGCGTGCGTAGTTGGTGTGATATGGGACCTCTGATACGTCCAGATACCTTTACGACAGGTGACATATACGTAAGCATCCTGTCTGATCACCTGCATCCATTCATTCCGACGGACTTGGGCAATTCCAGCAGGACAATGCGACACTTCACACGTCCAGAACTGGTAACGAGTGGCTCCAGATTCTTCTGAGTTTAAACACTTCCACTGGCCACCAAACTCCACAGACGTGAATATTATTGAGCATATCTGGCATGCCTTGCAAGGTGCTGTTCAGAAGAGATCTCAACCCTCTCGTACTCATACGGACTTATGGGCAGCCCTGCAGGATTCATGGTGTCAATTTCCTCCAGCACTACTTCAGACAATAGTCGAGGCCATGCCACGTCTTGTTCCGGTACTTCTGCGTGCTCATGGGGGCCCTGCACGATATTAAGCATGTGTACCAGTCTCTTTGGCTCTTCAGTGTATATGGAACAGTCTTGACTGCCTAAAAAGCACTCTCATTCACAAGTGGTTACCACATACGAATAAAAGTGGTTTTCATGCGATCGACACTATTCTATGTAATATTTTATTATTGTTCATTGTGATCGCTGCTATGCGTAGTATGTTTTCAAAAACTTAACAGAAAGTTAATAAGACTAACATTACAGTATACCTACGTAGCTTGCTCGTTACTTTTGGCTTCGGAGGGATCGAAATGAAATAATAAACGAGTCGTGCTTGTCACGGTCTTCCCTGCCATCAGATCTGGACCTCACCTGATGATCTAGTGCTCTTCGGAATGCGATGGCGTCGGATTGTCCTCCACGTATTGCAGGGGTTTCGATTGCGGATTGAAGTTAATTGGTTTATGAAGAGAACGGTAGCAGACTACAAACCAGTAACAGACAGCTAAAAGAAATGCAGATATAGTCTCGTAAACATATGGGAATTGGATGAAGTTCTCGATACAAGTAGGTGGCAACTAGCCACCTCACAATTTCACACTACACAGGCGAGCCGCAGGCTCGCTTTGGGTCAAGCCACAAGCACATGGAAACACGTAAGACACGAACAAAGATAACGATAACTATTCAAGTCTCTAGAATTTTGATGCAGCTTAACAAAGATGAATCGCAAGTTCTGGTAAAGAGTCATGAATGGGAACACGATGTGAACACAAGCATAGGGGCAGCATGAAAAAGGCTACCGAAATAACGTTAGTTGTCGGGCTGCAGCACTTACAGTGTGTTACGATGGAATACGACTTCTGATTTTATGTAGAGGGTGGAAATTATGGCACTATATGAAAAAAAAAACGCAAATTAGTTACATACTTCAGTCAACACGTAAACGTCACTAGAAATATTCGGATTTAGTTATGACATATTCGATATGCCTGCCATCATTGGCGATCATGTGGCGAAATTCTGCATGACCCGCTGGAGTGTCGGAACATCGATTCAGTCGATGACCTCCTGAATGACTTTTGTTGTAACCGCTACCGGAACGATCCCGGGTTTGCCGAGAACGATGCGCGACGGGACCAAACGGGAGCGGCCCGCGAACAGACAAACGAACAGGAGAGGACGGACACGAACAACGATGGACGACCGAGCAAGAAGCAAAGGGGTGACAAGCGAAAACCAAACGAATCCACAACGTCCACTCGTAAACGAAAACAATTACAGTAAACACGATGTCTGTAGCCGAGTTGTCGATAGACTCACACGAATATCAGACAGCTTAGCTGAGCCTTTCTTTTTTTTTTTCCTTTATTGAATTTCGATTCCCCCCGAAGGGGGCGGGCTGGCAGCAGCTTATTACGCCGCTCTTCAGCCTGTTGTTGTTGTGGTCTTCAGTCATGAGACTGGTTTGATGCAGCTCTCCATGCTACTCTATCCTGTGCAAGCTTCTTCATCTCCCAGTACCTACAGCACCCTACATCCTTCTGAATCTGCTTAGTGTATTCATCTCTTGGTCTCCCTCTACGATTTTTACCCTCCACGCTGCCCTCCAGTACCAAATTGGTGAACCCTTGGTGCCTCAGAACATGTCCTACCAACCGATCCCTTCTTCTATTCAAGTTGTGCCACAAACTTCTCTTCTCCCCTATTCTACTCAATACCTCCTCATTAGTTTTGTGATCAACCCATCTAATCTGCAGCATTCTTCTGTAGCGCCACATTTCGAAAGCTTCTATTCTCTTCTTGTCCAAACTATTTTTCATCCATGTTTCACTTCGATACATGGCTACATTCCATACAAATACTTTCAGAAGCGACTTCCTGACACTTAAATCAATACAGGATGTTAACAAATTTCTCTTCTTCAGAAACGCTTTCCTTGCCATTGCCAGTCTACATTTTATATCCTCTCTACTTCGACCATCATCAGTTATTTTGCTACCCAAATAGCAAAACTCCTTTACTACTTTAAGTGTATCATTTCCTAATCTAATTCCCTCAGCATCTCGACTTAATTCGACTTCATTCTATTATCCTCGTTTCGCTTTTGTTGATGTTCATCTTATATCCTCCTTTCAAGACAGTGTCCATTCCGTTCAACTGCTCTTCCAAGTCCTTTGCTGTCTCTGACAGAATTACAATGTCATCGGCAAACCTCAAAGTTTTTATTTCTTCTCCATGGATTTTAATACCTACTCCGAACTTTTCTTTTGTTTCTTTTACTGCTTGCTCAATATATAGATTGAATAGCATCGGGGAGAGGCTACAACCCTGTCTCACTCCATTCCCAACCACTGCTTCCCTTTCATGTACATCGACTCTTATGACTGCCATCTGGTTTCTGTGCAAATTGTAAATAGCCTTTCGCTCCCTGTATTTTAGCCCTGCCACCTTCAGAATTTGAAAGAGTATTCCAGTCAACATTGTCAAAAGCTTTCTCTAAGTCTACAAATGCTAGAAACGTTGCTTTGCCTTCCCTTAATCTTTTTCTAAGATAAGTCGTAGGGTCAGTATTGCCTCACGTGTTCCAACATTTCTATGGAATCCAAACTGATATTCCTCGAGGTCAGCTTTTACCAGTTTTTCCATTCGTCTGTAAAGAATTCGCGTTAGTATTTTGCAGCTGTAACTTATTAAACGGATAGATCGGTAATTTTCACATCTGCAGCCTACAGACTTTTTAAAACGTAAGAAGAAGATAAGAAACAATAAAAAGGCGATAAAACGGTGACAAATTTTGAAACGGCGCAAAAATTGGGGAAAGTTAAAACATAAAGCAAAGGGTTGGCAATTTTAATAAAATACACAGGAATCAGACAAGTAACATAGTAGACAGACAATTAAAAAAACATGGCGATAGTCTGGTTTCTGTTCCCAATATATAAAAATCACATCCAGCGACAATATGATGTCCATTCGCAACACTTCCGAAAAGCCACACAACACTGAACACTCACTGTAAACACTGCACGAAAATGTCAGCACAAAGATGACACACCCCAGCCAAGGGCAGATGGGGGGGGGGGGGGGGGAGGGACCTGGACAGATGAGGGGGAAAACAAGGAGGGAGGAGAGGAAAAACGAAAGGGGGGGAACCAAAGGAGGGAGAGGATTCATAAGGGGGAGGGGCAGGGCAGTCGCGAGAGGGAATGGGAAAAGGCAGAGGGGGGAAATGCAAAAGGACTTGGGGGAGAGAAGGGGGGCAGAGGTGGGGAGGTGGGGAAAAAAAAGAGGATGGAAGGGGGGGAGGGAGCCCAAGAAAAGGATGGATAAAAGGAGGGGGTTGAGGATCAGAGTTCATAGGAGGGATAAATGGAGGGAGAGAGGGCATCATCCAGTAGGGGGAGTTGATGGAAGCCACCTTAGGAAAGGAGATGAAGGGTGTAGGGTTGGAGGGTAGGGGGGACACAACAGTGAGGATGTGGCAGGGGGTGGGGAGAGGGACAACCAGGGGGTGAGGGGGGATCAAGGTGGCAGATATGTTCGAGGAACAGGAGCAGATGGGGGAAAGGAATGAGGTCATAGATGTCAGAGGATCTGCGTGGGGGACAGGAGGCATATGCAGAAGGCGAGGGGGTGTGCATGATGCTCAAGGATCTGGAGGGACTTATAGAATTTGAGGGGGGGGGGGGGTGGCAGATATCCAGGCGGGACTGGCATAACAGACGATGGGACAGATTAAGGATTTGTAGGTGTGGAGGATGGTTGAGGGGTGCAAACCTCATGTCTGGCCAGAGATTAGCTGAGTGAGTGGCAGGCACTTATACAGGGTGTTAAGAAAAGGTACGGCCAAACTTTCAGGAAACATTCCTCACACACAAATAAAGAAAAGATGTTATGTGGACATGTGTCCAGAAGCGCTTAATTTCCATGTTAGAGCTCATTTTAGTTTCGTCAGTATGTACTGTACTTCTTCGATTCACCGCCAGTTGGCCCAGTTGAAGGAAGGTAATGTTGACTTCGGTGCTTGTGTTGACATGCGACTCATTGCTCTACAGTACTAGCATCAAGCACACCAGTACGTACCATCAACAGGTTAGTGTTCATCACGAACGTGGTTTTGCAGTCAGTGCAATGTTTACAAATGCGGAGTTGTCAGATGCCCATTTGATGTATGGATTAACACGGGGCAATAGCCGTGGCGCGGTACGTTTGTATCGAGACAGATTTCCAGAACGAAGGTGTCCCGACAGGAAGACGTTCGAAGCAATTGATCGGCGTCTTAGGGAGCACGGAACATTCCAGCCTATAACTCGTGACTGGGGAAGACCTAGAACGACGAGGACACCTGCAATGGACGAGGCAATTCATCGTGCAGTTGACGATAACCCTAATGTCAGCGTCAGAGAAGCTGCTGCTGTACAAGGTAACGTTGACCACGTCACTGTATGGAGAGTGCTGCGGGAGAACCAGTTGTTTCCGTACCACGTACAGCGTGCGCAGCCACTATCAGCAGCTGATTGGCCTCCACGGGTACACTTCTGCGAATGGTTCATCCAACAATGTGTCAATCCTCATTTCAGTGCAAATGTTCTCTTTACGGATGAGGCTTCATTCCAACGTGGTCAAATTGTAAATTTTCACAATCAACATGTGTGGGCTGACGAGAATCCGCACGCAATTGTGCAATCACGTCATCAACACAGATTTTCTGTGAACGTTTGGGCAGGCATTGTTGGTGATGTCTTGATTGGGCCCCATGTTCTTCCACCTACGCTCAATGGAGCACGTTATCATGATTTCATACGGGATACTCTACCTGTGCTACTAGAACATGTGCCTTTACAAGTACGACAACATGTGGTTCATGCACGATGGAGCTCCTGCACATTTCAGTCGAAGTGTTCGTACACTTCTCAACAACAGATTCGGTGACCGATGGATTGTTAGAGACGGACCAATTCCATGGCCTCCACGCTCTCCTGACCTCAACCCTCTTGACTTTCATTTATGGGGGCATTTGAAAGCTCTTGTCTACGCAACCCCGGTATCAAATGTAGAGACTCTTCGTGCTGTGGACGGCTGTGATACAATACGCCATTCTCCAGGGTTGCATCAGCGCATCAGGGATTCCATGCGACGGAGGGTGGATGCATGTATCCTCGCAAACGGAGGACATTTTGAACATTTCCTGTAACAAAGTGTTTGAAGTCACGCTGGTACGTTCTGTTGCTGTGTGTTTCCATACCAAGATTAATGTGATTTGAAGAGAAGTAATAAAATGAGCTCTAACATGGAAAGTAAGCGTTTCCGGACACATGTCCACATAACATATTTTCTTTGTGTGTGAGGAATATTTCCTGAAAGTTTGGTCGTACCTTTTTTAACTCCCTGTATACAGGATACGGAACGTCGCTATTGGCTGCTGGCACCACGTGCTCCACTGTGGCGCCCTCCACGCTGACGCGAGCCAGGAACGCGAGCAGCCGTGGCTTACGGCGAGACAGCTGTAGAGACCTCCAGTGGTAATCGAGGTCCATGTCGTCTGGCGCGGATTCGAAACCTGCAGCGCTCGGTACCAGAGCTTTTTTCAGCTCAGCAATGGTTTTGGGCATATTGTCGTACACCTTGTCTTTAATATAGACCCACAAAAGGAGTCGGACGTGTGGTGTCACCGCCAGACACCACACTTGCTAGGTGGTAGCCTTTAAATCGGCCACGGTCCGTTAGTATACGTCGGACCCGTGTGTCGCCACTATCAGTGATTGCAGACCGAGCGCCGCCACACGGCAGGTCTAGAGAGACTTCCTAGCACTCGCCCCAGTTGTAGAACCGACTTTGCTAGCGATGGTTCACTGACAAAATACGCTCTCATTTGCCGAGACGATAGTTTAGCATAGCCTTCAGCTACGTCATTTGCTACGACCTAGCAAGGCGCCATTATCAGTTACTATTGATATTGATTCATGTACCGTCAAGACCGACGTTCTTCATTAACGGATTAAAGTTAAGTATTCCACCAGCTACGTCCGTTTTTCTAAATTCTAATTTCCTTGTCCTATTCCAGATCTCACGCCAGCCTGCGTGAGCTAAAACGCGTGCCTTTCGGCGTCCTTCTAGTAACACGGTTTTGGCTCTCCTGCCAACCAAAACTGGACGTGTACAGATCCGGAGAATATGGCGGCCAATTGAAGCCCATACCAGTAGCCTCTAGGTACCCCAGAGCCAGTTTGCGGTCCCGAAAGTGCTCCTCCAGGACATCAAACGCACTCCTGCTTCGATGGGGTCGAATCCGTCTTGCACGAACCTATATCTTGTCGAAATCTACATCTACATTTATACTCCGCAAGCCACCCAACGGTGTGTGGCGGAGGGCACTTGACGTGCCACTGTCATTACCTACCTTTCCTGTTCCAGTCGCGTCTGGTTCGTGGGAAGAAGCCTCCGTGCGCGCTCGAATCTCTCTAATTTTACATTCGTGATCTCCTCGGGAGGTATAAGTAGGGGGAAGCAATATATTCGATACCTCATCCAGAAACGCACCCTCTCGAAACCTGGCGAGCAATCTACACCGCGATGCAGAGCGCCTCTCTTGCAGAGTCTGCCACTTGAGTTTATTAAACATCTCCGTAACGCTGTCACGGTTACCAAATAGCCCTGTGACGAAACGCGCCGCTCTTCTTTCGATCTTCTCTATCTCCTCCGTCAAACCGATCTGGTACGGATCCCACACTGATGAGCAATACTCAAGTATAGGTCGAACGAGTGTTTTGTAAGCCACCTCCTTTGTTGATGGACTACATTTTCTAAGCACTCTCCCAATGAATCTCAACCTGGCACCTGCCTTACCAACAGTTAATTTTATATGATCATTCCACTTCAAATCGTTCCGCACGCATACTCCCAGATATTTTACAGAAGTAACTGCTACCAGTGTTTGTTCCGCTATCATATAATCATACAATAAAGGATCCTTCTTTCTATGTATTCGCAATACATTACATTTGTCTATGTTAAGGGTCAGTTGCCACTCCCTGCACCAAGTGCCTATCCGCTGCAGATCTTCCTGGATTTCGCTACAATTTTCTAATGCTGCAACTTCTCTGTGTACTACAGCATCATCCGCGAAAAGCCGCATGGAACTTCCGACACTATCTACTAGGTCATTTATATATATTGTGATATCACTTTGGATAATGGGGATGAAATCATCTTCCAAAACCTTCACGTACCGTTCGTTAGTCATCGTGCTATCAAGGAATA
Source organism: Schistocerca americana (assembly GCF_021461395.2). Classification (NCBI taxonomy): domain Eukaryota; kingdom Metazoa; phylum Arthropoda; class Insecta; order Orthoptera; family Acrididae; genus Schistocerca; species Schistocerca americana. The sequence continues at coordinate 189,358,717 of NC_060120.1, forward strand.
TCGCACAGATTATTCCGTGACTGGACATTGCACACCACACAGTCACCCGTCGAGGATGAAGAGACTTCTCGATCGCTAAATGCGGATTCTCAGTCCCCCAAATGCGCCAGTTTTGCTTATTGACGAACCCATCCAAATGAAAGTGGGCTTCGTCGGTAAGCCAAATCATACTAATTCTCACCACGCCCCGCGGCCAACCGTGCAGTTTTAACGTCCTAACAAAGAATGTGATGAGCACGGTTTGTAATACATGACATAACAAATGTGCCTGATAATGGGTCACGGCCGAAATTAGCTAACAGCACGATTTGAATGAAGTGCAATACAGCCTACAACAGACAGTGTATTCTTTTATTGAATAAACCGTGAGGCTGATATCTCGCGGCCCAAGCCGCTATGAGCTTTCTACTGCGGATGACTCGATGAAAACCGAGAATAATTGTGCCGGGTTGCTTCCCTGGCTGCGAAAAGGACACATGAAGCGCAAAATGGCAGATACCAGAGCTGGACTGCTGGTCACTAAACAAAGCCAACAATGTTCTGCCACGAACTAAACCTACCAGGTACTGCAACGAAATCAGTAGTTTTATGAACCCGCGTCTTCACACCCTGTATGCTTCCTCCGAGAGCAAAAGGTACTGTTGCCAACATGAGCGAGGACGGGAATGCCGACGGTCGTGTAGACTTTCAGCTGAACGGGCAGTTCGGCCTGCCCACGAGCAGGTTGGCATTACTGGCCAGGCGTCTGACCGTCGGAAAGTTATGACGAATCTAAGAATTAACTGATAGGTGAATCGAGAAATTTCTCAGCCTCCACCATTTGATAGTTCTGTGCTGAGGCAAGCTACCTGTAGCTACAGATGGCTTGAGAAGCTTACTCTTAATGCATAACGAGGCGAATTGAATACGACGTCGGATAAAGTAGTGTGCATCCCTGTGACTACTGCCACCAAACTCTTAATTGCATAAGGAACCCGAGTCTGTGATTGGAACATCAGTTTTTATTTTATTTTGCTTCTCACTTTACATATGGACTGGGCTTTATCACTATAGAACATCGACACGTGCTCTAAACGTCGCTAGTAAGTCTCAACCTTACACTTGTGTCCATTAGTACATCTATTATAATCATAATTATTTGTTATTATCTTTATTGTTGTTGCTTTTGCCATCGTTATTAAGTACAGTACTAGGCACATTACAATGTCAAGAAGCTACGAATGGCTGGTTGGGCATCAGAGTGGGTCTAAAGAACCTAATTTTGCCAGTTAAAATTAATGCATAAATAAATTGCCAAATCACAACTAGACCACTGTTTTACACCAGCCAACGACAAAGATGGATGCTCATCAAAATGATTCTCGTCTCACCTACTAATGCACGAGGGCTATTAGGAAAGTAAGGAACGATACGTCGCGAAATGGAAACCACAGTGAAAATCAAAACCGTTTTATTTACAACAGTTAGCTACAACTTCCAGCTACTTATCTCCATAGTCGCCGACCCGACTTAGACGTTTGTCGTAGCGTTGTACCAACTTTCCAATACCCTCGTTATAGAAGGCAGCCGCCAGTGCTTTCCGCCAATTCTCTACGCTGGCCTACAGCTCACTGTCTGTGCCAGAATGTCGTCTCCATAGCCAGCGGTTCATGTGAGCAGAGATGAAACTCAGAGGGAGACAATTATGGGCTGTATTGTGGGTAATCGAACATTTTCAATTGAAAACGATGCAGGAGCATCTTCATTGCCCCTGCAAAATGCGGCTGAGAACTATCTTGAAGAAGAAAACGCACAACAGTTATGTAATGTCGGCTGCATAGCTTCAGGCGAAATTTCTCACCAGGCCCTCGTACTTGGCGGGAGACACTATTGTTCTAGGTGTCTTTATGTGCTCCCTGTGTGCTCAGAACTAAAAACAACGACGTACCGCGATCGTCGGGCACACTAGAGACACTGCCCAACACACCTGTGCAAAACTTCATCGGATTTTCACTGTGGTTTCCATTTCGCGACCGATCGTTCCTTACTTTCCGAATAACCCTCGTACTTCAACACACTGGTGTGCAAAACTTAAAGATGAAAGTAAGTTTCGCATCGTGTCTCAATGCCAAGTGACATGGCCCAATGAATGTTCGATCATAGATAGAAAGGACTGCTACAATACAGTACAGTACAGAACGGAAGGTAAATGAAAAAAAAAAAAAACAAAAAAAAAAACGCGGAGACGAACAGGAATGACACTTGAATTCAAAGACAATAATTACGCGGAAGTTACCGCGATTTATGAATGTCGCCTGGTAATTGCAAAAGGCGAGGTTTGTTCTTAATAAGGTGTAGTATGTGATCACCACAGAATGCAATGCATGCCGCCGTGCTAGCCTCAAGGTCGATAGGCAGTACTTGTGTTAGGACGTTCCACTGCTCCATAAGTGGTCGTTGATACATGTGGCCGTGTTGCAGTTCGTCTTCCCAACGCGCCTCACACCTGTTCGATGAGATATAAGCCGGAGGCAAAGGACAGGCCAGTCATTCGCCGAATACCCACTCGTTCCAAGAACTCCTCTACATGAAAAGATATATTTAAGCCAGTAAATGTAACGCTTTCTCTGTTTCACGACTGTAATTTCGGCCTTAGGCCATTATCAAGTGCAGAGTTTTGTGACTTTAAGCCATGTCAAAAAAATGGCTCTGAGCACTATGGCACTTAACATCTATGGTCATCAGTCCCCTAGAACTTAGAACTACTTAAACCTAACTAACCTAAGGACAGCACACAACACCCAGCCATCACGAGGCAGAGAAAATCCCTGACCCCGCCGGGAATCGAACCCGGGAACCCGGGCGTGGGAAGCGAGAACGCTACCGCACAACCACGAGCTGCGGGCTAAGCCATGTCAACTTAAAATGAGCTGACACATTAAATGTCGTTGTCATTACTATTAAATACATTCGTGACGCCGTTACATTCTTGCGAGTGTGTAGTCACTCATGTTCGTTAGCCCATCACTTTGATAAGTGACTAGTGATGGGCTAACGAACAACAGTGTCTACAGACTATGTTGTTTTACGACTTATGGATATGTGGCTCGCAATATGTAACAGCGTCACGAATGTATTTAATAGTAATGACAACGACATTTAATTTGTCAACTCATTTTTAGTTGACATGGCTTAAAGCCACAAAAATCTGCACTTGGTAATGGCCTAAGGCCGAAATTGCAATCGTAAAATAAAGAAAGTGTTACAGTCACTGGCATATATATGATGTCTTTTATAAAGTTCTACATGACTGTGAATCCCAGGTATAAAAAGTTCCTCTTCATGCGCTGTTCAATGCGGTCGCGCATTGCCATGTATAAACATGAAATCAGGGCCGAATGCACCCCTAAAAAGGCCCCCATGCAACATAATGCCTCCCCAAACCATAACACCTGCAGCACTCAAACGATTACGTTGGACAATTTTCTTGGGTGCATTAAGTATCCTCACATGGCGAGAGGTGGACACATGTAATGCCTGGTAGTAGCATAGGCTGAGGAGCTGAAATTGCTGGAGGCCTATACTTTTCTTACCAGAACATTCAATTTATTAGTGATATAAATATGCCAAATAATTCTGAAGAAACAAACATACCTTAATTACACACTTAATGGACAGCGTATTAAATAATTTCACAGTGAATATAGCAACCTTTAGTGAGAAAAAATTACGCCTATGATTGAAACAAAAATAAATACACAATGAATCATAGTAATTAAACTTTCTTAATGAACAGATAGTAAATAGTGCATAACATCGGGTTACAGTGAATTTATACAAATCCCATACAATAATTAAGGTTTTCTTAATGAACTTGCAATGAACGAAATAAAACCTTGTGAGGAAAAAGCCAATATTAAAATACCAAAAAAAAACAGCAGAATAAATTACATTGGGAATCTCGACCACATATAGCGCAGAATACAGGGTGTACATAAAGTGACAGCAGAAAACCAATACTATCAGCAAGTCTTAGTTCGTAGGTACAAGACTCGACATGTTTACGGGTTTGAAACAAATACCAATGTATGGAACTTGGCTTACTGGGTGTTGTCGTTTGTCGTCAGCTGTTACAGGAAGCAGATGGCGCTGCAGACGCGGTCTCACGGGCCCTACACTGACGGTTAGTACCATCTATACGGAAATTCCGGTTTCATACTTCTACACCTGGTATATACGGCTGATTCCATGATGATGTTACACACTTTCTAGAATGGTGGAGACGGATAAATAATTTGAGGTAAGGGTCGCTGGTTGGGAAACGAACGAGTCGAAAGATACAAGCGAAAATCGTTTTGATGCCTCTGAAAGTGCCGGCCGCGGTGGTGTCCCGGTTCTAGGGGCGCAGTCCGGAACCGAGCGACTGCTGCGGTCGCAGGTTCGAATCCTGCCTAGGGCATGGATGTGTGTGCTGTCCTTAGGTTAGTTAGGTTTAAGTAGTTCTAAGTTCTAGGGGACTGATGACCACAGCAGTTGAGTCCCACAGTGCTCAGAGCCATTTGAACCTCTGAAAGTGTCATACATCATCCGATACTGTTGTTACCAAGACTGTAGAGTAGGCAACATTCAGAGATGGTAGTATGGATCCAAGGAAGGAAAAAACGTCCACTAAACATGGGCTCCCAAATGCATACATAAGGAGCTTGTGAAACATGTCCTCTACTGAACAGGTGCACATAGCGTTTAAAGTAAGCATTTTAGGGACCATGTTTACCAGATTTTTTTCTTGTTTTGGTCCATATTACACCTCTGAAAGTTCCCTTACAGTGTTAGCAACAACAGTACTAGTACACTTATTCCTCGGTCAGAGGTATTAGAACAGTTTTCGCTTATAACTTTCGACTAGTTCGTTTTCATTACAGGGACCCTTAATTCGAGTTGATACATTTATCCTCGTCCATCATCCTAGAAAGTTTGTAACATCATCATGTAATCACTCTGGATATACATACATATACAGACACTGGCACCCGTAACTTTGGCGCTCTGTAGCCTCGTTGGATGACGTTTCCTATTCACAACATTACTTACTCACTAACCTCTACAAGCACTAGAAGGTTGTAACGGCAATTTCCGAACTCTCTGTAAATACATTGTTTTCGTGATGATGATACAAGCTGGCAGGGATTGTGAAGGAAGGCAAATACGAGTTTAAAGGCAGGAAAACCTGGACTAGGAACAAATGAATCGAAGTTTACCAACCCAAATACGTCGGAGGATTACTAGGTTTAATAGGAGAACCTGTGATCGTTGTAGCAAACTAGTTTATTAAGTGCATAATGTTGCCAATATTACAGATATAGGGAAGGAAACTCGTCCAAATAGATCATGGATGGAGAAGGAAACTCTACAAATGTATTACAGAACGGCGTTAGCAGTTCTGCCTGGAGATAGAGTTGTGGGGCGTGAAGGGGGGATGCGAAATATGACACTGATACATCTGATACCCTCCACCATATGCGGTACTGTGGCTTCCAGAGAACAAATGTAATGTTGACATACGTTGATTTTTGATCTGCCCTCTCCTCCAGTTTCGCCGTGGAGTCAGATGTCTCGACGTAGAAAACTGTATCGTCCACAATATTCTCCAGATCTAGTTAACAGAGATGATAACCTATGGTTGTGTTGTTGTTGTGGCCTTCAGTCCAAAAGCTGGTTTGATGCAGCCCTCCATATTACTCTACCCTGTACAAGCATCTTGAACACCGAGTAACTACAGCAACCTACATCCTTCTAAATCTGCTTACTCTATTCATCTCTTGGTCTACCTCTACGATCTTTACCCACCACGCTTCCCTCCAGTACTAAATCGGTGATCCCTTGATGCCTCAGAATGTGTCCTACCAACCGACCCCTTCTAGTCAGGTTGTGCCACAAATTTCTCTTCTTTCCAATTCTGTTTAGTACCTGCCCATTAGATACGTGATCTACCCATCTAAACTTCAGCGTTCTTGTGTAGCACCACATTTCAAAAGCTTCTCTTCTTGTCTAAACTATTTATCGTCCATGTTTCACTTCCATACATAGCTACACTCCATACAAACGATTTCAGAAAGCGGCTCGTGAGAGTTAAATCTGTACTCTGTGTTAACAAATTTCTCTTCTTAAGAAACGCTTTTCTTGCCATTGCCAGTCTACATTTTATATCCTCTCTACTTCGACCATCATCAGCTATTTTGCTTCCCAAATAGCAAAACTCATCTACTACTTTAAGTGTCTCATTTCCTAATCTACTTTCCTCCATCACCTGATTTAACTCGACAACATTCCATTATCCTCGTTTTGCTGTTGTTGATGTTCATCTTATATCCTCCTTCCAAGACACTGACCATTCCGTTCAACTGCTCTTCCACGTCCTTTGCTGTGTCTGACAGAATTATAATGTCGTCTGCAAACCTCAAAGTTTTTATTTCTTCGCCCTGGACTTTAATATCTACTCCAAATTCTTCTTTTGTTCCCTTTACTGCTTGCTCAATATACAGATTGAATAACATCGGGGACAGGCTACACCCTGTCTCACTCCCTTCTCAGTCACTGCTTCCCTTTCGTGTCCTTCGAGTGCTATAACTGGCATCTGGTTTCTGTACAAGTGGAAAATAGCGTTTCGCTTCCTGTATTTTACCCCTGCCACCTTTATAATTTGAAACACAGTATTCCAGTTAACACTGTAAAAAGTTTTCGCTAAGTCTACAAATGCTTCGTAAATTTAACGCTTACGCGGCGACGGTTCGACATTTGCTTAAATACTTAATACCCCGTCTGTCGCTTACCAACAGCCAGTGACATATATCGCACACTACTTCGCCGCAGGTCGCCTAATGTCGTCGAACTGACATGTCCTACCGTTCATTGGAACGTAATATGGCGAACTGTCAATGCGGTAACGCTAGGTTCAGAAGTACGATCGACCTGATACTTGACGGTGAACAGAAAACAAATTACTCCAAACAGACTCCTTGGATCCATCCTGCAGAGCCGCCTTTATGTGTGAATTTCAAAGCCCAAAATACAGATGAACACCGGCTCCATTGTGGGCCGGCGGAAGAGATCTGGTATTTTGTGCGTCAAATTTTAGCTTTTTTTTTACGGATATCGCCCTCTTACGTTTATTCCTGTACTCTCCTCTACCTGGGCGCTGTTTATTACCTGAGGGCGAAATACAACGCTGTCACGTGTATCAGAGGTCACGCGATTCATTATTTATTTGGAGGTGGTGTCATAGAACTCATGGATTTTTGGAACATTTAAACGGTCATCATTGTGCTATTGTGAAGAATCCTAGATACAGCCAATACTTTTCGAACTTCTTGCGGAGCATCTGCCACGATCTACATCTACATCTACATTTATACTCCGCAAGCCGCCCAACGGTGTGTGGCGGAGGGCATTTTGCGTGCCACTGTCATTACCTACCTTTCCTGTTCCAGTCGCGTATGATTCGCGGGAAGAACGACTGCGGGAAAGCCTCCGTGCATTCGTGATCTCCTCGGGAGGTATAAGTAGGGGGAAGCAATATATTTGATACCTCATCCAGAAACGCACCCTCCCGAAACCTGGACAGCAAGCTACACCGCGATGCGAAGCGCCTCTCTTGCAGAGTCTGCCACTTGAGTTTGCTAAACATCTCCGTAACGCTATCACGCTTACCAGATAACCCTGTGACGAAACGCGCCGCTCTTCTTTCGATCTTCTCTATCGCCACTGTCAACCCGACCTGGTACGGAACTCACACTGACGAGCAATACTCAAGTATAGGTCGAACGAGCGTTTTGTAAACCAGCCCCTTTGTTGATGGGCTACATTTTCTAAGGACTCTACCAATGAATCTCAACCTGGCACCCGCCTTACCAACAATTAATTTTATATGATCATTCCACTTCAAATCTTTCCGTAAGCATACTCCCAGATATTTTACAGAAGTAACTGCTACCAGTGTTTGTTCCGCTATCATATAATCATACAATAAAGGATCCTTCTATCTATGTATTCGCCCCGTAGCTGGATCATTCATCGCAGGTTCAAATGGCTCTGAGCACTATGCGACTTAACTTCTGAGGTCATCAGTCGCCTAGAACTTAGAACTAATTAAACCTAAGGACATCACACACATCCATGCCCGAGGCAGGATTCGAACCTGCGACCGTAGCGGTCGCTCGGCTCCAGACTGTAGTGCCTAGAACCTCACGGCCACTCCGGCCGGCTATTCATCGCAGGAAATAATTTTGACACATACACACAAGGAAATGAACAGATAACGGTACCTACACGACATTACGAGAAGACATGCCTTGAAAATGGGGCGTCGGTGTCGATGGGGTATCGACGCCGCGTGCGCGTGTTACAGAGGTGTGGCGTTGAGTTTATTTATTTTTTTCTTTTTCAGATACAAGTCCCAGAAAAGGCGAATTTATTTTTTGTTAATAAATAAGTGAATATTCTCCTGTGGCCATTTACTCCTTCCATGTGTTCCTGTTTGCCGATGGAGACATCGTGGCCAGGCCTCGTACAGTGACCCATGCCCACTTTGCCCCCGAGACCATTCCTTCTGTTCCTTTACCCTATTCATTAAAAAAAACTGAGTGGTAGCGTGTTTGCCTACCATACAACGAACCCGGGTTCGATTCCCGGCCGGGTTAGAGATTTTCTCCTCTCGTGGACTGTGACCTGTGTTGTCTTCATCATCACCGGATGGGGCCTCTCGGCCATCGATACCACACGATCATTTCATTTATCGTTTTTCCTATCATACACTACTGGCCATTAAAATTGCTACACCAAGAAGAAATGCAGATGATAAACGGGTATTCATTGGACAAATACATTATACTAGAACTGACATGTGATTACATTTTCACGTAATTTGGGTGCATAGATCCTGAGAAGTCAGGACCCAGAACAATCTCCTCTGGCCGTAATAACGGCCTTGATACGCCTGGGCATTGAGTCAAACACAGCTTGGATGGCGAGTACAGGCACAGCTGCCCATGCAGCTTCAGTACGATACCACAGTTCATCAAGAGTAGTGAGTGGCGTATTGTGACGAGCCAGTTGCTCGGCCGCCATTGACCAGACGTTTTCAATTGCTGAGACATTTGGAGAATGTGCTGGCCAGGGCAGCAGTGGACCATTTTCTGTATCCAGAAAGGCTGGTAAAGGACCTGCAACATGTGCTCGTGCATTATCCTGCTGAAATGTAGGGTTTCGTAGAGATCGAATGAAGGATAGAGCCACGGGTCGTAACACATCTGAAATGTAACGTCCACTGTTCAAAGTGCCGTCAATGCGAACAAGAGGTGACCGAGACGTGTAACCAATGGCACCCCATACCATCACGCCGGGTGATACGCCAGTATGGTGATGACGAATACACGCTTTCAATGTGCGTTCACCACGATGTCGCCAATCACGGATGCGACCATCATGATGCTGTAAACAGAACCTGGATTCATCCGAAAAAATGACGTTTTGCAATTCGTGCACCCTGTCTGTGATGCAGCGTCAAGGGAATCCAAAGCCATGGTCTCCAAGCTGATAGTTCATGCTGCTGCAAACGTCTTCGGACTGTTCTTGCAGATGGTTGTTGTCTTGCAAACGTCCCCATCTGTTGACTCAGAGATCGAGACGTGGCTGCACGATCCGTTACAGCCATGCGGATAAGATGCCTGTCATCTCGACTGCTAGTGATACGAGGCCGTTGGGATCCAGCACGGCGTTCCGTGTTACCCTCCTGAACCCACCGATTCCATATTCTGCTAACAGTAATTGGATTTAGACCAACGCGAGCAGCAATGTCGCGATACGATAAACCGCAATCGCGATAGGCTAGAATCCGACCTTTATCAAAGTCGGAAACGTGACGGTACGCATTTCTCCTCCTTACACGAGGCATCACAACAACGTTTCACCAGGCAACGCCGGTCAACTGCTGCTTGTGTATCCGAAATCGGTTGGAAACTTCCTCATGTCAGCACGTTGTAGGTGTCGCCACCCGCGCCAACCCAGCATCTTCTTCCTGTCGGTTAAATTTCGCGTTTGTAGCACGTCATCTTGGTGGTGTAGCAATTTTAATGGCCAGTAGCGTATGTTCTGTAAAACTGGTCATCATTTTGAGCCTAAAATTTTTGATTAACTTAGAGCGACCAGCTAGCCCTTCAAAATGGTTCAAATGGCTCTGAGTCTGGGACTTAACTTCTGAGGTCATCAGTCCCCTAGAACTAAGAACTACTTAAACCTAACTAACCTAAGGACATCACATACATCCATGCCCGAGGCAGGATTCGAACCTGCGACCGTAGGAGCAGCGCGGCTCCGGACTGTAGCGCCTAGAACCGCTCGGCCACTCCGGCCCGCTAGCTAACCCTTCAATTGTGTTGAAAGCTGTGGTAGGACTTCAGGTACTTGCAAGTGTTCAAGGGTGTTTCTGAGATATTTCAGGCCGCATGGTGCACCTGGTCGCTGTGAGTGTGTGTGTGTGTGTGTGTGTGTGTGTGTGTGTGTGTGTGTCCCAGATGAATGTAGAGCGAGGCCGTGTGATGGACGCCGGTGGCTGGGCGGGGTGTCTGGGTCGTAAATCAGAGCGGCTCGTTAACGTCCCCACCTGCCGCCGTAAAGCGTGACGCGATGCGACGCCCGCCGATGTCGGCCCCACACAGGGGCAGATGGAGGCGCACTCGTTGCGCCGTGCGCACGGTCTCCACGGTGTCATCAGTCTCTCCCATGCTGCTGAGACATGTTAACCGAATTAACAAGCACTGATAGATCATTAAAACGGTGACGCTGTAATACAGTTCAACCCGTGGAAATAGCAACAATAGGAATAATAGTAACCAAAGTTATTTTACTTGTTGTGCATATACAGTATAGTAGGAAGAACAGGTGATTAAAACTGTCGGTGATTTGGGGGTAGCCGGTCATTGTGGCCGAGCGGTTCTAGGCACTTCAGTCCGGAACCACGCTGCTTATACGGTCGCAAGTTCCAATCCTGCCTCGGGCATGGTTGTGTGTGATGTCTTTAGGTTAGTCAGGTTTAAGTATTTCTAAGTCCAGGGGACTGATGACCTCATCTACATCTACATCTACATACATACTCCGCAATCCACCATACGGTGCGTGGCGGAGGGTGCCTCGTACCACAACTAACATCTTCTCTCCCTGTTACACTCCCAAACAGAACGAGGGAAAAATGACTGCCTATGTGCCTCTGTACGAGCCCTAATCTCTCTTTTCTTATCTTCGTGGTCTTTCCGCGAAATATAAGTTGGCGGCAGTAAAATTGTACTGCAGTCAGCCTCAGATGCTGGTTCTCTAAATTTCCTCAGTAGCGATTCACGAAAAGAACTCCTCCTTTCCTCTAGAGACCCCCACCCAAGTTCCTGAAGCATTCCCGTAACACTCGCGTGATGATAAAACCTACCAGTAACAAATCTAGCAGCCTGCCTCTGAATTGCTTCTATGTCCTCCCTCAATCCGACCTGATAGGGATCCCAAACGCTCGAGCAGTACTCAAGAATAGGTCGTATTAGTGTTTTCTAAGCGGTCTCCTTTACAGATGAACCACATCTTCCCAAAATTCTACCAATGAACCGAAGATGACTATCTGCCTTCCCCACAACTGCCATTACATGCTTGTCCCACTTCATATCGCTGTGCAATGTTACGCCCAAATATTTAATCGATGTGACTGTGTCAAGCGCTACACTACTAATGGAGTATTCAACCATTACAGGATTCTTTTTCCTATTCATCTGCATTAATTTACATTTATCTATATTTAGAGATGGCTGCCAATCTTTACACCAACCACAAATCCTGTCCAAGTCATCTTGTATCCTCCTACAGTCACTCAGCGTCAGATGTTAAGTCCCATAGTGCTTAGAGCCATTTGAACCATTTGAATTTTGGAGTACACAGGGTGCAACATCTAGCACAAACAGCTCTCGCCGCTGGCAGGGTGACTCGAAGCTATCATTAGGGTGGCCACACGTCCGGATAAATCCGGGCGTGTCCTTTCTTTTTACCTCTTCGTCCGGGGTTCCGGGCGGATTAAAACACTGACCTTATTTCTCGCAAAGTTGACAATAATAAAATTATATTTGCAATTACTTCTGTGCTATTGCTCTTTTCTTAAATACCTGATCTATACATGGCAGCGGGATCGTGGATTTAATTCAGTACTGACAATGGATCGATCCATAAGCGTGTGTGAATATCTATTATTTAAAATTTCCATTCCGTATTTTCAGTCTCGGATTCGCACTCTCTCAGCTTGGCGTTATAGGTTTCATGTCATGCACTCAGTACTCGTGCGTGAATGTGATACACTGTTAATAGTATCAGAGTGGGTTTTATAAAATATCTGGCAATGCCTAAACAGAAGCGTACATTCTCAGATGTCCTTTCTTACAAATATCCTGCCTTCAAGATGGGGAGAACTGAATTCGAAGTAGAATGTAAAACATGAGGAGACTGATAAGGTAAACGTCGTGTGACCAAGGCCTCCCGTCGGGTAGACCGTTCGCCGGGTGCAAATCTTCCGAATTGACGCCACTTCGGCGACTTGCGCGGCGATGGGGATGAAATGATGATGATTAGGACAACACAACACCCAGTCCCTGAGCGGAGAAAAATCTCCGACCGCAACCGGGAATGGAACCCGGGCCCCTAGAATTGACATTCTGTCGCGTTGACCACTCAGCTACCGGGGGCGGACATTGAAAAGATAAGAAGTAGTTAAGTGTTCTGGCGTAACCACAAGCGCCGGAACGAAGGCGAAGAACGGAGAAGGCGGTGAGGAAACGTCAGCCAACAGCCCGCTAAGGACCGAGCCGCGCCAGGAGCTTCCCCTGTAAGAAGTGAATATAAGCGCTGCTCCTGCCAGCCTCGGCTGCTCAGATCAGCTCCGTATTAGTGACGTGTGTCAACTTCAGGAACATTACACATAGCCAAGGACTCTAAATTATATTGCATGTCGCCCCTCGTTGCGACTATTACTTGTAAATCTCAAAGTCAAATATTGTCAATCTGCTTATTTGAAATAAAACTACTAATGTTATTTGTTTGAATTGTTGTATAGTATTCTGAGAACGTAGCGTCCTTCAGGCACCCTATAAGCGACGAATGGGCAAGATACAACATTGAAGAATGTATCTTACGTGTATTAAACACTTAATTTCTTAAAATTGAACTTATGTGTTATTCCAACATGTGCTCACCTTGACGTACTTTTCATGTAATGGACAATACTTGGAACAGACAGACGGCGTCGCAATGTCACCCATTGTGGCTAATCTTTTTATGGAAGGCTTCGAGAAGGGAGCACTCCAATCGTTGCATTTGAAACCTACGTGTTTTTGGTGATATGTGGACGACACCTTTGTTATCTGGCCTCACGGCACTGCATCGTTGAATGTATTTCTTGAGCATCTTAACTCGCTTCACCCCAACATCAAGTACACTATGGAGATGGAGATAAAGGGCGAACTTCCATTCCTGGACGTGTTGGTACGGAGAAAAGAAGATGGCACATTAGGTCACGCAGTGCACCGTAAACCAACACACACGGACTTATACTTACAGGCCACCAGCTTTTTTTTTTTTTTTTTTTGTTTGTGGTTTTAGGGCGCAAAACTTCTATGGTCATTAGCGCCCAGCCCGTGACGTAGAAAACAGGAAAAAAACGAAATTTAAAATCAGCAGCAATGGAAACAAAGTCAGAAAATTTGAGAAACTAAAGGCAGAAGGAATGCTTAAAAGTCCACTATAGAAAGGGGTTGGTTGTCCCCAAAAAAAAAAAAGGTTCAAATGACTGACGTCATTTCACTGTCACTAATAAACTGTAGAACGCGGTCAGTTGAGCGCGTGTCATCTGCTAAAATCAACGATAGATCAGGCGATAGCTGTAGACGGGAGCGTAACGGATTAAAATAGGGGCATTCAATTAAAAGGTGTCTGACCGTCCACAGCTGAGAGCAGTGGGGACAGAGTGGGGGAGGATCACCGCTTAAAAGATGTCGATGACTAAAAAGACAGTGCCCTATCCGGAGTCTAGCTAAAATTACCTCCTCCCGACGACGCGTTCGGGAGGAAGAGGTCCAAGCGCAAGGAACGGCTTTCACTTCCCGCAATTTATTGTGGGGAAGTGTTGACCAATGCGCATGCCATAAATGAGTAACTTGGCGACATAAACCGCTCCGTAGATCGCTAAACGGAAGAGACTGAAGAGCTGGCCGAGGAAGAGAAACTGCAGCCTTGGCCGCTATATCGGCCGCCTCATTTCCACAGATACCAGCGTGTCCCGGGAGCCAGAGGAACGCCACTGAGACGCCCCCCAGGTGGAGCAAGCGCAGACAGTCCTGAATCCGGTGGACCAGAGGGTGCACAGGGTAAAGAGCTTGGAGACTGAGGAGAGAGCTGAGAGAATCTGAGCAGATTACGTACTGTATCCGCTGATGGCGGCGGATGTAGTGGACAGCCTGGAGAACAGCGTAAAGCTCCGCAGTATAAACCGAACACTGGTCGGGAAGCCGAAAGTGATTTGGGGTGTCGCCAACAATATAGGCACTCCCTACACCTAACGATGTTTTCGAGCCATCGGTGTAAATAAATGTGGCTTCCGTCATTTGTGCACATAGAGCAGCAAATGCCCGACGGTAAACAAGTGTAGGGGTACCATCCTTGGGAAATTGACATAGGTCTCTGAGCAAGTCGATCCGGGGACGGTGCCAAGGCGGTGCTGTACCCCAAGTTGTCAAGAAGGTTTTAGGAAAGCGGAAGGAAAGAGAATGGAGCAGTTGACGGAAGCGGACTCCCGGGGGTAGTAGGGAGGAGGAGCGGCCTGCATACCCGACATCAAAGGAGGCGTCGAAAAAAAGGTTATGGGCTGGATTAGCAGGCATGGAAGACAGATGGCTAGCATAACGACTCAGAAGGACTGCCCGCCGATTGGACAGCGGAGGTTCAGCAGTCTCAGCATAAAGGCTTTCCACAGGGCTGGTGTAAAAAGCTCCAGACACTAAACGTAATCCACGGTGGTGGATAGAGTCGAGACGCCGAAGAATAGACGGCCGAGCAGAGGAGTAGACTATGCTTCCATAATCCAATTTCGAGCGCACTAAGGCGCGATAGAGGCGGAGAAGGACCACCCGGTCCGCTCCCCAAGAGGTACCATTCAGGACACGGAGGGTGTTAAGGGAACGCAGACAGCGAGCCGAAAGATAGGAAACGTGGGAGGACCAGCACAGTTTTCTGTCAAACATAAGACCCAAGAATTTAACGACGTCGGAAAACGGAAGGTTGACAGGACCTAGATGTAAGGAGGGCGGAAGAAACTCCTTACGTCGCCAAAAATTAACACAAACGGTCTTACTGGGTGAGAAACGGAAGCCGGTTTCGATGCTCCACGAGTGGAGGCGATCGAGACATCCTTGAAGACGTCTTTCAAGAAGGCTGGTCCTTTGAGAACTGTAGTAGATCGCAAAATCGTCCACAAAGAGGGAGCCCGAGACATCAGGAAGGAGACAATCCATAATTGGATTAATGGCGATGGCAAACAGTACAACACTCAGCACGGAGCCCTGGGGTACCCCGTTTTCTTGGGAGAAGGTACGGGAGAGAGTAGTGTTCACCCGCACCCTAAATGTGCGCTCTGCCATAAATTCGCGAAGAACAAGGGGCAGCCGGCCTCGAAAGCCCCAAGAGAACAGTGTGCAGAGGATGCCTGTCCTCCAACAGGTATCGTACGCTCTCTCCAGATCAAAAAATATTGCTACCGTTTGGCGTTTCCGGAGAAAATTGTTCATGATATAAGTGGAGAGAGCAACAAGATGGTCAACAGCAGAACGATGCTTTCGGAATCCGCATTGGGCTGGTGTTAAAAGACTGCGGGACTCCAGCCACCAAGCTAAACGGTAATTCACCATACGCTCCAAAACCTTACAGACACTACTCGTGAGAGAAATGGGGCGATAGCTAGAGGGGAGATGTTTGTCCTTTCCAGGTTTCGGAACGGGAACGACAATAGCTTCCCGCCATCGCCTGGGAAAGGTACTGTCGGTCCAAATTCGATTATAAAGGCGAAGGAGGTGACGCAGGCTATGGGTTGATAAATGCAGCAACATTTGGACATGGATACCATCCGGTCCTGGGGCGGAGGAGCGAGAAGTAGAGAGTGCATGTTGGAGTTCGCGCATGGAGAAAACAGTATTGTAGCTTTCGCGATTTTGAGAGGAGAAATCAAGTTGTCGCACTTCCGCTGCACGTTTCTTCGGGAGAAACGCTGGCGGGTAATTTGAAGAGCTCGAAATCTCAGCAAAGTGCTGACCCAATGAGTTAGAAATTGCGACGGGGTCCACTAAGGTATCATGCGCGACAGTGAGCCCAGAGACCGGGGAGAAACTAGGCGCGCCTGAGAACCGTCGAAGCCGACTCCAAACTTCCGAGGAGGGAGTGAAGTTGTTAAATGAGCTAGTAAAGAATTTCCAGCTTGCCTTCTTGCTATCGCGGATGACGCGACGGCATCGCGCACGGAGCTGCTTATATCGGATACAGTTGGACAAAGTTGGATGGTGACGGAAAATGCGAAGAGCACGTCGCCGCTCACGTATTGCGTCACGGCAGGCCTCGTTCCACCACGGAACTGGAGGGCGCCGGGGCAATTCGGAGGTGCGTGGTATTGAACGTTCCGCAGCTGTGAGAATAACGTCGGTAAAATGTGTGACCTCATCGTCGACGCTGGGAAAGCGACGGTCATCGAATGTCGCTAGAGACGAAAAAAGTGTCCAATCGGCTTGGGCAAACTTCCAGCGTCGCGAGCGCATATATGGCAGTTGAGGCTGCAGTCGAAGAACACATGGAAAGTGGTCACTCGAGTGTGTATCATCAAGGGCGAACCATTCGAAGCGCCGAGCTAGCGGAACAGTACCGACCGCAAGGTCCAAATGGGATAAATTTGCCGTGGAGGCAGACAAAAATGTAGGGACCCCAGTGTTGAGGCAGACTAGATCCGCTTGGTGGAAGACGTCTAGCAATAGTGAGCCACGTGGACAAGGATGTGGAGATCCCCAAAGCGGGTGGTGGGCATTGAAGTCCCCAACCAGCAAATAGGGGGGTGGAAGCTGATCAAGAAGATGAAGGAGATCAGCTCGTGCCATTGGTGTAGACGATGGAATGTATACCGTACAAAGAGAGAACGTGTATCCAGAAAGGGAAAGACGGACGGCGACAGCTTGGAAGGAAGTGTTTAAGGGGATTGGGTGATAATGGAGAGTATCATGGAGCAGAATCATGAGTCCTCCATGGGCTGGAGTGCCTTCAACTGAGGGGAGGTCATATCGGACGGACTGAAAATGAGGGAGAACAAAGCGGTCATGGGGACGCAGCTTTGTTTCCTGAAGACAGAAGATGACCGGCGAGTAGGATCGTAAGAGGATCGACAATTCCTCCCGATTGGCGCGAATGCCGCGGATATTCCAGTGGATAATGGACATAGGGTGAACAGAAAATGGAGGAACGGCACCAAGGGTGCTGTCAACTCAACGACTGCTCAGAGCTTGCGACCGACAGCATGGAATGGCATTCAGTCGAAGGCAGAAGATCCTGATCCATAGGTTGGTCAGGAGCAGCTCCTGCCACCAACGATCGGCCAGTTGACCGGCCACCAACAGTGCGCCTCGGCGACACAGAAGATGGCCGAGGGCGATTTCCGCCAGGTGGTGCTGTAGATGGGACACGCCTTGGCGGAGAAGGAGAGGAACTGTGTTTCTTCGTAGCCTTCTTGGAGGTATGTTTAGATGAAGGAGGAACCGATGGTTGTGAAGTTGCAGTACGTAAAAACTCTTCACGAGAATGCTCTTTTTTTGTAGACTTGGCGTCTGACTTTTGGGCTCGAGATTTAGCAGAACCCGACGAAGGGTGAGCCATAGAGTGGGCAGGCGAAAGAGGTGAGGTTGAACGGGCGATCTTTGCGCTGGCCGATCTGACGACCGTGGTACTAAATGTGAGGTCGCAAGTCTGCGTGGCCGCCTCCTTTGTTGGCTGAGGAGAAGCAAGGACAGCGCTGTATTTTCCTTTCTGAGGCACGGTGGGCTGTCGACTGGCGAGTAACTTTCGAGCAGCAAAGGTCGACACCTTTTCCTTCACTCTTATTTCCTGGATCAGCTTTTCGTCCTTAAAAAACAGGGCAATCTCGAGAGGAAGCAGCGTGGTCACCCATACAGTTGATGCAGCGAGGGGATGGAGGTGGACAAGCACCCTCATGGGCATCCCTGCCACACGTAACACATTTGGCCGGATTGGAACAGGACTGGCTGGTGTGATTGAACCGCTGACATCGATAGCAACGCGTAGGGTTTGGGACATACGGGCGAACGGAAATTATCTCATAGCCTGCTTTGATTTTTGATGGGAGTTGAACTTTGTCAAAAGTCAAGAAGACAGTGCGGGTTGGAATGATGTTCGAGTCAACCCTTTTCGTAACCCGATGAACAGCGGTGACGCCCTGGTCAGACAGGTAGTGCTGAATTTCTTCGTCAGACAATCCATCGAGGGAGCGTGTATAAACGACTCCACGCGAGGAATTTAAGGTACGGTGCGGTTCCACCCGGACAGGGAAGGTGTGGAGCAGAGAAGTACGCAGCAATTTTTGAGCCTGGAGGGCACTGTGTGTTTCTAACAACAGGGTACCATTCCGTAATCTGGAACAAGACTTTACAGGACCCGCAATTGCGTCGACACCTTTCTGAATAATGAAAGGGTTGACCGTGGAAAAGTCGTGACCTTCGTCAGACCGAGAAACAACAAGGAACTGTGGCAACGATGGAAGAACCGTCTGTGGCTGAGACTCAGTGAACTTACGTTTGTGAGCAGACATAGTGGAAGGTGAGGAAACCATTGCGGAAGAATCCCCCATGATTACCGGCGTCTCCGATGGCGCGCTCCTCCCTTGTGGGGGCCCTCACCGAGGGCACACCCGCCTTAGGTGATTGTTCACACCTCAGGTCACACCTCCCGACATACGGACGGAGGGACCAATCGGCACTTTCGGAAGGTATCAGCTCGGGTAATCACCCCTCCCTGGGCCTGGCCTTTACCAGGGGGTACGTACGTGTCCTACCTGTCTACCCGGGGCGGGGAATTACGCGTTACCCCGTCACCGGCTACGCATGGAAGTGCGTGGGTCGGCCTTCAGACACGCACAGGGAGGAAGAAAGAGAAAGGGAAAGGAAAGAAGAGGGGGTCTCAAACGCCGCAGCGGAGAAAAGGGTAAAGAGAAGAGGTAAGGAAAGGAGAAGGACGAAGGAAGGAAGAAGACAGACAAGCAAGGAAGAAGAAGAATGCGGTACATTTACAAGCGTCCGTCTCCGGACGTAGGCGCAAACCATGCTCCCAGAGGGGGAGAAAGTAAAGGAAAGAGCAAGAGGTGAGGGGGGGGTGAAGACAGGGGATGGGGAAGGATGCGGAAAGGGAAGGTATGCAGCCCGGAAAGGAAGGAAGGCCACATTAGCTCGGGGCCCCGTGCTCGCTACGCACGTATCCACAAAAGAGATGTGGATCCCCTGGAGGGAGGCCACCAGCTGTCACCATCCTTCGCAACGAAGTGGCGTACTTAGGACGTTGGTTCACACAGCATGAGCCATGTCAGACTCAGACAGCTTATCCAATGAGTTACTTCATCTGCGTACCACTTTCCAACAAAATGGATACTCCGAACGAGAGATTCGCCGTGCCTTACACCCGAAGCGGGTTACCCAACGTGAGGAACCGGTAGAAGGCGAAGAACAAAGGGGAATAGTCATCTTGCCATACATCGGCGGTGTCCCTTCAAAAATAGGAAGATTATTGAAGAGGAATACGGTTAAATGTGTCTTTCGTCCGCCGGAAAAACTCAGAGCTCTCTTGGGCTCATCTGAGGACAGCCTTGGCCTAAGAAGATCCGGTGTTTACGAGATGCCTTGTAGCTGCGGCATGTCGTACATCGGACAAACTTGTCGCACTGTAGAAGAGAGATGTGCAGAACACCGACGCTACACTCGTCTGGAGCAACCAGAGAAGTCTGCAGTGGCCGAGTATTGTCTGGGTACAGGCCATTCTATGAATTATCAACTCACCAAAATTCTCGCGACGACGAGTTCGTACTGGGACAGTGTTATTAAGGAAGCAGTGGAAACACGTAGCTCGACGAATCATGTAAAGAGAGACACGGGCTTTCAACTCAGTACAGCTTGGGATCCAGCAGTGGCCATATTGAAGTCGCATCGAGCAGAGAGGAGTACTATCGGTCATACGACGGATGACGATTCGCCACCAACATAAATATTCTGTTGACAACGGGAGGACAGTCACGCGCCTACGCGGACGCGCCTTTTTTCTTGCGGCTTCCGACAGAGGTCGCTGGGGCGGCCGATGACAGCGCAGAGCAGCAGCGGCAGCCTCCGCGCATTCGCCGAAGTCTTTGGTTCTTCATCTTGCAGGTGGCGTTGGTGTCCTTCCAGCTATCGTTTGATACCGTCGCTATTGGCCATCGAAGCGCGCCTGCACTTCCTGCCTAAGACTGGCATAAATAGGGAGTTCTTGTCATGCCCTAGCTCCCCCTCCCTGATGATGTCCTCCTCCCCTCCATCTACCCCTCCTATCAACTTTGACCCTGCCCCACACCCCACTTCCGGTGTCCTTTCCTTTAGGCACCCTCCCTCCCTTCTCTTCCCTTCCCTTCTCTTCTCTTTCCTTTTCCCCCGTCCCCTCCCTACACCCCTCTTCCCCCGGGCTTCCCATCCCCCTTCCTCCCTCCCCCCTGTCTCCCCTGCCCGTGGCATCTCTGCTCTCCCCTCTCGCTCTCCCACTCCCCTTCTTCCTCCTCCTCCTCCTGTCTTGGGAGGTCCCCGGACTCGCACACGCATAGTGAACATTCGCGCGCCGGAGATCATCGCCATCAGTGTCTCGTGTGTGTGCGCTTCGTTTTGTGTTTCGCGTTCTTTCTTAGTTACAACTCCAATGTTCACATGTGCCGTCGCCGTCCTCCGTGTTCTGTGCGCCATGTCAACAAGTGTTAGTGTTTTTACGTCCAGCGTGAACGTCTTCATGTTTATTGTTTTTTGTCTCTACTTTTTTTGCCCGCCATTTTCATTGTATTGTCTATGTCGCCTCTTTGTCATACGATTGTACCACTTAAGGCTGAAGAGCGGGGTACTATGCTGCTGACAGCCTGCCTGTATGAGGTGCTAAAATTACAATAAAGAAGAAAAAAAAAACATGCCTTAGCAGTGTGTTCGTCGCATCTGAAGATGTCGGCCAGTTGCGCTGATGGAACATTGTGGAGTTTTCACTATGACATCCGACGTCTCGCCCGAGAACCATATATACAACATGCCCGTCGGGAAAGCCTCAAGCAAAACGATAACGTAAACCTTGTTCTAACAAACATTTACAAAACCCTAAGAATCATTGTGTGTTGAAAATGTACTACGTATTTTAATTATAAAAAATTATTTTTGTAATTAATGTAATCATCAAAGAATAACTATATGTTAAAAAAGATATATCTTAGTGTTACATTATAATATTCGACGTCATGTTGATTTTTCATTATTAAAAAAAGAGCGCCATTACAGATTTCGCTCTCTTATGTTTGGTTTGGTCGAGCTGTACCTGTTTATTATTATTATTATTAAAAAAAAAAAGAGCGCCATTACAGATTACAATCTCTTCTGTTTGGTTTGGTCGAACTGTATCTGTTTTGAGCAATCAGGTGTGTGTGTGTGTGTGTGTGTGTGTGTGTGTGTGTGTGTGTGTGTGTGTGTTAAATATTTCAATATATGGTTATAGAGAATTTTTTTGGAATTATTAAGTACTGTTAATACCTTTCCATGTCAAATTCATTAAAATTTTCCAGCAGTCAGCATTTTTAGCTGTTCGAGCACCTTCGCTGACGAGCTGCAAAAGGACCACGACCTGCAACGATTTAAACTAAGTTGTTTGATTTTCAGAACTGCAGAGAAGCTCAGCAGCACAATTTCTAAACATTTTCTTACTGAATTTTGACTTAAAGTCCAACTTGATATTTGGCCTCGACTAGCGTAGTCACTTACAATATTTTTGTGAACAGTTTTGCTGTATAA
Source organism: Schistocerca americana (assembly GCF_021461395.2). NCBI lineage: Eukaryota > Metazoa > Arthropoda > Insecta > Orthoptera > Acrididae > Schistocerca > Schistocerca americana. Next base: position 189,380,865 of record NC_060120.1, read on the forward strand.
AGTCAATGAAAGCATTAACTAATATAACAATTAAGTATTTCTCTCGCAGTCAATATTACTACAGATGCTAAATAACTTCCACGCAGGCCTTGTCTCCGTGCGAATTGTATTATGTAATATTTTACGTGCAAAGTAACTGAGCTTATGTGGCAAATACTTTTGTTCAGTACTAGCAGCATTATTATGAAGTAACAAATGTTGGTAGAAGTTATTTAATTACGAATGTTAAAGATAATCTGCAACAATAGTTTTCAAATCTTATTTTATGGAAAAAATAATACTTGAACGGAGAGGCGACATACCGGCCTGCTGCGGGGCCATCATGTTCATGGAGGTCGTTCACTTCGGTATCCTAGGGATGGGAAAAACTGTTTTGTTAAAACCGATACTGGTATTTTACTTCTGAATAACCAGTATTTGTTTGCTCTCTCAAAGGTTGCAATGTTCCCACAGAAAATACCCTCTACCACGCACCAATTAATCATTGTCAATCAAACCATCCACATTCATTCACTTTGGTAAAGTATCTGATCTGATTTTCTCGTAACATATGAGGCGACAGCTCGACGACGTCAAAGTATTTTCTAGTGCGTTTATTCTTTGAAATAACAGAGATGCAAATATGCATTCTCCATGGTTGTTAGAGTGGTAACTAGGACAGCTTCTGTAGTATCTGTTGAGGGATTGACGAGTTTCTGAGAGATACATGTTCTGCTTTTCTTCTCGCTAAAGCGAGCCGATTAACATTTGTGCCGCTAGCGGTTTGTTTGGAGAGAAAGAGACTGTAAACGGAAAATAATGAAGACGTGGAATCACCGGAGATCTGGACATGCAATGGAGATGGATTTAATACACAATTTCCTTCATAAATAAGGTTTGTGACTTTTTTTGTTCTGGAGTGAGTGAACGAATGAGTTTTTTCTGAATCATTTGATGATCACGTTGGCCCTGTAATTAGTGGGGAAGTTTCAGCTGTGTCGAAGAGAGCCTGCAATCACTGAGTGTGTTAAATCGTCCAAAAAGGCTTCGTACACATCTGAAATTCGCAATCTTTCGTAAAAGGAACAAATTGTCCACACGATTGGTTCTCCCGACTGAATGCAGTGTTTAACAGTAATAATAAAATGTAAAAATCTCTTACAGCAAGCCAGCCGCTGATTACCAAGACGAAGGACTCCACCAAAGATTCTATTTGGCTGATTTCACGTAATGAAATATTATATTAAAAACTGTACATAGATAAAGGAGAGAGAGAGAGAGAAAGAGAGAGAGCGAATAAAAATAGAGATAATACTAATAATCCTCCATTAGTCTAACTTTTCGCCTGTCTTATCACGGATCAGCCAACAAATGGGAGGCCCTTACTTTACTGTATAGATTTGTGTGTGAAGGTGAAGGGATCTTAAAGGCAACAGATACACGTCTATACAGACAAGACATTACACAAAGTTAGCGGCTAGCTGCATTCATCATCTATTCTTAGCTGAAGAGACGGCAACTTATTATCCTTAACATTTTTAAAAAGGGTTAAAAGTGTTTTTTTTAATTTTTATTAATAACAGAGTAAAAAACCGAAATGTCAATCAGCCATAGCAATAGAGCTAAAATTTTTCTTTTTTTAGTAGATATTTTAAAAAACATTAATTTTTATTCATAAAATTAGCATTGGTTTGCAATGGAAATGGAAATGAGGCATTTGGCGTCATTGGTCGGGAGGCCCCTGACGGGGCAGGTCCGGCCGCCTTGATGCAGGTTCAAAATGGTTCAAATGGCTCTGAGCACTATGGCACTTAACTTCTGAGGTCATCAGTCCCCTAGAACTTAGAACTACTTAAACCTAACTGACCTAAGGACATCACACACATCCATGCCCGATGCAGGATTCCAACCTGCGGCCGTAGCGGTCGCGCGGTTTTGGTGCAAGTCTTATTACATTCGACGCCACATTGGGCGACCTGCGCGCCGGATGGGGATGAAGTGAAGATGAAGACAACACAACACCCAGTCCCTGAGAGGAGAAAACCCCAGACCCAGGTGGGAATCGAACCCGGGCCCGTAGGACGGCAATCCGTCACGCTGACCACTCAGCTATCGGGGCGGACACTGGCTTGCAATAATGCTTTATTTCAAAAAATGAGAGAAGCGATCAGTGCTATTTTAATTATGTCGCCGACATAAACGTGCAACAGACACATGGCGTAAGAATAGTTGCCGAGACAATTATATCCCCGTTGCCGTGTTTCGTGGCTTCAGGTAGGCGTGTACGTGAGGCGTGCAAGACTTTCCCCCACCTGGTCTATGTGATAGTTTCTCGATTTCGTCGCCGGACATCCGTTGTGTTGCAGAATGACAAGAGCGCTAGTCTGGAAATATTTTTATGAAGAGACATAGCAATGAAGTACAATGTTTTATTTGCTTTAAAAGAATTTGTCTGCCATTTCCGTTGTTGCTATTATGATCAGTCCGAAGACTGGTTTGGTGGAGTTCTCCATGCTACTGTAACTCGTACCAGCCTCTTCATCGCTGAGTAACTACTGCAACATATATCCTTCTGAATCTGCTTACTGTACTCACCTCGGTCTCCATCTAAGATTTTTAACCCCCCTCCCCCCCCCCCCAACTTCGCTCCAGTACTAAACTAGTGATCCCTTGATATCTCAGAATGTGTGCTACCAACTGACCCATCCTTTAATGAGATGGTCCCACAAATTTCTTTAATCGCCGATTCTTTTTAACACCTCAACATTAGTTATGTGATCTACCCATACAATCTTCAGCATTCTTCTGTAGCCATTTCTATAAAAATCATAAAATAGGAAGGAAATCATAGTAATAGTAATAAACTAAAAACTTAACAATTCATAGTATAAAAATGAAAATAGCCTATTTGCTGAGACATAATATGGGTTTGTGTGCGTGTAGCCCTTGACAACTGATAAAGCAAAAAATATTCTTCAGCCTCACCTTTCTACCACCTGTCCGCCCCCGGTAGCTGAGTGGCCAGTCTGCGTTCGGCAGGGCAGCAGTGCGCACCGCGCTCGGCCGGCCACGCCGCTGCGCGCGCGGAGTGTTTTGTTTACTTCCTCGTCACAGCGCTTCTCAGTCGGACAAGCTCTAATGGCCAACTCTTACAGGAAGAACACTCTTAAGTTCACCTTCTCAAACGAATACGCACGACCCAAAGCACTGGCCGTCGAACGCTTCCTACGCGAAGACGTGAAGATCCCCGTGACGAGCTCATCGGCATACACCTATCGATCATTAGCAGCGTCGTTTATGTTAAGATGACTTCCGACGCTGCCTGCAACGAGATCATTCAAAGGACGCGACATGGACTAAAATTTCGCCACTCCGACGGAAACGTCGGGCCTGTGGATGTCGACCATGCAGGACTTGGCCTTCGGACGATCCGTGTATTCGAACTGCCTTTCGGGGTGACTGAAGATGAAGTCATCGCGGCGCTAAGCCCGTTCGGAAAAGTCCAGAGCCACGTAGCCGAGACATGGGCACAGTTTACGACGTATCCGGTGCTTAATGGTGTGAGACAAGTCCGAATCGATCTCAAACGGCATGTTCCATCGTACATTTCTATCGGCGGCTGCCGTGCGGTAGTCATTTACGACGGACAACCTCGAACATGTTCCGGTTGTGGCAAAGAAGGCCACGTCCGTAATGAATGCCTGCAACGCCGCATCACACAACTAAGGCCCGACGATACAAACACCGACGGAACCACGACCACCCTTCCAGTCACCTATGCGGCGACACTGCACGTCCAGCCCTCACAAGGCGCCGTTCATGAACGTCTCTCTGGTCAGTTACACCCGGAGGCGTCCCAGCACCTCGACACCGGCGATGCCGCCCGTGAACATGTCCAACAGCCGGACACACCCACGCTAGAAGATCACAAGGATACCAATGAGAGTGTTCTGGAGAATGAAGACCGCATCATAGCACCCGCGGCTTTTGTACCGGAACGACGTGAATCTCTTCCTTCCTCAGACACCGAAACTCATTGCCGAAAGCAGAAGTCGCCCAAACGACGAAAAAAACGCCGCAAGACATCAGACTCGACCATTGAGCCCCCTCCGCAGGACGAAGAGATGCCACATCACTCCGACGGAGAACACAATAACACTTTCTCCTCTGCCACGGAGACGCGTCATCCACAAGACGGTGAACCGTCCGACAGAGATCGTGCGCAAGCCCCGCGCCCAGAAGCCATGGAACATAGCACGCCTGTTGTCACCGACGCCATTGAGCCGACTCGGCCAGTGCTGCCACCTCTCGCCGATGTCAAACCTGTCGGACACCTTTCATGGGCGGATGACACGGATTTCCCGCCTCCATCTGATGCGGAAATGGGATCTGTTTCTCCGTTAGACCAAAACTAAAATGGGGGAAGTTTCTACGGCGAATCCTGCGACTTCTATGGACTTCCAGCATCCACCACAACAATCTTCACCAGCTACGAACCTATCAACAGCACGGATCTCCCATCAGGCGTACCGAATAGCTACTATCAATACTAACAATATTGGCTCCCACGCTAAACTTCAACTGCTCCGTGACACACTCAGAGCAGCGGACATCGACATCGCCCTGTTACAAGAACTGAGGACAGCGACTTGGACTGGGTGTTATGGCTATGAGACGTACGCCGCCCCTGCAGCTATGGAACACACAGGCACAGCCATCCTCCTCCGAGAAGGAATTGCAGTTTCCGATGTCGCATACCTCCCAACAGCGCGAGGGGTGGCCATAACAGTTGAAGGACTCAAAATCATATATTTCTACGCCCCATCGGGCACTGACAAACGGAGGGATCGCTCCCAGTTTTACGCAGAAGATATCACGCCTTTATTCCTCGGTCGATACGATCATCTCATCGTAGGTGGAGATTTCAACTGTGTTCTCGAGCGCACAGACCAATACCCCCATTTCACCACATGTCCCGAACTTCGCTTCCTCGTCCGCCGCCTTCGTCTCCTCGACACTTGGCGAGTGGTACACGGCGACCGCCCGGGGTATACACACATCACGAGCCACTCCGCCAGCCGACTTGATAGAATATACATCTCTAACGCTCTAAAATCAGTTCTCCTCGACGCGGAACGTTGGCCATCTGCCTTTTCGGATCATGACATCTATATCTGTACCATGAACCTACGTCGACAATCTATATGGTGCAGTGCAGGACCTTGGAAACAATGTCGCGCTACTGCGGGACCCTGAATGTCGACAACAGGTCACCGACACGTGGCACACCTGTGTTCAACGCATTATGCGTTACGAGACCACACTGCAGTGGTGGTTGCTGTGCGCCAAACCGGCCATCCGACGCACATTGACACACTATGGCAGAGCCAAAGCCAGGTGGAATCAGCATACAACTGATTTCTACTATAGCGCTATACGTGAACTCATGGATCATCCTCCATCCCCGGATCGCCTCAAAGAAGCTCAACGCATCAAGGCAAAGATTTTATCCTTGACCAGATGCCGTCTAGAGGGAGCCATTGTACGAGCCCGCAGCTAAGACAGGATTAATGGTGAAGAACCTTCTATGCATCATATTGTTCAACATGTTCGTCGACGCCGACAGGCTTTAATGACAACTTTAGACTTACCTGATGGACGACGGCTGACTTCGCAAGCTACCATTGCGGATGCATTCACAACGCACTACAGACTTTTCTATCAAGAAGTACCTGCCGGTGCAGAGGCCATTGCTGAGGTTGCCCATGAGACACTTGGTACTCTAAACGCAGCAGCTGCAACCCTCCTGACTGCTGAAGTGACCACCGACGACGTCCAAGGCGCTGTGGCCAAGGGGTCTCTGAATCGATCTCCCGGCCCAGATGGTTTACCTCTCGAATTTTACAGAACCTTCCAAGATTTGATGATGCCACGATGGAGGGACATGTACTGGGAACTTTTGTCCGGCGCGGCGAACCCGCCACCAACGTTCATGGAAGGCTTACTTGTACCAGTCCCGGAACCCGCAGGAGGAACACGACTCGACAGTTATCGGCCGATCACGTTACTCAATTCGGACTTCAAGATTTTCACACGCCTTCTAGCAGTGCGACTCAAACATGTCTTACGGGACATTGTTTCCCACGAACAAACATCCTTAGGCGGCGATCGTAATATACAGACGGCCCTCAGCGAATATCGAGATGTGATCGCTGTGGCAACACACTCGCGACTGCCAGGCGCTTTAATCTCCATCGACTTCAAACAAGCGTTTGACCGCGTCAATCATGCATTCCTCGACGCAGTGATGGACTGAATGGCCATTCCCCCGACGTTCACCCAAGTGATTATGCGGCTCCTTCGTGGAGCAACGTCCAGACTTCTCGTCAACGGCAGACTTACAGAACCTATACGGATTGAACGCTCAGTACGGCAGGGTTGCCCTTTGTCGACGGTACTTTATGCCACTGCGATGGAACCACTCATTTGCGGATTACGGCGACGTTTGACAGGTTTTCCACTCCGGGATCATGTGTTCCGCTGCCGAGCTTACGCGGACGACTTGGCCCTCGTCGTACGTTCAGCGGCTGACGTACAAGCCGCGATGCAGTGGATTACCCGTTACAGTGCAGGGGCAGGGAGCGCTATGAACGTGGCAAAATCATGCGCCATGAAGATCGGCCGCGGCCTTCCCGCAGACAGCGTAGTTCCATTTCAACTGGTGGACACAATTCGTTGTCTCGGATTGGTGTACACGCGAGACATTCGCCGCACCTCGGTGATCAATTTTCGGGCGCTGCTGCAACGCATCCGGGCCAACATACAAAATCACATACTACGCCCGCTGAATATGTGCCAGGGATTCACCTTCGTCAGTACCCATCTGGCAGCTCGGATACCCCATATAGCACAGATTCTGCCCATCACTGCGACAATGGCGGCCAGGTTACAGGCGGCATTCGGTTATTTCATTTGTTCTGGACACATCTTCAAAGTCCAGTATGAAGCCCTCACCTTACCGAAGCGGGATGGTGGCCTCGATCTGGTTAATGTGAGAGCCAGGACAACGGCACTTTACACCAAAACTATGCTCCGGTTATGGAAAAGCCAAAATGCTAGTTTTACTGGAATGTTGACCACCGAGCTCGCGCCTGTTTCGAGACCCCCACCGACGTCTTTGGCACACATCCCATCTCCGATGTCACATATCGGCCGTTTCTTTTTGGAGTACAGCTACATATGCACCGAGCTCCCCAGGACCAGGAAGACGACCACCCGCGACATCTACCGCGTTCTCCGAAAGTCTCCACCCCGCAACCCCGTCGAAACACGTCACCCCCAGGTTTCATGGCCTACAGTTTGGAAGACGATCCACCAACCATATCACACCACTGACACCACCTCTATGTGGTACCTTCTCGTCAACGGCAAGTATACTACAAGACAGAAACTGCATCGCATCGCACTGGTGGACTCACCCCTGTGCCTCAAGTGCAATGTCGAAGATACAGATTTACATCGATTTGAGTGTGGGCCAGCAGCAGCTGTCTGGACCCTCGTACAGAAGATTGTGGCTTTCTACCTCCGAGTACCACCACATCACGTTTCTTTCACTATGATGATATATCCCGACACGACCTACTTTCCATCGGCTAAGTGGCACGCCATCACATGGATCAGTGGCATGGCTGTCAACTACCTCTTCCGGGACGACATCGTCGATCCGGCGGTCTTTTGGACACGCCTCCAAGTACATCACCACACCCTTCGCCGTCATCGACACTATCGGGCCACTTTCGCGAACTATTTACAGAGCATTTTCACCAACCCGCCTCAAAGCTGGAATCTCAACGAACCGTGCCAGCCAAGGCTGGACAATCCCACGTTCCCCTTCAATGGTCAATGATAGAATGCATTTTGTTCTGCTGGCGCGCCAAAGTGGAGCATGGCGCGGAAAGCATTCCTATTTTATTTCAGTTCTCTTTTCTCCTCCTCCTCTAAGTTTTTTTTCTCCTTACACATGTTTATCCTTTTCACACATAGCTCTCTATCTGCACCCTATTTGTTTTCTTTCTCTTGTGCTCAAAAAAAAAAAAAAAAAAAAAAAAAAATGTTGCTGATGGTGAGAAGACTGTATACTCATTTATGTTAACAAAAAACATACAAATACAAAAGAAGGCCGTTGCGGAAATATAGCTTCCTTTTATGTTTTACGTTTTCACAGGATATTGTGTTATTTATGAAGAACGTCGTCTTTTATTTTCATACCCAACAAGAGGTTTTTATTTGTTTTCTTAAAAAACAATTAGTAGAGCACTTATAAAAAATAAAAAATAAAAAAGATGGTAGAGCACTTGCCAAATAAAAAAAAAGTGGTCAGCGCGACAGACTGTCAATTCTAAGACCCCGGGTTCGATTCCCGGTTGGGCTGGAGATTTTCTCCGCTCAGGGACTGGGTGTTGTGTTGTCATCATCATCATTTCATCCCCATCGACGCGCAAGTCGCCGAAGTGGCGCCAAATCGAAAGACTTGCACTTGGCGAATGGTCTACCAGACGGGAGGCCCTAGTGACGCGGGGAAAAAAAAAACTATACTTAATGTCCCAATATTGGTATGATCCCCAGTTAGTCTGATTTTTGAATAGAGTTTCAAAACATTAGAATCAGTAGGAGAATACCCGCAATTTTTGTAGTAAGCAGCCACTTACCACTTTTCGAGGAAAGCAGGGAACGGTGATAATTTAATACTCTGATTCTATGCGGCTTGAAAATGAATGGGTCAAAATTTTTCATTCTTTGTTCGATGTCTTCGTTTATTACAGGAAACAAATGGAATAAAAGACCGAAATTCGGTTATTTCAAAAACCGGATATTCTGAGCGGTTTTAACAATCAGAAAGCGATGCGGAAAAACATCGATATAACCGAAAAACCGGTTGTTTCAACTACGAGGACTGTTCGAAAAATTCCGGAATATTCGTAATTTCGCGCCAATGGTGTGTTGGAGTTCGTGAATTTCGAAATGCTAGAGTTAGAGGAACTCACGAAAACCGTAACAGGGACACATCATTATAACGCAGGAAGTCTACGGTGATGAGTGCTTAAGCCATACTCGGTGTTACGAATTGTTCAAATATGGCCGAACGGAAGTTAAAGATGACCTTTGTTAAGGGACGTCCTCCGATGTCTACCGACGACTCTCGCATCAGGAACGTCATCGAAATTGTGCGTGCCAGTCGAAGACTAACTGTCTGAGAGATGGCAGAAGAATGTAACATTTCAGTAGGAGCATGTCATAAAATCCTGACACAGCATCTTGGAATGAATCGTGTTGCCACTGATTTCGTCCCACGGTTCATGAGGCAAGACTAGAAAGACCTTTGCCTCGTAATCTGTGAAGAGCTTTTGGATCGCGCAAATGAGAACGAGATGTTTCTTGAGAGAATCATAACTGGTGTTGAGACTTAGGTGTACGGTTATGATGTTGAGACCAAGGTTAAATCTTCACAATGGGTCTGGAAGGTTTCTTCAAGACCAAAAAACGCTCGTCAGGTCAGGTCAAATGTCAACGCCATGCTGATAGTTTTCTTTGACTTTGCAGGATTAGCTGAACATGAACTCGTGCCATAGGAACAAATAGCTTAGCGATAGTACTATCGGGACGTGTTGCGACGCCTGCGAGAAAATGTGGGAAGGAAACGCATGATGTGGCATCACGATAACACACCCGCACATTCATCCCTATTACTGCGTGACTGTTGCACAGATACGACATCACTGTGCTGCCTCATCCTCCTTACTCTCCAGACCTGGCCTCTGCGGACGTTTTTTTTTTTTATTTTAAAAGTTTAAGTATTCCTGATAAGAGCAAGAAAAAAAAAAAAAAAAAAAAGACAGACAGGCAGCCTCGAAACTTTCCGCTGCAAAATTGATTGTAACTACTATTCCCTACTCTTACCAGGCCCTCTTTCTTTCCTAGTATTAAATGATTTAAATAAATCTCTCCTTTGGTGTTACTTTTGAATATGAATATTGAAACTGACTTTTTAATAAAAATAAAATATTTAGTGCTGTGGATCTTAATTACTGTCTTCTTCGCTGAAAAAGAGTAAATTATTTATTTTGTTGACAGATGTGAAAATTACCGAACTATCAGTTTAATAAGTCACGGCTGCAAAATACTAACGCCAATTCTTTACAGACGAATGGAAAAACTGGTAGCAGCCGACCTCGGGGAAGATCAGTTTGGATTCTGTAAAAATGTTGGAAAACGTGAGGCAATACAGACCTTACGACTTATCTTAGAAGAAAGATTAAGGAAAGGCAAACCTACGTTTCTAGCATTTGTAGACTGAGAGAAAGCTTTTGACAATGTTGACTGGAATACTCTCTTTCAAATTCTAAAGGTGGCAGGGGTAAAATACAGGGTGCGAAAGGCTATTTACAATTTGTACAGAAACCAGATGGCAGTTATAAGAGTCGAGGGGCATGAAAGGGAAGCAGTGGTTGGGAAGGGAGTGAGACAGGGTTGTAGCCTCTCCCAGATGTTATTCAATCTGTATATTGAGCAACCAGTAAAGCAAACAAAATAAAAGTTCGGAGGAGGTATTAAAATCCATGGAGAAGAAATAAAAACTTTGAGGTTCGCCGATGACATTGTAATTCTGTCAGAGACAGCAAAGGACTTGGAGGAGCAGTTGAACGGAATGGACAGTGTCTTGAAAGGAGGATATAAGAAGAACATTAACAAAAGCAAAACGAGGATAATGGAATGTAGTCGAATTTAGTCGGGTGATGCTCACGGAATTAGATTAGGAAATGAGACACTTAAAGTAGTAATGGAGTTTTGCTATTTAGGGAGTAAAATAACTGATGATGGTCGAAGTAGAAAGGATATAAAATGTAGACTGGCAATGGAAGGAAAGCGATTCTGGAGAAGAGAAATTTGTTAACATCGAGTACAAATTTAAGTGTCAGGAAATTGTTTCTGAAAATATTTGTATGGAGTGTAGCCATGCATGGAAGGGAAATATGGACGTTAAATATTTTGGACAAGAAGAGAATAGAAGATTTCGAAATGTGGTGCTACAGAAGAATGCTGAAGATTAGATGGGTAGATCACGTAACTAATGAGGAGGTATTGAATAGAATTGGGGAGAAGAGGAGTTTGTGGCACAATTTGACTAGAAGAAGAGACCGGTTGGTAGGACATGTTCTGAGGCATCAAGGGATCACAAATTTAGCATTGGAGGGCAGCGTGGAGGGTAAAAATTGTAGAGAGAGACCAAGAGATGAATACACTAAGCAGATTCAGAAGGATGTAGGTTGCAGTAAGTACTGGGGGATGATGAAGCTTGCACAGAATAGAGTAGCATGGAGAGCTGCATCAAACCAATCTCAGGACTGAAGATCACAACAACATTTATTTTGCAGTAATGCGTGGCGTCTTCGAATTGCATTCAAGAGCACCCAAGGTTAAAGTTCTTCTTAGCAGCCAGCGTAAAGAACAGCTTTTCAATATCTGCATCGTAATGTAGCTGTGAACAATTCTTGACGCTGTTATTGAAGAGCAAGTCAGACGGATACGATTCTGAACAACTATGATTGCGTCGGTAGGGAAAGTTCCACAAATTTTCGCTTTTCACAAAAGAGAATCTGTTCTTTCCAAAAGACCGTGTTATTAAACAGGGATTGCACAGTACTACCTAGCATTCAAAATCCTAAGTCTTCTGCTTACTTGCACTTTGTAACGTAATTATTAGAAGAGGAAAGATGAGCGTATTATTCACTTCAGAAATGAGAAAAATTTTACCTTTTAAGATAACAATTATTATTTCATAAAACGTCCATCTCAGTGCTCAACTATTACAGTATATACGAGTATTCAGCTTCTTACAAGAGCGTATATTGACAGAAATTGATATTTTCTGATATCTCGCAGCAATGGCAGCTGTCGTTTTCTAACAAAAGAAGTACCCCCCCTTTGAAAATACGTCCTTCCGCAGTCAAGTCTATTATCAGAAAAAAAAATCATTAGTAAAGTCATGGAATACACAAGTTTGTTAAAAATTACAGAACACTAACAAGCCAACGATGTTATTTACAATGCTGTGCTCTCACAGGCGGAAACGATAATTCAGGCTATTTATAAATGAGGGTGGTAGAGAGGCCATGTTCAACCTAAACAGGCCACACGCCACAGGGCAGAGACAAAAAAAGCACCCACCCCAAAATCCCCAGGCCCATCACAATGGGGCGCCCATCGCACAGCAGACACAAAAGGCACAGACAAGAAAATCCTCCACCCCAAAGTCCCCAGGCCCATCACAACAGGGCGCCCACCGCACAGCAGACACAAGAGGCACGGATGTAATTCATCAATAAATGGCTCTGAGCAACATGGGACCCACCGCTGAGGCCCTCCCACCCCAAAATCCCCAGGCCCACCACAACAGGGCGCCCGCCGCACAGCAGACACAAAAGGCACCGATATAATTCATCAAACAAATGGCTCTGAGCAACATGGGACCCACTGCTGAGGCCCTCAGAACCCACAACTACCCAAACCCAACCAACCCAAGGACATCACACACATCCATGCCCGAGGCACGACCCGAATCTGTGACTGCAGCGGTCGTGCGGCTCCAGACTGCAGCGCCCAGAACCGCTCGGCCACCCTGGCTGGCCACGATTCATCACTCGCTCCCAACAGACGCGAAAGCTGCCTCCAAAACACGCTAAAGTGCAGAAGGTTCAGATAATGACGTGCCACTGAAAACATCGCCTCCATGTTGCGGTGCCTTGCAAAAGCCCTGCCTTGAAATGCCCGGGCTCACCACAACAGGGCGCCCGCCGCATAGCAGAGACAAAAACGCACGGATATAACTTATCACTCGCTCCCAAAAGACGCCAAAGACACCGCCAAATTGCAGAAGACCCGCATAAAATGCCTCGGCCTGGCACAACAGGACGCCTGCCACACAGTAGAGACAAAAGGCATGGATATAATTCATCATTCACTCACTCCCAAAAGACGCCAAAGTCGCCCCCAAAACACGCCAAAGTGCAGAAGGACCGGATAATTACTACCACCGAAAACATCGCCTCAATGTTGCGGTGCTTTGCAAAAGACCTCCCTTAAAATGCCCGGGCCCAACACAACAGGGCGCCCGCCGCATAGCAGAGACAAAACGCATGGTTATAATTCATCAATCATTCCCAAAAGACGCCAAAGCCGCCCCAAAACACGATAAAGTGCAGAAGGTCCAGATAATGAAGTGCCACCGAAAATATCGCCTCAATGTTGCGACGCCAACCACCCTCCCGCCACACATCGCCCAAATGTTGCGACCCCCAGTGTTAGTGGAAATTAAGGAGCTGATGCGCCACACATCATATCAGGTGATTATCTCCGTGACTTGCTAGCAGACCCCTCAATCTACTGCCGAAGAAAACCAAAACCAGACGCAGTGCCAAGTGCAAATATACGAGTAAGTGTTCCCAGTGTTAGTGGAAATTCAGGCGCTGATGATGTAGCTTCTCCAAATTGGGCAGACAGGTTGGAGGCAAGAAAAACAATGAAAAATCCAGTTGAGCACCTGGCTAGTGTGTCTTCGAAAGGCCAGCCGGGGTGGTTGAGCGGTTCTAGGAGCTACAGTCTGGAACCGCATGACCGCTACAGTCGCAGGTTCGAATCCTGCCTCGGGCATGGATGTGTGTTATGTCCTTAGGTTAGTTAGGTTTAAGTAGTTCCAAGTCTACGGGACTTATCACCTCAGATGTTAAGTCCCATCGTGCTCAGAGCCATTTGAACCATTTGTCTCCGAAAAAAAGAAGAAAAATAGACCAGTCAACAGCGACAGATGACTGTGTCACTGATAGTAAACAGATCAGCGAACTCCGTAAACGTTTAGAAGAATTAGAATACAGGAACCGCAGGCTGACAGCGATGTGTGTAAACCTCAGGTATAGTGAGAAGTGCTTGAAACTCAAAGTGAAAGCTTGTGGTGAGAAAATAAAATATCAACAACTATGTCAAAAGAAGCATGTACAGGAGAAAGTGACTCAAATATTAGGCAAATTGTTTTCAAAAACACAGGTAAACTGCTTGTTGAGTGGAAAGAAACGAGCACAGTGGCAAAGGGGAGATATTTGTAAAGCGGTTACAATTCGTGCTGTCCTAGTGTTATTTGTTTTTTTAGGAGTCACATCGGTTTCTCACTTCAAAGACTGTCAGCACTTAAGAGATGGACGTCACGCTCTTTCAAATGCTTTCCTGGTGTGCTGACATATGTTTTGCAACTAATGAAAGCCCACTCATCTGTATTGACAAAAACCGAACGTGTGTGTGTGTGTGTGTGTGTGTGTGTGTGTGTGTGTGTGTGTGTGTGCGCGCGCGCGCGCGCGCGCTACCATTCGACAAAATGAATGTAGATAGCAATATTACTTATTATCCTGTTGAAGATCGTGTTGTAGGGCCACACACTAACGTGCTATTTGTTATGGTACGTGGTTTGTTTTCTGGATGGAAGCAACCTATTTACTATGATTTTGACACACAAACAACAGCTGATCGGTTAGACAGTATTATCTGCTGTGTACAAGACGTTGGTTACGTTGTTGTTGCGGTACTGTGCGACTTTGGAACAAAAAATCGATCTGTGTGGTAAGATTTTAATGTGACAGAAACAAGTTCCTGCTTTAACAATCGGCAGTATGAAAAGAAACGAATCTGGGTGTTTTCAGATGTTCCACATGTGTTTAAATTAATGAAGAATCACTTTCTGGATGACGGACTAAAGCTTCCAAGTGGGAAAATTGTTAATAAATCTATTATAGAAAGACTGCTCGCATTGGATAGGAGTGAAATTAAGTTGTGTCCTAAACTGTCACAGCTTCACCTCAGTGTTAGGGGGAGAGGGCGTCAAAGGATTTATTTGACAATGCAACTTTTTTCGAGTACCACAGCTAAAGCCATAAAGTACCTAACGCCTGAAAAAGAGGAAGCAGCAAATTTTTTTCAGTTAGCAAACGACGCATTTGACATTCTGAATGCTCGGAGGTACAACAAGAATGCGTTGTCATGTGGTTATGTGATACATAAGAATGCTCAAGAAAGAATATTAGAGGACTGTATACGTGTGCCGAAAAATGAGCGTAAGCAATACAAATCACTTGTTCCCATTCCAAAAAGACATAATGACACCTGTACGGTCATTATTTGGACTGTTTTCAGACCTTCAGCCTACAAATGACATATATTTCAACTGGAAGATTGAACCAGGATGCAATGGAAAAAATTTTCTCACAGATCGGAGTAATTGGTCATTTCCACTTGAACCCTTCTCCAACAGATGTAAAATATCGATTACGACTGTTACTGCTGGGACACAATGCTCATGATATTCCTCTGTCAAGTGACATCAGTAGAGGCAGATGAGTGTGACGGAATTTTGCCCGACATGGACGAAGCACTGCAAATGACAGATGGTGAAAAAGGGCTACAAGATATTAACTTTCCTCTTCAACCTACACCAGAAGAATCTGCTGTCAAAGAGGGATGTGACTGCTCTGCAGAAGGATTCCGTTACTTGGCTGGCTACATTGCATAACGTGCAAAGGGCTGTGACAACACACTGGGAACGCCGTCCGGTGATATTTTAAGTCCTCCAAGAAATGAAAATTTTGGTTGGATTGAAGCCGTTTCTCGTGGTGGGCTTACAGTTTCAACAGATGAGTGGCTACATAAGGTGTCTCAGTTTAAAATAATTTTTAATGAATTTAATGGATTAGATAGTATTCCCAAGGAAAAAAATATAGTGAAAACCATATGCACTTCTGTCCAAACTAGATATCCGGAGTTTTTTTCACAAGTTATAAAATTGTATGTAAGAATACGACTTTTCATTCGTATGCGGTTCCTCATTATGTAGGATAAAATGCAGAAAGCAGCAGCAGCACAGAAGCGGAAATCAAGACAGTGGCACTCTTCTTCCACTACAAACATCTAAACAGATAAATCAACTGTTTTAAATAATTTCCTGAGAACTTATTCTGTGATAAGTAGTTGCTCGTCTTTAATAAGAGTCGCTTGCTGTGCTAGCCGTTGCCTCGTGTTGCTCCTACAGTGAGGTGACTGTGCCAGCCAATCACAACCGATTTAGCTTCGGGCCCAACCTCCCTTTTAAATAACCTTGCATACAATGTTCCACCAAACAGACCCTCTTACAGCACCATAACCGCTAATAATGAGAATATCATTAATGGCAAATACCCCTCGAGCCATCGCAGCACCCAGTTGACTGAGTTATACCACTGCCCGTATTATCCGCTGTGAAGCAATGCTATAAAGCTGAAGTTGAAAACCCCTTAAAAGGACGAAGATTCGCAACGATACACGAGTTAATACAAAATTTTCAGACGGCACTTCGCTCAATCCAGCAAGAGGCGCAAATATATACGGCGTTGGGAGTGATGTTTCGAAGGAGCCCAAGCACAATAAGTACAATTTAATCGTAGAAAAATTTTGTGGACAAAGTTCCGGAATTTTTTGAACAGACTTCGTATAACCTCAATCCCCGACATCCACGAGGCTTGTGGTAGTATTCGTAGGTACCGTGACAACTGTGGACTACATGAACATCATTGCAGACCAGCTGCATCCCCCCCTGCTTGATCCCTTGTGCGACGATGGCATCCACCGGCAGAATAACTGGTCCCTTTCACAATGCCAAAATCGGGTAACTTTTGGTTGTGGAACACTGTAGTAAACTCACGTTGATGTCTTGGCCACCAAATTCACATGGCCTGAACCCCAGGGAACACATCTGGGACGCGAGCTCCGCGTCCACAAACCATGACTCTGTAATTCACGGGAAATTCGTGACCTGTGCTTAGATATCTGTTGCCACATACCACTGGAATCTTCCAAGGATTTTCCGAATCTACGCGATGCAAAATCGCTGATATATTGTGGTCTAAATGTAGACAGAGGCGCTGTTAAGCGTTCTGTCGTGGTGTTCTGACTCATAGATATAGAGTTGAATCCAAACTTCGCTGAAAAAAATTTTCGAATTTTCTGAGAATTTTGGTAGGTATAAATGATTCGTGGTTCCCGGCGGTTCGTTACAGAGTAGTAATGCAATTTTCATTTTTTTCGGTTTCTTAACCCAGTCACTGTCTTCCTGTGCAGATCACTTCACAGCATTGAAAAAGTCTGTAATATTCAATCACCGAAACACGCTACAGAAAACACATGGAAGTGCAACAGAGTGCTGTGATGTGACTGACGTCGACGAGGGAGCCGTTGAAGACAGCCTTGTTGTGCCGCTTTGTGTTCATCCAGTACGTTTATATCTTTGTCAGTAAGCCTACCCATAATGTTATTTATCGTTGCTCACGTGCAACTAACACTGCCGAAGAAACAAATCAGAGACGGGACCAACCTTGAGAGCAAAGAGTAAGATGTCCTAATCAAGAGCAAATACCGTGAGCGAATGGATCAAGTCTGTTTCCAAACAATACACACAGCGAGTGCCGACGACATTCATACCGTTGTGCAGATATTTTCATTGCATTATAGAAGCTAAGGTAAATCGGAGTAAGAAATCAGCCGCAATGCAGTTGCCGTGTAACGAGCCACTACAGGCCACGGGTCCCTTGTACAAAACACTCAGAATGTATCCCTCAAGAACCTCTAGAAGTTTGTCAGTGAAGCTGGTAGTACACGCCAAAGAAAAACGATGCACCGCGAATGCGACGGGAATCGGTAGATTTGATTTACATGTACAGACAAGCAAATGATTACAGTTTCAAAAAAATTGGATGAGTAATTCAACAGAAGGAGCTTCACAAATTGAGCAAGTCAGTAATGAGCTTGTCCACCTCTGTCTCTTATGCAAACAATTATTCGGTTTGGCAATGATTCGTCGAGTTGACGGATGACCTACTGAGGGATATCGTACCAAATTCTAATGGTGCAAATGGCTCTGAGCACTATGGGACTTAACATCTGAGGTCATCAGTCCCCTAGACTGAGAACTACTTAAATCTAACTGACCTAAGGACAGCACACAACACCCAGCCATCACGAGGCAGAGAGAATCCCTGACCCCGCCGGGAATCGAACCCGGGAACCCGGGCGTGAGAAGCGAGAACGCTACCGCACGACCACGAGATGCGGACAACCAAATTCTATCCAACTGGCTCGTTATATCGTCAGAACCCCGAGATGGTTCAAGAACCCTGTCCATAATGGTCCTAACATCCTCAACTGGGGACAGTTCCGGTAACCTTGCTGGCGAAGATATGGTTTGGTAAGCACGAAGAGAAGCAGTAGAAACTCTCGCCATGGGCGAGCGGGAATTATCTCTTTGAAATGTAAACCTAGGGTGGTTACCATGAAGGACAACAAAACGGAGTGACATACCCTCCTTCGGTCTGGAATATCAATGACTGGAGTAGAATTGTCTTCAGTGATGAGCTCCGCTTCGAAATGAGCCCCGATGGCGTGTGAAGATGTGTCTGGAGACGCCCCGGACAGTGGTGGATACCAACCTGATTGTCGCCCGCCATATGGCACGACAACCAGGAGAGTTGGTCTGGGGTGGCATTTCATTTCATAGCAGGAACCCTTTGGTTATTATCTGAAGTACTCTAACAGCCCAGCTTTATGTGGACGCTCTTCTACACCCCTTTTTGTTGCCCTTTATGGCAAACCATTCTGGGCTTACATTTCAGCAAGATAATGCCCGCCCACACACGGCGTGAGTTTCTCGTGGTTGTCTTTATACTTACGAAACCATACCTTGGCAACAAGGTCACCGGATCTCTCCCCAGTTGGGACAGTTTGGAGCTCTGTGGGAGGGATCGTCCAACCAGCTCCGAGTTTTACGGTATGGACAAGATTCACCTGGAAGTGCTCATATATTGCAACGCGCGAGGTGCTGCCTTGCGAGTCATTGAGGTGCTGATTAGTGGTCGTGGGCCGGCTGGCACACCAGTCAGCCTGAGCGTGGTTTGTAGGCGGTTTCTCACGCTCGTCTAGGCAAATGCTGGGCTGGTCCCCAACTTCCACCACAGGGAATACAATACGCAAAACGGTGAAATGTTAATGTACACAGAACAAATTCTACACAATTCACAGACAGATGGGGTACATTACTTCTCCCCCTCCCCCCCCCCTTTACCTTGAAGACTATGGCGTCAGGAAGAGCATCCAGCCAGTCCTTGCAAAAGCTGGCTCCAAACTAGACTGGATGAACACTACTGACAGAAATTGCCAGGATCCATCTGGACGGCGCCATCTCCTCTGACCGTTACAGAAGACGCAATTATTACAATGTACTACGCGAATATTAATGCTAACCATTTGAATCCGGTCTTGTACATCGAATTCCACATCGGAAATTATATTTTCCACCAGGACAACAGATCGGTGCGTGTAGCTGTAATTAATGAGTACTGTGAGATGATGGAAATAAAAGGCCCGGTCGAGACATTGTGAGGCTCAGTGAAGTTAGCCTGAGACAAGATAGTGGTTTTTGGCCTGAATAATATAGGGTAGTATCAACAGGGAACGGTGTAACGGCATTTGCACCCACCACGAATAGGCAGGGCGGAGGTTGTCTTACTGTGTCAGGTCAGTGGTAGGTCTTTTCTCTTCAGAATGACAGTAGACCAACACCAACCCCAACTGTTAAGTTATATGATACAAATTGTTCAAATGGCTCTAAGCACTATGCGACTTAACATCTGAGGTCATCCGTCCCCTAGACTGAGAACTACTTAAATCTAACTGACCTAAGGACATCACACACATCCATGCCCGAGGCAGGATGCGAACCTGCGACCGTAGCAGCAGCGCGGTTCCAGATTGAAGCGCCTAGAACCGCTCGGCCACAGAGGCCGGCCTATATGATACATGCCGACGGATGGAGATACAGAGAAATTATATAAGGATAGTGGTCGTACAATTCAGTATGTAAAAGAGGATGAGAATTTGTCTTGCGTGACTGAAACGCTGTGCTAGGCCAAGCAATACAAGACACAGTTACTGGAGAACAACTGCTTAGTACAAAAGGAAGAGAGACTTACTTAATTCTGCCATAATTTCAGTATACAGTCGTGAATGCACTGTTAAAAAGAAATCACAAGAGAAGGAGTACTTAGAAAGGGCCTGGAGACAAGACAAAATTCCAGCTGGATTGTCTCATGATCAGGCAGAGATTCCAAAATATAGGACAAGGCAGACCCACAGCAGATATAAACCGAGATCACAATTAGCAACGATAAAGAGCAGACTGAAGTTTAAGAGAATCGTCCGGAAGAATCAGTGTGGCAAGAAATGTGATACTGAAGTACTGAGGAATGCTGAGATGCGTTTGAATTTCTCTAAGGCTGTAGCTACTGCGATAAGGAATACCACAACGGCCAGTGGAGAGCTCTAAGAAGGGCAACCACGAAAGCTGGGCAGACAAATGAAGATACAAAAACGGTAACTGTGAACAAACCCTTAATAAAGGGAGCAAACTTCAATTGATCGACGAAAGAATGAAATACAAAAATGTTCAGCGAAATTCAGGAATACAGCAATATAAATAAGTTAGGAATGAAATAATGCATAGAACCACACAGTTCACTCACATTAATGACGTCGACGTTCAGTAGAAGGTATAGAAAGCGTGTCGGGGAATGCGGTAAACAGTACAGTCGCTGTCGTAATGAGGAAACGGAGCGATTTATCTGACGTCCATGAAACGCCCGCTAAACCCACTGGGCAGAGCAGATAATAGGATTGTGGAAAAGGCCAAGGGTTCAGGTCAGTTTCTGCTTCTAATTGTCATTTATTGTAATTTAGCAACTCTTTCACTACTTAAGGCCTCCTACAAGAATTCTTAAGATAAAAATCCAAAAAATCAAAATTCAAAATAGGAATAAAATAATTTACAATCCAAAAGGCAACATATGCAAGGTGCAATACATATTACCATAGTCTTTAAGGGCAGAAGGCCACAGTTTTTAAGCTTGAAAGATAAATTTAAAAATTAATTTTGCAAGATTTTAAGAAATCAACCAATAACCATAAGCCTAAAAGTTAAAATAGCTGACAACAGATAATTAAACACCGGTGGCACTCAGAAGGCCTCCAGGGTGGTCGGTCTGGCCTCGTTCCCTTAGTTGAGACGGGTGGCGAGCCCAACTATACTTGATCCGTCGGAACCCAACCAGGGGACAGCCACGGACCCACCGACAAAACGACTTGCTTGCCACCAATCGGTACATCAGAACTCAAACGAAAAAGGTTACACACTCAACTTCGACGTTGATCGGACAGCTCCACACACGCTGCGAGACTGTGCAGGTCCGGTAGCGGACCCAGGCGATTGCACCACACGGTGATGTCTTCCCTGGCCCGCACCAACCGACCGACTGCCTGCTGATCCGTCAGCGACTGCTGCTCCGTCGCGACCGCACTGCTGGTGCGTCTCCCACTCACTTCCAGACACACGACGGCGGAAATACTGACTCGGACCCAACCATGCAGAGGAAACACGCCCACTGGCTAACCGACATCCCTGCACCACTAACGGACCGACCCAAGTTCCACAAGATGGAAATTTACGTGGTCCAGATGCGCTCGGAGAACCAGTTACACGTCGCCCGACCTCTCAGAGCCAGTACGCCGACAACATTTGAAATAATCGTCAGTGGAACTAACACCAACTACACACACAACCTGTCAAACACTTGCACGAAGACCTGAACGATACAACAGCAACTAAGCACGCACGAAGACAAATCAGGAGTCGGCGCACGCGTACACACACACACACACACACACACACAGAGCCGACTCACGAACGATGGGCGAGCCACAACGCGTCGTCCGGTAGGACCACCGACCGACGATCCACCAAGACCGTGGCCCGACTCAAGTGATGCGTGGCGGCAATGGTCGGGCGAGCCATGTCGACGCAGACCTCACTGCTGCTCCAACCCGACTGCACTAGCGACGTATTGCAACTCCCCGACTGGCAGGTCCGGACTGCACACCAGACGCGTTCCAACTGACTGGCAGACCCGAACTCGCTACCCGAACTCCCGAAGAACTAACAACAGACAACGACCGGGAAGTAACAGCAGTCGAGCAAAGATACTACAGAGGGGATATATCGATACGGGCTGCTAACGCCGCTCACGGTCAGGCAAAGCAGCAACTCAGTGACAGTAGTAATTTAAATTAACGTAGTGAGATGGAAGTACGTCGAAAACAGGGTCTAAAATACATGATGACGGGAACACGAGCCACGCACGGCTCAGTCAAGAAGGACATTATCATCGGCTTTCGCGCCAACGGTCGAACCATTTCGGAAACGGCTATGTTTGTAAACTGTTCGCGTGCTGCCGTGGTAAAAGTAAACCGTGCATGGCAAAATATCGCTATCCAAAACTGGCACCGATGCAACTGAGATGCACCACGGGCCGCAGAAGACAGAGGCGAATGATGGTTGCTCAGATGTGTGCGGGCGAACAGACGTGTAATTGCTGAACTACTGACCACACAGATAACGTTACTGTGTACGGGCCTCTGCAACTGGTGCCTGATTCATGCACCCACGCTGACTTCTGTTCACCGGCGACGTAGGCTGGAATTTGCACGCGAATACCGCAACAGGACGTCCACTGATTGACGACACGTGGCCTTTCCAGATGAATCACGTTTTATGCACCAACGGACAGATGGTCCTCCGCGTCTCTCGGACTATCACAATAGCTGAAAGGTTCCAGATCGGAGGAGGAAGCGTTATGGTCTGAGGCATGTTTTCGTGGCATTCCGTGAGTGATCTCGTCATTCAGGAAGCACAGTGGATCAACACAAGTATGCATCAATGCATCTGTACTACTCTTCTGTCCACCTCTATATGCAGTTTGTTTTTCTCAGTAGGATAAGAAACATGCCGCACAGTTTGTAGTGGACGTATGTGGTTCAAAGAGCACCAGGACGAGATCACTGTACTCCCCTGGCCACCAGACTCCCTGGATTTAAATCCAGCCGAGAATCTGCGGAACCACGTCCAACGGGCTGTTCACGCAATGGATCCTCAGCCGAGAAATAGGTGTAATGAAAAGCATAGGGCTGTAGATAAGGACATGCTGAATGAAACGCGTTTGGATGTCAAGATGGCAACGCGTCAAGCCATCAACGACTACCGTCTTGGAATACTATCGAAAGATCTCTGACTAAACCCAAAGAAATTCTGGTCATATTTATATGCTGTTAGTGGTACCAAAGTCAGTGCACACACACGCATGGACGACACATGGCCTGAAACTGAGAGTAGCAAAGCAACAGCAGAAATACTGAACTCTGTTTTTCAAGGCTCCTTTACAAATCAATATTCAGGGTATAACTCTACCTCTACTGTTGTTATTTAATATGTTTTTACCTAAATAACAGAAAACTCTATGTTTTCACGTATACTGTACCCTAACAGAACAAATAGTCCTGTTACGGTGAAAGCCACGTATAACCCTCGTACTAAAATTTAGTTTAGTTTCCAACTAAAGTACACTGTGAGAGGATAGTTCTGTCAATAGAAAAAGCTAATCAACAGAGTTACCCATTTTACAGGATTTGATCAAGTGTTGTGTCTACTGGATAAGCAAATCAGACTATTCAACTCTTTTCCTAAGATTTTACCAAGCGGTTAAATAGAAGCGCAGTATGAATAATATTATACTGAAGCTAGGACAACTCAGTTCCAAGTTCATTTAGTTGTTTAGAAAACGTCGTATGGTTGCCAGCCTATCCAGGCAATGAAACAGTGAAGTAGTGGAAAAGCAGAAGTATGACTTTTTACCTGCTTTCTTCCTACTGTTTTATTTTGTTCTTCAAATTAAATATTACTTAGAGTAAACCATGTTAGTCCAGACACTGGAATTTATTTTTGACTACTACACCCTCATAAATTATGTTTTAAAAAGAGAAAAAAGTCCAGTAGATAATTTCAGGTAAGCTAAAAGCAAATTTGGCCAGCCGCGCGGGATTAGCCGAGCGGTCTAAGGACGCTGCAGTCATGGACTGTGCGGCTGGTCCTGGCGGAGGTTCGAGTCCTCCTTCCGGCATGGGTATGTGTGTTTGTCCTTAGGATAATTTAGGTTAAGTGGTGTGTGAGCTTATGGACTGATGACCTTAGCAGTTAAGTCCCATAAGATTTCACATACACACACACACACACACACACACACAAATTTGGCCAGGGGGGACATACAGTGAAACATTTTCTATAATAAACAACGTAAATACTAAAATACTTAGATACTAAAGCACGCATCTTTTATACTGGACATTTTCCTTTAAGAAAACCTCTTTCTGACTAGAATTTCCTTTCAAAAAGCTACTATTCTTTGAACTAGCTCTGTAAAGTCATTTACCAGATTCCAGTGACTGTGCTACACTCTGATTGAAATTTACGTAAGCGAACTTTTACTATAACACTTTGCAATAGTTAAGAAAACACAAAAACAATTTAAATGATGCCTCTTTATATTAACTTGGAACTTCATAAGTTTGTAAAATAGGATACTCGGATTCATCAAACACCAGGAAGGAACCCTATGTATGATTAGGATGAAACAACAGGGTGAACCAATTGTTTAAATTCATGAATGATTATTAAAACACAGTTTAAATTAATGATTCACTCTGTACAAAAGTAAATTTACTAAATAAAAGTCTTATCTGGTGCTTGTAGGCTTAGGTGTGGCGAACAATTATAGCGGCTACACTACCTACAGTAGAGCCTGCAAGTCTCTTGCTGTATGGGCTCAATTTCTCTTCTTGGCGTCGTTCAGTTCTACATACAATAGCCCAAAAACACGCAGACTGTGCTGTAAGCCGTTTGCAGTCTCCATCCGAGGCATTTTGTGCGAATTTGCAGGCAAAGATTCTCCTGCTCCACAAAGGTGTTGCCTCACTCACTGCTGCCTACAGACTGTGTGACTTACTTCCCTCGCTTGCTCTAATTAGCGCGCCAATTCGCCCTTGCCACCTTTTCCACTCCCCATAGCTACTTTCGTTTAAAACAAAAGCACACTGGTTTTTACATAACACCCATTTCTTATATTGTTGCTAAGCGCAACCATTTCTTAACATGAACAATTTATACACACAAAATATTTTTAAATACGAAAGGACTTCAGAAAATTATTTAAAGTAATAAACAATTTACATACATTACTCACATATAATGTAAAGAACTTCAATCTCCAGTATAGTGCACTTTACTTTCCATATACCGAAAATATAGTACCAATATGTGAAAATTTTAAAGCAAAAAAAATTATAAAAAATTTAAATGAACGATAAACAAATATTGTTATAAGGGGTATTACTCCAGTCTAATACTCGTACCACTTCAAAGACGAGTGATACAGATATTAGAGTCAGTGTTGTTGAGAAACAGCTGAAATCACTAAAACTGAACAAAGCTCCAGTGTCCAATGGAAGACCTGTCACATCCCATACGGAATTTGCGGCTGAGTTAGTCCTCCGGACAAAAGACCGTGCTGACAGCACGGGCCATGCCGAGATTAGCAGAAATGGCCTACAAAACTACGGTCCAGCATCCTTGGTAGCCCTTTGTTGTAGCTTAAATGTAATGGGGTCAGAGTGACCTCCATGCCAAACAGTATTGATTCCGAAAACATCGATCATGTGAAACCCAACACTCCTTTTCCCACCTGACATCAAGACAGTCAGGTAGATGCAGTATTTCTCGATTTGCAAAAAGCATTTGACCCATTACGACATCGATGCTTATTCAAATGGTTCAAATGGTTCTGAGCACTATGGGACTCAACTGCTGAGGTCATTAGTCCCCTAGAACTTAGAACTAGTTAAACCTAACTAACCTAAGGACATCACAAACATCCATGCCCGAGGTAGGATTCGAACCTGCGACCGTAGCGGTCCCGCGGTTCCAGGCTGCAGCGCCTTTAACCGCACGGCCACTTCGGCCGGCTCGATGCTTATTATCAGAGGTAAGGTCTTACGGAGTATCAGGAAAAACTTGTGACTGGATGTTGGTGGGGAGGATGTAGCATCTTAGCTTGGCTGGAGGGTCATGGACAGATGTACAAGTAAGTGCCCCAGGTACGTGTGGTGGGACCTTTGCTATTTTTGTAATATATTAATGACGTATCAAAGAACATAAATAATAACAACAGCCCTTTTGGAGATGATGCGGTTATCCACAATGTAGAAATTTCCGAATAAACCTCGACAAATATTCGGTCAGATCTTTATCAGATTTCAAAGTGGTGCAAAGACTTGCAACTTCCTTCAGATATTCAGAAATATAAAACCGTGCACTTCACAAAACGGAAAAAGATTGTATGCTATGACTTCGGCATCAACGAGTCACAACTGGAATTGTTTAACTCACACAAATACCTTTGCAGCGATATGAAATCGCTGAGTCGTAGACTTCCGTTCATTGGTGGGATACTAGGGAAGTGCAATCAGCCTTCAAAGGAGATTGCTTACAAAACATTCGGGCGACCCATCCTAGAAAACTGCGCAAGTGTGTGGGACCCGTACCAAATAGAACTAACAGGACATATTGGAGGTATATAGACAATGCACCATGAATAGTGAGGGATTTGTTTGACCCACGAGAGAGCGTCACAGAAATGCTGAAGAAACTGTACTGGTTCAATATGATTCAAATGGCTCTGAGCACTATGCGACTTAACTTCTGAGGTCATCAGTCGCCTAGAACTTAGAACTAATTAAACCTAACTAACCTAAGGACATCACACACATCCATGCCCGAGGCAGTCGCTCGGTTCCAGACTGTAGCGCCTAGAACCGCACGGGCACTCAGGCCGGCAAACTGTACTGGCAGACACCTGAAGATAGTCTGCGTCTATCTCGAGAAAGCCGGCTTACACAGTTTCAAGAACCAATGATGAATCCAGGAATATACTGCACCTCCTTACTTGTTGGTCATGTAGAGGTCGTGAGGACAAGATCAGATTAACGACAGAGTGCACAGAGGCGTTAATATTTTCATGTTTCCAGAGATCAGTACTTGAATGGAACGGGGAGCAATTCTAATAACTGCACAATGGCGAATTCCATCTGTCATGGAGTTCACAGTAGTTTCTAGAGTATGGGCGTAGATGTAGACGAATGCAGCACAATAATATCCTCAAGTACGATCAGTATACGTGTCACTGTTGCAGTGTTCTAGAGATAGCAGATTTTATTAGCTAGTTGTCTGGAATGCAGCTGATTTTGTTATACAGCTTGGTCCATTGATCGTGAACGGGCCAAATATCTGACGAAATAAGCGTCAAACGAAAAAATTACAAAGAACGAAACTTGTCTAGCTTGAAGGGGGAAGCCAGATGGCGCTATGGTTGGCCCGCTAAATGGCGCTGCCATAGGTCAAACGGATATCGACTGCGTTTTTATTTTTAATAGGAACCCCAATTTTTATTTCATATTCGTGTAGTACGTAAAGAAATATGAATGTTTTAGTTGGACCACTTTTTTCGCTTTGTGATAGATGGCGCTATAATAGTCACAAACATATGGCTCACAATTGTAGTTGGTAACAGGTAGGTTTTTTAAATTAAAATACGGAACGTAGGTACGTTTGAACATTTTATTTCGGTTGTTCCAATGTGATACATGTACCTTTGTGAAATTATCATTTCTGAGCCCGCATCTCGTGGTCGTGCGGTAGCGTTCTCGCTTCCCACGCCCTGGTTCCCGGGTTCGATTCCCGGCGGGGTCAGGGATTTTCTCTGCCTCGTGATGGCTGGGTGTTGTGTGCTGTCCTTAGGTTAGTTAGGTTTAAGTAGTTCTAAGTTCTAGGGGACTGATGACCATAGACGTTAAGTCCCATAGTGCTCAGAGCCATTTGAACCATTTTTTTATCATTTCTGAGAACGCATGCAGTTACAGCGTGATTACCTGTAAAGATCACATTAATGCAATAAATGCTCAAAATATTGTCCGTCAACCTCAATGCATTTGGCAATACGTGTAACGAAATTCCTCTCAACAGCGAGTAGTTCGCCTTCCGTAATGTTCGCACATCCATAGACAATGCTGGCGCATGTTGTCAGGCGTTGTCGGTGGATCACGACATCAAATATCCTTCAACTTTACCCACAGAAAGAAATCGGGGGACGCCAGATCCGGTGAGTGTGCGGGCCATGGTATGGTGCTTCGGCGACCAATCCACCTGTCATGAAATATGCTATTCAATACCGCTTAACCGCACGCGAGCTATGTGCCGGACATCCATCGTGTTGGAAGTACATCGCCATTCTATCATGCAGTGAAACATCTTGTAGTAACATCGGTAGAACATTACGTAGTAAATCAGCATACATTGCACCACTTAGATTGCCATCTATAAAATGGGGGCCAGTTATCCTTCCTCCCATAATGCCGCACCATACATCAACCCGCCAAGGTCGCTGATGTTCCACTTATCGCAACCATCGTGGATTTTCCGTTGCCCAATAGTGCATATTATGCCGGTTTACGTTACCGCTGTTGGTGAATGACGCTTCGTCGCTAAATGGAACGCGTGCAAAAAATCTGTCATCGTTCCGTAATTTCTCTTGTGCCCAGTGGCAGAACTGTACACGACGTTCAAAGTCGTCGCCATGCGATTCCTGGTGCATAGAAATATGGTACGGGTGCATTCGATGTTGATGTAGCATTCTCAACACCGACGTTTTTGAGATTCCCGAAAAAAAATGGTTCAAATGGCTCTGAGCACTATGGGACTCAACTGCTGTGGTCATCAGTCCCCTAGAACTTAGAACTACTTAAACCTAACTAACCTAAGGACATCACACACATCCATGCCCGAGGGAGGATTCGAACCTGCGACCGTAGCAGTCGCACGGTTTGAGATTCCCGATTCTCGCGCAATTTGTCTGCCACTGATGTGCGGATTAGCCGCGACAGCAGCTAAAACACCTACTTGGGCATCATCATTTGTTGCAGGTCGTGGTTGACGTTTCACATGTGGCTGAACACTTCCTGTTTCCTTAAATAACGTAACTATCCGGCGATCGGTCCGGACACTTGGATGATGTCGTCCAGGATACCGAGCAGCATACATAGCACACGCCCGTTGGGCATTTTGGTCACAATAGCCATACATCAACACGATATCGACCTTTTCCGCAATTGGTAAACGGTTTATTTTAATACGGATAATGTATCACGAAGCAAATACCGTCCGCACTGGCGGAATGTTACGTGATACCACGTACTTATACGTTTGTGACTATTACAGCGCCATCTGTCACAAAGCGAAAAAAGTGGTCCAACTGAAACATTCGTATTTATTTACGTACTACAGGAATATGTAATAAAAATTGGGGGTTCCTATTTTTAAAAAAACGCAGCTGATATCCGTTTGACCTATGGCAGCGCCATCTAGCGGGCCAACCAAGCGCCACCTGGTTTCTCCCTTCAAGCTAGACGAGTTTCGTTCTCTGTAGTTTTTTCGTTTGATGCTTATTTCGTGAGATATGTGGCCCGGTCACTATCAATGGACCACCCTGTATATTGCATCTTATACAAAATATTGATGACCTTGTAAATCATATGACTGAAGGCTCTTCTCCCTATTGTCTACAGAATTCAAACACCACAATCGTTAAAATGAAGATCACTTCCAGAGCTCTTCTGAAGGTATTCCACGACGGTAGTCAATGATTTCACAAATTGCCCTCTTGACAGCCAAATGCGTTTCATTCTGCGTCTCCTTACTTATAGCACTATGCTTCGTTCTGCACTTATTGTACAATAGTCTACGTTTCCTTAGAAGTTTATTTGCAGTGATTATACCATGAAAGGTCCCTACCAACGTGAACTGTTCTACTGGGTACATATCAGTCGAGTGCCTGGTCAACTGTTATACTAAACCTAAGTCACAGTGCTCGTCTCCAAAGTTAAACATTTCGATTTTCTTACTGTGATACGACAATCCTCTTCATCTAGTTTCATGAACATAAACATCTTTCCGTCTGTTCTAGCTATTCATTATACTTCGGCAATAATTGTTACAACGACTACCTCATGGTCACTGATACCAGTTTCTATGGGCACGTCCTGAGAGATGTAAGGTCTATTTGTTGCTGTAAGATCCAATATAATTCTACCATGGGTGGGCTTCTGAACAATCCACTGTAGATATTCTCAGAGAAAGCATTTAGTAATGTTTCACAGGGCGTCTTGCCACGCCCAAACTTTCGTTTAAAACTCCAATTTTCACACTTATTGTTGGATGGTTAAATTCTATTCCATTGACGACAGTATCATTGGGGAACTTACGTACTAGCGAACTTACGTTTTCTCACAAGTTTTCTGTTACATCTACAGGTAAGTGTGGTGGTCCATAGATGGTCGATTATAAGTTTCTGTCCATCCTTGTTACTGAGTCTTGCCCAGACGATCTCCCTCCACTTCCTTGTTGCGAATATTATGGCAGTTAATCACCAGGATAGTAATAATCTCTCCAATAGGGGGCATTTATTCGATTTTATGCTGATACTTTTTCAGTAAAGACATCAATTTGAGCCGCTGGAATGTTATAACTAGCCTTACGAAGTGCTATGGACGAAGGTCACTCGTCTGTGACGTGGGGTCTGCGGTTTAGAGTCGTGGTATGAGAGAGGACTTTAAATGCACCTTTACACTATGTTCACGCTGTTGCGCCACTGCCTCCTATGGTGTATGGAGCAGTCTGGCGCCAACACAGCAAAAATGCCGTACGGAGCGAGGTGGCATCATTATGGTGATCACGTGGTATGAAGTACGGAATATTCAGACTAAAAATTCAGTGATACGAAGCTGCAAAATACGCCTGCCACAGCCGGCCAGAGTGGCCGAGCGGTTCTAGGCGCTACAGTCTGGAACCGCACGACCGCTACGGTCGCAGGTTCGAGTCCTGCCTCGGGCATGGATGCGTGTGATGTCCTTAGGTTAGTTAGGTTTAAGTAGTTCTAAGTTCTAGGGGACTGATGACCTCAGCAGTTAAGTCCCATAGTGCTCAGAGCCATTTGAACCAACGCCTGCCACCATCTCGTTCAAATGGTTCAAATGGCTCTAAGCAATATGGGACTTAACATCTGAGGTCATCAGTCCCCTAGACTTATAACTACTTAAACGTAACTCACGTAAGGACATCAGACCCATCCATGCCCTAGGCAGGATTCGAACCTGCGACCGTAGCAGCAGTGCGGTTCCGGAATGAAGCGCCTAGAATCGCTCGGCCACAGCGGCCGGTCCACCATCTCGGAAAAGCAAAGTTAAAACACATTTCAGCTATGACATGGCGTGCAGAAAAGCAAATCGAATGAGGTAAGCGGGCCAAATGAAGTTAGTATTGGTTTACGGTGACAAGTAAGAGCAGTATCTTGTTTTGATTTCCAAGCTAAAGCGCTGGCGAGAGGAAAACACTAGTCGGGCTGGTCCGCATAAACAGTGCGTGAATCAGACCCTCCCTCTCACGCAATTTCCCGCCACCTAGAGGCTGCTGAATCGTCTCCTAAAGGACATTAAAGGTGGCTACTGACACACACAAACATTGGGAGTGGGCAAACATGATCTCCACAGTCCACTTCGACGATGGTTTGGCCTGGCGGACGACATAATACTTCCACCGCCGCACGTAGCGCTTCTCTCTGCTCCCGAACTGTTTGACATCCTAATGCAACGACTGACGTCCTCGCTGATGCTCTTGAAGAAACTTTTACGCCAATAGAAGATCCAGTGAACGCTGCCTACGATGCCCAGGTCACAGACAGACTTCCACGCTACCGTGAGAAGAGCGAGGATGAAGGTGGCTCTAGTCAGCTGAAGAAGTTTCGCTGATTCTGTGTGCACAGTTCCAGGAAAGCAGCAGGCCCTGGAGACGCATCCAATGTCACCTCGATGCATATGCCTCTTCAGTGAGATCTTCCGCCCAGGTCACTTTCTGCTGCTATAGCCATCCCGAAAATGGGGAAGGATCTCCGTCTTGCACAGAGTTACCGCCCCATTAGTCTACTGTGGGCACTCTCCAAGGCTTTCGAGCGGGTCTGCCTCGAGCGATTACAATGCCATGTTGCCACATAACGTCTTCTACTCGAGGAGCAGCTCGGATTCCGCCACGCGAGAGAACATCGATTTCTGAAGCTGTTTGAAGAGGCCTCTGATGCGATGGAACGCCTTAAGTACTTGGGTGCGGTGTTGCTAGATGTCTCGCGAGCGTTTGACAGAGTTTGACACACCAGCCTTCTGTTCAGATCACTAGAACAGCAGGTGCTGGCGTCAACGCCTCGTACTCTCATACGTAGACGGCAGGACCTTCCAGGTGAGGACGGAGTCTGGACTGTTACAGCTCGCCTCGTTCGAGCAGGCGTGCCACAGGACTCGGTTTTCGGATCGCTCCTGTACACGCTTTATGTGGCAGATACGCCCAAGACTGACTATATCTAGCTTCTCTCTAAGCTGTCGATACGGTACTGCACAGCAGGAGCGTGAACGCCGACACTCTCCGCTGCCGACTGCCAATCGCTACAGAGACTCTCATCGAGAGGGCAGCAAGGTCATCAGTCTTCTGACTGGTTGGATGCAGCTCGCATCGAATTCCTCTCCTGTCTCCTGCGCCAACCTCTTCATCTCAGAGTAGCACTTGCAACCTACGTCCTCAATTATTTGCTGCGTTTATTCCAGACTCTGTCTTCCTCTACAGTTTTTGCCCTCTACAGCTCCCTCTAGTACCATGGAAGTCATTCCCTCACAGATGTCCCATCATCCGGTCCCTCCTCCTTATCAGTATTTTCCACATATTCCTTTCCTCTCCGATTCTGCGCAGAACCTTCTCATTCCTTACCTTATCAGTCCATCTAATTTTCAACATTCGTTTGTAGCACCACATCTCAAATGCTACGATTCTCTTCTTTTCCGGTTTTCTCGCAATCCTCGTTTTACTACCATACAATGCTCTACACTAGACGCACATTTTCAGAAATTTCTTCCTCAAATTAAGGCCTATGTTTGATACTAGTAGACTTCTCTTGTCCAGGAATGCCCTTTTTGCCACTGCTAGTCTGCTTTTGATGTCCTCCTTGCTCCGTCGGTCATTGGTTATTTTACTACCTAGGTAGCAGAATTCCTTAACTTCATCTACTTCGTGACCATTAATCTTGATGTTAAGTCTCTCGCTGTTCTCCTTTCTGCTACTTCTCATTACTTTCGTCTTTCTTCGATTTACTCTCAATGCATTTTCTGTACTCATTAGATCGTTCATTCCGTTCAGCAGATCATGTAATTCTTCTTCACATTCACTGAGGACAGCAATGTCATTGCCGAATCGTATCATTGATATACTTTCACCTTGAAATTTAGTCCCACTCCTGAACCTTTCTTTTGTTTCTTTGAATGCTTCTTCGATGTTCGGATTAAACAGCACGAGCGAAACACTACATCCCCGTCTTACATCCTTTTTGATCCGCGCGCTTCGTTATTGGTCGTCCACTCTTATTATTCCCTCTTGGCTCTTGTACATATTGTTTATTACCCGTCTCTCCCTATAGCTTATCCCTATTTTTCTCAGAATTTCCAGCGTCTTGCACCATTTTACATTGTTGTTGTTGTGGTCTTCAGTCCAGAGACTGGTTTGATGCAGCTCTCCATGCTACTCTATCCTGTGCAATCTTCATCATCTCCCAGTACCTACTGCAACCTACACCCTTCTGAATCTGTTTAGTGTATTCACCTCTTGGTCTCCCTCTACGATTTTTACCCTCCACGCTGCCCTCCAATACTAAATTGATGATCCCTTGATGCCTCAGAATATGCCCTACCAACCGATCCCTCCTTCTAGTCAAGTTGTGCCACAAACTCCTCTTCTCTCCAATTCTGTTCAATACCTCCTCAACAGTTATGTGATCTACCCATCTAATCTTCAGCATTCTTCTGTAGCACCACATTTCGAAAGCTTCTATTCTCTTCTTGTCTAAAATATTTATCGTCCACGTTTCACTTCCATACATTGCTACATATCAGAAACTACTTCCTGACATTTAAATCTATACTCGATGTTAACAAATTTACCTTCTTCAGAAACGCTTTCCTTGCCATTGCCAGTCTACATTTTATATCCTCTCTACTTCGACCATCATCAGTTATTTTGCTCCCCAAATAGCAATTCCCGCAGCATCAGCCGATTTAATTCGACTACATTCCATTATCCTCGTTTTGCTTTTGTTGATGTTCATCTTATACCCTCCTTTCAAGACACTGTCCATTCCGTTCAGATGCTCTTCCAGGTCCTTTGCTGTCTTTGACAGAATTACAATGTCATCGGCAAACCTCAAAGTTTTTATTTCTTCTCCATGGATTTTAATTCCTACTCTGAATTTTTCTTTTGTTTCCTTTACTGCTTGCTCAATATCCAGATTGAATAGCATGGGGGATAGGCTACAACCCGGTCTCACTCCCTTCCCAACTACTGCTTCCCATTCATGCCCTTCGATTCTTATAACTGCCATCTGATTTCTGTACAAATTGTAAATAGCCTTTCGCTCCCTGTATTTTACCCCTGCCACCTTCAGAATTTGAAAGAGAGTATTCCAGTCAACATTGTCAAAAGCTTTCTCTAAGTCTACAAATGCTAGAAACATAGGTTTGCATTTCCTTAATCTGTTTTCTAAGATAAGTCGTAGGGTCAGTATTGCCTCACGTGTTCCAACATTACTACGGAATCCAAACTGATCTTCCCCAAAGGCGGCTTCTACCAGTTTTTCCATTCGTCTGTAAAGAATTCGTGTTAGTATTTTGCAGCTGTGGCTTATTAAACTGATAGTTCGGTAATTTTCACATCTATCAACACCTGCTTTCTTTGGGATTGGAATTATTATATTCTTCTTGAAGTCTGGGGTTATTTCGCCTGTCTCATACACCTTGCTCGCTAGATGGTAAAGTTTTGTTAGGCCTGGCACTCCCAAGGCTGTCAGTAGCTCTAAAGGAATGTTGTCTACTCCCGGGGCCTTGTTTCGACTTAGGTCTTTCAGTGCTCTGTCAAACTCTTCATGCAGTATCATATATCCTATTTCATCTTCATCTACATTCTCTTCCATTTCTATAATATTGTCCTCATGAACATCGCCCTTGTATGGACCCTCTATATACTCCTTCCACCATTCTGCTTTCCGTTCTTTGCTTAGAATGGGGTTTCCATCTGAGCTCTTGATATTCATGCAAGTGGTTCTCTTTTCTCCAAAGGTCTCTTTAATTTTCCTGTAGACAGTATCTATCTTACCCGTAGTGATATTCACCTCTACATCCTTACATTTGTCCTCTAGCCATCCCTGCTTAGTCATTTTGCACTTCCTGTCGATATCATTTTTGAGACGTTTGTATTCCTTTTTGCTTGCTTCATTTACTGCATTTTTATATTTTCTCCTTTCATCAATTAAATTCAATATCTCTTCTGTTACCCAAGGATTTCTATTAGCCCTCGTCTTTTTACCTACTTGATCCTCTGCCACCTTCACTATTTCGTCTCTCAAAACTACCCATTCTTCTTCTACTGTATTTCTTTCCACCATTCTTGTCAGTCGTTCCCTAATGCTTTCCCTGACGTTCTCTACAACCTCTGGTTCTTTCAGTTTATCCACGTCCCATCTTCTCAAATTCCCACCTTATTGCAGTTTATTCAGTTTTAATCTACTGTTCGTAACCAATAGATTGTGGTCAGAGTCCACATCTGCCCCTGGAAACGTCTTACAATTTAAAACCTGGTTCCTGAATCTCTGTTCTACCAGTATATAATCTGTCTGAAATCTGTCAGTATCTCCAGGATTCTTCCATGTGAACAACCTTCTTTTATGATTCTTGAACCTAGTGTTAGCTATGATTAAGTTATGCTCTGTGCAAAATTCTACCAGTCGGATTCCTCTTTCATTCCTTACTCCCATTCCATATTCACCTACTATGTTTCCTTCTCTTACTTTTCCTACTATCGAGTTCCAGTCACCCATGACTATTAAATTTTCGTCTCCCTTCACTATCTGAATAATTTCTTTTATCTCATCATACATTTCATCAATTTCTTCGTCATCAGCGAAGCTAGTTGGCATATAAAGTTGTACTACTGTGGTAGGCATGGGCTTCTTGTCTGTCTTGGCCACAATAATGCGTTCACTATGTTGTTTGCAGTAGCTTACCCGCAATCCTATTTCTTATTCATTATTAAACCTACTCCTGCATTACCCCTATTTGATTTTGTATTTATAACCCTGTATTCACCTGACCAGAAGTCTTGTTGCTCCTGCCACTGAACTTCACTTATTCCCACTATATCTAACTTTAACCTATCCATTTCCCTTTTAAAATTTTCTAACCTACCTGCCCGATTAAGGGATCTGACATTCCATGCTCCGATCCGTAGAACGCCAGTTTTCTTTCTCCTGATAACCACGTCCTCCTGAGTAGTCCCCGCCCGGAGATCCGAATGGGAGGCAATTTTACCTCCGGAATATTTTATCCAAGAGCACGCCATCATCATTTAACCATACAGTAAAGCCGCATGCCCTCGGGAAAAATTACGGCTGTAGTTTCCCCTTGCTTTCAGCCGTTCGCAGTACCAGCACAGCAAGGCCATTTTGGTTGGCGTTACAAGGCCAGATCATTCAATCATCCAGACTGTTGCCCCTGCAACTACTGAAAAGGCTGCTGCCCCTCTTCGGGAATCACACGTTTGTCTGGCCTCTCAACAGATACCCCTCCGTTGAGGTTGCACCTACGGTACGGCTATCTGTATCGCTGAGGCACGCAAGCCTCCCCACCAACGGCAAGGTCCATGTTTCATTTTACATTGTCGTACTGTTTTTTCGAGGTCGACAAATCCTATGAACGTATCTTGATTTTTCTTTATTCTTGCTTCCATTATCAAACGCAACGTCAGAATTGCTTCTCTCATTCCTTCACCTTTTCTAAAGCCAAACTGATCGTCATCTGCAGATTCTCAATTTTCTTTTCCATTGTTCTGTATATTATTCTTGTCAGCAACTGGGATGCATGAGCTGTTAAGCTGATTGTGCGATAATTCTAGCACTTGTCAGCTCTCGCAGTCTTCGCAATTGTATGGATGATATTTTTCCGAAAGTTAGGTAGTATGTCGCCATACTCACACATTCTACACATTAACATGAATAGTCGTTTTGTTGCCACTTCCCCCAATGATTTTAGAAATTCTGATGGAATGTTATCTATCCCTTCTGCCTTATTTTGTTCTTGAGTCTTCCAAAGCTGTTTTAAATTCTGATTCTAATACTCTTCTAAATCGACTCCTGTTTCATGTTCTATCGAATCAGGCAAATCTGCCCCTTATAGAGGCTTTCAATGTATTCTTTCCACCTACCCGCTCTCTCCTCTGCATTTAGCAGTGGTATTCCCGCTGCACTCTTAATGTTGCCACTCTTGCTTTTTCTCTCACCGAAGGTTGTTTTGACTTTCCTGTATGCTGAGTCTGTCTTTCCGAAAACATTTCTTTTCCGATTTCTTTACATCCTGCAGAAAGACGTATTTACTGATGGTCAAACGTCATGCCATTCCAAAAGATCTTCCGGAGGCCGACGACGCGCTATCTCGGCGTCAGTCTGGATCGTCGGCTTACCTGGCGGCAGCATACCCAGGAAGTGACATCCAAGCTCCAAAACTGTTTATGCAAGCTGTAGCCCCTGCTGAACCCGAACTGCACGCTTCATCCACGTCCTGGTGTCACACTGTACAAGGTAGTCCTTCACCCTGTAGAGTGCATCCCGTATTTTGGGGGAAGGGAACCGAAGAACACATGAAGAAGCCCCAATCCCTGCAGAATTACGCTCTCCACCTGGCTCTGCATCTACCAAGAGACATTCCGACTGGACCATTCCACAATATCACGGAAGTCCCATGCCTGCAAGACCGTTTCAAAACGACTGCCCGTACCTTTTATTCAAAGACACGGCAGTCCTGGAACATCAAGGACGCTCGGACGAAAGATTCAGCGCAGCGTGTGTGGTAACAGGCGAGTCGTCGCGCCCTGAAAGTATTCTAAGTTCGGAGGAAACAGTGGCCGCTTGGCGGGCGCGGACCGCTCCTCGGCAGACCGACCACGTGGTACCAGACGCTGGCCGAAGCAAGAGGGCTCCAGCCGCGTGGCTGGGAATTCCATGGTGACGCTATGTTGATGAAGGAGACACGCCAGGAGTGCCAAAGATGGCGCACTTTATGCAACCTTAATGGCAGACACTTCACAGTTCGTATAGAAATTAATAGAAGCCAGAGGAATCATGATACTTCAAAAAGAAACATGTGCATTACCATTATTTGCACGACAAATCTGATGGTGTAATCAGATTTTCAATATTTTTATTAGTTTAAAGTTTAGTATCTGATGATAAATTATACAAGTAACATCCAGCAACGAATTTACAAAATATAAACGGTTCATCCGATTTTGTCTATCGCCGTGTCTTTAGAAAGCTATTAGTGTAAACCCAAAGTGGTATGAATTACAGGCATGTAACTTGAATAGTACATGAGTTATTGGAGGTCAAAGTGGCCGATTACTATCGATCGCGTCAGTCCATAAGTACTCCACAGTTACACGAAAAAATTGTAGCAGCATGCTTATGTATATATTGATTCATCTATGTCTTTGTTTATATCCGATATATACTATTCATGAAGAAATTGGTCAAATATTTACTGTGTTTTAGAAAGCACAGAGACATTAGGCTACTGGCCTACTTTTGCTTGCTATTCCTTTGATATATGTTTATTTGATTTGTTTATCTATTTATTAATGTATGTTAGAGGGTGTTTATGGTCTAGCCGTAGGAATATTTATTTAATTTCAAGTATTTAAATGTGCTTCATTATGTTGTGTGGTTGTATTGTCCTGAAGACAGCGCGAGAGCTGTAGCGAATCACAGCGCTAGTGAATGGGGAGACTGGATGGAAGCGAGTATCCGGAGAGGACACGAGAGAGTTCAGGCAGTGCGGCAGTCCTGGAGAGTACGGGAGAGGACAAGGTAAGTGCCGGGACAGTACAGCGCGACGGACACACAGTCGGCGGAAAGACTTGGACAGTGGGGTTATTTGCGCGTTGTCGCGGAAGATAGAAATATTTCGTAGTGCCGACTTGTGCTCTTGTATGATTTCCGTGGTTTCTACAGTGAAGACGCAATATGCTTTTAGAAGTGGAATATCTCGCGAGCTATGCTGTCGTTCATAACTAATTACGTGCAGTAGGGATCTATTGTTTCCCTGTTATTCAACTTGTATTTTATTTAATTGCTAGACCATCAACACCAATAAGTGTTTTGCAGAAATATACCACATTCTCGAAAGTACTTCTACAATCGTACTCGTCATTTAAAGTCGTTAAGAAAGTACCTGCAGATTTTATCTCATTGCAATCTTTCATTTATAAATTTATATGTTACTTTCATAATTCGCAATTGCCGAGTGATAGAAACCTTCGACCATTCGATTCATGTGTGTACTATTATCGTATACTGTAGATCCAGCAGTATTTGGCCTGTAATGCGCCAACTACGTATCCCAGGCCCTAGACAACGAAACCAGCCAAAAATTTTAATATTGCAACTCTGAGTCGTAGGGTGCGTAGTTATTTTGGAAAGCCCGCAAGCGTCACAATAAGATGGCCCCATCTCGCTGCGTACGCAGCCTCCAAAGACGAAATCAAACAGCTGGAGAAAATAGAATACAATCCTTATCAGAAGACCACATTCATCTCGTGCATGGAAGACAAAACATTTCGTATTGCGAATTCCACCACATTTGGAGAGCCAAGACACTCAGTGAAGTTCCAGCATCGACCTTCTCTTGCAGTTCTGGTAAATTAACTTAATACTGTAGTGCCTGTGTTGTTCAGAAGTTCGATGAAACCGTGCAAGCGACATTCAATTAAAATAACTCGCCCATACGGGAATGTACATAATGGATGTGGGAGTACAGATTGAAGATGCGTGGTTGACGAGATATGGAAGGTTGGGTTTGGCCTTCGGTCACGCTTGGATAGCCAAGTGGTAGCTGGCACTGTAGCTCAGCGTGTTCGGTTAGAGAGCTGGTTGGCCTCTGTAATAAAAAACTGAGTGAAAGGATCAACAACGAACTTGAACAGATGTCCTGTGACGTCCGCAACGACCAAACACAAAGATCAACAAAAAAAAAAACTGCCATGAAACATTTTCAGCGTGTTCGATCAGAGGGTTTAGTTACCGTCTGTAATAAAAAATTGAGTGAATGGATCAACGAACAACCTGAACAAGTGTCATCGGACATCCGCCACGAACAAAATCAACGAACAATATAGAACAAAAAAAAAAAAAAAGCCCGCCTGCGCGGTAGCTCAGCGTATTCGGTAAGAGAGGGTTAGCTGCCCTCCGTTTTAAAAAAAAAAAAAAAAAAAAAAAAAAAAAAAAAAAAAAAAAAAAACGAGAGAGAGAGAGAGAGACCTGAGTTAACCGAACAACAACGAACTTAAACCGATGTCTTACGACGTCTGCCCCGAGCAGATGGCAGATGCAACGAACAAAAGCGAACAAAATGAGATTTAAAAAATAAAAAAGTGGTATGGCAACCGCCCGCAATAAGTGGAATACTGGGTTCGAGTCCCAGTTCAGCATAAATTTTCCTTGTCGTCATTGCATTAT
Organism: Schistocerca americana; assembly: GCF_021461395.2. Taxonomy (NCBI): domain Eukaryota; kingdom Metazoa; phylum Arthropoda; class Insecta; order Orthoptera; family Acrididae; genus Schistocerca; species Schistocerca americana. The sequence goes on from NC_060120.1 coordinate 189,421,598, forward strand.
ACATCTGATAGTTGTCCATATTCGCAACTGCGATTACATTTCATTTAATTAATATTATTAAGACGTAATCTGTGCTACCGCGAAGTAACTGAATCTGCCAGTGCAAGTGCAGTAGCCGTACGTGCATGACTACTGCCAAACAAAACGTGTACGTATATATGTATATATAAAACACAACGCACACACAACAAACCGTCAAAACGTCACGTACTCACTCACGTATTCACACCATCACGTTAGGCGAAATATAAAATCATTAACGTCAGATGATAAGACGATGAATTAGACAGTTAAAATAAAAGTGTGCTTTAACACGGTTTATGTGACTCATCACGTAGACACAAATTTAAATGTTTCACACTTGTACAGTCATCATATCGTAATATAAATGACATCGTCAATCTATAAAAACTGCGCTGTGCAGTGCGCTTATTCATGTTATATCTGTAATCGGCGTTAACGGTATGAACAGATTCATACAACAAAAGAGACGACTGCACATCTCATCACTGTTTCCTGGAAGAAACAGAAAAGGTCGTAGAGTTCATCCTACATCGATACCAGCTAGTACCTTACTTTTAACGAGTTTTATGTGACCTGCTACGATAAGTACTTGTGACAGTCATAACAGATGTTCTGTATGTTGTGTCTAATAGTCTAATAGCAACTTAGACGTATTAATCACAGTCACGGTGACAGAAAACGAAACATGTAGAGGTAATGGCTTACACGCAGTCAGAAACATGCTACAGCCACATTCATATTCCATCACATAATAACTTTTATTAGACTGGCCGTACAGATACATAATTTTTCACAGAAACAGCGACTTATGTCGACTTAAAATCGTTTTTTAATGAAGCGTACAGCTAACGTAAGTGTACTTATTGTTCATATTACAACATACGCAGGGTGTTTATAAACGAATATCGGGGTTTCAACGCTTTATAATATTTAATATATTAAACTTACAGTTATAAACATGTCAAATGAAAGAGCAACTCAAACAGTTTTAGCAAGAACCTTATAAATGTTCAATGTGAGCACCATTTGTCACACGGCACACATCAGGTCCATATTCCAAGCGCTGGATAGGGCGCAAGGGGCCCAATGACAGGGTTTGCTTTGCACGGCCTCCACGTTCACCCGACCTAACGCCATGCGATTTTTTCCTTTGGGGCTTCATCAAGGATCGTGTGTACGTGCCTCCACTACCAGCAGACCTCCCTGAATTAAGAAACCGTATTGAAGCAGCTGTTGCTACAATCACTGAAGACACACTTATCAACGTTTGGGAAGAACTCGGCTGTAGACTTGATGTGTGCTGTGTGACAAATGGTGCTCACATTGAACATTTATAAGGTTCTTGGTAAAACTGTTTGAGTTGCTCTTCATTAGACATATCATTTATGACTGTAAGTTTAATATAATAAATATCATAAAGCGTTAAAACCCCAATATTCATTTATAAACAATCTGTATAATTTAAACTCATACATAGACACATATTGGTGCTATACTGACCATATCAATGGAACGTAAGACACAACAAGCGTGCCGGCCGTGGTGGCCGAGCGGTTCTAGGCGCTACAGTTTGGAACCGCGCGATCGCTACGGTCGCAGGTTCGAATCCTGCCTCGGGCATGGATGTGTGTGAAGTCCTTAGGTTAGTTAGGTTTAAGTACTTCAAAGTTCTAGGGGACTGATGACCTCAGATGTTAAGTCACATAGTGCTCAGAGCCATTTGAACCATTTTAAACAGCAAGCGTCCAACGATAAACTAGCTATGATTAATTTGTATACGGTGAGGTAACATAGCGATACAGATACTGCGGCTAAGTTTATAGACTTTAAAAGGAGTAAAAACAGTCGTGCAGCTATTTTACAGACATCGGCAGGTTTTTTAGTACAAGCGTTATAGCGCTGACAAAAACAAGGACATATTGTGTTTAAAACAGATCACTGAACATACAGTGTGAAAAAATAGTTGAATAATGTGATACCAATGTAAAATTAAGACCAGAGGTATTGCTATCTCTGCTGAAGCCATTACATGGACAGGAGTATGTCTTCAAAACTTACCATGAAATCACGATTTTTCAGATAAGTTTTTTCATTTAAAACAGTATTTTTTTGCAGGTGGTGTAAATTTCCAGTTCTTCTGTGATATCTATATGGAGGCCTTTGTCAATTCTATGCTATAACCGTAAATTGTTCATATGTCGTATACAAACCGGCTGCATTCACTTTTGGCCTGCATTGGAGACGTCCTTGCTACGTGATGGGAATACGATGGATCCTTATTTCGAATGACAGATCCATCCACATTAATGAGACCGCCTGTCATAAGCCTGGATAACCACTTTTTCCAGCGCGGACGTGCAGGAAGAGCGTCAGTGAGGTTCTGGAAAGTACCAACGGGACTGTGGAGCCGTACCGACTCCAGTGCCGTGGCGAGCTGCGCTAGCTTTCTCGGTTCAGTATCCACGGCGTGAAAAGCCCGTCCGATGTCCCGCAGATTCTCGGCTGGATTTAAATCCAGGGAGTCTTGTGGCCAGGGGAGTACAGTGAACCCGTCCTGGTGCTCTTCGAACCACATACATCCACTACAAACTGTGTGGCACGTTTCTTACCCTACTGGAAAAAACAAACTGCATATAAGGGTGAACAGAAGAGGACAGATGCATAGATTCACACTTGTGTTGATCCACTGTGCTTCCTGAATGACGAGATCATTCGCGAAATGCCACGAAAACATTCTCCGGACCATAAGCTCCCTCCTCCGACCTGGAGCCTGTCGGCTATTGTGATAGTCCGAGAGACGCGGAGGACCATCTGTCCGCTGGTGCATAAAACGTGATTCATCTGGAAAGGCCACCTGTCGCAGCTCAATGGACGTCCATTTGGGGTATCCGCGTGCAAATTCCAGCCTACGTCGCCGGTGAACAACAGTCAGCGTGGGTGCATGGAAATGTCGAGCACGTCACTCTCTTGATCCGCACGGACATCGTTTTGATCACCTTCTGAGATAAATGTACAATAGTTGTGTCGAATTTTGGCTCCATTCGTGGCGATGCTTTCGGAGAAGAATTAATTTTTTGTTGTTTGTGGCACTTGTAGTCCTAATCTGCAGCATAACTCCGAAATAAAGCAATGTCATGCAAAACTTGTTTAACATTTCACACTTACACTCACAAAGTGCGTACAATTACTTTTGGATCGCCCTTTATATGCATACTGAAGCGACGAATGAAAATCCGTACCACGGCTGGGATTCGAGCCCGCGTCTTCTGCTCACTAGGCAGATGCGCTAACCACTACGCCACCCAGGCACAGTGGCTTTGCAGATCTGCATGGACTACCCTAACACGCCTCCCCCCTCAACCCAAATTTCCATTCACGCTTCACTCCACTTGGTATTCCCCCTAAACTCGAATGAGCAAGAGACGTTCGTCCGAATCACAGCCTTCATAAGCCGGCCGGAGTGGCCGAGCGGTTCTAGGCGCTTCGGTCTGGAACCGCACGACCACTACGGTGGCAGGTTCGAATCCTGCCTCGGGCATGGAGGTGTGTGATGTCCTTAGGTTGGTTAGGTTTAAGTAGTTCTAAGTTCTAGGGGACTGATGACCTCAGATGTTAAGTCCCATAGTGCTGAGAGCTATTTGAGCCATTTTTGAACAGCCTTCATACAAATTTTCATTCGGCGCTTCAGTCTGTATACATACATCATAGACGTCTGACACTTGAAAAGATCTCTAGAACCATACAGTTCAATTTGAAATAACAGATAGTTTACTTATCTTTTTCCATAAGACTCGTTTTCATTTGACTGCCCCTTATACATCGACATGGTTTCACAGTGTTACCAAATTATTGATTGAAACCTCACCTCATATGGCAGAAATAAGAATAGACCTAACGTCTGCCCTGGGATACACCTATACAGCCATTTCCCACATTGAAGATGTCGGTCCATTGTACAGCGAATATCTGACGTGATGATGATGTAAGGATTATTTTCAGGCACTTGCCGCTAATTCCACAGCCACTTTTACAACTGCGATTTTGATCGATAAAAACGTAACACATTTCCTCGATCCAAAACATAATCATGAGCCTCGCCCATTTGAAATTTGTGCATAGGCAGTAAGTTGTGACCTGTAAACAAGGACGTGGCGGTCCACTATTTTACGTGTACACTGAGACTTGGAGCTGAAGGTGACTGTACTGAGAAGGCTGGCGGATGCATACCACGCATATCGCGTTCTCCAAGTAAATGGTCGCCGCCGGCCGCAGTGCCAGTAAATCAGCCCTGCTCACTCCACGTTCAGGTAACGAGCACCGAACAAATGGCTGTTAGTTATGAGTGGCTGCACACTGTGCATATTTCCAAGGCTGCTGCTAGTCTCACAGCCGTTTAGAGACGTTAACGTAAAGTGAAATACGTGTGTGAGTGTGTGCCTGGAGTTGTGTAAGAGCGAGAGAGAGTGAGACAGACGTAGAGACACACAGAAAGACAAAGGGAGAGGGCGTTTGGAATTTGCAGAAGTTTCCTCCACAGGCATAGGTTGGTGCATAAGTTCGTAGGGTTTTTACATAACTTTAACAAACACAACAGATACAGATCACAGAGACTTTAGTCATCAATAATATATTCTCCTTCACTATTCGGGTCCGCACCTGGTAGCTGAGTGGTCAGCGCGACGGAATGTCATATCCAACGGCCCGGGTTCGATTCCCGGCTGGGACGAAGATTTACTGCGATCAGGGACTGAGTGTTGTTTTGTCCTTATCACCATCATTTCATCCCCATCGACACGCAAGTCGCCGAAATGGCGTCAACTCGAAAGACTTGCACCAAGCGAACGGTCTACCCGACGGGAGGCCCTAGCCACACAGCATTTCCATTTTCACTATTTACAATCTGCCAACGTTGGAGTAACTTTTCGATTCCACGGCTATAGAAGTCACGTGGCTTTGAGGCGAAGAACTCGTCCAGCCATGATCGGACCGCATTTTATTTCGCAAAGGAAGTTCCTTAAAGCTTCTTCGGTAGAGGATGAAGTGATAATCTGAGGACGCAAGATCAGGTAATAAAGTGGGTGCGGAATGACTTCCTAATCCAACTCCTGGATGGAGTTTTTTGTCAGTCTAGCAAAATGCGGGCGGGCGTTATTGTGGAGTAGCGTCACTTCACACAGTCGTTCAAATGGCTCTGAGCACTATGGGACTCAACTGCTGAGGTCATTAGTCCCCTAGAACTTAGAACGAGTTAAACCTAACTAACCTAAGGACATCACACACATCCATGCCCGAGGCAGGATTCGAACCTGCGACCGTAGCGGTCTTGCGATTCCAGACTGCAGCGCCTTTAACCGCACGGCCACTTCGGCCGGCCACACAGTCGTTGTTCTTGGAGTGCGTCTGCAAGACTTCTCAGGTGTCGACAACAAATGCCAGAAGTGGTGGTTACGCCTCGAGGAATCAATTCATAGCACACCACACCGTCGCTATTCCGCCAAATGCGTAACATTATTTTTGTGGATGCACGCTCTTCTTTGTACGGAGAGTTGCTGCTATGTTTGGGCTCAACCAACTCTTTCTTTTCCTTACGTTACAATAAAGACACCATTTCTAGTCACCAATACAAGATAGATATGGTAGGTGTTGTTCAGCAAGCAATTGATGACGAGCAAGCAGAGATGCACATATGGCCACCCCCCTGATATTTTGTGATTGTAACATGTGTAGAGCATGTGGTTCACATTTTCCCCTAGTCTTGAACCTTCCCCATTGCATGCACATGTCACACGATTGTGTAATGACCGCAGTTCTTCTCCAGGTCTCGAATACACTGACGTGCATCATTGTGGATTAATGCGTTTAATGCCTATTTTGTCTCTATGAACTATGTGTCACCGTGTCTGCCAAAAATTTGTTAGTATAACATGGCATGTACACGAAACAGTGAACTGGAAGCATATATTCGATTCACTCGCAGATATTCGCGCTACAAATGCATTTAGTGTGTCGAGTATTAACTATATCGGAAAACAGCAAGTATAAAATGGTTCAAATGTCTCTGAGCACTATGGGACTTAACATCTGTGGTCATCAGTCCCCTAGAACTTAGAACTACTTAAACCTAACTAACCTAAGGACATCACACACATCCATGCCCGAGGCAGGATTCGAACCTGCGACCGTAGACAGCAAGTATATAAAGTGCAGTCGGAACTATGTTGCGTGCAACCGAAATGTAACTAAAATATCGCGTAAATTTAGCTGATGAGCTAAATACATTCCAGCCTTTAGGGGGCTTCCAATTATCCACTTTGTACTGTCCGTGCCATCGGTAAATTACAAACAAAGTTAGTGGACAAGTGTAGGTGTATCACAGGACTTACTCATAGTTCGTAAGTCCGATGACGTCACTTTTATGGGTTTTGGTACGTTCCCTCAAAAGAGCGGGAAAAAATAAAAACATATTAAATCAATTCCTCAAATTTGTACTACATACGAGTTATATAAAGTACATTCTTCAGAGAATGTCCTGCTGTATTCGTATACTTAGAATTTCAGTGTGCTCACTGTTGTTTGTCTTTGAACATCTACAAACATGACCTCAATGAAGTTTAATGACATTGCTTCAAACAAAACAGCTACTTCATTTTTTTAAGAACCCTCATACTGTGAAGTGGAAGAATATATAACCTTATAAATATTTATATAATAATTTATTGCTTCAAGATCGACCAATTACTACTATAGTCACATTACCGAATTCGGCAATTTATTGCCATCATCTGAGGCGATAATTAACTCAATAACGATTTCGTCGCGACAGACAAAAACTCAAACTATATGCTCCCTGAATATCATGAAATTATATAAAGTACGTCAATGAATCATACTTCATGTTGCCACATGGTAATTTTCATATGGTAAAAGAGGCTCACACGAGATGTATGTTGTTATATAATTTCGTGACATTCAGAATGTATAAACTCTGAGTTGTCATACATCATAACGAAGCTGTTATTGGATTAAATGTTGCATCTGAAGATAGTAATAACCTGCTGAAACTGCTAATGCGAATTTCTGGTAATTAGGTGATGCTAATGTAATAAATTATTTTGTAAACCACTACTTTATCTGTAAAATCTTATTTATTGTATCAAAATCTCAGTCCATTTAACCCTATTAAAGTGTTCAGTGATTTACGATTTAGCCTTAGGGGGGTTATTCAGGCTACATAGCGAGTGCATGTAAAGAGTATTATGTTGTATCTGAACACACAAATGATCGTGACATGTGATCATAACCGGCTGTCCAGCACACAAACTCGAGTTAGTATTGCAACGCACATAACTTCGCAGATAAATTAAGACACAAATGAAAACAATACCGTTAACTTTGAGTAAATTTGTGGCTGTGGTACCCTGTGCGAAGAAAATGTTTATTCGTCCTAATCTTCTATCTGTTTTACGTGCAGCATTCTATTCCTGTCCGTGGACTCGTTTCTAGCTCTGCGTATATCATAGCTTCATATTCGTCACAGAAACCATATAACGCCCACTTCAAATATCTTTAGCCATGAACACAATTAGAAAGAACTCATCTGCTGAACTTGCTGTAATTACCTGGCTTTCTGGAACAGGAACTTTCAGATACTTTCTTCTAGCAACAACCAAAATTGCGAAATTTTCCGCAGCAGCTTAGTCTTTCTTCTCTTTTCGATTATCATTATAACTTCCAATTTACAACGTCGCCATTAGACGCAACTCCTTACTCTATTCTCTATACCCACACTCTGTTCATCACTGTGAAGTCAGTGCCAGAAGGAATAATAAATAATGCCATATTATTACCATAAAAGCAAAGTAACTATTGTAATCAATGTTTATGTTGTTCCTATATTCTTAAAAGGAAGAATAAACCAATGCTGAATATCGCAAAATATAGATGTCACGCTAGACATAAACTAAAACTTATAGTGTTGACAACTGATAAAAACACGGCTCAAATATTTTTGTTTTTTATGGCAGAACATGAACAGAAGGGTTGATTTCTTGGTCAATAAAGCATTTTCAGTGTAGTTAATCTGCTTGTTATTAGCTTTCTCAAACCTGGAGACCTCGCAGCGAGCTTAGGAAACATAAAAGTTAACCAGTGTGGTGTCTTCGTTTTGCTGTTTCTACAATTTACTACGTTACACACGCTCACTCTTATAAAACCGTTACAAGGACCATTATAAACGATACGATATGATATTATACTCAGTAGCTGCTTCGGTCGTTTGGGTTGCAGGCTGCCTGGTGCTCTTATATCGTAATGGGTAACAACAACCGGCTTGGGTGACGCGACTGTGGTAGGAAGCTTGCTGAGAAATAGATCAATTATTTGCCGAATTCTTTGATAACAACTGTTCACCGTGCTTCTCTTTTTTATCACCCGTCTTTTGAATAGTTTCATGCTGTCTTCCATCTTTTCCCCATCTTGTGCTAATCTACCACTTCACAGTTTTTTGATACCAAATCAAATAACCTTATGGTGGACACTCCAGTTGAACTCGGGCTCGTTCACTACCTATTTTTCACGCGGCTCATCTGCAAAGGGGGTTGGTAGTGAACGGTTGCATTTGTGCCCCTACTATTGAGTCATATATTGGCTAGCTTTTGAACAGCAGTGAACTGAAATATACACGTTCATATTGAAACTTATTTATTCAAAGAAACACTTTAACTCTGTGGCCATGCATTTTTAAGTTCATAAATAAATCCGATCTGTACAAATAATAATCGGTGCAATTCGTACACTGTTTGTCTCACACCTACACACTTTCACGCTGTTCCTTCACATACTTATGTTCCATGCTTACACTCGCGGCACTTTGCCGCTCCCAATTTACCACCACAACGGACCAACGACAAAACACCCGATTTTCCCGCTCAAATCCAGTCCTGAGTCGGGTCACGTGATATTACATTAGTCAAAATAATCCCTAAACATGGCCACAATTCGTTTACAATTTTTATAAGATTTAAATACCTAAATCTAAATACATTATATAATTTTACACATTTATCACCAGATTTTTATAATTCGTTGCAATTAAAAGAAAACCAAAACACTATGCAACGGAACTACAACGCCCATCAAAACACAAAACGAGCATTTTCCGATCTATTTCGCCCAACATATTATCTCTGCCGCTGTACTTCAAATTTAAATTACGAACTACTTGAAAGAGCTCCATATTATCCCCTGTTACCTTACAATACACCTTCCACAAATTTCAGTGACTCCTACTGACGTGTTTGAGCTCAGACCATTCAGTACTTTTTCAAAGTCTGACCTCATTACCTGTTTCCTCCATACCGATTTTCTCCTCTTCTATCACACTTCTGGATAGCTCATCTCCATAGTACAAGCCTTAGGTCTCCTTCCACGTCTGCCTTCTTCTGCAATTTTGAAGAGACTTCGTATCCGCACCTTGTAGGATAACATGTTTACTTCTTTCAGTCGCCCATGTCGATTTTTTCTAGAGTCAAATCTTTCTCAGTATCTTCATATGTTTCACTCACCCGTTATGATTTAACCTCTGTTCACTTCTTCGTATTTCAAAATATATCGCTGTATTCCTACCTCTTTCTCAAGGTCTTTGCACACTACCAGAAATAAATTAGTACATCTTTTTAGAGGTTTCCAAATCACTCGAGATTTGTCGTTGCAACAGTGCGTATGGATCACATGAAATGATTACAGTTACAGGTGAATAGCACAAGCGGTCTTGAGGTACCAGGTACCCACTCGTGCTGAAACATCCATATTAGTACAGTGTGTTAACTGTAAGACGGCAGAGTTGTGAGGGGAGTGCGGGGAGAGGAGGAAGCAAGCGTTGGCAGGCGAGCGGAGTGGTGCCGTTGGGGGGGGGGGGGGGGGGGGGGGGGACAAGGCACGCCTACCAGTTGCAGTGCTGGCACTACAAATTGCGCGTCATGCTTACACGAAAGCAGACGAAAGGCTTGGAAGTAAAACTCGCTTTAAATGTTGTTCGTAAACGAAACTGAAATTGTCATGTACATTAAAATTTATATTTATAAAAATGAATTTATGTGTGTTCGTCTACTATGCGCTCGAAAACCATTCATCCGATAATTTTGCGAGCATCGCTACGTAATACTGGTTTCCTTCTAACCGTAGGCCTACCGGTAGGGGCTGTTGGCGACTCCCGAGATGGGCCAGCAACTGCCTCTTCACTCATTTTGATAATGTTTAGCACAACTGCACAATAAAAACACGCAGAACAGTGTAGCGCAAAACAATAACGAAGCAGATGACAATGGCTACCTTGTACAACACAGTCAGCTACGCCATGTTGGCAGCAGTCGAAACTGCGTGCCTACCGAAGCCTCCCGACGTTTACCGACTTCTACCGATTCAGGACTAGGGAGAGGTCTGCCATCTAAAAGTTTACACACTGGTACGTAGCGCAGCCTCCATGGGCAGCAATGCAATTTCTGACTCTGGCATCCAGTCGATCGCGCAGATGGCGAATACTGTACTGAGCTACGTTATGCTACGCCTGCTTCATCTGTTCACGTAGTTCTGTAAGAGTTATTGGCTAACGAATCGCATGAGTCAATTCTCGTCCCATCATATCCCAGATGTGCTCGATTGAAGACAAGTTCGGAGTTCGTGCTGGCCATGGAGGTTGCTGCACGTATTGGAGAGCACGTTGAGTTTCAGGGGCAGTGTGTGGGCGAGCATTATTCTGTGGGAACAATATATCACCTTCCTGTTGCAAGAACCGAAAAAGGACGAGTCTAAAAACATTATGCGAGTTCCGAGCGTTGGTTAACTTCCTCTCCAGAAAAGGTGAACAAGAGTTGTTCCTAGATAACAGAACGCAGCATGTCATTCTCAATGGAGAGAAGTCTTCCGAAGTAAGAGTGATTTCAGGTGTGCCGTAGGGGAGTGTCATAGGACCGTTGCTATTCACAATACATAAATAACCTGGTGAAATACATCGGAAGTTCACTGAGGCTTTTTGCAGATGATGCTGTGGTGTATCCAGAGGTTGTAACAATGGAAAATTGTACTGAAATGCAGGAGGATCTGCAGCGAATTGACGCATGGTGCAGGGAATGGCAATTGAATCTCAATGTAGACACGTGTAATGTGCTGAGAATACATAGAAAGATAGATCCCTTATCATTTAACTACAAAATAACAGGTCAGCAACTGGAAGCAGTTAATTCCGTAAATAATCTGGGAGTACGCATTAGGAGTGATTTAAAATGGAATGATCATATAAAGATGATCGTCGGTAAAGCAGATGCCAGACTGAGATTCAATGGAAGAATCCTAAGGAAATGCAATCCGAAAACAAAGGAAGTAGGTTACAGTACGCTTGTTCGCCCACTGCTCAGCAGTGTGGGATCCGTACCAGATAGGGTTGATAGAAGAGATAGAGAAGATCCAACGGAGAGCAGCGCGCTTCGTTACAGGATCATTTAGTAATCGCGAAAGCGTTACGGAGTTGATAGATAAACTCCAGTGGAAGACTGCAGGAGAGACGCTCAGTAGCTCGGTATGGGCTTTTGTTAAAGTTTCGAGAACATACCTTCACCGAAGAGTCAAGCAGTATATTGCTTCCTCCTACGTATATCTCGCGAAGAGACCATGAGGATAAAATCAGAGAGATTAGAGCCCACACAGAGGCATACCGACAATCCTTCTTTCCACGAACAATACGAGACTGGAATAGAAGGGAGAACCGATAGAGGTACTCAGGGTACCCTCCGCCACACACCGTCAGGTGGCTTGCGGAGTATGGATGTAGATGTAGATCTAGATGTAGCTCATTGAACCCCTGACTCGAAGGTCTCGGGTGGGTTCAAATGGATCTAAGCACTATGGGACTTAACATTTGAAGTTATCAGTCCCCTAGAACTTAGAACTACTTAAACCTAACTAACCTAAGGACATCACACACATCCATGCCCGAGGCAGGATTCGAAACTGCGACCGTAGTAGGACTGAAGCGCCTAGAACCGCTCGGCCACAGAGGCTGGCTCTCGGGTGGGGACCGTGGGTGCCGGACAAATGCACTCTTCGAGACAGCGCTCACCAAGCCTTCGTCGTACGCGCAAACGACCATCACTTGCGCACAGGCAGAATCTGCTTCCATCGCTGAAGACCACGGTGCGCCATTCCATGTTCCAAGCGATCCTTTGAGGGCAACAGTCGAGTCGTGCACGTCGATGCTGTGGCGTGAGAGGAAGGCAGGTTAGAGGAGTGCGTTCCCGAAGTCCCACTGCTAATAACCAGTTCGCAACAGTTCGTGTTGACATGTCTGGGTTCAGAAGTCCTCTTATCTGTGCTGTGGTAGCTGTACGATCTGCTGCTGCTACCCTTACAATACGACTTTCCTGGCGGGCGTCTGCTCTGCATGGCCATACAGAAACTTGTCTACGTGGGTGAGAATGTTCACGTGACTACTCATACCAGCATCGTTGCACAACTGACGCAGCACGTCCAACTTGTGCGACAGTTCTGAAAAAACTATTGTGTCACTAGGAAGGCCACAATTTGACCTCTATCAAACTCGCTCATTTAGTAGTAGGAAGTAGGAGTGCGTCTCTGTGGTATGGTTGCCTGCTTGGTTCACATGTTTTCACCACAGTAAACCTTCTGGCGTGATCATTCCCCATTAAATGGTAGAAACAAATATTGCTCTAGTAGCTACACTACTACGCTACCTGTTGGCGGACTAGGTTGAAACCATCATCAGTACATCTATTATCCACCAGCTTGCACAAGCCGTTATCGGATCAAAATCGACGTCGTCTTTCCAGGTGTACTAATTTTCTTTTGGCAGTGTATATTTATTCATGAGTCACCCAGAATTCACTCTATCTATGGTTTCCATCACTGCCTTCTTATTTCTTTCTTTATTCTGTTCCATTCCTCTTCTAATGCTTTACTATCGATGCTTACTATTGATGCAGTTCACTGGTTCACGGATTACCACTTTCTGTCAATCTGTCCTGAATTTTCAATATCCCAGTTCAGAATATAACCCTTCTTCTAGACTACTATCTTATGATCTAAATCTGTCTCTGCCCCTGGGTTCTCAATTCTGTACCTTTGTCTAACTTATGTCTCCATGTGTCTCGTGGTCTTTTGCAAGTATAGGCCTACTTCTCTGGGAAATGATATTAGCTGGCACAACTGTCAAAAGTATCTCTTCCCTCTCATTCCTTTCCCATAGACAACATTCGTCAGTAACTTCATCTTCCATTCCCTCCGCTAAAACGGTGCCAATCTTTTTTTTTTTTTTTTTCGCTTTCTGACTGGTTTGATGTGCCCGCCACGAGTTTCTCCCCTCTGGTAACCTCTTCGTCTCAGAGTACAACTTACACCCTGCTACACCCTCAACAATTTTTTGTTGGATACATTCCAGGCTGCCTTCCCCTACAGTTTTATCTTCTATGGTTCACTACAGTACAAGTAGTTTCTATTTTCCACACATACCTCTCCCTGCTGATTCTTTACTGAACATTGTAATTTCCTATCAGTAGCCCACTTAGCTATCAGTGTCCGTCTATTGCACCTCATTTCAGACGCTTCGACGCTCTTCTTTTCCTCTTTTCCTACTATCCATGACAAATTTCCATATAAAGTTGTGCTCCAAACGTAGATTCTCAGAAATTTCTTCCTTAAATTAAATCCTATATTTCATACTAACAAGTTCTTTTTTGACTATAGATGCTCCCTTTACCAGTGCTAGTCCGCTACTTATGTCCTCCTTGATTCTTTCGTCATGCGTTATTTTGCTTTCAAAGTAGCAGTATTCCTTGCCTCGTACTACGAAATTCTCATCGCAATAATGCTTGCAATACCATTCTGTAAACCTATGTATTGGTAATTGATGCTGACGTAGTTAAAATGATCGTAAGCATACTTCCGTCACCGCGTTGTTCAAAATACTTCATCATGTTACGTACCTCTGTATTCGTCATGATACCAGTACATGTTACATTATTGTGGTTGTCAAACTTTCTTGTTCAAGAGCCAAATACTGACATTATTAGATGGCACCTCGAGCTGCACATGTACCGATCTTATTGTTAATTGGTAACTTACATAATACAGAATGTTATGAGCCCTCAGTAGAAGAGCTACAGTGAGGATGCGATAAGTTGGCCTCTGGCCTGCTCTCTGTTTCAGATAGCTGCCACCCTCAGCGACCCTAAAGTTGTGATACTGTAATTGCCTGATAAGTGTCTTTGTGTTGTCTGCGTGAACGGCTGATTAATTGCTTAATAACAGTTGCTGCACCTATATTTGAATGGATGATGAAGTAGGAGACACGACCACAGATGTTTACTAAAGTTTTGAATATCATTTTTCTTCCACAGATTGGCGTTGTATTATAATAGCCTCAATTTTGTTTCACATTCCTTGCTACAAATATGTACCGCACTTGAAGCTGATCGTCTTTATAAATGAGCATTCACGAATTCGTGTGACTTCCGTGACACAGCAGCTGGTCGGTATGAGTCACACGCGTCCGTATATTGCGAAAAAAAAAAAAAAAAAAAAAAAAAAAAACATTCCCGTTCTCATGTCCACTAGCCGCGCAGTGGCCGCGCTACCCACCACTCAACCGTTGAGGTTGGCGGTCAACTTCAGTTGGCTCACGGCCGAATTCACCGACGTCTGTTAAAATTAAACACATCTTACAACATTACTGTCTCTGTAAGTACTATTTTTTTGTTACTGAGCAGGAAAACTACTCACTTGAGAAGCTATTAACATTACTTGACTTTTAAGGATTCGGCTCTTAGTCGCTAGATGGATATTATTGTTTAAAATACCGCGGGCCGCACGACCACTCGATTCGTGCCGCATGCTGACCGCGCGCCGCACTTTGTCCGCCATTACTCTGCAGGGTGAACATTAATAAATCCGACAAACTGCAGGGACATATTCCTGACTACAAATGGAGAGAAAACGTCCTATGAATACGTGTCCGGAATTGCGTCATTCTCACGACAGATGGCGCTGACGAATGAAAGTTGCTCTGAACACGTGCCGTGTGTTCCTTGTGTGGTGCGAGCTGTGTGATTGACGCAGCGTACAGTACTACTGGTCATTAAAATTACTACAGCAAGAAGAAATGCAGATGATAAACGGGTATTCATTGGACAAATATATTATACTAGAACTGACATGTGATTACATTTTCACGCAATTTGGGTGCATAGATCCTGAGAAATCAGTACCCAGAACAACCACCTCTGGCCGTAAAACGGCCTTAATAAGCCTGGGCATTGAGTCAGACAGAGTTTGGATGGCGTGTACAGGTACGGCTGCCCATGCAGCTTCAACAAGATACCACAGTTCATCAAGAGTAGTGACTGGCGTATTGTGACGAGCCAGTTGCTCGGCCACCATTGGCCAGACGTTTGCACTTGGTGAGAGATCTGGAGAATGTGCTGGCCAGGGCAGCAGTCGAACATTTTCTGTATCCAGAAAGGCCCGTACAGGACCTGCAACATGCTGTCGTGCATTATCCTCTGAAATATAGGGTTTCGCAGCGATCGAATGAAGGGTAGAGCCACGGGTCGCAACACATCTGAAATGTAACGTCCACTGTTCAAAGTGCCGTCAATGCGAACAAGAGGTGACCGAGACGTGTAACCAATGACACTCCATACCATCACGCCGGGTGATACGCCAGTATGGCGATGACGAATACACAATCCAATGTGCGTTCACCGCGACGTCACCAATCACGGATGCGACCCTCATGATGCTGTAAACAGAAATTGGATTCATCTGAAAAAAATGACGTTTTGCCATTCGCGCACCAAGGTTCGTCGTTGAGTACCCCATCGCAGGCACTCCTGTCTGTGATGCAGCGACAAGGGTAACTGCAGCCGAGGGTTGATTGTCCATGCTGCTGCAAACGTCGTCGAACTGTTCGTGCAGATGGTTGTTGTCTTGCAAACGTCCCCATCTGTTGACTCAGGGATCGAGACGTGGCTGCACATCCGTTACAACCATGCGGATAAGATACCTGTCATCTCGACTGCTAGTGATGCGAGGCCGTTGGGATCCAGCACGGCGTTCCGTATTACCCTCCTGAACCCACCGATTCCATACTCTGCAAACAGTCATTGGATCTCGACCAACGCGAGCAGCAATGTCGCGATACGATAAACCGCAATCGCGATAGGCTACAATCCGACCTTTATCAAAGTCGGAAACGTGATGGTACGCATTTCTCCTCCTTAGACGAGGCATCACAACAACGTTTCACCAGGCAACGCCGGTCAACTGCTGTTTGTGTATCAGAAATCGGTTGGAAACTTTCCTCACGCCAGCACGTTGTAGGTGTCGCCACCGGCGCCAACCTTGTGTGAATGCTCTGAAAAGCTAATCATTTGCATATCACAGCATCTTCTTCCTGTCGGTTAAATTTCGCGTCTGAAGTACGTCATCTTCATGGTGTAGCAATTTTAATGGCCAGTAGTGTATAAGCAGCAGAATGGTCCGGTATTCTTGTCGGAAACAAGCTGAGATGGTGTTTGTGTACGGCCAAGCAGATGCAAACTGTCGAGAGGCAGAACCCGGTCCTCAAAATCTGGTGCAATTACAGTTCGCTGGCTCTTTGAACGTTTGTTTGAAAGGACCTACGATCACACAAACGCTCAAAATGGGCTTGAATTGTTGTGTGATGTGGTTGGTGTCTGTGAGGGAATATGTATTGGTGTAGCATTGCTGTCTCTCGACCGTTTCCATCTGTTTGGCCGTACACAAACGCCTCTCGGCTTGTTGCTGACATGAATACCGGACCATTCTGGTGCTTACAGAACGCTGTGCCAGTCGCGCAGTCTGCAACACACAAGCAACACACGGCACGAGGTGGAAACGATACATTTTCGCACACACGTTCGAAGGACCTTTTTCCCTCCATATCCAGGTAGAAATCCGTACCTGTAGTTTATCTATTTCTACATCTACATCTGCATGCATACTCTGCAAATCACATTTAAGTGCCTGGCAGAGGGTTCATCGAACCACATTCACAGTTCTCTATTATTCCAATCTCGTATAGCGCGCGGAAGAAACGAACACCTACATTACATTTTATTAATTCAGCCAGTAAAACTATCTCCCTGGAAGTCTGTGTCCTCGTTCCATTTTGCTTCACTAGTCTTTAGTACGACTGACTCTCTCTCTGTGTTTCCAAGTATTGATCCCGACTTGCAGGATCTGCTGGTTAATCGGATGTGGCATGTTAATTTTAAGGGGTGGCCAGATGCCCTTCCCATCGCCACCCCATACCCCCCTGGGAAGGAATTAGTGTACCTCAACTGTCTGCATCTAGTGTAATCCATGGAATAATGCGAATGTGTTCAGATGTCTGTGAGCCGTGGAACTGAGCCGGAACGTGGGGACCAGCCCGGCATTCACCTAGCGGGATGTGGAAAACTGCCTAAAAACCACATACAGGCAGGCCGGCACACTGGCCATCATCGTTAAATCGCTGGGCGGATTCGATCCGGGGCCAGCGCGCCCTCCCGAGTCCAGGAAGAAGTGCGTTAGCGCTCTCGGCTACCCTGCCGGGTTTTCGTACGACTGACTACGGCTTGGCTATTTCTCTTTACATATTCTCCAGTTTCCCTACAAAGCTAAACATCTCAGATTTGTAGAATGTTTTTCATTTGTGCTTCTCACCTTCATGAGCAGTACCCACCTGGAGATCTGAACGGCGAAGTATTTTTTTTTTCTCTCTTGCTTTCTCAGTTCCTTGACAATTACTCCTCCCATTGCCAATGTTGGATTGCTTCATAATTAGTTTTATTCGATGAGGGGTTGAATTCATTCGCTAAGCAGTATGGATTGAGATGCCACTATTAGCTTATTATATCCCTTCTCTAAAGATATTATTGAACCGTAGTAACAAAATCATGCTGTGAGATTCGAGTAAACTTCATGTTTCATAACTGCTTCACTCTTGGACGACATTTACTGCTTGTGAATTATTGTACAGTTTTCTTCCGAAATATAACCATAAACTTCATTACAGTGTTTGGATTGCTTTCGAATACTTTCTTCGCCGTCCGGTGTGGTCGAGCGGTTCTAGGCGCTACGGTCGCTGGTTCGAACCCTGCTTCGGGTATGGATGTGTGTGATGTCCTTAGGTTAGTTACGTTTAAGTAGTTCTAAGTTCTAGGGGACTGATGACCTCAGAAGTTAAGTTCCATAGTGCTCAGAGCCATGTGAACCATTTTTGAATGCTTTCTCCGACCGTGTGTTCTCGACGTACCACAGCTGAGCCACCATTTTAACGGCTGCGGCGATGGCGTGCGCTCAAAAGCAAGCATGCGTACAACTCACTGTTGAGCCCAAAGATGCTTAACCGCGCATTGCCACATCTCACAGAGGTTGTTGTTCTCTCATCTATCGAGGTGCAGCAACGATGTTCTTTCAATCTCCTGTGGTCACACTTCAAGTAAAGCAATGGTTTCCAATTGCCTCCTGTGTCACACCTTTGAGCACTGCTTGGTTCCACCACCTTTGGGAAGTTTCCTTCATAAACCACATAAACACATTTCCATCTTCGGGGTATCGGAACGTAACGGAAATCCTTCCTTGCAAAATGCTAAAGCGACGTCCTACACGTTATTCGTGTTAGATACATGGTTGTGTCATTGTTTCGCAAAGTAGTTTCAAGAGTTCAAAGGTCCACATACACGCAGAAGTTACTGCTGTTCCTTTTTGATCCGTTCTTCCAAATCCGTGAGGGCTCCGAGATAAAGGCGAAGCTATTCACGCTCTTACTGCTTCTACGACGAAGAAGTTTGGATGGAGTGGCGTCGGCCGCGTGGCTCTTTTGTTTGGCGGTTCCTTGGATCGCTGGGCACGTGGGCCAGGTCTGGGAGCGTTGGGCGTGGCTGCGATCGATAGTCGCACGTGGCGGCGCCCCAGTGACCCGCCGCTGGCCTACTTTTGCCAACACACGTGCCGCCGTCTCCGGAAGCCTTCCTGAGGACGCCAAACCGCCACGCGGGCTGCGCCGAGGTCAGCTCCCAACGAGCTCAAACCTGACCGGGCGGTCTAGGGCCGCTTTACCTGATTTGGCGCCACAGGCGTGGAGTATGTCTGAAACCATCCCCCCTCCCTCCACCCCACGACCATCACTCAGTCGTATCCTGTGTATGTTTATAGCCACCAAAAAAATTGATTTTTTGTTTATTTCGTCCACAGTTGTAATAACAGATAAGTGAGAAGAAAGAAGTGGTGGAGAGGAGGGTCGGGTAAAGATACCTGGAGCGTGTGCATCATTTTAGAGCATGCCCTCGACGTGCATTTACGTGTCAGGTATGCTACAGGAGCCACTATATAGTGAATGGCGGAGGCTACAGTGTACTAATATCATCGGTTTTCGTTCCTAATCCATTCACTCACTCATTCATGGAGGTGAAAAAGGCCGTCTATACGCCTCTGCACGTGCCCTAGTCCATCCTATCTTATTTTCAAAAACCCTACGCCACATACACTATGGTAGAAGCATATTGGTTGCACAGTCTTCTTCTCATATATGTTCTCTAGATTGACCCAACAGCTTTCCCGAGAACTAAGTCGCCTTTTTTACAAGGTTTCCGTTTTAAGTTCTCTAACCATTACTATCAGCCTTTTGTATTCAGAATGAGATTTTCACTCTGCAGCGGAGTGTGCGCTGATATGAAACTTCCTGGCAGATTAAAACTGTGTGCCCGACCAAGACTCGAACTTGGGACATTTGCCTTTCGCGGGCAAGTGCTCTACTACCTCAGCTACCGAAGCACGACTCACGCACGGTCCTCACAGCTTTCCTTCTGCCAGTATCTCGTCTCCTACCTTCCAAACTTTACAGAAGCTCTCCTGCGAACCTTGCAGAACTAGCACTTCTGAAAGAAAGGATACTGCGGAGACATGGGGCACTTGCCCGCGAAAGGCAAAGTTCGAGTCTTGGTCGGGCACACAGTTTTAATCTGCCAGGAAGTTTCAGCCTTTTGTATTAATTATACCGATCTGTTACGATTTTAGCACTGATCTGAATTCTTTCGATGTCTGTCGTCATGCCCACTTGATAAGGACTCCAAACAGTGGAACAATCGATTTGACTGTCCTAGAGTTTCGTATGCGAATTCTCTTAGATATTAGAATCTACCTTCCACAATAGTTCACTGACAATAATTGCGAAAAAATTACCCATCTTGCATATTATCAGATCACCCTGTTTTTGCAAGATAAAAACCATCCAGTGAAATGATAGTTACAGGAAACATCGATCTGTGCTTATCTTTTTGTTTGATGGCTTCAGTGTCCAGGGGCTGAAATTCATTTACTAAAACTTTTTGAATTGTTCGTCTAGGTTGTGATTTTTAAATGACTGAAATACTAATTTTCTTTACTGTTGCTGATTTACAGGGTGTTTCAAAAATGACCGGTATATTTGAAACGGCAATAAAAACTAAACGAGCAGCGATAGAAATACACCGTTTGTTGCAATATGCTTGGGACAACAGTACATTTTCAGGCGGACAAACTTTCGAAATTAGAGTAGTTACAATTTTCAACAACAGATGGCGCTGCAAGTGATGTGAAAGATATAGAAGACAACGCAGTCTGTGGGTGCGCCATTCTGTACGTCGTCTTTCTGCTGTAAGCGTGTGCTGTTCACATCGTGCAAGTGTGCTGTAGACAACATGGTTTATTCCTTGGAACAGAGGATTTTTCTGGTGCTGGAATTCCACCGCCTAGAACACAGTGTTGTTGCAACAAGACAAAGTTTTCAACGAAGGTTTAATTTAACCAAAGGACCGAAAAGCGATACAATAAAGGATCTGTTTGAAAAATTTCAACGGACTGGGAACGTGACGGATGAACGTGCTGGAAAGGTAGGGCGACCGCGTACGGCAACCACAGAGGGCAACGCGCAGCTAGTGCAGCAGGTGATCCAACAGCGGCCTCGGGTTTGCTGCGGTCCAAATGACGTCAACGTCCACGTATCGTCTCATGCGCCAGAGTTTACACCTCTATCCACACAAAATTCAAACGCGGCAACCCCTCAGCGCCGCTGCCATTGCTGCACGAGGGACATTCGCTAACGATATAGTGCACAGGATTGATGACGGCGATATGCATGTGGGCAGCATTTGGTTTACTGACGAAGCTTATTTTTACCTGGATGGATTCGTCAATAAACAGAACTGGCGCATATGGGGAATCGAAAAGCCCCATGTTGCAGTCCCATCGTCCCTGCATCCTCAAAAAGTACTGGTCTGGGCCGCCATTTCTTCCAAAGGAATCATTGGCCCATTTTTCAGATCCGAAACGATTACTGCATCACGCTATCTGGACATTCTTCGTGAATTTGTGGCGGTACAAACTGCCTTAGACGACACTGCGAACACCTCGTGGTTTATGCAAGATGGTGCCCGGCCACATCGCGCGGCCGACGTCTTTAATTTCCTGAATGAATATTTCGATGATCGTGTGATTGCTTTGGGCTATCCGAAACATACAGGAGGCGGCGTGGATTGGCCTCCCTATTCGCCAGACATGAACCCCTGTGACTTCTTTCTGTGGGGACACTTGAAAGACCAGGTGTACCGCCAGAATCCAGAAACAATTGAACAGCTGAAGCAGTACATCTCATCTGCATGTGAAGCCATTCCGCCAGACACGTTGTCAAAGGTTTCGGGTAATTTCATTCAGAGACTGCGCCATATTATTGCTACGCATGGTGGATATGTGGAAAATATCGTACTATAGAGTTTCCCAGACCGCAGCGCCATCTGTTGTTGAAAATTGTAACTTCTGTAATTTCGAAAGTTTGTCTGCCTGAAAATGTACTGTTGTCCCAAGCATATTGCAACAAACTGTGTATTTCTATCGCTGCTCGTTTAGTTTTTATTGCCGTTTCAAATATACCGGTCATTTTTGAAACACCCTGTATTTTCGCCGTCCTTCTTGAATCCAAACAAAATACTTGTCAAGCCTTCGATCACATAATCCTTCAAATTTGATTCTTATTTTTAATAAACGACATTATTCCGCAAAACAGGACGAAACTTAACTGACTGGAGCCATAATCGTAACTTATCACAGATTTACCGCCGCCACATGGTAACAAAAAAAAAATGGTTCAAATGGCTCTGAGCACTATGGGATTTAACTGCTGAGGTCATCAGTCCCCTAGAACTTAGAGCTACTTAAACTTAACTAACCTAAGGACATCACACACATCCATGACCGAGGCAGGATTCGAACCTGCGACCGTAGCGACATGGTAACAACTGACTACCAAAGACTCTCTTAAGTCAGAGACTATTTTCGAATGAAGTTACATTGATCGATTCTGCGACATTAATTTTGTACATCAGAGAAATAGAGATTCATACTTTAGTGGGAAATATAAGTTCCATTAATTAGTGTTTCAGGATGTATATATTTTCTTACAAAAAGCATACTGAATATTTTCATAACCATGCAATAGAACAAAGGAACTGAATTAATGAATTAATACAATAAAAGGCAGTGCCTCGTCAAAAGCTGAAAATTACACAAGTATTGACAAAAAGTGGCATCAAGGAATTTATTAACACAGGGACAGACACCAGCATCGATAGTCAATTTGGAAGACAGGAAATTACCCTTTGGTTGTTACAAGATGCATAGCACTTCATCACAACCCTTTAACAAATATGACTTCCACTCGCTTTCCCGAAAACTGGTCTTACGTAATCACCCTATTTCATATCGCTTCTTATTACGTACTATGATGAAAGCCACTTGCACCAATGAAGGAAACATTGGCACATCGTTCTAAAATATGACGCGGCCTGTAAGCCAGGAGAATTTTATGACAAAATACATATAAAGAGCACAAATCACACATACCTATAGTCCAGAATTTGGCAACGTCAGAAGCACTGATGATCTCTCGTGCTGTCTCCCAACTTGCACGAGATTGGGCGTAATCGACATTGCAATAAAATTCGGATTCCACACTGAGATCCTGTCTCTGGAGAACAAACCAAAATGGATTCCATAGTCTTCCAGGTAGCACAGTCAACAATGGCTCCAGCTCGCTCGTGGAAAGCAGCATTCTTTATGGTTGTGTGCTGTTGTCCGCATGGGTAGTCAGCCCACATTATGTAACTGTGTGTGATACGCTTCTGAAAAAAAAAAAGGTTTCTTCTTTGAATTCACAACTTCTTTTCCTGATGAATGTATCGCGAGTATAGGGTATCCATTAAGGACCGCTGTCATATAAAAAAATCGTAATCTGTGAACTATTAGAGACAGAGAATCTTGGCTTATTGTGAAACGTTTAGTAGCCCTCAAAGCTTTTTTTTTTTTTTTGTTCTTTGTTCTTTTGTCGCAGATTTGACTTGGAATGTATCAAAATGGCGACAGACCAGTAGAAGGTGCAATGGTCACCTAGTATGCAGAATCCGAATCTGTGTAACGGTACTGCAGAATTACCGACGCCTGCACGGGAAAGCACCACCGGCAAAAACAAGCGTTATGAGGTGGATCAAAAACTTTAAAGAGACAGTGAACGTCCCCCTGTGTCTCGAGCATGTGTTGACAGAGTAGGTAGGCTGCATTTCAGCACAGCCCCTGACATCTGTTCGCCGCGCATCACACGAACTGCAGTAAGCAAGACCAACTGCCCATAAATTGTTACATAAGCGGTTACGCCTCTTTGCGTACAAAGTGCGAATAGTCCAAACATTGCAGGTAAACCATCGTCCTCAGCAGTACACATCTGCGCATTCTGTGCAGACAATGACTAGCTGAAAAAGAGCCTGTTCTCAGATGAATCAACGCTCCACATTTCTGGACATATAAATCGCCGCAACATTACGATAAAAAAAAAAAGTCAGCGATTTTATCGCCAACTGTTATTTTTTATTATCTTCATCTTTTTAAAACAAATTCTGTAGGCTGAAGAGCGGCGTAATAAGCTGCTGCCAGCCCGCTCCCTTCAGGGGGAATCGAAACTCAATAAAGGAAAAAAAAACATTACGATCCGGGACTCCGAAAACCCACACAACACACGTGAACACACCTGTGATAGCACCAAGTTTAATGTTTGGCGTTGCCAAATGCATGGTAGGGTAATAGGCCCCTTTTCTTCGTAGAGAAAAGCGTAATTGGCAATGTTTATGTGGACAGGCTCGAAAGGTTCCTGTTATGATGGGTCGAAGAGCTGCAACCGTCATTCATCGCACAGCAAGGTGGGTCACCTCCATATTGGAGTATGGACGTGCAAGTTGTGCAATATAACACATTTCCTAAGAGATTGTCGCATCGCATGACCTCCGCACTCTCCCGACGTCATGCCATTAGACTTTTTTTTGTATGTTTACGTCAAAGAACGCTTGCACGCAACCCCAGTCAACGACACTTCTACCATTCGAACTACTCGAATGAATAAAACAATCTGAACTGTTGATGCTGCAATGCTGACGTGTGTGCCCAGAACTCGAATATCGCCTTGATGTTGTACGAGCGACAATTGGGGCATACATTACAATTCTGGCACAACAGAAAAAAGCTTTGAGATCTGCTGAACCCTTTATGACAGATAGTGATGCTTGTGTCTTTTGTATCTTCCAAGTTATGATTTTTTTCGATTGGTAGCGAGACTTGTGGACACCGTGTATATTCCACCATGTTTATTGGAATATGCGAGGGTGTGTCAAATGAAAACCTTAAATACTTTTTTAAATATTAATTATTGTGCAGAAGTGGTACAAAGCTGTATCACTTTTCAACATAATCTCCCCCACGCTCGATGCAAGTCCTCCAGCGCTTAAAAAGTGCATAAATTCCTTTAGAAAAAAATTCTTTTGGTAGTCCGCGCAACCACTCATGCACCGCGTGGCGTACCTCTTCATCAGAACGGAACTTCTTTTCTCCCATTGCGTCTCTGAGTAGTCCAAACATATGGAAATCACTTGGGGCAAGGTCTGGCGAGTGTGGTGGATGAGGAAGACACTCAAAATGCAGGTCTGTGATTGTTGCAACTGTTGTACGGGCAGTGTGGGGCCTTGCATTGTCATGTTGCAAAAGGACACCTGCTGATAGCTATCCACGTCGCTTTGATTTGATTGCAGGCCGCAGATGATTTTTTTAGGAGATCTCTGCATAATGCACTGGTGACAGTGGTCCCTCTAGGCATGTAATGCTCTAAAATGACGCCTTTTTCGTCCCAAAAGAGAGTCAGCATAACCTTCTCTGCTGATGGTTCTGTTCGAAACTTCGTTGGTTTTGGTGATGAGGAATGGTGCCATTCCTTGCTTGCTCTCTTCGTTTCCGGTTAGTGGAAGTGAACTCAGGTTTCGTCCCCAGTAACGATTCTAGCAAGGAAGCCATCACGTTCTCGTTCAAAGCGCAGAAGAAGTTCTTCACAAGCATCAACACGTCGTTCTCTCATTTCAGGAGTCAGCTGCCGTGGCATCCATCTTGCAGACACTTTGTGAAACTGGTGCACATCATGCGCAATGTGGTGTGCTGACCCATGACTAATATTTAAACATGCTGCAATGTCATTCAGTGTCACTCGGCAGTTTTCCTTCTCTATGGCTTCAACTGCTGCAATGTTCTGTGGAGTCACAACTCGTTGTGCCTGACGTGGACGAGGAGCATCATCCACTGAAGTCACACCACTTAGGAACTTCCTACTCCATTCGTAGACTTGCTGCTGTGACAAACATGCATTACCGTACTGAACCTTCATTCGTCGATGAATTTCAATAGGTTTCACACCTTCACTACGCAACAACCGAATAACAGAACGCTGATCTTCCCTGGTGCAAGTCGCAAGTGGGGCGGCCATCTTTATACTGATACTGCGACGGTATGTGTGGATCTGCACTATGCTGCCACCTACAGACCATTCTGCACCCTGTTTGTAGCACACTTACCAACTTACAGGATAACAGCGCGAAATTTCGATTTGTTATTACAAATTTAAGGTTTTCAATTGACTCACCCGCATATACTGATGAGCCAAAATATTATGGCTCTGCATAATAATAATCGCACTTTGCTAGGTCGCTTGTCTCAATGGATTTCCCCATTTGCAGCCCATATCTTCGCTAGTGTGATCCCTCGTCCGAGTCAGCTCCTCTTACTGCTGTTCCAGCGTCACATGGCCCCAACGCCACCAGACGCCATCGAGCGTCGCGGTGGCGGTGGTCGTAATGTTTTGGCTTTTCAGTTTATGGTGAGGAAGGGGGTACAACAACACCGTTTCAGTCACTCAAGATCCAGGTTCAGCAGTGAAGGATGCAAGGCACGGGCGTAAAATTGACATAGAAGAAGATAGCTCATTTCCTTAGCGGTAAGAAGATAAGAATGTAAGAAAGCAGTCAAGTGGACTGACAAGCATAGAACGGCTAGCTTTAACTACAGAATAAAGAGGACTGTCGGGCACAAAAGATGTCGCGGATGCACGTGGAAGACTTATCTGCAATCGCGTCTCTCTCCATTCCGCATACTTGTGCTGCTCGTGCGTAGGACCTTCACGCTGCTTCATTACCCGCGGCTGATAACACAAAGCTACGTTCGGCTACGGGACAGTCGAGTGTTGCGGGGTCTCCCCCGCTTCCAGTGAGTGATCTTTCGGCGTCTGCAAATACATCAAAACACAGTAAGCCGTCTTCAACAATAAAATATGCCAATACGTATAATTCAACTGATACAAGTCCTTATTACGTGTATCTAAAATTAAGGACATTGCAGTCTGCAAAATGCTAGATAGGTCGCTGAGAGTGAAGTCACTGACTGATAGACAAATGTCATTATCAGCCCAATATTATGCGTTTCGGCTTCTGCCATCAGATATCCTGGAACTTCAAGACATAATATTTACGTACTGTTGTGATAACAAAACGAGCAGGATAAGGATATTGGTGAACTACACCCCATGAATCTTGGAAAAATAGTTCATGTACGTATCCTGTAACTGAGAACCCACATAGTAAACAGTTTGTCGGTACCTAAGGTCAGAACCAAAATTGAAGTGGACGGCACTGTCATACTGAACAAACATTCGTCAGCTTCTGTTCAAAATGGCTCTGAGCACTATGGGACTTAACAGCTGAGGTCATCAGTCCCCTAGAACTTAGAACTACTTAAACCTAACTAACCTAAGGACATCACACACATCCTTGCCGGAGGCAGAATTCGAACCCGCGGCCGTAGCGGTCAGCTTCTGTGCTTGAAGAGCTTAAATTATAAACTTATAAGCCTACATACATGGTAAAAAAAAGATGTAACTAGGGGAGTGGATATACTACTAACAGAATATGAATTAGTTACCACCATCCAGTCACGTTCTCAGTACCGATTCTTGGGACAGTTGTACCATGGCCTCTATATTCTTAGTGGGACGTCCACAACTGTTACTTGGATTGTTCATGATGAATAAAATCCATTGCATTTGTAATTTACAAGTTCCTTTATTTGGATAAAGGCATGTCCAAGAACCCTGTTTCACGACACTAATCCCTTCTTCAGGTGCTAACTGCAGCGGACTTTATTCATCAAGAACAATTTCACATTCTAACTCGAAGAGCGTGTGCGCTAAAAATTCAAAATTCTGTCACTCCCTCAGTACGTTGACTTGTACGTCTTTGGATGGTAAACAGAAAACGTCCTGGGTCCCCGATTCGGACCCAGTCACTGCTTAAATGTTGAACAAAAATCGTCAGCAAAGGTGGTCGAAGACTTCCGGTATTAGGAGTCACCCTCGTTCTACCGACGGCCTTGTCACAGAGTCAGCAAAGTGGACAGAGGTCCAGGGCACTCTCTTGCCCTTAGGGTGGAAACTGCCCCTAAAAGGCGGAAGAATCAGCAATAATCAACGGCATGAGGATGGAAAATGGTATGGAAACCACTGCATTAAAGATAAATTATATATAACCTATAACTGAAAGAGTGTCTTGATGATCTCTCCATTGGCAAAAGATTCCGGAATAGTCCTCCATTCGGATCTCTGGGAGGGAACTGCCAAGGAGGAGGTGACCATGAGAAAAAGATTCTACGTATAGGGGCGTGGACTGTAAGAAGATTGAACGTGATAGGGAACCTAGAAAATCTGAAAAGGGAAACACCAAGGCTCACTTTAGATATAGTGGGGGGTCAATGGAGTAAAACTGAAATAAAGCAATTATGTCTGGTCATATGAGTATAGGGTCGTATCAACAGTTATCAACCTCACTGGACAGCAATTTACCATAGAGGAACAGTGTGTCCTTCAAAAATAAGGTAATTTTGCTATCATCCCGAGAGCTATTCCTTTGGAGGACAGCATTATTAATACTGAAGCGGCCATTCGGATCCTTCCTTGTGAAAGAGCTGAGGAAATACTCAGTGAAACCGCCAGGATACTGCGCCGAGCAAAGCTTACAACTGAAAGAAAGAAGAGTTAAAAGCTATCACGAATCTCAACGCCGACAAGAGCATATTGGTACTACCTGCCGACAAGAGAAACGCGACTGTCGTTATAAAGGCCGAACATTATGAGCAGAAGACCCGGGACTATTAGATCCGACGACTTACCGAAAACTAGCCACAGATCCGGCGCAACGGGTCACACTAATATTTTTTTTTATCTCGAATCATAGTTCTTCTGACTGTGTTACTGCGGCCCACCATGAATTCCTCTTCTGCGCCAACCACTTCATCTCTAGGACTTACAACCTACGTCCTCAGTTATTTGATTGATGTATTCCAGTCTCTGTCTTCCTCTACAGTTTTTGCCCTGCACAGCTTCCTCTACTACCATGGAAGTCATTCCCTGATGCCTTAACAGATGTCCCATAATCCTGTCTCTTCTCCTTGAAAGTGTTTTCCACACATTCTTTTCCCTCCGATTCTACACAGAACCTCCTCATTCCTTACCTTATCAGTAGACCAAATTTTCAACATTCGTGTGTAGCACCACAGCTGAAATGCGTCGATTCTCTTCTGTTCCGGTTTTCCCACAGTGCATGTTTCACTACCATACAATTTTGTACTCCAAACATACATTCAAGGAAATGTCTTCCTCAAATTAAGGCCTATGTTTGATACTAGTAGATTTCTCTTGGCCAGAAATGCCTTTTTTGCCATTGCTAGTCTGTTTCTAACGCCCTTCTTGCTCGGTCCGTCACTGATTATTTTGCTACCCAGGTAGTAGAATTCCTTAACTTCATCTACTTAGTGAACATCAATCTTGATGTTAAGTTTCTCACTGTTCTCATTTCTGCTAATTCTCATTACTTTCGTCTTTCTTAGATTTACTCTCAATCCATATTCTGTACTAATTAGACTGTTCATTCCATTCAGCGGATCATGAAATTCTTCTTCACTTTCACTCAGGATAGCAGCACCATCAGCGAATCGTACCATTGCTATCCTTTCAGCTTGAATCTAATTCCACTCCTGAACCTTCCTTTTATTTCCATCATTGCTTCTTCGATGTCCAGATTGAACACTAATGGTGAAAGGCTACATTACTGCCTTACACCATTTTAAAACCGAACACTTCGTTCTTGGTCTTCCACTCTTAGTATTCCCTCTTGGCTCTTGTACATATCGTATATTACCCGTCTCTGCCTATATCTTATCCCTATTTTTCTTATAATCCGAACATCTGGCACCATTTCACATTAACGCACGCTTTTTGCGGGTCAATAAATCCTCTGGACGTGTCTTGATTTTTTAGCATTGCTTCTATTATCAACCGGAACGTCAGAATTGCCTCTCTAGCGCCTTTACTTTTCCTGAAGCCAAACTGATCGTCACCTAACACATTCCCAATTTTCTTTTTCATTCTTTTGGATATTATTCTTATCAGCAACTAGGATGCATGAGCTATTAAGCTGGTTGCGCGATAATTCTCGCACTTGTCAGCTCTTGCAGTCTTCGGAATTGTGTGGATGATATTTTTCCGAAAAGTTAGTTGGTACATCGCCAGACTCACACATTCTACACACCAACGTAATAGTCATTTTTTTTTTTTTTTTTTTTGCCGCTCCCTCCAGTGGTTTTAGATATTGTGATGTAATATCTATCCCTTTTGCCTTATTTGATCTTAAGCCTTCCAAAGCTCTCTTAAATTCTGATTTTAATACTGGATCCCCTGTCTCTTCTAAATCAACTGTTTCTTGTTCTGTCACACCTGACAAATCCCCCTCCCCTCTCCAATAGAGGTCTTCAATGTACTCTTTCCACCAATCCGCTCCCTCCTCACCATTTAACAGTGTAATTCTCCTTGCACTCTTAATGTTACCACCCTTGCTTCCCTGTACTTCCTGATTATTTCATTCCTCAGCGACTTTTGTTTCCTGTTCCTGAATTTCCCTGATCATTTTCGTATTTCCTTCTTTCATCGATCAACTGAAGTATTTGTTCTGTTACCCATGGTTTCTTCGCAGCTACTTTCTTTGTACCTATGTTTTTCTTTCCAACTTCTGTGATTGTCCTTTTTAGAGATGTCCATTGCTCTTTTACTGTACTGCCTACTGAGTTATTCCTTGTTGGTGTATCTGTAGCTTTAGAGAACTTCAAGCGTATTTCATCATTTGTTAGTATTTCCGTAACCCACTTCTTTACATATTGATTCTTCCTGATTAGTCTCTTAAACTTCAGCCTACTCATCATCACTACTAGATAGTCATCTGAGTCTGTATTTGCTCCTGGGTACGCCTTACATTCCAGAATCTGATTTCGGAATCTCTGTCTGACCACGATGCAATCTAACTGAAATCTTCCCGTATCACCCGGCCTTTTCCAGATATGCATCCTCCTCTGGTTATTCTTGAACAGAGTATTTGCTATTACTTACTGAAATTTATTACAGAACTCAGTCTTTCTACTCTCTCATGCCTTGTCCCAAGCCCATATTCTTATGTAACCTTTTCTATCCTCTTTGCCCTACAACTGCATTCCAGTCCTCCACAACTATTAGTTTTTCATCTTCCTTTACGTACCGTATTACCCTTGCAATATCCTCATATACTTTCTCTATCTCTTCAGCTTGCGACGTCGAAATGTATACCTGAACTGTCGTTGTCGGTGTTGGTTTGCTGTCGATTCTGATAAGACCAACCCTATCACTGAACTGTTCACAGTAACACACACTCTGCCCTACCTTCCTATTCATCCTATTCATAACGAATCCTACTCCCATTATACCGTTTTCTGCTGCTGTTGATATTACTCTATACTCAACTGTCCAGAAATCCTTGTCTTCTTTCCATTTCATTCCACTGACCTCGACTATATCTCGATTGAGCCTAGCCATTTTCCTTTTCAAATTTTCTAGATTCGATTTTCTAGCTTCCCTATTACGTTCAAGCTTCTGATATTCCACGCCCCGACTCGTGGGACGTTATTCTATCGTTGGTTAGTCAATCTTTTTGTCATGGTCACCTCCCACTTGGCAGTCCCTTCCCGGAGATCCAAATGGGGGACTATTCAGGAGTCTTTTGCCAATGCAGAGATCATCATGATACTTTTTCAGTTACAGGCCACATATCCTGTGGATACACGTTGTGTGTCTTTAATGCAGTGGTTTCCATTGCCTTCTACATCCTCATGCCGTTGATGAATGCTGATTCTTCCACCTTTAGTGGCAGTTTCCTACCCCAAATACAAGAGGGTGTCCTGAACCTCTGTTCTCTGCTCCGCCCTCTTTGACAAGGCCGTTGGCAGAATGAGGATGTCTTCTTACGCCGGAAGACTTCGGCCGCCAATGCTGATTATTAATCAAAATTTAAGAGGTTGCGGGTTTCGAATCCAGGACCGCGAATTTTTTAAATTACTATTGAAAGTTGCTACCCCCTTTCTTCTTAATCTCATTTTGTTTGTTATTGTTCGTTGCAGTTCTTTGGGGCGGACGTCCCCAGATACCTGTTCAAGTTCAGCGTTGATCGCTTCACTCCTTTTTTTATTACAGAGGCCACCTAACGATCTGGCCGAATACGCTCAGCTACCGTACCGGCTCCCCTAGAACACGGATGCACACGGAATACGAATCGGTTAATCAAGGCGTCTTCTCTGACGGTCGACATACAGAGGAAGCTGCGCAACACAAACGTCCTGGCACCTCGGCTCTATGGACTACCAACGACCCAAAAGAACAATGTGCCACTAAGACCGATTGTTATCGCTCCTGGCTCACCGACGTATAAACTGGCGAAACACTTGGATTACCTTCTCCAGCCGCCTGTGCGAATGACAGACATAATACATAAAGGACTCAGAACATTTCACCGAGAAGCTGAAGAAACTAAAACAACGACATCCTGGTCAGCTTCGATAGGGCTTCTTTGTTTACTAAATAGTCACTCAGTGACTCCCTGGAGTACAGACTCCATTTTTTCGCTAGACAGCATCAAGCTCTTTCATACATGTCTCAACACGAGCTACTTTATGTGGAATGGCAACTTCTACGAACAGTTGGAAGGTTTCTTGTGTAGTCGACTTAGCCCAGTGGTGGCCAATTTCTACATGGAACGTTTCAATGCACGGGCACTGGGATTGGCATATCGTAAACGTAAGGTGTAGTACAGATACGTACACGATACCTTCGTTTATGGAGCCACAGTGAGAAACAGCTCTGTGACTTCCTAAGACATCTGAACCACCTCCATGCATAAAATTTACGAAGGAGGAAGAGAAGGACCAACGCTTACCCTTTCGAGATGTACTGGTCACGAGAGATGATGAAAATCTGGGACGCAGCGTGTATCGAAAACTGGCACACACGGACTGATACTTACACAAACTGTAAAATCACAACTTGAGCCAGGAAAAGAGGCATGATTAATACGCTCGTAACGCAAGCAAGACGAATAAGTAAGCTGCAGCACCTCAGACGAGAGATGCAACGCACGGAAAGCATCCTGAGGAGCAATGGGTACTTAATCAGTTACGTAAGAAGTGTCACAAAATCAAACATTCGTCGAAGTGACATATAGGAAAAAGAAATGTCAGGAAAGGCCTTTCACATTTTCCCACTGTGACGGACAGAATCAGCCGTATATTGCGCAAACACAATGTAAAGACTACTTACAAACCGACAAATAGGATCAAAGAGTGTCTCATATCGACAAAGGAGAAAAGAAACCCATGTGCAATGTCGGAAACATACCGCACACCATGTACATGCGGAAAAGTTTATGTTGGAATGACTGGACGATGAATCAACACTAGGATCACCAAACATAAGCGGCATCGCAGGTTGGGGCAGGGGGTCGGCTGTGGTGAAGCACGCGTTTTGAGTCCGACCACGTAGTAAAATTCGCCAGCTCGCAAGTTCTTGCTGTAAAGAAGAGCTATCGCACCCGTCTGCTCAGGGAAGCAATAGAAATACACAAGTATGAACGGATCCTGAACTCCCATGCTGCCCTGGAAAACTGTAGCGTAAACGCCAACGGAAAACTCCTTCAAAGTTGGCGTACCACGTACACATCTGCAGACGTGAGGTCAACTCTAGTTCACCACCAGCAATGGAGGGTGAAACTTGGGCAATGCCAGCCACTCGTAGTGGCAAAACATCAGGTAAACCATCAAACAAACGTCAGCCGAAGAACCTGAGACAGAAGCCAACAGGCACTTTGTCAGACGATAGCTAGCCAAGCGAGGGAATGCGTAGTCTTTCTACCGTGGGAATTGTGGGCGGTAAGCAACAGCTAAGGACGATGTTGAAAAGTAATTTGATTAGCCAGAAAGTGTACATGAGTAGGCGATTCTGATGCAAGACCACACCCAGAGAGAGATCTCTGCAGTGAGCTAGGAGAGAGATCGTCCTAGAGTGAGACTTTACTCCGAGACTGCAGAGAGTACACTTCCCATCGAGGCTCAATAGTTGAGAATTTAGCTGGAGGTACCAGACTAGGCACTTAATGAGAGCGTTGATGAGACTCGTCCCCTGAGCGTCATTGCTGTTGATGCCAGAAGTGCAGGTCTGGCCGCTGCCACGCAAACAGACACACACACACACACACACACACACACACACACACATGCACACACATTCGCGCACACACACACACACACACACACACACACACACACACAAACACACACCGCCCGTCGCATGGGGGCAACATCGGGAGATGCCAAACATCTCGACAGGCATAACGCCACCTCCACAAACACGCCCATCATACTCTGCCTGCCATTTCCGTTTGTCTCTTTTTATTTTTGACTCATCAGTCTATTGACTGGTCCGATGCGGCTCTCCACGAATTCCTCTCCTGCGCCAGTCTCTTCATCTCAGGGTAGCACTTGCATTCTACAGCCTCAATTATTTGGTGGATGTATTCCAGTCTATGTCTTCTTCTATAGTTTTTACCCCTCACAGTTTCCTCTAGTACCATGGAAAATTCTTCCTTATGTCTTAACACATGCTCTATCATCCTGTCTCATCTTCTAGTCAGCATTTTCCATATGTACCTTTCCTCAAGGAGTACTCCCTAATTCTTTACCTTAACATTCCACCTAATTCTCAACATACTTTAGCAACACCACATCTCAAACTCTTCAATTTTCTTCTATTCCTGTTTTCGCGCTGTCCATGACTCACTGCTATACAATACTCCTTACGTTCATTCTCAGAAATTTTTTCCTCAAATTCCCGCCGAAAACCCCACCATACCCTCAGAGTTATTAAACATGATTTTCCGAAACTCCTTCACCAAAGAAGACGAGGTAAATATTCCTGAATTCCAATCAAGAACAACTGCCAAGATGAGAAACATAGAAACAGATACCCTCGGTGTCGCAAAGCAGCTTAAATCACTTAATAAAAGCAAGCCTTCCGGTCCAGATTGTATATCAGTCACGAGTATTGGAACAGGGCCGGTACCATTCCAAAATACCGTCACCAACCCCCCCCCCCCCTCCCGCCTACGTATACGCGCTAGACATGAAATGTTTTCATAACACCGTCACCTTTCCAAAGCATCGTTAGTCGACAAGGTCGCACGCAATGTACCCGGCATGTGTTGACTCTCTAGTCTTTATTACCGGCGCGGGGTTGTGACATAGAGAGAGAGAGTTAGCGCCATCTCTCTCTACGCACGCAATGTATCCGGTGGGGTGGTGGAAATGGCTGTATACAATACGATCCCTTAATTGAGTCACGTGTTCGACTTCTACCAATAGGATTCAACTATCCTATGACCTCATTGTAGAACATATATAGGTTAAGTTCCGGGACCTCAGTCTTGGTCACTCAGTCAGCGGAAGACTAAGAAGAACAATCATGAAGCACCAGTCAACCTCCAGTGCAGTCACTCAGAACAGGATCAAACAGAAAAGTAAGTGTCATATTTCACATTATTCTATCTCTTTCATTATCCTTATTATTCAATGTTTTCACTTATTCGCTAATATCTAATCATTCATCTTCTTTTTTCAACAGAGTCAAACGCAACCATGCTTAGCTCCGCAGACGCGTCCGAACCTGCATCATCATTAGCTTCGTTAACCATCTCATCCGGACCTACACCAGCGACAGCCGACTCATTTGATCCAGTAGCGACCACGTGGGATCCTGTAGCTTAAGTTACGTTGTGCAAGACGCGACAGTTGGCTGCGACTGCGACGCTGCCCCCTCCTCTTTCCCCACCCGGGCAGACGGCGACACGGCCGCAACACGACTGGAGTCGTCGCCGTTTCCCAAGCTCCGGTCGGCGGCAGCGGATTCAAATACATAAGAAAAATAAGAATTCCGATTTTCTTGCTGTAAAAAATACTGTATGTTAATGCAACAAAGTTACATCGGCTCCCAGAGTTAGTTTATCGATACAGATTCTCCTTTTACTTTAAAAAATTGAAAAGTATCTCTTCCGGTTTTGCGTGTTTTTTTCGCTGTATATTACTTCTCAATCAATTGTGAGGAAAGTAAAAGGCACAAAAAATTGATGTTTGCGTATCTTACAGTTTCACATCACAGCTTGATAATGAGGTGTCTATTTTTCCGATATTCGTCACAGTTATCCCGATACTTAATTTACAAGTAACCTACTGCATAAAATTTGAATTGTGTACAGTGAAAAATGTGGTCGCTGGCTACTTTACGTATGGTTCACGTTAGGTCATACATCGTTGCCGATGAAAAGAAGCTAACATATCGAAATTATTTTTTAAGTTGAGATCAGATTGATATCGATCTCCGTTTCCGAGATTTGGGCTCATATATCTCCGGGAGCGTCGCGACTAGCCGCCAGTTCTGTCGACGCGCAACGAGAATCGTGTGGTCATCACACGATAGAGAATGCATTTGTTTTGTTTCGCTGACACATTTGGACCTAATGAAACCATTTTATGTCATATTCCTCCGGTATGAGTTACTAATATTTCTCCATATGCTCTTGACAATTTCATTTAAAATTCCACGAAACGTAGGTTTCTTAAAGCCAAGTGATCAAGCAGAACCCATTTTCTTGGTTTTGCTGAGGCATCTGAACCTGTTCCAAGCTTTCTTTCTCGTTTATTTCTCTGATACGAGTCCCGAATATTCCTCCATCTGTTTTTGCACATTTCACCTAAAATTCCAATGAAAGATAAGTTTATTAACAATAAGCGCACGCTAGCTTCATTGCATTGTTTCAAGTTCTTGACAACAAGATAGGGTTACACCTTAAACATCTCTAGAATTTTGATTCTGAGCGTCTACAGTATACACTGGCAGAAATGTGGAAGAAATAATGTCCATGCTTGTTCACAAAATTTCCTCAAATTATACTTGTCAGTTTCTCCCATGCAGAAACTTTTGGAACAAGCTAAGGCAACTTTCATAGCCGACTGAATCTTTATTCCCATCGAAATGAACTTCCATATTCTTGTATTCTGACAGCATACATCGTTATGGATGACATCAACATTTAATCTTGCCAAGCTGCACTCAAAAGATGACTCCAGGATTTACAAAAGACGAATTTCAATTGTGAACTGTGTCAGACCAGAAGGGCCTTGTAAAACAGTAGTGCACTTTTGGCACAAGTTTTTTGAGCACCATCTTCTACCAATGAATTGAAGTGAATGTGACAAATTACTTATTGCAGCATACTGTTTGCGCAATCTGTTGAGAAACGCCTTCCTCAAAAACGAACATCTATTGATTACAGAAAGCTGTACAACAATCTGGTGGTGGTTTTTCACAACTAGAAGGTATCATCAAGACACCAATCTACCGTTTACTTTCAAAGTGAAGGTATTGTAAAATGTAACTTTCTCGTTGTACTTTAGATTGTTCATTTTATGATGTATTTGCCGTTTTCAATTTTTATCGTCACAAAAAAGAGTAATGCGAAAATTGACCTTCAAGTTCATTTTCATCATTCTAATTCTACATCTGCATGGATTATACTGATTTTCATAACTGGCCTGAAAAATTTGCATTAATGGGAATATATTATATATTTCACTCACCTGCCAGTTTCAACTGTGCACCAATTTCTTCCCAAATTCTGTCTCTGAACATAGTGTCTCTATATTTAGGGTTCTTCAAATCGTAAAGGCAAGGCTGTTGCGAGACCAGCTCACAGAGCATCACATCCTGTGAGTGGCTCATTTCAGTTTTCCTTGACTGGCTCGACATCTTTCTCGCAGCCGTACGTCTTTGTGTCGTGCGACTTCCGTCGCAACACTGCTCAGTGGTGCAGTGCTGCGACAGCTGCCGCAACAGTCGCGCGTCGCATCCCAAACTCGAACTGCGCATGCGCCAGCGGACAACCTCTGACGTCACGTAGCGACCCGTCGCAGTCGCTAGTGTGCGTCGCGTCTTGGACAACGTACCTTTACATGTTGGAGCAGGACAAGGAGTTGCTGCTCTCCGTCCCACTCAGCAACTTGTGTGATGAAGACGCTCGATCTGCTCACCACACAACGAATTCAACCACTGGTTGTGTTAAAGGTCAACTAAATGGTGGTCAGTACTGGATGCCTACATATAACTCATCACAATCGAACACTCCCGTGATAGTGCAACCACCGAGTTTAGATACTGTAAATAAAAAGAATACGTCTAGTGCGGCTACGCTATTCACCACGACATATAATTTAACCTCCAGCGGTTCCAAACGTGTGAACATTGCTATAGACGTCCATCATGTCTGGGGGATCCAAGCTATAATGGAGATTGAAAATGTTTCCAAAAGTGTTAAAGTCCCGATTTCCGAGTTCGACTGGGCCGGGATCTGTCATGCAGGGCGCTACATCAATCAACAAATGACCACCGAATATGATCCAACTCATCCCCCACCAGAAATTCGTCTTGCCGATGTCACACTTTCCATTACTACTGTATATGATGACTGTGCCTTATGCATTAAATCAGACGTCGACAGCGTCTATCTAAGGCATCCGTCAGTTATCAAATTATTCAACCTAGACTCCTCTATACGGTTTGCTCTCGAGAGACTGAATCGTTGGGTTCCTAGCATAGAGGCAGCATATAGTGATGTTAAAAACTCTCTACGCGTTAATAATATACATATTGACGATTTTGAGCAGCATCTTCGTTCGCATATGGTCATTAAAACTACAGACATCCAATTGAAATGCGTGTGTCAAAAACCAGAGTACTCAGAGTCACTTATCGGATTGCGTGAGATACGTGCAGAATTTATTGCCAACCAAAGAGAATTATTTGGTATATATTGTACAGGTTCTAAGAAGAAACGTGCAGATTATGATAACACCTCAGAAATAGTACATCCAATGTATGATTTTTAAATAAATAATTTATATTTAATCTTATCTCCTGTTTCTCTTTTATTTCAGACCACCACTCCTATTATAATCAAATTGATCCAATAATTTTTTAATTCTACTCAAATTATGACCATCTTACTCTTCATACATGTGTTCCTCGTGTAGGCAGTATAGCTCAATCGGTTAATTGATCGAACTATACTGGCTACACACAAATATTATTATTATCCTCTCAGTTATATTTTCTATATATGTCAAGTACTTGTTTGTACATGGCTCATTTACTATTATGGCTGGCTGGGTGAAGCACCCTCACCACAAGGACTTTGTTGTCGGTGACTGGTCATGTGAAGATTCAAGTGAAGAGCAGAAGAAGAAGAAGAACAAGAAAAATGGAATTCTCCTTCCCGATAATATAAGAGCAATTATTGTAGGCCCATCCAACTGCGGCAAGACTAATGTCCTCATGACTCTGCTAACTCATGTGCAAGGTGTCCGATTTGAACATGTCTGTCTATTCTCAAAAACACTCTTTCAACCCAAGTATCAGCTATTGCATGAGATATTTCGAGGTGTAGATGGCGTTACATACACAACATTCAGTGAAAGCTCTGATATCCCCCCACCTGAAGAAACAAAACCAAACACAGTATTCATATTTGACGATGTTGCAGTAGAAAACCAATACCAAATTCGCAAATATTTCTCTTTCGGTCGCCATATGGGTGCTGACGTATTTTATCTAAGTCAAACATATTCCAGAATCCCCAAACAACTTGTTAGGGATAACGCAAATCTCATTATAGCCTTCAAGCAAGACAATCTTAATTTAAGACACATTTACCAAGCACATGTGGGGCCGGATATGTCGTTCAATGATTTCTTAAAGATATGTGCAGACTGTTGGAACCATTCACAGTATGGGTTTCTCGTTATTGATAAAACAAGAAAACTGTGTGATGGTAGATACAGACGAAACTTTCAAGAATTTTTGCATATATAACAAGGTAATAGACGTTAGCACATCAATCTACGTCATACCATGGACAAATTCACGCGTATGTCCACCTCTCAACCTGAGATGATTGGTGTACACAGACAGAACATTCGCTTGTACATGGATGCGAAAATTCAAGCTATGGCTCTTAAAGTTGCAAGTATGCGCAGGGAACTAGAGACCTATTACCAAACCCTTCTGAGAATGGTGAATCAGTTAAATGAGCTAGTTAATCAAGTCAGTAAGAAAGTAACCGACTTAACTGAAAAGGTCGATCATATTCAGAGAAAAATAGATGTAGACCTGATTGTTGTCGATAAGGGCGATCGTGATCATACTAAGAAGCTGAAGAAAATGAATGCATATATAAAGCCTCATGTCGCAGAGACGTCTGATTAGTATACGTTGAGATGTCGACGACCAAACAGAAAGTCATTCAAGCCCGTAAAGCAGTCCGAGAGAAATTACGGTTGCTTAGATTAGGGTATATTGATCGTCAGCAAACACTAAGAGAGACCTTTAAGTCCGTTACTGAGTCTCTCCGACAGCTCTCACCAAAAACAAAAACGACCCAAAACGACAGTCAAGCCATTGATGAATTCATTATTAGTCACGCACCAGGCCAGATAGATAGAACATTCGGCGTTAGCCCGGGAAGACCATACATGTTGGGCACGCATCCCATAACTGTAACAGAAGACAAAATACAAATAGCTGATAGACAGTTTGACC
The DNA here is from genome assembly GCF_021461395.2 of Schistocerca americana. Classification (NCBI taxonomy): domain Eukaryota; kingdom Metazoa; phylum Arthropoda; class Insecta; order Orthoptera; family Acrididae; genus Schistocerca; species Schistocerca americana. Next base: position 189,462,129 of record NC_060120.1, read on the forward strand.
GAACACCAGGCTTAATGAATCTTATTTTCCTAAGACCAACTAAAAAACCTATAAATTATTCAGTTAGTGATAAGGACACGTACCGTCAAATACTACACATGACTGGTGTACACAAGATCACCAAAAGCCTAACCAACAGGAAGTATAAAACCATTATAAAACCAATACTTGAAGACCAAAACAACAACAACGGTGCCAGCAGCGGAGATGGTATTGACATTGGTCTTAAGACAGTGAACAATCGGGTCCCTCAGTATATATATTATGACGACCCCAACGAACTAATAGATCGACTACGTCTGCTCATGGCATCAGCTGCTGCAGGTAATACAGCTCATTCGAATGAAGTTATCTCCATAATCTCTGAGCTTCGTGAGAGAGGTATAATCGAATAAGTATGGAGACCGTAGTTCGAGAACTACACAAACCAGCACGCAAAACATACCCGCGCAGGCATGTCATGATTAAAGGGATGGATGACTTGTGGCAAGCTGATCTTGTAGATATGCGACAATATTCACATGAGAATAATGGCTTCAAATACATTTTAATTGTTATTGATACATACTCCAAATTTGCATGGGCAGTATCAGTCAAGACAAAAACCGGACCAAATGTCGCTGATGCTTTTGAACGCTTGCTACAGATAGGAACCAATCGATGCCCGGACAATCTCCAAACCGATCATGGTGGTGAGTTCTACAATAGGTACTTCAAGACAGTGATGCAGCAGTATGGAATACATCACTACTCGACATTCACTCACCTGAAGGTAAGTATCGTAGAGCGCTTGAACAGAACAATAAAAGGCAGAATGTGGATGCGGTTTAACCTTCGTGGCTCATACAAATGGACAGATATCCTCCCAGAAATAATTGCTCAATATAATAGAACCAAACATAGCACAATAAAAATGCGGCCAATTGATGTTCGTGATAACACACTCATGGATACGGTATACTTTCACATTAAGATACTGGATCCACGCAAACAGAAATTTAATGTAGGTGATTCGGTGCGTATCTCAAAACACCAGACCGCATTTGAGAAATCATACCTACCGAACTGGTCAACTGAGATATTTACAGTTTCAAGTGTGCAGCGAACGAATCCTAGAACTTATTTATTGAAAGACAGTAAAGGTGAAGAAATTGCAGGCTCCTTCTACACTGAGGAGATGCAGAAGAGCTCACAACCAGATCTTTTTCTCGTGGAGAGAGTCATAAGACGACTTGGAAATAAAGCCCTAGTCAAATGGCTTGGTTTTCCTGCTACACAAAACAGTTGGATTGATGCCAGGAATTTGCTATATAATGAACATTCATCGTCCACAACCACCACAGTAGCCTGACATGCGCGATCGAGGGCACATTAGAGGAGGCGGTAGTGTTCTGGACAAACTACCTTTGGAATTACACATCCCGGGGTATAACTACTGCGGACCTGTGACAAAGCTTCAGAAACGCTTGGCGCGAGGTGATAAGGGAGTGAATCTGTTTGACGAAGCGTGCATGGAACACGACATTGCATACGAAGCAAATAAAGATCTACCAAGTCGTCACATTGCAGATAGGATTTTAGCTGATAAAGCTAAGGCGATACGGAAAAGAAAAGATATTGGTATAGGTCAACGCATCGCGGCATTCGCAGTTGATAAAACCATGCGCGGAAAAATCAAGTTAGGATTAGGAGTGATGAATTTCAAGCGCGTTATGAACGTTGCACGTCGCGCACTAAACATGAAGAACAAGAAGGGTTGTTTGAAGAAATGTATCCTGACAGCGATGTATGCAGCTAAAAACGCAATGAAGGACAAAGAATCACCAACGAGAAGATCCGTTAAAGCACCTCGCATTCTACCAATACCCAAAACATTCGGCGGTTTTATTCCTTTTCTCATCCCAGCCCTCTCCGCGCTCTCAGCGGTAGGTTCGCTCGCCGGTGGGGCTGCAGCTATCGCTCGAACAGTCAAGAATGCGCAAAACTCGCAAACCCAGTTAGAAGAGGCGAGAAGACATAACCGCATGATGGAAGCAGCAGTCATTGGAAAAGGCCTATACTTGAAACCGTACAAGAAGGGTCTTGGTCTATTCATAAATAAAAAAAAAGCCCAATAGCGGTCCTACCAGATCGACCACTCACAAATACAGACCTTCTTAAGTTTGTTAGACATAAATTCGAGATACCAAGATTCCGTGGTGTGTTTATGAGGGATACATTACCTAAGACTATGTGGAAAACTGGTGAATGCGGTATTGTGAATTTAGATGTTGTCGGAGGTCCTGGCACCCACTGGGTGGCGTACGTTATGAAAGACGCTGGGGTAGTCTACTATTTCGACTCCTTTGGTGACCTGCAACCACCCGAAGAATTACAGCAATACTTCACTCACAGAAGACATGTGCTATACAATTATCAACGGTATCAGGACTTTAATACATACCTCTGCGGGCATCTTTGCATCATCTTTCTCTTGACGTTCACAAAGAAGAAGAATAAGAACAAGAACTAACGTATATAAGCAGGATGTTTAAACCTTCATTCATCAGTTGACGTTCAGATGCAATGTCGTACAATTTGACGTTGAAAGGACGGTCATCTGTATTGCGCGCAAATTACTTCCCACCAATTGATTTGAGTGCAGGTCAATGGAGTGTTGCATTGATTGGACTGGAGACGTACAACAGCATCCCGAATATCACCAACACTAACAATAAACTGCATCTCGATATTAATGGTGAAAAAGATATTCTTGAAATAGAATCTGGTGCATACGATATTGACGATTTAAACGAACTCTTAAAACAGTCTGGAAAAGGTATTGAACTACGTGCAAACATCAATACACTTAAATCTGAAATAAGGACTCTAAATGCAACGATTGACTTTAGCCAGAAACATTCAATAGGACCCCTGCTTGGATTCACAAAAGGGCAGATTTTGAAGAAAGATCCAACTAAATTTTACAAGTCCAATCAGTCTGTGGATATACTCCCAGTCAGCACAATACGTGTCGAGTGTAACATTGCTACGAATTCCTATCTCAACGATACTCTCATTCACACTATTTACGGATTCTTCCCCTCAGTTGCAGCGGGGTATAAGATTGTTGAGACACCTGCCAATGCAATATACCTTCCAGTGACTGCTCAGACATTGGGCTATTTGGAGCTGCGTATTGTGGATCAGAATAATAAACTTGTCGACTTTCGCGGTGAGGAAATCATTATACGATTACATCTAAAACAAGATGGGCTTGCGGTATAAAACAAGTGCACGCAATACATAGCGCGCCACTTCGCTACTGAACAGCAAACTGATAACACCTGTGAACTACGAATTTCTTAAATCAGTTCGTCTCAAACCCTGCAATGACGTCATCACTCAATATAACCAATCCAGTAGAGTATGATGACAGAATTATACGTCAAGAATACTTCTCTCATAAATCTTACGCTTCAACCACGTTTAACAAGAATGATGAAATCAGGATTGTCATACAGCACCAGGACACACTCACTCTTCCGTGCAAGAGTTTCATATATCTCGAAGGGTCATTCAAGAAAACTGATGGCACCGATACAGTGGGGTCCAAGCTGACACGCAACGCATTGGCATTCCTCTTCCAAGAGATTCGCTATGAATTGAATGGTTCTGAGATTGATCGTACACGCAATGTTGGTCTAACATCGACCCTTAAAACATACGTCTCGGCATCACCAGCAGATCTGCACAGTTTAGAAAATGCTGGATGGTTCATAGACGATGCGGAGGGTAGAACACCCCAGGAGTACAAGCGATTTACTGCATGCATACCTCTAAAAATACTTATGGGATATTTTGAGGATATGAGACAGATTATTATGAACGCTAAACAGGAACTTATTCTCGTGCGGAGTGCGACAGACAATAACTCGTACATTCAAGGAGCTCAAGAAGAGAATAGGATCACAATCAACAAATTAATATGGAAAATGCCTCACGTCAGTGTATCCGACGAGGAACGATTGAAGCTTTTGAAAGTGTTGAATTCAGGTACATTTCTGTCACTGACCTTCCGCTCATGGGAGATCTTTGAGTATCCAGTGTTACCGACCGCGAGCAGACAAACATGGGCTATTAAGACCTCCAGTCATATCGAGACACCCAGATTCATTATACTTGCGTTTCAAACTGATAGAAGAGCAAATACATCAAACGATTCCACCGTGTTCGATAACTGCAAGTTAACTAACGCCAAAGTCTACCTCAATTCAGAATTCTACCCTTATGACAATCTACATCTGCAATGGAATGAAAATGTATACAGCCTCGCGTATGACATGTATGCAAGGTTTCGTCCTTCTTACTATGAAATTGCTTAAGGAGAGGGAGGGGGGTGTCTACTGAGTCCTCGTAAGTTCAAAGAGCTTTCACCGATCATTGTAATAGACTGCTCTAAACAGAATGAGATAATTAAGTCTGGACCTATAGACGTTCGAATTGAATTTGAATCATCGACAAATTTCCCAGAACACACCGCTGCATATGCATTTGTCCTACACGACAGAATAATCAATTACTCTCCGCTCACAGGTGTTGTGCAACGAGCTGTATAAATGAAAATATGCTGTCCTGTGCATTGATCATTTGACGATGGCAACTCAGCCTGTGAAGATCATTGCAGATGTTCAAGGATTCCATGATGGAGAGCGAAGACAGTTCGTATTTAAACAAGTTGCTTTTGTGGCCTACACACAAGACGCAGGAATAATTGAAACCTTCTCCGCAAATATTCGATCACCAAGACCGTTCACTCAAGTGAAATCTTGTAAAACACGGACCAGTGCATTGTGGTTAACTAATTTTTATCATGGAATTCACTGGGATGATCCCGGCATACCCTATAAAGATGTGGTGATCGCACTTAAATTATTCGATCACAAGGACACCATCGTTTACGTGAAAGGAAAGGACAAAACCTCCTGGATGCGTCAAATATTTAAATTTGCATCTATTCAAGACCTTGAATGGTAAACACGGACCAGTGCATTGTGGTTAACTAATTTTTATCATGGAATTCACTGGGATGATCCCGGCATACCCTATAAAGATGTGGTGATCGCACTTAAATTATTCGATCACAAGGACACCATCGTTTACGTGAAGGGAAAGGACAAAACCTCCTGGATGCGTCAAATATTTAAATTTGCATCTATTCAAGACCTTGAATGGTACGGATGTCCATCCATCCATCGACTGAAGAACGATTACCAAAAAAGTGCTTTTGTATCTGCATATGAGAATGTAAAATTACTTTTCACTTTTATTAGAAATAAATAATAATTTATAAGATTGAGTGTTTTTTCTTTCTATGACATCCAACGTCCCTAGTATTGTAAGTTTATTCTTTTTATATTGTATATGAATGGAACTGTCCGAGAGAGACACATACCCCGGCCTTTGACGTGGAATGAGCCTACTGTCATAGTTAGGCGCGGATGCCGATCTCGCGGTCTCCGTCGAAATCGACAGACACGCGCAGCCGCTGACGCTTGGTAGGGGGTTGCACCAGTTGCCGGCCTCGCGGCCGCTGTGGAAAGCGATGCGTCAGATTACGATCTCTAAAGTATCTGTTGACGTAGGACTGTAAGAGATAGCGATGCAGTGGGCTGTGTGTGTTCGTGACAACTAGCAGAAGTCCGGCGCTTGTGATTAAAAGCAGGAAACCTTATATCTTTATGCAGTGCGATGTGGCTGTATGTACGTATTCTGCATACACACATAAATAAATTTATAATATTTTTAATAAAAAGAATAATCATTATTAGGGTATCAAATAATAACAACATTTTTTTAGAAGGAAATAACTGAGTTTATTATTGAATTCAGAATTTAACATTTTTCACATTATATATAAATATGAGTTTACAGATATAAGATTGGTTTTTAACCAAAAATCTGAAATTCCACATCTTTTTAGATAATTTTTTTAACAATTTTAGATAATTAAGAAATATATATAAGCATTCTCTTCAGATAAATTATATATATAATTTTAAAGCTAATGCAGAGGTACTACCCTATCTTACAAAGTAACTAATATCGCTAATGAAGTTCCACCAGAAAAACAAAGCACTTTTATTTAATACCAAACCTATTTGCTTCAAGTCAATGGCTCTAAACATTTTCGAAAAGAACAACAACAAACTGAATATTTATTTTTTTCCAACTACAAGAACAAGGTGAACATATATATTTTTCTTTAAAGTGGACGTCTAGAAACATTTTCCGCTAGAACGAGCAATTGAACATATAGAAAGAATTTAATTAGTGGAACTCATACACTTAAAAACTAGTTCTGACTGGGTGGCTAGCGGTAGGTGAAACTTACAAACTAAAATCTAAGCTCTATAATGACTAGAAGTGATGGATATATTAAGTGCGAAAATTTTATTATTTTTTTTGTTCATACAGAAGTTAATTGGCTAAATTTATAGCCTTTTCATATATATATTAATAATGGTCAGCAATATGTAGATATAAGACTATTTTATTTATTATGATTTTCTTTGAAAAAATAATGATTATATTTACATACACACACACACTTAACACAAGTTCGCGCTCATTCGCACACTCAGACATGCATGGAAGCACGCAAACTGATACACGCAACAAAACACTCTCATCAACTATTTACACTATGATAAAAGAGCCATACTATTTCCACGCATAGCCCACATTCATAACATTCACACGCTCATTCCCTCTCTATCACTCAACCAGAGTCCCCCACCCCTACTTTCGTTTCAAGTAAATAGTGTGAGTATGGGAGGGTTCCCACCCCATCCTCACAAATGACTCTTTTATCGTCATGAGGAGACAGTCCGACTTTAGACTGCAGCACAGTGTACACCTCGTGAGCTCGTGATCGAATGCTAGTTTGTTGAACCATGTGTGGATGAGCGCCTTCAACGCTACGACCGTACAGGCACTGCAAATAGTCCTCGACCGTAAGCGCACGAGACGCGATCCGTCTAACACCCTTTGCCCGCCTCAGAGTGCTCCCGTCTACTGTGCGATATGCATACATTTTCGATCTCAGTCCCACAAACTCTACAATTGGTAAACCATTCGACTCGTCTTTCATGAGACCGATAACCTTCTTGTTCTGTGGAACAATACCATAAGGATTATTGATCTCATAAGAAGAGGTGTCGAATTCTTTACCATTGCACCTAATTACTTCATATGGATCACAGTTCTTGATCCAGTAGATAAAGCTGTCTGTATCCATATAAAATAATTTTGGATCTACGAAATGAGGTTTCGCAAACTCATAGTGGAATCGGTACATGTATAATTTGGAGATATCGAGTATACACATCCCCAAATAGATGGGTTTCATAAACTCTACTGCAGTCTTCGACATCTCCACAGCAACAAAGTTTTCATTGAAGATGGTGGCACGCTTAAAATTTGGCCTGGCTATACATTTTCTCACGCCGTAACGCCCTTCCCATGCGGTTCTAATAACAATATCGCGTTCAATTCTTACATTTTGCATAGTTTTCCCGAAAATGGAATTATTCATTAATTTATAAAAGTCTTTTTCAAAATCATTACTCGCGACCGCCCTCTTTTCGGTGTTTAGTTCAATATACTCCTTCAACCAGGGGGATTGCTTGAAGGAGATTGCCCGGGTGATTTTAATGAGCTCCATTCCTAATCTGAGACACTGCTGGAGGTTACGATAATGAATAATATACCTCTGCTTATCCCCAACAGTGGCCATCAGTTTAGGGATGATGCTTCCTCGTGGAATTCGTTGCTCTGGACATAACGGCAAGTCGCTTGTCTCTCCATGCAAATTATTAGGGTACGCGATGTCTGCCTCAAGCACATACCCTACATCAGAATCGGCCGCAAGACCCATTATCTGTCCACCTAATCCCTTCAATTCGTCTTCAGGCACCCATTGGAACCCGGCAACCGGCAGCGGTTGCTTCATAGCATGCCCATATAAATTGTTAACATCTAAGTACAAAATGTAACTAGAATCAAGGGATGCGTTGTACTCGACACCCATCCGCGGATTATTTGCCTTGGCGTTTCTGTGAACACATTGACAAAGTCCGCCGCGGATCCCTCGCTCAAAAAATAGAAGCATTGAAGCATCAGTCAAAAGTTCAATGTTGCAATCCGTTTTTTTGAGCATAGCGTCCCAGGACAACCCAGGTGCCGTGTAATAAAAGGCAGGGTCCAGAGAGTACGTGGTCATACATACACTCCGGAACTTTTCGAAAACATCTGCAAGCAAACGAACGTCCGTGTCCATGTATAACCTTGCATATTCTCCCAAATTGGGGATGTTGAATTCCTGCCAGACATTAACGGCATGCTCATAATCTGTGATAGTTATGGTATCGCCAGTGAGAGTACTGGTAAAAGAAGTTATGTCGGGAAGCCTGGTTTCATTGAGTTTTGCCATACTGTCAAGATACTCGTACGGGAAAACTCCTTTCCTCGTCGCAAGTTGAAACTTTTCCTCATCGGTAAATGCAGATCGAGTGATATGCATATCATTCCGAGGTAAAGTCTCAACCAGTTTCTGGAGCGAAGTTTGCATAAATCGTAGAGAGTCAAGGAAGCGGAGCGTAATTTTCGGCGTCATTCGTTTTGAAAAAGAAATGTACTTTTCAACACTTTCAGGCAGGATATTGACCTGATCCTTCTTCATACCGAACTTAGCCAAGTGCTCAACGAGAAAATGAGCGTCATACCCGCTCAGATTATGAAAAAAGACGGGTATGTGTGTAGGTAACTGATACTTCAAGTTGCATGCACTGTGGGCTGCACCGCGGAACTTACCCGTAAGATGACAATGGTCTCTACGAGGAGTCTCCGCTTTTCTATCTAAGACCAGCCCGCAAATATGACAATTAACAGCCTTTTCATACAAGTCATCATTTTCCTTTGATTTGGTCATGGGAATATTGATGCTGTAGAGCTTGTGAACTTGCCAAGAAAGTTTTTCAAGCTCTGTGAGAAGCCAAACCGCCGGGTCGTTCCCTACATAAGACTGATAGCTATTAAGTTTACAATCATATGCGCATACAACTTGGAACGCAGCCGCATAAGGTACGTGTTTTTGTGTGAAGGTTGTGTGTGAGGCTAAGGGATTCCCTTCACAACGAGTAATAGGAGCCAGCAAGCATTCAAAATCGGCGTACACAACAAAAGGACAACGCTGCTGGTGGTGAGCATTTTTAAATTTAATGAAGTTATTTTCCTCAGTGGGCATAACAACACGTACCGGTCCTTGCATGCACAATCTAATAGATGTGTCGCTAATAACTCTTGACGTGAAAACTAATTCAAACACCTTATACAAATATGTCGTTTATGATCATTTTTACTTAACTGGGAGGAAATGAGTCGGGACATGTCTTTGATCCAGACGTAGTGATAATTATCACGTTCGGAGAAGAGCAGCATGTTGACATGCAACTCTCGTTCACCTGCAAATTTTGAGAAATGGAGGGGGCCTACTACTGTATGCTTGTTCTGCTCATCTGACTTGCTTTTCTTCTCCAGGCCATAAACGTGGACCGATATTGCGGTATTCTGAGCCTCAAACTTGGGTATGTCCTGGATTCTTAAAGGGAACTCTATTCCGTCAAAGTTATACTGTCTCTTAATATCTTTGACTTTGTAACTGCTGGGACGCTCGGAATGATGTTTTTAACTGTAATTTCTCTCGCAAGCCAGGACTGACCATGCAAAACACGCATTATCATAGTTATTTTGGACATTAATGCACGCCTGCTTTTTCTCAATATCTATAGGGAGTTTAATATAACTGGACCCTCCATTCATTGGATCATAGACATGTATATGGATGTCGAGGTGTGGTATACTGCTGAGCGCTTTAGCTGATCCACGTACTTCCATCTCGGAAAATCGGGCCATAATAGCGCTCAAGGTGGATTCTCGATACCACTCAGCAATCGATGTGCTCCGAGAAATAACGCCATTGTCACCCCATATATAATGCAGAGTAGCCGTCTCCGCGTCACCTTGATGTTTAGGGGGGTGACTCAGTTCACAGCATAACACAGCACTGCATTTAAAGGCGTTAAATTCCGGATCTTCTTAGAGTTTGAGGAGCTCGGTCTCCAAGACGGGGAGGCATGCCTCCAAAAACCTTACAGGATCGCTATACCTCCCGCCTGGATTCTCAATTCTGGTGAAAGAGATTCGCCCCTCAAACGCTCTAGCAACTGCTGAGTATTCTAAGGGAGTCATTACGCCGTTATTCTGATCGACTTCGTTATCGATAGGACGGGTGAGAGAACTACCGCTAGCCATAAGGAAATTACTATTATTACTGTTGCTACAACTAGGAGTCCACCCGATAGATGAATGGGCTGGTGATGGATGATCGTAATCATCATCATCATTTGCGGGGAGAGGTATACGTCTCGGAACGCATACCTTGCGTGGGCGGCGGCGGTGAGCTGCTGCTTCTAGAGGAGGAGGGGGTGACAGCCGGTTTGAAGGGCCAGGCTGTGGCGATGGCGGACGGGCTGCGCAGCCAAACGGTTGCGACAGCGCTGGGGGAGGAGCTGGTGCGTGTTCTGCATCCGCCTCCCGCGAAGCCCTTATAGGGGCTACGCAAGGCGCGGCGTGTCTTTGCGGTTCGGTGCGCCCGAGTCCCGCCCCCGCAACCACCGCTCTAGGAACACGGCCTACGCCGTGTGATATACCTGTAAGATAAATAAGGAAAAAAATTAATTTAGTGATTTATATTTAAAAGAGCGATAAATAATAACAATAAGAGTAGATAATGGTGGTTATGTGAAAGAATGTTAATGTTCAAAATTATTCACCTTCTCCGCTCTGACTCCATGGTTTGAGCAACTCATTGCCAAAATCAAGTAGATCCTCAAACCACTCAGGTAGGTTGATCTCCTCCTCAAACGGGTCAGGCAGGTTGGTCTCCTCCTCCTCTAAAGACTGAGTGTCCTGTGTAGCGGGCACCGTTTGAACGCTACCGTCGCCTCCTTGAACGTTTTGGGTGGTTGAACCGAATTCTGAATTAGGCGCATCTACAAAGAAAAGACCGGCTTATGAGGACTAAATGTATACAATCAGGAAACGGGTATATAATAGATGAAATTATTTAAGTTTAAGAAGTATGATTGTATTATAAATGTACTTACATTCGAGCTGCGCTTGAGCCCTTTCCATCTCGATCTGGTTGTCTAGATCAACCAAGATTTGCTGGAAGAAATCTAGAAAGATGGAGAAGACTGAATATAATATCGCATATGGAAAGGGAAGTGTGCTTTCAGTTAAGTGATAGAGAAATAAGCGGACCCGGATACATTGCGTGCGTAGAGAGAGATGGCGCTAACTCTCTCTCTCTATGTCACAACCCCGCGCCGGTAATAAAGACTAGAGAGTCAACACATACCGCATACATTGCGTGCGACCTTGTCGACTAACGATGCTTTGGAAAGGTGACGGTGTTATGAAAACATTTCATGTCTAGCGCGTATACGTTGGCGGGAGGGGGGGCGGGGGGTTGGGGTTGGTGACGGTATTTTGGAATGGTACCGGCCCTGTTCCAATACTGTCACGTTCCTCTCAGAGTATGCTGATAAAATAGCTCCTTATTTGGCAATTATATATAACCGCCCGCCCACAGAAAGATCCATCCCTAAAGACTGGAAAATTGCTCAAGTCACACCAATGCCCAAAAAAGGGGAGTAGGATTAGTCCGTTGAATTACAGGCGCATATCACTAACGTCGATTTGCAGTAGGGTTTTGGAACATATACTGTGTTCGAACATTGTGGAGTACCTCGAAGAAAACGATTTATTCACACATAGTCACCACGGATTCAGAAAATATCATTCTTGCGAAACACAACTAGCTCTTTATACTCAGGAAGTAATGAGTGCTGTCGACAGGGGATGTCAAATTGATCGTATATTTTTAGATTTCCAGAAGGCTTTCGGTACCGTTCCTCACAAGCGTCTTCAAACCAAACTGCGTGCCTGTGGAATATTGCCTAAGTCGTGCCACTGGATTCGTGATTTCCTTTCAGAAAGGTCACAGTTCGTAGTAACAGACGGAAAGTCATCGAGTAAAACAGAAATAACATCCAGCGTTCCCCAAGGAAGTGTTATAGACCCTCTATTGTTCCTGATCTATATTAACGATATAGGAGACAATCTCAGTAGCCGTCTTAGATTGTTTGCAGATAATGCTGTCATTTACCGTCTTGTAAAGTCATCAGATGACCAAAACAAATTGCAAAATGATTTAGGTAAGATATCTGTATGGTGCGAAAAGTGGCTGTTCACACTGAATAAAGAAAAGTGTAAAGTTATTCACATGAGTACTAAAAGAAACCCGCTAAATTACGATTTCACGATAAGTCACACAAATCTGAAGGCTGTAAATTCAACTAAATACTTGGGGATTTCAATTACAAATACTCTAAATTGGAACGATCACATAGATAATGTTGTGGGTAGAGCCAAACAAAGACTGCCATCATTGGCAGAACACTTAGAAGGTGCAACAGGTCTACTAAAGAGACTGCTTACACCACGCTTGTCGGCCCTATTCTGGAGTATTGGTGAGCGGCGTGGCATCCGCATAAGATGAGACTGATGGATGACATCGAAAAAGTACAAAGAAGGGCAGCTCGTTTTGTATTATCGCGAAGTAGGGGAGATAATACCACAGACGTGATACGTGAGTTGGAGTGTGAAGGTGATTCACTGAACTCTATGCCAGGCACTTTATTGTGTATAGCAGAGTATTCACGTAGATGTAGACAATTTCCCCTGATGACGGACTGTAAGTAACGGCCCATGTAACTTGATGGTAGAGAAATGGAAAATCCTCAGTCTACGACAGAGTAATAATGATTCCAGTTTACCCACCCAAGTTCCACAAGCTGCTAAATTTACAACTGTTGTTCAAACTGTCGTTCCCTAGCGTCAGTGCAGGTGTGGCATCATTCTGCCGTACGCGTTCGGCGATCCCAGTTGTCGTTTGAACAGTATTACACGCAGCGAGAATTCTTGCCAGAAGATCCTCTTCAGTCTCGGCAGGTGTCTATAATCCGTTCATCATAAGAATAAACCTGATGTAAACATTGCACTATGTATTCTTCCGCGTTTGCTGGATCCTCATTGGATTTCCGTTTCACGTGGGACTCTAGCCAAGCTGTCTCGAGTACTGTCACGTACAATAAGGGTACGTTTTGTGCTTGGAGTTATCAGCACATCAGCTTACAAGGAGACGGCACGACCGTGGGGTCCGGGATTTGTCCGAAATTTTGTGTGGTGCGGTCGGACCCTTACGCCAGAGGTCACGAGTTCGATTCCTCCTCTGGCACTTATTTTCTTCTGTTGCTTGCAGAATTGCAGCGCATTGTTACAGGAGAATCGTGAAATTAATTCCCGGGAAGACTGTAAAAAAATTCATTCTATAAATCACCATCAGTTATCGTCACCAATATTCCGAGACACGATTCAATATGCCTGGTTTGCCTCAAAATTATCAGAAACTCAAAACATTTTCGTAAATGTTAATGGGGCATATTTTTGTACAGATTTATTGCAAACGCCCTGTGATTGTAAAAAATCCACTTTTACATGTTGCGCAAGATGTCGCAAAAATTATTGCTTTGTTTGTTTTTACGATAATTAACACTGCGGTTCTTGTTTATAATTATTATATGTATAAAAATTGAATGTTTCCAAATCGAATTTGTTACTCTGGTTATAAACCCAATGATTCTCCTTATATACTTTACAATGAAAGATGGAAAACCCACCGCCATGAATTGTGTTGTTAGGCAAGAAGAAAACAATTTGTATTCAATAATGTAACTAATTTGTTAAAGATAATGTAGGTTTGGGAAATTTTCTGAATAATTGGTGGAATAACAAAAGAAAATGAAACAGAAGAAAAAAAAGTGACAGAGAAGGAATAGAACCCGAGACTTCTGGCGTAAGAGTCCGAGCCCTAAACATCTTTTTTTTTTTAGTCCAACGCCATAAACACTTTTTTGTTTTTTTATTTTTTATTTTTTATTCTTTGTATTTTCTTTTTTGTTTTTTTTTTCTTTTTCTTTTTAAGGTGTAGTAGGTCAGGGGGCAGAGTGGGCAGGGGTCGTACTTGGAGGCCTGGCCACGGTGTTCCCGTCTCCTGACAGGATAAGGGAGAGGCAGTGGGAAGGAAACATTGTACATGTATGTAACTTTTTTTATTATTAACAACATTTTTGATTTATTCATGTAATGTGAATGTCCCAAAAGAAAAATCATATATGAAAAAGAAAGGAAAGAAATATAGGACCGAAGTGACTTCCTCGTCACTTCACTGGGAGTAATATCCTATCCCTCGAAACAACGTAAACCTGGGACTCCCCACCGCTCCGGGGGGTTACGAAACATGCTGCCTAGAAAGTTCGCAAAATGCGTTGTATTTTTAGAGTGACGTCGGATGATTTCGTGTTGTTCTAGTAGATAATGCCAATAGTCCATGCCCGATATCAAGGTCCGCGAGAGCACGTAGTGTGATGCGTGTCCTCCAATCCACCGGACTGCCGATGTTTTTTGTGAGGGGAAAAAGACAGCGTCAGGGAAAAATAAAGCGTCCGTCGTGATCGTGGATTCGTCGGTGCGTCGTAGGAGGGCCATGATGCGTTGCGTCAGCCGCCAAACATCCTTCGCCTCACCGCACTGCAGAGAAGGTTCGTCGGTGTCCTGCATGCCACATATAAGGCAGAGCGGGGAATCTACCATGCGAATGTCGTACAATCGTTGGCGGTTGATTGCCTTGCGGTTGATTATTGTATACCATGACGATCTCATACATCTAGGCCAGACGCCGGTTCTACAACGGACTAACATTTTATACTCATAAGGCACCTAAGAAACTTTGGATCGATTTTTCCCGGGATTTTCCGGGTAGTGCGTCCTAATATTTTTAACCACGTGAGGTGATAGGGGCCGTCTTTCACCACACAAAATTTCGGACAAATCCCCGACCCCACGTTCGTGCCGTCTCCTTGTTAGAGATAATACGGGACAACAGCTTTACCGTCACATTTAACTTGGACAGCACTGGCCGGTCAGCTGCAGTCACGTGGCCAGCTGCAGTTCACACGTAAAAAGAGACGAGCAGAGGAGCAATACAGCTGCGAATGTCATTTAATTTTTAAGCAGAATTAAACAGTACACTGCATATCTCCCACAGTATGCTCCTTAGACGACTAGACGAAAACCGCAACACGTTATCGTTTTTAACTAACGTACTATTGCAATGAAAAACAAGCATGATGAAAATTCCTGACTTAACCACAGGGTAATTTTTCTGCATAAGCTGTGTGTAACGTAAGGGAGTACTGAAGGATTTCATCTTACAGTTAAATATTGAAGCAACTGAAGGTATTACTTACAATCAGTGGTCTGATGATTCTTAGCTCCTTCCTTATCCGAATCCGCAGCAGGAGTCGTGGATACTTTTGCTGCCTTTTTTAATAGCACAGGACATCGACACTGGCGCCACTTTCATCTCAAATTATCAGCTAGTTACGTTATAACTACATGGACCAGTTACGTTGTTTCTTTTTCAATAATAAGTTCGTGTTCTGTGAACTTTCAGTTGAGCAGCCGTATTTTATCCTTCGTTGTTTTCCTAGACAGGACCTATGCCGAGAGCTATGATATTTCCAGGTACCCTATTGTATTGAGCTGAAAGTCATTTTAGTAAACTCTCACTACAGTTCATAAACTTAGTGCAGTAGTAAATTTCATAATTATTCAGTGGGCCTAAGTTTTGAAGTACCTCAGGTATTTTTCATAAAAGGACAGTTAAAGTTTCACCAAAATACAACTGTCAAGAAAAAATTGATGTATTCAGCTTAAAGACCGTTCTCATTGAAATCTCAGAAGAGTATTACAGTTACCTGCAGAAACTGTAATGATTCATAATAGTTATTGGCTAGTAGATGTGAAGGGCCAGTATAAGGACTAATTATTGTGTAGGTCTGAAAGTAACAGTGTTTATGATTTCATGTGTATATAATTATTTATATTTCTCGTATAAACTAAAATATAGTCTTGATCTGAGTCTACTGATAGATTGGTTTCTATGTGCCCATCCTGTTGAGCCAGATCTAAGCTTCATATTACAACTACAGAATTATTAAAGTGCTTTAATAAGAAACTCGCTACAATTATTCAAAGTATGGAAATGAAGTCCCATGCTACTTGACAAAGCGCAGGGGAACGATGCGGGAGACCCGCAACGCCGTAAAAGGCAAGGTCCTAATGAAGGTAGTTTGCCGTTGCCTTCCTCCTACCGTAATGGGGATGAATGATGATAATGAGGACGACACAACACTCAGTCATCGCTGGGCAGATGAAAATCCCTGACCCAGCCAGGAATCGAATCCGGGACCCCGTGCTCGAGAAGCGAGAACGCTACAGCGAGACCACGAGCGGCGGACATTGAAAGTATACTGGATGCAAATACCACATTTTCCATTTGAGCTAACTAGTATAAGGAAGTGAATGCTCGTAGAGAATATGAATATATATAGGAATAGAGAACGTAATTACCTGACAACCATTTCAAGGACAGTATTTTCCAATCATTAAGCTAATAAAAGAATCTGCTATCCAAGTTAACATTGCTCCACCATTACCAATTATTTACCTGTAATAATCATGAGCTTTCTGCTTTTATATACAGATAGTAAGTGTTATTGAGAGCAAGTTGTTGCAAAAACAGTTAATATTCTTTATGTGTTGTTCATGTCAAACTACGGTTACGTTGCTTGATATCTTATTCGGAAAACTTAGGTTCAGTATCAAGTCAAGTCAGTCACAATAATGAACTAGCATTTGGTATAACTTCGTCTACTAAGGCAGGCGACCATTTCGTTTTGGGTGATAGCAGTTTACTTTGTTTCTAACACAACTTTGGTTCGATTCCCGTTCGTCTTGCTACTGCTTCCATACAATAGAAATCTTTAGAGAAACAAAATTAGTCCGATACCTTACGGCCAAATAAGTACCCTTTCACAGGAGTATCATTATCGGTATGTTGCTAATTTAGTAGTAGCCGTTAGTGTTATAATTTAGAACGTTTGCCTTTCGCTGCCAAGTGTTCTACCAACTGAGATACCCGAACCCTCAGCGCTGCACTATGGAAACAATCTCCTAGGCTGTAGCTAGGCTATTTATTCGGAACATCCTTTCCTCCAATAGAGCTAGTCCCACAAGGTATGCAGGAAAACTGCTGTGGAGTTTGGAAGGTAGGAGAGCGCAACTGGCGGAAAGGAATCTATGTGCCGTGCCTGGATAATTCAGTCTGTGCAGCACTTGCCCGCGAAAATTAAAGGTACCAGGATAGAAGGCCCGTCAGGTACACACTTTTAATCATCCAGGTAGCTTCGGATTTATGAGTATTGTTCCTCAGTTGACAACCTATATCAAGGTGGATTAACAGGCTAAATAGAAAAAAGCTCCAAAAGAATGTCGAGCCAGGGAGACAGATGAATACTCAATAAACTCAAGCGAGAGCGCGTTAATTTGAAAATCCTGGGGTTGGGTTGTTTTGGGGAAGGAGACCAGACAGCGAGGTCATCGGTCTCATCGGATTAGGGAAGGATGGGGAAGGAAGTCGGCCGTGCCCTTTGAAAGGAACCATCCCGGCAGTTGCCTGGGGCGATTTAGGGAAATCACGGAAAACCTAAATCAGGATGGCCGGACGCGGGATTGAACCGTCGTCCTCCCGAATGCGAGTCCAGTGTCTAACCACTGCGCCACATCGCTCGGTTTGAAAATCCTGAGACAGTACGTACTTTGCAAAACGATCTTACATGGAGGTATGCCCGCATCTCGTGGTCGTGCGGTAGCGTTCTCGTTTCCCACGCCCGGGTTCCCGGGTTCGATTCCCGGCGGGGTCAGGGATTTTCTCTGCCTCGTGATAGGTGGGTGTTGTGTGATGTCCTTAGGTTAGTTAGGTTTAAGTAGTTCTAAGTTCTAGGGGACTGATAACCATAGATGTTAAGTCCCATAGTGCTCAGAGCCATTTGAACCATTACATAGAGGTGTACCGAATGGAACTAAAACGCTCCGAAATAATACTGGTAAATGATGTAGGCTGTGCCAGACAGTCGTTTGATTCCTTGCTCAGTGCAGGTGTAACCGCAGGAGTAGATGTACTCCATGGAACGTACATGACGTTGAGGTTCCACAATTACCATCTACTCGTTTTAGGGAGCACAGGTAACCAACGCCAATAGGAAAATCATTGAGAGTGTTAAAAATTATGTAGAAAGGAGACTTGTATGACGCAACTTTCTCCATTTCACAACTGAAGATTTCCACGTATGATAAATTAAAGATAATTTTCCATATATGTTGTGATTTTTATGATAAATTAAAGATAGTTTTATGTTTTCGTCACTGTTAAGTAATTTAATTAGCACACAACCATCCTCCAGCACAATTCTCCGCTCATTACATAATGCATCGAAAATTCCAACTCTCATGCTTCCTTTGTGTAGGTTAATTTGGTAGATACATGCAAGGTACACACACACTCATACCTACATACACGATATTAATCGGTCCGCATTTAACAGCATGGATGCCTAATATGCTCCAAAATGCTGCGCATGAAAACACGATTTTTCCGGTGCACGTATCTCGGATCCTATTGGTGACACGAATGTAGGGTTAAGTATTTTACATAGACCTTGGGCTAGCAACTATTTGTAGAAGCAACAGAAGAATGGTCTTTGTGTCACTATCCTACAGTACAAGGTCAAAGTATGAGTATTACACACTTCCTCCCGCTCAGTCAAATGGAGCTTATGGTTTGGTTCTTTTTGAATTTAGTATGACCTAGGGTGCTCTTTAGGGGGTTTATGGTGGCACCAGTGGTTCATGGGTGGTTCCTTAGAAATCCTGAAAAAAACGTTTTTCTACCATTTTTTCGTTCCACAACCGAGCCACAGATTTCAAAACGGCTAAGCACTGCAAACGACTGAATTTTTTACGATACTTTCCTAAGGCCCCGGTATCAAACAGCCACTTAAAGTTTCTTGATATCTTCATCTGTTTCCCAGATACAGAGGTGCGAAGTTGCCCTTACATCTACACGTAAAATACGCACGTAAAAGCCGGTATGAGGCAAAACCTGAATAATAAATAACAGTTGCAAACTGCTCAACGTAGAGGGTATATTTTCTAGGCATTTATCTAGAAGTGCCATCTTCTTCTTTTGCCGGCCGCGGTGGCCGAGCGGTTCTAGGCGTTTCAGTCCAGAACCATGCAACTGCTACGCTCGCAGGTTCGAATCCTGCCGCGGGCATCGATGTGTGTGATGTCTTTAGGTTAGGTAGGTTTAAGTAGTTCTAAGTTCTAGGGGACTGATGACCTCAGATGTTAAGTCCCATAGTGCTCAGAGCCATTTAATTTTCTCCTTTTCCGAAATCTTTATCTGTTATAGAGAAATGCCCCAAAAACTTGTTTTTGAGCACCAAAATCGAACAGCGGATTCCAAGACGGCTACGGATAGCAAATGGCTAAAATTTTTATGATATATTCCTAAGACACCAATCTCGAGAAACCCTTAAAAATTCTCTTGATACCTCTATCTGTTTCCAAGGTACAGGGGTTCAAATTTAGCCTGCTTGGACACGTAAAACACGCACGTAAAATCTAATGTGAGGCGAAAACGTAGTTTATAAAGTGGCGTAGCACGGAGAATCATCAGAAGGGTTTATGGGGAGTAGTACTGAAGCGCATACAAACTTTTTGTACACTTAAAACCCGGACTAAGGTGGAAAATAAGTTTTGCGTTATTTCATTTTCTCATAAGGAAACTGTCAAAATTTTACTCACCTACAGTGTTCTTTGCATATGAGTGACATGTCCTCCTATGACAGGGAAAAGTGTGGAACCAACGGAAAAATGCTTCTATCGGAGCACAAAAAGGGCGAATATGCTCCAGTTTAAATAAAAACTCTGGAAAGTGGGCACCAGCTTCTTCATTCTATCGTCCTCAACCGCTTTAAGAACCTTCCGATAAATTTTCTCGTGCGAACGTTTTCGCTTTTTTAAACTGAGAGAAGGAGTAAGTGGCAGTGGGAAATTAATCAATAACAAAGACGACGAATCATGACCTAAAAGAATTTTTCGACCCCTAAAGTCTTAGCTCCAGCTGAGAGCAGGGCCTAACCAGTTGTTTCCTGCCAAGAAGAAAGCGAAGACAACGAGATAAGGGGTTAAACTTTAACCAGTTTCCATCCCAGTCCGATTGTCTTCATGCAGAAATGGAATCCACAGTCCCCAGAAACGAGGCTCATGAGATTATGGTCTCTCTCTCTCTCTCTCTCTCTCTGTGTGTGTGTGTGTGTGTGTGTGTGTGTGTGTGTGTGTGTACGAGCGCGCGCTCGTGCACGTTTGTGTATGTCTGCACGATTCTCGTAGACATCCAAAGTACATAACAACTTCATAAAAATGAAGCATTTGCGACCAGATCGCACGTTTAATATTTTATTTCAGTGGGTAGTTATCCCTTCGATTCCACCCCCACCCTAGAAATTGTAAACAGAAGAAAAATTCATAAAAAGGGGACTTCTTACGGATGAAAACTACAGTAAATTTCAAAATTTTTCTTAAATGATTACTTACTAAATTAAATACTGTTCAGTACAAGAAATCATATGTACAATACAAACGCGGTATATTACACTTTGTGTGTCACGAAATAAATGTATGTCACGAAATAAGTGTATTTAACAAAACATGTAGATCTATCCTATCGCTAATGTCGCAATAAATATGGGAAAAAAAAGATGTGACAAAAGAGTAACTTGCAACACTGTCGATCTTAAACAATTTCAGGTATTCTTTTTATATTGTTGAACTGGCGGTCGATGTGTCAGCTATTAAACCCTTAGTCGTCTGGAAAATGGCTTTTATTGCTCGTCTAGCACAGGGAATAAGAATCCGTGTAGTGCTTCCCTGAGTCAGTTCTGCTCGTTCCTTTTTTTGAAGTTAGTTACCTCGATCATATATTTTCATAAATGCGTGCGTCCGCACACAGATAGAACTTTGGTGTAGTTGCTGTCCCAATCAGAATGGCCGCTTTACCTCGCGATGTTTAGCAGCAGTCTCATTGCTTGTGTAAACCGCTTCCGTTTCCCGTTGGGAAAGCAGTGTTCACAAATCTACGGCAGCAGCAACACACTTTCATGTTGATGCTGTCCTACTTTGGAAACGCTGCTCTACATCTACATCTACATCTACATTTATACTCCGCAAGCCACCCAACGGTGTGTGTCGGAGGGCACTTTACGTGCCACTGTCATTACCTCCCTTTCCTGTTCCAGTCGCGTATGGTTTGCGGGAAGAACGACTGTCTGAAAGCCTCCGTGCGCGCTCTACTCTCTGTAATTTTACATTCGTGATCTCCTCGGGAGGTATAAGTAGGGGGAAGCAATATATTCGATACCTCATCCAGAAACACACCCTCTCGAAACCTGATGAGCAAGCTACACCGCGATGCAGAGCGCCTCTCTTGCAGAGTCTGCCACTTGAGTTTATTAAACATCTCCGTAACGCTATCACGGTTACCAAATAACCCTGTGACGAAACGCGCCGCTCTTCTTTGGATCTTCTCTATCTCCTCCGTCAGACCGATCTCGTACGGATCCCACACTGATGAGCAATACTCAAGTATAGGTCGAACGAGTGTCTTGTAAGCCACCTCCTTTGTTGATGGACTACATTTTCTAAGCACTCTCCCAATGAATCTCAACCTGGTACCCGCCTTACCAACAATTAATTTTATATGATCATTCCACTTCAAATCGTTCCGCACGCATACTCCCAGATATTTTACAGAAGTAACTGCTACCAGTGTTTGTTCCGCTATCATATAATCATACAATAAAGGATCCTTCTTTCTATGTATTCGCAATACATTACATTTGTCTATGTTAAGGGTCAGTTGCCACTCCCTGCACCAAGTGCCTATCCGCTGCAGATCTTCCTGCATTTCGCTACAATTTTCTAATGCTGCAACTTCTC
This sequence comes from Schistocerca americana, assembly GCF_021461395.2. Lineage (NCBI taxonomy): Eukaryota > Metazoa > Arthropoda > Insecta > Orthoptera > Acrididae > Schistocerca > Schistocerca americana. Next base: position 189,484,257 of record NC_060120.1, read on the forward strand.
TGTATACTACAGCATCATCCGCGAAAAGCCGCATGGAACTTCCGACACTATCTACTAGGTCATTTATATATATTGTGAAAAGCAATGGTCCCATAACACTCCCCTGTAGCACGCCAGAGTTTACTTTAACGTCTGTAGACGTCTCTCCATTGAGAACAACATGCTGTGTTCTGTTTACTAAAAACTCTTCACTCCAGCCACACAGCTGGTCTGATATTCCATAGGCTCTTACTTTTTTTATCAGGCGACAGTGCGGAACTGTACCGAACGCCTTCCGGAAGTCAAGGAAAATAGCATCTACCTGGGAGCCTGTATCTAATATTTTCTGGGTCTCATGAACAAATCAAGCGAGTTAGGTCTCACACGATCGCTGTTTCCGGAATCCATGTTGATTCCTACAGAGTAGATTCTGGGTTTCCAAAAACGACAATATACTCGAGCAAAAAACATGTTCTAAAATTCTACAACAGATTGACGTCAGAGATATAGGTCTATAGTTTTGCGCATCTGCTCGACGACCCTTCCTGAAGACTGGGACTATCTGTGCTCTTTTCCAATCATTTGGAACCCTCCGTTCCTCTAGAGACTTGCGGTACACGGCTGTTAGAAGGGGGGCAAGTTCTTTCGCGTACTCTGTGTAGAATCGAATTGGTATCCCGTCAGGTCCAGTGGACTTTCCTCTATTGAGTGATTCCAGTTGCTTTTCTATTCCTTGGACACTTATTTCGATGTCAGCTATTTTTTCGTTTGTGCGAGGATTTAGAGAAGGAACTGCAGTGCGGTCTTCCTCTGTGAAACAGCTTTGGAAAAAGGTGTTTAGTATTTCAGCTTTACGCGTGTCATCCTCTGTTTCAATGCCATCATCATCCCGTAGTGTCTGGATATGCTGTTTCGAGCCACTTACTGATTTAACGTAAGACCAGAACTTCCTAGGATTTTCTGTCAAGTCGGTACATAGAATTTTACTTTCGAATTCACTGAACGCTTCACGCATAGCCCTCCTTACGCTAACTTTGACATCGTTTAGCTTCTGTTTGTCTGAGAGGTTTTGGCTGCGTTTAAACTTGGAGTGGAGCTCTCTTTGCTTTCGCAATAGTTTCCTAACTTTGTTGTTGTACCACGGTGGGTTTTTCCCGTCCCTCACAGTTTTACTCGGCACGTACCTGTCTAAAATGCATTTTACGATTGCCTTGAACTTTTTCCATAAACACTCAACATTGTCAGTGTCGGAACAGAAATTTTCGTTTTGATCTGTTAGGTAGTCTGAAATCTGCCTTCTATTACTCTTGCTAAATAGATAAACCTTCCTCCCTTTTTTTATATTCCTATTAACTTCCATATTCAGGGATGCTGCAACGGCCATATGATCACTGATTCCCTGTTCTGTACATACAGAGTCGAAAAGTTCGGGTCTGTTTGTTATCAGTAGGTCCAAGATGTTATCTCCACGAGTCGGTTCTCTGTTTAATTGCTCGAGGTAATTTTCGGATAGTGCACTCAGTATAATGTCACTCGATGCTCTGTCCCTACCACCCGTCCTAAACATCTGAGTGTCCCAGTCTATATCTGGTAAATTGAAATCTCCACCTAAGACTGTAACATGCTGAGAAAATTTATGTGAAATGTATTCCAAATTTTCTCTCAGTTGTTCTGCCACTACAGTTTGGGAGAACAGCTCTCTCACAAGTGGGAGATAACTCGCTCTAGGACTTAAGTAACTCACTGTAACCGCAGTTAGTGCAGCTTCTCTGCGAATATACACGGCCTCTCAAACCTTTTGAGTGAAACTGAAACAGGTGATAATGGGTCCGCAACCGATTATACCATAATGTCTTTGTTGCTTCTATGACAGTAGAAGTCGCAAAAAAAAAATGAATATCTTCATAGTCAGCTCCAAGCATTCACCGCGGGACACAAAGATATTTAGCATCTTTGGTCGGAATTTAAAGGTATTGTTCATCAGGCGCTAGAGAAGTATGTGCCTAGCAGAAGTGTAGGGGAGGGAAAGGATCCACCTTGGTACAACAAACATATTAGGAAGTTGAAGAGAAAGCAGAGAATTTTGCACAGCCGTTTTAAACGTAGCCACTGCCCCGCTGACAAACAGAAACTATGCGAAATGCAGGCAGCTGTCAGAAGGACAATGAGAGACTCTTTTAACGAATTTGAAAGCAATATTTTATCTGCAGATTCTAAAAATGACCCCAAAAAATTTTGGTCGTAAGTAAAATCTATGAACGCTACAAATAATTCAATACCTCCTCTTGCTGACAGTACGGATAATGTAACTGATGATGATAAACAGAAGGCCGAAATTCTAAACCTAGCTTTCAAAAACTCGTTTAGATAGAGGACTTCAGCACCATTGCCCCTTTCAATTATCGAACAAAGGAAAGGATGGCTGACATAGTGTTTAGCGTATCTGGGATTGTAAAACAGTTAAGATCCTTAGACGCCAGAGAGGCATTTGGCCCAGACGGTATCCCCGTAAGATTTTATGTTGACTATGCTACAAATATAGCACCATTCTTATCCGTCGTCTATCAGAGATCATTGGAACGGCGGAAAGTTCCACGGGATTGGAAGAAGGCCCAGGTCATAGCAATCTATAAAAAGGGTAGAAAATCGGATGAACGTAATTTCCGGCCAATTTCACTGACATCGATTTGTTGTAGAATCATGGAACATACATTGTGTTCAGACATAATGACCTTTATAGACTCTGAGAGGCTCATCTGCAGAAACCAGCACGGTTTTAGGAAACAGTGGTCATGCGAGACACAGCTGGCCCTCTTTGTGCATGATATACAACAGGCTCTAGATACCGGCTCCCAGGTTGATGCCATATTTCTCGACTTTCGAAAGGAGTTCGACTCAGTTCCGCACTGTCGCTTGCTACAAAAAGTGCGCGCTTACGGTCTATCCAATGACATATGCGGTTGGATAGAAAGTTTTCTAACGGTCAGGGAGCAGTATGTCGTCCTGAATGGGGTAACTTCAACAGAAACAAGAGTAACTTTAGGTTTGCCCCAGGGCAGCGTAACAGGTCCTCTGCTTTTTGCGATTTACATAAACGATCTGGTTGATGGTATTGACAGCGGCATTAGACTGTTTGCCGATGATGCTGTAGTCTACAGGAACGTAGTATCACACGAAGGTTGTGAACAAATCAATGACGATTTGCAGAAAATAAATGCGTGGTGTAATGATTGAGAGTTATCTCTCAATATTAGTAAGTGTACTCTACTGCGTATAACAAGGCGAAAATCCCCATTAATGTATGAGTACAAAATAAATGATCAGTCTTTGGAAGCGGTAACATCAGTCAAGTATCTGGGTGAGACTATTCGAAATGATCTCAAATGAAATGATCTGATTACACAAGTAACGGGTAAGGCGAACTCTAGATTGCGGTTTATTGGTAGAATCATGAAGCGATGCAGCCCTACAGCAAAGGAAATAGCGTACAATACGTTAGTTCGTCCAGTCTTAGAGTAATGTTCGTCTGCATGGGACCCTTACCACTTGGGTCTGATTCAAGAGATTGAGAAGGTCCAAAGTAGAGCGGCAAGATTCGTGACTGGCACATTTAGCCATCGCGAGAGCGTTACAAATCTCATAGAAACTTTGAAGCGGGACACATTTGCAGATAGACGGCACGCTAAACGGAAGGGTCTGTTCTTTAAATTCCGAAATCCAGTCTTCGCCGGGGATGTAGAGCATATATTATTGCTACCAACTTTCAAATCGCGTAATGATCATCATTCAAAGATAAGGGAAATAAGAGCTCGTACTGAGGCGTTCAGACAGTCGTTTTTTCCTCGCGCGGTCCGCGAGTGAAACAGAGGGGCGAGGGAGGGGGGGGGGGGGGCTGGAAATATGACTTTGGCGCTAATTGTGCTCTCTGCCACACACCGCTTGGTGGCTAGCGGAGTATATATGTAGATGTAGATGTAGATTATACTGAGACAGAGAACCAATGGTCAGAAACGCGTATTTATTACTTTGCGGACATACACAGCGTACACCACATAACCATGACGTAGCTCATACCTTTGACCGCCAGTCTCAATGCATGGATGGCAACGGCGCATGAACTTCTGCCGCACTCTCGCAAAGATCCCTGGTGGCTGTTGCAGCAGGAGACAAGCAGCTTGGACCCTAACAAGCAGGTATTCACCCGTTTCTACAGAGGTTTCGTACACCCAACTCTTGTAACCGCAGAGCAAAAAGTCCGGAGTGTGAGTTCCGGCGATTGTGCTGGCCGTGGGACAGGACGTCCCCTTCCAATCCAACGATCAGAATGTGTGTTGTTCAGGTGCTCGCGGACGTTAGCATCGAATCGGGCTGGTGCACCGTCGTACTGAAACCACTCCTTTCGGCGACGGACAACTAGGGGTACAGTCACCAATAACTGTAGCAGAACAACTCACAAGAACATCAGGTATCGAGGACCGGTAAAATGTGCAGACAAAAAATAAGGTCCTATTAGGTGATCTCTGCCCGTACAATAACAGAGAATTGTTGCTGCGGCCACCGATGTGGGTGGCGTTGGAATTGTCCTCACTCCAGACATGGCTGTTGCGGCTGTTGAAAACGCCATCAAGGGTAAATGAGGCCTCATCCGTCAACAATAAAAACTGTACAAAGTTCGGCACTACAGCACTGCGGTGGATAATCCATTGGCAGAAGTGAACGCGGGGCTCAAAATCCATTGGTCCCAGTGCTTGCACATGTTCTTTATGACAAGGGTATAGTACCTGTTCCACCGTACTCTCCACAATGTATCCTCCAAAGTGTAAGTTTCATGACCAGGTTGACTGGTGCTTATTGCTGGGTGCTCAGCCACACGATCCAACACCATCTCATCAAAATCTGATGTTCAGGCATGTCTTCGGCATGAACCTTGGGCTACTCTATGTGACGTCTCTCGCAAGTTGATATCCACTGACATAAACGTCTTTCAGTTATGGTGACGCCTGTTAGGAACTCATTCTATGTACGTTCGTGCTACCTTACGGGTACTACATGCTGCCGTACCGCACGGTAAGTGCATGTCTGCCAATTCTCGTGACGAGTTACGTTCTATCTTTGACTACGCCTCATGCACTGTACACAGTAACTCGCCTCACCATGGGCACGTCACGAGCCGTCTGATGCAATGGACAGCTGACACCAGGGATAGTGGCGTGCTTACGGCATACGTTAATGCACCAGTGCAATGCATACGCTCGTCACATGATACACGTACTATGAGCTAAGCTGTGTACGGTATGTCTGTTTGCTGGTCTCGGGTGCACACTGTTTATCACCCGCAGCCTGTTCCAGCGTACAGCAGACATACGGGATCTTTGCGATAATGCGGGAGAGCTGCATGAGCCGTTGCAATACATGCATTGAGACTGGCGGTCGTCGCCATGAACAATTACTATGAGCTAAACTGAGGTTACCCATTGTACACTATGTACACTACTGGCCATTAAAATTGCTACACCAAGAAGAAATGCAGATGATAAACGGGTATTCATTGGACAAATATATTATACTAGAACTGACATGTGATTACATTTTGTAAGAGGTATGTGCTGCCTGCGATATGTAAGCTATAAGAGAATCTGAGACCAAAGAGCAGTGTTGACTGCAGTACGAACTGTGTAGCAGTAGCAGTAAGTTGTTGCTAGCGAGCAGTCGCCTGTCTGCGCTTGTCAGTCCTGTCTGGTGTATCGTGTTGGCTGGGCCAGTCGCGGTGCAGCGATGCCGGAGCCTGAGTATTGTTGTATAAGGTAAAAAAGCAGCCTCGCGCATATCTAGTAACATTATGTAAACTTACATGTAAATCTTTTAAAAATGTCCTAATAATAATCTTTGTCTAATTTCTAACAAGCATGAAAGGTGGCTACACTGAGCCACAGCGCCAGAGAGTTTTGTTTCACCGCCTCCACTGGCAGTGATTATTGAGAAGTAGCGGAGGGCAGTGCTTGTTGAGAACTCGTAGTAGGCAGTTTTGTTGAGAAGTAGCGGAGTGCAGTGCTTGTCGAGATGTGGCAGTAGTCAGTTCTTGTTGAGATGTGGTAGTAGCGAGTCGGTGTGGAGATATTGTAATGATTAGAGTGCTTTTCATCGATATAAATGAAGGTAACAAACTCCTTTTCTTTTATTCTCATTATTTCAATGTCCTGAATAATGCGTCATTACAGGTTCAGTCAACAAAGCATCTGGCTTGTGTTCTTGTATTAGAGTGTAATTCTGGTTTTCTTGTGCAATTATACTATTTCTATTTTTTTTAATTACTTCAGTATAAATGATATTTAAATTTTCTTGTCTTATTGAAGAAGAACCGTGCCAGATGTGTACGTTGAATGACACTTCCACACACGGAACAGTTACACTTCTGCTTTGTTGTTGCGTTGGTTTTATAGCTGCTGGGGACTTAATTTATTAATTGTGTTAACGAAAATTTTCATTTCATTCTTTGTTGTTGTTCCATGCAGTCAGATTGCGTACAAAAACTAGTCAGGGCCAACCGTTTACGAGACTTCGTAATCGGACATACAGCTACTAAAAATTTAAAAAGAATTTGCATTTCATATTTATATAATGAAGCCCCCATGCACGTGGCGACCGCTGCTTCGGATCGTCCCTTGGAATTCTTCTGATTGTAAAAATAGTAGACAGTAGTATTGTTGTAGTAATTTCTAGTTTAGTAATTGTAGTCTATATTGCATGTGTAGATTTGGTAATTGTCATTCTTCTAATGGTATTTTTTTTCAGAATTTAATTTTGTTGTCTTGTATACGCGTTTGACAATTTAGTGCAATTATTTCAATTGTTCGTTAATCGTGTTTGAGGGAAACATTTCGTGTGAATGGTATTGTTGGAGATAAGGAGGCATTGTGTGTAATTTTCGTACAGTGACGAGTTTTGTATGTTTTGTAAATGATTACGCGATCGATGAAAAAGGCAAAAATGATGGATAGTCAGAATGACGAAATTGTTGACATGGCGAACTCGCCAACATAGGGGAACAGTATGATGAATAATGAAGTGTAAAACAATTTAATAAGTCGGGAAAATAGTCCGGAACCATTTCAAAATTTTTCTCAATTAGAAAATTCACAGAATATGAGATTAACGATAGACGATTCTGAAATAGTATCGAACACAGATAGCTTTACAGCTATGACGAAAGAAGTTGGTTTCGCGGGAAATGTTAGGGGCGAAAAGAATTTCGAACAAGTTAATATGGAGCAGTTGATGAGTGCAATATTAAATTTACGATCTGAATTAAAAACAGATAGGGGAACAATGGAAACACGGTTAGACTCACTGGGATCACAGTTGGGATCTAAATTTAAAACAGAGATGGGAACTTTGAGATCTGAATTAAAAACAGAGATGGAAACAATGGAAACACGGTTAGATTCACGAATAGGGACATGTTTCAAAAACATGAAAGATGAATTAAAGAAAGAAATCAGAGAAGAAGTACAACCGATTTTGAATTCTCACAATAATAGACTAATTGCAGTAGAGATTAGACAAAAGGAACAGGATAGAGAACAGGAAGAAAGAGATCGCGTGATAGTACAAAAATTTTCTGAGTTAAATTTACAACGTGCACACGATAAGGAAGAAATATTTGAGAGAATCGAGGAATCCGTACCAAATGACAGAATAAATAATCTAACACAACAAAATGAACAGTTAACTACCAAATGTGTTAATACTGAAACCCGAGTCACGACACTTACGGAAGACGTAAATAAACAGAAAGAACAAATAGGTGATTTATCGGAAAGAGTTGAGGAGATTTCAGATAAATTGACAAGTCTTAGTTTAAATGGGGACAGAGATTCAGATGATACAGCACCATTGCCATTTGCAGAAACCGAAGAGTACCAGAACATAAATAAGCATGTTGAAAATCAGGGAAAATTTAATGAACGCGTTAAAAGGGAAGTTGAGGCATTACGAAAGCAAGTCAAGCAAATTAAAGGCGAAATCGTAGGAAAAGATAGCAGAAGAAATTTAGAATCACAGATACCAGAGGGCTTTGAAGAAAATTTGTTTCATTTACGGGATGCAACAAGAGAGCGCCCTGCGCGCGAACTTAACAATAATCAACGTTGTGACTGGGACAGACGCGGTAGGTCTTTGTCGCCACGAGGCGAAAACTTTGACTATAAACACTTTTTGACTGTTCGGAAATTTAAGATCTTTCGCAATTCTAAGAATGACATACATCCATGTGCATAGTTAGATCAATTTACGTACGCACTTCCACCAAATTGGCCACTAAGTCACAAACTGGAAATTATGTGCGGCTATTAATGTCCTCAGGGGATTCACTACACTAAGTGAATATGTGCCGTAGCGTGCATAGGGCCCCGAGCTGTAGTGGTGTTATTTCCCTTTTAGTTTTCTGCACCGCTGCCTACTCTTTTACTATTCTTTGCATCTGTCAAAACAACTCTTCTACTATCAATCTATCTACAGAGTCGTTAAACAATAACCGGATATGACTATTTTACCCAAAAGTGATTTCGGAAATTACCGTTTGCACTTACTGTATCTTCTGCAGCATTCATTCGTAGTTTAAACGAAATTTTACCTGTTTATCTTCGTGACAATATTACTTCATATGTTGACGATATTCTTATTGCTAAACATTCTTGGAGTGAACACAACAAAATTTTGGATTCATTATTACGTATTTTTGCAAAAGTTGGCATTACAGTGAACTTGGAAAAATCTGAATTTGGTCGTTCTCAGGTGAAATTTCTCGGTCACATAATTTCTACAGAAGGTATTCTTCCTGATCCAGAGAAATTAGACGCTATTCGTAATTATGCTGTTCCTACCACAAAACGTGATGTTCGTAGTTTTCTTGGTGTCTGTAATTTTCTTAGACGCTTTGTTAGATTGGACAATTTGGCCACACCTCGTTTATGTGAACTATCGGGAAAGAATTCTAATTGGTGTTGGGATGAGGAAGCTCAATCAGAATTTGAACAACTTCATGTTGCTTTAGTTGCTGCTCCACTTCTTTCACATCCGGATTTATCTAAAGATTTTTGTTTGGCGACGGACTCATCATACAAAGGCCTAGGTGCACACTTATTTCAAGAGATAGAAGAAAACGGCGTTGTAGTACAGAAAACTGTTGCATTTGGAAGTCGTGTTCTCTCTAAATCAGAAAAGAATTATTCGACTACGGAACTTGAAGCTTTGGCTGTTGTTTGGGCTTTCACAAAATTTCGCATATTTTTGTATGGCAGACATACTAAGGTTTACACCGATCATCGAGCTCTGGAATTTCTTATGTCGACAAAATTAACTCATGGACAGAATTGCATTTACACAGTTAACACTATTCAATTACACAGTAGTACTTAATGTGGATGAAAGATGAGTGAGTGTGTTTTGTGTGTTTTCCTTTCCTAATCCCAAATAATTGATCCCAACCTATCTCCTAAATATTATCTTACTTGTTTGTAGTGGCTTGCACTGACACTCATAAATATTATAGGTTTACAGTTATTTGTGTATTGTATTAGTTAATATGACAATTATCTGATATCATTTGTGTGTTTGTACCTACAGGAATTTGATTTTAGTATTGTTTACATACAGGGTTCTTCAAATATTGTTGCTGATGCTTTATCACGTGCACCTATGGGTTTGAAACAAAGTGCTGAAGAGGACTGCAAGGAAAACAATTATTGTTTGATGTATATTCAAGGTGTTGCGTTTGAGAACTTTATTTCGTCTTCGCTCCAGGACATCGCTAAGGAGCAAAATAAGGATCCAATCTGGAAGGACATTAAGGAGAAGTGGAGGAGAAAGGAAAGCGTAGCGATTAGACAGCATTATTTAGTTCGCAATGACATTCTTTTTAAACGAAAATCGGTTGACAACTCTGTTTGGTTAGTTTGTATTCCTGATGAGTGGGTCAATAAATTGATTTGGTACTCACATTTCAGTTATGCACACTTTGGTCCCAGAAAATGCTTTCATAATTTACGAGAAAGTTGCTACTTCAGTAATATGGAAAAACGTATTCGATCTGTTCTTGCCAAATGCAAATTATGTCAAAAGGCTAAGCCGCCAACGATTTCTCACAGAGCACCGTTGTTTCCTATCATTCCAGCGAAATTAAAGGAGATGGCTGCAGTCGATTTGTTCGGGCCAGTGGTTCGTTGTACTAATGGTTTTGCGTACATTTTCGTAGCAGTGGAATTAACATCAAAATATGTGTGTTTTACACCTTTACGCAAAGCAACAGCTCGTTCAGTATCTAATGCTTTCATCAAACATTTTCTTAAAGAAGTGGGTCATGTTGATAGGGTTATATCGGATAATGGATCACAGTTTCGTTCTAAAATTTGGCTTCGTACTCTACGGCGTCGTAAGATTAAACCAATTTTCATTTCACTTTTTCACCCTCAATCTAACGCTTCAGAGAGATGGATGAAGGAAATCAATAAATTGTGTCGACTTTATTGTCATCAGAATCACAGAACATGGGATCAGTATCTCCATATTTTTCAAAACATTCTGAATGAACTCCCTAATGATTCAACTTCTTTACCGCCTATACTGATGTTAAAAACCAAAGCACCGACAAATCGCATTTCTGAAATCGTTCCTTTTCCGCCCCGCCTACACGGAAACTGCGGCATTCTGAAGTTGTGAACCTGGCTCTGCAAAATATTGCATCTGCGGCTGCTAGAAGAGAGAAATCAGCTAAACATCCTGGTCGTTTAAAAATTTTGTCAGTTGGTCAAAATGTGTTAATTAAGTCTCATCGTTTGTCTCACAAAGGAAAAGGCTTGTGTCGCAAATTTTTTTCTGCTTTATAACGGTCCATATAGAATTCGCAAAATTATTCATGATAACACTGTTGAAGTAGAAACTCTCAAATCACGACGCTCTAAGGGAATACATCATATATCAAACGTTAAAATTTTTGTAGAATGACATACTTTCGAGAAACCAACAGTTTACGTAAACATGCAGAGAATACAAGGATACTGCGCTGTGTTTTGGCGGTGGCATATACTCAAAGCAACAGTCAAGTCTGCGCGCCGCACAAGGCAGTCGTTGACCGCAAACAATTGCTTCCTACGTCACGCGCCTACAGCTGATCGAGCGTTCAGTGCGAATGCACTGACAGCCGTAAACAAATACACAGTCTAATTACTCCGACTAAATTCAGTATAAAGCTGTAGTGACTTGATGAATTATGTTATTAACGTTCAGTATTTTTCAGGATACGGTTGTATAAAATATTTAAGAACTTCAGGTAAATTCTGTGTGTCTCCGACGTTAAGAGGACTTGCTATCGAGAAAATTTCAGAAAGAATGTAATTTCCAAGAAGAAACTAATAAACTAAAAAGGTAACTATTAATTGAGTTTATTTTTTCAGGTAACAATTTCCACTTAGGTACGTACTTTAGACGTAATTTGCTGCTCGCGATTACGTGATTCATAATTTGTGCTAATTTCATGTTCTATGAATTTACTTGTGAAGCGACGTGCTTGCGTACATTTGCTGACTTTTGTCAATGTTTTATTAATGAACAGGGTTGTGATTTGTATATATTATGCATCGCTTGGCTGCAATGCTTTTTCACTGATGTCATATTTTTTTATTATGTGTCTGCTGTGCTTATTTATTTAAATTATAATTGTCACCTGATTAGTTGTGCTGATATGTATGTAAGTTATACTTTGTGATTTATCTGCTTGCGCCTTCATGTTTACTTATTAAGATGACATATGAACATTTATTTGCTTATGCTGATATGATGCTAATGACCTGTTTATTACGTAAGATATATGTTTGCTGCTATGCGTATGGATTGCATATTTATACATTTCTGTTTGTTGTCATAACTACTCTTTAATTTGGTATATAGAAATGCTGATATACTGTGTACAAACATAGAGTTTAGGTCACACTATTGTATTAATTATAGATTGTTCGCTTGGCAGAGCCTCGTTGTAAGAACTGTGCTGCATCCACTTGTTGACATTCTGTTCTCTACTGGTATATTTACTCGCTATTGCATGTTTTGCTTACGCTCAGTGTCTTATATTTTTAAGATAGGAAAATGAACTGCTATAATTCGACATAAACGACATTAGTACAAGAAACTTCATAGAAGTCACATGAGCTGGAGGTTTTATGGAAGCTGTATAAATTTATGCTAATAGGAAGGAAGCTAACGACATGACATACCAAAACTAGGTTTAGACCATTGACAGTTATTACACTGCATTTTTCGTGAGGAATTGAAATAGGAAGTGACACTTGACACAAGAAATACTCCACATGTTTGCTTCTGTTTGCCATAATTCTTGAAGTGGTGTACACACTGTGAAATATTATGATCATTCACACTCCGTAATCGTACTTAATTACTGAGAGTTATTCGAACTAAGTCTGTTAGAGGTCATGTATGCATTTCTTTTATTTAATGATGGACAAGGTAACCAAAATCTATCCTATAATTTATAATGAGTAGAAGATTAGGGTCAGATGGATTACACAGAGGTTGTGTCTTGACAGTGTGTCTTCGGATTGTATGGGATGATGAGGTTTGCATTAGGATTTTATCTGTACTTGTTCGAGGAGACTGAGTAGAGGAAAGAGTTGTTATGGAAGTGAAATGATATTGATGGTAAGATTTATATGTATCGACGTAAGAGGTATTATTGAAGTATTGAGATTATGTGATGCTGATGATTATTGGAGTTTTGGTGGATAAGAGGTAAAGTAAGTGAGGTGCATATTTTTTTTTTGTTGGTCTATACGGAACAAGGAGGATGAAGATAGCAGACTAGAACACTCAAGTAGAAGGAAGATAGTCTATACACACACTTTGTTAAATCACTAAGCAGTATATACCTTTTTTTTGAGAGAGGTAGTATTTGCATATCTTGGCACACTGACAGTTGTTCAGCAACCGTACATTTTGATCTGGCTTGGCAAACATTGGTCTTGACATGATGACTATGACGTTGACTAACTATTATTGACTGTTATACATTGCTGCCACTACAACTTGATACACATGATGAACATCAAATTTTGACAGAATTGCATTTACACAGTTAACACTATTCAATTACACAGTAGTACTTAATGTGGATGAAAGATGAGTGAGTGTGTTTTGTGTGTTTTCCTTTCCTAATCCCAAATAATTGATCCCAACCTATCTCCTAAATATTATCTTACTTGTTTGTAGTGGCTTGCACTGACACTCATAAATATTATAGGTTTACAGTTATTTGTGTATTGTATTAGTTAATATGACAATTATCTGATATCATTTGTGTGTTTGTTATAATTTGTATGTTTAGTGTAAGAGCATTGAGAATAATTTTGTAAAAGCAATCGTGTGTGCATTCAAACTATTGTTCATGCCTGAACTGTGTGATTAGTGATATTGAATATTATGGACTGTTACTTGTACTTTTTCTACATGATTGGTGCCACTAGGACATGTTTAATTTCTGCTTATAAACTCTGATGAACTGTGTGATTAGTGATAGTGAATATTATGGACTGTTACCTGCACTTCTTCAACACAGTGGGTGCCACTTAGAAATGTTTAATTTCTGCTGATGAACTGTGTGATTAGTGATAGTGAATATTATGGACTGCTGTCTGCACCTGTCAACATTGCTGGGTGCCACTGATGGACTGCTTCTACTGAGATAATGTCACTTGTTGGTGTCTGCACCTGCTCAACATTACTGGGTGCCACTGATGGACTGCTTCTACTGAAATGATGTCACTTGTTGGTGTGTGCACCTGTTCAACAATGCTGGGTGCCACTAATGGAACTGTTTCTGCTGAGTGATGTCACTTGTTGGTGTCTGCACCTGCTCAGCATTACTGGGTGCCACTGATGAACTGCTTCTACTGAGATAATGTCACTTGTTGGTGTCTGCACCTGCTCAACATTACTGGGTGCCACTGATGGACTGCTTCTACTGAAATAATGTCACTTGTTGCTGTCTGCACCTGCTCAACATTGCTGGGTGCCACTGATGGACTGCTTCTACTGAGATAATGTCACTTGTTGGTGTCTGCACCTGTTCAACATTGCTGGGTGCCACTGATGGACTGCTTCTACTGAAATAATGTCACTTGTTGCTGTCTGCACCTGCTCAACATTGCTGGGTGCCACTGACGGACTGCTTCTACTGAGATAATGTCACTTGTTGGTGTCTGCACCTGCTCAACATTGCTGGGTGCCACTGATGGACTGCTTCTACTGAAATAATGTCACTTGTTGCTGTCTGCACCTGCTCAACATTGCTGGGTGCCACTGATGGACTGCTTCTACTGAGATAATGTCACTTGTTGGTGTCTGCACCTGTTCAACATTGCTGGGTGCCACTGATGGACTGCTTCTACTGAAATAATGTCACTTGTTGCTGTCTGCACCTGCTCAACATTGCTGGGTGCCACTGACGGACTGCTTCTACTGAGATAATGTCACTTGTTGGTGTCTGCACCTGCTCAACATTGCTGGGTGCCACTGATGGACTGCTTCTACTGAAATAATGTCACTTGTTGCTGTCTGCACCTGCTCAACATTGCTGGGTGCCACTGATGGACTGCTTCTACTGAGATAATGTCACTTGTTGGTGTCTGCACCTGTTCAACATTGCTGGGTGCCACTGATGGACTGCTTCTACTGAAATAATGTCACTTGTTGCTGTCTGCACCTGCTCAACATTGCTGGGTGCCACTGACGGACTGCTTCTACTGAGATAATGTCACTTGTTGGTGTCTGCACCTGCTCAACATTGCTGGGTGCCACTGATGGACTGCTTCTACTGAAATAATGTCACTTGTTGCTGTCTGCACCTGCTCAACATTGCTGGGTGCCACTGACGGACTGCTTCTACTGAAATGATGTCACTTGTTGGTGTCTGCACCTGTTCAACATTGCTGGGTGTCACTAATGGAACTGCTTCTGTTGAGAAATGTGACTTGTTGCTGTGTGCACCTGTTCAACATTGCTGGGTGCCACTAATGGAACTGCTTCTGCTGAGAAATGTGACTTGTTGGTGTGTGTACCTGTTCAACATTGCTGGGTGCCACAGATGGAACTGCTTCTACTGAAATAATGTCACTTGTTGCTGTCTGCACCTGCTCAACATTGCTGGGTGCCACTGATGGACTGCTTGTACTGAAATAATGTCACTTGTTGGTTTCTGCACCTGTTCAACATTGCTGGGTGCCACTGATGCACTGCTTCTACTGAAATGATGTCACTTGTTGGTGTCTGCACCTGTTCAACATTGCTGGGTGCCACTAATGGAACTGTTTCTGCTGAGTGATGTCACTTGTTGCTGTCTGCACCTGTTCAACATTGCTAGGTGCCACTGATGAACTGCTTCTACTGAAATAATGTCACTTGTTCCTGTCTGCACCTGCTCAACTTTGCTGGGTGCCACTGATGGACTGCTTCTACTGAAATGATGATGCTTCTTGCTGTTTGCACCTGTTCAACATTACTGGGTGCCACAGAGGGAACTGCTTTTACTAAAATGATGTCACTTGTTGGTGTTTGCACCTGTTGACCATTGCTGGGTGCTGCTGCTGGAACTATCAACTATTTGTTTTTTTTTTAATAATTAAAAGTATTTTATGTGAACATTTGTATAAACTGATTTTTTGTGTATTGTGTAAACTATTATGTAAAGCCACATGTATGAAAGAATTTGTATTGCCTACTGTATTTTATACATTAGGTTATTGAAAGGTCAGTGCAAAGCCAAATTTTTACCTAATTATGTGATATTTACGTATTAATATTATCTTTTATTTTTGTCTGTATTTTTTTTTTGACGAATTTGGTGGTATTTTCACCACCAATGCTGGCAAAAATACCATCAAATTCTAGCCCGTGGAGGAAGGGCATATGAAAGGTGGCTACACTGAGCCACAGCGCCAGAGAGTTTTGTTTAGCCGCCTCCACTGGCAGTGATTATTGAGAAGTAGCGGAGGGCAGTGCTTGTTGAGAACTCGTAGTAGGCAGTTTTGTTGAGAAGTAGCGGAGTGCAGTGCTTGTCGAGATGTGGCAGTAGTCAGTTCTTGTTGAGATGTGGTAGTAGCGAGTCGGTGTGGAGATATTGTAATGATTAGAGTGCTTTTCATCGATATAAATGAAGGTAACAAACTCCTTTTCTTTTATTCTCATTATTTCAATGTCCTGAATAATGCGTCATTACAGGTTCAGTCAACAAAGCATCTGGCTTGTGTTCTTGTATTAGAGTGTAATTCTGGTTTTCTTGTGCAATTATACTATTTCTATTTTTTTTAAATACTTCAGTATAAATGATATTTAAATTTTCTTGTCTTATTGAAGAAGAACCGTGCCAGATGTGTACGTTGAATGACACTTCCACACACGGAACAGTTACACTTCTGCTTTGTTGTTGCGTTGGTTTTATAGCTGCTGGGGACTTAATTTATTAATTGTGTTAACGAAAATTTTCATTTCATTCTTTGTTGTTGTTCCATGCAGTCAGATTGCGTACAAAAACCAGTCAGGGCCAACCGTTTACGAGACTTCGTAATCGGACATACAGCTACTAAAAATTTAAAAAGAATTTGCATTTCGTATTTATATAATTAAGCCCCCATGCAAGCATTCATTTCAATTTAAAGTATTTAATATTTTTTTTAATGCATGATCGTTCCGATTGTTGCAAAAGAAAAATCATTTGCTTCCTTTCATAAATAACCAATGTATAGGCCAGCATTGCACAGAGCTGTGCCGGAAAAGAGCTATTGTAAGAGCAGATAGTTGGCGACTTTATCGAGGTGAGAATTTTTGCTTTTTACTCAGAATGATCTTACAGGGCCATGACGCAGCACTGCTGTCGTCCAAATTTTACCAGGTTACTGAATTTATTTTTTATTACGAGGTTTAGGAAATTTTCTGTTTCGAGCTTATATTAAATGAGAAAAGAATTTTGTGGGTGCATTAAATGGGAACCAATTTTGTTCAGAGGTTACACAAAAAAATAGAATCATATTATTATTATTATTAATTAAGTTTTTTGTGAGGTTACACAAATTGGAATCATTAACCAAATAATATTTTTATTTTTTTTGTGGGGAGGTTACAATTTTCACGCAATTTGGGTGCCTAGATCCTGAGAAATCAGTACCCAGAACAACCACCTCTGGCCGTAATACCGGCCTTGATACGCCTGGGCATTGAGTCAAACAGAGCTTGGATGGCGTGTACAGGTACAGATGCCCATGCAGCTTCAACACGATACCACAGCTCATCAAGAGTAGTGACTGGCGTATTGTGACGAGCCAGTTGCTCGGGCGCCATTGACCAGACGTTTTCAATTGGTGAGAGATCTGGAGAATGTGCTCGCCAGGGCAGCAGTCGAACATTTTCCGTATCCAGAAAGGCCCGTACAGGACCTGAAACATGCAGTCGTGCGTTATCCTGCTGAAATGTAGGGTTTCGTAGGGATCGAATGAAGGGTAGAGCCACGGGTCGTAACACATTTGAAATGTAACGTCCACTGTTCAAAGTACCGGCAATGCGAACAAGAGGTGACCGAGACGTGTAACCAATTGGCACCCCATACCATAACGCCGGATGATATGCCAGTATGGCGATAACGAATACACGCTTCCAATGTGCATTCACTGCGATGTTGCCAAACACGGATGCGACCATCATGATGCTGTAAGCAGAACCTGGATTCATCCGAAAAAATGACGTTTTGCCATCCGTGCACCCAGGTTCGTCGTTGACTACACCATCGCAGGCGCTCCTGTCTGTGATGCAGCGCCAAGGGTAACCGCAGCCATGGTCTCCGACCTGATAGTCCATGCTGCTGCAAACGTCGTCGAACTGTTCGTGCAGATGGTTGTTGTCTTGCAAACGTCCCCATCTGTTGACTCAGGGGTCGAGACGTGGCTGCACGATCCGCTACAGCCATGCGGATAAGATGCCTGCCATCTCGACTGCTAGTGATACGAGGCCGTTGGGATCCAGCACGGCGTTCCGTATTACCCTCCTGAACCCACCGATTCCATATTATGCTAACAGTCATTGGATCTCGACCAAGGCGAACAGCAATGTCGCGATACGATAAACCGCAATCGCGATAGGCTACAATCCGACCTTTATCAAAGTCGGAAACGTGATAGTACGTATTTCTCCTCCTTACACGAGGCATCACAACAATGTTTCATCAGGCAACACTGGTCAACTGCTGTTTGTGTATGAGAAATCGGTTGGAAACTTCCTCATGTCAGCACGATGTAGGTGTCGCCACCGGCGCCAACTTTGTGTGAATGCTCTGAAAAGCTAATCATTTGCATATCACAGCATCTTCTTCCTGTCGGTTAAATTTCGCGTCTGTAGCGATTCATCTTTGTGGTGTAGCAATTTTAATGGGCAGTAGTGTATCTCCATAGCACGATAAATATACATTTTCGACCGTTGGTTCCCTATCTCAATATAATCTATTGTGAACCTGTATTAATTTAACCCATAAGGTTTTGTATAATCCCTAAATTCCAAAGTGGTTATTATACCCATTACGAATTTTTGATTGGGTACAACTACTCGCTATACTCACATCAACCGTCGGTCCTGTTTGTGAATGTAAATTATGAAGTATTATTTAAGGCCAATAAATTGAACCTAAATATGGCATCATTATGCTGAAACGTTAATTCTGTCTACACCGTATAGCAACTTTTCACTTAGCGTATGATTTTTATAATTCTGACAACTGTAATTCACACCAAGCTACTAAGAGTTCAACTAAATACAGTATTACGTCCACATATTTGTGGAAATTTCCAGAGAAATCAATTTAGCTTCTGATTCAACAACAGAGGTCTTTGCCCTTTCGAGTGGAAAAATTCTTCTTGGCCTCCAACTTCAGACCATAGCGTCAGCAGAAGTGTGCATAGTTGCTATAAACACATGTGTTTCGCTCAGCCTGTTACGAGAACCCAGAAGAAACAGCTGTAATGCGCTGTTACGACATGAGTGGGATCAGGCCTGCCCTTGAACGCTATCTGTCTCTGTGTTCTGTATCGCCGTCACCTCAGACAATGGGGAAACGTGAAGTGCGCCGCACGTGGCATCATAACTCCGTCCCGACACGTGCCGACCTTTAAGTCAGGAGGAGAGCGCGGGAAATTGCTAGGAGCGTCGTCTGTTTATCGTGACAGGGTTACGGGCGTTCTATACGAGACCGTAGAAAGTTACTGCTCCGTCGCAGCTCCCATGTGTTCAGTTAAGGGGTCACGAGCAGCACGTTGAAATCGAGACGACATTTCCATGTTGTGTAATCGTCACTTCTGTAACTATTGGCAGCTAGCTGCTTCTTCGTAACTACGCTCGGTTTCAGTTGAATAAAGTGAAGTCTGCACTCCGATGATTATACGAACAGGAATGAATGTAATCGAATGGCTTCTCTAAAGTCCTTGCTCTCGCACCAACTCATAACGTCGTTACTGTTTTGGTAGTTTACAACGACGCGTCGCAATAACCAAAATTATTTTATCCAAAAAGATACGATTAATGTTCATTCTAGGCAATAATTATAGGTCAAACCACCCGCAGTTCCAGCCTCTACAACGTTTACGTAACAGATCGTCCAATCCATTTAACTAACACACTACAAGGAGGTGACAAAAGTCATTGGATAGCGCATTCACAGACACTATGTGATCAAAAGTATCCGGACACCCCCAAAAACATACGTTTTTATTGTTAGGTGCATTGTGCTGCCACCTACTGCAAGGTGCTCCATACCAGCGACCTCGGTAGTCATTAGACATCGTGAGAGAGCAGAATGGGGCGCACCGCGGAACTCACGGACTTCGAGTGTGGTCAGGTGATTGGTTGTCACTTGTGTCATACGTCTGTACGCGAGATTTCTACACTCCTAAACATCCCTAGGTCCACTGTTTCCGATGTGACAGCGAAGTGGAAACGTGAAGGGACACGTACAACACAAAAGCGCAAAGTTCGACCTCGTCTGTTGACTGGCAGAGACCGCCGACTGTTGAAGAGGGTCGTAATGTGTAACAGGCAGACATCTATACAGACCATGACAGGAAATCCAAACTGCATCGGGATTCACTGCAAGTACTATGACAGTTAGGCGGGAGGTGAGAAAACATGGATTTCATGGTCGAGCGGCTGCTCATAAGCCACACATCACGCCGGTAAATGCCAACGACGTCTCGCTTGGTGTGAGGAGCGTAAACATCGGACAATTGAACAGTGGAAAAACGTTCTGTGGAGTGATGAATCACGGTACACAATGTGGTGATCCGATGGCAGGGTGAACGTCATCTGCCAGCGTGTGTAGTGCCGACAGTAAAATTCGGAGGTGGTGGTGTTATGGTGTGGTCGTGTTTTTCATGCGTGAGGCTTGCACCCCTTGTTGTTTTGCGTGACACTATCACAGCACAGGCCTACATTCATGTTTTAAGCACCTTCTTCCTCCCCACTTCTGAAGAGCAATTCGGGGATGGCGACTGCATTTTACAACACGATTGTGCACCTGTTCATAATGCACGGCCTGTGGCGTCTCCTCAGTGCAGCACTCCGTGAAGAATGGGCTGCCATACCCCAAGAATCCTTCTAGCACCTGACTGAACGTATGCCTGCGAGAATGGAAGCTGTCATCAAGGATAAGCGTGGGCAAACACCATACTGAATTCCAGCATTACCGATGGAGGGCGCCATGAACTTGTAAGTCATTTTCAACGACGCGTCCGGATACTTTTGATCACATAGTGTATACCATACCATCTAAAGCCGCAAGATTACGGTCGGCGCCATCAACTTTGCATCACGATGCACGAAGCACTTGAGGATGAACATTTCGCTTCCAAGTTGATATTCAGCGAAGAAGCAACTTTCCATTTATCTGGTAAGGTTCAAATGGTTCAAATGGCTCTGAGCACTATGGGACTCAACTGCTGTGGTCATAAGTCCCCTAGAACTTAGAACTACTTAAACCTAACTAACCTAAGGACATCACACACATCCATGCCCGAGGCAGGATTCGAACCTGCGACCATAGCGGTCGTGCGGTTCCAGACTGTATTGCCTTTAACCGCTCGGCCACTCCGGCCGGCCTATCTGGTAAGGTTAGTCGCCTCAATGTGAGACTGTGGGGCACTGAACACTCTCACGAAATTGTGGCGTATGAACGAGATTCGCTGAAGGTTAATGTTTTCTGTGCAGTGCCACATACGATGCTGTATGGGAAGTTTTTCGTCTTTGAAAAGACTCTAACGGATACCTCTTACAGTGATACGTTGCAGTTGTGGTTGTTGCCACAACTGACTGCTGACTGGAAGAATTTCATCTTCCAACAAGCCGGAGCATCCTCTCTTTGGAGCATCGATGTCCATCGTTAAAGGACGAACTTCTGCGTTGCTATCTTGGGCGTAGTGGTGAAGATGTGGCTTTGCCAACTTGACCTCGCAGCGCGTCTAACAAAACGCCTTGCTACTTTTTTTTTTTTACTTTGGAAGTTTACTACGAACTAGGGCTGTTGGTAAAATATCAACGAATCGATGTTTTACAAAACATATTTCCGATATTATTTTCACATATATCGATATCAGAATAGCAAATATCGAGTGCCGATATTTTTATTTTCCATTATATTTTTTTCGCAATTTTGGGTAAATATTTGAAGTTGTTCTTTTGAAATTGTAGTAGAACATAATTTTACTTTTACTGTGTGAAGGCGTCCTACTACTTTTTGAACTTTCATCAAGTCTCTTTCTTTCTCTTTGACTTGTGAAGCAAGTACAGGTGGCACAAAAGAAGAAGTCCGATTACACTGCAGGGTGGCGGTGTGAATGGAATAACAAGATTTCCGATGTGAAAAAATAACACACCAGCTGCATTCAAAAACAATTTATAACGCAACTAGTCTCCTATTTCTTCACATCGGCATTCCTCAAAAAACATTTGCTGAAAATGATGAACAAAAATCTAAATGACAAGTTTGGTCTTTGCGGTGGGCAGAGACGTGTGAAGGGAAATGCTGACACAATCGGCGCTAGTAGCAAAAACTCCAATGCTCTTCACTCCACCACGCAATTCTGGCACTGCAACTGCTAGGTCGCTATCGTTTGCAGAAATTAACAAACAAGGAAGTCTACATGAAGTGTTCCGGACAAATCCGATATGTGACGAAACCGGGCGTCGGACTCAGCGGACAACTTTTATTGTGCCACTTACATGCAGTTACCATTGTTAGCAAAGTGTTATCGCCTAGCGTCAACGTGCGTCGTTTTCCTGCAATTCTTGTTCTGATGGGGATAGGCAGGCTTCTAGCTTGTTGCTGTATAGAATAGCAAATAACAAATCAGTACTTAAATATACAGTTCTAAAACTGGCAACCGATATTTTTTTGCCGATACGTCGGTATTTAACTCGTCGATATATCGATTAAAATTAAATGTTCGATGTATCGACTGCCGACAACAAAAAGAGTTTTTTTTTAAATGTCGATACATAGGATTCACGATATTTTTAAAAACATGAACTGTCCTACCCACCACACCTCGCTTCGACCGAGCGCCACCTAACTTCCTCGCTCGACAGCCTTCCAAATATTAGAGAGTCCGTACTCGATCTGTAAAACTTTTTCCCGACGTTTCATTGCCAACTGCGGGCAATATCTTCCGAGGTGAGTCAACGACCACGACTTATCAGCCCGGACGTTTTACCTAATGAAGACGCCGGCCGTGAAAGCCTACACATTATGACCAACTTTGGTGACTTTACGGTTCTATTCACACATCAATCGCATTTATAGGTGTAATACTTTGGAAAATGTGGAGCTTTGAAAACGAGTGTACTATTTGTAGTATCCCCGTGTCGAATATTTTGCGTCTTTTGTGTACCCCTACCTGATACTTTCACAAACGCTAGTGGCCCACTTTCTGATGACCTGTTCTCCCTAATACCCATAGCCCATGAAAGTATCGACACTTAGTCACCCATCTTGCTCCCAGCTTCCAATAACTAGACCACATCACTCGAAGAGAACGAATACTCCCAGAAATCCTTCACATACGCTACGATTCTGAGCCACAGGAAATAACGTGTATAGCATCTTCGAAACCCAGCAAACATGCCTGCGCCGGCCAGAGTGGCCGAGCGGTTCTAGGCGCTACAGTCTGGAAACGCGCGACCGCTACGGTCGCAGGTTCGAATCCTGCCTCGGGCATGGATGTATGTGATGTCCTTAGGTTAGTTAGGTTTAAGTATTTCTAAGTTCTAGAGGACTCATGACCTCAGAAGTTAAGTCCCATAGTGCTCAGAGCCATTTTTGAGCCAAACATGCCTGCAACTACTGACTCTCATCTCAGTCTCAGGTAATGTTTTCGAACCTAATCTTCTCCCAAGTCATCTACTAACATCTAAACAAATACCTACGCTTTTCTATTGATCAGTGTGGCTTCTGAGCAAACTTCCCCTCTGACGACCAACTCTTGTGGCGTTACTGCTGCTCAGCATAGACATAATTATTGAAGTAAAATCGGATAGGACTAGCAACAGACTCTTTGACCCTAACCTAAACTAATATTGTTGAAAATCTATTCTTTATACAATATAAAGAAAATGATCGATTTCTACTACCACAAAGATGGCACACTGACTTGCAGACAGGCACAAGAAAAAAGCTGTTACGCATTTAGCTGCCGGCCGAAGTGGCCGTGCGGTTAAAGGCGCTGCAGTCCTGAACCGCAAGACCGCTACGGTCGCAGGTTCGAATCCTGCCTCGGGCATGGCTGTTTGTGATGTCCTTAGGTTAGTTAGGTTTAACTAGTTCTAAGTTCTAGGGGACTAATGACCTCAGCAGTTGAGTACCATAGTGCTCAGAGCCATTTGAACCATTTTTTTGAACGCATTTAGCTTTCAGCCAATGCCTTTGAAACATCCCCTTAGAAAAAATTTATAAATGACAGTACTGGTAAACCTCTTACGTTTTTGATTTTCAAACAGCTGAGCAAAACTGAACGTACTCTGACATTTCTCTCTTTACTTATTCTGATCAACAGTAAACTGACAAACAAGCAATCTGACTTTCAATAATCCCTACAAAAGAATCGCCCTGACTAACAATAACCTATACCTTTCATGAATCACTTACCTCACAAAAATCTTCGTTACTCAAACTACTGCAATACAGCGAGCGCCAATACTGCCAGCTAAATAAAAGATTCTAACTACTGAAGGCACAGTTAGCAAATGAAAGATTTTGATAGAGAACTAACAATGTATTTACCTTAATAGTGTTCAAACGGCATAATATATATATCAGCTCATTACATCCAGTCTTACTAATTTCCTTTTTCTGACGGACACACGTCCAGATCGCCCGCTCTCAAAATTCTGCCATCTCTCTCCCCACATCCACCACTGCTGGCGGCTCACCTCCAACTGCCCAACGCTACGCGCTGTTCACATCCAACAGCCCAACACTACACAAGCGAATAGTCCACCAATGCCAACCAGCCACAGACTCCACACAGCACAGTCAGTGATTTTCATATAGAGCGCTATGTGGCGTTACCAACATAAGAACCTAAACCGCCTACTTACACCTTCTTCAGAAAAGAAAACCCTCAGATTCATTTGCACAAACGAGCACACCTCACTCACGTATTACCTCTGTTTCCAGCAGTTCGGACCAGAATGCAACTGTCAGGGTGAACGAGGCAGCAATCTGGAAGGGACTGGCAAGGGGAACGGATAGCATGGTAAGGGTGAGGGGAGAGAAGGGCGCTGTCTGGCGGAGCATACAGAGACTAAATGGAGGTGTGACAAGACTGCCAGCTGCATCCTGCCCGAGTCGGGATTCGAACCTGCGACCGTAGCGGTCGCGCGGTTCCACACTGAAGCGCCTAGAACCGCTCGGCCACTCCAGCCGGCTACAAAGAGAATAGCAGCTTTCGAAATGTGGTTCTACAGGAGAATGTTGAAAATTAGATGGGTCGATCACATAACTAATGTGGAGCTACTCGATAGGACAGAATTCTATGTTTACTGTTTACTATATCATTATGATGCTACAGTCTGTTCCAATGACGTACAGAAAGGAAAGCAGCTCATAAGATCATGAAAACTAATTTGAAGAAAATGATAGTGTTAGACTGACGGAAAAATATTACTGAAATGATAATTAACAGGGGTGACTTAATCAAGCATGAAAATATGGGTACCACACTACACTATTAGCTGTATTAATGAGCGGAGAGATAAACTATCAATCATAACAACAGGTGGTCACTGTAACAAGATTGTGTGAAATCTTATGGGACTTAACTGCTAAGGTCATCAGTCCCTAAGCTTACACAGTACTTAACCTAAATTATCCTAAGGACAAACACACACACCAATGCTCGAGGGAGGACTCGAACCTCCGCCGGGGCCAGCCGCACAGTCCATGACTGCAGCGCCTGAGACCGCTCGGCTAATCCCGCGCGGCGTAAGAAGTTTCTTAAATCAGGTTTATTATAAAGGAATAACACATCAGATAATCAATGAGAGAGAAATGAACTTCTTATTGATGTTTGCAACGCTGGCCCATTCTTACTGAACTCGTTGTGGAAGGCTGCGGCGGTAGCGGCTGGAGATTCCCAGTTCAGTTTACCTTCTGTACTCAGTACTGAAGTGGAGTGATCCTTCTTTACGGCATCTGGGCTCGCCCCTTCAGTCGCCTGACAAGTCTTTACTCCATGACCTCCCAGAGACAAGCCATTACACCTCTGTGGCCTAGCAGCAAGTGTTCTCCAGCCTAACGCTCTGGAACTTGGCTGTCTGTCAGAGCAGGAAACTCGCATAGTTCCATCCAGTAAAAGTTCACTAATAATGCAAAATTTCTACTCTTGCAGATTTCACTGTTATTAACCAAAAGTGTTGTGGCATGGAGAGGAAGCCAGGAGGCTTCTCCAACTCCATAACACAATTCTGAAGCGGAACTACTGTAAAGCTCACACGTAGGCACACATGAGAAAGCGCACGCACTGCAGAAAATAACACTGTGAATCAATAGGAATGTTTGTTTCTAAAATTTAAATAGAACGTTCAACATGTTGCAGTAGCGTTTCTTATGATGGCCTCTGGAAAGCAACACCTGACTAGATTTTTGTCTTTCGAAAAGGTTCTTTGAACAATGCTGTATTTTCAGCAGATAGCTCTCCCGGTAGTTTCGACTAGCTGTTGCTTTCTCTAGAGCAACCTCTGTCCAGCAGACGCTATCGATTGCTGCAATACTGAGATTGTGCAAATATCTTTCTCTCTCTCTCTCTCTCTCTCTCTCTCTCTCTCTCTCACACACACACACACACACACACACACACACTACATGGCATACTGATTTAGTGAATTACACAGGAAACGTGGCTTTACAAGGTGTAACATCAATAAATGACCATTGGTTTCGCCTTCCTTGAGTTTGCTATTACATTTTCTGTTCTAACTGAGTTTACTTTTATGATTGTCATTACATTTTCTACTCGAACTGAGTTTATTTCTATGAGAGGGTCCAAGCAGGGACCTCTCATCACTCACTCGCTCTCAAAGAAGGCAATCTGTTGCGAATAGTCTTGCCATGGAAGGCTGTTCACTCAGATTTCCGTGGAAGCTCCCACCATCCAGGAAATTTTTTTGTTGAACTGACATTGCTTTCCATTGAACATATATATGAATGAACTCAAGTACAATTATATACATCAACCTCATAATAGTACACGAATGGATGGTAATGGAGCTTAAATTTACTATTGCTAACAAAGAACATTGAATTATTCTGATATATAATAGACTTAGGCACATTTTACACTATCTTAAAAAAGTTCCAAATACTGTTTGCGTCTGGTCAGCATCCTGCTGATAACCTAAAACTACACTCTAATCCTAAGCAACAATTGATAAGGAAAAGATAACCACTAACCCTAAAATTCACATTTACAGTGCAAGTCCACAAGATTCTTTTGATACCCATTAAATTTACAACGTAATTATTTTTCAATGGTATGCCTCAAGGCTCACCTCTTTCTTTGCTCTACAAGCAGTGTTAGATCCAACGACACACATTTTTAAATAATTACGAACATAACTAGTCTATAACTACGAACCTGCTGTTAGTATCATAATACCAGTATCCTGAAGGGTTTGATTTTAATTTACGAAACCTTGTTGAACTTAAAGTTATCTGGATACATGAACATCCATCTGCAACTTCAGTAGCATCAAGTGCTAACTTGCTGAAAAGGAATTCTCGTTAAGACACAATACCAAATGAATTTTAAAGAAGTGTTTCCCACAAAATTTTAATTATCTGCCATTACTTTTAATGTAATCTTATTCGAAATTCCGTAATTACGTAAGTTGAATCTAACGCAATTCAATGCCTCACAACGGCTTCCCACTTCTCACATTACTAGATACCAGAGGGTTTTACATGAAGATAATTTATATGAACTCAGGTTTCTTTACAAAACACAAAATTATTACTGTGTCTTTACATTCTTGTCATCGATGCATACTAGAAGTGTAACTGCATACATTACCCTACGTCTTACTCATGGCCTTGTAATTGTTCCTGTTATTACGTGAACTAGTTATTTAAATATATATTCTCGTGCAACTCTCATCATCCATCTGCAACTTACATAGAACTTTAGACATTGTATACCTACATGGCATCGCACTTCTTTCCAGTACTTATGACAACAAGGAATCTTACACTAATAAAAATATGCATATATCATTAATCACTTCATCAATTCATTGTCAAAATCATCTTACAACTATTCTTAAAGCTAAACACTTACCATAATTCCTTCTACCTTTCTTCTTACTCACGTCACAGATCCTCCATTTAACAGATCCACGGTCTCACATGGGAAACGTGGTAATGACCCTTTGACTTCCGAGTCCTTAAGCTCTCCACGTGAATGGCATACGGCTGCGGTATCTTTCGGATCCTGGAAGGTCCCTCGAAGAGCCTGAAAAACTTCTTTGAAGCGGCATTTCTCTTGTTAGGCAGCCTATGTACTCGTACGAGTACATTTTGTCCTACCTCTAAGCTAATCTGCCGCTTCTTCCTATGGTCGTACTTCTTTCTTTGCTCAGCCTCTCGTTTTAAGTTTTTCAGAGCCAAGTCGATCACGAATGTGTGTCGCAATCATCGCTCCGTCTGCGAGAGCACGATTTCCCTAATCACGTTCGGTGGTTCTTGGTTCTTGAGTACCAAAACGGGAGCTAGGCAGGTGGATTCGTTCGTCAGGGCATTCAATATTTCCTGAAATGATTTCATGTGGCGATCCCAAGTTCTATGCCTTCGATGGCAGTAAATTCGACACAATTTGCCCAGTTCACGCATCACCCTCTCATAAGGGTTACTTGCTGGGTTATGTTTTGATATAAATATCGGCCTAATACTTCGTCTCCTCATCGTCTAGATCCAGTGACGTGACCTGAACTGTAGCCCATTGTCTGAGATCACCTCCTCGACCTGTCCTCACCCAAGAAACCCCTCTCAAAAGCGCTCGCTACAGTTCTCGCTGTAGCCTTCTTCAATGGGGTGAAAGTCAAGTACTTCGGCCTTAGTTCTACCACAAGGAGGATGTACGCAAAGCCTGCATTCGTTCGCGGGACTGGCCCGAATAAATCAGCGTCCGCTAGCTCTCGCAACTTCGTAGGTATGATCGGATACAGAGGCGCTGCGTATGATGCTGTAGGTGGCTTGACTTTCTGACTCATCTGACACTTAACCGATACCTTTCGTATCCTTATTAGGATATTGTTGAAATAGCATGGATCTTTCAGTTTTCCGAAGCACTTGCGCGCTCCGAAATGCGCGTGACTCCGGTATACGTACCATATTAATTTATAAACCAGTTCCTCCGGGATTACTAGTAGCCATCGCGAATCTCCGGGATCTCTACGATTGAACAGTATATCGTCCTTTACTAAATAATATTGGCGTAATGATGGTCGATCCCCTTCATGCCATTTTCCTTCACCTTTCTTATTATGGGGGTCTTTGCCCTGTTCGTGCGCTGTTTGTTGTAGTGAGGCAGTGACGAAGTTGTGGAATGTCACATTGTTTAGATAGTAGAGGCTGAAATCTCCATCCTTCAGATTGTTTCCACCCTCTTGTACTGACTCAACATGCCCTCGAGATAGAGCGTCCGCAATGAAATATTGTCGCCCTGGAATATATTCCACAGAGAATTGATGTTCCTACAATGCGACTGCCCACCGAGACAGTCTCCCGTGCGTCACTTTTACCGACATAACAAACTGAAGGGCCTTATAGTCAGTGTACACCTTCACTAACCGTCCTACAAGGAAGTACCTAAATTTCTCGAACGCCCAGCCGTCTTACGTTGTTTGCAGATGATGTTGTCGTTTATCGTCTAGCAAAGTCATCAACCCAACAGTAAAGTCATGTAAATAATATATCTGTACTGTTTTTTGTGTCGTGTTACTAGGGCCTCCCATCGGGTAGACCGTTCGCCGGGTACGAGTCTTTCGATTTGACGCCACTTCGGCGACTCGCGCGTCGATGGGGATGAAATGATGACGATTAAGACAACACAACACCCAGTCCCTGAGCGGAGAAAATCTCCGACCCAGCCGGGAATCGAACCCGGGCCCTTAGGCGTGACATTCCGTCGCGCTGACCGCTCAGCTACCGAGGGCGGACATCTGTATGGTGAGAAAATTGTGAAACGTCCCCTTTGGAAAATAAATGAATTACTGTGCTGATAAACCTCTTACATTATTTGATTTTTAAACAGCTGAGCAAAACTGAACGTACTCAGGCATTTCGCTCTTTACTTATTCTGATCAACACTAAACTGACACACAATATTTTTAGCGCAACGGAATCTGACTTTCAATAATCCCTACAAAAGAATCGCCCTGACTAACAATAACCTATACCTTTCATGAATCACTTACCTCACAAAAATCTTCATTACTCGAACTACTGCAATACAGCGAGTGCCAATACTGCCAGCTAAATAAAAGATTCTAACTACTGAAGGCAGTAACTACTGATAGGCATACTTAGCAAATGAAAGATTTTGATAGAAAACAAGCAATGTATTTGCCTTAATAATGTTCAAAAGTCATTATATATATATATATATATATATATATATATATATATATATATATGGTTAGGTTAGGTTAGGTTAGGTTAGGTTGGCCCCGGGAGTAGACAACATTCCATTAGACCTACTGGCAGCCTTGGGAGAGCCAGGCCTAACAAAACTCTACCATCTGGTGAGCAAGATGTGTGAGACAGGCCAAATACCCTCAGACTTCAAGAAGAATATAGTAATTCCAATCCCACAGAAAGCAGGTGTTGACAGATGTGAAAATTATCGAACTATCAGTTTAATAAATCACAGCTGCAAAATATTAACGCGAATTCTTTACACACGAATGGAAAAATTTGTAGAAGCTGACCTCGGGGAATATCAGTTTGGATTCCGTAGAAATGTTGGAACACGTGAGGCAATACTGACCCTACGACTTATCTTAGAAGAAAGATTAAGGAAAGGCAAAACTACGTTTCCAGCATTTGTAGACTTAGAGAAAGCTTTTGACAATGTTGACTGGAATACTCTCTTTCAAATTCTGAAGGTGGGAGGGGTAAAATACAGGGAGCGAAAGGCTATTTACAATTTGTACAGAAACCAGATGGCAGTTATAAGAGTCGAGGGGCATGAAAGGGAAGCAGTGGTTGGGAAGGGAGTGAGACAGGGTTCTAGCCCCGATACTATTCAATCTGTATATTGAGCAAGCAGTAAAGGAAACAAAAGAAAAGTTCGGAGTAGGTATTAAAATCCATGGAGAAGAAATAAAAACTTTGAGGTTTGCCGATGACATTGTAATTCTGTCAGAGACAGCAAAGGACTTGGAAGAGAAGTTGAACGGAATGGACAGTGTGTTGAAAGGAGGGTATAAGATGAACATCAACAAAAGCAAAACGAGGATAATGGAATGTAGTTGAATTAAATCGGATGATGCTGCGGGAATTAGATTAGGAAATGAGAGACTTAAAGTAGTAAACGAGTTTTGCTATTTGGGGAGCAAAATAACTGATGATGGTCGAAGTGGAGAGGATATAAAATGTAGACTGGCAATGGCAAGGAAAACGTTTCTGAAGAAGAGAAATTTGTTAACATCGAGTATTGATTTAAGTGTCAGGAAGTCGTTTCTGAAAGTATATGTATGGAGTGTAGCCATGTATGGAAGTGAAACATGGACGATAAATAGTTTAGACAAGAAGAGAATAGAAGCTTTGAAATGTGGTGCTACAGAAGAATGCTGAAGATTAGATGGGTAGATCACATAACTAATGAGGAGGTATTGAATAGAATTGGGGAGAAGAGGAGTTTGTGGCACAACTTGACTAGAAGAAGGGATCGGTTGGTAGGACATGTTTTGAGGCATCAAGGGATCACCAATTTGGTACCGGAGGGCGGCGTGGAGGGTAAAAATCGTAGAGGAAGACCAAGAGATGAATACACTAAGCAGATTCAGAAGGATGAAGGCTGCAGTAGGTACTGGGAGATGAAGAAGCTTACACAGGATAGAGTAGCATGGAGAGCTGCATCAAACCAGTCTCTGGACTCAAGACCACAACAACAACAATATATATATATATACTCCTGGAAATTTAAATAAGAACACCGTGAATTCATTGTCCCAGGAAGGGGAAACTTTATTGACACATTCCTGGGGTCAGATACATCACATTATCACACTGACAGAACCACAGGCACATAGACACAGGCAACAGAGCATGCACAATGTCGGCACTAGTACAGTGTATATCCACCTTTCGCAGCAATGCAGGCTGCTATTCTCCCATGGAGACGATCGTAGAGATGCTGGATGTAGTCCTGTGGAACGGCTTGCCATGCCATTTCCACCTGGCGCCTCAGTTGGACCAGCGTTCGTGCTGGACGTGCAGACCGCGTGAGACGACGCTTCATCCAGTCCCAAACATGCTCAATGGGGGACAGATCCGGAGATCTTGCTGGCCAGGGTAGTTGACTTACACCTTCTAGAGCACGTTGGGTGGCACAGGATACATGCGGACGTGCATTGTCCTGTTGGAACAGCAAGTTCCCTTGCCGGTCTAGGAATGGTAGAACGATGGGTTCGATGACGGTTTGGATATACCGTGCACTATTCAGTGTCCCCTCGACGATCACCAGTGGTGTACGGCCAGTGTAGGAGATCGCTCCCCACACCATGATCCCGGGTGTTGGCCCTGTGTGCCTCGGTCGTATGCAGTCCTGATTGTGGCGCTCACCTGCACGGCGCCAAACAAGCATACGACCATCATTGGCACCAAGGCAGAAGCGACTCTCATCGCTGAAGACGACACGTCTCCATTCGTCCCTCCATTCACGCCTGTCGCGACACCACTGGAGGCGGGCTGTACGATGTTGGGGCGTGAGCGGAAGACGGCCTAACGGTGTGCGGGACCGTAGCCCAGCTTCATGGAGACGGTTGCGAATGGTCCTCACCGATACCCCAGGAGCAACAGTGTCCCCAATTTGCTGGGAAGTGGCGGTGCGGTCCCCTACGGCACTGTGTAGGATCCTACGGTCTTGGCGTGCATCCGTGCGTCGCTGCGGTCCGGTCCCAGGTCGACGGGCACGTGCACCTTCCGCCGACCACTGGCGACAACATCGATGTACTGTGGAAACCTCACGCCCCACGTGTTGAGCAATTCGGCGGTACGTCCACCCGGCCTCCCGCATGCCCACTATACGCCCTCGCTCAAAGTCCGTCAGCTGCACATACGGTTCACGTCCACGCTGTCGCGGCATGCTACCAGTGTTAAAGACTGCGATGGAGCTCCGTATGCCACGGCAAACTGGCTGACACTGACGGCGGCGGTGCACAAATGCTGCGCAGCTAGCGCCATTCGACGGCCAACACCGCGGTTCCTGGTGTGTCCGCTGTGCCGTGCATGTGATCATTGCTTGTACAGCCCTCTCGCAGTGTCCGGAGCAAGTATGGTGGGTCTGACACACCGGTGTCAATGTGATCTTTTTTCCATTTCCAGGAGTATATATATATATATATATATATATATATATATATATATATATATATATTCATGACATCCAGTCTTACAAATTTACTGTCTCTGATGCACAAACGTCCAGATCATCCGCTCTCAAAACTCCGCCATCTCTCTCCCAACATCCACCACTGCTTGCGGCTCACCTCCAACTGCACAGTGCTACGCTCTGTTTACATCCAACTGCCCACACTACAATAACGAATATTTCAACAATGCCAACCAGCCACAGACTGCACACAGCACAGTCAGTGATTTTCATACAGAGCGCTACGTGGCGTTACCAACATAGAAACCTAAACAGACTATTTACATAGCCCCCATGCTCCCCACAACAATTTTACAAATTGTTTTGGGCAGTGGCCAATAATGATTTGATAAAATATTTCATAATTACAACAACAAAGATGTCAAATGCACACACATATTGATGCAATGTTGGTCAAAAGCAAAAATTGTTCTCATAAAGACAGTCCTGATCATTCATCACAATAGTAATTACAGTTTTCTTTTTTTTCTCAAAGTCTGAGGAGTAAAAGAAAATGCAAACTGAAGTAGTGGATTTCCATGCAGTCTTGAAGAAGTAGTGTTGTCCTTCCAACAGAAAGACAGTGCTGTCTCTTGACATTCAGACAGGTAATGGGCCACAACAGAGCAAACCCACAACAGAGTCAGTCGAAGTTTTGAAGAATATTGGTAGGTAGGTCATCACAGAGCAGACCCACTGTAGTCATGGTAGAGAGTATGGTACTGGTGGGCCATCAAAGGTGTGGACCCTCTGTTGTCCTTGTAGAGATGGCCAGCAGCCATCTGTTGCAACTGTGCAGATGCACAATCACCATTAAAGAGTCTTGCAGACAATATAGCAAGTCCATAAACCACCACTTGTGCACTTACAAACTTTTTGGTATGTCCTTAGAACCAGCAATGCTGTTAACCAGTCCCTTGTTGAATTATCAACAAATGTGCGAGCACTAACAGTCCCTTTTTTTCACCTGTTGTGCATATACTATGACCAACAGAAACGTTTATCAGTGAAATGAAACTTAATTTGAAGAACTGTTGTCTATACAATTCTAAATTTACGACATGTGAATACAATTACATAGGTACAAAGTACATCAATAAAGAACATAATAATACAGATAACATTTGTTTTCATATGGGCTTTACAAAAAAATAGAAATAAACATATACGTCAGTGTTACAGGAATTATGATATAAGTAAATACATAAAAGATCAGAATAGCTTTCGAAAATAATGTCTAAACATCTTTACAAAGAAAATAACATATTATTAGAATAATTCTACAACATAACTTTTATCAGATAAACACATAAAGACAGGAAGAACACAAATACACAAGGGTACACAAACACATAGCGGAATAACACAAAAGGAAAGAACAGGTTTTGTTTTCAGTGTAACATTTGGTACTACAGTCCAACCCAAAATTTAGTTCCATAGATCTTTCCTCTTATTTCAACATTTGTTCCCACAAAAAAAAATCCTATCCAAGTATACTTTCTGTATTCTACTCATATCCTCTTTCAAAATAATTATTCTTCATTGTACAGCACCCTTTTTTCAAACAAAAAACTTTTTTCGTATAACTTCTCAATGCGTTTCTTCTAAGTCATCACAACTCATTCTCTTATGTAGCCTACCCCCTCTTAAGCTAACTTAAATCTACTGAGCTCAGATGCATAAACTAAGGGACGAGGCAATGCAGCAGCACAAAACAAATTAACACAAACAGCAATGACAAAAAAATTCAAATTGGCAAAGTTAGCAGCAGTAAATCTAAATTAGCAGAGCAAATGCAACATTACAACTAATATGAGGCGATGTGGAGCAACAAGAAATATAAATCGGTACTAAACTGGCTTAACAGAGTAATACAAAGTGAAATTCAGTAGCACTATGCCTGGCAAACAGCAGCAGCAAATCCTAGAACTTATACCTAAACATGACAAAGCTCAAGCAGAAAAAATATTACAGTAAAGACGGCCATGTCTAATACCTATGTCACATCTTAACACTAGAGTGATGCATCATGATAACTTACCCTAGCAGACAAGTTACCAAATCGTTAAAAATTATTTATGCAATTCCTGTGAAGGGAAATGTCTATTTGTGTTCCCTTTTTTTAAGAAAGTAGATCATAAAATTATTGTGTAATGGATCTGTAGACAGAAAATATTTACATTAGTACATCTATTAAATTTTGTTTTAACTAATGCTGCAGTGCAGCTAGAAACTATATATTAAACAAAATAGACAAATACATATACAAAGCAAAGCATGAAACGTCATTCACTAGCCATACGTTGTTTCATAAGGCAGTAAAAAAATCTCTTGACTAGAAAGACAGTAGTCATAATCAGGTGTACAGACATAAAATATTTCTCATCATTTCATTAGGCATTTCAGTAAATATCAGAAAGTATGAGCTCAAAACTGTAATCATACGTATCAAGTATGAGCGTGTCTTATGTGAAATGTTTTCTACGAAGAAATGTCAATAGCGAGGTTAATGGCCTCTTTTTTTCTCCACCTAATGGCTTTTTCTCCAGGTTACTGGCACAGATGGGCGCCCACAACGCATTACGTCAAGGTCACTTAGCTTTCTTACCGAAATATTTACAACAGCGGTTTGCGCTACAGTGAAAGTCTCATACAAAAAAAATTTCACGGGTCGAGAATTTGCATTAAAAATGTGTAGAAACAAAATTCTATAAACATAACAGCGGCCAAAAAATTTTCGCCGGCATTGTGACACATTCATGCATGTACACACCTTTCATAACTCTTAAAGTACAAGTCTTGGTTTCCAACTTCCTTTTTCACAAATAAGAGTCCCTAACCACTACTCATTATTCCTTACCTTATTAAACATATACATATTCATCGACACTTCTTCAATATCTTATCATAATAAATACGTAGCATAATCAAATTCCTCATATAGCATCAACTTATTGATCATAAAGATACCTCAACAGCATAATACACATCGTCGTCGTAATAATATCATAACACCTCGGTCAAATCTCAAAAACGTCGTAGCTTTCTGCAATAATTTCAAAACCTAAAAAAAATTCTCTGCTCATTTCAATAGTGTCATCTATCTCAAACGTACTTTAAAAATAATGATCCCATACCAAGCATCGTTCAAAGCTCTCACAGTACCACAATGGTTCCGAAAAAATATGAAGAGTTCACAGAGTACAGACAAAATACAATTTCATAAGTGTGAAGTTATCCAACTGTGTAATTGCGGTAAAATGTGTCACTGATGTAGTAAAAAAAAATAAAAATAAAAAAATAAAAAAAAGAAGATGTTTGTCTCTCTCAGTTAAATGATCAGGTAGCTGTGTAATTCTGTGTTAGAGAAATATGGTACCGATGTGTAAAGTTGTATAAGCAAAAACCATATTAGCTAGGCTCCTAGCGCTTGTCACACACTTAGTACACAAAGTAGGCGTGTACCCCCTGAGTATTAATGTAATTATACCCTCAGGTGTAACAGATTATATTAATCGAATGAAATGTATCACCGAAAACTTTCTTTGTATCTTTGTGATTCAAAAATCTTTAAAAATAAATGTTTTAAGTAAAAAATTAATCACTTAAATACTTGTACTGCAGCGCTAAACTGTGCGTCTTGTTGTAAGTTAATCTCTGTCATTACTTAAGGGTAAAAAATGTGCCAAGTGTCGTAATTATCGTCTTCCATAAGCGAAGTTCTGTAGAAGTCAATGTACTTACCTCGTAATAAACAAAACCGAAATGCTATGCTTATAGATATCTTAGTTATTACGTACATTACTGTGATCAAGAAAGCACTATACTGTATCGTATTGTTGTGCTACGAAAAAGGCTGTCTCACTGTAGCTATACCACAAAAGTTACTACTAAAACATGTTTTACTTTCCAGAAGAATTCAGAAAAACTGTGCAGATATAAAACAGATACAGCGCAAAAGCAATAATATAAATTGTGTCAATCATTAGTAGCGTCGTGATACAATCGTGTAGCTGTCAAATAAACTAACCACTGTGTCATCTGGTGTAAAGGTGTGGTCAGAAAGTAGTTTAAATCCAGAATGTATTTTCAAGTAAACCAAAATGTTGCATTAAAATCTCATTAGCAGTACCGGTATATGTTCTAAGTAAGTGAGCCGTATATTCAATACATAATCGTGCAACTAACAAGCAAGAATGTACACACGTAATAACACTATGTCGTCTGTTCACTATAACAATGCATTCGTAATTACTATCTAAATATGTTTCCTAGGTTCTAGACTGGATAGTTAACTTCAAAACATTGTTGCATGTTAACAGTTTCTAAGTGTGAAAAGTGTACTAGTAACGTGAAGTGAAAAGTTTTATATCAAAGACTAAGTTAAAAAGCAGATTATCACACAATAAATGGTTTTCCATGTGAAATGTGGTGCAATCCTTTACCCTTCCTAGTACGCACAGTTTCAACTTCAAGGCAATTATCATGTTGTATACGTCGGTAAGAAATGCTAAAATTTTTCTCAAAGTTAGCGTCTATGTTATTTTTCTCTGAGCCAGCCGGCGCATGTGGCTGCCTGCGGTGCGAGTCATTGTCTGTCTCTTTGTGGGCGCACGTCGTTATTGGGATGTGGAAACCTAACTTCTACAAATTCACCTTGTCGAGAGGGCCCTGCCAGTTCTGATGAAATTCAGGTCTGTCGTTACGTCGGTAGTTTCCATAGTTCCTTTTTTGTCGGTCATGTGGTGGAGAATTTCTCCCGGAATGATAACTGCGCGGTGGACCGTTGCGTCTGAAGTGATTATGTCTCCCTTGAAAATAATTATTATGGTGCCCATATTGTCTGTTTTTCTAATTGTCTCTGTGATTGTCATTACTGCAGAGAGGTGATCTTTCCCTGTAATTATTACCACTCTGCCAACGGTTGTCATACGGGTGGTGTCTGTTTTGGTCACGATTTACGTTGTAAGAATAGCCTTGTCGTGTCCAGTTATTATTTCTTTCATCACGGAATTGTGACGGATGTGACCTGTAATTGTTGTGTTCCTGTTTTCGCGTCCCGCGATTGTCAGTGTCAATTTCCAATTCTTGTAACAGTCCCTGAAAAGCTTCAATGTCGTCTTTGCAACGTCCTGCCAAAATAATATGTCGTAAAAGTTCAGGCAATTTCATTAAGCAAATGTGGATGAGTTCTGAGGGGCTGTATGGGTTTGACAGGTACTGATTCTTGTGCAACATGTCTTCAAAATATTTCACAAGACTGGAAAATTCAGAATGTTCGAAATGTTTCTTCATTATCATGCTATGTTTTACTCGGTCTTGTGTAGCTTGAGACCAATATGCTGAGAGGAAGGCATGATAAAATTCTCCTTCACTGTGACAATCGTGAATGACCGATCGCATTCTTACAGCTGGTTCATTCTCTAAATAGCCACACATAAATTCTAATCTGTGCTCTGATGACCAGTTGGGAGGAAAACAATGAGAGAATTGATGAAGCCACGCTTGTGGATGAATGTCGTTGCCAGAATTCTTAAATGTTTTGAATTTACGTGTAGTAATGAACAGCTTATAGTCAAAGTCATCGCGTCGGCGAGTTGCATATCGGTCATTGTTACGTCGTGTCGGCGGTCCCATCTCAAAATTCGGTGCACCTTGCCAATTTCTTTCATAATTTCCGAAATGCCCTGTGTTATTATTTTGTGGCTTTTCCGTATTTCTAAGTCCCTCTTCCCGTGTTGGAGCGCGAGTCTCCCTGAAATATGTAATTCTTGTATTACTTGTGCCAACTGATCTTGTACTTCCCGGATGTCTCTTTTGTGTTGCGTATTAATTTGATTCTGATTTTGTTTGAATTTCCTAATTTGTTCGTACTCTTCTGTGTCATTAAAGACTACCGATCTTGTATCATTCAGATTATCATCTACCTTCGTAGATAAATTATTTAGCTGATCCGAAAGTTCGACTACTTTCTCTGATAATTAACTAATTTCCGCCTTGTGTCTTTCTGAACCAATTTTCAGAGTATCTACTGTGTCCTTTAAGTTTTCCTGAATTTTTGCAAGTTGCGTAACCGAATCGGTAGATGCAACTGAGTCAATTTTAGCCCGCAAGGTCTCGTGATTTTCATGAACAATAGTTTGCAGTTCTTTTATGGCTGCTTCGTGATTCTGTAATGCATTTTCATGTCGCGAAAAAATAGGTTGAAAATGCTCACAAATTTGTGTTTTTACGTCATTACAGACTTTTTGACATTTCGATTCGATGTTATGTAAATCAGTAGTTAAATCTTCACATGTTTGTTGAAGTGTTTCTTTAATTTGTTTCTGATGTTGTTCCACTTGTTGCTGTGACTGTCTTTGATTTTGTCCCATTGCGTCTAACTGTTGCTGTGTTTGTCTTTGATGTTGTTCCATTGTGTCTAACTTTTGAAGCTTTTGTCCCATTTGTTTCTGATTTTGTTCAAGCGTTGTGTCTAACTTTTGTAGCCTTTGTCCTGTTTGTTGCATTAACTGTAATAACAATGCACTGGTGTCTGAAACATGTTCCTCAGTGCTATTCGGCAGTGCATTTGAACCGGTAATATTCGCATTTTGAAAAGCAGAAAACGTGTCTTGACTTATTTGAGAAAACGGTGAGGACGCAAAACCTGAATCTACAGTATTTGCAAGATTGTGTCCCGTCATTTCGGATTCCTGAGGCGTGCTGTTGCCGACCGATCGATCGACAATGCTTCGCTGTTCACTAATTGTTTCACTGTCTACACCATTATTTGCCGCCCGCTCCATTTACCTATGCACAATTACCAAATTACTACTTTGAATGTCTGTTAATTCATTACACGGTGGTGCTGATAAGCTACGCTCGTCGTCACTGTCATTTCTCAGTTTACTTTGGAGCCTAGTGTTACGTTTTTAACACGCCATAATTATCACGTATTTCACACGATAACAAGAAAAGCACAATTTGAAGAGAAAAATAAGAAAACACATTAACATAGCACTGAAAATAATATGAAGTTAATTGCAAGCGCAGCTGCGAAATGCTTGGTGCAAATCTACATGCATGCCACAACTGTTTTACTGTACAACAATGAAAAACTACAACTACAAAGGGAATTCTCTCTACAATTACGCTCTAGCAATAAACAATAGCTACACTAATTACACAAACTACAATAAAAAATCAGAAGATTCCAGTGAGGTATCCTCGGCTAAGGGTCGACGTATGAAATACCCCCTTAGAAAAATTAATGAATTACTGTGCTGATAAACCTCTTACGTTATTTGATTTTCAAACAGCTGAGCAGAACTGAACGTACTCACACATTTCGCTCTTTACTTATTCTGATCATCACTAAACTGACACACAATATCTGACTTTCAATAATCCCAACAAAAGAATGGCCCTGACTAACAATAACCTATACCTTTCACGAATCACTTACCTCACAAAAATCTTCGTTACTCGAACTGCTGCAATACAGCGAATGCCAATACTGCCAGCTAAATAAAAGATTCAAACTACTGAAGGCACTAACTACTGATAGGCATACTTAGCAAATGAAAGATTTTGATAGAGAACAAACAATGTATTTACCTTAATAATGTTCAAAAGTCATTTTATATATATATATATATATATATATATATATATATATATATATATATATATATATATATATACAGGGTGAGTCATCTAACGTTACCGCTGGATATATTTCGTAAACCACATCAAATACTGACGAACCGATTCCACAGACCGAACGTGAGGAGAGGGGCTAGTGTAATTGTTTAATACAAACCATACAAAAATGCACGGAAATATGTTTTTTAACACAAACCTACGTTTTTTTAAATGGAACCCCGTTAGTTTTGTTAGCACATCTGAACATATAAACAAATACGTAATCAGTGCCGTTTGTTGCATTGTAAAATGTTAATTACGTCCGGAGATATTGTAACCTAAAGTTGACGCTTGAGTACCACTCCTCAGCTGTTCGATCGTGTGTATCGGCGAGCACCGAATTACGTAGGGATTCAAAGGGAACAGCGGAGGAGTGGTACTCAAGCGTCAACTTTAGGTTACAATATCTCCGGATGTAATTAACATTTTACAATGCAACAAACGGCACTGATTACGTTTTTGTTTATATGTTCAGATGTGCTAACAAAACTAACGGGGTTCCATTTAAAAAAACGTAGGTTTGTGTTAAAAAACATACTTCCGTGCATTTTTGTATGGTTTGTATTAAACAATTAGACTAGCCCCTCTCCTCACGTTCGGTCTGTGGAGTCGATTCGTCAGTATTTGATGTGGTTTACGAAATATATCAAGTGGTAACGTTAGGTGACTCACCCTATATATATATATATATATATATATATATATATATATATTCCCCAAGGATCGGTGCTGAGGCCACTGCTGTTTCTTATTTATATAAATGGTATGCCTTCTAGTATTACAGGTGATTCAAAAATATTTCTATTTGCTGATGACGCCAGCTTGGTAGTGAAGGACCTTGTGTGTAATATTGAAACATTATCAAATAATGTAGTTCATGAGATAAGTTCGTGGCTTGTGGAAAATAATTTGATGCTAAATCACAGTAAGTCTCAGTTTTTACAGTTTCTAACTCACAATTCAACAAGAACTGATATTTTAATCAGACAGAATGGGCATGTTATAAGCGAGACAGAACAGTTCAAGTTCCTAGGCGTACAGATACATAGTAAGCTGTTGTGGAAAGCCCATGTTCAGGATCTTGTTCAGAAACTAAATGCCACTTTATTTACCATTAGAACAGTATCTGAAATAAGTGACATTTCAACACGGAAAGTAGTCTACTTCGCATATTTTCATACGCTTATGTCACATGGTATTATTTTTTGGGGTAATTCTTCTGATTCAAAAAGGGTATTTTTGGCTCAAAAACGGGCTGTTCGAGTTACGTGTGGTGTAAGTTCGAAAACCTCTTGTCGACCCCTATTCAATAGTCTGGGAATTTTGACATTGCCCTCACAGTATATATTTTCTTTAATGTCGTTTGTTGTTAGCAACATTAGCTTATTCCCAAGAGTTAGCAGCTTTCACTCAGTTAATACTAGGCAGAAATCAAATCTGCCTGTGGAATGCACTTCCTTGACTCTTGTGCAGAAAGGAGTGCAGTATTCTGCTGCATCCATTTTCAATAAGCTACCACAAGAACTCAAAAATCTTAGCAGTAGCCCAAACGCTTTTGAGTCTAAACTGAAGAGTTTCCTCATGGCTCACTCCTATTCTGTCGAGGAGCTCCTGGAAGAGCTAAAAAATTAAGCAAATTCCAGTGTTACATTCTTGATTTTCTTTATTTAAACTAACGACGTGTCGCCTGAATATGTTTCTTATATTTCATTTTATCTGTTTCTACAATCTACAACTGAATATCTTTCTTATATTTCATTTTATCTGTTTCTACAATCGTGTTATAATTTCATGTATTGACTCGTTCCATGACCATGGAGACTTCTCCTTAATGTGGTCCCACGGAACAATAAATAAATAAATATATCAGTTCATGACATACAGTCTTACAAATTTACTGTCTCTGATGGACACACGCCCAAATCATGCGCTCTCAAAACTCCGCCATCTCTCTCCCCACATCCACCACTGCTGGCGGCTCACCTCCAACTGCACAACGCTACTCTCTGTTCACATCCAACTGCCCACGCTACAATAGAGAATATTTCAACAATGCCAACCAGCCACAGACTGCACACAGCACAGTCAGTGATTTTCATACAGAGCGCTACGTGGCGTTACCAACGTAAAAGCCTAAACAGCCTACTTACAATTGCCATAACATTTTCACGATCAAAACTAAAAAGCTACGTGAATTTTATGTAAACAGCTGGCACTTCTGAATCCCTGTTACAGTCAGATCGTGAGTCTACACGGAGTGCGATGCCCTTCCTGCCATCAGTGTGTGTGTGACTGACAACGCCTTATCGTCACGTACTAGTACTATATTCACTCCATCTTCAGCTATGGAATAATTTTTTGTGGGTGGGGGGGGGGGGGGGAGGGGACAATACAGGAAAGATACGTGGTCTTCAAACTTGGAAAAGGGTCATTTGAATAATAACTAAAAACAGTAACGAGCGTCCCGTAAAGATCTGTTTAAAAAGCTGGGGATATTAAGTGCACCAGTAGATCTACCAACGTGTTATGCATATCAAGAAGAATATCGGTAGTTACGTCACAAAGAGCAGAATTCATGATGTCGGAAAAAGAGCCTAAGCATCCATTTACCATGAGTGAGCAAAATAACACAAAACAGCATTTCTACGAGGAAATAAAATTTACATTTAAGTATCCAAGAGAATTAAAGAGACAACTACGAGGAGCGGTGAGAAAAAATGCTTCCCATTTTGTTTTCCTTCATTAAGTTTGAAAAGTAGCCCTCATCAATTTCACCCACTTCCGCAAACCTTCTACAGCTCATTCTTGTAATAATATTCTACATCATCAGATGGCATCACTGCGTAAGTTTAGAAAATAGTCGACATTGACTTGTTAGTAGAAGACAGCGTCGGTGATTGAATTTCTTACTGCAGATTATGACACGTCCATTCGTATTCATGAAAGGGCGACGAAGGTGTATGGAGATGCTGCGGTGGACTTCAGCACCGTTAGACGATGGATTCTTCGTGTAGGAAAGCTGAAGAGCAAACAGTTCGCTGATCCAACGCGGAGCGGCGTACCAGCGACTGCAGTGACTTCACACGACATCCAGCTGGTCACCCAAATCATCCGTGACGACCAGCAGGAAAGAACAGATAATATGTGGCCAGCTACCCATTGGTAAAGGCAGCTGGATGCCCCTTAATGAAGAACTGGGCTGCTCCAAGATTTGTGGACTCTGCGTTTTGAAAATGTTGACCGGCCAGAATAAAGAGACGGGCAAAATAATTGCATCCAGTTTGTTGCACCACCAAACCTCCACTTGTTTGGCCCACTCAAAGGAGCTCGTCGGGGGCACCAATTTGAAGATGGGGAGACTTTGAAAAATTCTGAATCAGTCGCTGAGGAAGCAGATACACGTGCTTTGT
Organism: Schistocerca americana; assembly: GCF_021461395.2. Classification (NCBI taxonomy): domain Eukaryota; kingdom Metazoa; phylum Arthropoda; class Insecta; order Orthoptera; family Acrididae; genus Schistocerca; species Schistocerca americana. The sequence continues at coordinate 189,528,568 of NC_060120.1, forward strand.
TTCAAGTAGGTGATTAAAAGTGACAAATTAATCGCGAATGTTGTGGCTGTCATCTTATGTATAGCTGGCATTAACTTTCCTTGTAAAATATAAATTTTAAAAAAGTACGAGACATTACTTTCTGTATACCTCACCATTTTGAACAGCTTCCAGCCTCGCCATCTACACCTGTTTCCCCATCATCTTTCTGTGTACATTCTGGTCCAGTCCTCGTCTCTTTCTTCAACACATTCCTCCATACGTTTCAGCCATCTGTCCTTTAGTCCTCCTCCTGGTCCTTTCGTTCGTATTTCCACTTCATGCATCTTCTTGGGAATCCTCTGGTTTTCTAAGTGTCCATACCATCTTAGCCTCTATGCTTTTATCATCCTTTGCAAAGATCCGTCGATATTTCTATCTTGTTCTAGCAGGGCTCTTCTTGCACCATTTCCCTTACCCTTCCATTCCTCATCCTATCTCTCCTAGTTACACCTATCCTACTTCTCAAGAACTTCATGTCACATGCCTGTAATCTTCTTACGTCTCTTTTCTTCATCTGCATAGATCAGTATTGGGGCGTAGTAACTTCTGTATATTACCTCCTTCGCTATTTTGTAGAAGTCTTTCTGCCAAACAAGCCTCCTAACAGTTGGTAGGATTGCTTCTGCCCGTCTGCCACGTTCACTGATCTTTATCACTTCTTCCATTTTCCTCTATCACTTTTCTCAAGTACTTGCCACTTGCCACTTCCAATTGTTCATCTCCACCCATTATTCCGCTAATTAATCTACTTTTCTTTCTAGTTGTAACCAGGACGTCGCATTTGTTTGCACTAAATTTCATTCCGTACTGTCTCACAGTTTCTTCCCAAGCATCCAGCTGTTCCAGAATCCCCTCCTCCCTTTTCCCCCAGGTCATCAGGTAATCCGAGAAAACCATCCCTTTCATCTTGTTTTCTCCAGATTTTTTTTCTGCCACCTTAGTCATTCTCTCCAAGACCACAGAGAAGGGTAGAGGTGACAATATATCGCCCCGTTTCGCACCACTTGTTTGCTGGAACCAATCCTGCCTTTCATTTCCCACTTTCACGCAGCTCAGACTTCCACAGACTCCACCCTGCTCGTTGTTTCTTTTTCCATTCCCTTCTTTTCTTGAGCTTTCCAGACCTTTCTTTTAGAGGCACTATCAGCTGCCTTTTCTATACCGAGAAAGGCTATTACAGGGTCTTCCCCATATTCATAGTGGTGCTTCTGGAGCTGCCTCACTGCAAATATGAGGTCAACATTCTGCCACGCTGTTCCTCTATTTGTTCTCGACCCTCGTTCGGATTCTGCTCTCCGGGATCTTTTCGTATACTTTGCCACAGAGTGCGATCAGTGCGACTCCCCTGAAGTTCCTACAATCCCTCCTACTCCTTTTTTTGATCTAGGGGCAATTAGTGCCCTTTTTCTGTCTTCTTGCAGAGCTTCTGTATATCTGACTTAGCTAAATGCTTTAATTTTTCTTTTTCACTTGAGGAGGTTTGATATCAATTTGTAAATCATACATGTTTAAACAAACAGCTAAAAAACTAGGGTCTAAGTAACAAATTCCCCTACCTTGGTCAAAGATCAACTATAACGTGCTGCACTCTCCCTTTCGGTGAGACGTGCGACGGCCTTCGGCCAAGTGTTTACTTGTGGCTCTGAAAGGGGCTTACCGCAACGTAAAATTTGAAACTTTTATCTCGGAACTCAAGGTTAACTTAAGCACTGAGTGTGGCTTTGAGCGACATTCCTGGAAGGCGACTCTCTATTTTCTGGAATAAGTCCAATTAAGATCAAAAAAATAGTAAACATTGCCTATTGATAACACTGGTGTTCTCCTTTCCCTGTGCAACTTATTTGACGGCAGCCATCTTTATATTCCATACTACCCACCTAATTACTGCTCCTGGTGTTATGACCTGAAATAATTCCTATATTGAGTTGTAGTCTCAGAAGGCAGTGCGGCGAGTCGGTGTCTGTGTGTAACCGCACCAGGTGGTATGTGTGTGGTGTGGACTCCCTCAGCTTCTCTGTCGGGTCGCTGCCCCGCTGGTGGTTCCAGTAACTCTGAATAGTGTTTCTCCTTCGCATCTTTCCGCCTCATTCTGACAAAGGTGTCTTTTGTAGTGTCTGTTCCACACCTACATCTTCACCGAGAAAAGTTACCATTGGTAACCACTCACACTGCTCATTCACTTTAGTCCACCTGTGGTTCAGGTTTTTACCAAAAATGTGCATCCTATTTATTTAAACAAGTAGATCATTACAGTATTCCCTATTTATAATTACCAATACTGTGAAGGTGTGACACAACTGGGTAGTCTCGCAGTATGCATTTGCCTCCTAGGGTTTGCACTGCTGGCAGGTTTCTTGTTGGTTTTGACTGATGACCGCCCTACTGTACCTGCGTGTGCTGCGCAGAAGACTTGAACGCGTTCATCTTGGTATCCCTTAGCTGTGTTGCGCAACACTAAATGTGGAAACATTTTAAATTCTTTTTAGATCTAATCGCACCAAAACCGTTACAGGGCGTGCAAGGAGAATAGTGATTACAAATTACTGTCAAACTTCAACGAAGCAGCGTGCATGGCCATTCATAGCGAAGGTACTAAGGAGGTTACAACAAGGGAACCTTGTAACTTGACGGACGGATAACGAATGCTCACCCGCTGCGTGCAGGAGTAAACGGTCTGAAAGCGTGCCCCTGACGGGCTGCCAACCCCCTCGCCAGATAGTTCTGCGGGTTGCTGACTAATCAGGCGCTTCTGCCACGGCCACCTTGCACGGGGAAGATGGCTCTGAGCACTATGCGACTTAACTTCTGAGGTCATCAGTCGCCTAGAACTTAGAACTAATTAAACCTAACTAACCTAAGGACATCACACACATCCATGCCCGAGGCAGGATTAGAACCTGCGTCCATAGCAGTCGCTCGGCTCCAGACTGTAGCGCCTAGAACCGCACGGTCACTCCGGCCGGCTGCACGGGGAAGAGCTCACGTCCAAGTCAACACCTACATTCGTACCACCTAAAGTAGGTCGCCCGCGCAAGACCCCGCCAATTGAGAATATATATTGACAATAATACGTTAGCAACACTGCGCGGCTGCGAGCCATCCAGAAACGCGTTATAGACAGAGGTCTGAGATGGTGCAGATATACAGAGTAATTTTGACTTTCTGGATGAAAGTCTGCACCGAACGCATATTGACTGATTAATTTGCGACTATCCGCAATAATAATTACTCTGTGGCTAATGACCAATATTAATATTGAGTTTTTCGTCTATTTTTACGATACAAGCTACCAATAATACTGATCACCAAACTATTCTGTAAATCGTTATTACCAACCTGGGACTCAGTGCCACTACATTGGCTTGAATTCACAGCGCCCTGAAAAGATATAGGTATGATAGAATCTGGAAGAAGCTGTCTTCATAGTTTTCTGCTCAGTTATTTGCTCATTCTACCTCTTTCAGACCAGCAGTTGCCTCACTCCTGAGTCATTCCGTTTCGTTTGCATTAATAGAGGTGACTTACGCAATTACTGAAAGCTACCACAAAGCGACATGAAAGCTTTTCTAGGACATTCCATCCACTGGAATTTTCGCTTCATATTGTCATTCCTTTTCGTGTATAACATATGAAGTAGATAATCTTCGGTAAAAAATCATAGAATCTCTCAATGTTTCTTTCAAATGTATTTACATCTACAAAATGCAACGCTTATAACACTAAGAGTATCAACTTCAACACGCTTTAACACTGTGATCAATTGATAAGCGAAGCATATGACAATATGCAAGACGTGAAGGCAACTTGTAACACGACTTCATTTTGTTTCTCAAACATTCAGCAGAAAATTTCAGAAAATCCGTTTCAGTAATTACTAAGGAAAGTTTTTTCGTTGTGTGTATGGGTGAGGGAGGGGGGGGGGGGGAGATGGGGGGGAGGTGCTCAGTCTTCTGACTGGTTTGAGGTAGCCTACCACGAATTCCTCTCCTGTGCCAACCTCTTCATTTCAGAGTAGCGCTGGCATTACTCGATTATTTGTTAGATATTCCAATGTCTGTCTCCCTTTACTGTTTTTATCCTCCACTCAAGTAGCGTGGAAGTTGTTCCTTTGTGTCTTACCACATGTTCTGTCATCTTGTCTCTTCTTCTTGTCAATGTCCTCCACATATTTCTGAGGACAATCTCTTCATTCCTTACTACTCCACACAATGTTTGACGTCCTTCTATAGCATCGCATCTCAAACGCTTCATTTCTATTTTTTCCGAATTTCCCACAGTTAAAGATTCACTTCTGCGCATTGCTGGCTTCAAACATACATTCTCATAAAACTACGGCGGATGTTTGACACTGGTAGACTTCATTAGGCTGGTAGTTCCCACTCTATCTGTTCCACTCTGTCTTTTTGTATTTTTACTTCATCCGTCCTATGTGTTACTGTGCTTCCATGGTAGCAAAATTCCTTAACTTCGTCTACTTCATGGCACCCAGGTATGAAAAATTTATCGTTAATCTCATTTTTGCTACTGCTCATTCCTTGTGTCTTTCTTTAGTTTTCTCTCAATCCATATTCTGGACTCATTCGACTGTTCATTCCATACAACACATTCCGTATTTCTCACTCACACTGAGGACAGTGTCATCAGCGAATCTTATCACTGAGTTCCTTTCACCATGAATTTTAAACTCATTTTTGAACCTTTATTTCCGTTTTTGTCTGCCTTGTCTTACACCCTTATAATCCGAGAACTTCGTTTTGGGTCTTTCATTCTTGTAGTTTCCTCTTGATTTTTGTACATATTTTAAATTAATCGTCTTTTCCTATAGCTTACCCTCCTATTTTTCTCAGAATTTAGCGTTTTCATTTTGTAGGTCGATAAATTCACTGAACATGTCTTGATTTTTCTTATGTTTTCATTCCATTATCAGTCGCAACGTCAAACCTGTCTCTTTGGTGTCCCGACCTCTCCTAAGGACGAAATGATCGTCATCTAAGTGATCCTCAATATTCTCTTCCATTCATCTGTATATTATGCTTGTCAGCAACTTATATGCATGAAAATAAGCTGATTGTGCGGTAGTTCTCGCACTCACCTAATGCTGCTACCTTCGGGAGTGTGAATGATATTTTTCCGAAAGTCTCATGGTACTTTTCAAAACCCGGAGGATTGAGAATCCTTCTTGCATAGTAGTTTGGTTCCCACTTCCCCCAATCATTATCCAAATTCCGAAGGCGTTTTATCTGAAGGAACTTATTACGGGTATCGAGAATACGACTGACTACATTTTGCTGAAATATTGTCATGATCGGCATCTACGTTCTTGGTGTACGGAATAACAGTAACGAGCTCCGACTTCAGCAGACGAAAATATCAGACCAGACGATAGCCTCCTGTCATAGTTCCAGCGTACCGAACGGATTGAATTGCCGTACGGTGTTTAATCACAGTGCATACGGGAAATTGACTTGGGGATGCGGATAACATTTTCGTGATCCTCACACGTCTCTATATGTAGGAAGACGCAGCTCTCACGAGTTTAACTATTCCTTCAGGTGGATTTCACGTGAGTACGGTCACCATCAGCCACGTAATTGTGAAGCATCTGAAGTCTCTGTTCATTTATTTCACAAAAGAATCATTGCACTTAAGAAATCGATATCTGGCAGACTCCAGTGGACTGGAATGTCTTTCCGTTACAACCAAAATCTTCCTAGAAATTCATATAAATTTCGATTGTATATAGCATGTAGGTATGGAAACATCTTATATTTAAATAAATTACGGGAATGCAGCTGGGTGACTTCGTCGACAACCGCAGATAGTTCAACAGGAGCACGTGTGCCATTTTAAAGGCAAAACTGCTACTAGTAAGCGCTGTGCAAGCGAATTTAATATCTCAGTTTTCAAAGAGACTTCGTAAAGGGCACACACACACACACACACACACATACACACACACACACACACACACACACACACATACACACACACACACGCACACACGCACACAAACATACACTGTAAACACTAGTGCCATCACAAATCAAAGGTGACCGACGTTAGAAGTTATCGATAGTGAAATTAATAATCAACGGATGAGATAGCATAAATTCTGTTCCTCTGTTTTTTGACAAGTGAGGTAGTATACTTCCATGCAGAATTTAAACAAATGCTACCATCTCTATTCATAAGGTTACTTGTTAACTTAATTTAAACATCTTCCTTAATAACACTATCCCAACAGCCGGAAGTGCTTGTCAGAATCGATGTTTTAAATTCGCCTGCACAGCGGTAACTCGGTGCAGTTGAAAGTGGCAGGGTGCGCTCCTGTCAAAATACCTGCAGTTGTCGACGACGTCACCCGGCTGCCTTCCCGTAAGGTATTTGAACAGTGTACACTGAGACAGAAACTAAGCTCTCGTCTTAATTTTATTTGTATTTTTCTGGTTTGTTTTATATACGGCACAATGAATACCGGTGTATTAGATTGTTTGGTTATCGGTGAATTATTCCAATACATACTTACAGTTCCTTGTGTGGCGTCACAGTAAATTATATTGACATTTATTGTAAGACAGGAAAATGTGTGGTTCATATATCTACTTGTGGGTGATTGTTTCATTTAACTCATTTATCAGACCTGAATTATTAATACAGTCACCTTAATTACACCCTGAACGTTCATCACAGGTTGATTTGAAAGGTAATTCCTTTTATGTTACTAGTCCTTTGCACGATATATTGGTCGAGATCGTAATAGGAAAGGTGACTTTTAGTAGATTTACTGAACACACATGATCATGTGCATTGTACACTACTGGCCATCAAAATGCTACACCACGAAGATGACGTGCTACAGACGCGAAATTTAATCGGCAGGAAGAAGTTGCTGTGATATGCAAATGATTAGCTTTTCAGAGCATTCACACAAGGTTGGCGCCGGTGGCGACACCTACAACGTGCTGACATGAAGAAAGTTTCCAACCGATTTCTCATATATAAACGGCAATTGACCGGCGTTGCCTGGCACCCTGCCTCGCCTTCCGCATCCGCCTTCCGTCCCCCTCGCGCATCCTCTATGACCTCATCCCCTTCCCCCACCTACTCCTTTTCCTTGAACACATCCGCATACTATATATTGTCCGCCGCCTTGATCCCCCTCACCCCCTGGTGTCCCCTTCCTCTCCACCCCCAACCAGTTGCCGCGCCTTTACCGTTGTGTCCCTCCCTCTCTCCATCTCCACACCCTCCATCTCCTTCCCCAACACAACTTCCACCATCTACCCCTCCCGGATGATGAGCTTCGCCCTGACCTCTACCCTTCCTACCAACTCTAACCCCCTCTTCCTGCCTCCTCCTCAGGGCTCCCTCTCCTCTCCCTCCCTTCTTCTGAGCGGCTTTCCCCTGCTACTCCCCCTCCATCTCTTGTGCCTCCTTTCAGTGTCTCTGCGCTCCCTCCTGCCCTGTCTTCCCTTTTCCTCTCCCGCCCCATGTGTCTCCTGCCTCTTCGTGAACCCACGGTTGCCCCTCCTCTCTTCATCCTGCCGCTTCCCCAGCTGCCCCATGCTCTCCCCTCCTTTTCCATCCTCTCTGACCTTTCCCTCGGCAGGTCCCACCTGGCAGTTTTACTCTTCATCGTGTGTGCACCAATTGGGTTTTAAGTGTGTTGTTTTGGAGTGTTTTTAATACTGTGGCCAACTTTTAACCTGTGCATGCGCATTCAATGTCTTCTCTGTGTTTCAAGAATCGCCAACTGTGTTTTTTAACTATCTGGTGACTTTTTTTAACTGTCGCCCATGAGCGTCTACATGTCAATGTATTTTTACCTCCATTTTCTCCCCTTCCTTTGTTTTATGTTCCTCTTTTATATCTCCTTATGTATGTATCTTTTTATTCTTGTTTTAGTTGTCCTGTCACTCGGCTGAAGAGCGGCGGATTGTGCCGCTGACAGCCTCCCCTGCCCATATAGGGCAGGGGAATGAAATCACAATAAAGAAAAAAAAAGGCGTTGCCTGGTGAAACGTTGTTGTGATGCCTTGTGTAAGGAGGAGAAATGCTTACCAACACGTTTCCGACTTTGATAAAGGTCAGATTGTAGCCTATCGCAATTGCGGTTTATTGTATCGCGACATTGCTGCTTGCGTTGGTCGAGATCCAATGACTGTTAGCAGAATATGGAATCGGTGGGTTCAGTAGAGTAATACGGAGCGCCGTGCCGGATCCCAACGTCCTTGTATCACTAGAAGTCCAGATGACAGGCGTCATATCCGCATGGCTGTAACGGATCGTGTAGCCACGTCTCGATCTCTGAGTCAACAGATGGGGACGTTTGCAAGACAACAACCATCTGCACGAACAGCTGGACGACGTTTGCAGCAGCATGGACTATCAGCTCGGAGACCATGGCTGCGGTTACCCTTCACGCTGCATCACAGAGAGGAGCGCCTGCGATGGTGTACTCAACGACGAACCTGGGTGCACGAATGGCAAAACGTCATTTTTTTGGATGAATCCACGTTCTGTTTACAGCATCATGATGGTCGTATCCGTGTTTGGTGACATCGTGGTGAACACACATTGGGAGCGTGTATTCGTCATTGCCATACTGGTGTATCACCCGGCGTTATGGTATGGGGTGCCACTGGTTACACGTCTCGGTCACCTCTTGTTCGCATTACGGCACTTTGAACAGTGGACGTTACATTTCATTCGATCCCTGTGAAACCCTAGATTTCAGCAAGATAATGCACAACCGCAATTTGCAGGTGCTGTACGGGCCTTTCTGGATACAGAAAATGTTCGACTGCCTCCCTGGCCAGCACATTCTCCAGGTCTCTAACCAATTGAAAACGTCTGGTCAATGGTGGCCGAGCAACTGGCTCGTCTCAATAAGCCAGTCACTACTCCTGATGAACTGTGGTATCGTGTTGAAGCTGCATGGGCATCTGTACTTGTACACGCCATCCAAGCTCTGTTTGACTCAATGCCCAGGCGTATCAAGGCCTTTATTACGGCCACAGGTGGTTGATCTGGGTACTGATTTCTCAGTATCTATGCACCCAAACTGCGTGAAAATGTAATCACATGTCGGTTCTACTTTAATATATTTGTCCAATGAATACCCGTTTATCATCTGCATTTCTTCTTCGCGTAGCAATTTTAATGGTCAGTAGTGTAATTTTCTGTCCAAGGAGCGTATCAAGTGAGGGGAAATGGAGTACACCTGATCTCCCCCCCATAAAAGAAAAAAAATCTTCGTAAATAGGATTTAAATTCTGCTCCGCCACATAGGCGTATTAGTTCAGAATCAGAATTTTAATTGCAGGGGGGTCCACAGGCGTGATACATTCCTTGAAAGAAATCAGTGGCTGTTGTTGCGATTAAAAAAACCTTTATATTTTGTACTGTCCACTACTATAGAGTTTAAAGCAAGGGAAGATATTATATAAACACCAATTACAGTTACACAGTAAGAGAGATCATACGATATTACAATTATACAGGAAGGAAGAAAATAATAAAATAATTATAGGCTTTAAAATTAAACATTGATTGAGTAAACTTAGAAATGGTAAGCATACAATAATTATTATGGCCATTAAAATTGCTACACCAAGAATAAATGCAGATGATAAACGGGTATTCATTGGACAAATATATTATGCTAGAACCGACATGTGATTACATTTTCACGCAATTCGGGTGCATAGATACTGAGAAATCAGTACCCAGATCAACCACCTGTGGCCGTAATAACGGCTTTGATACGCCTGGGCATTGAGTCAAACAGAGCTTGGATGGCGTGTACAGGTACAGCTGCCCATGCAGCTTCACCACAATACCACAGTTCATCAAGAGTAGTGACTGGCGTATTGAGACGAGCCAGTTGCTCGGCCACCATTGACCAGCCGTTTTCAATTGGTGAGAGATCTGGAGAATGTGCTGGCCAGGGAAGCAGTCGAACATTTTCTGTATCCAGAAAGGCCCGTACAGCACCTGCAACATGCAGTTGTGCATTATCCTGCTGAAATCTAGGGTTTCGCAGGGATCGAATGAAGGGTAGAGCCACGGGTAGTAACACATCTGAAATGTAACGTCCGCTGTTCAAAGTACCGTCAATGCGGACAAGAGGTGACCGAGCCGTGCTACCAATGGTACCCCATACCATCACGTCGGGTGATACGCCAGTATGGCAATGACGAATACACGCTTCCAATGTGCGTTCACCGCGATAGTGCCAAACACGGACGCGACCATCGTGATACTGTAAACAGAACCTGGATTGATCCGAAAAAATGACGTTTTGCCATTCGTGCACCCAGGTTCGTCGCTGAGTACACCATCGCAGGCGCTCCTGTCTGTGATGCAGCGTCAAGGGTAACCGCAGCCATGGTCTCCGAGCTGATAGTCCATGCTGCTGCATCGTCGTCGAACTGTTCGTGGAGATGGTTGTTGTCTTGCAAACGTCCCCATCTGTTGACTCAGGGATCGAGACGTGGCTGCACGATCCGTTACAGCCATGCGGATAAGATGGTTCAAATGGCTCTGAGCACTAGGCGACTTAACTTCTGAGGTCTTCAGTCGCCTAGAACTTAGAACTACTTAAACCTAAGCGTCAAAGAAACTGTTATAGGCGTCCTCATTCAAATGCAGAGATATGTAAACAATCAGAATACGGCGCTGCGGTTGGCAACGCCAATATAAGACGACAAGTATCTGGCGCATGCGTTAGATCGGTTACTGCTACTACGATGGCAGGTTATCAAAATGTAAGCGAGTTTGAACATTAATTGTGGGCTTCCAAATATAATGAAATTGAAATGAGGTGTGGTGGCCCTCAACTACACACGCACAGACTCAGAGTTGAAATATTAAACGCTTTGGCTGGTTTCGTTGTCTAGAGGCTGGGATACGTAGTTGCCACATTACAGGCCAAATACTGCCGAGTCTACGGTATACGATAAGAATACACACTTGAATCGAATGGTCGAAGGTTTCTATCAATCCGCAATTGCGAATTATGAATGTAACATATAAATTTATAGTTCGCAGTTTCCGAGTGATAGAAACCTTCGACCATTCGATTCAAGTGTGTATTCTTATCGTACACTGTAGACTCAGCAGTATTCGGCCTGTATTGAAGCAACTACGTATCCCAGCCCCTAGACAACGAAACCAGACAAGACTTTTAATATTTCAACTCTGAGTCTGTGGGTGCGTAGTTGAGGGCTACCACACCTCATTTCAGTTCCATTATATTTGAAAGCCCGTAATTGGGGGCTCGTCCGGCTAGCGTTCGGCACCACGTGTTTGCTGCCGGGCCCCTGCTTTGACGAGCGTCCTGTGTGGCCGCCCCAACTCCGAACATATAATATTTCCAGGGCGCCACAGCTCGTCCGTTACCTCACAGTCGGCACACGAGTCCTGGGACACAGCATCTCCGAGTTAACGATGAAGTCGGGATTTTCTCGTACGACCATTTCACGAGTGTACCGTGAATATCAGGAATCCGGTAAAACACCAAATCTCCGACAATGATACGACCGCAAAAATATCCTTCAAAAACTGGACTAATGACGACTGAAGAGAGTTTTTCGAAGTGACGGAAGTGCAATCGTTCCGCAAATTGCTGCAGATTTCAATGCTGGGTCATCAACAAGTGTCAGCGTGCGAGCCATTCAACGAAACATCGTCGATATGGGCTTTCAGAGCCGAATACCCACTCATGTACCCTTGACGACAGCACGACACAAAGCTTTACACCTCGCCCGGACCCGTCAACACCGACATTGGACTGTTGATGACTGGAAACATGTTGCCTGGTCGGACGAGTCTCGTTTCAAATTGTATCAAGTGGATGGACGTGTACGAGTACGGAGACAATCTCATGAATCCATGGACCCTGCATGTCACCAGTGGACTCTTCAAGTCGCTGGAGGCTCTGTAATGGTGTGGGTCGTGTGCAGTTGGAGTGATATGGGATTCCTGATACGTCTAGACAGGACCCTGACAGGAGACACGTACGTAAGCATCCTGTCTGGTCACCTGCATCCATTTATGTCCATTGTGCATTCCAACGGACTTGGGAAATTTCTGTAGGACAATGCGACACCACACATCTCCAGAATTGCTACAGAGTGGCTCCAGGAACACTCTTCTGAGTGGCTGGCCACCAAACTCCCCAGACATGAACATTATTGAGCATATCTGGCATCCCCTGTTACGTGCTGTTCAGAATATATCTGCACCCCCTCGTACTCTTACGGATTTATGAACAGCCCCGCAGGATTCATAGTGTCAGGTCCCTCAAGCACTACATCATACATTAGTCGAGTCCATGCCACGTCGTGTTGCGGCACTTGAGCGTGCTCGCGGGGACCTACCCCATATTAGGCAGGTGTACCAGTTTCTTTGGTTCTTCAGTTTATTGTCATCGCAATAAAAAGTAGATGTAGTTTCTCGTCACCCCAGATGGCGGTCCGGTAGTAGGACAGTGACGGGCACGCTTTCCCAGCTGTGGATGGGCCGTCCGTTCATAAAGTTAATTAGCGCGATGTGCAGTGACGGGTGGGCAGCGGGTGCGTGGCGTGAGGTTTCCAGCACGCTGGCGACAGGTGGGTAGGCCGGCAAGTACTGCGGCCTCCCGTAACTCGCACCGAGTGCCGCTGGTCACAGCCGACAGCCCAGAGCTCTCCGCGGCATGTCCCACATTCCTATAACAGGAACCGACAAGGTAATTGCCCAATCCGACATGTCGAAACTTGCCCTGAAATTTTTTGTACTGGAAGAATACACCCAAACAACATGAGGTGGCAAAAGTTGTGGGATACATCCAAATATCGTGTCGGACCTCCTTTTGCCCGTCGTAGTGCATGGACTCGACGTAGCCTGGACTCAACAAGTCGTTGGAAGTCCCTGCAGAGATACTGAGCCATACTGCCTCTATAGCCGCCCATAATTGCGAAAAAGTCGCTGGGGCAGGTTTTTGTGCACGCACTGACCTCTCGTTTATACTCGCCAGGGTAGCCGAGAGCGCTAGGGCGCTTCTTCCTGAACTCGGGTAGGCGCGCCGGCCCCGGATCGAATCCGCGCGGCAATTTAACGACGACGGCCGGTATGCCGGCCAGCCTGGATGTGGTTTTTAGGGGATTTTCCACATCCCGATAGGTGAATACTGGGCTGGTCCCCACGTTCCAGCTCAGTTACACGGCTCACAGACATCTTAACACATTCGCACTATTCGATGGCTTACGCTCGACGCAGACAGTTGGGGCACACAAATTTCGTCCCGTGGGAATTGGGGGTCGGGGTGGCGACAGGAAGGGCATCCCATTCAAAATTAACAGGCCAAATCCGGTTAACCATAACAGTAGATCAATGCTTGGAAAGAGGGAGACTGACCTCTCGCTTATGAGCCATAAATTTCCATAGGTGGCCAAGTCATTCGTTCGAATTGTCCAGAACATTCTTCAAACTAATGGCAAACGACTGAACTGACACGTCCCGCATCATTACGAAATGATGTATTCATGATCTATTGAACAAATATTACTGTAATGGAATTGTGGCCCGGTAACAGGGTGTATTGTCATGGCCGGCCGGTGCGGCCGAGCGGTTCTAGGCGCTTCGGTGTGGAACCGCGCGACCGCTACGGTCGCAGGTTCGAATACTGCCTCGGGCATGGATGTGTGTGATGTCCTTAGGTTGCCTGTCGCGAGAGGTAATGTCTGAAATGTGGTGTTGTCGGCACACTCTTGACACTGTGGATCTCGGAATATTGAATTCCCTAGAGTTCCGAAATGGAATGTTCCTTGCCACTAGCTCCAACTTTCATTTTGTGCTCAAAGTCTGTTAATTCCCGTCGTGGGGACATAATTAGTTGGAAACTTTTCAAATGAATCACCTGAGAACAATTGACAGCTGCGCCACTGCACTGCCCTTTGTGTCTTTATGTTCGCGATACTACAAGCATCTGTATATGCGTGTATCGCTATCCTATGGCTTTTGTCACCTCAGTGTAACGTCAAAATTTTATCTGCTAAGACACAACCCAAGTACTTTTTTTAATGTTGAAACTTGTCAAATTGTAGTTCGCCGTACCTGTAGCAGACAGCGCTTGTTAAGACGCCTGACACATGTCCTTGGTTGACGTCACATCGATAAACAGATAATACGGCACCATACGATCGTAATTTGTAAAGCGAATTTCAGTTTCCGTGGGTGATTTCCCTGACATAACTGTTCAGTTGCTATTCGCTCGAATTTGCGACACAGTTAATATCCATAATAATTAGCAGCTGCATTTGCAGTATCGGTGAGAGTTAACAATGGATGTAAAACTGAATTTTCTTCGTGATTTTTTCGTATATGCTTGCTAATAGCATCTGTCTTCGCACAGTTTCCAGAGTTTCATGGTAATGTGGAATCAAATTAATATTTCAACCTTGCAATGATTAAATACAAAAAACATGATACGCAACCAAAATCACCTTCTCCTGAAGACCTACAAATATGTTACTTATTAGTTAACATCTTGGACATTCATTCCAATAACGTCGACATTTCGTTAGAAAACGTGCGAACATTGGAAGAAGCAAGACATAGCTCACAAGGAACCTCGTAAGTGCGACATCATAAAAGGCCAATGATGTTCACAGTATTCTGGTCCCCACATGTTGTCTAGGCTGCTAATGGCAATAGGAGGTGGGACTGCAGGTATCCAATGGTGAGGCTACGGAGCGTAGCCGAACTGCTTAGTCAGCGAGTAACTCGTAAGTGCTACAGTGCCAGTGGCGTTGATACAAAGCAGAGCACTGCCAACGATGAACAAATCAAATATTGAGTTATAAGTACAGCATCAGTTGCCGAAGCTGACTTTTTATCAGAAAAGACATCCAAGGAATTTCGCAGAGTGAGAAAGAAGTGGCAAATGAAATGTTAGCGATTCTGTAAGATTAGTCGGTGGAATGTGTGGTGTCGTATAGCTCGACTGTGCGGACAATGTACATGAGGAGTACAATGATTGCGATACGTGCTTAGCAAGTGAAAGTGATACTGAAACATGCCGAGCAATGTAATTAATCGTCCTTCTCGAACAGAGGGCCACAGATCCCGTCTCCAGTGGAGCTTAGTAAAGGACAATCGTTGTCCAAAGTGCGGGTATTAAACATAATCACATACATGGATCATTCGCAGTACAGTACAAAAAAATATGAAGGACTACGGATTTTCAATGGAGGACAAGGCGCACTTGTTACAAAAACTGTTGTTTGCGCGTCTCAAGGATGCTCGATACAATTTACAATATGTGCATGATAGTGACCTGTTACATTATGCACATCAGATTGCGCGCAACAGAGACTGCAGTGATTTCAAGGGAAGCAGAGGATGGTTGCTTAACTTCAGACAGCTCTACAGAATTGTAAGATAACGAAATTTCAAACAATGCGTCAACTTTACGATGCAAAGCAAAAGGTGGAATCCGCCCGAAAATTTGTAGATGACATACACAAACTTATCCCATCATTCAATAAGGAATTTGTTTCAAGCTCCGACCAATCGGGATTTGAAGAGAAAATGCATATGAAAGGAACCCTGGTAATTAGAGGTACCAAGAGAGTTGTATCAAGACCAGCTAACATCAAAGCCTTAATGCATTCGCTTACAATTATGACAACTGTTAATCTGGTTGGTAAATTAGCCAGAAAGTTATTTATTGTGCTATGAGAAGTTCGAGGTGCTCTGACCCCTGATTCTTTCTCGTGTGCGTGATCTTGCAAGGGCTGTAGTGAGTATTTATATCACAGCAAGCAAGAGTGGGAAAATGGGCGTAAGAGGACTACTACGGCACGAGCACTGTTTTTGCCCAACTGCCAGTCCAAATAAGTTGCTTTTCCTTGATTCCTGTTTTGCGTATAAAAATCATGTCCATCTATAGCAAACTATCACTCATGAAAAGTCTGTGCCATTGCAGGTGTGCAATGTCGATTTCGTTTCGTAAGATCCGAACGGGAATAGTGTTAAGTGGAAGAAAGATTTACACGAAATGACGAATATGCACCAAAACAAAACTCGCAGAAGTGTGAAAGAATGCTCAACGAGACAGGGTGCTCTCAATGAACATTGATTTCCAGGCTTCTGCGACCTGATTAAACAGCTTCAGAAAATTGTCCGGAAAAGGAAGTCGCAAAATTATGAATTTTACCTCAAATAAACGTACAGAGGAGATGTCATAGGTAATACTATATGGAAACTCGCACAAAACATGAAGATTAAGTTTCATGTTATCCTATAAAAGGAGTATATAAACCCAGTCAGATTTCCTGCAAACCGCACTTATCATTCAGAATGAAAACAACAGTCGATCGTGCAGTCAGTGAAGGCTGGCACATCTGCATACAACAATGCCAATGTTTCTGCGGCTTTATCTCTCTCTTTATGAACACAGTCAAATTAGGACCAAAAATTTTAAAAAAGGACTGTTTACTTGCAAAAATCTTGTAATCGACATATCAGAATGTGGTAAAATGGTACAAGATAATTTGTAATGTTCCATCCTAAACGTCACAGTACCATTTGCAGAAAATTACTTTTGTTATACTCTTGGCCTGGACATAACGACACCTATTTATGAGAACGATGAAAAGACTGTTAATATAATACGGATTCCACCCGGAACTAATAGTGTGTTTCAGCCTCTGGATGAAAAAATTTCAACAGTAAAAACCTTTTCTCAGATAATTGTACGAAAATGTAATTTCCGGTAGCTCTTTGTCATTAAAGTTTTATTAGCGCAACAGTATTGTTAAACTTGCTATTTCTGCATGTAAGTTTGCATCACCACATTCCACAAATTTGATGAAGTATGCCTGGTCAGCTGCACAATAAACAGAACAGCCACGATCATTTCGTACTCCATTGCAGGTCTTTCTAAATAAGACTTTCTATGAGAAGCCTGAATGTATTAGCTTTTCTTCTATCAGGTGGGCCTGGTGTAAGCAAAATGTTTGTTTTCGTCATCCAATAGACACTTCGCATTTTTGTGACTGCAGGGAATAGACAAGGAAATGTTTCATTTTAGCAAAATAAACATTATTCAAAAATTATTAAAATAACTGTGCTACGGAAACTGTTATATAATATTTCATGTCAACAAATTAAAGTCCCAATTGATGGAAGTCGTCTGTAATATTACATCATACACTGCCTTGATTATCTTTCCTCTCCCAGTCACTCGCGCAACAATTGCACCTACAACAGTTAAGTTCTCGATATGAATTGCAAGTTGTTTGGAAAACTAATGATTTGAGACATTTTTGGTATGGTTCAAGAGCTTAAAATTCACATGTGTGCACTTTGGACTTCACGCTACGTTACGCTACGTCCTCTTGTCACGGCTGAGTTCACTTATTCGCTGTTTCGCACGCTAGCGGCTGTACAAACCGCTGTTGAAAGCGTTTCTGCGTGGGGCAAAAATTAGTAACTTTAACACTTTTTGAAAAATATTTGCAGTGCAAATCTTTTGGTGTATTCTTCCTGCCTGAAAAATTTCAAGGTAGGCTTCGACATGTTGGTTTGAATTACTTCCTAGCGAAACTGAAAGTAACAAGGAAAAAGTAGAAATACTGAATTCCTTTTCCAAATGTTCCTTTACTAAAGCTGTTCACAAAATGGACTTGAAAGTGTCGGTGGACGTTCTAAAAAATTCATTCAATAGGCTGCCAACACCTCATGCGTGCATTTCTAGTGAGCGTCACTAATATTGCCACGTCCATTTAATGTTCCAAGATTAGGTGAGTACTTATTTTGAGTCAGCCTCTAGGGGACGACGTCCAATACAAATTTTGATTGTAGTACATTTCATCCGAGGTTTTGGTTGCAAAAGACTGAAGCATATGCTGACTTTTAACTTCCACATTCTTGTTTCAACGTTTTGTCGTCACAAGACTGTTAACAAGCAGCGTGGTTCACACAACAGAACATAATTTTAGCACAAAAGAGAAACATTTACACGCGCTGTTTCTCACAGTGACTGACGCTCTACATGCGCAGTATACGTACGGTCCAGACACCTAATGTGACCAACGCCTGTGTACGACGTCAACGTGCAATAACAACTCAGGCGGTAGATGGCAGCACTACCATTGAAGGGGATATAAATCGTGTCGGGGACGCAGAAAACAGTTCTGCAGTAACCACCAAGTCATCACGGCCGAGTCGAGTTACACGGGGTGAGGCACTAACTATAGCCACCAAGGATAATTCCGAAAATTTGTGGGACAAATGTTGCTTGGGACAACTGGAGCCATAATATGACGTTGGTTTTTTGTTACTAGGTGGAGTCGCTTCAAGGAAATGAAAGTCAACTTTGTGTTTTTTAAATGGGATGCTATGTGTAACAGTAAGGTCTTTGAAGGCCAACAAAGGCCACAAAGGAGGCATGAACGTCCATTTACAGAAGGTGTTCGAAGTGATGACCACTGGCATCAATGCAGTGCTGCAATCTTCTTATCATGGATTGAGTGGTATTCCTTATCACATCGGCACTTATCGAAGTACTTGCTCTGACAATTCTCTCCCGCATATCTTCAGGTGTAGTTGGAATGTCTTTATAAACAATGTCTTTTACGCATCTCGACAAGACAAAATCCAGAGGCGTCAAGTCTGGCGAACGAGCCGGCCAAGACACATCTCCTCCACGTCCAACCCAACGATTTGGGAATTGTCTCTGCAACTCATTTCTAGCCATCAGCGAAAAATATGCCGTACACCCATCGTGTTGATACCACATTCTGTTCATTGTTCCTAAAGGTATTTTTTCCAATAAAAGACCGAATGTTTCTTGCAGGAATGTGGTGTACTTCCTACCATTAACATTTCCTTCGATGAAATAGGGGCCTATAATTCTGTCCTCCGGAATCCCACACCGTACATTCACCGACCACGGTTTTTGGTGTGCAACTTGCCGCAGCCAACATGTATTTTCAGTTGCCCAGTGATGTATGTTACGCAAATTAACATTTCCATAGTTCGTGAGTGTAGCCTTGTCAGTAAACAAAATCAAATTAGTAAATGTGTCATCCCTCTGAATCTTAAATTGAGCCCACTGGCAGAATTCAGTGCGACGCATACAATCCTTACCATTTAATTCTTGGTGGAGACTGATATGGTAAGGATGATATTTATGGCGATGCAGAACACGAACTACACTACTCTGGCTGATGCCAGATTCCCTTGCGATCTGACGCGAACTAACACAAGAATCTCGAACCACAGTGGCAAGAGTACCAATTTCCGTTTCCTCGTTACTAACTTCCCTTTGCCGGATATGTTTCTGATGCATTAAAGATCCAGTTGTTCTCAATTTATCATACACATATTTAAATGTACGACGTGTAGGATAAGTACGTTGAGGATATCTTTCAGTGTATGTCTCTAGCACTCAATGAATTTCGTTGGAATTCTCCGTGAATGAGATATTCGAAGGAATACATCATTCACATTCGCTTGATTCGACGATACTAGTCTTACCATTCCAATCAGTGTTGTATTGCGAAACCGTCGAATGGTGTTTATATGTCAATGGTACGTTAGATGGATACTCCGTATTCGGCAAATATTTACTATTTGCACGATATACGAGTGAGAATTGTCAGAGCATGTGCTTCGATAAGTGCCGAATTCATGATACCGCTCAATTCATGATAAGAAGATTGCAGCACTGCACTGATACCAATGGTCATCACTTGGAAAAACTTGTGTAAATGGAGTTCATGGCACCTTTTTGACCTTCGTTGACTTCAAAGACCGTACTGTTAAACATCATTGGATTTGTCTCGATAGCCGCTATCAGACAAAAAGTACCAAACTAAAGCATCCCATTTTAAAAAACAAAGTAGGCCTTCATATCTCTGACGCGACCCCACCTTGCAACAAAAAACCAACGTCATATTGTGGCCCCGTTGTCCCAAGCAACTTTCATCCCACAAACTTTTCAGCTACTATCATACTTTAGGAGTTATTCCAAGGGGCCCACGATGAGATCTGTCCCAACTTCAGTGCAGATCTCCTTCACTTTGGAGGCCGATGGTGCTGTGATTCTAACAGATCACTCATCCATGTAGCTTTTAAGGGAAGTATCCAAGAGACACTTTGACCTATTACTTAAGTTACATTTCGACTACACTCTAAGTATAAATGCAGAAATCCGATTTGGTCACATCTTATCTGGATTTCTTACGTAATTTTGACATTTTCCACGTCTTTTGGTATCTATCCATTTTTTCATAAGTAAGTGTACAAGTGTATATACGTCCTCATGACTTACATAGTTAGGTGTGGCTTACTGCTTTCTAAAACCATCCAGCTTCGATGCAGAGTACCAACCCCGCCAGGGTGTCTATTTATCCCCCCAAATGTTAACACTAATTGCCAAAACCAGCACTAAAACACACACACACACACATACATGGATTTCTGTGGGATTTGAGTGTTTGTTATTGTGTTGTAAACAAACAAACATACACACACATTTATTACTGTTATGCTATTTCGTCTTCCCCCATGAACCATGGATCTCGCCGTTGGTGGGGAGGCTTGCGTGCCTCAGTGATACAGATAGCCGTACCGTAGGTACAGCGACAACGGAGGGGTATCTGTTGAGAGGCCAGACAAACGTGTGGTTCCTGAACAGGGGCAGCAGCGTTTTCAGTAGTTGCAAGGGCAACAGTCTGGATGATTGACTGATCTGGCCTTGTAACAATAACCAAAACGGCCTTGCTGTGCTGGTACTGCGAACGGCTGAAAGCAAGGGGAAACTACGGCCGTAACTTTTCCCGAGGGCATGTAGCTTTACTGTATGATTAAATGATGATGGCGTCCTCTTGGGTAAAATATTCCGGAGGTAAAGTAGTCCCCCATTCGGATCTCCGGGCGGGGACTACTCAAGAGGATGTTATCAGGAGAAAGAAAACTGGCGTTCTGCGGATCGGAGCATGGAATGTCAGATCCCTTAATCGGGCAGGTAGGTTAGAAAATTTAAAAAGGGAAATGGATAGTGTAAGTAAGCTGTTTATGTTTTCTTGTTGGCAACGTTATGTAGCGCTCTGTATGAAAATCACTGGCTGTGCTGTGTGCAGTCTGCAGCTAGTTTGCATTGTTGTCTGCCATTGTAGTGTTGGGCAGCTGGATGTTAACAGCGCATAGCGTTGTGCAGTTGGAGGTGAGCCGCCAGCAGTGGTGGATGTGGGGAGAGAAATGGCGGAGTTTTGGAATTTGTAAAACTGGATGTCATGAAGTGCTATATATATTATGATTTTTCAACACTATTAAGGTAAATACATTGTTTGTTCTCCATCAAAATCTTTCATTTGCTAACTATGCCTATCAGTAGTTAGTGCCTTCAGTAGTTAGAATCTTTTATTTAGCTGGCAGTAGTGGCGCTCGCTATATTGCAGTAGTTCGAGTAACGAAGATTTTTGTGAGGTAAGTGATTTGTGAAAGGTATAGGTTAATGTTAGTCAGGGCCATTCTTTTGTAGGGATTATTGAAAGTCAGATTGCGTTGCGCTAAAAATATTGTGTGTCAGTTTAAACACAGTCATGTATAATTTTTCTATATTCCCTTGGTATATATATCTGAGCTCAGTAGATTTAAGTTATCTTAAGAGGGGGTAGACTATATAAGAAACTAACTATGATGAATTGGAAGAAATGCATTGAGAAGCTATAAGAAAATGGTTTGGCCAAAAAAGTAGTGCACAGTGGAGAAAAACTATTTTTGAAAGAGGATGTGAACAGAATACAGAAAGCATGTTTGGATAGGATTTTTTTGGCTGGAGCAAATGTTGAAATAAGAGGGACGATATATGGAATGAAGTTTTGGGTTGGACTGCAGTACCAAATGTTACACTGAAAACGAACCCTGTCCTTTCCATTGTGTTATCACCCTATGTGTTTGTGTACTCTTGCATATTTGTGTTCTTCCTGTCTTTATGTGTTTAGCTGATGAGAGTTATGTTGTAGAAATTTTCTAATACTATGTTATTTACTTCATAAAGATGGTTAGACATTATTTATCTGTTCTGTTTTGTTGTTCATGTGTGAAGTTGATGTTTCAAAAGTTATTCTGATCTTTTATGTATGAACTTATGTCATAATTCCTGTAACACTGATGTATATGTTATTTTGATTCTCTTGTAAAGCCCTTATTACTACAGATGTTATCTGTATTGTTATGTTCTTTAATGATGTATTTTGTATCTTTGTAATTGTATTCTCATGTTATAAAATTGTAATTGTCAACAGTTCATCATATTATTAACTTCTAAGTTGCATTTCACTGCACACGTTTCTGTTGGTCATAGTAGATGGACAATATGTGAGAAGTAGGGACTGATAGTGTTTGCACGGGTGCTAATAATTCAGCAAGGGACTCGTTAACAGCATTGCTGGTTCTAAGGACAATTAGAAAAAAACTTTGTGAGTGCACAAGTGGTGGCTTATGAACTTGCTATATTGTCCGCAAGACTCTTCGATGGTGATTGTGCACCTGCACAGTCGCAACAGATGGCTGCTGGCCGTCTCTACAAGGACTACAGTGGGTCTGCATCTCTGGTGGCCCGCCAATACCAATATTTCTACAAGGACTGCAGTGGGTCTGCACTTCTGGTGGCCCACCAATACCATAATCTCTAGCAGGACTACAGTGGGTCTACTCTGTGACGACCTACCTACCAATATTCTTCAAAACTTCGACTGACTCTGCTGTGGGTTTGCTCTGTTGTGGACCATTAACTGTCTGCATGTCAAGAGTCAGGACTGTCTTTCCGTTGGAAGGACAATACTACTTCTTCAAGACTGCTTGGAAATCCACTACTTCCATGTGCATTATCTTTTAGTGCTTAGACTTTGAGAAAAACACTGCAATTTTACTGTGATGAACGATCAGGACTGTCTTTATGGACTGTGAGAAAATTTTAGCTTTTGACCAATATTGTCTCGATAAGTGTGTGCATTTGATCTCTTTGTTACTGTAATTATGAAAATTTTTTTCAAATCTGTATTGGCCAATGCCCAAAACAATTTGTAAAATTTTTTGTGGGGAGCATGGGGGCTATGTAAGTAGGCTGCTTATGTTTTCTTATTGGCAACGTTATGTAGCGCTCTGTATGAAAATCACTGGCTGTGCTGTGTGCAGTCTGCAGCTAGTTTGCATTGTTGTCTGCCATTGTAGTGTTGGGCAGCTGGATGTTAACAGCGCATAGCGTTGTGCAGTTGGAGGTGAGCCGCCAGCAGTGGTGGATGTGGGGAGAGAAATGGCGGAGTTTTGGAATTTGTAAAACTGGATGTCATGAACTGCTATGTATATTATGATTTTTCAACACTATTAAGGTAAATACAGTGTTTGTTCTCTATCAAAATCTTTCATTTGCTAACTATGCCTATCAGTAGTCAGTGCCTTCAGTAGTCAGAATCTTTTATTTAGCTGGCAGTAGTGGCGCTCGCTATATCGCAGTAGTTCGAGTAATGAAGATTTTTGTGAGGTAAGTGATTTGTGAAAGGTATAGGTTAATGTTAGTCAGGGCCATTCTTTTGTAGGGATTATTGAAAGTCAGATTGCGTTGCGCTAAAAATATTGTGTGTCAGTTCAAGCACAGTCATGTATAATTTTTCAAAAGGAGACGTTTCAATAGGTTAAAGTTAGATATAGTGGGAATTAGTGAAGTTCGGTGGCAGGAGGAACAAGACTTCTGGTCAGGCGAATACAGGGTTATAAATACAAAGTCAAATAGGGGTAATGCAGGAGTAGGTTTAATAATGAATAGGAAAATATGAGTGCGGGTAAGCTACTACAAACAGCATAGTGAACGCATTATTGTGGCCAAGATAGATACGAAGCCCACATCTACTACGTTAGTACAAGTTTATATCCCAACTAGCTCTGCAGATGACAAAAAAATTGAAGAAATGTATGATGAAATAAAAGAAATTATTCAGATAGTGAAGGGAGACGAAAATTTAATAGTCATGGGTGACTGGAATTCGAGTGTAGGAAAAGGGAGAGAAGGAAACGTAGTAGGTGAATATGGATTGGGGCTAAGAAATGAGAGAGGAAGCCGCCTGGTAGAATTTTGCACAGAGCACAACTTAATCATAGCTAACACTTGGTTTAAGAATCATGATAGAAGGTTGTAAACGTGGAAGAACCCTGGAGATACTAAAAGGTATCAGATAGATTATATAATGGTAAGACAGAGATTTAGGAACCAGGTTTTAAATTGTAAGACATTTCCAGGGGCAGATGTGGACTCTGACCACAATCTATTGGTTATGAGCTGTAGATTAAAACTGAAGAAACTGCAAAAAGGCGGGAATTTAAGGAGATGGGACCTGGATAAACTGAAAGAACCAGAGGTTGTACAGAGCTTCAGGGAGAGCATAAGGGAACAATTGACAGGAATGGGGGAAAGAAATACAGTAGAAGAAGAATGGGTAGCTTTGAGGGATGAAGTAGTGAAGGCAGCAGAGGATCAAGTAGGTAAAAAGACGAGGGCTAGTAGAAATCCTTGGGTAACAAAAGAAATATTGAATTTAATTGATGAAAGGAGAAAATATAAAAATGCAGTAAATGAAGCAGGCAAAAAGGAATACAAACGTCTCAAAAATGAGATCGACAGGAAGTGCAAAATGGCTAAGCAGGGATGGCTAGAGGACAAATGTAAGGATGTAGAGGCTTATCTCACTAGGGATAAGATAGATACTGCCTACAGGAAAATTAAAGAGACCTTTGGAGATAAGAGAACCTCTTGTATGAACATCAAGAGCTCAGATGGAAACCCAGTTCTAAGCAAAGAAGGGAAAGCAGAAAGGTGGATGAAGTATATAGAGGGTCTATACAAGGGCGATGTACTTGAGGACAATATTATGGAAATGGAAGAGGATGTAGATGAAGATGAAATCGGAGATACGATACTGCGTGAAGAATTTGACAGAGCACTCAAAGACCTGAGTCGAAATAAGGCCCCCGGAGTAGACAACATTCCATTGGAACTACTGACGGCCTTGGGAGAGCCAGTCCTGACAAAACTCTACCATCTGCTGAGCAAGATGTATGAAACAGGCGAAATACCCTCAGACTTCAAGAAGAATATAATAATTCGAATCCCAAAGAAAGCAGGTGCTGACAGATGTGAAAATTACCGAACAATCAGTTTAATAAGCCACAGCTGCAAAATACTAACACGAATTCTTTACAGACGAATGGAAAAACTAATAGAAGCCGACC
This sequence comes from Schistocerca americana, assembly GCF_021461395.2. NCBI lineage: Eukaryota > Metazoa > Arthropoda > Insecta > Orthoptera > Acrididae > Schistocerca > Schistocerca americana. The sequence continues at coordinate 189,553,873 of NC_060120.1, forward strand.
TCGGGGAAGATCAGTTTGGATTCCGTAGAACTACTGGAACACATGAGGCAATACTGACCTTACGAGTTATCTTAGAAGAAAGATTAAGGAAAGCCAAACCTACGTTTCTAGCATTTGTACACTTAGAGAAAGCTTTTGACAATGTTGACTGGAATACTCTCTTTCAAATTCTAAAGGTGGCAGGGGTAAAATACAGGGAGCGAAAGGCTATTTACAATGTGTACAGAAACCAGGTGGCAGTTATAAGAGTCGAGAGACATGAAAGGGAAGCAGTGGTTGGGAAGGGAGTAAGACAGGGTTGTAGCCTCTCCCCGATGTTATTCAATCTGTATATTGAGCAAGCAATAAAGGAAACAAAAGAAAAGTTCAGAGTAGGTATTAAAATTCATGGAGAAGAAATAAAAACTTTGAGGTTCGCCGATGACATTGTAATTCTGTCAGAGACAGCAAAGGACTTGGAAGAGCAGTTGAATGGAATGGGTGGTGTCTTGAAGGGAGGATATAAGATGAACATCAACAAAAGCAAAACGAGGATAATGGAATGTAGTCGAATTAAGTCGGGTGATGTTGAGGGTATTAGATTAGGAAATGAGACACTTAAAGTAGTAAAGGAGTTTTGCTATTTGGGGAGCAAAATAACTGATGATGGTCGAAGTAGAGAGGATATAAAATGTAGACTGGCAATGGCAAGGAAAGCGTTTCTGAAGAAGAGAAATTTGTTAACATCGAGTATAGATTTAAGTGTCAGGAAGTCATTTCTGAAAGTATTTGTATGGAGTGTAGCCATGTATGGAAGTGAAACATGGACGGTAAATAGTTTGGACAAGAAGAGAATAGAAGCTTTCGAAATGTGGTGCTACAGAAGAATGCTGAAGATTAGATGGGTAGATCACATAACTAATGAGGAAGTATTGAATAGGATTGGGGAGAAGAGAAGTTTGTGGCACAACTTGACCAGAAGAAGGGATCGGTTGGTGGGACATGTTCTGAGGCATCAAGGGATCACCAATTTAGTATTGGAGGGCAGCGTGGAGGGTAAAAATCGTAGGAGGAGACCAAGAGATGAATACACTAAGCAGATTCAGAAGGATGTAGGTTGCAGTAGGTACTGGGAGATGAAGAAGCTTGCACAGGATAGAGTAGCATGGAGAGCTGCATCAAACCAGTCTCAGGACTGAAGACCACAACAACAACATGCTATTTCGTGTGTTTGCTTCCTGCAGGGGTCCCCACTACCTGCCTACACAGACACCGAGGTGTCTGTGGCTGCGGCTGCGGCGCCAGGGACAGCATGGGCGGCAGTGCCTCATACCTAACGTTGGAGAATCTATCTTTTGGACACAGTCCTGGATGATATGTGGGTGGATCCATACCAGACATTATCCAGTATTTATTGTGTAGATAGATTCACCCCAAGAGATTCCCAGACTTTGTGCAGATGGCATCACCCCAAACAATATCCCCAGATATACCGTATGCTGGATCCAGCCTGAATAATATTCCTGGATGTAGCGCTGAGTGAATCCATACCAAAAATTACCCTTCAGCAGTGGCGGGAACCCCTGCTGGAAGCCAACACACAAAATAGTGTAACTTCGATATGTGTGTGTCTGTTTACAACAGATAACTGTAAACTCTACCCCAACAACAATCTATGCACATGCACGTGTGTACTTTGGTGTTGGCTTTGCCACCTAGTGTTGACATTTGGAGGAATAAGTAGATACCCTCGCTGGGCTGGGACTCTGCTTCAAAGTTGGATAACATAAAAAAAATAGCAGGCCACACCTGATTATGTAAGCCATTAGGGCATACATACACTTGTAAATTTACGTATGGAAAAATGGATAAATATCAAAAAAGGTGGAAAATGTCAAAAAATAGATAAAAAGTCTGGTTAAGTTTTGGTCAAACAGGGTATTTGCATTTAGAATTAGAGTGTAGTCGAAATGTGACATACGCATTTGATCAAAGTGTCTGTAGAGGTCTAGAAAGCTACATGGATGAATGATCTATTAGAATAACAACACCATCAGCCTCCAAACTGACGGAGATCTGCACTGAAGGCTGAGACAGGTCTCATATTGAAGTTACTATCAATGAAACCATGAAAAGGTTGCCGCTCAATGATAAAAAGTGGCTCTGTGGACAACATGGATTTCATAATTTTTATCTGCATGACTTATATGAGCTCATAATACTACTGCTTGGCGTTTGTCTAATTTTTAAACCCATTTATCGTACATTGAACCTCTTTTCGATTGTTCTCTCTCACGGTATCGGTTGCGGGAAATTTGCTGCTAGCAACATGTATGCAATAGAGCATGCTGGAGAGAATGAGGGGAGCCCTGAGATACTGTCAGTCCGACTGGTGTTTTGTCTCTCTTACTCACTACGATGTTCTGCAGTATTTCATAGCTATCTTGCAGATGAATCGTCAGGGTCGTCCAGATAGGTATATATTTGTACCTGCCTAAACCTCCTGTAGCTGCCCATAGTTATGCATTTGTCCGTCATATGTTATTAATTTTTAAAAATATGAGCTCTAAAGCAGGTGTCATCTGGTGTCTTTATTCATATGTTTTTGTTATCAATATAGGTAATCGACCAACTGTGTTTGACGTATGCAGAATATTATCCATCTGTCTATAATTTCAATTATTTAACGCGGTAATCGATTCCGTAAGGTCGTTCTGTTGGTGTGTGCTCATACAAAAAGATAATGTATTCTGAGGTGGCTGCTACTACTGTGGAGGGAGCGTAAATGCGGGACTGAAGACCTAAGTCTAGATTATTCATTTTATTTAATCAAAAATCACGTCTTATTTCTACTTAAAACGATACCAGTGTCGTTCATATATTATAGCGATCTTCCATGCTAGGGTTGCATTATCTCAATCTTCCATGAAACTGTCAGGCTTTGGAGCCGCAGCTCGCATTTTTTTTTAGACATAATATATTTACACCGATAAGTATGCGTTTTTATTGTGCAGAGTAGCACTTTGCCTGTTACTTGTCGTTGTTGGACCCCAAATCTCCCTCCCTTCCCATGGCCCTGAGGTATTAATATCACGGTGCACACAATATACCACGAGTTCAATTACATTTAGAAGACTGTGTCATTGGAAGTATTCCAATCATAGACTTTACCTGGAATTTTTTTGCTACTACAGTTAATAATCATGTTTGTTATTTGCGGTTATTTTCGTTGTCAAATGCACTACCCTCCCCAGAGATCTTTTATGTTTGTTATGAATGTGAAAAAATTTAGTGACAGTGCTTCTGGTAATGCAACAGTGAGTCCCGGTTGTTTTGCTGGGAACGATACTGAGCAAATTATTCCTTCCTGTTACGTAAAGGCCACTGAAGATCTCATCTATGTAGATCTACGATCGTTCTACACCTTGTCGACTGGGGGAGTAATACTAGATTAAATGTTGTTGATCATGACGTCTTTTTGCTGTTGTGATTTCTAAAACGGAAACACATAAATATTTATTTTTAGCTGTGCGTCTACACGATGAGGAAGACTGTAGTTTTAATGGCTTATTCAGTAATGGCAGTATGTAATACCTCGATACTATATTTAAAAAAGAAACCAGGACCTATAATAGCTTATAAAACTATGTGCTGTGTGCCTACAGTTTTCACAGGGGAATCAGTTACGCAAAACAGAGATATTGGTAGCTGTTTTAGAATGGTGGAATTTTCGTTGCCTTGTTACTTCCTGTAGAATCAAGCCTGGGAAACAGCACTTATTATGCATTGGGAGCTATGAATACAAAAAACATGCTCTCCCCAGATATGTTACATCGTGTTTTTTTAATGAATATTCGAACTCTATCTCGGTTATAGGAGGATCACTCAATCATGACGTCTCTTTCCAATTTTTTTTAGAGAACACATACACACATATTCCATATGCTACCATGTGCCACTCACAAAACCAGAGCTAGAGAGATAGGAAAGCGCGTATCTGTACAAGTTCTATTTTCTCTTACCTAACATTGACTGTGTATGTCAGTTGTCAATATTATTCTCACGAAAAACAGGCATTGGCCAATTTGAGTTCATGTAATTCTAGAGTGTTGATTGATCCCACCAATAACAGGTCCACCATTACGTTACTGGTGTTTGGTGAAGTCTTCTACTTAATAAGAGTCGTGTTAGAGCATTTCCGAAAACAACGAAAAGATTCACTCTATGACGTGTGTCAGCAACCTTATGAAACACATGGTTTGATCATAACTCTTTTTTTCTTCTTCATAGTTAACAGCATGTGAGTCTGTCTTGTGACAAAAATTTAACACTACATGTGATGCGAGAACGCATTTTTTAATGGATTACATCTCAATGGCAAACATGACACAAGTTAATAAAATTCCTCTGGGTCTGAGGGCGCATTGTCAACTATAAAATTCCGACGTTTCGGCGACTGTTGCAAGGCGCCTTCCTCAGGGTGTATTGCTAACTTCTGTTTGTTGCAGTTAGCAATACACCCTGAGGAAGGGGGCGAAACGTCGTAATTTTATAGTTGACAACAACGGCTGCGGAAGCCTACGTTTACATGACACAAGTTATTGCATATATGTCTCAGAACCATTTTTTAGTACACTCGAGTTGGTAAAATCTCGCTGCGCAGATAAATTCTGATAGTGCCCCTCCCAGAAGTATCAGGCTCGGAACTTGACTCCGATATTAGCCAATTTACGATTAGTTAACGACAACTGTCGTAGTTGGGACGTTGTCGAAATTCTAACGATATGTGTGAGCTGGGAGAGAGGTGAATTCGTGGTAAAATCTTAACGTTCAGCATCTGATCATATTGCTGTAACCAGTAAACGTTTGAGGTGTTTTAGCTACTAATTAATGCTTTTTTGTTAACAATAAGTCTGTATGAGTAAGTTCAACAGCCCACAAACGTGTAACAAAAACAGTATTAGAACGTTTTCATTCATACATATTCCTCTGTCTGCTTAGACAGTGACACACCGGTAGCATTATCAAACTAGCATCTGGAGATTACAGACCCCTTCGCTGTTGTGTGTGGACTGCTCAGATATCGTTTCGTTATGGCTACATTGTAGGGACAGTCTCGCGCACGCCCTGATCACAGTTGGGGGATGAGAAATTTTCTGGTCATTTATTGCACAGACTCACAGGTCAGTGATCTCCCCCCCCCCCCCCCCCCCCACCCCCACCCCCTAAGCCACCATTTTATCAGTTTGCGTTGGATGATTTCCCCCCAAGGTTACTTGCAGCCAATGAGACGGCTCTTGATTTGAGGCTAGTCGGAGAGGTGATGAACATCTCCGTATTCCAGGAATTGGCCGTGGGTCAGTAGCATCGACAGAAACGCGCAGCATCTGTCCATATAAGACGATGGATGCACTGTTATCAATTATGTGCAGCCTGTTTTTCCAGCAGTCATTTTTCGTGTGTTGGTCGCAATTTGGATCACGTTGGTGGTAGGTTACTTCATCTTTGGAGAATCGGTTTATCGACAGATGATGCAGCGAACTCTCCAGCAGTGTTGACTCCCTACTTCTATCACTTGGCGTAGACCGCTTTTGCAGCGGTTGCCATCTGCACTTCGAGGCTATGGGTTCCAGAACTAGACGTTTCATTTGCTTCATTTGCACTGAGAGTATTGTTCCGATTACACCTCTCAGCTGCCTGGGGCCTTTTGGGCTCGCAGGAATCAGAAAGAAATGGTGGTAATTCTGCAGTTACCAGGTACGTGCAACCTGTTTCTTCCAGCATCCATTGTGCTTTTGCTGTTTCCAATTTGGACACTGAAGAATCGGTTTATCAACAGACGGTGCTCGATCTCTGAGGCCGCTTTTTTATCATGTGGTGAGAGAGTGTATGACTTTGCATGTATAAACAGATTATTTTTGATGCACTGTGGCCATTGTACAGCCTCATTTGTGTGTGGTGAGGATATTTTATTTTATTTACACGTCAGATTCCGTAGGACAAAATTCAGGAGCAAATCTCCAAGGTCATGGAATGTGTCAGTACGTGAAATTACAACATAAAAGTAATAACAGATAAAAACAAAATGTTTATGAACACGAAAAAAGTCAATCCATAAGTTTAAGTAAACGTAATCAACAATACAACAAGAACCAGCTTAATTTTTCAAGGAACTTCTCGACAGAATAGAAGGAATAATCCATGAGCAAACTCCTCAGTTTCGATTTGAAAGCGCGTAGATTACTGCTGAGATTTTTGAATTCGAGGGGTAGCTTACTGAAAATGGATGGAGCAGTATACTGCACACCTTTCTGCACAAGAGTTAAGGAAGTCCGATCCAGACGCAGGTTTGATTTCTGCCAAATATTAACTGAGTGAAAGCTGATTATTCTTGGGAATAAGCTAATATTGTTAACAAGAAATGACAGTAAGGAATATGTATATATTGAGAGGCCAATGTCAAAATACCCAGACTCGTGAACAGGGGTCGACAATAGGTTCGTGAAATTACACCACTTATTGCCCGAACCGCCCGTTTCTGAGCCAAAAATATCCTTTTAGAATGGGAAGATTTAACGCAAAACATAAACCATACGACATAAGCGAATGAAAATAAGCAAAGTAGACTGTCGTGTCGAACGATCACTCACTTCACATACCATTCAAACCGTAAAAATGGCAGCGTTAAGTCTTTGAACAAAATCCTGAACGTGGGCTTTCCATGACAGTTTATTATCTATCTGAACTGTTCAGTTTCACAAATCAGTGCCCATTCTGTGAAATTAAAACTTCAGGTTTTGTTGAATTGTGTGTTAGAAACTGTAAAAATTGAGTCTTACTGTGATTTAGAGTTAGTTATTTTCGACAAGCCATGAACTTAGGTCATGAACTGCACTATTTGAAACTGGGCCAATGTTGCACACAACATATTTTACTAACAAGCTAGTGTAGTCAGCAAACAGAAATATTTTAGAGTTACCCATAATACTAGAGGGCATATCATTTATATAAATAAGGAACAGGAGTGGCCCCAAGGCTGATCCCTGGGGCATCCCCCCCCCCCACCCACCCCGACACTTGACTATATCCCACTCAGATCCCACATCACAGCCATTCTCAACATTGTGAATAATGACCTTTTGCTGTCTGTTGCTAAAGTAAGGGGTGAACCAATTGTGAGCTACTCCCCATATTCTGTAATGGCCCAATTTCTGGAGCAACATTTTGTGATCAGCACAATCAAATGCCTTAGTTAAATCAAAAAATATACCTAGCGTTCGAAACCTTATGTTTAACCCATCCTGCACCTCACAGAGAAAAGATAATATAGCATTTTCAGTTGTTAAACAACTTCTGAAGCCGAACTGTACTTTTGATAACAAATCCTGTGATATAAAATGATCAATTATCCTTACATACACAGCCTTTTCAATAACTTTAGCAAAGACTGATGGCACAGAAATAGGTCTAAAATTGTCTACATTATGCTTTCCTCCCTTTTTATAAAGCGGCTTTATAACTGAGTACTTTAGTCGTTCAGGAAACTGACCATTCCTAAAGGAAAAATTACAAATATGGCCAAATACAGGGCTAATATGTGCAGCACAGTAATATTCTGCTAAGCACTCCATCATATCCATGAGAGTCCATAGTCTTCAGTGATTTAATTATTGACTCAATCTGCCTCTTGTCTGTATCACAGAGGAGTATTTCAGACATCAATCTCGGAAAGGCATTTGCCAAGAAAGTTATATGATTCCCTGTAGAAACTAAATCTTTATTTAATTCACCAGCAATGCTCAGAAAATGATTTTTAAATACTGTACATATATCTGATTTATCAGTAACAGAAATATTTTTACTATGAACTGGTTTTATATCGTCGACCTTGTGCTGCTGACCACACACTTCCTTCACAACTGACCATGTCGTTTTAATTTTATCCTGTGAATTAGCTATTCTATTTGCATACCACATACTCTTTGCCTTCCTAATAACATTTTTAAGCTCCTTACAATACTGTTTGTAATGGGCTACTGTAGCTTGATTGTGACTACTTCTAACATTTTGGATAATTCCCGCTTTGTTGTACATTATATCCTTATCCCACTAGTCAGTCACCTGGGCTGCATATTATTGCTGGTACCCAGTTTAGAACGTTCTAATGGAAAGCAACTCTCAAAGAGCATGAAAAATGTGTTAAGGGAAGCATTATATTTATCATATTATGTTATCGGCCCTATAAACTTCCTGCCACTCTTGTTCCTTGACAAGGTTTAAAAAACTATCTATTGCTGTTGGATTAACTTTCCTACATAATTTGTAATTATGTGACATTTGTTCAAGTACAAAAACCTTTTAGTGCTAAAATTTGTGCATCACGGTCTGAAAGACCATTCACCCTTTCATTAACTGAATGCCCATCTAGTAATGAAGAATGAATAAAAATACTGTCTATGGCTGTGCTACTGTTCCCCTGCACCCTAGCTGGAAAAAACAGTCTTCATCTGATCATATGAGTTTAGTAGATCTACCAACATCCTCTTTTCTTCCACCATCATACACAAAATTTAAATTGAAGTGATCACATATAACTAATTTCTGGTACTTCCTATAAAGTGAATCAAGAACCCTCTCTAGCTTGAACAGAAATGCTCTGAAGACAGAGTCAGGGGACCTGTGAACAACAACAATTAGAAGTTTAGTTTCACTAAATTCAAATGACCCTGCACAGTATTCAATTATCTGTTCAGCACAGCGACGTGATATGTCTATGGACTCAAATGGAATACTGTTTCTTACGTACTTAACCATTCCCCTACCCTGCAAGGAACTACTTGAAAAACGGCCAGCTAATCTGTATCCTGGTAAAGGAAGCCTCTGAATTGTCAAATTATTTAAGTGGTGCTCTTATATACCAATAATTTCAGAGTCAACATCTATAAGCAGTTCACTAACTTTATCTCTAATACCTGTTATATTTTGATGAAATACGCTAATTCCTTCTCTACTTCGAAACATGACGTCCTCTGAAGGTGAGCCCTTAGTTAGAGGGACTTCCTTAAGCAGGTATACCTATCAGCTGACCTCAATCTAAAAAAGGTATATATAGGGTCACATCTATACATATAAAACAAAGTCGGGTTTGTTACAACACTTATAACTCGAGATCTGCTGGACCAATTTTCATGGTTTTTGATTTGTTGGATTTGTCTCCGCCCCGAATAGCAGAATACATCTTAAAAATAATGAAAAATTGACGAATACTTGAAAAATGCGTTATTTTCCCTAAAAGGTCTTTAGTTTTGGAGCTGTCAAATTTTTTTGTCAAAATCTGTAAGTAATGATTGACATTTATGCATGCGTTCATAAACTATTTAAAGTGGATGAATAAACTATTATGTGTATTTTTTAAAAAAAAAAAAAAAAAGATTGAAAAATATTACGCATGCGTTCAGAAATGTGCAATGAATACTTAATCATTTCAATAAATGCTTATTTGTTTATTACATGTCAAACATTTGTTGTCCAATCCTGTCAAATACTGTAACAACTATTTATGTGTGCGTTCAGAAATTTATTTTGTGTAAAATGTCTCGAAAGTTCAGGTAGGTACTGTTATATTTGTTTGTTTTAGACATTAATTTTGTGCATATTCAGTATTACTATTAATAAAAATGCCGCGTCCTAGAAGATCTAATCTTTCCCAGCGGAGCCGTAATGCAATTAGGCAACGGAATATCGCGAGTCAATTATATGACGAAGAACGAGAAATTGCCCGAGAAGAGCGCCGCGTTAGGATGGAGCAAAGAAGGGCCTTAATTCGTGCTTCTCAAACACAAGAGCAAAGAGAGGCAGCCCGTGAAACGGCTAGATTAGAAACGAGAAATCGTCGAACTTATCGTACAGATGAACAGAGGAATAATCTTCGAAGTGCAAGAAGAAATGGTTCAAGTATTGATTTGAATCGAGCAGCGTTTCGATATGATTGCACCATCGACTACAGCTTGCATCGTTTAGTTTGCATTGGTCCAATGGACGTTGTTTGCCAGCATTGTGGCGCATTGAAGTTTGCTGGTGAAACGCCTGGTTTGTGCTGCCTTAGTGGTAAAGTGACATTGCCATTAGTGGTCCCGCCATCAGAGCCATTGCGTTCCCTGCTTTATGGCGAAACACTAGAATCACGACCTTTTCTAGCGAACACTCAAAAATACAATGTCTGTTTCCAAATAACTTCATTTGGGGCGGAAATTATCGAAGAACACGGATATAATCCGACATTTAAGGTAATTTACGTTAAAAACTTTATTTTCTATGATTGTAAAAAAAATTTGGAATGTAGTTTGTTAGATTTCTGTATTTGTCTCTAAAATAAAAATGGTATGTTATTATTTGAAAAAAAAGTGTTTGTAAATCTAACTATAACTATGGCTTTGAATTTACAAATTCAAGGCCAGATTTGCCATCGCATTGGATCATTGCAACCTATTGAAGGTGCACAGCACAAATTCTTGCAAATATTCTTCATGGGCAATATGGAAGAACAACTTGACCAGCGTCAAGGGATCAACACAGCTACGAAAAGAGCAATTCTCCAAGATTTGCAGCAAATGCTTCATGAACATCATGCATTGGTCAGGCTGTTCAAGACTGCTTTAGAGCGCATGCCAAGTGATGACTATAAAGTTGTAATCAGAGCAGATAAAAGACCAGCTGAAACACATGAACGCACATTTAATGCTCCAACAATCGATGAAGTGGCAATCCTGATTGTTGGTGAAAACTTGGAAACACGTGATATTGTGCTTACACGACGCAATACTGGGCAACTACAAAGAATATATGAAACACACCGTTCATATGACGCGTTACAATACCCGCTGATGTTTTGGCAAGGAGACGATGGATATCACTTTAATATCAAAATGATTAATCCATTGAATGGTAAGATCAATATCATTGTTTTCATTTTAACTTGATATACATTTTATTCTGTTTGCTTTTGGTACACAAAAAAAGTTGTCACTCCTAATTTAGTAGAGAGTAGCTGTAAGAGTCGTTAACCTATTAGGGGTTCTAAAATACAATTTTTACTGTATTTGTTTCAGGTGAGGAAACTACCAAGAAGGTTAGTTCGATTAATTATTACGCATATCGTTTGATGATTCGTGAAAATTCTGACAATTATTTGTTGCAATTTCGTCGACTGCTTCAACAATACTGCGTTGACATGTACGTTAAAATCGAAACGGAGCGCCTGACTTTCATCCGGTTGAATCAAGCTAAATTGCGTTCGGAAGAGTATATTCATTTACGCGATGCAATAAGCACAGAAGGAGATTCAGAAAATGTTGGTCGATTGACTATTTTACCAGCGACATACACAGGTAGCCCGCGTCATATGCATGAATATGCGCAAGATGCAATGACATATGTTCGTCATTATGGTCGGCCAGATCTATTCATTACATTTACATGTAATCCGAAATGGATGGAAATTATTCAATTGCTGCTTCCCGGACAAACATCAAGTGATCGACACGACATCACCGCACGGGTTTTCAAGCAAAAAATTCGGTCACTAATAAATTACATTGTTAAGCAACACGTCTTTGGGATTACTCGATGCTGGAAGTATTCAGTCGAATGGCAAAAACGAGGCCTACCGCATGCTCACATTCTAATTTGGTTGGTAGACAGAATTCGGCCAGATCAAATAGATGACATCATACGTGCGGAGATTCCTGCTCCTGAAACCGATCCAGACCTACATGATGTTGTAATAACGAATATGATTCATGGACCTTGTGGCACTATCAACCGCCAATCACCGTGCATGGTCGACGGCAAGTGTTCCAAACGGCATCCGCGAAAATTCACGGCAGAGACCATTACAGGCAACGATGGTTATCCATTGTATCGGCGCCGATCGCCCGGTGATAATGGTAGAACTATCACAACTAAAGTGAAAGGAAACGATTTCATAGTTGACAACAGTTGGATTGTTCCATATTCGCCACTTCTTTCCAAAACATTCAAGGCACATTGTAATGTTGAGTATTGCAATTCGGTCAAATCTATTAAATACATTTGCAAATATGTCACGAAAGGGAGCGACATGGCGGTTTTTGGTATCCAAACATCCAATATCAACGATGAAATCACGCGCTATCAAGTAGGTAGATATGTGAACTGCAATGAAGCAATTTGGCGTATATTCTCATTCCCTATTCACGAACGTTATCCCACTGTTGTACATTTGGGGGTGCATCTAGAGAACGGTCAGAGAGTATATTTCACAGCGTCGAATGCTGCTCAACGTGCCGAAACACCTCCAGCGACAACACTGACCAGTTTCTTTGCGATTTGTCAAAACGATCCGTTCGCACGAACGTTGCTTTACTCGGAAATGCCACGTTATTACACTTGGAACCCTACATCGAAGAAATTTCAACGTCGGAAGGAAGGCGATGCAGTTCCTGGTCATCCAGATATGCGTTCTGCTGATGCTCTTGGTCGTATTTACACAGTTCATCCGAAGAATGATGAATGTTTCTATTTGCGGTTGTTGCTGGTACATGTTCGAGGGCCAACATCATTTGAATCACTACGAACTGTTAATGGTATAGTGTGCCCCACATTTCGTGCAGCATGTCAAGAGCTGAATTTGCTTGAAAACGATACTCATTGGGACACGACAATCGCTGAAGCAATTATTTCTGCATCTCCAAGTCAGATACGCACATTATTTGCTATCATCATTTCGATATGCTTCCCATCGAACCCACGTGACCTGTGGAACAAATACAAAGATAACATGTCAGAAGACATTTTATATCGAATTCGTGTCAGCTCAAGAAATTCCGATCTTGAGGCGAATGAGGAGATGCATAACCAGGCTTTGCTCTTGATCGAAGATATGTGTTATCTCATGTGCGGCAGTTTGTTAGTTAGGTTAGGGATGCCAGCGCCAGATCGCGGAATGAATGACGCATTTAATAGAGAATTGGAACGTGAACGTGAATATGATCCACATGAACTAATCCAATCAGTTCAAACGAATGTACCACTGTTGAATCCTAAGCAGAAGGAAGTCTATGATACACTGATTAATGCAATTGATGATGGAAATGGTGGCTTATTTTTTTTGGATGCCCCCGGTGGAACTGGGAAGACATTCCTCATGTCATTGATTTTGGGCACTTTACGTGCGAGATCCGAAATTGCGGTAGCAATTGCTTCTTCTGGAATAGCGGCCACATTGTTAGACGGATGCCGTACGGCTCACTCAGCGCTAAAATTGCCATTAAACCTTCAAACTACTGAACAACCGACATGTAACATTTCGAAACACTCCGCAATGGCCAAAGTTTTAGTAGCATCAAAAATCATCATATGGGACGAATGCACAATGGCGCACAAACGCGCATTGGAAGCACTAGACCGAACATTAAAAGATCTGCGCAATGACTCGAGATGTTTTTGTGGTTCAATGATTTTATTATCTGGCGATTTCCGACAAACACTACCAGTAATTCCAAGATCTACTGCTGCCGACGAAATAAACGCTTGCCTCAAAGGATCAAATCTGTGGCGATATGTAAACAAACTTCAACTGTCTGTAAATATGAGAGTTGCATTGTTGAACGATCTATCTGCTGATTATTTCTCGAAGCAATTGCTGACTATCGGTAATGGCCGTGTTCCTGTTGACGAATCGAGCGGTTTGATTTCATTTCCTCCAAATTTTTGCAATTTCGTCTCATCAAAAGACGAGCTTATCAACAAAGTATTTCCGGATATCATTGCTAACCACAAAAATACTAAATGGTTAAGTGAGCGAGCAATTTTGGCGGCTAAAAATAAAGATGTAGATGACCTCAATTTTATAATTCAAAATCAAATCGTAGGTACTCTGTATTCATTCAAATCTATCGACTGTGTAACAAACGAAGAACAAGCCACTAATTATCCAACTGAATTTTTGAACTCCTCGGATGTGCCTGGTTTACCACCGCACAATTTACAACTGAAGGTTGGCTCGGTAGTCATCATGCTTAGAAATTTAAACCAACCAAAACTGTGCAATGGAACGCGTTTGGTGATAAGAAAACTGATGAGCAATGTGATTCACGCGTCGATACTTAAAGGAAAATTTAGAGATGAGGAAGTTCTTATTCCAAGGATTCCGATGATCCCAACAGATATGCCCTTTGAGTTTAAACGAATTCAATTCCCGATTCGTCTTGCCTTCGCCATGACGATCAACTAATCACAGGGCCATTCCTTCACTATTTGTGGCCTCAATCTAGAAACTGCGTGTTTTTCTCATGGTCAATTGTACATGGCATGCTCACGTGTCGGCAAACCATCCGCATTATTTGTTCTTGCGCCTGACCAACAAACAAAGAATGTCGTTTACCACAAGGTGCTTGAATGAAAATCCGATTAATGAATTAATCAGTGTATCCCAACCTGCACAACATAGTTTTCAATGATTTTTTTCTGACATGTGTTTGAAATACTTAATTATTATTATTTTTTTAATTTTTATTCTCACTCTGTATGTATTCATCATCATTCATCAAAATAAAATACTTTTATATTTCTATCTATATTAATATTATTTTGTATCATTGTATTACGTTCATCAAAGCCTAAATTAGTTCAGCTAAAAGGTAACACGACATTCATTGACTGTTAGGCGGTACGAAGTTCGCCGGGTCAGCTAGTTGTCCATAAACAGCCCTTTTCACTCTGTCCCAGGCATGTTCGATAGGTGTCATGGCTGGAGAACATGTTGGCCACTCTAGTCGAGCGATGTCGTCACCCTGAAGGAAGTTCAAAAATGTTCAAAAGTGTGTGAATTTCTAAGGGACCAAACTGCTGAGGTCATTGGTCCCTAGACTTACACACTACTTAAACTAACTTATGCTAAGAACAACACACACACCCATTCCCGAGGGAGGACTCGAACCTCCGGCGGGAGGGGCTGCACAGTCCGTGACATTACGCCTCAAACCGCGCGTCCTGAAGGAAGTCATTCACAAGATGTGCACGATGGGGACGCAAATTGTCGTCCATGAAGACGAATGCCTCGCCAATATGCTGCCGATATGGTTTCACTGTCGGTCGGAGGATGACATTCACGTATCGTACAGAAGTTACGGCGCCTTCCATGACCACCAGCGGTGCACGTCGGCCCCACATAATTTATTTATTTATTTATTTATTTATTTCTTACACCATGGATCCAACTGTGACAATTTCACATGGATGTAGTGTGTGTCAATTTTTACATTGTCAATGACAAGTACTTGTACACTATGTTTACAGGTAAAGAATATAAAGTTACTTAACCATTACAATGATCCATAACACAATATAATGGAATGAGAATCCTTAGACCTACAGATTACAGGTATAAAACAAAGTAAATTAAACCTGAAAAGGTCATATAACCCAGACTGTTAAATATAAGCAGTTAACACTAAAAGAGTTACATATGTGACAAGAATGTTCAGCTTAATGTTCAATTTATATGATAATACATATTATTTTAAGGCCGTTTCTCACTGTGTTTCATAAACTCTTCCAAACTGTAAAATGACATGGCTAAAAGAAATTGCTTCAGAAGCTCTTTAAATGTAGATTTGTTGGCAATTTCACATTTGATTTCTGGAGGAAGAGCATTAAATATCTTTATACCAGAGGACTGTACACCCTTCTGCACAATCTTCAAATTTTTACCTTCAGTGTGGAAATCATGTTTCCTCCTTGTGTTATACTGATGGTATTCACTGTTACATTTGTATAAATCAGTGTTTTTACTTATGAAACACATAAGTGAGTATATATATTGAGAAGTAGTTGTAAGAATTCCCAGATTCCGGAATAGGCTTCTGCAGCTGCATCGAGGATCTACACCAGACATCACTCTTACAACACGCTTCTGAGCAACGAATATTTTCTTTGCAAGAGGTTGATTTCCCCAGAAAATAATTCCATATGCCATCAAAGAATGGAAGTAACCATAGTATGCAGCTATTTTAATGCTTAAGTTTGCACTGACAGAGATGATTCGCATTGCAAAAACTGAAGAGCTGAGTCTCTTGTAAAGATCTAAAATGTGATGGGACCAGTTTACTCTACAGTCAATCTTCACGCCTAGAAACTTTGTTACTTCCACTCTTTCTATGACCTGTGTGGCATATTTAACAGTCATTTCTTCCTCAGTTTTGGCAGTTGGGGTGAACTGAATATAATTAGTCTTACTCAGGTTAAGTGAAAGACCATTTGCAGTAAACCATTTCATTAAATCTATAAGAATAGTATTAACAGACTCTTGAACATTTTCACATTTAAGACCATTAACCATTATGTTAGTATCATCTGCAAAGATGGTAAAATTGCACTGAATCATTGAAGAATAAGGTAAATCATTTATAAATAACAGGAACAGTAAAGGACCAAGAATAGAGCCCTGTGGAACTCCACAATTTATGTCTCTCCATTCCGATGAAATCATTCCACCACACAAATTGTCTGACTTATCTAAGACTACTTTCTGTTTCCTCTCTGTCAGGTATGACTGAAGCCAGTTATTTGCTACACCACTTATTCCTAGATGGTCTGCCTTCAGTAACAGTATTTGGTGGTTCACAGTGTCAAAGGCTTTACATAAATCACAAAATAACCCTGTTGTCACCATTTTCTCATTTAGAGATTCCAAAACCTTATCTATAAAAGCTTATATTGCTTGTTCAGTTGACAGACCTTTCCGGAAACCAAACTGATGTTTGCTCAGAATATTGAATTTATGTAGGTGTTCTAAAATTCTAGAGTACATGAGCTTTTCTAGTACCTTTGAAAACACAGTCAGGAGAGATATTGGTCTGAAATTTTTAACATCAGTTTTCTCCCCTTTCTTAAAGAGAGGCTTCACGATAGCATACTTTAGTCTATCAGGAACAATTCCTTGCTGCAAAGAGGCATTGAAAATATGACACAGTATATTGCTTACAGAAGTACAACACAGCTTTAACAATTTGCTAGAAATATTGTCTACTCCACAGGAGTTCTTGGTTTTCATGGAGGCAATTGTTCTTTCAATTTCTGATACTGTAACAGGTCTAATATGCATTTGGATGATTTTGTTAGTGAAAGCATTTCGCAAAAAGGTCAGGGCATCATTCACAGAACCCTTGCAGCCTATTTGCTCAGACACTGACAGGAAGTGTTTATTAAAGATTTCAGCTATGATCTCAGGATTTTGCACAAGATTCCCTTCATGTTTGATTATGAAGTTTTCTACAGCTCTTTTTTTATTGTTCCCTGTCTCCTTGTTAACTATTTGCCAGACAGTCTTCATTTTATTATTGGAGTTATCAATTTCTTTTACATAATACAGTGCTTTTGATGTCTGAATAACTTTCTTTAGGATTTTACAATACATGTTATAATGGCTGATTAATTCACTGTCCCTTGACCCTCTGGTTGCAACATAAAGTTCTCTCTTATATTTACATGACACTCGAATACCCTTTGTGATCCATGGCTTCTTTAAGGACGAGGAAATATTGTTCCTAACAAACTTTTTAGGAAAAGCTTCTTCAAAGTGGGATAGGAATTCATTTATGAATATGTTGAACTTTGTATCAACATCATCTACTCTGCGAACTGAATTCCAATCTTCATGCTGCAGCTTATGGTTAAAAAATTCCAGGGTCTCTTTGTTCATAAGTCTGATTGCCTTCCAGGATGGGACTGCTTTCTTGACAGGTCTGTAGTCATGTAGAGTGAGGAGCTGTCCATCATGGTCTGATATGCCATTTACTATTGCAGTGACAGTGAAGTTCTGGTATAAATTTACATCTAAAAATATATTGTCTATCAGAGATTGACAGTCAGGTGTGATCCTAGTAGGAAAGTCAACCACTGATGTAAGATTGTAGGAACTCAGCAAATTCTGGAGCTCTACTTTGTTGTTGCATTCCATTGCGAAGTTGACATTAAAGTCCCCAAGTAAGATAATGTCATTATTTTTAGAAAATAAGGTTGATAGTAACAATTCTAACTGAACCATAAAGACTGTGAAATTGGTTCCTGGTGCCCTGTACACTGTAACTACTATTAATTTGGAACTGTTTAATGTCACTTCTATTGCACACACTTCAAACTGTTGGTCACTGCAATATTTCCTTACATCTACAGATCTAAAAGTTAAATTATTCTTAATGAAAATTACTACTCCACCTTTTCTCATGCTATCTCCACAGTAGTAGGTGGCAAGGCTATAACTGTCTATATGTAACATTTCAATTCCTTCTGTAATATGGTGTTCTGAGAAACATAAGATCACGCGACCCCAATACAGCAGGGAACCTCCACCTCCTTGCACTCGCTGGACAGTGTGTCTAAGACGTTCAGACTGACCGGGTTGCCTACAAACACGTCTCCGACGATTGTCTAGTTAAAGGCATATGCGACACTCATCGGTGAAGAGAACGTGATGCCAATCCTGAGCGGTCCATTCGGCATGTTGTTGGGTCCATCTGTACCGCGCTGCATGGTGTCGTGGTTGCAAAGATGGACGTAGTCATGGATGTCGGGAGTGAAGGTGCGCATCACGCAGCCTATTGCGCACAGTTTGAGTCGTAACACGACTTGGCTGCACGTGAAGCATTATTCAACAAGGTGGCGTTGCTGTCAGGGTTCCTCCGAGCCATAATCCGAAGTTAGCGGTCATCCTCTGCAGTAGTAGCCCTTGAGCGGCCTGAGCGGGCATTTAATCGACGGTTCCTCTCTCTCTGTATCTCCTCCATATCCGAACGACATCGCTTTGTTTCACTTCGAGTCGCCTGGACACTTCCCTTGTTGACAGCAGCCCTTCCTGGCAGAAAGTAACAATGCGGACACGATCGAACCGTGGTATTGACCGTCTTGGCATGGTTGAACTACAGACAGCAAGAGCTTTGTACCTCCTACCTGGTGGAAAGACTGGAACTGACCGGCTGTCGGACTCCCTCCGTCTAATACGCGCTGCTCATGCATGGTTGTTTACATTTTCGGGCGGGGTTAGTGACATCTCTGAACAGTCAAAGGGACTGCGTCTGTGGTACAATATCCACAGCTAACGTCCATCTTCAGGAGTTCTGAAAACCTGGGAGATGCAAAACTTTTTGCCTGAGATCTAATCCACAATCCTCAGTCAGCATTCTTGCAGGATTGTACTTACGAGTCTTGTACCATCACCGCGAATCAATAACACTGTAGGCTTTTTCTTCATTATTGTAATAATAATTATGTGTATTCACCCCACTGCTGCCTGGCTTAAAACGGGTTCGTCCAAGCTAGTTTTAAAAGCATGATGGTTGTGTGAGAGGGGATATCTTGTTTATTATTGATCTAAAGAGAAGGGTGGGGGAGGGGGTGGGGATGGAAGTGCTTGGCGGTTAAATTGTTAGCATATGCTAACAAACCTACAGATTTCCTCTGGTGCGCGTGTGGGTGTCTGCGAGTTATGACTTGCTTGATTGGATGCTATCCCTCTCCCTGAATGACTGAGTGTCTTTTGTGCGAGCCAGTAGACTGGAAATGATCAGATATACATTGCTGGGTCAAAATGGGGAGCTCTCTCGTTTACGACCTGGTGTCCACAACTGGTCGAGAAATTCCAGCGAATGCCGGCGGGGGGTCCTCGTAATGTAGGTGAATTTTTGTAGCAGTCATCCATATTTCCACGGATGTGTTGGAAACTGTTTTCCGTATTTACTGCAGGTGGAAGATCCTTGGGCCTGAACTGATACAGCAGCATTGTCAGCCACCAGGCTTGAGATGATCACGCCTATTATTATGCAACTTTCTTGCCAATTTTCTGGGTTGGGTGGTAGTGGGTCCGTGACCATTCACCAAGTATCGGTGTCCGCGGCTATAGATCCACACATCGTTGTCATTTTGTAGCGCTGTGCTACACACATGCAGTACCTCTGGTTAGAGCCATGAGAAATTTGCTACGACTTCTCACAGTCTAGTAACGTAGTGGTGGTTTATCTGTTGCAGAGTGCTATTTCTTGTACAATGTCTTTGGTTAGAAATCGGTAGTGTTTAAAGAATTTGCCATAAGGTCATTATTTTTGTCAATGAGTTCGTTTCTACCACTGTTACGTCACACACACTAATAATGAAGTGGTGGCTTAACAATGATGCGTAGATCAGGACCATGCTGAATTTTGGTTGGCTGAGCGTCATGACGTCGAGACTACGCGACGTTGTGACAGGATGTAGCGACGTAATGACACGACGCAATGCTATGTTGAAGTAACGTTGACATTTCACGTAACTAGGTGAAATGCGTACAATTATGGAAAATATGGAATATGAGCGCCTTACATAACTGTCTGGGTGTGGTGTCCGCTGGTATCTCAAATGACGCAACATTAAATTGTTATTAACATATTCAGCTCGACTGAAGTAATTTGTTATTAACAACTAGACATAGTCTACATCCTCTCCCTATGGTGCCCACTCAGGTGTCCCAGTCGTAAAAGATGGAGCTGGGGTGGTGTGCTTCAAAAGCAGTGGTAACTAATTCGGGCATATACTGCATTGTGATCGTCTGAGAGCATCTGATGTCAGGATGTCGGTAATAGGATGTGGATCTTTTGTCATTGGACAAAATACGTAAAACTGTGGAAAACTTGGAAAAATAAGAAAATGGGTGAAAAGGGTGAAAAATACGTTAAACTGCAGAAAATACAAATATAGGTATATATCTTGGCGTGGTCTCTACTGATGCCTCGAATGACGTAATTTTTCAAATTTGTATTAACAAATAGAACTCAAGTGAAGTGAATTAATGTAATTTGTTATTAGCAAATAAACACAGTCTGATCCTCTCCCTAAGCCGCTCAGCTACGCAGTGAATCGCTCCCTTTCAAGTGTCCCAGTTATAAAAGATGAAGGTATGGTAGGTGCAGTATGCTCATTGATCCAGAGGAGGGGGAAGAATATGAGGAGGAGAGGATGGGCTTGGGTTTCTCCTGTGTGACATTGAACACGTCACAAAATTACCTGGGTGGTTCCCCTGAGTGTCCTTGATCAACTACCGATGGTTTCCCGAGGGAGAGGAAGTGGGGCACCAAGGAGCCCTATCGGGTAACCTGACTCTGGAAGTTCTGCACTTATCTAGAGGTTAGAAACCGGTAATAATCGATCGGCGGCCTGCACCAGCAGAGATAACGTACTGAGGCGTACCATGAAAATTACCGGTTAATTTCTAAGTATGGGCATAACAATGAACAATTAATCGTTTGTCACAAAGTGATGCAAGTTTGTGGAACTGTCACCAATGAAACAAAACAGAAAATTAGCTACGATTACGAGTATCCGGAAATTAAATGGAAATTTTCCATCACGGATCACATGACACGTTGGCAAGAATAATGGTACAATAACAGATTTGCAAGTGGTCGAGATAAGGATCAGTAGTTTTTGCATAAATTAATCCTACCACAAAACATGCGAGCGCTATTCACTCGTTATCATCTCTGCATTTCTCATATTTTTTTAATCTAATGCTTGGTCTCTGCACACAATGGAAACTCATCACACTCGAGCAACATCGTAAAAAGCCAGCGGGCTATGTTTATTATTTACTGGCCGCTTGATCATAGGGAAGTTGTACTAATTTAGGAATGTCAAAATGTAAGTCAAGACTGTGAATACAAAAGTTTTATTTGCTCTTGTTAGTTGAATAATTGACAACAAATAGCATAGAGCAATGGTCTGTAAAATGATGTAATCTACAGTAAAATGACACTGTGTGGGACTTGCATTTTACTCGAAGACTACAGGAAGAAAAAGAGTAAGACTTCTTCATTTGGGCAGCTCGCAATTTGAAGGTAAATGACACAAGTATTAAATACAAAGAATAGTGCTTACAAGATGTGTGGCAGAACTAGTTAACTGTGAGCTTCTCAGAGGATGGATTGTGCTACAGCCGGAGCGACACTTACTTTTTCCAAGCACAATGAGCGGGCGCCATTCAGAACGAGTCGAGAGCCGGAGAGCAAGTAGATACCAAACTCAAGTTCTCTCTCTCTCTCTCTCTCTCTCTCTCTCTCTCTCTCTCTTGAACCGCTCACAAGTCTGAAACTCCATTTGGAGGGTGACTGAATGCTCCTGCCAATATGATGAACGGGAATGTCATTTACCTACGTAAAGAGAGGGGATCTCAACAGCAACTTCCCACTCAAGCCTTACAAAAGTGCATGTTATAATGCATTAAGTTGGTACCGGTACCATATAGTCTCACTCCTCCACATTGTTCGCACCGTGTCTGGTGGTTGGATTGGACAGTCCGTATATTGGAGGAAAAGCAGCGAACTTTTTCACTCAGCCA
The DNA here is from genome assembly GCF_021461395.2 of Schistocerca americana. Taxonomy (NCBI): domain Eukaryota; kingdom Metazoa; phylum Arthropoda; class Insecta; order Orthoptera; family Acrididae; genus Schistocerca; species Schistocerca americana. The sequence goes on from NC_060120.1 coordinate 189,576,254, forward strand.
GGATAGTGCCGCTAGGCAGCTTTATGTGCAGACAGAAAGACAAATTTCACACTCAAGTACCCACAGTACAATGCTGTGGCAGCGGGCGGCATTGAAACTGTTGCAACGCATTAGCGCCGAGAATTGAGCACGACAACGTTTCGGGAAATCGGACCTTTGCACGAAAAGTGGGCGCCTCCCATGACGCTGCTGTGTCCTGCTTCTGAGACACTGTGAGAAAGCTACTGACAAAACTGTATGGTGTAGAGCATTCCAGACTTACGACCGACCGAGCGAGGTGGTGCAGCGGTTGGCACACTGGACTCGCATTAGGGAGAACAACGATTCAAATGATTCAAATGGCTCTAAGCACTATGGGACTTAACATCTGAGGTCATCAGTCCTCTAGACTTAGAACTACTTAAACCGAAGGACATCACACACATCCATACCCGAGGCAGGATTCTTACCTGCGACCGTAGCAGCAGCGCGGTTCCAGACTGAAGCGCCTAGAACCGCTTGGTCACAGCGGCCGGCAACAACGATGCAAACCAGCGCCCGACCATCCTGGTTTAGGTTACCCGTGATTTCCCTAAATCGCTTCAGGTAAATGGTTCCTGTGAAAGGGCACGGCTGACATCCTTCCCTAATCCGATTGGACCGATGACGTCGCTGTTCGGTCTCGTCCCCCAAATCAACCAACCAACCAGTTTACACCCGCCCAGAGAAATTGAATAACTTTCCACTCCCAGCTAAAGTACCAAGCTCACACAATAAATTATGAAGTAATTGTAACGGAACTGAAGCAAAAATCTTGAAATGATATTTGACAGTCATGTTACAGGGTTTTCTCAAAATTAAGATAGAATCCAATATCAGAGAATCACTTCATAAATCTCTGAAAAACATAATTAACCATCACGTCCATTGCCTTCTCTCTAATGGGATATATTATAACGCTAGAATCACCCGCAAAACGCTCAGGTCCTGCTTCAATAATATTAAGTGGAACGTAATTCATGTATATAAAGAATAGGAGCGGACCCAAAATTGAACCTTGTAGTACTCCCTTCGTGCTTTGTCCCCTGTCACTAAAATTTTCTTTAAACATTGTTTGAATTATTCAGCACAACTGCTTGCATTCCGATCGTGGAGAATGATTCAAATTAGTTTCGTGTAAAGTCTTCAACTCAGCTCCATAAACTTATGTTTTTCTAAGAGAGTGACACGCTCTACGCAATCAAACACCTTGGAAAGATCACAAAAAATACCAAATGGCGATATTTTATTATTTAAATCTTTCTGTTTGGTGGGAGAATGTATAAATAGCATTCCCACTCGAGCAACCCTCCTGAACTCACACTGTGATGCACTTAGTACATTGGTTCAACTTAAATGTGAGGATACTCTTGTGTACACTATTTTTTGGAGTATTTTGAAAAAAAAAAGACGTCAGTAAGGAAATTGTACTATAATTATTTAAGTCTCTCTCTTTTCACCTTTCTTATAAAGAGGCTTAGCAACTGTGTATTTTAATGTGTATGACGAAATACACACACCAGTCATACATAACATATATTACTAAACTGCATACAATTCACAGGCCTTGCTAGGCCCATCGGAACCGACCGAACACCGTGTCATCCTCTGCCAATGACGTCACTGGACGTGGCTGAAAACCTTACTGGCTCTATGCGCCCTTTCTCATATTTTTATTCGTTTAAAACTACGTTTTTGAGTACCTCACAGAGCATTAAATCGAGGGGTCATGCAAATGTGTTATGTTACTAATATGAGTAATCACTGAGTGTGCATACATTTTCTCCTCCTTACTCTCTTTATCCTTTAATTACTAATTGTTATGACAATTGTAACTCAGCTTTTAGCTGCGATGAGTTGGTTCGTAGCAGAGCAGATTTGGCCAGGTCTGAGCAAGGAGGCAAGTTTCACAGGGGCTGACCACTAGCGGCAAGCCCTCGGCGAGGCGAGGGCGCCGCGTGGGCGGCACCACCCACTGGGATAGACACTGTGGTTCTGCAAGGGTCCACAGCCCGTGATAGAGGGCAGTCTTTTCCTCTGAAGAATATAATAGGCTTCAGGTTCGGCGAAAACTCGGAACAAGCTTTCTCGTCGCTGTTTCACTGTACTGGGGAGCGGGAGAGGGGAAGGGGGAGGGGAGGAGGAGGGAGGGGGTAGAGAGGGCGTCTCACACCCCACACTTGGAAGATGACTCTCTTGGAAATCAAAATCTTAAAAACTCCGGCAGAGGGACGGTGGAAGTCCTCCCCCGACCTCTACTGTTTACGAGGTCTGTTCAAGAAATTCTGGAACTTTGTTCACAAAACTTTTCTACGCTTATCTTTTAATTATTGTGCATGGTCTCTTCCGAAATATTCTCCTCCTCAATTGATACACCGCTCCCAAAGCCATTTCCACTACCGGAAGCTTACTGGATCGCGCAAATCGCCGTCTGGGAATCTCCTTCTACCGTAGCAAATCTTCGGCCTTTCAAAGGCGTTTTCAACTTCGGAAATAAAAAAAAGTCCGAAGGTGCCAGGTCTGGAGAGTACGAAGGGTGAGGCAGCACAGTTATTTCGTTTTTTGTGTAATAGTCACGCACCAGCTGGGATGAATGTTCGAGTACATTAGCATGATGCAAGAGTCATGAATTGTCTCGCCACATCGCAGGCCGTTTCCTTCAATATTTTCCCGCAAGTGTAGCAACTCCTCCCGATAGTACCATCGATTAGCAGTTTGCCCGTGTGGCACGAATTCATGAAGAACTGATCCTTCAGAGTCAAAGAAAACCACCAGCATGGCTTTAACATTTGACCTGACCTTGTAACAACAACAACGCTGTACTATTGTACATATAATAATTTTTTTCTTCTGAATTTCGATAGATTAGTGTAATCGATGTTCTGATTTCATTTCTTTTTTGTTTCATGCCATTATGTTAAGGAAACTATAAACAACTTTCGATGTGAATATTAATGTTTATGTCAAATTTCAAGCAATATTATAACAGAATTGAAATGTAAGAAACGTTGGAACTATTGTAAGATGTCAAAGTTGTAATTGTGCGTCTGGTCCATACGTAGGCAATGTATTAGGATAGAATGCAAAACCTCGGGTGAATACCTTGTCTGTAGGGGAGCGGTAAAAGGTGGATGGCAGGCGAGCGCGGGAAAATGCACACGGGCGCTGCACGGCATAACGGGCTCAGCAGTAGTAGTCGGAGTTGGGCATCGGTCTGAGAAACACGTTCTGGATCGAGGAGGCTCTCCTGGAAAACGTGATTTCGTTGAGCCTCGGATGTGCCATTTCCGACGCCTATACAGCATGGCAATATTCCATAGGCACTAAACGGAAAAAGTATTGCGACGCTAAGAAGAAGCAAAGTGCCGATACATCAAGAGCCATAGCTGTGATTGTATGTGTTCTCTGTGCCTCGCCATCTCGCCGCCCGCCAACCGCTGCATCGATACGAACAGGTTGAACTTTTTAGTACTGTATTCGTGTGGGCTAATGTTACTTTGTTCCATACTGTTCAATAACAACTTAAATTTTACCAGAACTGTTCTATCAGTTAATTATCCTCACAACTAACCTAGACAGGGTCCTTTCCACATGTTTTGCAATCCGAGTGTCCCGAAATGAAGATTTGAAGTTTATGTTAATAATAATTACCTGCAGACCTATCTATGTTGGAATGATGTTTAAAGAACTTTGTTGATAATGAATATATAGGTAGATAACAAAGAGCTGACAAAGTTGGAAGATAATGTTGAAATTGGTTTAGTAATGAAGTTTAATTATTTTGAGGCAGATATAATGGTAGTTAAATGAGCAGGAAATAAGCTAAAAAGAGTAGTAACTCATATATTGGAAATACTGAGTGCTTAATAATTTCAATAATCAAAATTTTCAATACAGTGATCATAACAGTTTCAGGGTCCCCCCCCCCCCCTTTTTTCTTTTCTATTCATTTGAATTCTGAAGTGTACTGAACTGATTTGACCAGCAAAGTTAAAGTCAATATAAACCCGAAATTTATCAGTGTTTTACCTTTTTCAAAATTGACATTGTATGTGTGTTTCGAAAGTGCTATTCCTAGGGTAACCTATGCCCGATTTTAATCAGATCAATAGACAGTACGAAGTTTGTAGTAAACATTATAGTGTATTGTTGTGTATTTATGGCTTGTCCATATTGGTAAATAAAGTGAAATTATCAGTTCAGTAGATTTTCCGGTTCTAAAATTTACCATATAATGCAGTGTTACTACGTGTTGTTATGCTTGAACGTACATCCACTTGTACAGGGAAGAAACTCAGTTAATGCCTAATTAGGCTGGCGACCGTATTATTAACAATTGGTAGCATCTGCTGTGTTGTTTCTTGTCCGTCCTAACGTGTAGTGGCACTTCAGACTTGCTTGACGTATCATTGTTGTAACTGAGTGGGTGTAAGTCTGATTTTGCCTCCATTCAGGTACACGCGGTCAACATATATACCAAAATACTTTCTTATAAGGTGAAGCCCGTCAACTTACCATTGTTGTTGTTGTGGTCTTCAGTCCTGAGACTGGTTTGATGCAGCTCTCCATGCTACTCTATCCTGTGCAAGCTTTCTCATCTCCCAGTACCTACTGCAACCTACATCCTTCTGAATCTGCTTAGTGTATTCATCTCTTGGTTTCCCTCTACGATTTTTACCCTCCACGCTGCCCTCCAATACTAAATTGGTGATCCCTTGATGCCTCAGAACATGTCCTACCAACCGATCCCTTCTTCTGGTCAAGTTGTGCCACAAACTTCTCTTCTCCCCAATCCTATTCAATACTTCCTCATTAGTTATGTGATCTACCCATCTAATCTTCAGCATTCTTCTGTAGCACCACATTTCGAAAGCGTCTATTCTCTTCTTGTCCAAACTATTTATCGTCCATGTTTCACTTCCATACATGGCTACACTCCATACGAATACTTTCAGAAATGACTTCCTGACACTTAAATCAATACTGGATGTTAACAAATTTCTCTTCTTCAGAAACGCTTTCCTTGCCATTGCCAGCCTACATTTTATATCCTCTCTACTTCGACCATCATCAGTTATTTTGCTCCCCAAATAGCAAAACTCCTTTACTAGTAGAAGCCAATCTCGGGGAAGATCAGTTTGGATTCCGTAGAAACACTGGAACACGTGAGGCAATACTGACCTTACGACTTATCTTAGAAGAAAGATTAAGGAAAGGCAAACCTACGTTTCTAGCATTTGTAGACTTAGAGAAAGCTTTTGACAATGTTGACTGGAATACTCTCTTTCAAATTCTAAAAGTGGCAGGGGTAAAATACAGGGAGCGAAAGGCTATTTACAATTTGTACAGAAACCAGATGGCAGCTATAAGAGTCGAGGGACATGAAAGGGAAGCAGTGGTTGGGAAGGGAGTAAGACAGGGTTGTAGCCTCTCCCCGATGTTGTTCAATCTGTATATCGAGCAAGCAGTAAAGGAAACAAAAGAAAAATTCGGAGTAGGTATTAAAATTCATGGAGAAGAAATAAAAACTTCGAGGTTCGCCGATGACATTGTAATTCTGTCAGAGACAGCAAAGGACTTGGAAGAGCAGTTGAATGGAATGGACAGTGTCTTGAAAGGAGGATATAAGATGAACATCAACAAAAGCAAAACAAGGATAATGGAATGTAGTCTAATTACCATAGTACAGGCTTTAAAGAGTATCACGTGCATTAGCGCATGTTACAACCTGATGGTCCTGGAAAACCTTTCCCGACCCACTGTAACGACTGAACCTCGATCTCAACATTACAACCGTAGACCCACATCCCATCGCCAGTTTTCTTCTCTTAAGGAACATCTCGTTTTCATCTGCGCGATCCAAAAGCTCTTCGCAGGTGGCGAGGCGAAGATCTTTCTGGTTTTGACTCGTGAGCCGTAGGACGATCTTGGCGGCAACACGATGCATTCCAAGATGCTGTGTCAGGATTTCATGGCATGATGCACCTGAAATGTTACATTCTTCTGCGATATCTCGGACAGTCGGTCTTCGATTGGCATGCGCAGTTTCGTTGACGTTCCTGACATGAACGTCGTCGGTAGACGTCCAAGGGACTCCTTAGCGAAGGACGTCTTAAACTTCCGTCCGGCCATATTAAACCGTGATAACCATTCGTAACACAGAGTACGGCTTAAGCACTCATCACCGCAGGCTTCATCATCATCTTCCTGCTCAGTATAGCACGGAACAATAACTGACACGCAATAATGAAACTTCCAGCAGTTACACATCAAACTCAGGCGTGTGCAGGGATGCCAACCGCACTTCGCTCCAAGAGGCCATTGGCACGAAATTAGGAATGTTCCAAATTTTTTGAAGAGACCTCGTAGATTTCTCTTTTCAGAGAAATTTCTAGCTGAGCGTGGAGATGCTGTGAGTTTAGCAACGTGTAGAAAGAGAAGTGCTCATTGGCTTATACACCATGACATCAGAGGCGCGCTAGGAGACGATTTCCTGGCAAGCACAAAATGTAACAAGACGTGGGACTGAACAGATTTTTTTTTTCATTTCGTAATACAGGCTCTCTGCATTGTGCTCCGTCCTGTGATTGGGAGATGCATGCAAGAAATAGTAAAAATTGGGGGAATTTCAAGCTTCGCGACTTTTCAACGCGAGAGTCTGGCTTCATTCCTTTATCTCTCTTCAGCATTCTTCTTCTGTTATCTGAATCAGGCGAACTGCTTTACGAGATTAACATGCATGTCTATGTCCGGATGTCCTGGCAACAGGCAAGAGGTACTTCTGGTTGGTAACCAGCAAGTACAGACCGGACATCCGCCTTAGCACACAGCCAAGTAGACAGTTTTCTGTTCAGTCTTCGGTCCTGACAGACTATAAACTCTGTTTATAACTGCAAGTTTTGACAGACTGTTGGTAATGATCACAGAAAGTGGAAAAGATTTAGACAAAATTTTCGTTTGCTGATACATGTTTGGGGAGCTTTTGGCTCATTCAGGAGCTTCACTGGGAATCATGTGTTTTACTCGTCCGTTAGGAGTATTTGTTCACTTTGTGCTGAATTTCGCACAACTTTAATGACGGATTTTGATTTTGTTCTCTTTAAATTACTTGACTAGAAGAAGGGATCAGTTGGTAGGACATGTTCTGAGCCATCAAGGGATCACCAATTTAGGATTGGAGGGCAGTGTGGAGGGTAAAAATCGCAGAGGGAGACCAAGAGATGAATACTCTAAAGAGATTCAGAAGGATGTAGGTTGCAGTAGATACTGGGAGATGAAGAAGCTTGCACAGGATAGAGTAGCATGGAGAGCTGCATCAAACCAGTCTCAGGACTGAAGACCACAACAACATCAACTCTTTAAATTAAACAGGGATAGGATTTTTTTGGAAATTCGGCAGGTTTAGTCGTGATTTAACCGCCGTCAGACGAGTGTGCAAGCACAGACGTGATGACGCAGAACTCACGTTGACCAGTGCCAGTCGCTGCGGCCGCGAGGTCGCAGTGCCGCTCAGCTCCGTCATCGTGGGGATGTCAGGCGGCGAGACTCAGGGTAACTTCTTTCGGTTCAATAGTTTTTCTTTTCATTTTTATTTGTGAAGGACACTTTGTCTTGTGAACAAGAGGCAGTAAATCTGTTGGTTTCTATTTTCTCCTCTTCTATATTCAAACACACGTCAACTAATTCAATTAAATTAATTGTTGTTTTTCTAATGCAGCTTATGATTCATGTTTAATGTGATCAGCACCTGTTGGAATAATATTCAATGTCTATTTTCATCTGGTGAGGATAAATGTTATTCATTAAACGTAACATCCTGTTTGAAGTACTAGTACCAGTAGCTCCATCCATTCTCGAAATTTGTACGTTATGAACGCAGCACCAAGTTCAGATCACGCAAGTCAGAAGCGTTATGAAAAAGTACTAAATTTAAATTCATGCCATTCAGATGCATCTACATCTACACCTACATGAATACTCTTCAAATCACACGTAAGTGCGTGGCAGTGGGTTCATGGAACTACCTTCACAGTAGTTCTCCATTACTCCAATCTCAAACAGCGCGAAGAAAAAACGAACACCTATATCTTCCCGTGCGAACTCGGATTTCCCTCGCTTTATTATGATGACGTTCCTCCCTACAAAATATTTTCGCATTCGGAGGAAAAAGTTGGTGATTGAAATTTCGTGACAAGATTTAATGATGTCCACCCCAAATCCTGTATCATATCGGTGACACTTCCCCTTGTTTCTCGGTAGTACAAAACGTGCTGCTCTTCTTTGAACTTTCTCGGTGTACTCCGTTAATCCTATCTGTTTAGCGTATCTGGGTTTATAAAACAGTTAAGATTATATATTGACTATGCTACAAATATAGCACCATTCTTATCCGTCATCTATCAGAGATCATTGGAACAGCGGAAAGTTCCACGGGACTGGAAGAAGGCCCAGGTCATAGCAATCTATAAAAAGGAGAGAAAATCGGATGCACATAATTACCGGCCAATTTCACTGACATCGATTTGTTGTAGAATCATGGAATATATTTTGTGTTCAGACATAATGACCTTTCTAGACTCTGAGAAGCTCATCTGCAGAAACCAGCACGGTTTTAGGAAACAGCGGTCATGCAAGACTTTGTGCATGATATACAATAGGCTCTAGATACCGGCTCCCAGGTTGATACCGTATTTCTCGACTTTCGAAAGGCGTTCGACTCAGTTCCGCACTGTCGCTTGCTCCAAAAAGTGCACGATTACGGTCTATCCAATGACATATGCGGTTGGATAGAAATTTTTCTAACAGAAGGGAGCAGTATGTCGTCCTGAACGGGGTGACTTCAACAGAAACAAACGTAACTTCGGGTGTGCCCCAGGGCAGTGTAATGGGTCCTCTGCTTTTTACGATTTACATAAACGATCTGGTTGATGGTATTGACAGCGGCCTTAGACTCTTTGCCGATGATACTGTAGTCTACAGGAAAGTAGTATCACACGAAAGTTGTGAACAAATCAAAGAGGATTTGTTGAAAATAAATGCGAGGTGTAATGACTGGCAGTTATCTCTCAATATTAGTAAGTGTCATCTACTGCGTATAGCAAGGCGAAAATCCCCATTAATGTAAGAGTACAAAATAAATGCCCAGTCTTTGGAAGCGGTAACATCCGTCAAGTATCTGGGTGTGACTATTCGAAATGATCTCAAATGGAATGATCAGATTACAGAAGTAACGGGCAAGGCGAACTCTAGATTGCGGCTAATTGGTAGAATCCTGAAGCGATGCAGTCCTTCAACAAAGGAAATTGCTTACAATACGTTAGTTCGTCCAGTCTTAAGAGTATTGTTCGTCTGTATGGGACCCTCACCAATTGGGTTTCATTCAAGAGATTGAGAAGGTCCAAAGAAGAGCGGCAAGGTTCGTGACTGGTACATTTAGCCATCGCGAGAGCGTTACAGATCTCACAGATAGTTTGAAGTGGAACAAACTTGCAGACAGACGACGCGCTAAACAGAAGGGGCTGCTCACTAAATTCCGAAATCCGATCTTCGCCGAGGATGTAGAGCATATATTATTACCGCCAACTTTCAAATCGCGCAATGATCACCATTCAAATAAGGGAAATTAGAGCTCGTACTGATGCGTTCAGACAGTCGTTTTTCCCTCGCGCGATCCGCGAGTGGAACAGAGGGGGGGGGGGGGGGGGGGGGGGAATATGATGTAGATGTAGACAAGGATCCCAGACCACGAAGCAGTATTCGAAAAGAAAATGACAAGTTTAGTGTAGGCAGTCTCTTCTGTAGATCTGTTACATTTTCTAAGTGTTCTGCCAATAAAACGCAGTCTTTGGTTAGCCTTCCCCATATTTTCTACGTCTTCTTTCCAATATACAGAGTCCGCCAGGAAAATCTATACACTCTTTGACAGGCTCTATCGAGATATCGATATTGTTGTTCGTTTTGAGTTACGAGTCTGTTGTAGTACGGTCTTTAGCTCAACAGATGTTTGTACTTTCATCTCGGCATTGAGAAAACAAGATGGCTGGACCACGCTTGACATTCGAGCAAGAACATGTATTGTGAAGCGGTTTTTCAAGATTGATACTGCCGTTGAAGTGCAACGTCAGTGGAGGCGGGAGTTTGAAACAGAACCCCCAACCCGCCTAACAATTAAAGGCATCACTGACAAGTATGGAATTGCATGGAACAATTTGTGATATTCACAAAGGAAAAAAAACGGCTCTAAGCACTATAGGACTTAACATCTGAGGTCATCAGTCCCCTATACTTAGAACTAATTAAATCTAACTAACCTAAGGACATCGCACACATCCATGCCCGAGGCAGGATTCGAACCTGCGACCGTCGCAGCAGCGCGGTTCCGGACTGAAGCGCCTAGAACCGCTCGGCGACATCGATTGGCTCACAAAGGAAAATCAGGAAGACAGTTACAGCTACAAGTCCTGCTTCGTCGGCTCTCGTGTTGGAAACGTTTGTTAAGTCTCCACAGAAGTATGCTACGCAATGTGCACGTGAAGTGGGGTTAACAGTACAAGTGTACGAAGAATTCTGAAAGCTGGAAAGTGGAAAATTTACATTCCACTATTACTGCATGCGATTAATGTGACGATCCTGATCACCGAATGCAATTTTGCGAATGGTATCAGCAAATGGTAACTGATGACGAACAATTTGGGACGAAGGTAGTCTGGAGTGACGAGACACAATTTAAACTTAATGGAACCGTGAATCGGCATAACAGTGTGTATTGGGCACCGGAAAATCCGCTTGTTTATGTGGATAAAACGGTCAATCTACCAGGGGTCCATGTGTGGTGTGGACTATCATCTAGGGGCTTAGTAGGACCCTTTTTCTTTGACGCTACTGTCACTGGAGAAGTGTACCTGGAAATGTTAAACACATCAATTTTGCCAGGTATACGTGCACATTATGGAGCCGATGAAGAGGTCTTCTACTAACAGGCTGGGGCGCTACCACACTGCCACCTAGCCGTAGCTTCCCTGGATGACAATTTCCCAGGGCACTTGACTGGACGAAGAAGGCCCATTGAGTTCCTTCCACAGTCGCAAGATCTAACACCTATGGACTTTTACTAGTGGGGAACTGAAAGATAACGTCTTTCGACGGATGCTGGAGGAACTTCGCCAGGAGATTAGAGCGACGTGTGCAATGATCTCCACTGTAACATTGACTGACGTATTTGCGGCGACCGCTCGTTGTTCTGTTATGTGTATAGCCGCCAACGGTGAACATTTTGAACATTTAAAGTAACCATGTGCTAAACTGAAGGTTGTACAATATGTGTGATCAATTATTGAATGTAAAATAAATACATAAGTAATACCTTTCGATAGTTAAAGTGTGTATACATTTTTCTGGCGACCCCTGTACATTGTTCGTAACTGTAATTTAGTTGAAGTTAAGGCCTTTATATTTGACTGATTTATCAGATACCCAGAGTTTAACGGACTCCCTTTAGCCCTCGTGTGGATGACCTCACACTTTTTGTTATTTAGAGTCAACTGCCAATTTTTGCTCCATATAGATATCTTTTTATAAATCGTTTTTCAATTTGATTTGGTCTTTTGATGACTTTTACTAGTCGATAAACAACAGCATCATCTGCTAAGAACCTAAGATGGCTGCTCAAATTGTCTCCTAAATCTTTTATAAAGATAAGGAACAGCAGGGGGCCTATAACACTTCCTTGGGGAACGCCAGAAATCACTTCTGTTTTACTCGATGACTTTCCGCCAGTTACTACAAGCTGCGAACTCTCTAACAGGAAATCACGAATAAAGTCACACAGCTGAGACGATATTCCATAAGCACACAATTTCACTACAAGCCGCTTGTGTGGTACAGTGATCGAAACCTTCTGGAAATGTAGAAATACGGAACCGATTTTAAATCCCTTGACAGTAGCACTGAACACTTCGTGGGTGTAAAGAGCTAGCTGTTTTTCACAAGAACGATGTTTTCTAAACTATTACAAATACTTAGGACGAGGGGTAAATTGTGTTAAATGCCAAGTCGGCCGTTGTGACTGAGCGGTTCTAGGCGCTAGTCTGGAACCGCGCGACGCTACGGTCGCAGGTTCGAATCCTGCCTCGGGCATGGATGTGTGTGGTTAGGTTTAAGTAGCTCTAAGTTCTAGAGGACTGGTGACCTCCTATAGTGCTCAGAGCCATTTGAACCATTTATGTTAAATGCCAGACCTCAAATTGAATGGCGCGGGTCAGATTTATTCCTATAGACGTGGTTTCCAGACCCGGGTTTATCAGACATTCTGCTCGATGGGAATGGGATGGCATTTGACATATGCAGATACGAAGTCAGGCGACAGTGGATAAAATAATCACTCCAACCGGTGTTTCGCACGTTAGGGAGGATCACGAGTTCACCATGCCGTCCCCCTTGCTGTTGTCAGTTTTCGTGACTTGAAGACGCTACTACTCTGTGAAGCAGCTCCTCAGTCGACATCATAAGGCTGAGTGCAACCCTCCCAGTCCTCCCGCCAAGGAAAAAATCCCAGGCAGTACTGACAACCGAACCCGAGTCCTCCGCAAAGCAGTAAGCCGCGATGACATTTTCGCTATGGAGGAGGACATTACTTATTAAGTTAGAATGACGAAATTGTGCTGGAAATTCTACCAACCACGAGCTTTTGTTTAGTAGAGTTTCTAGAATCTTATTAATTTACGTGAAGGATGTTCATCCTACTTCTAGTTACTTCAAGTTTTGTGGAAGGACATTTTTAATACATTCTCTTGCTTCTTTAACAGAACTATTTTACTTCATTTTTGCTGCCACGATTATAAAAAGGCTTGCAGCTTGTGAATTATCAGTCACAACATTGCCACTTAGTTCAATTTTAGTATATATTTTACAACGACTGGTTGTCCCGTATCTCATTCCACAATGTCCCATAGAGTTTAAATTTTATTATATGCATTATTAATTTAAATCGGGACGTGTGTATTTCTGGACGTTTTAATAATTTTCCTTAAAATATTATAGTATTTTTATAGAACGTAAGCAACGTCGGATCTTGATCTATTCTGGCCTCTATGAATTTCCGTTTTCCTCTTACATGAAACTTTAATCTCTCTAGTTATCCATGGCCTACTTGTTTTCTCAATTGACTTTCTGGATAACTTTTTAGGAGAGCTACTTTCAAATATTGTAACAAATTTCCTACGGGATGGGTTGATTTTGACATTAGCATTACCTTCTATATACATTCCTTCCCATGCTGCCTCTTTCAGTTCGTTATGAAAACATCACACCCCCATCTCATTAATAAGCGCGACAGTTTTATATGAACATGAGCTGTAAGGTGCTACATTGTTTATTTCCGTTAACTGTGAATCATGATCAGGTAGTCCTTTAACAGTATGATACACATTAATTATTCAGGCTGGGCACTATCTATAAAAAAGGTATGATAGGGCCCTGCTACTCTTCTGCATACGAGATGAGAACTCACCAGTGAAACCAGTCCGAAACAGTGAATTAATTAGTCCAGTTAAATTTTCCTTTCAGAATCTTTGGAGAAGTCTACATTGAAATCTCCACAAACTACTGATTGTTTCTTCTTGTCTGACAGGTAGGTCAAGAATGCATTTATATTTCTCACTGTTAGAATTACAGGAGTATTTTGCAGAAACAACTCACACATACATGCTTCTAGGCTCTGCCAGTATTAATATTTTTTGCTTTGTAACCAACTTTTACATATGTTGCAAATCCTCCTTTTCCCAAGTTCATTCTATACAAAAATCACGTTAGTCTGCAGTCCCTTATGTTTAACTTCGCTGTACCCATAGTTACTTGGTGTTCCGAGACGCACAGAACATCTATCACCTCAGAATTTTCCACTTCTTTTAGGCATACAAGAAGTTCATATTGTAAGAGGTCCGAGCAGATGTAATTTCGATGTATTGCTCATGCGCTGCCTGCGATATGCAAGGTATAAGAGAATCGCTGACCAGAGAGCAGTGTTGACTGAGTAGGAACTTGTGTAGCTGTAGCAGTAAGTTGTTGCTAGTGGCTAGTCTGCAGTCTGCTCTGGTCTGGTATAGTGTATCGTGTTGGCTGGGCCGGTCGCGGTGCAGCGATGCCGGAGCCTGAGTATTATTGTATAAGGTAAAAAGCAGCCTCGCGCATATCTAGTAATGTTATCTGAACTCCCATGTAAATGTTTTAAAAATGTCCTAATAATAATCTTTCTCATATAAAGTAATTTTTAACAAGTATTCATTTCAATTTAAAGAATTTACCAATTTCTCCAATTCATGATCATTCCGATTGTTGCAAAAGAAAAATCAGTTGCTTCCTTTCATAAATGACAAATCTATCGGCCAGCATTGCACAGGGCTGTGCTAAAAAAAAAAAAAAAATAAATAAAATAAAAAAAAAATTAAATAAAAATTATTGTAAGAGCAGATATACAGGGTGTTTCAAAAATGACCGGTATATTTGAAACGGCAATAAAAACTAAACGACCAGCGATAGAAATACACCGTTTGTTGCAATATGCTTGGGACAAATGTACATTTTCAGGCAGACAAACTTTCGAAATTACAGTAGTTACAATTTTCAACAACAGATGGCGCTGCAAGTGAAAGATATAGAAGACAACGCAGTCTGTGGGTGCGCCATTCTGTACGTCGTCTTTCTACTGTAAGCGTGTGCTGTTCACAACATGCAAATGTGCTGTAGACAACATGGTTTATTCCTTAGAACAGAGGATTTTTCTGGTGTTGGAATTCCACCGCCTAGAGCACAGTGTTGTTGCAACAAGACGAAGTTTTCAACGGAGGTTAAATGTAACCAAAGGACCGAAAAGAAATACAATAAAGGATCTGTTTGAAAAATTTCAACGGACTGGGACCGTGACGGATGAATGTGCTGGAAAGGTAGGGCGACCGCGTACGGCAACCACAGAGGGCAACGCGCAGCTAGTGCAGCAGGTGATCCAACAGCGGCCTCGGGTTTCCGTTCGCCGTGTTGCAGCTGCGGTCCAAATGACGCCAACGTCCACGTATCGTCTCATGCGCCAGAGTTCACACCTCTATCCATACAAAATTCAAACGCGGCAACCCCTCAGCGCCGCTACCATTGCTGCACGAGAGACATCTGCTAATGATATAGTGCACAGGATTGATGACGGCGATATGCATGTGGGCAGCATTTGGTTTACTGACGAAGCTTATTTTTACCTGGATGGCTTCGTCAATAAACAGAACTGGCGCATATGGGGAACCGAAAAGCCCCATGTTGCAGTCCCATCGTCCCTGCATCCTCAAAAAGTACTGGTCTGGGCCGCCATTTCTTCCAAAGGAATCATTGGCCCATTTTTCAGATCCGAAACGATTACTGCATCACGCTATCTGGACATTCTTCGTGAATTTGTGGCGGTACAAACTGCCTTAGACGACACTGCGAACACCTCGTGGTTTATGCAAGATGGTGCCCGGCCACATCGCACGGCCGACGTCTTTAATTTCCTGAATGAATATTTCGATGATCGTGTGATTGCTTTGGGCTATCCGCCGGCCGAAGTGGCCGTGCGGTTAAAGGCGCTGCAGTCTGGAAACGCAAGACCGCTACGGTCGCAGGTTCGAATCCTGCCTCGGGCATGGATGTTTGTGATGTCCTTAGGTTAGTTAGGTTTAACTAGTTCTAAGTTCTAGGGGACTAATGGCCTCAGCAGTTGAGTCCCATAGTGCTCAGAACCATTTTTGAACCTTTGGGCTATCCGAAACATACAGGAGGCGGCGTGGATTGGCCTCCCTATTCGCCAGACATGAACCCCTGTGACTTCTTTCTGTGGGGACACTTGAAAGACCAGGTGTACCGCCAGAATCCAGAAACAATTGAACAGCTGAAGCAGTACATCTCATCTGCATGTGAAGCCATTCCGCCAGACACGTTGTCAAAGGTTTTGGGTAATTTCATTCAGAGACTACGCCATATTATTGCTACGCATGGTGGATATGTGAAAAATATCGTACTATAGAGTTTCCCAGACCGCAGCGCCATCTGTTGTTGAAAATTGTAACTACTGTAATTTCGAAAGTTTGTCTGCCTGAAAATGTACTGTTGTCCCAAGCATATTGCAACAAACGGTGTATTTCTATCGCTGCTCGTTTAGTTTTTATTGCCGTTTCAAATATACCGGTCATTTTTGAAACACCCTGTATATGCGTTATCTGGCGACTTCATTGAGGTAAGAATTTTTCTCTTTTTATTCAGAATGATATTTCAGGGCCATGACGCAGCACTGCTGACGTCCAAAATTTACCAGGTTAAATTCACAGTCAATTATTGAAAAGTTATAAGCGAGCGACAATTTAATTGAGAATTTTTCTGTTTTGAGGTGACACAAAAATGGTAACGAAATTTTGTGGGGAGGTAAAAATGGCAAAGAATTTTGTAGGAAGGTTACAAAAGTGAAGGAAAAAATTTTGTGGGGAGGTTACACTATATCTTGTTTTTCAGCCCCTTAATGTTCTGACGAAACAAACTAATTTTACATTTCTAGAAACTGTTACATATCTTATGGATCTGCTCTGTACTAATTTCTTTTAAGACTACCATTCTATAACCCTAATCCAACTTTTTTTTAAAAAAATGCACGCCTCCGACACCAACTATCATAGGCATTTAGTCTTGTGTGCTTGTGGCCCACCTCAGCTTACTCTGTACTTCCCGCTGCCATTCAGGTGCAGGCCATGCACCTGATGATGGCGCTGAAATATTGTGGCAGCAAGTTGCCATCCGACAGTTCACCCGAAATTTTATCGCACAAACTACACTGACAGAAAAAAAACGTAAACCCAAGATGGAGTTGCGCGACATAAACGAAAGTTGGTATGCGTGTTTCTGCACCTGAAAGACGTATATTCAAATTTCGTGCCAGTCGCTTAAGACTGGCGCTGGTAGCGCCTCTATGAGGATGCAAATCAGGTTTGCTTTAAATACACGCTCTAGCGGTCGCGAGCGTTAGTTATCTTTAAGATAGGACGTGGTGAGTTGATGTTAGTCAAGAATGCTTTAAGGCAACAAAGACGCCACTATCAGCACTTCACTGCGTTTGAACGAGATCGTGTAATAGGGCTCCACGAAGCTGAATGTTCCTTCTGCGATATTACGTAAGGACCTGGCAGGAATGAAGCCGCTGTACATGACTGTTGGTAGTGGTATCACCGGAATGTATTGTCGCATGAAGACTGGTCTCCGGACGACCACGTGGCACTGCCGAGAGGGAAGCCCATCGTGTTCGGCATATGGCTCTGGCGCATCCTACTGCATCTGCAGCAGCAATCTGACCTACAGTTGTCACCCCAGTGACACAACGAACAGTTACTTCAAGGACAGCTCCAGGACAGATGTCCTGTAACATGCATTCCACTGACTCCAAACCACCAGCATTTGCGACTTCAGTGCTGTCAAATGAGACCTTGTTGGAGGGCAGGGTGGAGGTCTGTATGTTTTCTCATGAAAACTCGTTCTCATTTGGTGCCAGTGGTGGCCGTGTGTTGATTAGGAGGAGGCCAATTGAGGGCCTGCAACCAACCTGTCTGCATGCTAGACACATTGGACTTATACTTGGAGTTATGGTCTGGGGTACGATTTCGTAACACACCAGGAGCACTCTCTTGGTTATCTCCCGCACCCTGACTGCAACATTTTATGTCGGTCTAGTGATTCGACCTGTTGCGTTGCCATTCATGAACAGCATTCCAGGAGATGTTTTCCAACAGGATAAGGCTATTTCATATATCGTTGTAGCAACCTAACATGCTCTACAGTGTGTCGACATTGTCTTGGCCTGCCGGATCACCAGGTCTGTCTCCAGCAGAGTACATATGGGACATCATCGGACGACAACTCTAGCGTTATCCACAACCAGCATTAACCGCTCCTGTGTTGACCGATGAAGAGCAACAGGCATGGAACTCCATCCTACAAACTGACATTCGGCACCTGTACGATAAAATGCATGCACGTTTGCATGCTTTCATTCAACATTCTGACAGTTACACCGGTTATTAATGTATCAACATGTCCCATTTGCAAAACGCGCTTACTATAAATTGTGATCTTGCAACGTTAATCACTTAAATATGTTACGTAGACAAATGTATTCCCGAAATTACGTTGGTCAGCATAGCCTGTGTCTTTTCAGGATTGATGGTGATGCACCAGCGATGGGCCCAGGTTTCTGTGTCATCTAAAACCCTTTGTAGCCTACAAAAGACCAGATCCTTATTCGTATTACAAATGTAAAAGGCTGTGTCGTCAGCATACTATGCAGTGTGCACCATGGGGGCTGTGGGGGTGTCTGCAGTGTACAGGCTGTGCAAGACAGGCCCCAGGACCGATCCCTGTGTCACCCCAATACGAATACGCCTTTTGGTGGAGATAGCTGTTTCTACCTTGACAGAGTAAGTTCTGTTCATGAGATAACTTTGGATTAACCTAACTATGCTCCCAGGAACCCCTATGTCTATAACTTGTATAATAGCCCTTGTGCCATACTAAGTCGAAGGCTTTAGCTACATCAAATAGCACTATCCTGCAGTAGCCTCTGTGGTTGAGGCCCTTTGTGGATGCTTCCACCAGTCTCATGATCTGCTGTAGGGCAGAGTGCTTTGGTCAGAATCTGAATTGAAAATCCGGCAGAATTCGCTCATTGATTATGTGATCTCATATGGGTATTAGCAAGAGGCGCTCATAGAGCTTGCTGAGAGTTCGCAAGAGGCTAATCGGCCTGTAGTGCTGCGCTAATAAAGGGCCTGTCTCTGGTTTGTGTATCGCGACCACTTCCGCATGTTTCCAGTATGCTGGGAACTCGCGGGTATGACTAATCTCGTTGAAGACGTCTGCGAGGTGTTCGATAGCCGAGGGTGGAAGATTTTTAACTACCTGGTTGGTGACACTGTTGTGTCCTGTCGCCTTTTTTGTAGGGAGGGACCTAATTACTTTTGCCACGTTTCTCGGGGCGAAAACTGGGGATTGTCCTCTGGTTTCTCCTCAGCATTGAGGAAGAAAGCCAGTTGGCGACGGACTGCAGCCTCATGTTCGTCATCCTGGGGTTCTGCCTCTTGAAACTGCTTCTCAAAGGGTTCGGCGAGGGCGTTGGCCTTTTAGCATGGCTGTAGGCCAGACCCCACTCGCCATGCAGTGGTGGCATCCTAGTGCACCTTCTGGTGAATTGCTTGGTTGCTTGCCATAGTGTTGATTGTCTACTTTGAGAGCTGTGAGGCGGTTTTGCCATTGCTGGTTTCTGTGCTCATTGAGCGCTACCTTCAGCTCTCTCTGTAGACGATTGAGCAGCCTCCTGGTGGCCTGATTTCTGGTGATTTCCACTCTTTTGCAACTCTGTTCTTGTGTCGGATTTGGCCTAGGAAATGTTCCGGGAGTTGTACTTGTGTGGTCGGGCCATACCTTTGTGGGAGAGTGGCATTTTCTGCTGCCTGCAAGATGGTACCTGTTATGCCTTGTAGCACTTGTTCTACTGCTTTGGCAGTAGGTGGCGGAGCGCGAGCGATATCAGAGGCGACAGTTTCTCGATACCGCTCCCAGTCTGTGCGTTTGTGAGATGACTGGTACTATGGGAGTGCTACCCATTGTCCCACATCGACCTCTATGATCACTGTGTTGTGGTTTGAGGACATTCTGTTGATTGTCTTTGCGGCCACAAACCCTGTGATCCTCCTAGTGAGGGCTATGTCTAATATGTCGGGCCTACCTCCATTTTTTTTGGAAAATGTGTAGGCTCAACTGAACCCCATGTTTCGAAGTGATAGTCACACGCTAGTTGTTGCAGTTTGGCGCCTGCTCTGGAGGTGTATGGCACTGAAGTCGCCTCCTATTAGGAGTTTGCCTTCAATGTGCCCTAGAGCAGCTATGCCTCCCTCATCTATCTCATGTTGTGGGGTTGGTAGATTTCAACAATTGTTAGGGGTCCGATGGCAGTGCTTATTTCCACCACCACTGCTACGATTTTATTGGTAGCTGGTAAGTATACCTGGTGGTGGAGAATCCCTCTTTTTATGTATATGGCCACTCCTCCACCTTGGGTTGGCCTGTCTTTGTGGTCACTAATGTAGTTGGGAACTGTCGCCTTTATGCCCGTTTTAGGTGTTTTTCCCCCATCATGCATATGTCGATGGAGAACTCCTCTATGAGTTTTCTGAACTCGATCACTTGATTAACAATGCTGTCTGCAGTAAAGACGCACATTGTCTGGCCTTGGGTATTTGGTCATCTATTCATGATGGGGTTTTGAAACTACTGAGGATGTTGCAGATGGGAGCGACTGCTGGACTACTGCCTGAAGGGCAATCAGGATCTGAGTGTTCTGCCTCTGCGCCTCCCTGAATTCCTTCAATTCCATGACGAGGTTAATGGTCTGTACCGTAATGCATAACAACTGATCTGATGGGGGGGGACTGAGTGTGGGGTTCCCTAGAACTTCCTCTGTCTTGGTGGACCTGGTTGTTGAGTTTTTCCTGGTGTTGTTCCTGCATGTGTGTCTGGTGTTGTGGTGACGGCTTGCACCGATTTCTCGACTTTTCCGTGGCTTTTTGGTGGAGAAACCACTTCCGTGTACGTTGCCCTTGGTGTCTTGGGCCTTGGTTTTACCCAAGTTTAGTCTGTGTGTGTTGCCCTGCTTTGTCTCTCTGTGTGGTTTGATGGGGTCGTGGTGTTTCTTTTTCGTGTGTGGGGTGCGGTCTTCGCACTGTTTACCTTCTATGTGTATTTGATGTAAACCTCCCAGCCTTGGTATCCTGCTGTGCGGTTTTTCCCACACAGCGTGCACCTTGTCTGTGAGTCCATGTGTTTCATGGGGTTTCATGGGGTTCGGCGCATTTTCTGCAGCGCACAGGCCTCAGGCAACGAGCGGCTATGTGAGCCAATCCCTGACACCTGAAGCATTGCACCACCTTGTTCATGCAGCGGAGCAGCTCAATGGTGACAGGAACTGCCAGAACAGCCTTGATCTCACACTTGTTCTGGGGTACGTTTGTCAGAGTGACATAGAACAATTGCCACTTGCGCTCTGTCCCATTTTTGCCCATCTGCTGAACAGTTTTTACAATAAATCCCTGAGCAGTCAGGTCTCTTTTGACTGCCTGGGGGGTGGGGGTGGAAAGCCGTCTGGGGAGGTCCCTAATAACGATGTTTTTGTTTCATGTCTTGGTGGTGGGGAACATGTAGTGCAGTATATTTTTGTCACTGAGGGCCTTTTTTATGGTGTTGTAGTTTTCTATGTTGTGTAGTGTAATTTTGATTTTGTCCCCCCCTGTTGGTTTTGCTTTGAAGCTATCCACCTTGATTTGTGTTTTGATCATGTCGTGGAGTTCCTCATAGTTTCGAGGAAACTCTGGAACGAGCAGTGGGAGGTGGTGTGATGTGTGATTTTGTGTTGTTGTTTCCTGTGGTTCCTCTGGCACATCGACCACTATCTGAAACCTGTTCAGGGTGGGTTCCACCTCTCAAGTAGGTGGAAGTCTCGGCTGGTGAAAGGTTTTTCTCGCCAGCACAAAGACTTCCTCCCCCGTTTCGTGGTTCCCTTCCGGGATGACAACAGGTGCTGGGGTTTAGGATTCGTGCTCTTCCTGTGTCTGTCCTTGTGGTCCTTCTTTGCATGCCGCTGCTTCATAGACGTGTACTTGAGTTGAGGGGATTTAAGGAATTGGGAGTGGGTTTGGGGAGGATTTTGGTCGGTTGATAGGACTTCTTCTTGCCATCATTTAGGAAGAGGATGTGTTGGTCAAGTCGGTTTTGGGCGTTGGCAAGCAGGAGCAGGCTGACAAGAGGGGAGCGAGGGAGGGAGGCGATCGCAAATACTGACAATGTAGTTACTTGTTTGTGTTCTCTGTGTAGTCACATTATGCGTGGACATCACCATGTCCAGAGCATAAAGGGGAGTTGCTGCCAGGGGATTGCCAGTTGCAACCTTTGTTGGCACCGTTGAGTTTCCCAGTTGCATTGCTGGCCCTAATAACATTATGGCAGACATGGAGTTCTGGACAGAAGCGGCGATAAAGCTCTCTTTGGTTCCACGGCCTGCTTCCAGGTCCTGGCTTATATTTTCCCTATGCTTGGGAGGGGCAGAGCCAGGCTCTGCGGCAGCTGAGATGCTCTAAAAGGCGGGCAGCGTGGCCCGCGACAACAATGGAACACGCATCGTGTCGTCGGCTGCCGTGACCCCAAGGCGCCACTCAAGCTCGACATTCCGACAAACGACAAGATGACACTACAATTCTGCTGTTGGGTGGTGCCGAGTGATGTATCCTGTCCCCCATAATTGCTACACAGCAGATCTCGACATGAGCACCCGCCAAAGCTTTGATAAAAGGAAAACCGGAGAAACTGTTTTACGCCCTTACCAGTGGGGGCCTATGGCTGTAAGTGATCAAGTCAGCGGAACGACACTCCACGCTCGACTGTGACTCCGAGTGCGCTCGCTCGCTCGCTCGCTCTCTCTCTCTCTCTCTCTCTCTCTCCCCCCTCATACTATAAGCCTTATTTGAAGGCTGAATTTAGTGAAGTGTTTTGTCTTTGCGACATTTGCTTCTGCCTTTTGGAGGAGAAGGGTAATGGTACTGGCTTTTTTGTGGGGTCCTGTCGTTTGTGAGAGAAGTGTGTTATTTTCCTGAGTTATCTGCGATTCGGTAGTGGATTTGTAAATTTTCATGTTAGTAGTGATTTGGAGGTTTTGATCCTAAATTCTCTTGGGTTGTTGTTACCAAGGAAACTTATTAGCACAGTCCGGAATTGCCTGGCTCAACAATAGAGCGATTGGGCTGCTCTCTCTGCTTAGAACGGGTTACTTGGAGCCTTTGACTTGCTTTTATCCTCAGGGCTTCTATCTGACTACGCCATGTGAGGCGTTGGTCCATAACCACTCCGAGGTACTTTACATTGGACTGCCACTCGATGTTGGGCCTGTGGAGATGGAGAGTAGGGTGTGGGCGGCAGTGTGGAGGTCTCTTTCCTTTTACACTCTCTCACCTTTTACTTTCTTATCCTTGGGGAAGTGTATGGAAGAGTTTGTAGCCTGCTGGCTTTTACTTCACATTGTGTGTGTGTGTGTGTGTGTGTGTGTGTGTGTGTGTGTGTGTGTGTGTGTGTGTGTGTGTGTTTCTTGGGTGGGTATTTTAAGATTATGCACTGGTGTTAGGACTTGGATATTTTAGGATTTTTCTCTTCGACTTAATCGTCAAAAATCGTCATAGGGCGTTTTTTCACATCTGGAAGAGCTCTCATAGAAGGCCCTTGCCAGAGCTTGCAATCTTTCTTTGAGGAGGGGAATTTTGGAAACGGCGTGCATGTCGTCGGTGGGGAATCGCAAGGGTAGTTGCATTGTCCTCCTGAGAGTGCAGCTCTGAGGGCCTCTGGAGTTTGTCCAGATGCTGCTTGCAGCATATCCCCAGACAGTGCACGCATACTCCATTACTTGCTGTATAAGGGCCTGATAGACATTTACTCCTACAGAGCAGGGAAGGGAGCTAGTTGCATTGAGGACTGGGTATAGAATGACATTCTGGTGCAGACCTTACTGTGGACCTCGTCTATGAGGAGCTCCCGCACTAGTTTCGAGTCCAAGGTTACGCTGAGATACTTGACGGATCTGGGCCAGGGGAGTTGAGATCCATGTTGGTGTAGGTGAAGGTGAAGTGGGGCCCCACATCCCCCGAGCCTCTGGGTGATCAGCATAGCCTGCGTCTTTTCACGGTTGATGGTGATGCACCAGCGACGGGCCCAGGTTTCTGTGTCATCTAAAACCCTTTGTAGCCCACAAACGACCAGGTCCTTATTCGCATTACGAGTGTAAAAGACTGCGTCGTCAACATAGTGCACGGTGTGCAGCAGGGGGGGCTGCGGAGGTGTCCACAGTGTACACACACTACAAAACAGGCCCCAGGACCGATCCCTGTGGCACCCCGGCACAAATATGTCTTTTGGTGGAGGTGGCTGTTTCTACCTTGACAGAGAAAGTTCTGTTCATGAGATAGGTTTGGATTAACCTGACCATGTTCCTGGGGAACCCCTGCATGTATAACTTGTATAGTAGCCTTTTATGCCATATTGAATCAAAGTTCATCGCTGTCAGTGTTATTTATGTCTGTCAGTCGGGCTTCGATCCCCTGTGTCGACAGTCCGATTGTAGCCACCAACATTCCGACTGCAAGCGCCAGCGTTTCGATTGCGGCCGCCGACAATCCATTTGCGGGCGCCGACCCAGGTCTGCATCGTCCCTGGCGTCGCGCTGGGTTGTGGAGATGCATAATCCCGTGGAGTGCCCCGGCGGCCGTCTGAAAGGATCTTGTGTCCTTACACAATGGCTGCTGGGGATTCTGTCCAGGGATTCCGTTCAGCACATGGGCAAACTTAAAATCAAGTGGCCTTTATTCCAGGTCACACTTCCAGATATCCCCCAGAAGAAAAGGGAGATAAAAATGGTCCTGGCTGCGCCTGTCACCACCAAGCCACTGCACCACAAAAACGAGACGGTGCAGTGTGAACCGTGAGTGGCTCGCGGTCATGCCGCTTATTGCTTGTCATCTTGTTTTTTTGGTTCCGTCGCCTCTTTCTTATTCAATTTTTTTTGGCGACACTAAATTGCTGGTTTGCTTGCCCATGAGTGGCAGCAGCAGTGTTTACCAATAAGTGAACTGCCATGCAATCTCTGGAGCGACCATTAGTAATTCCGGGTCACTGTCTGTCGGGAGTTCACTCGGGGATGGAGAGCCAGTGAGGTGCGGACAGCCAGTACTTACCAACTGCTGGCCACACACATGAACTGTCTGACGGAAGGAGACTGGAGCAGGAACGACCGTCGGTTGGTAGTCTCATTGGACAACATGTATTTGGTCTTTTGACCGTTTCTGGGCCTCGTCAGTTGGCCATCTTGCCGGGCGTGGGTCCGTCCCTCCTGCAGAGATGTCATGGCCAATGGGCGAGAGTTACCTCTGCATGGTTGGGTCAGAGCCAGTGTGTCTGGGTCGCCATGTGTCAGAGTTCCAGACAGACATCGAGTTGAGTCGAGTTGCAGCTGCAGTCAGCTCCGGACAACCAAGACTCGTCTGACATTTTCCGACACGCATAATTTTAGTTGGGACAACCTCGGTCGGTCGTTCGGTCAGTCGTCTCATCAGACTACGTGTATTTGGCCGCCAACCACTTATGGAAACACTCTGTGTGTCGACTTGTCATTTTCTCCCTGTTGTTCCACAGTGATTGGTTTTAGGATTGTCAGAGTTCTTGGTGCAAGTGTTTGCATGGAACTCTGTATAGCTTCTGTGATTCCCACTGAGCAGATGAATGCTGTCTGTGCTGGAGTAGTCAGTCGGTTGGTTGAGAGAGAGCAGCAGGTAAGTCTCCACGGTGTGTGGTCAGGCCTGGGCCACTGGTGGCGTGCACACGCGGTCGGAGTTGAGGCACTAGTTGAGAGAGCTGCAAAGTTTGTCGTCCACCAAATTTGGATACTGGAATTGAGTAATCAGTTAACCTGTTATAAAACCTCACCTGCTGTGACATCTCTTTGCCAGTTGTTGCTTCCTGGGCCATTCCGACAAGCAGCAACACATGGTATCCTGGAGTCGGCATATTTTGCAGCCATCTATCTGTACAGTGTTTAACTATTGAAATAATTGTATCTTATTAGTGAAGTGCACCAGTGGTAGGCGTTTTGTCCCAGTTACCTGCCCTGGTCGTTAGCGTAGTTTTCCAGCAGTATGTTTCCTTGCAGTGTTGATGCTGTCCAGCACGTCGTGTAGTTCGACAGCTTTGGTGATTTTCATTTTTCGTCTTTGAGTGGTTATTGTGCCTTGACTGTGTTTAGACGCCAATTGAAAAGACGTAGGGCTGTTAGGATCTTCGTCCTCGCTGATATTTACAGTTGCCGTGCCGTTGGTCAGGTGGAAGGGAATTGATTAGGTTTTTGGTTGGTTTGTCAGCTGTCCCTAGGTCGTGCTGCCACCTGATTAAGTGATACGCTTGGCTGCCTGTCTCACCGAAACTGTTGTTACTTTCCTCCCCAGGCCAACTCTTGGAACACTTCTGAGCACCATTGTTCTGTTGTTTGGGATTGTGATTTTCTTTAGATTCAGGTACTGTGCAAGCCTTCAGCCGTGTATTAATTTAGTTTGTTTTAGTGTTCAGTATATGGCCTTCAGCCGAATCTTATGTGAAATATTTTAAGATACGGCCTTCAGCCGTCTGAAGTAAAAAAAACCTTTTTAAGATTTCAAAATTTTCTATCTTAATTTTCTTACCCAGGCCTTAAGTCTCGAGTTGTTCTACGTTTAGTATGTGACCTTCAGCCGAATTTATATGAAATATTGTGAGATGAGGCCTTCAGCCTACTTAAAATAAAATTTGAAAGGTCTTTATTTAAAAACTTTTTAAAATATTCTTACTGAGTTCTTGTTACCTAGGCCTTAAGCCCTCAGTTCTTCTATCTTGTAACTAAGGCTTTCAGCAGTGTGTAGTCCTTAACGCAATTTTAGTAACTTGTGTTCTGGCCTTCAGCCATATTGTTTCTGAATTCTTTTAAGGGCACGTGTGATTAAATGTTTTTAGCAAATAAAGTTTGTATGTTTGTGCAACTAGCAGAAACTGATTTGGGCCCCTTACCACAACCTGATCTGCTCTGTCCTGCGAAACCATCTTTTACAGTGCTTCAGGGGTCAGGGACTAAACCATATTAACACACACTGCGCCGAGGTCCCCAACATGAAGTCCTGTACACTGAAACCCACGGATCCACAAGTACGTGTGTGTGTGCTGCGTGGCAAAAACCACACAGTGGGTTACCGGGTTGTCAGGTCCATAAAATACACAGCAGGCAAAAAGTTCATAGGCCACCCCCCATACACAAAAACAAAACCAAGATCCGACACTCCAAGGGCAACATATGCTGAAGTGGTTTCTCCACAAAGAAGCCACGAAAGGGTAGCACTGTCACCACATCAACCACAAACACAAGAACAACGCCGGGTAAGACAAAACAACAACAGAGAAAGCTCTAGAGAATCCGTAACACAAGCTGCAACAGAAGAGTGCAGACCTCTCCCCAGCAGTTCCCCAACCCCCTTCCCCCCCCCCCCCCCCCCACCCAAATCAACTATTAGGCATGATGATCCAGACCATGAACCTCATCATGAGGATGATGGAGGTGGTCAGGGAGGCCCAGAGGCAAAATCCGCAGATCCTCGTTGTCCTTCAGGCAGTAGCCCAGCAGTCACTCCCCTCCAATACTTCACCAGTAGCAGCAAAACCCCATCACAGACAACCAAATATCTAAGGCCTGACATGTGCGCCTTTAATGCAGACGACATTGTGAATCAAGTGGTAGAGTTCAGAGAACTCGTGAAGTAATTCGCTGGGAATCAAACTGACAGTTACCAATTACAATAGTTACCGTGTAGACAGGTCAACCCAAGGCGTAAGAGTGGCTGTACACATAAAAAGAGATCCCCCACCACCAGGTATACATACCAGCTACCAATAAGATCGAAGCACTGGCAGTAGAAGTAACTACTACCACTGGACCCCAACAGTAGTTGCAATCTACCGACTCCCTAAATGGCGAGATTCATGAGGGAGATATAGCAGCTTTAGTCCAAATTGAGGGCAAACTCCTAATCAGAAGCAACTTCAATGCCAAACATCTAGACTGGAACTCTGGAATAACCTCCAGAGCAGGCGCCAAACTGCAACAACTAGCACGCAACAACCACTTTGAAACATGGGGTCCAGTAAGGCCCACTCACTTTCCTAGAAATGGAGGTAAGCCCATAATATTAGACGCCCATAATATTAGACATAGCTCTCACTAGGAGGATCACAGGGGTTGTGGCTGAGGGAAAAGTCAACAGAATGTCCTCCGACCACAACCCTGTCATCTTAGAGGTAGATGCGGGAGAATGGGTAGCACTCCCGCGGTACCAGTCATCCCATAAAATCCACAGACTGGGAGCGATACTGAGAAAACTGTCACCTCGGATATCGCTCACTCTCCGCCACCTACTGCCGAAACAGTACAACAAGTGCTACAAGACCTACGAGGTACTATCCTGCAGGCAGTGGAAGAGGCCACCCATCCTCAAAGGGTAGGGCCGCCCATCCAAATACAGCTCCCGGAAAGCTTGCAAGCTCAAATTCGACACAAGAACAGAGTGCCAAAAGAGTAGATCACCAGAAATCAGGCCACCAGGAGGCTTCTCAAGCGTCTACAGAGAGAGCTGAAGGTAGCGCTCAATGAGCACAGAAACCAGCAATGGAAAAACTACCTCATAGCTCTCAAAAGTGGATGGTCACACACTATGGCAAGCAGCCAAGCAATTCACCAAAAGACACGCAAGGATGCCACCACTGCATGGCAAACGGGGTCTAGCCTACAGCCATACTGAAAAGGCCAACGCCCTTGCCGACTCCTTTAAAAAGCAGTTTCAAGTGGCAGAACTCTGCAAGTTCTCAGGTTACTTGAAGCACACGGAAGTGGTGGCGATACACAAACCAGGGAAAGACCCTCTATTCCCACAGCACTACAGGCCGATTAGCCTCTTGCCAACTCTCAGAAACATCTATGAGCGTCTCCTGTTAATACCCATACAGGAATGTATTACCAGAGAGGAACTTCTGTCGGATTTCCAATTTGGATTCCGGCAGAACCAATGCCCCACAACAGATCATGAGAGTGGTCAAAGCAGCCACAGAGGACTTCAACCA
Organism: Schistocerca americana; assembly: GCF_021461395.2. Taxonomy (NCBI): domain Eukaryota; kingdom Metazoa; phylum Arthropoda; class Insecta; order Orthoptera; family Acrididae; genus Schistocerca; species Schistocerca americana. The sequence continues at coordinate 189,605,048 of NC_060120.1, forward strand.
CAGAGGTTACTGCAGGATAGTGTTACTAGACATAGCCAAAGCCTTCAACTCGGTATGGCATAGAGGGCTACTCTACAAGTTGTACACACAAGATTTCTGTGGGAGAATAGTTAAGCAGATTAAAAGCTCTCTCACGAATAGAACTTTCTCTGTCAAAGTAGAAACAACCACCTCCACCAAAAGGTATATTCATGCTGGGGTGTCGCAGGGATCGGTTCTGGGGCCGTATTGTACAGTTTGTACACTGCGGACACACCAATATCCCCCTAGTGCACACCACACAATATGCAGATGACACAGCCTTCTACACATGTAATGCAAACAAGGATCTGGTCATCCGTAGGCTACGAAGGGTTTTAGATGACACAGAAACTTGGGCCCATTGCTGGTGCATCACCATCAACTCTGAGAAGACAAAGGCGATGCTGATCACTCAGAGGCTCGGCAGGTGTGGACCTCCTCAACGACCCCCCCCCCCTCCACCTAAATGGAACCCAACTCCACTGGAGCAGAACTGCCAAGTATCTTGGCATAACCTTGGACTCCCCTCTTATGTGGAAACCCCACATAGAAGAGGTCCACAGGAAGGTCTGTGCCAGAATGTCCATCCTATACACAGTCCTCAACACAGCCAGCTCCCTTCACTGCTCTGTAGGAGTGAAGTTTATCAGGCCGTTATACAGCCAGTAATGGAGTATGCACGCCCTGTCTGGGGATATGTGGCGAAGTAGCACCTGGACAAACTCCACAGGCTGCAGAACTGCGTCTTCAGGACGGCACTGCATCTACCCCTGGGATTCCCCACCGACGACCTGCATGACGCATCTGAAATCCCACTCCTGAAAGAGTGTTTCCAAGACCTGGCAAGGGTCTTCTATGAAAGCTCTTCTAGGTCAGGTTGGTATGACATGTCCTGCTACAAGCACAAACGCCCAATGACAATCTTTGATGACTAAGTCGAAGGAAAATCCCCATGTCCAATCCCTAATTCTGCCTCCCTCTCCCATAATATCAATCATCTCGCCAACCTCAGGCAAGTATCAGACAAACACAGAACATTCATCACATTACGCAGACAACCAAAAATCACAGAAATAATCTCACACACAAGTAAACACGTGGAATAAAAGCCAAAAGACTACAAACTCCCCAACACACTTCGCCAAAGAGGGGAAAGTATCAGATGAGAAAGAGAGTGGGAGACAGACCATTCCATCAGAACCACCTGATGATGGTGGGAATAGGTTTCTTGCCGAAATATCTTGGGACTTCAATGATCACATTTGGCTCGACACCTGAGAGCCCTGGAAACAGAACTGGATCCATTTACAACCCGACCAGATATAGGCCACTAAGCTCGCCTTTAAAATTTGCTTGATGATTACTACACAGCTATCTGCACTAACGAACCCACTTACTAATGTTGCAGCTACAAGGATGTATCGACTCAAATTTTTGAAAATTAGTCACATATTTGTTTCACTAGTTAAGCTCTGCCCAAAATTTGTGACAACGAATTAAAGGGTTGTCCAGCAAGCAACACAGTCGTGGCTTTGGAATCATATGACAGCAACAAATGTGAACGCATGAACAGACGCAACTCATTCGCCTGCGTAGATTGCTCCGCAGCATAATCACAAGGCGAGATTCCAACATGAGTTAAAAGAATACTGTTGGCCCTTCAAACAGCAATACCATGAAGGCAAAAAGTAAGAAATGTCAAACTAAATGCTAGGATGTGCAAATAAATAGCATTTCAGGAAAACTCCATGAAGCAGGTAACACTATAGCCATTATATATATATATATATATATATATATATATATATATATAAAGAAACATTCCACATGGGAAAAATATATTAAAAACAAAGATGCCATGACTTACCAAACGGGAAAGCGCTGGTAGATAGGCACACTAAAAAACACACACACAAAATTTCGAGATTTCGCAACCCCCGGTTGCTTTGTCAGGAAAGAGGGAAGGAGAGGGAAAGATGAAAGGATGTGGGTTTTAAGGGAGAGGGTAAGGAGTCATTCCAATCCCGGGAGCGGAAAGACTTACCTTAGGGGGAAAAAAGGACGGGTATACAATCGCACACACACACATATCCATCCACACATATACAGACACAAGCAGACATATATTGAATATGTCTGCTTGTGTCTATATGTGGGATGGATATATGTGTGTGTGTGTGTGTGTGTGTGTGTGTGTGTGTGTGTGTGCGCGTGCAAGTGTATACCCATCCTTTTTTCCCCCTAAGGTAAGTCTTTCCGCTCCCAGGATAGGAATGACTCCTTACCCTCTCCCTTAAAACCCACTTCCTTTCGTCTTTCCTGACGAAGCAACCATTTGTTGCGAAAGCTAGAATTTTGTGTGTGTGTTTGTTTGTGTGTCTATCGACCTGCCAGCGCTTTCGTTCGGTAAGTCATATCATCTTTGTTTTTAGATATATTTTTCCCATGTGGAATGTTTCCCTCTAGAGAGAGAGAGAGAGAGAGAGAGAGAGAGAGAGAGAAGAAATGGTAAACAATATTCTTATACGTGTCATTGACTGGTTTTCTGCAAATTGTCTCGTCCTCAATTTTACAGGTACTACAAAAATGATAAGTGTAACATATCGTGAGAAAATAATAAATAGGCTGGAAACTTCGAAATGTGTTGGGTATTTAAAGTGGAAAATGGCTATATTGGAACTGACAAAAAAACTTCGTCAAGCCAGATTTGAACTTTGAATCACTGGAAATTTAGGGGAAAGACAAATTAGTAAGTTGACATAGTTTGCAAATTTTCATTCAATAATGTCATGTAGTATAATGTTTTGGGGTAACTCATCATTAAGGAAAAAAAGTCTTGACTGCTGAAAACGATTCAGTAAGTGTAATATTTGGTGCTCACCCATGATCATCTTGCAGACATCTTTTTAAAGAGTTTGGCATTCTACCTACTGCTATTCAGTATATTCTTTTTCATTGTGACGTTTGTTGTAACAATCTGCTTCAGTTGAATAGCAACAGTGATATACATAATTAGAATACAAGACGGTAAAATGACATTTATTACGCCACACGTTACTCCACAATATGGTTGTCTTTAGCACAAAAAGGGGGGCATAAAGCTGCAACTAAAATGTTTGACCACTTACCCAATGATATAAAATATATTGAGACAGACAGCAAATTAAGGTTTGAAAGAAACTGATAAAAGTTTCCCCCTGATAACTCTATCTATTCTGCAGAGGAATTTCTATTATTGTAACGTGTGGAAGGTGGTAGGTAGGAGTTACTGCCTCACATCTGCATATTTGCCAAAAAAAAGCTTATAAAATATGTTCAGCATTGCAGGATTTCAAACAATAATGAATGAAATGAGGTGGTGTGATGGTGGCCCTCAACTACGTACCCACTGACTCAGCGCTGAAATATTAAAAGTTTTGGCTGGTTTCGTTGTCTAGGGGTTGGGATACATAGTTGCCACATTACAAGCCAAATACTGCTCAGTCTACGGTATACAATGTGAATAGACACATGAATCGAATGGTCGAAGGTTCCTATCACTCGGCAAATGCGAATTTTGAACGTAACAGAGACATTTATAAATGAAAGACTGTATGAACTGTCTTAACGACTTTAAATGATGAGTACGATAGTAGAAGTACATTTGAGAATGCAGTATATTTCTGCAAAACACTTAATGGTGTCGATGGTCCAGCAATTAAATAAAATATAAGTTGAATAACAGGGAAACAATAGATTCCTACTGTACGTACTTAGTTATGAACGACAACATAGATCGCGAGATATTCACTTCCAAGTTCACAAGTCGGAGCTATGAAATATTTCTATCTCCCACGCCCACGCGCAAACTGCTCCACCGTCCAAGTCTTTCCGCGACTGTGTGTCCGTTGCATACAGAACTTTCCGTGTCCTGTGCGACCGTCCCTCACACCGCACTGTTCAGAACTACCTAGTGTCCTCCCCGGAAACGATGCTCCTCCCCAACCTGCATACGTCTCTCTAAGTAACGAGTGCTGTGATTGGCTAGAGCGCTCCCTCCCCCCATGCCTCCAAGCCAACGTACACTCACAATCCTATTGAAACACATACGAAACACTGGATTTACATTTACATAACTTGAAATTAAATAAATATTCCTACGGCTGGACCACAAACGCTCTAACATTATTAAATACATAACCAAATTAAATAAACATATATCAAAGGAATAGCTAGCGAAAGTAGGCCAGTACCCTAATGTGTCTGTGCTTTCTAAAACACAGTAAATATTCGACCAATTTCTTCATGAATAGTATATATCAGATATAAACAAAGACGTAGATGAATAAACATATTTATAAGCATGCTGCTACCGTTTTTTCGTGTAACTGTGGAGTACGTATGGCCTGACACGATCAATAGTAATAGGCCACCTTGACCTCCAATAACTCATGTACTACTCAAGTAGCAAACCTGTAGTTCATACCAATTTAGGTTTCCACTAATAGGAAGACATGTTGATCGACAAAATCGGATGAACCGTTTAGATTTTGGAAATTCGTTGCTGGGTGTTACTTGTATAATTTACCATCAGATACCAAACTTTAAACTAATAGATTTATTGAAAATATGTTTACACCTTCAGAATCGTCGTGTAAATAATGGTAATGTACACATTTCTTTTTAAAGTATCATGATTCCTCCGGCTATTATTAATTTCTACATGAACTGTGAAATGTGTGCCATTATGGTTTCACGAAGTCCGCCATCTTTGGCACTCTTCGCATACATATCTCCTTCATCGACACAAAGCACAGTCCTCGACACCACATCAACATGGAATTCCCAACCACGCGGTCAGCCTGGACCACGCGCTGGGGCTGCCCCTCTTGCTCCGGCCGATGCTTGGCACCACACGGCCGCAGCCTACCAGGCGGCTACGCCAACTCTTAACTTAGAACACTATCAGGGCACCACAACCATTACCTCGCAGAACGAGAGCATTTCACACTATCAGTCTTGTCACCAAAGATGCATGCAGTACTCCCAGAGTTCTGCCGAATATTATTTTGTTCTCTTTCAAATTTAAATGACATTCGAAGCTACCTTGTTTCTCTGGTAGTCTCTTTTTACATCTGGACTGCAACTGCTCGCATCATTGCAGGTTAATTGGACCAGCTGGCCGGCCAGATTACATGTGCTGCTAAAACTGCTGTCCTGCATTATCACTAGTCTACTATGTGTATGTAACACAGCATGAGACATATCCTTACGATCGTACTAGACTATACTGGACAAAGCTTGGCTTCCGCTCCTCATGAAACGAAATCCAATGAGATTCAGTCGAGCCCGGAAAAACACATGGTGTAATGTTTACATCAGGTTTATTCTTGTGATGAACAGAGTATATGGAGATGTGTTAACCATTACACTATGTAGCAGTATGTCTAACACAGTTCCCAGACTATCTTAGTAAACTACCCAACCTAACACAAACTTCTGATATTTTTTGAATATCAGAAGAGCACTGCTGAAAGTAGATTAATTTCTTATCTGTCTTCTAGTTTGTTTAATTCTTCATTTTTTTCTAATAACATTCATTTATTAAGTTTATAATTTCTTCAGAATGAAGAAACTTTAAAACTGTTGAACACAAATCTCAACACATATATTCATCAAAGTTTTGAATTTCCTTTCCATTATAACTCATCTGATCCAAGATACTTACCTAATTCTTCAAGAATATTCCCTCCAAAAGAATCAATGACATACTTGAAGGGAGCAGTCAAATGAAAATGAGACGGACAGGAGAAAAAGTAAAGAAGTAGGAGTTCGCCAATCCATTTACAGAACCAGAAGCATGGTTGGAACGCAACAGGCCGGATTACAAGAGGAACACACTTGCTGACCCAAAACATCGCAATGCAGTATGGTACAATTTTAATTTTCAACTGAAATATTGTTCCATATTAAAACAGTAACAAAACGAAAAAGTTGACACGTTAAAGAAATCTTTAGTGAAACTGTAATTTATAGTAGTGCTGTAAGGTACTGTTACTGTGAGTGAAAGTTTAACATCTGTATATACCTTGTTAGACACTGACACACAACTGATTTGCACTTAACTGTTTTAAATACGAGATATCATACACCTTTAAAAAAAAAAAAAAAGTCTGTGACGTCCTTTTGCTTAGTAGACGACATACCTCGATTTTGCTGTGGTGTTCCACCATTTCCTAAGCCACGTAGACATAGGGCTTTGTTCGATTTATTCAAGGGCTTAATCAAATGCATTTTTAGCATTTCTGTGATACCCGAGCCATAGGTTCCTTGTCGTCGTCGTCATCTTTCACGTTCTCATTGGTAGTTTCAGTTACAGTGTCAATAATACTGTCATCAGTTACTACCTTGCAGCTCAGATAACCTGGTGTTGATAGGCAGGATCCTTCCTGCCAACACCAGTTTTTCTGAACTGCACGGTGGGAGCTCTACCTGCAGTATATCCTACATTCCCATGACCCTCCTGGCTTCAATCTTCATTAGTCATTGCACAGTCCTCTATTCCACCAAGGCACCCACAGACCTTTTATTTCTCTCCTTTCCAGCCAGCTACCCCCCACCCTGCTGACCATCTAAACTCCCAACTGCAACTAGCTGCCCTACCCTCTCTCCATCTCATCCCAGTATGTTTCCACAAGCAGCATTTTACTCCTACTCAGCTATCCCTCCCAGCTCCCGCCGCCTCCTTACGCCCACCACCGGTTGCTTCTCCGATCACGTGCTGCTGCTTGCGGTCTGGGTACAGCAGCCAGAGACTGGTCGTGTGTGCAAGTTTCCTCTCTCTCTCTCTCTCTCTCTCTCTCTCTCTCTCTCTCTCTCTGTGTGTGTGTGTGTGTGTGTGTGTGTGTGTGTGTGTGTGTGTGTGTGTGTGTGTGTTGGGGGGGGGGGGGGGGGGGGGGAGCTTATGTTCTGACCATCTTTTTGTTGTGCCTATCTCCGACCTCAGCTTCTCTGCTATACGGTGAGTAGCAACTATCCTTTCATAATATTGTTGTATTCCATCCTAGATTTTCCATCATATCGACAGTCGTATAATACATATGTAGCAAAAATTTTTGATACATATCCACACTGCTGATTTTTCTGCCCCTAGTAATGTTATTAAACAACAGCTTTCATACTTGATGGGACTTTTAATTACAACACACAGCCTAAATTACATCCATTATCACAGCTACAAGAGCATTGGGTTACTGCGTGACTAGTGCAGTCACAGCACCACACACAACCACACTCACCTAAATTGAAGGAAGAAGCAAGGAAGATTAACTTCCTATTGACAGTAAGCTCACTAGAGAGAAAGCACAAGTTTGGATCAGACAAGACTGGGGGAGGAAATCACCCATGCCTTGCCTAATGTGATCTGAACTGTTGGACAGGGATCATAGTTTGCATGTGCACTGCATCTCCACATAAGCCTACTCCAGAGGGAAGAAAATCATTACACAATGTTGCCTGTGCAGATATGATCTGTTTCATTTACACCTCCAGAAAACAATAGTAAATGAGATCTCTGCACAACCATAAAATATCTAAGGTGGTTGCTCATTCTCTTAAAAATCTTTCCTAAAAAGTTGTTTCATGTAATACTAAGGTGCACAATTGACTTTGTACGAGTCTTTAATGGTTTGAGAAAGATGATCAGTGTATTTACTTGCATGTTCCATGGATCATAATTGTGACCTCACAATATGAGGAGAGAAAAAGTCAAGTTTTACAATTGTAATACACTACCTCAGTGAAAGTTATTTTTTGCTATACTGATTTCCCTCCATGAATTTGGGATGATCCTTGTTCATAACCTGTTAAACATATCAAGAAGTACAATTTTTGCCTAGAATCTAAGATGTACTAGTGGACATCATTATGCTGTGCAGCAATTTCACAGGCTGCTACCAGAAAGAGTTACACTCTTCAGCATCATGATGTCTATATGCCACCTGGCCTCTCTGTGCCAGCTCCACAGTGTTGAAAAAGTCAGCTCATGTGCAATATTGGCTGTTGTACCATAACAATGTTTTGTAACAGTATGGTTTTATCTGCACTGGCAAAGCTCGCAGAATTTCATTGTTTCCGATGGCACAGAATCATCTGACAAGATACCCTAGCATCTTGATTCCACCAAGTGTAACATTTCAGCCATTTTCCCTACTACAGACCATTACTTTTACCAACTTTGCTCATGATTAAGTCAGGAACAAATATGGACACAGTTCAGTTTCATGGTGATGAACAAAGTTGTGTGTTATAATTTATTCTAAATATATCTTTCATACAAATATTTTAGATAATACTTAACTGTGTACCACTATCAAAAACCAGACCCCCAAAACAAACTGAGCATGCCTCAGTAATTTCACAAAATATTTCCTAAATATAAACACAAAGATTTGTGTAGACCTTTCTCAAACATTCACATTTGCATGAAACTACAAAAGAGGTAGTGTGTACAAGAACTATCCTTAGCAGTCATTGATACACTCAAAGACTTCGTTGTGTCATTCTTGCAGCTTGCTGATGACATCTATCCATGCTACACATTAGCAGGCTTCAGAAACAAACATAAAAAAATATTTTTGGGCTAGCAGTGGAAGGATGTGTGTCCCTTACTCAGGGCTCTGGATGTCTTCCATCACAGCTTTAGATTTCAGAATGGAATCTTACAGTTTGCCTTGCTGAGAAAATCTGTGCAAATTTTATTCTGTTGCTGATCTCAGAAAGATTTATCTATAATGGAAAATTATCAAATTTCTAGTCAAGTAGGTTTACTAATGGCAGGGGTATCAATAGCTACAAAGCACATAGTGCACATGGTGTTTTCCTACGAGAGAGAGAGAGAGAGAGAAATTGTGTGTAAACCAGCTGTTGAAGTAATTTTTTTTTATACAAATATAGAGACAAGTACGACAACAGACTGCATTTGCATATGCTGGAAACCAAGAAAGAGGCATTAAGTACACTCAACCAGGTCTTTTGTGTGTGTGTGTGTGTGTGTGTGTGTGTGTGTGTGTGTGTGTGTGTGTGTGTGTGTATTCTACTTTAGAAAACCTTTTGGCTGAAAGCTTGTGTAGCAATTTTTCTGTTGTGCTCGTCTTCCATCTGGTATATATGAGGACTTTTGTGATGGATTAAATGTAGTTTTTATGTTCTACTGGACAAATGTCTTTTAACATAAGCTATTTCGGAAGTAATGCATTTTGATTAGTTCTCAATGATAAAACTGGTAAATACATAAAAAAAATATCTTTTTAACATTCAATAACGTAGTTTCACGCCAGAAGTAGAAGCAAGAACATAAATATGCTTCATTTCCAATGATAAGTGTTCACATTATTTCTTCAAGGACTTCTGAACAATCACAATCACAGTACCTTGGGCAATATGGATAGCTGGAAATCTAAGTGTAGAATGGAAGTACTTCATCTTCTCTCAGGTTTTTTTTCCAGACCAGAGGTTAGTAATTTTTTAATTTCTTTACCTCCTATTGGTGTTTAATCCTTTTCAGAGGTGACACTTTGGATCTATCCAGCTACTTCACTAAAGCATTATACATATTAGCCTTATGGCAAAAAGCACTTTGATTTTTTTTAATACTGTACATTATGGATGAGAGGTAAAGGATGTTATGTTTTTATAGTAATAATTTGTAGAATTACACAGTATTTTCCCAAAACACCTTTAGTCTCTCAAAATGTGTTGTTGAGCTGTGTATAAGGCAAAAATATGGTTGAATGCCACCAATTTCACTGTATTCACTTTGAAGAATCATCAGAAAAGTAGTCGAGATGACTGTTAAACAACATCATATAAACACCACAAATTGGGTGTTCAACTTAATGTTCACTAACAAAGAAAACAATCTTGTGGGTACCTAAAATCCAACTACATGTATGTCTATGTTAGGGCATGAAATCCATCCTACCTCATAGAACAGAGGTTGAGGTGTATGTTACTGCTGTCACCTCTTAGGCAGTGACATTTCTTAGTCACATTTGCACACCTGTCATTTTAAGTATGAACTTGTGAAAAAAGGTTTACAACATAGATAAAAACTAATATTAACTGCCACAAACTACAGACTGACAATGTTAACGGCCTCTGTTACACAGTTCACAAAGAATGCTGCATTGTCAACTCAGCTTGCATAGACAGGAACTTTTAACGTTATGGGCAGCTGTAACAGCGGAAGTTTAACCTACCTCACTACAGTCTGATTCACCACACACTACAAATTGTTTCGTGATAAATTTACCAAGTGTATCTAATAAGTATGAGATATAAATTACAGCAATAATGTCATGACGAGAAACCAGTGATACAGATTATCACATTGCAGAATGTTACTCTACACTGAAGGGAAAAAACTGCAACACCAAAAGATAATTAATGTAGAGTAATGACATTGGGAATATATTTGTGTAGGTAACATATTAATTCAATTAATAATGCAAGATCATAGGTTAATGAAATCACGAGATACGCCAATATGTGAAATGCTGGTACATTAATAAATGCCATAACTGCCAGAATGTTGAAGGCAAGCATGAAAACATGCACGCATTGCTCTGTACACGCGCTACATATCAGTCTGTAAGAGGGAGTTCCACGCCGCTAAACTTTGGTCAGTCAATCCAGGGAGAGTTAATGCTAGTTGTGGAGGACACTCTGATGATGCCCTGTATCTGCTCAACTGGCAACAGATCTGGTGTTCTAGCAGGCCAAGGCAATATGTCAACACTATGTAGAGTATGTTGTATTATTACAGAAGTATACGAGTGAGCATTAATCCTTTTTGAAAAATACCTCCTGGAATGATGTTCGTGAATAACAGCAAACCAGGTTGAATCACCAGATGGACGCAAAAATTTTGCCATCAGGTCATGAGAGATAAGCATGAGAGTACCCCAGACAATAACTCCAGATGTAGGCCCAGTGTGTCTAGCACACAAATAGGTTGGTTGCAGGCCCTCAACTGGCCTCCTCCTAACCAACACACAACCATCACTGGCACAGAGGCACAACCAGCTTTCATCAGGAACAACAACAGACCTCCACCCTGCCCTCCAATAAGCTCTCACTGAAGTCGCCAATGTCAGTGGAATGCAAGCTCTGGTTCAGAGCTGTCCTTGAAGTAACCAATTTGTAACAGTTCGCTGTGGCACTGTAGTGCCAATTGCTGCTGCAGATACAATACAATGCGCCACAGCCATATGTCGAATATGATGGTCTTCCCTCACGGTAGTGCTACGAGGCAGTCCGCAACCTGGTCTTCTCGCGACCATACATTCTCATGACCACCATTGCCAGCACTCATGTGTAATGGCTATATTCCTGGCAAGTATTTCTGCAATATTGCAGATGGAACATCCAGCTCCTCATAGCCCTATTACATGACCTCATTCAATGTCTTAAAGTGATTCTTGACTAACATCAACTCCTAACATTCACAACCATCACAGTGTGTATTTATAGCAGGACTGATTTGCATCCCCACAGTGGCACTTATAGTGCCACTCTAAAGCTATTGACACAAAATTTGAATAGACGTCATCCTCCAGACGTAGAAACACACCTACCAAATTTCATTTTGTCATGCAACTCCTCCTTGGTGTTGCAATTTCTTTTTCCATCAGTGTATAATAGATTGCTCACTAAAAAATGGATTACACCACCTGTTGCCTCTTACTTTATTAATGGAATGACAAAAGAATCATTCTAAAATATCAACAGCAAGATGAACAGCATTTTATTGTAGTCAGAACAGTGAGATTAGTAAAATAAAATTTTCATTACACTACAGATTATGCTCTAAACTACTTTCTACTGCACAGACAGCCTGACAAAGTAAATGTTATATGAAAATTACAAAATAAATCTACATTCCATTATATACCTTTTAACTCATGTTCTGCAGTCACTGCCTTCAGAACTGAAGTTACTAGATGTGGGTGCCAGCCTGACAATTAACAAATCCATAGCAACAACTTTCCAGTAATCTTCTTTTTCTTGAAGCTTGTCAATGTAATGTTCGCATGCTTCCCTAACAGCAACAGAGATTTTGTCTGTTGCTCCATGGATCAGTTTTAGTGCCAGCTACTTTACACGTAGTATTTTTATCTGTAATATCTCTCTTCACCTGTGCTCACACCAGTTCTATTGCATCGTAATGGCAATAGCAATCGCCCTATGCCCATGTTGCAGAGCCATTGAATCAATTTCATATTTCTTGCTGCTGCCTTTTGAAATCTGAACGAGATCTAACAGATCTGCTCTTGTTTGGCTTCAGTATGTTGTATCTTATTACTTCAAAGTCATGAAAGTATATCACTTTTTCTTGTGTTGAGAATAACAGAGTGACAGCTTTTATTTTCCATAACAATGACAGAGCCTGGATGCAACTAAGGCAACAGCTGATTCTGAAGCCTTTCTCGAAACTGTTTCTCCATTCATAATGGTAGTCACAGTTGTTTCTAATTTTGATTGGAATACAAGTTTACTTTGGGGCACAAATCCAGTAGCAGCAGAACCAGTGCAACATATGACGCCCTTCTTTTCACACTGGAACTCTCAAGCTGCCTTGTCCCTCTGTTATTTGCCAAATAAAATTTCTAGTGTGGTGTTTATTTACCCAAGTCTCGTCCAAGTAATATAGAGTTGATGTTGCTTCTGCTCTGACTTCATTAATTTTTCTTAGAAATGTCATCCTAGCAGCAGTTATACCTCTTTGCTGCATTAAAGTTCCTGTCGATTATTAGATTTTACATATTTAAACCCACTGTTCTTCAATATTCTTTGAACTGACCTTGCACTTCCTTCAATCCAGTAACTTCATGCATAACAGTTATCAATTTCACTACCTTGGAGAACTTTTCTGTTTCATAAAACTGAAAAATCTTCCAATGTAAAACACCTAGATCGAAGCCCTCGATTCCTGTTAACCGCTTTGGCACACTATGTTTCCTCATTGGAGACAGAAACTCCATTTCTCCAGTTTCCTGCTAGACAGCTTGGCATCCTGCACAATTCGTCTTACAGTTCATACACCATTATCACCAGAGGCTGCTGCAGTGTGTTCCTGCGCCTTGATAATGTCTCAGACTGGCTTGCCTGACTCTGCCACGTGTTTGAAGAATGAGTATACTTTAAAAATGAGGTCCCATGCCGGTTTCTGAAACAAACTAGTTGCGAAACAAGCTAGTTGCGCAGCTGCCTAGTGCACATCCCCAGCCCAGAGGCCATAAACGCTGTCCCAGACTATAGTTAGCCTTAATACAAGATCTGTGTCTATCGCATAATGAAGCTGACAGTTTGGACTTTGATCCAATGATAATTCAACCTTTCCCTATTTTTCTCCAAAATCCTTGCTCCACAAACTTATGTATTAAAACAATTTTTTTTTCACCTGACTTCTGTATTTTTAACAGCCAGAATGAATGGGGACTGGGGGACGACGACGACGACTACGACTACGACTACGACTACTACTACTACTACTACTACACCAATGCTGTAATACTGGAGAAGAATACCACTTGGTCACTGTTGGTAGTTGAAAGGTTCTACCTCAGTCCACCAGTACTGCATTATAGCCAGCAATTTTTAATACAACAAAATAAAATAAATTGATGGTCTATACAGTTTGATTCATTCATAGTATAGGACAAAATACTATTTCCTGCACCTCAACTGTATGGTGAAATGCAAATCTAAGCCTTCGGAAAATTTTGAAACAATATTTCCTTAATGAAGCTGACACTGATAATTGTACTTTTCAATTACATAACTAGCGTAATGTAGCTTTTGTGTTAAATTGTAGAAGAATTTAAGGTGGTGTTCACAAATTTATCGATACTGCAGAAACAGTGACTTCATAAATAAGATGCAGACAAGATGACTGCTAAGAGTCTCCCCTTGATGAACACACCTACGATTTCACACCATTTCAGGTACACTACCATTCAACATTTTTCAATGACGCTCACATTTCAGAGATGGTGGGAGGGTGGAAATTCCGAACTCCGACAGATGATAGCCCTCGAAGGAAACTAAAAAGTGAAGACATTCAAAGAAGCTAGTCATATACTATTCAGTATGGTTAAAGCTCCCAACAAATCAAACTAGACAAAACTAGACATTCTTGGATTTCCTACAAGTAATATGTGAACAACCAGCTGATCATGCCATGTCTTCAAAATTATATAGTAGAGAGTCCATATTTTTTCCAGACATACAACCAAAACAAAAACAAATAAAAAAAAAAAAATAAAAAAAAAAAAATAAAAAAAAAAAAAAGAGCCTTACATGTACTTCAGTTAGCCAACCCCCCCCCCCTCTCTCTCACTCTGTGTGTGTGTGTGTGTGTGTGTGTGTGTGTGTGTGTGTGTGTGTGAGGGCGCGCGCACCGGCATGTGGGAGCAATGACAAAAGATGCCTAAAACCTCATTAGGCAAACCAATTTTGATGAATAAGAATACACTGCGTTACGTGAAAACATCAGACAAATTGGGCTCGAATTACAAACAGAATTTCTTTATTATTCAAGTGACTCTCTTACATATGAATTGACAATGGTATTTGTACAAAATTAGTTCTTAACAACAAAAAAGAAATTATATTCCTGCAATGGAATACTGAACACTAAAAACAATACCAGAATGCAGAAGTAACTGCTTAAAATAAATTTATAAGAGTCACTGAAATGTGAGAATAACAGGAACATAATACAAGTGATTATTATACATACATATTTTCCAGCAGTTGGATAATCATATGGAAATGAAAGGATCATTACAGATACAATTACTGCACTACAACACCAAACTATTAAGCACAGTAAACAGTAAAATACATGTATTATATAAACACCTTTTTCTGATTTCCACAGAAAATATTTCACATTTAGCACAGATAATATTTGAACAGAAATATTTCCTTCATTAAAGGAAAATTCTACTATACATCGAATAAAAATTGTACGGTAAGATAATAGCAGAACATTTAACTAACTAACTAACTAACTCTCTCTCTCTCTCTCTCTCTCTCTCCCCCTCCCCCCCCCCCTTACACACACACACACACACACACACACACACACACACACACACACAGAGGTTTATACAAATAAACTACTAACTTGGTTTTACACAGAAAAATACATGTATTTTGTTTGCATAGGAATACATCAATATATGAAACATGATCACAGCAACATCCATACCTCAAAACCATCTTTTTCTGCCACTCGAAAGCACAAACACACAAGCAGTCTATGAAGGGGGTGGAACAACTTTCAGATAACATTTTCTTTTTAAATATACACTTAAACGTCATACACTGCTTACAGGAGCACCATATGTCTGACAATCGCCAAACTATTCTATGTTTCATATGTTCACAGTTACCACAAAACATACAAAGCTCCTTAAGGGATACGTTAACTGCATCAGATGACAAGTAGGCACACAGCCTCCATACAGATTCACTAATTTAGGTATCACATGCAAAGACACCATTACTTTATGCCCATGACGTTCAACTCGCGGCAGGTGGCAAAACTTTCTAATGTCATTTTCTTGAGCTGTTCTTGCCGTTGCCATTTTCGGCGTTGTCAAACAGATCGTGCTCCCAATGTGGTGAGCTCCGCTTAAATCCTGTAAGCAGAGCAAGGTGCCACACTTCAGCCCTCATTCAGACCAAGACTTTCTATATAAATGCATGCATTCACCGACACACACACACATGCATACTGAAACGTCATTTTAATTATTACCTTGTGCCTCTTGTATCTATCCAAATCCAGCGAGAAAGACACTATAGAAGAAACTGGAACTGTTGATGTAAATGCCAAACTGAAAAATCTCTGTACCTCGGCAAGAAGGAAACTGCATTATGCCAGATAACTGTACCCACCAGGCTGGCATAAATACTCACAAACTGAGACATGGCCACAGAACAGCAACTATTGATGACTCTTCTTTTGTAAAATGATGAAGCTGTTATGTCCTCCTCTTTTTCAAATTGAAATCTGACCAACAAAGCACATTACTGGGTCAAATACTAAAATTTGGACTGTCCATGTCATAATACAAAAAAAAAGCTATTTAATCATCTGACTTTGGAGTCTGCTCCTTAACAGACTTGCCACGACCCCCGATGGCCGGGCGAGCTCGGGGGACCGCGGGGGCCCGACATCAGTACATACTGTAAAAGCCTCCTGTAACAAGCGTTTAACAACTCAAATCAACTCAGACCACAAACATGAGGGCACAAGACATAATGTGTACTTTTCTTGTTGCCCACATAATAATATCTGAGTGTTTCCCTAACACAAAAGAAATAATCCTTCGCCTAAACTTCAAAACTTTCTCAGATAACTATCATCTTTTTTTCAATTTCAGTTTACAATTATTACATGACTACATCTTCAGATGTTAGCGTCAGAATTCAATATTATTTAGGTTCACTTTTTTTTAAATATTGTTGTCTAATACACATTTTCATCATCTTAGTGATCCCTATTCCTCCAGAACACTATCATTCACAGAATGTGGATCTGAACAACTCACTTTCTTATTTTATAGTATTTCATAATTAAATATTATATACAATAGAACCAGAGTTGTCTAGTATCAACTAAATATTATTCTGATAGAAGTTGGGAGTGCACGACTCTCATGAAGTGGGTAAATTAAGCTTTATGATGTTGCTGCACCAAGCAAGTTCAGTCAACATTGAAGCAAGATGAAAAATCATTCTTCTTTCCAGCAGGGCATACATAAGCCATCTGTTTCTGTTTGTGCTGATTATGAGCAATAGGATACATATCAAATGTATTTTTAAGACTTGTGTCTTAATACCATAGTCAAAAATTTCTAAGACATTGTGCAACATTTGAAAATCTGCAGAATGATTCAAATAAAACTGAAACTGATTAATACTCTAGTTGATCGTGAAAAACTAGACAGTACATAAAAGAACTGAAGAACAGTGCCGTGAATTTCAAATGCAGCCTCTAACAGCCAGTCGTTTTTCAGCGATGACTCTGTTTTTGATGTTTACAGTATGGCAATTTTTCTTCCACAACGAGGGTAACTGACCCGGAGTAATGCATAAATGAACAGCAATAAAGGCTCATTTCAAATAAAAGTTCCCACTTCAGGGTCAACTTCCATTAATTCAACTTCCATTAACAAAATTACGTCACTTCAAAGGGACATATCAACAAGAATGCTTACTGAAACGTGTATTTTGTAATTCTGCACCAGTTTCAATTATTTCTGCAAGAACATGCAGTAGGATATGAGAGTACGATGAACAACTGTACAAGTCATATCACTATTATACCTTTCTGCAAACGCAAAGTGGCACCCGGCCAATGAAATTACCTTAAATACAATCCTTCAATGGCTCCAACAGAGAGTGAACACAATTCATAATCACAGACTTTCGAGAATACAAGTGTACTGCACAACTGTGAACAAACATGCACGTGAAGATCTGGTTCATTCAATAAACAGTATGGTATTCCAGCAGAGTACCTATGATTTCTGCAACAACATATAATGCTGATCCACCTTTTATGTTGGGCCTTATCACAATGCAACTCTATAAAGATAATTTGCTTGCAATTCAGTCACAAAAAAATCTGTGAAACCAATCACAGGTAAATATTTTCCTCTAGCCCCAGAAGCACTGTTGGTTACATTAAAACATATTCAAGATGAAAGATTATTTTGGCTCACAATAGAGCCAAATTATTCCTGGGGCAAAGCATGAAATCTCTTATCGCTTCATATTTTATACTGTTATATTTCTCCCAGAGTGCAAAAATTATTTTCTTTTGAGAGGAGCTGAAAAACTGCACTACTACAAACAGATACGGGATATCACCTGTTGTAATTAGTCAATAACAAGCAGTTAGTTTGACTACAGGGTGACGTCAAGCTTTGAGATGAAGACACCAAAAAAATGTTTCCGACACTGAACTGAGCCAAAATACTATACTTGCACAAGTAGTGGAGGATGTGACATTAAAACAGACACTTTTATTATTGTCACTTTTGTTTTAGTCAACTAATCACAATGAAATGATTACATACCATATTACAGAAGTCCTTACAAAGGTAACTTAAAATGAGTTAGAAGGGAGGAGGAGGAAGAAGAACAAGATGACAAAGAAGAAGAAGAATTCGGGTTGAGAGATGAGAATTAACATATTATTGATAAAAGTTGTGACAGGCAAATGAAGATAATTTTGGGAGTTTGTAAAGAAATAAAGATGCAACAGCTAAGCAGTGCAAGGCAACTTCAAAACATGTGCACCGAAACTGCTTCAAAGCATTTAATGACAAATCTGCCAGTACATACTATCAGATAGTAGTCAATCTTTCAAAGCAGCAAGAGTTAACACATGATTATCATGAAGTGGCCTTATAAAAGTGGCATTAATGGTAAGATGACCCAATTCAACTTCTAGTTCCTCTGTAAAAATATCATCACTCACTGTAAGACCTATTGTTTAAAAAAATGATTTCCAAAGTATTCACACCATTCATCATCATGTAACAAGCAGACTACCTAAGTATTAAGAGTTGTGCATCTGGTCTTATGACTCATGTCCTCATTTAAGCCCCACAACAGATTTTAAGTTGTGCAACAGATTTTAAGTTGTGCACAAACAAGTAACCTCTGTAGCTTAGGCTGTGGTGGCATTTTATTTGTTCAGCCATTACATATGCCTCATAGTGCAAAAGAACATTGCTTCTGTCATCTCTTACTCTCGGATAATTCTGTCATCATTCACTTGTATTCTAACAAACGGCAAATACTACTCCGGACTCATACATAATATAAAAATTTCTGATTGCATAATTACAAAGTGTCACATACGAGTAAAAACGAAAAATAATGGTATTACATGTTTTACATTACATAAAATTTAAATCAATTACAGAAAGCTCAGCCGTGCACAGCCAATAAAAAAATTTCTATATTAGATATGCCAATAATGTATGGAAAAAGGGGGAAGACAGGCATGTCCTGTATTATGCTTTCTAGTGCTTGTGGAGGACTATAGGGCCACTGCACTTACTGTTTTATATCGTAGTTCATGGTTATTAGCCACTAACTGAGAACAGGAGTAACAGTATGCATATGAACAATCAAGTACTGCATAATTTAACAACGGCATTATATTAACAAAAGCAATACATTTAAAAAGCAAAATAATTTATTATGATAACAGTGAAAAGCAGCATCACTGTACACACATATCTGCAAAGTCTAGTCTCTAATTCCAAAATGAAAGTAATGAATTGAGTGATGAATTTTCATATTTCATGTCATGCAAATTTATTGAGCAATGAGATGTGTTATTTATCTGCAAAACTTTTATTAGAAACAAGATTTGCTGAAAGGCCTTCAAAACAATGATAAAAACAACAGTCCACTAAGTTGTCAGTTCTCATTTCAGAGTAACAAGCTTGAGGATAATGCTTCACGGTGTAGCAAAGACAGTTTTAATGTTCAATTTCAATGTTTTGTTTATTCTGAGAAGAGCTATACAAAAATGAAAACGGTGTAGCTAGGTCTCTGAAAACAAGATTTCACCAATGTTTTTATAAGAATACCTTAATCTGACAGAGGAACAATAAAAGGCTGATTTCATACAATGGTGAAGGAATTTAGCACTGAAAGAGTGACTGTTTTGATAGCTGATGAAGATATTTCAAGAAAATAGTGACCCACCTGCCACTGTACTCTCTCCAGCAATGATAGTTTACAGTGGACCAAGTTCTTAACAATATCGAAGCTGGAAAAACACAATGTGTTCTTGTCATTAGCAATTCAGTCTCAATGATATAAAATTATCTCCATGGAAGATTGGAGTCCTGATTGTGGGATGTTTGTCCTTCTCGACAAGGAAAATCGACAAGCTCAACTACAGCACAAATCACTTTTCATGTTCATTGTTTGTTCGTGTTTTTCAATGTAAGAGTATGAAAGATGACTGGCAAACTGCAATGAAATACTGAAATTTTACAACACAAGTATGGAATTCACAACGTAAGAGAAAAGATGCATATTCAACTGATAACAGCCAATGGCTGGTTTTACCATGGCATGCAGCTGAAAATAATTCCAGAATGATTTACAAAACTTTAATGGAATGTAACTAACTGAACATAATATTGCAAAAATCCTTAACAAAAGATAAAGTTTTTATGATACAATTCACTATATAAAAGACATAGTTAGGAGACACAAAATAAGTACTGATTACTGTAGTTCAACTACTGAATTCTCAATTCTCCATCAGATCAGACATGTAAAAACGCACAGATGCACAAGAGAGGGAATGTGCATATTACAGCAGGTAGAAATGGAGTAGGGGGGTCACATACATTTTTGTGTGTGTGTGTGTGTGTGTGTGTGTGTGTGTGTGTGTGTGTGTGTGCAGGTAGTCTGACAAGAAAAGCACGACAAAATTGAGATGCAAAATGTCATGTATTTTTATACCTCCTTTCTTGTGAATCATATTGTCGTGAAGTATTATGCCATTTTACATTCATTAGACACGAAAATGAAGATAAGCTTGCCCACTAGAATTACTAGACAGGGAGCAGAGAGGAGAAACATAATATTGATTCATAAATGACAAGAAACAAAATGCGAGTTGTAGAGAGGATGGGGGATCACAAACTAAGTCAATACATATGGCAACACTCGCAAAAAAATTATTGAAATATCAATTAATATCTTCCTGCAGCTTCTGTAATTTTCATGTAAATACATTAATAAATCACTCTATGGACAAGTCTTTTGTTTCAAACTTAACAGATGTTAAACACAGGGGTGGTCAAAGAGGTATCCCATTGTAGAGACTTTCATAATGTTTCAGTCATAATACACAACAAATGTGAATTATCTAACAAAAAGCAGCATATTATAGGCCTACTTCAAACAAATTATGGAAAGAAAGCATACACATTTTCAATTAAATGTAAAACATGTTTCGTGGAATTTAAAAAATAAAGAAAGGCATTTTTGAACAAAAGACTATCTACTGCCAATCAATTGTAATGGAAGTCTTCTGAATGATGCCTCTAAAACATGTGGAAAAAATTTCATAAAAATTTATATACAGAAACCAAGCGTCAGTTCTTGCAGCTCATATAGCAACAAAGCTTTCAAAATATGACTTACAGTCAAAAATTAAAACCATAAACTTTTTTTAATGATGAAAGAGTGTACGCAAATATGATTTCCCTAAACAAGGGGTGGCAATCAGATATCAGTTGCAATAGGTTAAAACTTACGTGGTACATAAGATCCTCGTCGACCAGTAGCTCGTCCACCCATGAATCCACGCATCGGGCCTCTTGAAAATGGACGACCACGCATCATACCTCTGCCACGCATTGGCCCACCACGCATATTTGGCATTCCACGGCCACGATGTGGAGGACGCATCATTTCATCACGATTATCGTGCTATAATGTTCAATACAAAACATTTATCAATAATGCTTTACGACACACCCACTATTACCATTTTCTTAAATTAGTAATAGTAATCGTAAATTAAAACAAATATTTGCAGACAATATTCAAATTGGAAGAGGAAATGCTTACACACGTAGTAAACTGAAGTTATTTGGGAGGAAAGAAATATTATTACAAATTTTCAATGACAAAAAAATGAACAATAAAGGTATTAGCACATTTTTGATGCACAATGGGAGGCACATCAAAAATTGAAGCTAATTCTGATTTACTTCTTGCATTTTGGATTTGTTTGTTTGCGTGTGTGTGTGTGTGTGTGTGTGTGTGTGTGTGTGTGTGTGACAGCTGGTTAATTATATACTCGCTTCCTCTTCCTGTCACTCAAAATTTGTTCATGCGACACAAAGCATGTTAATTGTTTCCTGAGGAAACACTGCGTCTTTCACACTGACATTTGGCTGCATTTTATTTCAACCTTGACACAGTGCAGTAACAAAACTGACTATTTTAAATAAGCTGAACACTACACATCACAGAATTACACAAAGTAAATAAAAATAGGTGTGACAGGGTTAAGGGTCATGAAGCATACATAAAGATGACAGGGTAAAAGTGACAACAACTCATAAAATTAAAATCTCGCAACATAGTTCCTCGTCAGTAATATTTAATGGTTTTATATTTTGGGCAATTACTGGATGAATAATGCAATGTTCCTTATCTCCTACGTTATTTACAGACGCTAAAAAAGAGATAGAGGGGCTGGCCAGTACTTACCTCAGCTCAGTACAGCCGATAGATACACAAAAAACAGAACCGAAAATTTACGTTCCTAGCTTTCGGAACAAATGTTCCTTCATCAGGGAGGAGAGAGGGGAAAGAGAGGGAAGAAGGGAAAGTAGATTCAGTTACTCACAACCCAGATTATGAAGCAACAGGGAAAGGAAAACAGGGAGGGAAGCTTCCCTCTGACAACCATGCCTCCATCCTTCCTACCCTCCCTGTTTTACTTTCCCTGTTGCTTCATAACCTGGGTTGTGGGTAACTGAATCTACTTTCCCTTCTTCCCTTTCTTTCCCCTCTCTCCTCCCTGATGAAGGAACATTTGTTCCGAAAGCTAAGGAACGTAAATTTTCGGTTCTGTTTTTTGTGTATCTATCGGCTGTACTGAGCTGAGGTAAGTACTGGCCCCTCTATCTCTTTGTTAGTATTTGTTTCACATCTTTATATGAGACTTTCCATTAATCATTTAGTTATTTATAGATAACTGAATAAAACCTTGTGAGGTTACAAGCAGTTAACATGCAGTATAAATGGACACACGTTTTATCCATAACTGCAGATATCTGTAACAGCTTTAGTTTCTCGTGGAAAACAATTACATGGTGTGCACGGAATTAATGTCACTGACCAATACATTCTCATAAGATCATTTATAACACTAGTTCAAATTAAACAATCGGAAATCCAGGCTGGATTAATGACAATATTATGGATAGGAGAGACTGCTACTCACCAGATAAAGGAGATGCCGAGTAGCAGACAGGTACAACAAAAAGTCCTTTATACATCTGAGCTTTCGGCCACAAGACCTTCTTCTAAAGTAGAAAAGACACACACACACACACACACACACACACACACACACACACACAAAGCAGAATACATACACATGCACACAAATGACCACTGTGTCTGTCCACTAAGGCCAGAACCAGCATTTGACATCAGTGCCCTGAGATAGTGGTCATGGGTGTGTGTATACTGCTTGTGTGAATGTGTGTATTTTCTACTTTAGAAAAGACCTTGAGACCAAAAACTCAAAACATTTACCAGTCCTTTTGTTGTGCCTGTTTTACAACTCAGTGTTTCCTCTTTATGGTGAGTAGCCATCTATTCTTTCTATAATCTTGTCACTAGTTCAAATTACATTCATAAAAAAATGAATGAACTACATTCTGTCAATATTCTCAAGAACAGAAGTTACAGCATTCTGGAAAACCTAGTAAGAAATATAAAATAATAGATGAGCTTCCAAGGGCATACAGGGAAAACAAAGAACTAAAATCACTACTAAAAAATTAGAAACTTCAAAACGTATGGAACATGGAGTGATTCTAAGAGATAGCAAAAGTAACTTACTGCAAGCCTGGAATAGAAATGATGTTGATAAATAAATGGAAATTTAATTACTTATTTTGTTTTCCATACTTGCAAGAGTGAAATGTGTGTAAAACACTTTTACTCTCCAAGCAAATGTTTCTATTACTGAACTGTGTGTGGCAGTTACAAAATAGTATCAATAGTGTCAAGTAAAATGGAAAAACCACTACAAAAACTAACGAGAACAAGATTCATATGCAGGTTTACTCATATGAAAACATTTTCAAAACACAGCAATTTCATTTTGCTTTGGAGTTCATAATAATGACATACACCATTACAATCACATAATTTTACATTTACCAATTTGGAAGCTCTTCAAGTAGCATGGTAATCAGTGAAACAATACCAGAAAATACTCACTTCAAAGTAAGAGCGACCTTTAGGAACATACTCTGGATCAATTTCCCATGGCTTCATAGGGTGAAAGCGTTCTGGTGGTGGGGGATGTTCAGCATGAAAACGCTCCGGTGGAGGTAAATGGTGCTCATGGCGACTTCCATGAGGTGGTGGAGGCAATGGACTGGGGCTTCGGCGCATCTCTCCACGTCTACCACGATCATAATCTTCAATCATTGTTCCTGCTCAAAGCAATCCACATTCATTACTTGAGCACAATAAACGGACAGCATAATAAGAAGTGGTAAGAGCAATAACATAACAAGAGCAATTTTCTCTTGTCTGACGAAAAAACTATAGCCTTTGTAAAGTAACACATACTGTCAACCTTGAAATTAAAGTTTCCTCACTATCTGCAACATCTTTTTCCAGAGCCTTTCAAATTTTCTATGTTCACAATGTTACTTCACCCCTGCTTTTGCTTTATCATAATTATACGTTTGTGCCATTTATGCTTAAAGAAACAACATTCAAGGAGAAAAAGAAACAAAAAAATTGTATATACCAAGGCTAGTGAAACTTTGCACTTGACATATGCGTTTCAGGTTGGCAGCACAACAGTTTGAAAAGTGAAGAATAAGAAGCGCGAGGCACCAGGCTTGCGACACAAACCAATCCCAGTGCAGTAATCACTTTCAGTCATGATGTAAAAGCTCTCGCATTGCCGGCTTCGTTTTGTGTGTATGTAAACAACGCGCATTGTGGTTAGTTTCTACTGTGTGCTTGCATTGTTCTGTGCTTCAGAAAATTCTGATACATGAAAAATGTCATGGAAAACTGGTAACAATCCGTTGCATCAAGGTGTGCCACTAAACAGCTAGACACTGGAGTTATTACGTAGAGCTCTTGAGTTTTGTGAGCTGGAGAAAGAATACATAAGTATTCATGGAGAGCCCTCAGTTCCTGCTAATAAAGTAGTGGAACACACATCAAAAACCCTCAGACTTACTGCAAGAACAGTAATAAGTAAGGGAGTGTTACTGCTAAAGTTGAGAGATGTAGACTTGAGCTATAATGATTCCGAGGCATCCGGATGAGATAATTTATTTTTAGCGAATCCTGGAAACAGCAGCCTCACCCCATCACCAACAGATTCTTTCCAGAGGAGGCATATTTAAGCTTACTGCAGCAGGAAAGAGTTTCCTACCATGGCAAAGTTGCTAGTGTCTTTAAAAAAAGGTGAACTTTTCAGGGACAGGAAAATTTCACTGAAAATTGTGCCGAGAAGTATGTGTTTCCATTACAAAGCAGTAGATCGGTGGAAATTTCTCTTAGAAAAGGGGCATATTGTAATGGCTCCATCCATATTCTTGAACAAAATTGTGGACAAGGACATTCATTCCATAATATGGCTAGATGAAACGGTGGTTAATGCCATGGAAGCTGTCAGTAAATGCTTGACGGATGACACTCCAATAGCCAACAGGAAGAGGAGCAAGATTAATTGTGGTCGACGGAGGTTCCTCCAGTGGTTTAGTTCCTGATGCACTTCTTGTTTTTCGGTCAAAACAGACATATGATTACCATGAAAATATGGAACACACACGATTTCTTAAGCGGCTCAGAAACCTATTAAGATAGTTTTCTGCCCCTACAACAATTGCACTGGGCAATGCTCCATATCATTCAGTGATACTGAACAAAGCTCCGACAACAAACGACTGCAAAGAGGTTATGGTGCAATGGTTACAGGCACAAAATATTGCTGCAGATATGAGAATGACGAAGCTTTTGTTATATCATTTGTTAAAGAAAATAAGCCTATGACGCTTACTTATGCAGTAGGCAAAATTGCCAAGGAGAAGCATCATACTGTAATATGGCTGTCACCATACCACCACAATTTGAAACAAATAGAGTTAGTATGGAGTGATGTGGAGACATATATAAGGAACAATAATAGGCCCTTTACAATAACAGAGGTGGCTATTGCGTGAAGCTCTTGTGACTGTGGATGCAGCCTCTTGGAGAAAAAAGGTTGAGCACATTGAAAAACTTACTCAAGCAACACAGACAATGGAAGGTATCATTAGTGATCACGTACAGCTAACGATCTGTCTTGATGATGACAATGATGAAGATGGTTTTGGTGTCAATTCCAACAACAGTGACGATTGGAGGAGCTGGATGGAATTGCGCCACTGTCACCGTAAATTGGTGAGTGAAAAGCTATGAATATTGGTTATTTATTGCATCACTGTCATAGTAAAATCTAGAGCGAGAAGTTACTACGTCTGTTACTCTTTATTTTGTAAACTATGTATCAAACTGTTTTCAAGATAATTGGTCATCAAATGCTTATTTCCTGTATTTCTTTGCTCCGTCATCAAAAGCGAGTACTTTGTTATACTTGTATCTACAGTATTACTTTGTTGTTTATTTGCTGTCACTGTGGTAGCAACTCAAAGAGGAATTGTTATTGCTCAGTAGCGGACGTTTATGGGGAGGAACGGAAGTCTGTATCGTCTGCTGTGTGTATTGAGGCTGCTGTTGCAACATCACTATTGCAGTATAGTTCATCTAACTTGACATGATGCGAACTGTCAAGTGCAATGTTTTACCGGCAGAAGTATCATTAACATAAAATGCCTGTAGCGAAGTTTTGGCTTTCAACCAGCGTTTACAAACATTACACGGTTAACATTCTTGGGGTAGAAGTCGTTAAAAACATGAAGTATGCATGCTGCTAGGTCTTTGTTTCCTAACACTGTCAATAACACTATTTTTTATGTAGTATTGTTCTGGGTTGGGATGAAACTTCAGTGTTAGTCTAAATAACAAAGTTGGCACTGATAAACAGGAGGTACAGTATCCTTCTGCACAATACACGAACTAGATTTAAATTGCAACGAACGGAGCACCTTTTGTAAAAAATGTATGGACCACATGGAATTTCACTATGGAAAGTGCAATAAGCAATTTGCAGGCAGATGTTATCAAGCAGTGTACGTCGTACAGTTTTGAAAGAATTATATTCCCTCATTAGAGCAACGATCTTATGTAATTAAACATCATCACCCATTGTGAACTGCTATCCCATATTTCACATATTTTTTCTTAGCAGATGATGTAGCAAATTTTATGATTTGAAGTTATACATACTTCTTGTGTACAGTTTGGTGTCATATACATGTATATGTGTGGATGGATATGTGTGTGTGCGCGCGCGCGATGTGTACCCGTCCTTTTTTCCCCCTAAGGTAAGTCTTTCCGCTCCCGGGATTGGAATGACTCCTTACCCTCTCCCTTAAAACCCACATCCTTTCGTCTTTCCCTCTCCTTCCCTCTTTCCTGATGAGGCAACAGTTTGTTGCGAAAGCTTGAATTTTGTGTGTATGTTTGTGTGTCTTTCGACCTGCCAGCGCTTTCGTTTGGTAAGTCACATCATCTTTGTTTTTTGATAAATTTTTCCCACGTGGAATGTGTGTGTGCGTGTGTGTGTGTGTGTGTGTGTGTGTGTGTGTGTGTGTCTATATATATATATATATATATATATCAAGCCTACTAATCACTTTTGGACTTCTAAATTTCTGATGCAGACATCAAAACTTTGGAATATATTTCAAACCTAGAAGAAAATTCACCTCAAGAAATTGGAACAAACTATAATTCTGGACTTTTTGGTGGATAAGAACAAGCAATGTGTTCATGAAATGTAAAACTTATGTAAGACAAAGTGTTTCAAATTAACGGTCCTTACGAATACAATTGCACTGATGTTTTATAATATACAGGCTTAGAAAACATTTCCTACCATCTACATTTTCCCAAAATTTACATTACTTTTTAAACTAAGCTGAAACACATAAAAGACAGGTTCTACTGTATATATTTCCAATACATTTGTTTAAATATGACAACTCACCTCTTCGTCGCTCACTGCTACCAGGTGGAGAAGGCTGAGGCATCATCGGCCGACGTTCCATGCGTTCCATACGTTCCATACGATCCATACGTTCCATACGATCCATACGTTCATCACTACGATCTCTGCTTCCACGGCGATGGTGACGTGAGTGACTTAGCTCCCCACGGTCATGGTCCCTACTGTTATAGAATTGTGTATTTACCAGCAGAATAATAATGACAACAACTAAGTAACATGACTGAAATACCTAGAGACATATAGTAAGTATCAAAGCGTCTTAAAGATCAACACAGTACTTCTATTTGCACAAAAGCTTACAAGGTAACAAATTAACTCGCATTTTCTAAACGTTTCATATGATTAAGTATAAAAATGGTGTTAGATCATCTCCAAAAATTTAGTCAACCTGACATCTGTGACAGGAACTGGGCAGAGACTAACATCCCCTATTAGGCACAAAGCTCTTTTCCCAATGACAACGTTAACAAAAGGACTAACAACCCACTAATTACAAATACAACAGAATTTGTGTTATTTTCACAAACTAAATACACTGGAAATTATGTAAAAAAATATAGAAGTACCACATCCTATTGCAATACAAAAATGGCTCTGAGCACTATGGGACTTAACAGCTATGGTCATCAGTCCCCATCGCAATACAGTGACATGGTTGTGTTCTGGAGGTAACAGCTAGCTAATATGAAAGCAATCCCCCCCAAAAAATGGAATACAAATGCTGGCTACATCTGTCAGCTGTGCACACCATCATATCAATTGGTGAATCAAGTACTCTTATAGTGAGGGCAACAGGTGTGAACACACACACACACACACACACACACACACACACACACACACACACACACACCTCCTTGCCAGTTACAGACGGACCATCAGTGGCAAGATTATTTAAGTATGTTACTGTGTGTGATCAACAGATTTGGGTGGAAATAATATTAAAAAACAAACTACAGCTGAAGCAAAATTGAGTAAGGGAACATAATTTATGACAATCAAGAAAATAATAAATACATAACAGCTTGGACAGAATTGTCACCTTCTGCATAATGATGGCAGATTGTACATGGGAAATCAATTCTTGTACAGGTAATTATGTGATATACTGTAACAAAGTTCAAGCAAATCAGTTACAGCTAACAACATTTGAGATAAAAATATATTTTGTTGAACAAAAAAGGTTTGACAGAACAAGAAAGGTATGGAGACTTGAATCAAGCTGATGTGCGACACATTTCACGAACTGTTCATCGAGACTCTGAAGTGTTTGATAATGCTGAGAGGACAGAATGTAAACTAAATCTTAACAAAACCTGAAGAAATAGAACTGAAATTTATACTCTGCGATTTTTTGTGACTGGAGTTAAATTTGCAGTATTTGCAATATTATTCAGTATTTTTTTCTGTGCCTGATCCGGAAGGTTCTGCAAAGTTATGAAGAGCATTCTACAATGAACTATCAAGTGAATGAGTCAAATGAAGGTTCAGCACAAAAGAGCATTCTGTCTGAAACTGGGTATTTCTGTACATAACATCTACGATAAATCACTTTTCTGGTGTTAGACCAACTCCAAAAATTCAGTCAATCTATCTGAAGGTATTGGAGGAGGAGGGTGTGGTGGTTAAAGGGCTGAAGGACAGTAGCTGTCACAGAAAGTTAAAATTATTGAGGTAATGGCAAAAACTGCTCTGTAGACAGAAGAGGTGGTGCCTGAGGAAAAAACGGCTTCCGAAAGTGGGAGCTTAATTAACACTTGCTGAAATTGAGTGGAATTTCGAGACATTTCACAATGCATTGCAAATGGCAGCATTCGCACAGACTGTCAAAAAATGGAACAACATGGTTCTGGACGTTAGCATCGAGGTATCAGGAAGGAAGCTTGGCATTAATGTTGCTGGTGGGAGGGGAGGGTGGCGGGGGGTTGTCTTCAGCTAACATCGAAAATTAACATATTTTCGCCACGCTTACTCAGATTGCTGCAGTGCATTTTGTGCTGTTGCATTTTTTTAGTCTTTATTTTATTATTTTGCTATGTTTTCATGATGCATTGTGGATGTTCCACAACAACTTCGATCGTTTCAACAATGAGTGTTCTTTCATAAGTGGGGCAAGCTATCTGAAAGCGGAAAAGATTTATGTTTTAAAATACCTGGCAGAGAAAAGACCAACATTGTGCATAAACAGGAACATAGCAATCTTCATTAAGAAACATTTTTTAACACTGAATGAGTCAGTTCTACTGAAGGAAAAAAGTTTTTCCATGTTTTTTTGGTAAGAAAAAAAAAAACAATATGAACAATGGAATGCCTCTATCTATTGCTTTCTATTCTAAACTTAGTGTGTTTGTACACACACACACACACACACACACACACACACACACACACACACACACACACACACACTCTTGTGTGTTGGGTGCTGTTCTTAGGTTAGTTAGGTTTACGTAGTTCTAAGTTCTAGGGGACTGATGACCATAGATGTTAAGTCCCATAGTGCTCAGAGCCATTTGAACCATAAATAAATGCCGATGTTTTGAGAAGTTTGGACAAGGCTTTTCCTATTGTTTTACTTCTTGGAAGTGTACCATGTAAACTTTATCAACAGCATCCATTATGAAGTTTGCTTTGGCAATTAATAAATCTCAACACTACTAGTTCTGAAAATCTAATACCACGTTCTGATTTTTGGGTCACAGATGTACTTCACAAGCTCACTTTCACAGTTTGGTAATGAGTTAAGTGACATTGTGTTGACATTCAGTCCACTATGAATACATCACCATCTACACAGGGTATATATGCGGACATGGGAAAAAAAACTCTTGGATTTCCCAGTTAAAACTACACTTTCTCCCGGGTGAAAACACAATTTTTCCGTCTTAAGTAAAAGTATATTTTTCCCTCGGAACTGCAAAACTTATCAAACCTTTGAATAGTTATGGCTTTATACACGGGCGTAGAATTTCCCCGCACTTTATAAAATGAAACTCAGAGGAAGAAAGACACGTTTAGGAAATATCTTTGATGTGCAGCAACATGTACACTGCGTATTTTCGTATTATGAAAGTATACATTGGAATTCCACCAAACACCGCATGCTACTTTCCAAATCACTGAAATCGAGATTGCAATACGCTTTTGTAAGCCAGTCGTAGCTCATGTCACAAGAACTCGCCAGCTGATGACAGCAGATATTCAGAGCATAGGACACATGATGTAGTCAGCCAACAGCAACAACACTATTAAGTAGCACGAACACACAAGCAGGGAAAGTTAACAGTTTAAATTAATATACATAGTGTTGCTACAAGAAAAGCAAAGCCTTCACATATAATATTGGTCTCTAAGGTTAATAAGCTGCAAGAGAAGTGAAGCTTTCGCATCTAATGTTGATTTTTTTGCGCGTGTTACACTTTAAGATATATCACACAAATGTGTCAGTAAAATTTTTAATAATTACATAAATATCTGATCTTCAGGGTTCGAAATTCTTCCAAACGGCTCGTCATCAAGGAGTTGATTTTAAATGAGAGTCAAGCGCTCTGTGATTTAAGAAATTCATGGTACATCCTCACACATAGTTCAACTTATGTAAAAGGATATTTACTTTGAAAGTAACGCTTTTCAAACCACCAAACGCAATATTTTCCAGCGACCTGTTAGAAATAATTTGTTTCGGCAGTTGCCAGAGAGCGCAGATAAGAAGCAACATCGCGCTGGCACAGCTACCACGACGTAGGAAAACCGTATGCTCGCACGTGTAAAATGTTGACAGATCATACATTATGTCATAAAAGAAATAAAGACATCAGAGGATACTCCAAGAGTATCGGAATTTCGTGAACCATATTAAAATGTGCACATTTAAACTGCAACTTAAAGTACACATTCGTATGTCCAGATTCCCAATGAAGTAGACCTTGACCTGATATTAAGCTTTTCAGTGTGGTTTTCGGGATGTAAATTTTCTTGGAGCACCAGTACTGTATTATATCATGTTTGTTTGTTTATTATTCTATAGTGCCATACGTGCTAGAAAATGAAAACGTGCACTTGAAACGCAGTGAACAGTTGAAACTAGCCAGTACTGTGGAATTAAACATGTCGTTACAAACACATCATTCACTGCCTCTGCGGAAAAGGTTAATAAAATTCAAATTTCTTTAGCAAACAGACAAAACTAACTGCATTGTTCTGCAAGGCGATTAATGTTAGACTGTCAGAAAGGTGGAAATAAAATAAAATCTGAAACTAATAATATATTTTAGCCTTCTGTAATTATGTGAATGTATTTAAATTCACTCGGTAGCTCCTGGCCACAGATATCCATTTTGTTTTCAGTTGACGTGAGAGTAAACGAAGGGGAAACAGCAACATCACTAAATGTTAACACAGGTCACATGGAGAGTACCCACTGTAACTTAGACTGCTCTGCACATCAGCCCCGGGCCTACAATATTTGCAAACTGGGTCAACACTAAAAAACATCGAATTTTCTAAAACATGTTCATCTTGTAGAGTACACCTTTCTTAAAGGCTGAAACATAAAACGTGTGTTCAAGGAAATGTAAGACATATTTGGTCTTAAGTATGCCAAAGTGCAGTGCCACGCCTCTTCATAAAGCATTATTCTACCTCTTCATAAAGCATTGTTCTACCACACATCACTGTATTTCGCTCTGTGGAATTGAAACGTGCATATTTTGTAATGGATGCCATCAAACTATATTCAGGAAAGTGGAAATTGAAACATTCTGTCGTGCCTCTCCTGCTTCCCCGTCAGCCGGTTTGACAGCATGACCGACTTTTTTTTTAAATAAAAAAAAAAATAAATAAATAAATCTCACAATTAATTGTGGATCAGATTATTTGTAATTGCGATCACAAGAACTCCTCAGAAAATTTGATCTCTTTACTGACTATTAGCTAATAACGTGCTGTTTTGTGTGACATAAAATTAAATATAGGATACACAAAACCAATAAAAACATGAGATAGGATAGAAGAAATATGTAATTTCTTGCCTTAGTTCCTAGCATTTTTTTCTCTCTATCTTGCTACTGCTTTACATGGCGTGCTTTCCTTTCTGTGAAAAAATCTATTACCTCATCAAAGTTAGTCAAACATTTTGCTACATGAAAAATTGAAGTGTCGTTATCAAGTACTGAAAAAGCTGTTAACACAAACAATACCCAAGACTGGTGTGGTCTCTCGATCTGATTATGTCTATTATGTCACTGTCTGCTACATAAAACAAAACAGGCCTTTCTAATATGGCAGCAATTTTGTAACACACAGCAAATGAACGAGACTGTTTTGGCACAAATGGTCATTTTTATGACACAACAGAATATAATTCACGTAGTACAAATATCAAATGCCTATTAGACCTACTACAAGCAAAAAGCTTAATGTTAGGAAATAGTTTCACATTTCATTCATATGCACCAATTTCTCAAGCATGAGATTGAAAAGTAGTATTATGAAATTTTTACGTAAATTTGGAATCGTCTTATTTTTCCATAATTTGTGTGATATCCCCGTTTGTTCTCCTTCCTTGTTCTAACAAACAATCTTGTCATGGCCAATTCTGTAGCTATTCCTGCCGATGTCAAAACTTGCTCGCCGAGTAACTTCACTAACCCTGCCAGAATCACTGGTTTAGGTATCCTGCAATTATTTTCTGGTTAGGCGTTATTATGTATTCGTACAACACATTTTCCACGTTACTTCCAGACTAGAGCTTAAGCGGCCGCTAGCCGGAGACTGTACTACTGGTCCTTACTAGTGTAGTGATCTGGCCAAAAATTTTCTGTCAAAATTTCATTTTCTTGGATACACCGAGAAGATAATACGTAATCTTTCTCACCTGTTATTCCTGTTAGTCGTTTATTTCCATTCTGGTATTCTGAATCTATGGAATCCGCTAGTAATTACAACAATGCTGATCATTCGCAAACCAAGTCAACCACATAATCATACAGCAATTGGCATTCATTCGTTCGGCTGTTCTCCGTTCAGCTCGTTTAGCCCCATCCCCTTTATTTCTAGATGTGACGAGGATTCTCCGGACAGAAACATCAAGTACACTATGCATGCTTTCAAAAATCAACTTATGATTCATTCAGAAATCAATTTAAAATGTGTTCAAAAATGTTTAAAAACCAACAGGGAAGCGTTTCAAAATCATACGAATAATCGATAGACAAACGTGGTCTGGATGCTATGCGCTTTGCGAAACAAGCTTTTTTCCCTAAAGAATATGAATTTGGTGCCCCCTTTGCCCAGTAGCATCTAACTGCTTGCTACGACTGCTTGCACAGCCAACAGCCATATTCCTGTAGCCAGAAGCGGGAGAACCTACTACTCAAACACGACTCAACTGCGAATGCGCATGAGCCTGCTCATAACTGCTGAAACGAATCTAATGTAAACAGTTGTGACTCCACACTCATCGGAGGCAATTTGTTGTTATGAAGCATTCCATAGTCTTCCTAAAGCCTTTGACACATTTTCCAGTTGGCAGACACTTGCTTGAGCACTGTGTTTCGTCGTCGTATATGGCACATTTCCTTTGCAATTTAAGTAATTTAAGTTTTTTTCGTTTTTTCTCTCGTTTACGTTTCATTGTTGAAGTATTATTCTGCAGTAGCAGGGTACAATAATATCCTTTGTTAGAGCATCGGTTCTTACCAGTCAAAATTACAAAAATTTAACTGAAAACTAAAACAATGAAAAATTCCCGGAATTCTAGAAAAATCCCGGGTTTTCCCGGTTTTCTCCCAGATGAAAAAAATTTCAGCGTTTTTCCCAGATCTCCCAGTTGTCCCAGGTCGTATACACCCTGAAGTAATAATTTGCATTGTCAAGTGTGCTTCACTTTATATAATAATTGACTACTTAAATCTCATGCTGGAGTCCAGCACCATTCAAGAAACTTCACTGTAATACAAACACACTGTGTGTGTACTGCTATTATTTGGAATTTTACTTCACAGAAATATAAAACTACAGACTGGTATCTTAACAGATGTTAACGTTTCGTTTCAGTAAACGGAATAATTTTGGTAATGTAAAGAACTCTACTTGCTTATATAATAAGTACACGGTCACACCTGGCCCTGACGAAAAGTTCACTGAGATTCAAATGTTTAAAGAAGCAGCCAGTAAAACTTAAATGGAAACTAGAAAAACTGAAAACGGAGGGACTGGCAAAGTGCTATGCTCATGAAACAAGACAACCTAGCTAAGAATTTTCAACATGGTGGAGTAAATGAAGACTGAGATCAAATTAAATCTGGTATATACAAAGCTGCAGAAAAGATAGTTGGAAGAACTGAACCCAAAAACAAGAGGAAATGGATTACAGCAGGTATTGCTGAGCTAATAGGAAACTGGAGATTATACAAAAATGCAACTGTTGAACAAGGAAAGGCTGAATACAGATGACTAAGGAATTAGTTAATAGAAAAGCTAGGAAAGCAAAAGAAAATTTTCTTGAAGAAATGTGCAGAGAAGTGGAAGAAAATATGCAAAACGGAAGAACTGAT
The DNA here is from genome assembly GCF_021461395.2 of Schistocerca americana. Lineage (NCBI taxonomy): Eukaryota > Metazoa > Arthropoda > Insecta > Orthoptera > Acrididae > Schistocerca > Schistocerca americana. The sequence goes on from NC_060120.1 coordinate 189,640,616, forward strand.
TTAGCCTACAGAACAGTAAATCAATTTTTTTAACAAACGTAAAAACAACACTCTCAGGCACAATAGAAAATAAAGAGGGGAAAATGCTATTTGGCGAAGACATGGTGAAGAGATGGAAAGGTTACATAGAGGAGTTGTATGCCGGAACATCTCTTTTGGATGAAGTAATAGGAAGAGAAGAACAAGTAGACGAAGATGACAAGGGAGATGACATTCTGCAAGAAGAATTTGACACAGCTCTAAAAGAACTACGGGACAACAAAGCAACGGGTATTGATGACATCCCTGCAGAACTAATAAAGAATGCTTGTGGCAGTATGAAAATGATGCTACTTCAACTTATTAGGTCCATCTATAATACATGAGAGATACCGACAGACTTCCAGAAATGTATCATTGTTCCTATACCGAAGAAGGTAGCAGCTACAAAATGCTAACAGTACCGGACTCTAAGGCTAATGTCACATGCATCAAAAATTCTCACAAAAATAAGTCTGAAGAGAAGGTGGAGGATATGCTGAGTGAAGATCAGTTTGATTTCAGAAGGGGATTGAGAACAAGAGAGGCGATTCTGGCCCTGAGACTCGTTATCGAAAAGCAATTACAGAAAAATAAACCACGTTATCTGGCAAGAGACGTTCAGAGTGCTGAGGAAAAGTGGAATAAAGTACAAAGACATCCGTGTGATACTCAGTGCCACCGTGTGGCCCTTTGGAAAACCAAACTCAGGAGGAAAAACACACATTTTGGAAATACCTTTGATGTGCAGCAACATGTACACTGCCTATTTTTGTATTACGAAAGCATACATTGGAATTCCACCAAACACCGTGTGTTACTTTCCAAATAATTGAAATCGAGATTGCAATATTTTTTTGTAAGCCAGTCATAGCTCATGTCACGTGATCTCGCCAGCTGATGACAGCAGATATTCAGAGCACAGGACACATGATGTAGTCAGCCAATAGCAATATAACTCTTCAGTAGCGCGTATACACAAATTGGAAAAGTTAATGGTTTAAATTAATATAAATAGTGTTGCTAAAAGAAAAGAAAAGCTTTCACATACAATACAGATCTTTTTTACGTGTGTTACGCTTTAAGCTACAACACACAAATGTGACAGTAAAATTTTTAATAATGACATAAATGTCTAACCTTGTGGGCTCGAAATTTTTCTAAATGGTCGTCCTCAAAGAATTTATTTTTAAATGAGAGGTAAACGCTCTGTGATCTAAGAAATTCATTGTACATTCTTGCACACAGTTCAGCTTGCATAAAAGGAAATTTACTCTGAAAGTAACGCTTTCAAAACAACCATTCGCAATATTTTCCTGTGACCTGTTAGAATTAGGTTTGTTTCAGCAGTTGCCAGAGAGCAGGAGGTAACAGTCGTCACCACGCTTGCGCAGCTACGATGGCACAGGAAGTCTGTATGCTCGTACGTGTAAAACATTAAAAGATCTTTATGTCATAAAAGAAACAAGACAATAGAGGATACTCCAAGAGCATCAGAATTTCGTGGACCACACTAAAATGCATTAATTCAGCTTGCAGTGCACATTCGAATATCCAGATTCAGATGTAAATTTTCTTGGAGAACCAGTGCTGTATTATTCATGTTTGGTAATTTATTATGGCATAATGCCATATGTTCTAGAACATGAAAAGATGCACTTTTGAAATGCAGCGAACAGTTGAAACTAGCCAATAGTGAGGAATTAAACACTTCATTTCGAATAAATTTACTGCCTCAGCGGAAAAGATTAATAAAAGCCAAATTTCTTTAGCAAACCAACAAAAATAACTTCATTGTTCTGCAAGGCACTGAATGCTTGAATGTAAGAAAGGTGGAAATAAAATAAAATCTGAAACTAACGACATATTTTAGCCTCCCATAATTATGTGAATGTATTTTAATTCACTTGATAGCTCCCGGCCACAGAAATCCGTTTTGTTTTCATTTGACGTGAGTGCAATAAATGAAGAGGAAACAGCAAATCACTAAACATAAACATGAGTCACTATCCACCTTCCCACTATAACTCAGACTGCTCTGTGCATCAGCACCGAATCTACGATATTTCCGAACCGCAGCAATACTAGATAGTGGTCTCCGCCGACCCTCTTCCTTCTCAAGCGATTGAGGTAGGAAGAGAGAGAGACTCTCAATTAATATTGGATAGGATTATTTGTTACCTGAAGAACAAGAACTCTTCAGAAAATTTGTACTCTTTATTGCCTATTAGCTAATAACTTGCTTTTTTTGTGTGACATAAAATTAAATATAGGACACATGAAACCAATAGAGACAAGTGACAAGCAAGACAGTATACATTTCTTCAATCCCTAAGTCCTAGCTTTCTTTTTCTCTAACCTTGCTACAGCTTTACACGGTGTCATTTCCTTTCTGCGAAAGGATCTATTAGCTCAAACTTCATCAAACATTTTGCCACATGAAAAAACGAAATGTCGTCGTCCAACACTGAAAAAGCTGTTAATACAACAGTACCCAAGACTGGTGTGGTTTCTCAATCTGATTATGAATATTTTGTCACTGTCTGCTAGATAAAACAAAATAGGCCTCTGTCAATTTCAGCAATTGTAGCACACATCAAATAAACAGACTGTTTTATCACAAGCTATCACTTTCCTTTAACACGACAGAATATAATTCACAAAGTATCAATATCAAATGCCTATTAGGCCTACTACAACCAAAAAGCTTTATGTTTGGAAATAGTTTCAAATTTCATTCATACACTCCAGCTTCTCAAGAATGAGATCGAAAAGTAGTATTATGAAATTTTTATATAAATTTGGAATCGTCATTCTTCCATAATTTGTGTGACGTCTCCATTTCTTCTCCTTTCTCGTTCTAACAAACAATCTTGTCATCACTAATTCTGTAGCTATTCCTGCCAGTGTCAAAACATATTCTCCGGTTAATTTCACAAACCCTGCCACAATCAACTGCTTACTTACCCCGCGTTTATTCTCCGCTTAGGCGTTATTACGTGTTCGTACAACGTGTTTTCCATGCTACTCCAAGAATAGAACTTAGGTGGTTGCTACCGGGGTCTGTACAACTGGCCGTTACTAGTGTAGTGGTCTGGCCAAAAATTTTCTATCGAAATTTCATTTTCTTGGATACACCGAGAAGATAACACGTAATATTACTTACCTGTTATTCCTGTTAGCAGTTTATTTCCACTCTGGTAGTCTGAACCTATGGATTTCGCTGGCAATTATAACAATGCTGATCATTTGCAAGCCCAGTCAATCACATAAACAAACAGCGATTGACATGCACCTGTTCCGCTTCATTCCGCTCAGCTCGTATAATCCCCTCGCCTTCCGTCTACAGGAAAGTAATTTCTAGATGCGATGGGGATTCCCCAGGCAGAGACATGACGTACACTATGCACGCATTCAAAAATCAACTTATGATCCATTCAGAAATAAACTTATAATATGTTAACAAATGTTCAAAAACCAACAGCGGTGTGTTTCAAAATCATATGAATAATCGATAGACCAACATGCGCTGGATACTAGGCGCTTTGTGAAACAAGCTTTTTCCTCAAGAAAATGAATTCTTGCCGCCCGGGGCAGATATCCTGGTTTGCCCCCTTGCATCTGGCAGCTTGCACACGCCAGTAAAATTTTTCAGGATATCATCTGGCTGCTTCCTGCTACTGCTTATACAGCTAACAGCCACACTTCTGTAGCCAGAAAGGGGAGAAGGTACTACACATGCGCGACTCAACTGCACTTGTGCATGAGCCCGCTCGCAACTGCTCAAACGAATCTAGTGTAAACAGTTGTGACGTCACGCTCATCGGAAGCAATTTTTTGTTATGAAGCATTGCACAGTCTCCCTAAAGCCTTTGACACATTTTGCTGTTGGCAGCCACTTGTATGAGTACTGTGTTTTATTGTTGTATAATGCGCATTTCCTTTGCAACCTAAGTTTTATTGTCTTTTTTCTCTCGTTCATGTTTTATTGCTGCAATATTATTCTGCAGTAATGGGATACAGTAATATCCTTTGTTAAGAGTATTGTTTCTTATCTGTCAAAATTACAAAAATTTAACTAAAAAACACAAACAATAAATTCTCGGAATTCTAAAAAAATTCCCGTGTTTTTTCTGGTTTTCTCCCGGATGAAAAAATTCCCAGGTTTTTCAAGGATCTCTCGGTTCTCCCGGGTTGTATACACCCTGTATTTAGTAACTCAAAAACTTTAACAGATATTTGAATGAAACTTAAACGAAATAATTAGTACACTGTGACCTCCACGTGAAAAAAATTAAAAACTGAAGAATATATATGGAGTGAATATCATATGTCCTGAATTATGTGCAAGTCAATTTCTTCTCCTAATAATTTGAGAACATTTGAAACACTCCAGCTAAAAATATTTAATAATTGTTGAATAACCTGGTTCACTGTGCAAGCATGCACTATATTTTCAATCATATAAAATTTTATTTCTGTAACTTTGATGTTGGGTGAGATAATGATACCCAAGTATGCAAAAACATTGATTACGGGAAACCAGCTGAAGACTGACATCTCATTTTCTTCTCAACAACATGTCAAAACATTCCAGCTCAATCTTGATGAGTCTGTCCTTTTCAATTTCTTTAGTGTTCTTTCTTTTCTTTGTTATTCTGTCCTCCTTTGTCATGCTTTCAGCACCTGTTTCAGTGTCAGTAACATATTGCTTGTCCACTTATAGCAGCAGTGTTTCATTTTGTCCCCAGTTTTGATGCCTAGTCCGTTCATGGTTTTTAATCTGCTTGTTACTCCATCATTAGATAAATTTACGGAGATATTCAGCTTTGAAGTTTTCCGAGTGTTGTATATAACGCAGTTCATAAACAAACTCACTTCGAACAAGTAGTGCAGACAGTAGCGTAATGGAATGTATAGCAAATGCAGTTATTCGTGCATTTGTTCCAATGTCCCCAGATCAATTCCCCCCCCCCCCCCTTTCTTCTCGTTCAATTTGAAATACCTACATCTCATAAATATGAAACTCATTTTTTATGAATAATGCACATCACCTTACTTCTAATTACATAGTGGGCACGAAATTCCTTTTTCCATTTCAAATACAAATTCTTAATTATCGATGTTTCATGAAAGACTGTTCATAAAAGTAGTTTAAATTACGAAAACATAACAATTTAATTTTTAAGACAAAACTGAAAAACCAAATCCTCTTCATTCGGACTATGTCCAACGTTTTATAAGACAGAGGCAGATATGTATCGTAGAAACATGAAAAACAATCATTTTCACAATGTCGAGCTCATCGTACAAATGCTGCATTTTTACATTTGCTACTGTATCGTTACAATATGAACCCAACAGAACTGATCTGGAGCCAAGGTGCAAGATTTGTCCCAAGAAGTAACAAGACTGTTAAGCTTCCAGACGTACTGGAACTAACGCAGGCAACTTTTTCACAAGTCACTGCCGAATGCTGGCGGAATATAGAACGGCTCATCATAAAAGAAGAAGTGAAAATGTTGCACCTGGTTGGCTTCATGGAGTCTGTTGTTGATAGGCTCGCTATCCACGAAGCAGGTGACACTACCACAATTGAAATGTATTTCTCGGATACGGATAAGGAAAGAGCTAAGAGATTATCAGACAACTTACTCTAAATAATAGCTTTAGTGGCTTCAATATTTAACTATACAGCAAAATCCTTTAATATTATCTTTCGTTACACACAGCTTATGCAGGAAAATTACCCTGTGGTTAAGTCAGGAATTTTCATCATTCTAATTTTTAGTTACAATAGTACATTAGCTAAAAACAATAACATGTTGCGGTTTTTGCGTAGTCTCTAAGGAGCATATTGTGGGCGATTTGCAGTGTATTATTAAAAATTAAATGACATTCAAAGCTGTATTGGTCCTCTGCTCGTCTTGTTTTATGTGTGAACTGCAGCTGGGCACGTCACTGCAGGCTAGCTGCATCACCTGACTGGCCAGTGCTAAGTTAAACGTGCTGGTAAAGCTGTCGTCCCGTATTATCGCTAAGACGATGTGCGCGTAACGCACAGCTCAAAACGTACCCTTATTATCGTACTTGGCAGTACTCGCGACAGCTTGGCTGCAGTCCCACGTGAAACTGAAAACCAATGAGGTTCCAGCAAAAGTGGAAGAATACATAGTGCAATGTTTACATCAGGTTTATTCTTATGATGAATGAATAATAGTGTCTGGCAACTGAAGCTGGTCTGGAAAGTTGCATAGTGTGTGTGTGTGTGTGTGTGTGTGTGTGTGTGTGTGTGTGTGTGTGTGTGTGTGTGTGTGTGTGTTTTTGACAAAGGTCTTGTTGGCCGAAAGCTTACTTTGTAACGGTAATTTTTGTGGCCTATATGCAACTCAGCACCTCCGCTATATGGTAAGTAGCGACTATCCTTTTCATAACATTCTTACACTCCATCCTGGAATTTCCATTGTTTGATGTCTGGCATACATTTAGTATCATAGGGTATGTGATCAACAATGTGACTTCATTATGCAGCCATTTTTGTGTTCAATGTAGTAATGAATGTCTTTTCACCTTCTGGTGATTCAATAGTACACACCACTGTCCCTTTGCAACTGTACTGAGTTATTTACAACAAATTTCATAAGGTATTGAATATACTGTGAAACAGTCGTCAAAATGCTTAACACCTTAAACATATGTCTAAAACGTGATAATGGGTGAGCACCAAATAACATTTTTACAGCACATTTCCGGGCAATGGAAACTTTCTTCCTTAAAGATGAGTTCCCCCTAAATATCATTCCATATGACACTTCTTAATGTAATAATTCCAGTCCAAAAAAGGCAGATACTGCCAGGTGTGAATACTACAGAATCAGTTTAATACATCATGAGTGAAAAATATGGACACAAATTATTTACAGAAAACTTGAAAAACTGGTAGAAGCCAACCTCAGGGAAGACCACTTAGGTGTCCAGAGAAATGCAGGAACAAGTGAGGCATATTCATCCTACGCCTTCCCCTAGAAGATATGTTGAAGGGAAGGCAAACCTATGTTTATAGCTATTTGTAGATTTCGAGAAAGCTATTGATACTGTTGACTGGGCTATTCCCTTTGAAACTCTGAAGGCAGCAGGGGTAAAACACAGGGAGTAGACAGTTATTTACAATTTTTAGGAACTGGACACCAATGAGAAGGCACATTTGGGAAGGGAATGGGACAGAGTCGTAGCCTACCCTTGTGCTAGTCTGTGACTTGAGCCTGGTGTGAAGGAAAACAAGGAGAAATTTGGAAAGATGTTTTTTTTATTCTGTAAAAACTTAATTTCTTGGATGAGGCCAAAGTGTTGTTACAAGGGAAGATCCCCAAGTGTGGGACAGACTTTTTGAAATAGTTTATGTGGTATTTGATTTAATTTCTCACCATTCTGCATTTTCGGCCATGTTATTGCATTCATTACACCTATTCCTCATTTAGCTTGAATGTCCCTCTATTTATCCCCTCTTTTGTTTACTCTTCATTTGCATCATTTTCTCCATAGTGGAACAAGACTTTGTTTTAACTGTTTGTTTGACGATTACTATCCAAGAAAGTGCATTTTTTAACGAGAAATCCATTTTGACAACATTGCACAGTCAATATAAATATATTATTTAGTTATTTGGTTTTTAACAAATGGAGGGACATTTTCAAAAGCTAAAATATTACAATAGGTACATAACAACAATTAAATAAGGGATTTGTCACTTAATGTTGCAAATGTTAAATACAAGGACAAACAAATACAGAAGCGTTCTTTAAACAGGCAGTTCATAGCGAGCTGGCAGAGATGTGAGCTCTCTTCAGCCCTCGATCCTCTGTAGGATGCAAGCATCACAATAAGTAGCACTGCCTAGCAAGTCCACTGCATCAAGAAACGACGAGGAGGGGACTGTAAATCTTCAACCAGGTAAAAGTGCTCGTGAAAAACATCAAAGTGACAGACGTTTGGTGAAGTTGTTAGTTCAGTTACAACCTGTAACTTGAGCTCCGCAACACTTCATGCTGTAAGCACAGTGTAAGTAGCATTAAGAGCTACTAAGATAAGGGTCAAAGATGAAATGAAAACTGGAATCAGAACGAGCAGCAGAAATCCAGCCCGAATTAACAGCAGCCCATGTACGAGAGATTTCACCCTTACATGTACGAGAGATTTCACCCTTAAAGAAAAATAGTGGGCAGCAAGCATAGTTAATGGAACATGTTGGACAGCTGAGTAAAAATAACGGAACCACAGAACACAAATATACCCTCACAGCTTAATACCACTAAATACAAAACACATATGGAATATAAATGAGTGGGTTAATGGGTGAGGGGCACTGTATTTGTAGCATGTGGACAAGTTAAGAAATTGGGTCTGATGGGAGGTATGCTAGTGCACTCTGTACAGTTCTGATGACCACTGTGTCAGGATGGATAAGTGGTCAGAACATCAGCCTTGCAAGCAGGAGACACGGGTTCTGTTGGTAGGTTGACTTGAGGGAGGGGACCAAACAGTGAGGTCTTTGGTCGTATCAGGTTAGGGAAGGAAATCAAAAGAACCATCCCAGCATTTGCCTGAAGCGATTTAGGGAAATCGCAGAAAATCTAAATTGGGATGGATGGAAGCTACAGTCACAAATCAAACACTAGCCCACCAATGTACGGTTAACGGTCTCCTTTCTGGCAGCTTTTTACCTCCTTTAAATGCTTCACAATCTGGCATTTATTTTACTTTTGGGCCTATCTAAACTAGTTCTAGACTGTGCCATTGTTATTCATTGTGCTGTGTGGTTAGTGGTTTACTACTATATGCACAATTTTAATTAGGTGCATATTCCATATGTATTTTGCACTGTGTGATTTTCATCATTAGTATTAACCTATGAGGGTATTTGTGTTATGTGCTTCTATTATTTTTAGTCAGGTTTACTACACTGCCTATGGTCGCTGCCCACTATTTTTCTTTAATGGTGAACATCTCTTCTACATGTACCATTATTATTTTGAGCTGTTTTCCTACAGCCAGTTCTGATTTCCAATTTTCATTGTATCTTTTACCCTTATCCTAGTTGCACTACAGCCCATGATGTGCACTACACTTCATATGCCTGTTTATGATGGTGCAGCATACAGCACCACCTGTCAGAACGCTGAATAACTCCCTTTCGCTGTGCATCGGATTCTGCAAGGTACTGGCAGGGATGTGGAGCTATGTAGGCTGTATTGCCAAGGTCAGTTGCACTAGGTTTCACAGTTAAGAATCCATGGCATAAACAGCACCACCGAGGTGGGATAACGGATTATTGATTGGGTTTACGATGGCTGCACAGTTTTCCTCATCCCTGACACTCTTTACATGCCCTCTACTGCTAGTGCTGCCACCCGCCTTCTGTGAGTGGTTATTGGATGTTGATGTCCAACATAAGCAGTGGTCACAGTAATGTAACTGGACAGTGTAGGTACATTCAATGGACTGGAAGTATGTGACTCCCATTATCTTTCCTCTCGAGTACTGTCAGCTTGTTCATAGTCTACCAGCTTAAGATAAATTGTTTTACTTTAACTTGCAGATACACCCGAAAATGGGGCCGAGTCCCTGACAACTGGTAGTGTAAAGACTTCAGTTAATGAAAAACAGTACAGCAGTAGCAGATGTTTTAGTCATAAACATTACATGTAACAATTATTGATGTCCCACCGGCAAAAATTTATGCCATTACAGCTTGTCCACGGCAACATGATGGTTTAACTGGTGCTTCCGCCAGCGGTAAAAATTTGTGCTAGCTGAATGAATGCGGGGCAAGGCACACCTCTTGCCATTTCCAACAGCAACCATGCAAATCGTCAACTTATTATAGACAAGCTGCACCTCAACAAGTCATGATAGTATTTCCACACCTAAGCTACATCGCCACTGTGGATAAAACTACTGTTTTTAAGGATCTAGTGCAGGACTGTCCACTGTGCAGCCTCCGGGTGCCATGTTGCCTGTTATATGATCTCTTGGCACCCTTCATAAGCCAATTTGTATTCCGACCACTTCTAATATTAAATCATATTTTAGAACAAACCTGTTTCTTGTATACTCCCTGAACAAATATCAGACCTCAATTGTTGGGAACTGGAGACAGTCAATTTAATCCCAATACATCTTTGCAGACAGACAGTAAATTTGCTGTTTTTGAACATTGTTCTTCCTACAGACAGTTTCTTCCCCTTCAATATTTTTGGTGGTATCCAGTATAATTTGAGATCATGTGCATGTAGGTTCAGCTACGTGTGTGCGTGTGGGTGTGTGTGTGTTCGATTATTCTTAATACAATATGGCTAGAAGACTTAAGAATTTAAAATTTTAACTATGACTGAGAAGAGCAGTACTATCTTGTCTAATTCAGAGAAAAATCCATGTGTTCATTGTCTAACAGTAATGCGCACTTTTCTATAAATCGCAAAAACTTTAATATTGACTTTTCAGTTAATTCTGAATTACGGAAATAAAAAATTACAGACTAGAAATGTAAATTAGTATTACAACAAAGTGTGTGTTCAAAGTTACTTCAGCAAAATAGTAAGCCGACAATGGCCTGCTAAAAAGTCTATCATATTTTAGGCAAAAGGGAAAAAAGCTTTTAATTCCAGGGAAGTAGTTACAGAAGCAATTATCAGCACCCCATAATCTCTGTTCGATGGTCACAAATATAAATACGCACTGTGGTGTCTTCTATAAAAGGACTTCAACTGTCTCAAGAAACTGTTGCTCAACATGTTGACCAGATTTATAAAAAAATTAAAATCTCAGTTACATCAGAACCTGCAATCATTGAATATTTTTTGCTTCAATTTGATCAAAGCATTCATGTTTCCGATACTGGGGAGTTGTATTTTTTTACTGTAATTGTCTTTCACAATTTCATGGTTAACGAGGAATTTGTAAACGTGCTGCCACTTCATGAATGTACAAGGGGAGAAACCTATCTGATGCATTCCTGAAATTTGCAAACACTAGAAACCTTCCATTCTCTAAGCTTGTTGGTACAACAAAAATAACTAGAAAGAATGTGTTTCTTGATCTTTGTGCTGAAGATAGTTCATTTTCAAAATATTTTTCTTCTCACTGCAGTATCCACCCACAAGATTTACATGCAAAGACTTTAAAGTTTGACAATGTCATTAAAGTTTTAACTTGAGTGGCAAATTAAATCCAATGATCCTCTTTACGCCACCACAGATTATTCAGAAATTTCTTGATTATATCAGGTTCTGTGCATGGGGGAATAATTATTCATAGAGAGGCAAAGGGGTTTAGTAGGGGGCATCTTGATTTAGGTCCCTTTGTAGATATCATCTCAGAATTAAATGAGCTAAACCTCCAATTAAACGGAAAAGTACAGTAAATGCTTTTAGGAGGAAACTAAAATTATAGGTCGCTCATTTAAAAATAAGTTCCCTATCACACTTCCGAGTTTTTAATTCGATTACAAAAACCATAATGTCGGCAAACGTGATAACCAACCTTTTGCTGAGCAACTTTAAATCATAGCTGCAGAAGTTAGTAACAGGTTTAGGCAGTTTTCAGCTTTTTTAAATCTTTATTAAGATATATATCTGAAATCATATTTTGCAACTTCAAGCAATTTCTAGACTCTGGTAGAGAGGAGTACATATCACATTATCACTAGTGTTGCTTTAAAAATTTATGAAGTCATTGGTCCCACAATCCAACTAGCAGAAACTAAAGGAGGAACAACACTAAAAGCACAGCCCAGTCAATGGGGAAGGAAAATGGGCAAACAGACAGGCAGAAGGTACCTCAGGGCAGCAGGAAAAGTGAAGAACAGGATTCGAGGAGGGTGGCGTGGGGTGGGGTGGGGTGGGGTGGGGGGAGAGCAGGGAGCACACCAGAGATGCTATGCTTGGCACAAAAGACCAGACAAAACATAGCTGGGTGGGGGTGGGGTGGGGGGTAGCCAGCATGGAGGTAAGACCAAAGGCCTTGCAAACCAGTGTGATGCTAACAGACTAATTCTGGAAGGAAAGTGAAGTACTTAAATCTGGCAGGACAAACCATGTTTGCAAAGAAAACCAAGGATGGACATAACCATGTGGGGGCACCTACTAATATCCAAAACAAGTAAAGAGGAAGGGCATATTTAGTGTGAAGAACCAAAAAGCAGGGGCAGTCCAACAAAAGAGGAGACTTGCAACTTCCAAGGGAGGGAACTTACAATGAGTAAAAAGCCATGGGTCAACCTGGCGTGGCCAACAAGAAGATGGCAAAGGATGGAAGATTCACACTAGGAAAGGAGGAAGGAAAATGTCGCATTAGACTGGGGTAGGGGGGGGGGGGGGGGTTGCTGAAGGATGGCAGTTACATCAGTGGGCGTTGGTGACCAATCAGGAGGAGCATAGGGATTACAAACCTAGAATGGAGACTGCAAGTCAAACCAGACTGCAACCGCTTCCAATACGTACGGAGAGGATCGACTTACTAACAACATCCATACATACCTATGTGCAAACACTATCAGAAGCCATCAAAGGGCAGAACCGATTCGAAAAAAAGCACAGAACCCACATAAGGTCAATAAGAGAGTATCAGTAAAATGAGAGAACCCACATAAGGTCAATAAGGGAGTATCAGTAAAATGAGATTCCTTTAGTATGATAAGTTGCTGAGTGAAAGGAAATAAGGGACTGCAGCTCCATAAGGTGACAGTAATACCCATTACAATTCCATTGAATAAGCACAGGACGGGGATCCAAATGGAGGCAAACAGGCCAAAGCTAGTCACACTGCCAGTCACTAACCAACACCAACAAATAAGGGGCAACATGCATAAAGAAGAGGTCAGACTCAGGTTGGGGAAGTCAGCATCTCTGGGGGCACTGGAAGGGCCTTGCCCCAGGACTTTCGTACATTTCGTCTTCTTCTTCTCTTTTGTACGTCGAGGCAGCCTGTAGAGAAAGCAGGCAGAGAAAGCAGGCTTCAGCGAGATCTGGAACTGAAAGAGGGGGATGACTGCCTGAAACGCAAACACAGGTGGCAGGATGTACAGCTTCACGTCGTACTAATAAACCATAACCTTGATCATCTCTGGGATCAAAAGCTAGAATAAAGGCCCCAGTATCAGTGTTACTTTCCTTACGACCTTTCTGAAGATGCCAAACAAACTCAAAGCCCTGCTGCTCCAGATTGGCCCGGAGTTCCTCATCACTTTGGAGGATGAGGTCCCTATGAAAAATGACAACCTGAACCATATTCAAAGACTGGTGAGAAGTAATGGAGACAGACATGTCACCAAGATTGTTACAGGTACAAAGGGCTGAAGTTTTGATCAACAGTGAACCCAACTGCTTCTGACTCAGAGAGACCACTTCGTCAACTTATCTTCAATAATTTCTATGAAAAATAAGGACCTGGTGGCAATTAAAGTGTTCCCGCCAGTGCAGATCAGGTAGTGGGGAAATGAGTTCACTACAAGCCAGCAAGCCTGGCCTCCTACCAGGAGGTAGTAAGGGAACAGAAGGACATATTAAAGGATCCATTCCCAACTAAAGAGAAGGCTGTAAAATAAAGTTTTTTGGAGCTTAATACATTCACTTGCAAAGCTACCACCCTGTTATCGCCCACTCCAATTAGGGGCTCTCCCTGTGGGCACCACCCAGCCACAGCACGAGACATCTGGCACAATGGTCATTGCTGGGAGTTCTGATGCTCCATGACAACAAGCAACCATTTCTTGGCAGGCATGGGGAGGTAACACCTCAGGTATCTGAAGCGTGTTCGTGTTGTCATCGGCTCAACCAAAAGGATACATAATGACCCCATCACTGTGGACTGACTACAGTGCTGACTGTGTAGTGTTAAAAAGACAATGGTACCAATTAAAAGATGGAAAAGCACGGCAACACACCAGAGATGTTAAGTAAGGTGTTCTTCTCCAGCTCTCTCTCACTATGGAGACCAAATTTAGAAGAGCACGTCAAACTCCAAAGAGGGACCAAAAACATGGGGGGGGGGGGGGGGGCGTGGGGCGGGGGGGGGGGGGGGTTCCAAGAGGAACAAAACCATAAAGGATAGCAGAAACCAGGAGGCTAGCCAGGCTGACATAGGCAAGGATAGAGAGGGGAAATGAGAACAGGAAGGTGGAGGCAAAAGAAGTGACTGCAGCCCTGGAGAGAAGAAAGGGCAGCAATAGCTCGGGGCTCCACGTTCACCATGCACAAACTCATGAAAGAGCCACGAGTCCCTGGGATGGGGTGAGGACTAATCTTTGCAAGGTTATATTTTCGTCAATGAGCATCTTCAAGAATAAATACTGATCCAGCCTGACAGACTCCCATCTAGATAACGCATTAACCAGCTTGTTCCAGCTAAGCACCAAATTTTTCTGATTGGTTGGATTTGAGAAAGGGACCAAACTACAGTCATCAGTCTCTCTGTCTTTGGCATAACTAAAACCAATAAAACCCAACACTGTAAGAGGAAACTACCATGGCCATAAAATTATAAATTATTGACAGAGAAGGAAGGAAGAAGAGAGGAGGGAAAGAAAGTGACTAATGACAGGAGCATGAAGAAAGAAGCACAGGTAGACAAGATGGACACTCAAGATAAAACGGACCCCATAAAGAAAGGAGTGGGAAGGCAGAGGGTGGGGGTGAACCACCAAGCCCAGTCAAAGCCAGTCCAATAGGGGAGAAGGGGGGAGCAACACAGCCTGCCATCCCCTCCACCCACCGATAAGGTTGAAGGTCCCACCATTAAATAAAGCAATAAAAACCCCAATCACGAAAAAATCTTAAAACTAGATCAGCTCCTGAGGCATTGTCAGCTAATGCCAGGGGTAGCGAGTCAGGAAGTCCGTCACAGGGCAGCTAAGTCAGGACAGTCCAATAAGAGGTGAACCACAGTAAACACTGACCCACAACGACAGGGAGGGGAGGGGGGGGGGGGGGGGGGGTCCTCACGACGGAGGAGATAACCTTGAGTAAGCCAAGTATGGCCGATGCGGAGCCGGCAAAGGATGACAGAGGCTTTACGAGAGACCCATAAGGAGGACCGCCACCTTTATCGCCCTGAACTTGTTCGGCGAAGAAAGAGTGTGCCATTCTGCATGCCAAGGTCCCCAAAACCTGATGACGTAATGCCAAGTGAAGATCTATTTCCAGAATGCCATCATTGCCAGGGATCCCAACATGGCCTGGGCTCCAAATAAAAACCACTGAACATCCAAGTTGATCAAAGAGAGAAAGGGAGTCCTGGATAGCTGTGACCAACAGGTGGTAAGGAAAACACTGGCCAATATCTTGCAAACTGTTCAAGGAGTCATTACAGATAGTGAAGGACAGTCCTGAGCAGAAGCGGACATGGTCCAGTGCATGCAAGATGGCTACCAATTCTGCAGTAAAAACACTACAGCCCTCTGCAACAAACGAAGTTCCGTGGGTGTCACATAGGTGTAAGCATAACCAGTGTGACCAGCAACCATGGAGCCATCAGTATAAATCACTTATGAACCCTGGAATGAACTGAGGAGACAGTAGAATTGGTGGCGAAGGGCCTCCGGAGGGACAGAATCCTTTGAATTGATGGAGAAATCAAGACAGAGCTGCAGCCGAGAGATGCACCACGGAGGGGTACGTGCGTGAGCAGAGAAAAGATGCGGTAAAGGGAGGTTGATCTTCGTGTCTGGATAAAGGAGACCATAATTAGGGTGCTTTGGGGTGCAGTGAATGCGGAGCGCATAAGATATCAGCTGTTATTGGTGCAAAACTCACAGCAGTGGAATCACAGCCTCTGCGAGAAGGCTAATCACAGGGCTAGTCTGGAAGGCACCAGTCGCAAGTCGTACCCCACAATGGTGGATGGGGTCTAGTATCTGCAATGTCGAAGGTGACACAGAACCATAGACAGGACTCCCGTAGTCTAAGCGAGACTGGACCAACGCTTTGCACAATCGCAGGAGAATAGAGTGGTCTGCACCCCAGGTGGTATCGCACACACATCTAAGAACATTGAGATGCGACCAGCACCTCCTCTTCAGCTGGCGAAGATGAGGGAGCCACGTCAACCGTGTATCAAAGAACAAAGCCAAGAAGTGATGGGTGTCCACCACCTCGAGGGATTGACCATTGAGGAACAGGTCCGGATGGGGATGGACTGTACAGCGACGGCAGAAATGCACGACACATGACTTGGACACCAAAAACTGAAAGCCATGGGAGAGAGCCCAAGATTGCGCCCGGTAAGTTGCCCCCTGTAGACGGCGTTCTGCAGCACCCATAACGGAGGAAGCGATCTAGATACAAAAATCTTCAGCATACAAAGAGGGGGACACTGTCGGCCCAACAGCCGCCACCAATCCATTAATGGTGACGAGAAACAAAGGGACGCTCACCATGGAACCCTGTGGAACCTCATTTTCTTGCCGATGGGAAGTGCCGTAGGAGGAACCAACTTGGACCCGTAAAGAGCAACAAGAAAGGAAGTTACGGACAAAACCGGGAAGAGTGTCACGAAGGCCCCATTTGTGAGGGGTGGTGAGGATGTGGTGGTGCCAGCTGGTATCATAGGCTTTATGCAGGTCAAAGAAGACTGCAATGAGGTATTGCCGATGGGCAAAAGCCGATCGGATGGCAGACTCCAGGTGGACCAAGTTATCCACTGTAGAGCGGCCACAGCGAAAACCACCTTGAGTTGATGACAAAAGGTCGCGGGATTCAAGGATACAAAACAGCTGCCAACTCACCAGGCATTCAAGGAGCTTGCAGAGGGTGTTGGTAAGGCTAATTGGATGGCAGCTATCTAACTGAGGAGGTGGCTTCCTAGATTTCAACACCGGAATAACAATGCTTTGCTGCCACTTGGTAGGAAATACCCCCCACTCCACAGACAAAAAGTGTTGGAGCATTTGGTTATGTATCCGATCCAGTCCAGGAGCCATGTCGGGACAAAGGGTGAAGGCGCTGGCGAATTCCTACTCGCTAAATGGGGCATTATATGGCTCCAACCAGCAAGGAATGAAAGACAAAGGCAGTCACTCTGAGCACAATTTCCGGACGAGGAGCATGCGCGGATACTGAGTCGATGCAGAGGCTTGGGCAAAGAGTTGTGCGACATGCTCTGTGACAAAGTCCGGATGGGTAAGGACAACACCGTGCACAGAAATCCCTGCAACGCCAGTGGGAGGACGACGGCCAAAAATTCGCCTGAGTTTCACCCAGACTTATGAAGAGGGGGTCTGCGGCCCTATGGCAGCCACACCGATCCCAGTAAATCCGTTTCTGAAATTTCATTAGTTAACAGGCCCAGGCACAGAATCATTTAAAGACCAGAAGGAGAGCAGTAGAAGGGTGCCGCTTGAAGCATTGCAAGAGCACAGTGGCGGTCTTTTATGGTCACAACAATTTCCAGAGTCCACCAAGGGACCATCTTCCAACAGGGAGAACCCAAAAAAGGAGATTGGCTGAAACAGCTGTGGAAAGAATGGCGGCAGTCAAAAGTCTGTGTAGACTCATCAATACTATTGTGTGGTAGTACAGGGGGGATGGTAGCAGAGGAGAAGGCACCCCAATCAGCTTTAGAAAAAAGGCCCACCTGGGAGGGTGACGGAGCGAGATATGCTGAAGGATGGTCAAACTATCAGGTAATGATTGCTGTCACATAAGTCATCGTGGACATCCCACTGAATGGAGGGAAGAAGGCCGGGACTGCAGACGGAGAGGTCAATGGCAGAGAAAGTGTCGTGTCCAACACTAAAGTGTGTGGGAGTGCTTGTGTTTAGGAGACAGAGGTCAAGCCCTGCCACAACAGCTTCAACTTGTCCCGCCCAGGGCAGTAGCGTGTGACTACCCCAAAGAGCATTGTGGCCATTAAAGCCCCTAGAAGCAGGAAGGGAGAAGGGAGTTGCTGAGGAAGGGTGGTTAGGGCAAGGGATGTGGGAAGCCTATTAGATGGGAGGTAGAGATTACAGATTGTGATTGGAGTGGCAAGATGGACCCTGACAGCAATTGCTTTCAGATTGGTATGGAGGGGAACCCACTTACTAACAATTTCCTTGCGGACCAAGGTGCAAACACCACCAGAAGCCTGCAAGGGGCCAATTTGGTTTTGACAGAAAGCATGGAACCACAAAGGGTGGGTGAGTAAGAATTGACAAAATGAGTCTCCTGGAGAGCAATGCAAGCAGCAGAGTAGGAGGAAAGAAGGGGTTGCAACTCCGGGAGGTGACGCAAATAGCCATTACAATTCCACTGGAGGATCCTCAAGCTGGAGTCCAAATGGGAAGCGAATGGACCAGAGCCGGTCCCGCCGCCGAGTCACCATCCATCACCAATAAGGATGGGGTAATGTCCGTATAGGTGGGGTCAGACACAGTTGGTTCATTGGCTGGAGGAGGGGAAGGTGGTACCTCAGGAGGTACTGAAGGGGCCTTGCCCCTGTTCTTGTGTTTCTGCTTCTCTTGTGAAGGAAGAGAAGGGCAGACTGCAGTAAGGTCGGGCATGAAATTACACCTGGCAATCTTGGCACCAACTGGCCGCGGATCGCGCGGCCGATGTGGAGCTGCAGATCGCCTTTCAGGGAGGTGTCGGGAAGAGGAGTCGTGGGAGAGAGCTCCAGTAGCAGCAGCTGCCAATAAAGGGGAACACTTCTCCAGCGGGGAAGGGGGAACAGCACCCGAAGGGGTGGGTATGGGTACTGATGAGGAGGGGGAGGGGAGTGGGAGAGTGAGGGTGAGGTGGAAGGCGAATGGGGCGGGGCTGGGAAGAGGAGGGGGTAGGAGGGGGAATGGACGTAACTGAAACGAAAGTAGAAGTTTATAGGCACGGGATGGAGTCGGTCATACTTTCGACAAACCTCGGTGTAGCTAAGTCGATGAAGGTCTTGTACTGCTGAGTCCGTCATTCTTTCACATACACCGGGCAGGCTGGCGAGCTTGGAGGATGCTGCGCATTACAATTTACACACACTGGCAGGGGAGCACAGGCACTCCCCTCATGGAGGGGGCACCCACAGTCACTGCAGAGGGATCATTGGTGCTGCGGAAGACGTGTCCAAACCATAAGCATTTAAAGCAACTCGTCAGTGGTGGAATGTAAGGTTTTACGTCACACCGATACACAATCACCTTTACCTTCTCTGGGAGGGTATCCCCTCCCCCCTCGAAGGCCAGGATAAAGACGGCTGTATCGGTGCGATTGTTTGTAGGGCATCGCTGTACATGGCGGATAAATCAGACTCACCACTCGAGGTTTGCACGGAGCTCCTCGTCAGTTTGTGGAGAAGAAGATTCCGGTGGAAAATGGTGCCCTGTACCGATTTCAAAGATTGGTGGGGTACGACGGATACTAGGATGGTCCGAGATGGTCACAAGAACGCAGGGCTTCAGATTGGGCAGCAGAAGATGTCTTTACGGCTTCAGATTGGGCAGCAGAGGATATCTTTATGAGCAAAGAACTGGACTGCATTTTACTCATGGATTCCACTTCGCTATACTTATCTTCGATCATCTCCACGAAAAACAAAGGCTCGGTCGAGGCAAAACTTTCGCCTTCTGTCCTAGTACAAACCAGGTACTGAGGGAAAGATTTCAACCCAAGCCAGCGAGCTTGTCCCTCTTCCCAGGGAGTGGCCAGGGAGGGGAAGGCCGAAGGATCAGAAGAAGGAGTGTCATGTCTTCTATCACTCTTAGAGACAGTCACAGAATGGGCAGGATGTTGAAGCTTTTGCCGCTTCATGTGCAAGGCGTCCGCCTTAGTACCACCCATTCAAACCAGGGAGTTCTGATGCCTCAAAGTGATAAGCATCGACTCCTTGGCATACACGAGGCGTCAACAGCTCAGATGCTAACAGTGTGATCCCTTGGCTGTTAGGGGGTTCAGCCAGGTTGGTACTTAACAGTCCCACCATATGGACTGCCTACCGTGCAGGTGACCTAGCAGGACGGGGGCCAGGGTGCAAGGGGAAAAGGGAGGGGAGGGGGAGAGGAGCCTGCACCCTGGGAACTAGGTTGGGAGTTCATCCCCAATGGCTCACACTGAACAGAAAGCATTGGAAATGGAGGTCAAACCCCAAGGGGACCTAAAGCACCGAAAATGAGATGGAGACAGCAAACTAAACAATAGCACATATCGAAACATAGCCGGGAGGATAGCCAGGTCAATATAAAGAAGTCCACCAAGAGGCCAAGGAGGGGGCAGGGAGAAAGGAGTAAGGACATGGAAGGAGAGGAACAGGGACGGTAATGCAGTCTGGAAAAAGGAAGGAGACTGCAATAGCTCAGGGCCCCGTGTGCGCCCCACCCATATCCACAAGAGGAACTGTGGGTCCCCTTGGGGGCCAGATATTTTTTTTTCTGAACTTACAGCCAACATGTAAATTAATTATGTACATAGTAAAATAAAACAATCTGAATTATGATCCTTTGAAATACTTCAACAGCATTACACATTTGTTGTAGTAGTAGTAATAGTAGTAGCAGTAGTAGTAAATAGTGATTGCAGTGGAGGCAGCACCTGTAGCAACTTACCGTATTTACTCGAATCCAAGCCGCACTTTTTTTCCGGTTTTTGTAATCCAAAAAACCACCTGCGGCTTAGAATCGAGTACAAAGTAAGCGGAAGTTCTGAAAAATGTTGGTAGGTGCCGCCACAACTAACTTCTGCTGTCAAATATATGTAGCGCTACGTAGACATGCTTTGCAGGCACAAAGATAAATACTGGCGCCAAAACCTCTGCGTCAGTAAATAAATTTAAAAAAAAAGTTGGAAGACAAGCTTTTTTTTCTCCGCCACGAGTTTCAGCCACTGCATTTTCATACATTACCCAATGAAGTAAATACAAATTCCATTTTGTTCATCTTCGAACGCAGCAGCATTTCAATATACTATGAAAACTGACTGGCAAGACTGTTTGGGATGTTTGTCAATATGCTCAACTCTACATTCTGATTTCTGAATTTCTTTCCTACCTGTGAGAAGAGATGGTTGCTAATAGGAACTATTATGAATTGTGAATCACATGCAGTATTCTCTTTACCATAAGAATAATACGAATATAAACATTTTGCCATGTATTCTTTCGTGTTTGCTGCTATCTCATTTAAATCCTGTCTGCCTAATAAACTACGAAACTAGAGTGAGACAACAGCAAAGGCAGAAGAATATAAATATCATGTCATGTTTATATTCGTATTATTCTTATGCCTAATAGTGATACAGTCAGAAATGAAGCACGGCAATTGACTAGATTTTTATATCTAAGATGCTCTAAGTTCTGTGCAGAATTTAATGTACTAAAGAGGCGTCTGCAAAGATTTTCAAATGGAGAAAAATTTCCGCTAAACTCTCGTTCAGAACATCATCTTTCATATGCAGTCTATTATTTGGTTCTTGTTGATCATTATCAAAGAAAGCAGTATTGTAAGTAACAGCAAATAGCAGTCTCTTGCCATTGTTTCGCCAATAAGACGATTCCTTTAAAAAAAAAAAAAAAAAAAAAGCAGCGGTAGCGTGTACAAGAGCAAGCATGCCGCGAGCGGCGACAGGTCGTAAACACTCATTATCAGAATGCGACAAACAATGCATGATACAGCACAGTAATGCATTTTCAGCTTAGAGTGACGTTAACACCTATAACAAAGAGAACGGCACTTATCAGATCAAAGAAAAAGAAGCAATCAATTCAAACCAGACGAAGCACGCGAAAAAGGAAGGGTACCCGTATAAATACAGACGGAGCGCCTGACGCATAGCAATGGCTACCTGGTAAAGCTAACTGCTAAGCTTACGACTCGAACCAAACTACTGTAGCTGTATCGTCATTCATTTGACCTAAATTGTGTTTCATATTACAATGGACCAACTTTGTTTCGAGTTGGAGGTGTGGCCTAAAACTTCTCTCCCCCCTTGAATTTTGAATCTCAAATTTCAGGTGCGGCTTAGATTCGGGAAAATTTTTTTCCTTGATTTCGAGTTTCATTTCTCAGGTGCAGCTTAGATTCGAGTGCGGCTTAGATTCGAGTAAATACGGTAAGACACGAGTTAAATACGTCCAAGCACATAAGAAAGTTGGACAGCAGTGATCTACAGTATACCGTAAAATTCTTGTTTGTTTATAACTTGTCAACAAAGACCCACTAAGGTTGGACGGCTGGAGGGTGTGATACTTGGGACCATGATCACCCTCACCACACAGTTTCAGAAAGTCAATCCCACCCCTGCACCCACACCACTCTCCCCTCTCCTTGTTAGCGTAATTTGAGGAACAGTATCTCTGTAAGTAAAAGTGTTGAGAGCATATCAATGGTAAAGAGACTGCATTGCCTTCGAGCCAAATAACTGATATCTGTAACTGCTCGTGAACTGTAGATGGTAACAATGTCACATAGGACATACACTGTATTTCAAATAAAAGAAGGCACACAACAATGAAGACTTCAACACTCCCAAACTTAATAGGAATTTTGCAGTTCATGACAATTACTTCAAGAAATTCTAATATCAAAGTGATGAATACTTAATCACCACCTACATAATAAAAGTGAAACTACTGTAAGAAGCATGACAAATGCAGTCTCTACGACAAACCTGCTGGAATCTCCACGATAGTCTCGTCCACGTTCGTATGTGCGCACTACCTCCCCATGACTGGGATAGCGGTCGTCACGTCGGCGGAGATCTAACTCATGACGTAAGTCATCACCGCCGCGTCTGGGTAAAAACAAATTAATGTTAACAATAAGTTTCAAAAGCAGTAACATGAAATATTATCAACTGGGACCGTGAATTTCAATGCAACTGTGCTCAAAATCTTACAACACACTGCAAATAATTTGCAAAAAATAGGTTTCTTTTTCAAAATCTACAAAAATTTGTCAGCTCTCAGTAAATGGAGCCTTGCACAATTACCATTCCCTTCTCTCACAAGTTTCTGAGAAACAAATAGCTATCCAAACTCACTATGAAGAAAGGACAACTTTAACACATAATTCAATCTTATGGGAACCTAATATCAAAAGCAAATCAGCTACTAAATTAATAAAACTGCCTCTGTTTGCCAAAAAGTTCATTTGCAACAACTTCGTTCGAAAGTTCTAAATCATTTCACAATTATCTCCTGTTGCCAGGTGCAGCTGGGTAAGAGGAAAAAATGTCTTCTCGTTTTAAACCCATCTTACCCTCTTGAAGCACAATATTCTAGTCCACATTCATTTAATTTCTTCACAGGCACATCCATCTTCACTTCAATTATCTGTAGCTCAATTATCTGTAGCTCATTTTTCCTGCTGGAAGGATCCCCATCTCCTGTTCTTTCGTCATCAATTGAGTTTACAGGCTCAAACTGTTTGTACCTCCTTATCTCCTATCTTACAACCAGGGCACAGAACTGGTACACTATAGCTTTGTACATATATATATATATATATATATATATATATCTCACACACACACACACACACACACACACACACACACACACACACACACTGATGAAAAATACAATTTCACAGGCTGAGCTACAATGTTGAAGTAGTTGTGTGCCTATCCGAAATTCAACACTTCCATTGAAGAGTATTAATTTTCTCTACCCATTTAACTGTACAACTTTATCAATTTGTATCTTTACATTTCAATTTCTTATTTTGTGTTTCATCCTGTGTTCTGTACTTCACACAGATTTAACACGTTCGCTGCGGTATCAAATACGAGCCACTAACCTACAAGGCAGAAACTTTAAGGGAGCATTTACCGCGAGCCAAAATCTTACTGAAGCAAAATTTTGCAGTTTTTGTTCCATATTGAAATATTGACAGTTAACACATACAAGCATCACTCACATTTGGATCCTGTGATAAGCTTGTAACTGTCATGACCATTATATAAAATAATCTCAATGGCTCCTCTGATTTATTCTCAATGAAAAGAAAATTCAAACAACAAGCAAATGCACATCTTTGGAAAAGCAGAAAAAAAACTGGCAATGAGAACACTGAAAAACTAATAAAATGAAAAAAACTAAAGATAATCTGACATTGTTTGTATAAACAAAATAGCTCTCTTTGGGAATATTGACAACGTCCTTTGCTAAACAAAATGCTGTTAGACAGCAGTTTAGGCAGTATCCAATATTGTTTGAATAGTCTGAACACTCATGTGGCATGTCACCACACTTGCCCTGTTTAACACACTTTCTACACCTCTTCTTCATGATTTGCTCTATCCCTTCAGTTGGTTTCTGCTTTTGCACATTGTGTGTTTTACTATGAGTTCTCTTTCTACCATATCTTCGAAATCACATTGGAGAAAGTACCTCTTTATTATTTTACTTTCCGAGTTTCGATGTACAAACTGAGAAGTAGGCTATTTATAAGAGGAAGTAAATAGACTGTCAATTAAGTGGAAGAATAGATGGTTTTTTTAAGGTAGCAGACAGTCTTCCATTCGCATAAATAATATGACAGCATCTGATCCTGCCTATCAGTCCCAGAAATATTTGCATTGTATTGGCAGTGACTTCCAGATTGTTTGCTGGCGTTAATTCATAACTTTTACCACTGTGTTCTGTAATTCCATGAAAATGTAAATCATCATCTGCTCTATCCTTCCATTTTCCAATCGTCACGCATTGCAAATAGTGAGCAATAGTGTTGCCTTGTTTTTCAGATACCACCACTTCAAGACTGTTCCTCCTATTTAACCTCAGTGTTCCAGTGCAACACATTTTCAGATAGAATAAGGTTTAAGCTAACCTGAAAATGTAGTAGTAACTGTCCAAGTAAATATGGTTTCTTCTCAAACTGACAAGCATCCCCACGTACACAGCACTCTTATTTACAAAACCATCTGGATTGTTTAGCCTGTACATTCTGATGCTGTATTTATGCCTTTTTTATTTCATGTATATTGTCTGAAGGATGATCTCCTCTTCAAAGAATGATCGATTCATCTACAGATAGGTCTCTTTCTGGATTAAAAAACTCTACACATTCTATTGTTAAAATAATTTAGTATAGGTTGTATTTTACATAATCAATCATCTGGTTTTAGGTGTCCTGCTTGTGGATTTTTAGCTAAATGTAATGAGTGTAAGATGATCGCACATTTGTGTCTGCTCATGCTCATCGCTGCTGTTCTATTTTGAAACAGAGGATCTTTCTACCAATTATCTTGGAATCTAGTGGTTTTCCATTATCCATACATAACGCAATACTTAAGACCACAAGTATTTCATCTATACTAAAAGGTTTCCAGCAACAAATCCTAGACCTGTCCTCCATATCATCACTAGATTCTTCTTCCACGCTGTCATCACTAGGCACATTTTCTTGCTCCGTTCTGTTACCTTCGAACTCGAAATAACTGTCTTGTAGTATGTTCAGTAAATTATTGGCACTGAGATTTTCGTTCTTCCTACAATTTTTAGCATTAGAAGGTCCTAGTGTCTGTTGATAAGCTAGCTGTCATTTCAAACAATCTAATTCTCAGACAACTAAGCACATGCAAAAAAGAGAGAGAGAGAGAGAGAGAGAGAGAGAGAGAGAGAGAGAGAGAGAAATGTAAAATCCACACTGGCTAGTTTGTCACGGAAATGCTTTTAAGGGTTAATAGCACTGAGTTAGTGACTCATGTTGATGCTTAAAAGTGTCAGCCGCAGCGAACGTATTAACCACCTTACCGCAATTTTTTCCACTGGTCATGTTCCCATAACATAAACTGTTACAATTCTGAAACATTTTTTACTTTATTTCTTTTGGTTCTACTGCAGATTCAGTTCTCATAATAAAACGTAAATTTTAGAATAAATCATTTACAGACTGCCATGTTTTTTCACCTATGACGAAGCCTCACTGCTTAGGTACTTAATACTTTCTATCTATTGCATATAGCTTTAGGTTCCTCTCCTTTTCTTCTCATGCCAATTTCTTCCACACATTTAACTGTACATACTTCAATTCTGCTTATTTATCATACCACACTGGTTTTTCACTTCTTAAATATTCTTTAACAACATACAAATTTTACTTTGTCCTCATATCATGAAGTTTCTTGTTACATAATGTACCTTATATTTGTACACAATAAGGGAGGGGCAGAGTATCTGCTCTTTACAATCTTAGGTAACCATGTTATACATTACAGCATTTTGTTGTAGCTGCAGAAATCACTACACACACTGCCTTATTCATTTACAGTGTTCCTTATTCAACTCGCCTGTGCGTCCTATCTGTTTGTACACCAAAAAATATATCTTCTTTGAGCCCAAAAGTATCCTCATGGTGATAATAGCATCCACTATCAAAACTTTTTCAAAATAAAAATTGAGCTCCTTACATTTTACATTCAATTTTTTCCTTAATACAATCCTGGTGATTTCATTAGAAATATGGGAGATCATTATCTCTTCATGCAATTTCCAACTTCTTTCTTGAATCCTGTTTTAATGATTTTTGGGCAAATTATTTGGACTCTCTTCATCTCCTTCTATGATTACCATCTCATCTGTTAATTTTCTGGTTCAGCTCCTTCCATTTCAGCCAATGAGTCGCCTGTAGCTTGTTAAACGTCTGCTCCTTTTACCTGTCACCATCCATTGTTTTCTTAAAAAACAATATCTCACTGCCCTTCCCTTCATTTCTTCTTGTTTTCTTAATTCTGAACATTATCGAAGCTTTTCTTATACACTGCTCAAAAGAATTAGGGAAAAATGGCTTCAGGATTCTCCCATACTCCACTGAGAAACAATTGAGGACTAGGTAAGTTACCAAATTTCCCAAATTAAGTACACAACAAAACAACATCACATCTCATTCACTTACATAACAAGAACTCAAATGTCTGCCAAGTGTTGAGAAGGTGAAAAAAATTATTCATCCTGTCATATTGGGAGCTTTTCATTGGACTTTGTGTGACACCTTCAATAACTTCTATGCCCTCCATGAGTGTTTATCACCATCTGACACCTTCATGGCATATTCCATTTAAGCCTATGAAGGTCACCCTGTGGTTCCACTCCCATTCTTCACTGCGAGTCCTTGAGGATTCTCCATAAGTCTACGGTGGACCAGGACAGCCACAAACACATCTGTCAAGTAGGTCCCACACATGCTTCATGGGGTTTAGGCCAGTAGTCACCGCTGGATCCTGCATTACTTCAATATCCAGGCTTTGCAAGACACTCCTGGTGATGCCTGCTGGGTGGGCCCTGATATTACTGTGCATGAGACGGAATTCAAGGCCACCACTGTGCGCAGCAGCCACCACATGGTCCAACAGGATCTGTTCAATGTACTGCCTCACTGTACAGAGATGAATGACGAGATCCCTACAGCTATGCCTCACCACACCATTACAGACCTTTGGCCAAATCTGTCAATTTCCTGGACAACATTTGGCAGGTACCGCTCACCAATGTGCCTCCATGCACTAACACAGCTGTCACCTTGTTTCAGAGGAAATCTGGACTCTTCTGTGAATAACACGTTTGGCCAGTCACTAGTTGATATGAGAATGGCAGGACTGAAGGCAAGATGCAAAATATTGTGTCAAGCAGATACTGAAACAGGAATGCTGGATCATAAGGTCCTTTCTTGTAACCTATTCCTTAGTCTGATCAGACACAGTGACACCAGTGGCCCTTCTGAGATTCTCTTGCAGACCTATGGCAGCAGCCGCACGATGACCCAGCACAGAGATGGCCAGGTATCTGTCTTCACAAAGGGTTATAATGCGTTGGTGACCTTGCCCAACTCGCCATGTATATTGACCTATCTGTGTGTACAGTGTCCACAAATTATGGATGACAGACAGTCATTGGAATCTGCAACAACACATCGGAAAGACCATCCTCCTCAGATCAAACAGACTGTCCTCTTTACTTGCACTGCTTTGCATTTAGACGTCATGTTTCATGTGCCTGGTTCAATACAATGTCCACAAATTACAACTGTTGTCTGTGTACCTCACTAGAGGTACATACTTCCAGTACTCACTTACTTCTGAGGGGTCACCTGATACTATAATGCATTATACAACAGATGGCAAAAGACTTTAGTTGTCATACATACTGGAAGCAGTGACTCAGGCTATTTAATAAGGCCATAGGTATCAGCAGTATCAAAATAGACTTAACATACTGGACATTGATACATGTGTTCACCTAATTCTTTTGAGTCGTGTATTCGAGAATTCCATTAAAATTCTTATTCATGGTGTGTATCACCTTGCACTATGAACAAATTCTCTCTCTCTCTCTTAAATAGAATGATCTAGTTGCATTTTCTGCTTGTATATGCATCACATTACTTTTTAGTTGTGTTTATGTTTTTATTATGCACTTCAATCGGGATATGCTTTGTATATTTTCCCACACACACTTATTTAACATTTCATTGCCTCTTTTGATCTCCTTTTAGTTCAGCCACTTCTCGTCCACAATGTTAATTTTTGTTCTTGATGTTACAGATACGAGTTTTCCTTTTATCTTCTAATCTTCCCACTTCTGTCTGTGCTACACGACTACTTCCTTCAGGCTAATGAAATTTGACACTGCTAGCTCTGTTGCTACTACATTACAACAAATTTCTTCCTCGGTGGTAACGTCTCACGATTTCAAACTAAGCTTTCTGGACTATTATACAGTTGAATGCAGTCCTGCTCATTCCCTTGTCTTCTTATCCTACTGTTCTTCCAAAAGAATGTGTTTCATATTTCCATTTAGTTCACTGCAAAACAATCAATAAACATGTTATCTGCTGAATTTCTGTTTCTACACTTAAAAGTTACTTTTATATACCTGTTCCCCACTACCTCTCTATATTCTGTCTTTCCAAATACTTCAGAATTCCATGGTGTCTTCTCCCTTACTTAGAGTTGCAGAAGTCTTTTAACTCCTAGTTACCAGTGCTCACTTTAAAATATCAAACTTACAAAAAAGTTGCAGCACCTGCCTTTATGGGTCATATTTCTAAGACTGAAATGAAGAACAATATGTATCTATGTTCTATTCCAAATGATGACTGTTCTTTGACTGTCACATGTATCATTCATATGATATAAGACCTTCCTTAATATTGTCAATAACTTCCATTCATCATCTTGAAAATTCCTACAATTCAAAAGCATCCACTGTTCAATGAATTCTGTTATGTTCATCTACTTGATGATTTGACACTGACTGCCACTCCTAACTGAAAATTCCTAGAATAAAGTTCTCAATTAAAAAGCTTTGCTTTTACCTCTCATAGCGATCATCTCTCCTGTCCCTTTCATACCCAGATGTAGAAGGACGATCATAGTCACGATGAGTACGACCATAATCACGATGTGATGTCAACGGTGTTGCAGACTCACGATGTTCTGGTACATAGTATGCATCACGTGATCGGCCTTCTGAGTAGCGTGGTGGTGGAGGTGGCGAAGGTGGCTCATAGCGAGAATGGGAACCTGTTAGTTATTTAAAGATCCAATAAAAGAATAGGTAACACTAAAAGATCAAAACTAAGATAGACGGAAAATACAGACTCAATACAACACTTACAAAAACTGAAAGTCATTAAACTTTAAAGGATTATCATGTAAAACAAAATATGCACTTATTACACTTATACAGAGGAAATAAAATTAGTTAGGTTCCGTCTCATATAATTTATTCATATGTGGACAGAGAACTACTTCTCGAAACATGTTCCACTGGAATTTATGGCTAGACTTCACTAGATAATATCTAGTGACACACAAATATATGAAGTGCCTTAAATGGCCTCCACTACTATCAGTATAATAACACATTCACAAAAGTTAGTATAAGCCGAACATGCTGTATAGTGTAAGGTAATTGTCTCTTCTCTTATTTGCCTGTTTCAACAAACTTTTGTGGGTTGTTAGCTGTGATAGTAGTCTTTAGACAGCAAAACCAAATTTATAAGATTGAATCTCCTACAGCTTCCCCCCCCCCCCCCCCCCCCCCAATTACATTCTCTCAGAATAAAGCAGCAATATTTATGCCAATCATAAACAAATAATACTTCAAAGCTCGAGTAGAAAACACACTTCGGAAATGTTTGCGAAATGCACCCACGAAGTAAGTTTTCCTATTTTTTTTCTTTTTTAACAGAAAACAGTTACATGAAAAACTTTATTAGCAACATATACAGTAACGTTTCAGCTATTTTTTGACATGGTCACCAAAAGCACTGAGCCACCTGTCATATTGTGGGATCAGCTTTTGTATTCCTGTGTCACCGAAGTCTGCCTCCTGTGAATGGAACCAGCGCACGACAGTCATCTTCAGCTCTTCGTCACCGTCAAAGTGCTGACGGAGGGGCAGGAATTTCTTGAGTTGAAGGAAAAGATGGAAATCTCTAGGAGCACGATCAGGGCTGCATGCTGGATGATCAAAGAGCTCCCAGATGAACTTCTACAAAACAGCTGCTGTGCGATGAACTGTATGAAGACTAGCATTGTCATCAGTCAGCACAACACCCATTCCACACCTCTTTCTGGATGGCACGTCACGGTGTCCACATTGTTGCACCTGGGCACGAAGACAATGAGCAAAATGCCCTTCCTGTCCCAGAACACAACGCACATCACCGCCTGCACCGACATAGTCTGTATTAATTTCATCTTCATCAGAGTTCCACTATGACACTAATGCATGGACTGCTACTTGGTTTTGGGGTCAAGTGAGAAATCCAAGCCTCATCGCCCGTATCGATACTGTCAAGATACTCGTCGCCATCATCATGATACCGCTGGATAATGTCAGTGCTGCTCCAAAGCATTTCGTTTTGTGCTCGAGTGTCAGGTTTTTCGGCACCCACCTAGCACACATTTTCTTGAACAACAGGTGCTTAGTGACAATTTCATGAAATAAGGATTGCAATATCTACAGAAAATGGGCTGCTGGGCTCCATAATCGAGAAGCGAGAGTTATCCAGGATCCGCTGCCATACCAGCTCAATCACATGATCACGATTAGTGATGGCCGTCCACTGCGCTCTCCATCATGGACACTTTGATGACCTTCGGGGAAAAAAGCCTACACTAGTAACACAACATCCGTTTACTCACGAAGTTCTGCCCACAGACCTATCGGAGCTGACAGTGAGTTTTGATGGGTGCTATTTTTCATGCACTAAGGAATCTTATTACTGACCAAACCTCAGAGGCAGCAGGAGAACAAAGAAGAGCTGCCATTTCAGGGAACTGCTGCTGCGGTGCTGGCACCAGGCGGGACCTATCCGGCTGGCATTTGATTGCCATGTCATAGATCTGCTGCACATGCAAAATTGTCCCACCTAAATGTGTCTACTTTAAAGTAAACAACACCGGGAAACTTATTTTCCGGATGTGCTTTGTAGAATGTTTGTTCTTAACAAGAAAAAAATATTTCTTATATAACACTTCTTACAAATCTTTCTTAGGAGATTTTTTGTAGGGAAGTCTTAAAACGTCTGTGGTATATCAGGAGTGTACGCTACCATTTGTGACAATTGTGGTACCATGAAGGAGGCATGTAAATACAAAAAATGTTCAAAATTGGGTATTTATGTAATGATCATACTTCACAACAGTATGATGCATGCATTAAACAAAAAGTGCCAACTAACTAGCCACGTAGATGAATTTAACATAGTGAATCATCATCCCTCAATAACTGTACTTGGCTGACAGCAAAGGGTTTTATGTGAGCAAATCACAGTGTTGCATGCTTTGACATCGTGTGAGGCTGCACTTTGTAGAAAATAATATTACTTCAATTTGCACAATAGTAGGGTACTATCAAGCATATGCGACATGACAAAGGTGAATGCCATGGGCTGCTCACAACTGCAAGTAATCTCCAGAGCAACCACTGAATCAGGAGGGAATATCTAGGTTTTCAAGTGAACTTTCGGAGCTAAACTCAAAAAGATCAATCCTAGCATACAGGTTTCAAAGATTGTTCTGGATGTTTACTGGGTACCACTTCTTCATTGACTCAGCCAGTCATCTGACTTATCTCCTAATACACATGCCAGATGTTCATCCAATTTCATTAGCAAATAAAAATTTACTATCCATATGCCACAAATAGAACAGCATCAATAAAACTACACTGTCCATAAACAACCATTCACGTAACTTATTTTTGATGAATGGATAATTTATTTCTTTCTTTGATTGGATATTACACTGAATGATGCCTTGTTTAAGTCACTGATGACATCTTCAGATCCCTAGAAAGAAATATATATAACATGGCAGTTTCTCAGCAACCGTATATAATTTTCAAACATAGGAATTATAAAGCCAACATCAGATGATGTTCCTAGCTAGGCATAAGTATGAAAGGCTGGAACTTCTTTCGTTTTATTTTCTTTTTCACTAGAGCATAGCTGATCACTGCTCTCTCTCAATGTAATTTTACAGTTTATCAAAATTTCATTCTGATGAAGATGTCCTTAGTAGGTGTAGAGACCTATATCAATGTACCAGTTATCGGCAACTTTTGGCTGTGTAATCCTATGTTGGGGGGAGGTGTGTGTGTGTGTGTGTGTGTGTGTGTGTGTGTGTGTGTGTGTGTGGTGTGTGTGTGCGCGTGCGTGCGTGTGCGCGCATTACTAAGCAGAGCAACCAATAATGTGTGATACTAACACCTGACCACGGCTTTGAAAAATAATTTTAGTGAACTGGATGAGCTGAATACTGAAAACACCTGAAAATTGTTAAATAAGAACACAAAACAAAAGATTTGATACATATACTCATATAGT
Organism: Schistocerca americana; assembly: GCF_021461395.2. Lineage (NCBI taxonomy): Eukaryota > Metazoa > Arthropoda > Insecta > Orthoptera > Acrididae > Schistocerca > Schistocerca americana. The sequence continues at coordinate 189,673,419 of NC_060120.1, forward strand.
CTAATGTAACACTACATTAAAAAATTCCATTAACATCTCCATGTCAATCAACAGTGGATGTCACTGAAGTACTGTGATGTGGTACAGGTTGGCTAGACATACCATGTTAGTGACTACCATAACAATATTATGCTATTTTTTGAATGTAACAACGATCCACACATTTATACTTTGTGACCAGCAGTGCTACTATCTCCCTAATTTTTTAAGGTATCAATTTACATGATAGGGCCATGCAGTAATGTGACCTAAACAAGGACTTCATGTGTGATTGGGCAGTTGATATTACTGTATATAAACTCCTTCGCCAGTGTGTTACTTGACCCTGTCAGAAAGAATAAATTGTCTTTCTCGTGGCACTTCCATGATATAAGCGTCTAGGTGATAGTGATTAGCAACTTGGACATTTTCCTTGAAATTTCCAATATCCAGGTGTACACTGTGTGTGTGTGTGTGTGTGTGTGTGTGTCAAAAATGCCATGTTAAATAGACAGAAGCAATTAGGCCTACTTCATATTGTAGTGTGCATATGATTGCAGGAAATGAGATGTAACTTGACAGTTAACTTTGCAAAGTAGTACACATGTTGTACTTGGGGGAACACCAAACTGCACTCCTTCAACCACCTGTGAATGGAGTGGAGGAAGATAAAATTACTCGCATTGTTGTACCAGTGTGGATTGTTGCACGATGAGAGTACATAAAACGTACAGGCCAGCAGACATACGACAGGCTATGTCTAAGCATCTTATCCATACTACACAGCACGTATTTGAATTTTGATATTTTTATCATCTAGTTAGCTGAATGTTGCGATAGTTTCACGTATTCAACTCAAATATATACCACTGACAAAGGTACATATTCAGAACACAATTGACAAACCACTGGGACTTGCGAAACACACCTCCATTCATTACCAATTAAACTCATGTTGCTCTCCGTAGGGTGTCCACATTAAAATTCCTGTGGAAAATCATGCAGTTGCATAAGGAACAGCATTTTTGTATTCAAAATCAAGTTGTTGCAAGCAGTAGTGCTAACTGCAACATACCATAAACTCCTTTTCTTATGCCAAATGCAATAAATTTGGCATTGCTAGTATTGCAACTGGGAATAGCATCTTCTACATCAGAACACACTGCACATTACTACTCTGACGTACGGGTCTGTTTTCCAAAAGCTGTTTGGGATTTTTCTGGAATCTGTAAGTATTGTCCAGGATCAGACCTTTTTGATCCTTCTACTCTTAAACACACATCCATCGCTGCCGTACAATTCTGTTGCTGGGTGTTAACATATCATTAAAAAAACCACAGAGCAAAAATTAAGACATTTATGATCATGTGATTTATTCTAAGAAAGATCACTATTTGCTTTTATGTTTACTTGAATAATAAATGTTTTTTTCTTTGAAAACTCCACCCTGAGTAAAATGCATTGCTTCTCTCTCTCTCTCTCTCTCTACCCATACACATTTCAGTGGCAATACACTGTCATCACTGTAGGTTCTCCTTTGTTCTGCCGAGCAGTGCATTTGGTTTTTCACACTGCTGTATTTGTTTTGTAATATGGCTTATGTTCAAATACAATCTGCCATCTGTTGGTGGTAGTGCATTTCACATTGTCAGAACTCCATTAAGTTTATTAGACATGGATTGTTTCTACGTTTACAATACGGATACTACACTTACATACCATAAACGCTGAAACAATGCATGTTTCGAATGCTTAATCAGTTGGAATGATAGCTGTGCAGCAGAAGATAGCAGTGTGAAAGGCAAGTGTGAATTGCAAGTTTGTTGTGCATTTATATTAGCGTATCTGGTTACTTTAAGGTATGGTCGTCCTTGTTAACATCCAAATATATAAAAGCTCATCGTTCATTAATATTTAGCTTTTAACACTCAAATGGATTTATCTTGTAGATACAACATTTCCTAATGGATGCATGCTAAATTTATGTATTAACAGTCACAATGATAACAAATTTTCACATATGAAGTTCCAAGATGGTAATCATCCATCACTGACTGAAACCAGTCACCACTTATCGAAAATTGGTATTACGCCAAGAATGGAATTCTTTAATCTTTACTCGATCACTGTCATACTCCAAAGTGATATAATACTGTAACACATATTTCTGAAGTCAGAGTGGTTAAATTATGAATGTAACTGTCATGCGACACCTTGAAACATTCCTTTGCTTTCTGCTAAGAAGTGTTCTAAATATCTTGAGCGTGTGCTTGCTACTGAGGAAGTCATTGGGCTCTTTTTTCCTTACTCTATACCATGAATCTTAATAATATTTATCAAAATTACAGTCCTTAAGCATATCAAAGCAGTGTAAACCAATCAACGTTTCAAAAAGTGGATATACTTATATAATAAGATGACAGAAGTTTCTGAATATTTCCTGCCTAAATATTTCAACACTCACTTTTCTTTCCATTACAGGGTTTATCTAAACTGCATCATTTCTAAGATTATATATGACCACGCAGATCAATGTGTGTGGCACTGATCAATAACTTAACACATATTACAAAATTAGTGATTAGTGCCCTTCTTAATAGCACAAATCACAAAACCATAATTGATAAGACATGGTGTGAAAAGATATGGTGTTGACGTCCAGCATGTAACGGATGATAAACACAGGTATGTCTCAGCTCCTGTATATTCCTGTACTAGCTAATCACAAATATAAGACCCCACTCAGCCATCTCTTCTGGTTGAATGTGAAATATTTCAGTCTTTGCAACTGGGTCATTCCACACCAAGTGGTCTAAAACTGAAAAAAGTTCCCACCATCATGGTCTCCAATTTTCGTCAAATTTTAACTGTAGCTTTAGTCAAGTGTTGAAGTAAGTTTCCCAAGATTTCAGGCCTCTAGCTGCAATAGCTGCTGATCTAGACCCCCTTGTCTGAAGTGTACTTAGTCCGTGTGCATGCAACATAAAAAAAATGTCATATTTGGAGTCTAATAAAATCGAAACTAATTCATAAGAATGGTTAGTAAGATGCGACCCTGTACAGTTTTTTTTGCTGATTCCAACGAAATTATGTATAACATTACTCATGCAAACCCCGGTCAAATAACTCGACTCAAAGTATACTTCAAAATTTGTCGTGACACAACGCGACAAATTTTGACCAATATTAAGACTGCAATGATTTCCTTGCAGTTGAAGATATGGACTTGAACTTTTGGCCAAGCTACATGCTTGTGCTAGACATAATGCAGCCGGATTTGCAATGATCCAGGCCATATGGTCGCCCTGCAGTATCTCTTCAAATTAGGCAGTGTCAGCACAAACGGTAAAATTTACCAAAGTTTCAAGCCAATTACTAAAAAATAGTTGGCCTGAATCTGCTTGTGAATAGTATCACCTAAAAGAGAAACTCTTGCTCTACAAGACTGACATTTGTTTTTTTTTTGCAACGCGACCATTAAGTACTCATTAACTCACATCAAAGTTGTTATATTTTGTATGCGCGATGCACTAATTTTTCTTCATTTCTAGGAATTTGAATCTTAATAGTCGCTTAGAATTACTGATATAATTGGATATTTCATTCGTGTTTTATTCAGTGATTGGCCAGTGAGAGATGTCAGAAGTTAATGAAGAAGAAGAATCGTTGGCCCCCTGTTCAATTGGAAAAGATGCTGCTGCATCGAAGTGCCATGTTATCTTCTATGCTAAGAAGACTGGATTCAAAGCGTTTAGTGATTTCACAGAATAAGACCAGAAATTGCTTGTTTCGCGTTCAGAAGCCAAACTTGACGAAAATTCCATCATTTGCTTCCACCATGAAGCCCTCTTCCTACATGAATATCAAGCGATGCAAAAGAAATGTTGCAATCCATTCAAGAAGAGGAATCACAATGTAAAAGCTGGACTTAGACTGCTTGATAATGAAACAGCTGCCAAACTTTGCCTGTTAAAGAAAAAAGAAGTGATTGATATAAAACCTGGTCAGAAGCTTTGCCCTCGCTGCATGTCGGCACTGAACCAAAAGCTAGAAGATTCATCATCACTATCAACCCAATCTGAACAAGATTTCACAACGGATGAAACTGAACCAGCCATCAACAAAAGTTTATCATTTATTGGTGCTTCACCATTGAAAAGAAGACAACTAAGTAAAAGAGATAAGCAAAGCTATGCAAAAAGAAAGATCTTGGATGCACAAAGTTTAATTGGGAATCAAATTGCTGCTGCTGTAGGAATCAATTACGATGAACAGCCAAGTTCAAGTAAAAGTCGCCCATGCAATAATTGTGCAGATCTTGATAATCTTATAGAAGAGTTGAAAGAAAAATGTAAAGTGTCAAATCGTAGGACAAAAGTTCAAATATTGACCTTGGTTCCAAGAAGCTGGACAATTAAAGATACGACAACAGCATTTAATGTATCAGAAAGAATGGTAAAGCAAGCGAGAAAACTGAAGAATGAGCAAGGTGTTCTAGCTTTTCCAGCAAATCGGCAAGGAAGGAAGCTTTCAGATGAAGTTGTTCAGAAAGTACATGACTTTTTTCAAGATGACGAATTCAGCAGACTTTGTCCAGGGAAGAAAGACTGTGTGCCTGTGAGAATTTCAGGAACAAAGGTGTACAAGCAAAAGCGGTTGTTGCTTTGCAATTTGAAGGAAATGTACGTGTCTTATCAGAAGCAAAATGGACCAGAAATTGGCTTCTCAAAGTTTTGCGAGCTTAGACCAAAATGGTGTGTTACAGTTGGCTCTGCTGGAATGCACTCAGTTTGTGTCTGTACAATACACCAAAATGTCAAGCTTATGCTCACTGGTGCATCAATCAATGAAGACTACAAGGAAATTCTTAGCAAAGCTGTTTGCAGCTTGGAAAACAAGGATTGTATGCTTCATCGTTGTGAAAACTGCCCTGGTCCAGAAGGTGTAGAAGCAGTTATTGCAACATATTTTGAAGATAATGACCCTGAAGAACTGATTGAGTACAAACAATGGATTCATACCGACAGGGATACTTTAGAAACAAAGCAGCTTTCAACAGAAGAGTATGTTGAAGATATTGCAGCAAAAATTTGGAACCTGTCTTGTCATCACTACATTGCCAAGCATCAAAGCCAGCACCTGAAAGCTCTCAAAACTGATTTGAAAGAAGGCGAATTCATAATACTAATGGATTTTGCTGAAAACTATTCATTTATTGTTCAAGATGCAGTGCAAGGCTTTCACTGGGAAAACAGTCAAGCAACAGTTCATCCATTTGTAGTCTACTACTGTGAAAACGAAGAGGTGCAATGTGTGAATCTTTGTGTTATTAGTGACTGCCTTCGACACGATACGATTACTGTCCATGTTTACATTGGAAAAGTAATCAATTACCTGAAGATGCAATTTTCCAAAATAAGCCACATCCACTACTTCAGTGATGGTTCAGCTGCACAATATAAGAATTTCAAGAATTTTCTCAACTTATGCTATCACAAAGAAGATTTTGAAATAACAGCAGAATGGAATTTCTTTGGAACAAGCCATGGAAAGTCGCCTTGTGATGGCATTGGAGGCACAACAAAACGGTTGGCAGCAAGAGCAAGTTTGCAACGTCCATATGAAAACCAGATTCTAACACCCAAAGATCTTTTCAACTTCTGCAATGATAATATCAATGGAATCAAATTCTTTTTCATCAGCAAAGAGGAAGTTGAAGAAGAAAAAGCTTCTCAAGAAGAAAGATTCCTGCAAGGGCACACTCTAGCTGGCACAAGAGAAAACCACCATTTTTTGCCCATTGATATGACGACAATTAAGGTCAGTAGAGTTTCTAATGATGCGACATCTTTTTTGGCCAAAATTAGTGCTGCTGAAGTAGTAGTTCAAGTCATGGATCTTCAGCCTGGGCAGTATGTTGCTTGCATTTATGAAAAGAAATGGTGGATTGGAAACATCGTTGAAATCTCAGTCGAACAGAAAGATGCTTTCATAAGCTTTATGCATCCTCATGGTCCTGCAAGTTCATTTTATTGGCCCTTAAGACGTGATACTTGCTGGATTCCAGAACAACTTATCATTGGTGTTATTCCAGCTCCATCAGTGACATCATCTGGTCGGCAATACAGTTTTCCTGAAAGCATTCTCTTGCAAATCAACGATGCTTCCAGAATGATGAAGTAACTGAGGAAGACAGGCTTGGGAACCTGCATAAAGAAACCCACAATCAGGCTTGGGATCCTGTGGTAAAGACACCCTGTAATCAGGCTTGGGAACCTGCAGTAAAGATACCCACCCGTGGCTGTTACTGCATGGCTATCGGGCGTGGCCCCTATGGCGATGGGGATGCTGGTTTTATTGTGATAACCAGTAATGGCTCAGCCATCATGGACCAACGCAGGGCACTGCGCACACAAAATATAAGATACTTTGACCTGAGTAAATAAGCACTTAATGGAAGCGTTGCAAAAGAAAAATATATCCATCTCGTAGAGCAAGAGTTTCTCTTTCAGATGATACTATTCACAATTAAATCCAGGCTGACTATTTTGTAGTAATGGGCTTTGAACTTTGGTAAATAAAGCCATTTGCGCTGACACTGCCAAATTTGAAGAGATTTTGCAAGGCGACTATAAAGCCTGGGTAGTTGGAAATCCAGCTGTATTATGTCCAGCACAAAGATAAGACTTGGTAAAAAGTTCAAGCCCGTATCTTTATCTGCAAGGAAATTATTGCAGTCTGAATATTGGTCAAAATTTGTCGCATTAAGTCACGACAGAATTAGGGGTACACTTTGAGTCGACTTGTTTGACCGGATTTTGCATCAGTAATCTTATAATTAATTTCGTTTGAATCAGCACAAAAAACTGTACAGGGTCTCATCTTACTAACCATTCTTATGAATTGGTTTCAATTTTATGAGACCCCAAAAATGGCATTTTGTCTGATGTCGCGCGCATGCGAACTTACTACCCTTCAGACAAGGGGGTGTAGATCAGCAAGTATTGCAGCTAGAGGCTTGAAATCTTGAGAAACTTAATTTAGCACTTGACTAGTGCTACAGATAAAATTTGAAGAAAATTGGAGACATGATGGTGGGAAGGTTTAGACCACTTGGCATGGAATGACCCAACTGGAACACACGATATGTAGTTCTCAGTGCATCCAAAATGTAAATCACATTTCTCATTTTTTGTAAGATTAAATTGGATGAATTTGTTCTCTCAATAAAAAGATGCTTACAACTGAGATTAAATATCTAACGAACAACAGCATCACTGGAGTCACTTTGTTTCCATTTCTGCTATCCGTATGATTAATCATTAAATCAGCAGAAACAAATCTGATGGTTGACTCCATATACCAATTGTCACACTTTACAAGGAAAGGTCCCCAATGGTGAGATCAACTTCCTGAAACCAACTATACAGAGATGTACGTTAAGGTCCCAGATATCACACCCTGCAACCATTCAGCCTAGTGGCCCCTAGTTTGCGAATAAATAATAATAACAATAATAATAATAATCTGAATTTTGTGTGATGCTCTACAGCTTTAAGAAAGAAATATTAAACAAATTTGTTGTGTAGTATAATGATTACAATACAGTCTCCACATGCGAAGTGTTGTGGGTTCGAATCTTGTGAAGTGCTCTGAATTATTTTATTTTTTATTTTATTTTTTTCAAATTCTTACTGAAATGACTGATTTTTTTCACGATATTGGTTTAAATGTAATTTTTTTTATTTTTATTCATTTGTGAAATCATCTTAATAACAGTGTTAATTTTTTCAGTTTGTTTAATTTTTTCCCATCATTCTTTTTACACTTTAAATCTTTGTGCAAGTGAACTTAATTACTTTCATTTGTCTATCATCATTTGAAAATGGCGATCTATCGGGGGTAAAACCAATTTATTTATACTGAATGTGCAACAGTATCAAAAAAGCATTTTTCATTCAAGATATACCTATTTTGGGTGGTAATGCTCATACAAACATTTAAAACATAAATTCCTATTCCATTAGGGACAAAATAATGCAGACGAAAATTTAAACAAAATAAGGGATGGTAATCAAAATGAAATTCAAGGAAAATAAGGAATAGAAACAAGACTGCAATAACATGGATGAAAATGTAGGACGATAAAATGCATGAACAAAGAGCCAAAGTGAAAAAATATGATAGGAAGAAAAATGAGAGCAGATGGAAAATGCATACAATGAGGAAAATGGTGCGACAGGAATAGAAATTTTTAAAAAAGTACATTTTAAACCAATTAATAGAATATAAGTAATGACCAAAGTCATTTTGATAAAGATTTAAGAATAAAAAATTTCATAGCACCTGATGAGATTTGAGCCCATAACCCTTGCATATAAGGACCACGCCTTCACCAGTTCACTACGCATCCAGTCCATAGGCCATTCCTTGTTTATAGATGTAACGCTCACATGAAATTCTGAAATTTTTAACCATTGATTCATCACGAACACAGCCCACCATAGTGAATGGCTGGAGCTTTTGGTATCTGGGAACTTGACCTATATTACCATATAGATGGTTTCAAAATTTCTATCCCACTGCTGAGGACCATTCGTTGAAAGTTTCAAAAAGTTCTTGGTACACAACCGAAATATTTGATAATAGTGAACAAATGCACTGTCCAAATTTTATACATGGCCTGTCCTGAAGGGAAATTTCAATGACAGATTTTCAAAATCTTTCCCCACCTGCAATCCAATGGCATACAATCTATTACATCAATTCAATTCTCTCTCTCTCTCTCTCTCTCTCTCTCTCTCTCTCTCTCACACACACACACACACACACACAAACACAAACTCGAGGGGTGGGGGGGGGGGGGGGCAGGAGAGGGAGGGGGGATGGAAGGGAGGGGGGCTATGGAAGTATGATCTTCCTAGGAGGATTCTTACCCCATGTTGCTTGGATATATCAACAACTGTGGAGCTCCATCGTAATTCACTAGCTCTCACCATAAAGGCATCCCATCACATATTCTTTTCGTCGTAATTCTGACTGAAGCCGGAAATAGAATTTGCATTACCTGTTATTTAGAAACTTATTTAACGAAATATTAAGTACACTACTGGCCTTTAAAATTGCTAAACCAAGAACAATTGCAGATGGTAAACAGGTATTCATTGGACAAATATATTATGCTACAACTGACAGGTGATTACATTTTCACCAATTTGGGTGCATACATCCTGAGAAATCAGTACCCAGAACAACCACCTCTGGCCGTAATAACGGCCTTGATACACCTGGGTATTGAGTCAAACAGAGCTTGGATGGTGTGTACAGGTACAGCTGCCCATGCAGCTTCAACACGATACCACAGTTCATCAAGAGTAGTGACTGGTGTATTGTGACGAGCCATTTGCTCGGCCACCATTGACCAGTTGTTTTGAATTGGTGAGAGATCTGGAGAATGTGCTGGCCAGGGCAGCAGTCAAACATTTTCTGTATCCAGGAAGGCCTGTACAGGACCTGCAACATGTGGTCATGAATTATCCCGCTGAAATGTAGGGTTTCGCAGGGATCAAATTAAGGGTAAAGCCATGGGTCGTAACACATCTGAAATGTAACGTCCACTGTTCAAAGTGCCATCAATGCGAACGAGATGTGACCGACACATGTAACCAATGGCACCCCATACCATCACGCCGGGTGATACGTCAGTATGGTGGTGATGAATACACGCTTCCATGTGCATTCCCCGCGATGTCGCCAAACACAGATGCGACCATCATGATGCTGTAAACAGAACCTGGAATTTTTTTAAAAAACCCCGTTTTGCCATTCGTACACCCAGGTTCGTCATTGGGTACACCACCGCAGGTGCTCCTGTCTGTGATGCAGCGTCAAGAGTAACCGCAGCCATGGTCTCCGAGCTGATAGTCCATGCTGCTGCAAACGTCGTCTAACTGTTCGTTCAGATGCTGGTTGTCTTGCAGACGACCCCATCTGTTGATTCAGGGATTGAGACGTGGCTGCACGATCTGTTACAGCCATGTGGATAAGATGCCCGAGATCTTGAGTGCTAGTGATACGAGGCCGTTGGGATCCAGCACGGCATTCCGTATTACCCTCCTGAACCCACCGATTCCATATTCTGCTAACAGTCATTGGATCTCGACCAACGCGAGCAGCAATATCGCGATACGATAAACTGCAATCGTGATAGGCTACAATCCGACCTTTATCAAAGTCGGAAACATGGTGGTATGCATTTCTCCTCCTTACACGAGGCATCACAACAATGATTCACCAGGCAACGCCGGTCAACTGCCGTTTATGTACGAGAAATCGGTTGGAAACTTTCCTCATGTCAGCACGTTGTAGGTGTTACCACCGGTGCCAACCTTGTGTGAATGCTCTGAAAAGCAAATCATTTGCATATCACAGCATCTTCTTCCTGTCGGTTAAATTTCACGTCTGTAGCACGTCATCTTCGTGGTGTAGCAATTTTAACGGCCAGTAGTGTATATACTCGCATTCATGCCTAGAGGATACCAGAGATAACGATCACACAAATAAATGATGGCTCTCCCTGTCACTGATCTAGGAGGGATGTTCAGTAAGTAATGCAACACATTTTTTGTTTTGTTTTTGAAAGCAGTTTGGTATTCAGGATTCCAGTACAGCACATTATTCCCCATTCTTTTGGCTGCAGATCTCAATTTTTCAATAGAATCGCCGCTCACTGTGACAACTTACGCCACCTTACTAGGAGGACCTGAGGACCTGTATGCTCGCATGGCACCACTGTAGTGGTCGAATTCGGAGTCAACGTCTTGCTGCATCAATAATTTCCCCATCATGTACGTACTGCTCCCCGAGAAGTGCACATTTCACTGGGCCAGACGGATGGCAATCAGAAGGTGCGAGATCCGTACTGTAGCTTGGATGAGGAAGAATTGTCCATTGAAGTTTTATGAGCTCCTCTGGCGTGCGCATACTTGTGTGATGCTTTGCGTTGTCATGGAGAAGGAGAAATTAATTTGCATTTGCAGCTACAAACATCCTGAAGTCGTTTCTTCAGTACCCTGACGGCTGTAGCACGTCATCTTCGTGGTATAGCAATTTTGATGGCCAGTAGTGTCTAAATATGTGTAGTGTGTAGTATTTTTAGGAAGTTTTGGGTCTCTATTTCAAATGTGAGACGAAAAAGTGCGTGGTACTTAAAAATATATCTACACGTTTCCCCTTTCACAATGCACATGGATGCATGTGTACATTATGTCAAATTTTTTCACTCCTGTTGCCCCAGAAAAAGAACAAAATTCATAATACATTAAGTACCTGCAATAAAAACTCACAATTTATACAACCAAAGTTATTCTGCAAAATCTCTTATGACTGCAGCAAGTCACATATCAGTAGTGCTGAGTTATGGAAAAACAATAAAGAAAGATAGCAATAAAAAATTGTGTGCTAGACTAGGGAGCAGCAAAACTGGCAGCTTGGAGGGGTACATCAGTTCTGCCGTGACCCGTATCTTCTCTCGGTTTCTAAGTGCCAATGAGAAGCCTTGTACGGAATCCAGCTTGGGCGATGACAGTACATACTGTTTCTGCAACAGATGACTTCCAGACAGCATTTTATGAAGTAATAACTACCAAACAAACACTTATACTTAACAGCATTTATGTGACATCTCTGCAGTTCATTCATGTTTTGCTGCTACCCAGCATTCACTCATGTGATCGCTGTGTGAAAGAGTTTTACATTTGCAAAGATAGTCTTGATTTTCATAGCATAGTACAGTGTGTCTCAAAAAGAATGATATGATTTTAAAGCACATTGCAAAAAAACTTGCCACAAACATGAGATGAATTGCAAGATACTCCCAAAATGTTTTAGCTATGCAATTACAAATGCTCCGTGCGTTCACCAGCAACAGCATAGCCAACACTTGACGGTAGCTCAATTCATCAAACTTTACACAATGTTTCCGCTTTCACAGGAAGTTATGGCGGCTGTTCTTCACTTCTTATATGAACACACTTTCCTTCACATATACCCTGAAGAAGAAGAAGAATCACATGGGATCATACCCAAGGATCTTGGAGGCAAAGAATGCAGGGCAGTTGCTCAGGATCCTGTGAGCCTTATCCAGCACTGAGCTATCTTCAAATGCTTTAGAATTGTCTTTTTCCACAACTTCAAGACAATGACTTCATTTTCCAACAGGGTGAAGCCCCACCCCATTGGCACAACACCACACATCAGTTTCTCAATTGCACTATGCCTCAATGCTGGATATGTGAAGAAAATTCTGTTCATCTCTTTTTACTTTGGAACACGGAAGAAGTGAAGAACAGAACAACAGTCGCCACAGCTTCTGTAAACGCAGATACAGTGTGTACAGTTTATGACGAATTTCGCTACTGCGTTCGTGTTGCTCTTGGTGGATACACAAAGCATTTGTAATAGCATAGCTACAACAAAGGATTTGTAAGTATTTTACAATGAATTTCATATCTGTAATATGTTTTTATCAATAAATAAGAAGTTTTGAAATCAGGTTATTCTTTGTGAAACACCCTGTATTATTTTTGTTAGGGAGTTATGATGACCGAGTTTAAAAGATATACAGAGCCAAAGACAGACAGGCAGTCAAACAAATTTCTTTGTGACATTGAAGGCAATGTAAGAATAGAGAAAATCTTGATGACGCAACATACTACAACAGCACAGTCAGGGTGTTTTACTATGAACTGTACACAGAATATCTGCACAAACACGAGTAATTGAAACTTCTGGTCAAGAAATGAAGCATAAATCTGTGAGGAAAGATAGTAGTGGAGGAAGAACTGTCAGCGATTTTGGTGACTTCCAGAAAGACTCTCTCTACCATACTGTATTGCAGTTTTACAATTGTGGTTAGCATCCTACAAGAGAGAAGGCGCAGATGTTTCACATGACAAGACTGCTTTCACAAGTGGCCATCATTCTAGTGCAAGAATTCTGAAAATCTTTGCGGTTCAGGTACAGAATATGAAATGATGAAGGCACATTTCTGATGAAGAGATCCAATATTGTAGCGGCTAGGGCAACTTTTCTGAGAAAAATGCTTAACATCTGGAAAGAAAGTAATCACTGCCCTATTATTTACCTTGATGAAACCTGGCTCACATCTGGCAGGATTCAAGGGACGATGGCAGTTTCGTGTGTGTGTGTGTGTGTGTGTGTGTGTGTGTGTGTGTGTGTGTGTGTGTGTGTGTGGGCGCGCGCGCGCTTGAAAGATGGGACTGAAAACAAAGTGAGCAACCATAATCACTACTTCTTTAACCATCTGTTCACTGCACAACAGCTTCTAAACTTGGTATAAAAAATAAATAAAAAGAATGCAGTCCGTATCACACAGTCATTTATTAAGAACGTGACCAGTTTTGGTTTCTAGTAGTAGGCCATTTTCAGATAATGCACCATCCAGATGATGGCAACTACACATCGAACAACTGTGCTGACCCCAGTAACAAAACGATGAGTAGTTCTGCGACTGGAGTCAGCACAGCTGTTCCAAGCTTTGGCATCATCAGCCGAGTGGTGCAGTATCTGAAGATGGCCGACTATGAAAGGCCGAAAGCAGTCATATTTTTAATAAATGATTGGCAATCAAAAATGGTTTTTTTTGCAAGTTTATTTAACTGAGAGATAACTGTTAAATCCCAACAATGTTATCTAAAATTATGATAACAGTTTGTCATTGTATAATCAATTAACTCCATTTCTTTGTATGCAGCCCACATGCATAAAAGTAATGCTATAAGATAATTAATCTAGGTAATGCGACTTATTTTACACAATCTATATTTACTATTTTTGTAATTTTGCCATGCAATAATGGAATCTTACTGATATTTTATTAACTGTCCATTAAAAACAGTTTAACTCCGAACTAGAACACATCTTGCGAATTAAGTAGCTACACAATCATATTTATAAACCTACCTGACATACGAGGTGGATCCACATCACGAATTGCCACAATTCGACGGTGATCATCAACTGGTGGAATGATGGCACGTTCTGTGCTCGCCTGCATAATTTCCTCGCGTGCAAAAATTGGGCGAGAACCCTCACCTAGCACCACAAATATTATCATTTCAAATAAAGTTGGATAATGCTGCAAAGACTTATAACTATCCCCCCATACTGAACTTTGTGACTGTTAAATAGGCCACATCAAAGGCATAATCTGATAAACTTATGGACAGAAACTGAAGTTATGTACAGTACATTCAAAAATGAAAAATTGAGTCCATGAAGCTAGAAGTGGCCAAGATTCAGGATACTCAATATTTTTAAAAAATGTGGTAATGTTTTTTGCATACCAAATAAAGTTTTATTTGAAATTTGGAAGCAAATAGAAGCAGTGAATGTTAAGGTATGTAATACTAAACAACAAAGCAGATACCAAGTGTAGCATGTACAGTGAAAGTAAGAATCTATAAACTGAGTGTTTCAATAGGACAAGGAGAGAAATTATCCAAAGCATAATAAATGTGACAGCAGTGTGCAGCAAGTGAGCACAAAGTATTTTTACGACATTGCACAGGTAAGTAAGAAGCAGCTCCCATAAACAAAGCTGAAATGAAGTGTGTTTACAAGAGATGATACAAAAGAAAAAGCAAGTGGAAAAAAAGGAGATAAAAAGAACACAAGATAGCTGCTTACAAGCAGATAAGACAGCAGTACTTCATGGTAATACTTCCTTGGAAGTCTAGAGAAATTTTTGACTTGTTCAGTATGCAATCAAATAAGCATTTCTAAATCAAAGACTGCTAATCAACATGCCAAATGCCAACAGTTCATCCACCTCTCTCTCTCTCTCTCTCTCTCTCTCTCTCTCACACACACACACACACACACACACACACACACACTTATAAGCAAACAATGCAATACTTGCTCTATTTAGTGTTAAAAAATCCAAGTAACTTACCAGACACAAATGTGTTACATTCAGCTCAGTAAAACCATAAAGCACTTCCAATACAAGTGTAAATGCAGCAAGATGATCCTGCATCTAACCCCATACACTATGTAGTGCAAAGAGTTGCTTGAAGTTCAAAATCAATTGAGAGTAAGTTCCGCAAGGGACTCCTGCAAATACCCTGAGGTGCACTAGCACCACATTCCAGTGCAAAAGCAAAGACAGTGCGCTTGTCTCATGCTCTACCATGCATCATGCTCTCCAATGAAGACAATTCATATGAATCACAAAAACCACAAAAGCAGCTGAAATTTAGTGGTCAATGACATGCATCATAACCAAGCTGGTCAAAATAGTGTGTACAGCTGTGCTAAAGAAGTTTTAATCAAGCATCTGTAATACTGAACTGCTTTAAATATTAACTTCACATTAACCAAATTTGAGCTTTTAATAGTAGCGATCAATGTTCTTGGTACTTAACAATCACTGCAAAAAAATAATGGCAGATAATACCAATAGAAGGACCAATAACCAAGCAAGGTGTCAAAAGCAATGTCACTACCACATTTTTCTGTTTTATTTTTACCCTACTTGGGAAAAAACTTACATATAAACTGGCACCAGATTGTCCTGTGTTGCATAATCATCAAATAAATGTTAACACTTGGGACTTGTACATAATTCAATGATAGTGGTTATGTGAATCACTTTCAACCTCAGAACTTTAGACAGAAATACTATGAGAACACGCGCGCGCACACACAAACACAGAGTTGTTATATTTCATATCCACAGTAGGTCCTTACAACAACAAAGAATTCATAAATGCAGAATATGTATAAGGTCACACCCACACACGAGCAAAGGTTAAGAATAGGTTATTAAAGCAATAGGGGGAAAGCTCAGCAGCAACAACAACAACATTATTTGAAGTGTATGATTTTGCCATTTATAAATAACTGACATTTTGACCATTGTTACAGGAAACTTTCAGTGCGGTGACCTGCAGCCTGCTATCAACAACTGAAACATCAGTTAGTTTTTAGTACACATCATCAATGAATGGTTACACATTTAAATGTTGTTTCAGAATCCAATTCCAGCCACAAAAGCCTATGCCCACTACAACTGAACAGTTATAAAATTTTACTGTTCATTGGTCACATGTCACAATAAATTGTCAGGACAGAATGCTGCAAATTGTTAGCTTGATACTGGAAGCAAAATGTCTCTCACTTTCAAGCCTAAAACTGAACCAAAATGCAGATATGGAAATGGAAGCACCAAGAGGTTGTGTTATCTCTATACCTATTAATAACGTTGCTCTCACTTGCGTGCATGCACGCATAGACAACACGAGATCGAAAGTGTTTGGTTTTCCACAAAGAGCATGTGGATTATAGAGCTTAAGAACATCCCCATCCCAACCTCATCATTTCATGAAGAATGATAAGGAACTTCTGAATGTTTTGACCCCTAGATGCCAATCTCTGGCCAAACTGCAAACAAATGCATAAAGCAGCAAATCTCCAAATTTCTCTTCATACACAAAATATGAGTACCGTAATATTTGAAAATAGATGAAGAGCTAAAAAAAACAGTGAACACAATGTAAACTTATCACAATGCAACATTACACTGTGATTTCATCCTGATGATTTTAATACACTGTTAATCATGATTAATGTGTTTCTTAAACACCGAAGATTGTTTTTCTCACAACACTGTGCTGACTTTTTTTTCCAAATGAAGTGTGAAAGTTTCACCTTTTATCAAACTGTGCTCTAAAAACCACACATATCTAGAAGACAACAAAGAACAGAGTCCTGCACATTGCCTCACTGAAAGATTTTAAATGTATATACAAGACACACATATTGTAGAAACTCATCTTGAACACAACAGCAATTCTAGAGTTTATAATAATGATGTCACAATTATTACAGAAAAATTGTGAAACACCCTAGCTTTGCATCAGTAGTACTTGTCTAGCACAGCAGTAATCTTGTTCATAGACCATTTGTAAAGTTATGATCGAAATTCAGAAAAACACCATTAGGCAACTGAATATAATTACTTTCACATAACTTAGACAATTTAAGAAGTGTGTGGATGGAAAGTTCTCAGAAGGCATGAATGTTACTGTTACACATTTAATTGACATTTAGAGAGACCATCTCATGGCGATGATCAGAGATGTGAGCTACCGCACCGCCTGGTGCATTAGTACAAAACACCCTCTCTCACAGAGCATTAGTACGAAGCAAACTTTGCCATGCAACAATGGTACAGCATGCTGAATGAGCTACTGCAATTCCAAAGTGTTCTGCCATTCACCACTAGATGACAATGGCATTATTTTCACAGCGATGAGGGAATTGAATCCACAATAGTTCACCCAATTTGCACAAAATATTTAGGTATTATAATATATATATAAACCTTCCTCATAAATCGGTCTATTAGTGAAAATCATATCAAAATCCATCCAGCAGGTTTCTGAAATTACCCCAAACAGCCAGATCTATGGTAAGGGGTTTTTAATTTGTATATTTAACGATAGAATATAGAAGGTAGATACGGATCTTCCACATTAGGCCACATGACAAAGTCCAACCAGTGGTTTTTAAATAATGTCTCCTGATTCTCTTATATGTCAATGTTATTCCGAATGAAATAGATCTCACTCTCAACCATCTGCCGCAATCCAAATCATCCAACTGAATCAAAATATCTGTAAAGAGCTGCTGAGAACTAAATAACAGTAAATACCCAAGTAATTATAAAGCCAGCTCACAAAGTGAAATTCCATAAATTAATGCTGAATAGACAATAATGAGCGACTCACATCACACTTTTTTTGTCTAAACACAACTTGAAAATACTACTGAGTCTTAAAATGGACCAATCAGATCAATGGAGACTATGAGAGAAGAAGTTAGATGAAAAAGTGGTGCAAAGATTGACTTTGAACTGTTTCGAATATTAAAAACGTATATAGTGCACTTAAAAAAACACAAAAAAAATATGGCTATAACATGAAGGAGTCACAACAGGGTTCAGTCAACTTGTATAAATACTAGGGTGTTAGAATTTGTGGGAATACAAAATTGTACGAAAAGGCTCAATTAGCGCACAGTAGGTGGAGGACTTCAGTCCATTGATAGTATACTGTAAAAATGGAAATGCCTACAACAGGCATTGCTCACAAAGCGTCCATGACCTATCCCAAAATATTGGTTAAGTGCAGGATATTAAACATATATAACAAAGGACAGTACAAATGGTCACATATTTGTCTTACTGACAGAAGAGCAT
Source organism: Schistocerca americana (assembly GCF_021461395.2). NCBI lineage: Eukaryota > Metazoa > Arthropoda > Insecta > Orthoptera > Acrididae > Schistocerca > Schistocerca americana. Next base: position 189,691,684 of record NC_060120.1, read on the forward strand.
CACTGAGATGCTGAAAACTCTATAAGGCACATGATGGCAGACACCAATTATCTTGTGAAAACATTCTCACAAATTTCCAGCAAACAGTATTATTTGAGGACTCCAGAAATACGTTAAAACTTGCTACATATCACTCCCTTAGGGACTCCGAAGACATGACTGAACTAATTTTAGCAGGCATCTTACCACTCGTTTTTATCTGTCACTTCTTTCCCTACTGGCAAGGTTTGTTAATGTGAAAAATACAAATTGCACTATGGTTCAAAATACGTCTCCCTATAACTGGCTGGGTAAGTCTGTTCAATGGCCAGAGGAGGAAAATGGTATATCACCACTTAAGTCCAGGGCTAGTGGCACACTTCAAATTGATAACTCCACTCCTCCTCCCCCCAATGGGAAATATCCCTCTGCCAACCACACTTTATTAATTTGCAGAGTATAGATATTGCTTGTTTTTTACCACCTCCTCCATCTACACCTATGAAAAGCCCAATATACGAAGCAGTATGGTACAAATAACAAATGTGTTAATGAAGATGAAACCTAAGTAGGCAAACTGATTGGTTGATCCAGCTGCAATCCAGAACAGCAAGAAAAGTGAGGCAACTTAAGCAAGGTGTATAAGCGGACAAGGAAAAAAAATTCCCATTCCCAGATTTCTCCCGCACTTCCCGGTTAAAAATACACTTTATCCCCGTTAACTGACAGTATAACTGTATATCTTACCAATCCTTTGAATGGTTAGGGTTTTATACACGGGCGTAAAATTTCCCGGCGCTTTATAAAACGAAACTCAGGGAAGAAAACACGTTTTGAAAGATCTTTGATGTGCAGCAACACGTACGCTGCATATTTTCGTATTACAAAAGTATAAATTCGAATTCCACCAAACACCACATGTTACTTTCAGAAGCATTGAAATCAAGATTGCAATGCACTTTTGTAAGCCAGTCATAGGTCATATCTCATAATCTCGCCAGCCAATGAAAGCGGACATTCAGAGCTTAGGACACGTGATGTGGTGAGCCAATGTCCACATCACTGTTAAGTAGCACGAACTCGCAAACACCAACGGTTAACGGTTTAAATTAATATACAGTGTTGCTACAAGAAAAGCAAAGCTTTCACATATAATACTTGTGTCTTAAGGTTAATATGCTGCAAGAGAAGCTAGGCTTACACATATAATGTTGGTCTTTTATGAGCATATTACACTAAGATATATCACGCAAACGAGGAGGTAAAAGTTTTAATAACGACATAAATGGACATAAATGTCTGATCTTCTGGGCTCGAAATTCATGTAGATGGCTTGTCCTCAGTTGATTTTTAAATCAGAGTCAAATGCTCTGTGATTTAAGAAATTCACAGTACATTCTCGCACATAGTTCAACTTGCGTAAAAGGAAATTTACTTTGAAAGTAACGCTTTTCAAACCACCATTCTCAATATTTGCCCGTGACCTCTTAGAGATAGGTTAGTTTCAGCAGTTGCTAGAGAGTGCCAGATGACAGGCGCCACCGAGCTTGCGCAGCTACGGTGATGTAGCAAGCCTGTATATACATACACGTTAAACATTAAAAGAGCTTACATTACATCATAAGAGAAACTAGACATCAGAGGATACTCCAAGAGCATCGGAATTTCGTGAACCATACTAAAATGTACACATTTAAAGTCCACATTCGCATGTCCAAATTCCTAATGAAGTAGGCCTCGACTTGATATGAAGCTTTTCAATGTGGTTTTCGGGATGTAAATTTTCTTGGAGTACCAGTACTGTGTTATCTCATGTTTGGTTCTTTATTATGGCATTATGCGATAAGTGCTAGAAGATGAAAACGTGCACTTGAAATGCAGCGAACAGTTGAAACTAGCCAATAGTGTGGAATTAAATACTTCATTTCAAATATATTGACTGCCTCAGCGAAAAAGATTAATAAAAGGAAATTTCTTTAGCAAACCGACAAAAATCTTCATTGTTCTACAAGGTGATTAATGCTTGACCGTCAGAAAGGTGGAAATAAAACAAAATCTGAAACTAATAACATATTTTTGCCTTCCATAATTATGTGAATGTATTTTAATTCACTTGATAGCTCTCGGCCACAGAGATCCGTTTTGTTTTCATTTGACGTGAGAGCAGTAAACGAAGAGGAAACAACAAAATCACTAAATGTAAACACGGGTCACGTGGAGACTACCTACTTCCCCACTATATCTCAGACTGCTCTGCGCATCAGCCTCGGATCTACGATATTTCCGAACCGGAGCAACACTAGATAGTAGCACCCCCGCCCATCCCATAAGCGTTTGAGATAGGAAATTAATTTTTTTTTTTAAATCGAACTTTCAAAAATATGTTCATTTTGTAGCACACATCTTTCTGAATAGTCTGATGCATAAAACATGTGTGTTCGAGGAAATGTAAGACATGTTATTTGGTGTTAGGTGTGCCAAAGTGGAGTGCCACGCCTCTTCACACAGCATTCTTCTATCGCACGTCATTGTATTTCGCTCTCTGGGGGGAGGGGGGGGGGGGGGGGGGGGGGGGGGGGAAACAATCGCAGTTAATACTGGATGGGATTATTTGTAAACAAGAACTCTTCAGAAAATTTGCACTCTTTATTCCCTATTAGCTAACAACTTGCTGCTTTATGTGACATAAAATTAAATACAGGATACATAAAACCAGCGAAGACAAAAGACAAGCAAGACAGTACACATTTCTTTTCTCTCTAATCTTGCTTCAGGTTTACATGGCGGGTTTTCCTTTCTGAGAAAGAAACTATTACCGCATCAAAGTTCGTCAAAAACTTTGCTACATGAAAAATCGAAATGTCGTTGGCTAATACTGAAAAAGCTGTTAATACAAATAGGACCCAAGACTGGTGTGGTTTCTCTATATGATTACGTCTATTTTGTCACTATCTTCTAGATAAAACAAAATAGGCCTTTTTAATACTGTAGCAATTGTAACATACACAAATAAACAAGACTGTTTTGGTACGAATAGTCATTTTTATAAGACAACAGAATATAATTCACAAAGTACCAATATCAAATGCCTATTAGGCCTACTACAAGCAAAAAGCTTTTTGTTGGGAAATACTTTCACACTTCATTCATGCGCTCCAGTTTCTCAAGCATGAGATCAAAAAGTGGTAGTACAAAATTTTTATACAAATTTGGAATCGTCTTAATTCTTCCATAATTGCTGTAATGTCCCCGTTTCTTCTCCTTCCTCGTTCTAACAAACAGTCTTGTCATCACTAATTCTGTAACTATTCCTGTCAATGTCCAAGCTTATTCGTCGTTTAACTTCACTAACTCTGTCCCGTATTTATTCTCCGGTTAGGCGTTGTTACGTGTTCGTACAATGCATTTTCCGCACTACTTCCAGAATAGACCTTAAAGCGGCTGCTAGCCGGGGACCGTACAACTGGCCCTTACTAGCATAGCGATCTGGCCAAAACTTTGTCAAAATTTCATTTTCTTACCTGTTATCCCTGTTAGTCGTTTATTTCCACTCTGGTAGTCTGAATCTATGGACTTAGCTAGTAATTATAACAATGCTCAACATTTGCAAACCCAATCAACCACATACCGTATTTACTCGAATCTAAGCCGCACTCGAATCTAAGCCGCACCTGAAAAATGAGACTCGAAATCAAGGAAAAAAAAATTTCCAGAATCTAAGCCGCACCTGAAATTTGAGACTCGAAATTCAACGGGAGGGAAAAATTATAGGCCGCATCTCCAAATCGAAACAAAGTTGGTCCATTGTAATATGAAACACAATTTAGGTCAAATGAATGACAGTACAGCTACAGTAGTTTGGTTCGAGTCGTAAGCTTAGCAGTTAAGCTTTACCAGATAGCCATTGCTATGCGTCAGGCGCTCCGTCCGTATTTATACGGGTACCCTTCCTTTTCCACGTGCTTGAATTGATTGCTTATTTTTCTTTGATCTGATAAGTGCAGTTTTCTTTGTTATAGGTTCACTCTAAGCTGAAATGCATTGTTTGTCACATTCTGATAGTGCGTGTTTACGGCCTGTCACCGCTCGCGACATGGCTTGCTTTAAGAGAGAGAGAGAGAGGAATCGTCTCATTAGTCATTAGCTATCCATTGGCAAGAAACTGCTATTTGTTGTTACTTACACTGCTGCTTTCTTTGATAATGATCAACAAGAACCAAATGTACGTCTGCGTATGATAGAAGATGTTCTGAAAGAGAGTTTAGCGAAAATTTTTCTCCGTTTGAAACTCTCTGCAGGGGCCTCTTTAGTACATTACATTCTACACAGAAATTAGAGTCATCTTAGATTTAAAAACCTAGTCAACTGCCGTGCTTCATTTCTGACTGTATCACTATTAAGCATAAGAATAATACGAATATAAACATGACATGATATGTATATTCTTCCGTGTTTGCTGTTGTCTCACTTTAGTTTCGTGGTTTATTAGGCAGACAGGATTTAAACGAGATAGCAGCAAACATGAAAAGATACATGGCAAAATGTTTATATGCGTATTATTCTTATGGTGAAAAGAATACTGCATGTGGTTCACAATTCATAAAAGTTCCTATTAGCAACCATCTCTTCTCAAAGGTAGGAAAGAATTCAGAATGTAGAGTTGGCCATATTGACAAACATCCCAAACAGTCTTGCCAGTCGGATTTTCGTAGTACATTGAAATGCTGCTACATTCGAAGATGAACAATACGGAATTTGTATTTACTTCGTTGGATAATGTATGAAAATGCAGTGGTCGAAACTCGGGGCGGAGAAATCAGCTCGTCTTCTACCCTTTTTTTTTTTAAATTTATTTACTGAGGTAGAGGTTTTGGTGCCAGTATTTATCTTTGTGCCTACAAAGCATGCCTGTGTAGCGCTACATATATTCGACAGCAGAAATAAGTTGTGGTGGCACTCACCAACTTTTTTTCAGAATTTACGCTTGCTTTGCACTCGATTCTAAGCCGCAGGTGGTTTTTTTGGATTACAAAGACCGGAAAAAAAGGTGCAGCTTAGATTCGAGTAAATACGGTAATCAGACAACAGTTGGCTTTCATCCGTTCGGCTTTACTCGTATAGCCCCTTTTGTCTGCAGGAAAGTTTATTTCTAAATGCGAAGAGGAATCCCCTGACAGACATCACGTACACTATGCACGCATTTACAAATCATTCAGATATCAACTTAGAATGTGTTCAAAAACCGATAGGGACACATTTCAAAGTAATATGAATAATCGATAGACCAACGTGCGCTGGATGCTAGGCGCTTTGTGAAACAATGTTTTTTCCCCTCAAGAATATGAATTTGCCCTCCCCCCCTTCCTAGATCTGGGCCTGCTGCGCATGCTTGAATCTGTCAGCTTGGGCGCTCAGTAAAATTTTTCCCGGTAGCATCTAGCTGCTTGCTGTGACTGCTTACACAGCCAACAGCCACAGAAGCGGGAGAAGGTACTACTCAAACCTGACTGAACTGGAAAATTATTCCCGCAACTACCCTCCCGACCTGGTACAGAAGCAAATAGCTAGAGCCACTTCCTCATCCCCTCAAACCCAGAACCTCCCACAGAAGAACCCCAAAAGTGCCCCACTTGTGACAGGATACTTTCCGGGACTGGATCAGACTCTGAATGTGGCTCTCCAGCAGGGATACGACTTCCTCAAATCCTGCCCTGCAATAAGATACATCCATCATGAAATCCTCCCCACTCTGCCAAGAGTGTCTTTCCGCCGTCCACCTAACCTTCGTAACCTCTTGGTTCATCCCTATGAAATCCCCAAACCACCTTCCCCACCCTCTGGCTCCTACCCTTGTAACTGCCCCCAGTGTAAAACCTGTCCCATGCAACCTTCCACCACCACCTACTCCAGTCCTGTAACTCGGAAGGTGTACACGATCAAAGGCAAAGCCCATGTGAAAGCACCCACGTGATTTATCAACTGACATGCCTACACTGTGAAGCCTTCTATGTGGGAATGACCAGCAACAAACTGTCCATTCGCATGAACAGACACAAGCAGACAGTGTTTGTTGATAATGAGGATCATCCTGTGGCTAAACATGCCTTGGTGCACGGCCAGCACATCTTGGCACAGTGTTACACCGTCTGGGTTATCTGGATACTTCCCACTGACGCCAACCTATCCGAACTCCGGAGATGGGAACTTGCCCTTCAATATATTCTCTCTTCTCGTTACCCCCAGGCCTCAACCTCCGCTAATTTCAAGTTGCCGCCCCTCGTACCTAACCCGTCATTCAACAACATCTTTGCCTCTGTAGTTCCATCTCGACTGACATCTCTGCCCAACCTCTTTGCATTTACATGTCTGCCTGCGTCTGTATATGTGCGGATGGATGTGTGTGTGTGCACGAGTGTATACCTGTCCTTTTTTCCCCCTAAGGTAAGTCTTTCCGCTCCCAGGATTGGAATGACTCCTTACCCTCTCCCTTAAAACCCACATCCTTTCGTCTTTCCCTCTTTCCTGATGAAGCAACCATGGGTTGCGAAAGCTTGAATATTTGTGTGTGTGTGTGTGTGTGTGTGTGTGTGTGTGTGTGTGTGTGTGTTTTTTATTGTGGCTATCAACATACCAGTGCTTTCTTGTTTGGTAAGTTACAGCATCTTTGATTTTTATATACAGTGTCGTAAGGTTGATTAGTGTTCCTAGATTTTAGAAAATCTTTAGATTCTTCAATTCAGCATTACATCAATGTCTACTGAACAAAACAAATCTGTGCGGGTTTTTAACTAGTCTGTCTGGACTGAAAATTTCGCCATAGGCAGACAGCAATACATTATCCTGGATGGTGAAGTTGTCTATAGACACAGAAATGAGAATTGGTGTGTCCCAGGGAAGTACAATAGAACCATTACCATTAATGTAGTATACTAATGGCAGTCAAATGTATTAGCTTTTGTTCCTCCTTTTCACAGATGGCGAACTTTCATATTAAGAAGTTTAATCTGATAAATACAGTAACATCATTTCTCCCTTGAAACAATATCTGCCTTGTGCAAACACCTCATATTTAGTTCTTAAGTTGGAGAAATTTAAAACTGTGGAAGGTCTGTAAGAAATAAAAAAGGATCTTTAACAAAATGAAGCATGAATCAGTCAGTCATATCAAAAAACGCCTTTGGAGTAACAATGTGTGTCAGTCATATCAAAAACCGCCTTTGGAATAACAATGTGCATGGTTAAATGGAACTATAAAATAAGCTCAACTGTAAGTAAAGCAAATGCAAAACTTAACTTTACTGTAGGATACTCAGAAATGGCAACTGGTCTTTGAAAATGATTGCTTACAAAATGTATGTATGGTTGATCCTGGTATATAGCTCAAGTGGGTGAGATCCATATCAGGTCAGAGTAACAGGGTACATCAAGTGTATATAAAGGAGTATGCTGCGAATTACCACAGCCCTACTTGACTGCCAGAAGAGAAACATAAATGCAGAAAAATCTTAACTAGTATGCACTCAAGGACGTTCCACATTCCATCCATGAATGGAATGAAAGAAACTTTAAGTGCAGAAGAATATGAACCACTCTCTGCTGTACACTTCATAGTGATTCACCGACCATAGATGTAGATGTCATGCAACCAATAACTTCATTATTCTGAACGTACTCTGCACTGAACAACCCTCTTCGATATCAGTATTTTTTTTCCAAGGCTGATTAACAGTTTATGAATGCATGGTCTCTCAACCACATGACTGAATAAAATCTTCTTGGGTATACAGTTGGGTCAAACAGTTATATATCCACAAGCTGAAGAGTACTTGGCATAAAGCTCATAGGTCTGTAAGTACTTCATGCAGCTGCAAGCCCAAGGGGATTTTAATATGATTATTACCATTTTCTGAATTTTGTACCAGAAGTTTGTTAGAAGATCAATTATAAAAGAATCTGAAAAATTAAATACCAACAGAGTCATTCACTCGCAAATAGAGATTCCAGTTCCGAGTTCCAGTCCAGCGCAAAGTTTTAACCTACCAGAAAGTTTCTTTTGGTTTGTTAATGCATAGTAGCTTCATGCATTAAAAAAAAAAGTTGAGAAAAAATTCGTTTAAAAATGCAACAACAGAACGTGTATTTAAATTGTTTGTATAACCACACAATAATTTCATAGCACACAGTGCATTTCTTCACAATCATGGTGAGAGCACACAGTTTATCTTGGAGGAGGACTTTAGAAAATAAAAGCCCACTGAATAATCCTAAATAAAACTTAACTGTAGATTATTATTGTATTACAAGTTCATTTACATCAATACTTTCAATCAGCATGCTCTCCAAATTGGACATCTGCTAGTTAACATTATGGCTCAGAAATGAAATTTTGCATCCTCAATTTCCTCTATGTGGTTTGTTCCTTTCTGCTGTAGTCTGATTTAAATTAGTTGGCATCTGACAGCGAGCGAGCTGGACTGCTTCCATCAGCAATATATCAATGGGAGCCTGGCATTGTCAACCACCACAGTGTTGTCACCACCTATTCCTAAGCCAGTTTGCCTACTAATTCTCTGCAGGAAACTTTTCCTGATATGACAATTTCATAGCCAAAGAAAAATGTGCAACTGCAAGCCTAATTAAAATTAAGAACAGATTTTTGACATGCTTACAGACATTACGGAGATTTACAGGTATATCACACGTCCATTTCAATATTTTAAGGTGATCTTCGTAGGAAATAAGAGACTACTTAATACTTGTTACAAGCTAAAAATTGAAAAAAATTAATGATGATGATGATGATGATGATTACAATAAGAATATATACAGCAAAGCAAAGTGATACAAACTTTGCAAAGATCTGTTGCCGAGCTGGGTATTTTGGTAATCAATTAAAAACAAAATATATTTCAGTGTGTTCAATAGTTTCTGAAATACCATATCATATGTTTTAAATTCTTTTCCTGCAGGAAATTTCGGCAGTTTCAAAAAAACTGACAACTAAGACCCCAATTAAAATTATTTTTTGACATGTTTTGGGATGTAATAAAGATTAAACTATGAATTAATTCTAGATTTTTTTGTGGATTTTTGTTGGAGATAGTCTCTTAAAGCACCAGTGGAGTGGGGGCTGCCTACATACAATAACTGAAGTGACTACAGAGCGACTCTGGACCTTCAACTTCAGATACCAACTAATTTAAATCTCACTGTAGCTGGTAATGAAAAATTAACAATCCTAATTGTAATAGCATTTCAGTGTATTGTTTGAGAAGTCCATATAGTCTGTACACAACAAGACTTTAAATAAACATGTAGACATTTTCATAACTTGCACTTATTATATCACGCAGAGACCTACTTTTTCAAATGGGTTGATCGAGATGAATGCTACAGAACACAGAGGTAAAATATATTCACATGCCGAAACAGCAAAAAAGACTACCTTCAACCCAAATGACAAAGCTGAGAAAATATAATTGAAACACACAAAAAATGAAAGTAAACCAAGGTTACACAAGTTGAATCACCACCTCCACAATAAACTCAAAATGAAACCAAGTCTAATGAGGAACATCACATTTTGCACTGGTATTTACTTGAAGTAATCAATCTTCTAACAGATTCAATCCAGCTATACAATGCTTATCCCACCTTCATCACTGCCCATGAAAAACTGAATCTCTTCTGTCAGCATATTGGTTAAGAATGACACATATTGAAAAATTTCTTGGTTGCTTGATTTGGGGTAGGGACCAAACAGCGAGGTGATTGGTCCCATGATCTAAGATGGTAAAAATCAAGGGAGGAACAACAGGAACAGTACAATCCGGTCCGGTCAAGGGGAAGGGATAATGTGGAAACAAAGAGGAAATCGAGACGTCAGGGCAGCAGGAAAATGGTGGGTGGGAGGGGGGAGCAGAGTGCCCCAGAAACGCTATGCACAGTGGGGCACCAACAATGGCACCAACCCGTCCTGACACGCATGCACAAACCATCACGCACTCACGCACACCATACAGTAAAATTATCACGATGTCATGGGAGCACAATCAGGGGAAGTAGACACAAGAAACGGGAAAACAAAACAGGACACCAGACCAGACAAAATGTACGGAAAAGGTGGGCAGAATCTGGCCAGTGTGGAGACAAAGTCAAGGCCTCCACAAGCAATGCCTAAGCTAACTGAGGGACTAATTGCAGAGGAAGATTCAAGGACTTATACAAGCGAGTATAAACCATTTTCACAAAGAAAACAAAGAACAGACATAAGCACACAAGGGTTTCTGCTAAGACCCCGAGACAAGGAAGATAGGCGAGGATATTTAGTGTGAAGGGCCAAAAAGACAGGGGCAGTTCAGGAATACTTGGATAATCGTGAGTGGAGCCCCGCAACTACAAGGGGGCGGGAGGCGGTTCTCATTGCTGAACAAAAAACCATGGGTCAACCTACTATGCCAACACGAAGATGGCAGAGGATGGTAGATTCCTTCCGGTAGAGGCAGAGGGAAACGCCCTATGGTGAGAGTCTCCTTGATGGCGCAACGTTCACCAGACAGGAATGCAGCCTCCCTTGAGTAAGTCCACGATTGAGCAAAAAGAAATTTGATGGAAAACCACAAATCTGACCCGAGGTATCATGGAGAACAAGGGATATATGGCCACACCTCTCCTCTCCCAGCCAGAGGATCAACAAGTTCATTACCCAGCATATCTACATGGTCACGAACAAGCAGCAGGCCAAAGATCAGCGAGAAGGTCATGGATGGTAGAGACCAAGAGAGGGCGGGAAAAACAACAAGTGACAGCCTGAAGGCAACTCATTGAGTCTGTACATAACAAAACTCGGATGAGTGATAACCATTTAATTAAGCAGAGGGTTAGATAGATTGCCATCAATTCAGCAGTAAATACCCCACTCATGGCAGGCAAGAAATGGTGTTCCACGCCAACAAAAAGACATGAAGACATATTTCACATGATCGGTGGATTTAGTCATCAGTGTAAAAAACAGTGGCATCCTGAAATTCCCATAAGAACATTCAGAACAAACAATGGACCACCCACTGGAGCAGTGGAGGCTTTCAGACTCCGGAAGGGATCCATACAAATCCAATACCAAGGAACTAACAGGGCAACCACAGCAAAGGGTGGGAGGTGGGTGGGGGGGGGGGGTGTTAGGAGGGTTGAGCAGGTGAAGAGTGGATAGTAATGGCATAGGAATCCAGGAACTGGAAGGGAAGGGATCCCAGCATCAACTGAAGACTATCAACGGGGCTAGTGCAAAAGGCACCTGTGGCTAAACGGATGGTGAATCAGGTCCAAGAAGAGCAGCGTGGAAGGGGCAGCTGGCCCATAAACTTTACAACCACAGTCCAGACGAGACAGAATTAACGCCCGGTATGGGCGGAGGAGGGTCAAATGAACCGCGCCCCAAGAGGTGAGGGTAAGGAAGTTTATAAAAACAGCCAACCTTCAGGTGACAGATATGGGGTAACCAAGTAAGCTTGTTGTCAAAAAAGATGACCCAAGAAACAGTACTGGGGGACTACAGTTAGGACCCTCGATGTAAGGGAAAAAGATTTGAAAACCATGTGAGAGTGTCCACGTGGAAGCGTGCCTGATGACACCCTGGAGCCGTTCCGCAGAGGCCACGCGAAGAAGCTAGTCCAAATATGGAAATTATTCACATACAGAGCAGGGTTGATCAACAGTACGGCAGAGGCCAGTAGTTCATTAACAGCGATGAGAAAATGGACACGTAATACGGAGTGTTGTGCAACGCCATTCTCCTGGGTCCACAGAGAGCTGAGAACAGTGCCAACCCAGACTCTTAATAACTGGTAGGACAGGAACTGGCCAATAAAAATCAGGAGGGGGCCCCAAAAACCCCACTCATCCAGCTTAAGGAGGGTGTGATGGTGTCAACCTCTGTCATAAGCCATACAATGATCGGAGAAGACTGCAACAAGATGATGGCACTTAGAAAAGACCTGCCAAATTGCGATTTCCAATCGAAGCAATACTTGATTGCAGACTGTCCCTCCCAATAGCTGTAATGGCAAGAAGATAAAAGGTCCTGGGATTCAAGACCCAATTGAGCCAACAAGCCACCATACGTTCTAGTAACTTATTTGGGATATTGGCCAGGCTGACTGGCTGGTAACTATCAAAGGGCAAAGGATTCTTGCCAGGCTTAAGTACAGGAACCGTAATACTGTCTCTCCATGAATAGAGGAAAATGTCTTGGAGTCAAATATGGTTAAACATCTGGTGGAGATACTATTGTTGTGGGGGATTGAAGTTTTGAAGGATCTGGTTACAGATAGAATAAGGGCCAGGAGCTGAATCACAGGAAGAAGAGAGAGAGAGCAGAAGCAGCTCCCATTCAGTAAAAGTTCGTTGTAGGCTCCTGTCTGACAAGGGGTAAAACACAAGTGAGAAGCTTCAGCTCACTGCTTCCTGAGGAGGAAGGCAGAAGGATAGGAAGTTGACGCCGAAGCCGTCAAAAAATTGGTCACGAGATGTTACATGAGAACTAATGGATCTGTACAAAGGCCACTTATAACGGCAATGCCCAGAATGGAAAACTGCCACTGACAACCTTCGAGGGTGCAGAGAGTAGCCCACGTCAGTGAAAAAGGGGCAGAAGAACCTAGAGAGGAGACTAAGCGTTCCCGACGCAACTGTTGGCTCTGTTTGATTAAGTAATGGGCTTTGGCACGAAGACGTTAAAAGGTAATGAGAATGGTGGAGGACAGGTGCCAATTAAGACGTTACAATGCGCAACAATAATCACAGATAGCAATGGCAATGGTCATTCTCCACCAAAGAACTGGCTCACAGCAAACAGGACCTGTCAAAAGGAAATGGCAATGCCGATCATCTTATCGGGCAGATCACTGACCACTTCATCAATGCAACCTGAATAAGAAAAAGCAGATGGAAAAATGATCTGGGAAGTATACAGATGCCAATCAGCATGCTGTATAGCACAGTGGAGTAATCCGGTATTGGAAGCCGGGAAGGGAACGAGAGAATCAACAGGAAGCAGTCACTCTCACAGAGGTCATCCTGCAGCAACCAGTGTAAGAAAGGAAGTAGGGAAGGCAAAGAGAGCAAAAGATCAGTGGAAGGCAAAGAGAGCGAAAGATCAGTGGCATAGAAAGTGCCCATGTGCAGCACTAAAGTGTGTAGGGAAACCATCATTAACAAGGCACAGCTCGTGGTCCACAAGAAATTGGTCAATGTGCTGCCCCAACCACATGAAAAAGCACTGCCCCACAAAGTGTGCTTGGCATTCAAATCCCTAAGGACTAGGAAGGGAGGGGGAGCTGCTGAAGGAAGGCACTCTGAGCAGCAGATGTAGGTGGCCTGTCAGGAGGGAGAAAGAGATTGTGAACATGAGCACAGAGTCAAGTGGACCCGGACGGCAACTGCCTTCAATGGGGCATGAAGTGGGATACATGTACTAACAATATCCATGTGGAACAACTTGCAGATACCACCAGAAGCCCTCAAAGGGCCAACCCAGTTCTGACAAAGCAGGTAACCCATGGAGGAGGAGATTCCTGGAGAATGATACAAGCTGAGAAATAAAAGGCAATGTGGGATAGCAAGTCCAGGATGTGATGGTAGTATCCATTACAGTTCCACTGAACAAATACCGAGTGGGTACCCAAATGGGAGGCAAATGGCTTCGAGGCAATCACGCTGTCAGGCTATCATCAGTCACCAACGAGGGTGGGGTGACATACATAAATAAGAGGTCAGACTCAGGTTGTAAGGGGGGAGATGGCACCTCCGTGGGCACCAGGAGGGATTTGTCCTCAGACCTTCTTCTTCTTCTTCTTCTTCTTCTTCTTCTTTCACAGGTTGAGGGTGACAGGACACAGAGGGAGATCAGGCTTCTGCAAGATCTGGGACCAAGAGTGAGTGATCTCGGGGTGCACAGATTGTGCCCCCCATGGCCAAGATGTGGCAGCAGACCACCGGCCTGAGAGATGCCAAGGAGAAGTGTCCCAGAAGGGAGTCCCATCACCAGCAGGCACCAAAGAAGGGAGACATCTCTTCAGCAGGCGAGTGGAAGTGGCACCCGGAGTGGAGGCCGTGGCAATCGCAGGGGAGGGGGAGGAGAGGGGGACAGGACTGGGGGTAAGGAAGAAGGCAGGGAGGGGAGGGGAGGGGGGTATAGGACTGGGTAAGGAAGAAGGAATAGGGGGGACAGGAGGAGGGGGAAGGGGAGAGGGGTAAGGTAGATGCAGGAGGGGGAAAAGGACATTACAGAGGCAGAATTAGAACTCATCGACACAGGATGAAGTCGGTCAGATTTTTGTCGAGCCTCAGTGTAAGAAATGATCCTGGGACTTAAACTCTTGTATCCTCTTCTATTTCTTATAAGATGCAGAATTAGTGAGAAGGGAGAGTGACAGTCATGACTATTAACAAACACAGGCAACAGAATACAGAGGCTCCCCTCACCGAGTTAGTGTCTACAGTCACCATATAGAGGGTCTGCCGTGCATCGGGAAGATTTGCCCAAAACGCAAGCACCGAAAGCACCTCATTGGTGGCAGGACATACAGCTCCACGTCACACCAGTAACACACAATCTTGACCTTCTCTGGGCGGGGATCTCTCTCAAAAGCCGGAATAAAGATGCTGATATTGATGCAATTGCCTTACGACCTTTCTGCACACACTGAACAAAATGAACAACCTGTCATTTCAGATTGGTCCAGAGTTCCTTATCAGTTTGAAGGATTTGGTCCCTACAAAAAATGACTTCCTGGACCATTTTAAAAGTCTGGTGAGAAGTAACTGACACCGAGACATTGCCAAGACAATCACAATCGTGAAGAGCTGCAGATTCGGCAGCAGAAGAAGCTTTGATCAACAGGGTACCCGATCGCATCTTACTCAGAGAATGCATACCACCCAACTTTTGTCGACATTTTCCACAGAAAGTAACAGCTTTGCAGCGGTGAATGCGCACCAATCCTCGTACAGACTGGGTAGGAGGGAAAATTTTTCACCCCAAACCGACAAGCCTGGCCCAACTCCCAGGATGTAGCCAGGCAAGGGAAGGCCACAAGGTCTTAAGAGGCAGCAATCAATGATCCTTTACCACTCGAAGAGGTGGCCACAGAAGACCAGTCAGATATTTGGTGTGATAAATTTCATACGCAAAGCACTTGCACTGATACCTCCCACTCCGACCAGGGGCTCTCCCCACAGGTGCCAACGAGCCACAGCACGGGCCATTGCTGAGAGTTCCGACACTCCCGAATGACAAGCAACCACTCCTACGCATACATGGGGAGGCAACAGCTCAGGTAACAGAAGTGTAATCCCTGTGTTTTCAGGGGGCTCAGCCAGATGGGTACATAACAGCCCCACCATAAGGACTGGTTACACTTGCTGGTGGGGGGGGGGGGGGGGGGGCTACAATGGGGAAGGAAAAGGGAAAGGACAGGGGGGAGGGGAATTCACACTTTAGATGCTAGGAAGTGAGTTGTTCCCCAAATGGCTCACTCTACAGACAGAAAATTTAGAAGTGGAGGTCAAACCTCAAAGGGGTCTAAAAATGCCAGAAAGGAAGAATGAAAGAGAAAACACAAGGGGGACAAAATCGCATGAAATACAGGAAACCAGGCTGATAGCCAGATCGATATAACTAAGAATACCAAGCGAGGGGAAAGAGGCAGCAAGGAAGGAAGGGGATGGTGACGTAGGGGCAAAGGGAAGGAAGTGCAGCCTGGGTAGGAAGAATGGACTGCAATAGCTCAGAGACCCAGTGGCACCACAACGACCTCAAAGAACCATGAAATGCCTGGGAGAGGGGGATTAGAACGAAGTGCTTGGGAGGTATATCTCCAAGACCAAAATAACATGGATGCAGTCTCTTTGCTACACCCCCAAGTAAAAAACATCTATAATTTACCCATTGTGCGATTTGTGCTTTTACCAGTGGGGGGGGATGTCTTAAGGGGTTAGTATAATTATATATGTTACTAGCTTGGACCGTGGCGTTACCCATGGATAAACAGTCATTTATAAATAGATGTTAATGCCGAAACTCACTATTCACGCGTATGCACTATCAGAAAAGCCACTTTGTGAGATGTTTTAGTAAACCTTCAAATTTAGATCTCTCCTGAGTTGATCAGGAACCATCATGTCTCAGTTTTTCAAGGAGATGGACAAGAGAACTGTGACTTTCAAGAAAAGCTCGAAAAGCATTAAATGAGGAAGCAACCCAATGTACGTGAAAAATATGGCCTAGTTTTAATAGCTGCGAGGATAATTCTTGTGAAACACTTTGTAGTAGTCTGATTTTTGGGACTTTGAGAAAACACACAATATAGGGAATCTAAAAAAACCTTTATATGGTATACGTCTGCTACATCATTCATAACATCGTGGACAGCTAATTTCATTTTGTGGTTCATACAATGAACGACAGTTAAATCCTTATGTAAATGACTACGCAGTAGAGCGGCTAGGCCTTTGTAAGGTGCAAGCATTGTTGAGCCACAATCTGTTGCGACACCTACAAGGTGGTTTTTTAGTTCATCATTTGAAATGCCATACTTTTCAAGAGCTGCTAACAGTGTGCTGAAAATGCATTCTCCTGTCCCACTTTCTCATTCAACAATGTCAAAAAAATAATCGCAAGCAACTCCCTCAAAGGACAAACGTATATATATTATGAAACAAGTTTTATTGGAAACCGTTGTACTTTCGTCCATCATGATACAAGCTCGCAAGTAAACGGATGATGCACCTTAGACGAAACCAACAATGACAACATGTTAATGGTGATTTAGTTCTACACGTTTTGAAATTCTTAACTACTACATGCATGGAGAGCTGCATCAAATCAGTCTCTGGACTGAAGACAACAACAATAACTACTACATAAAACTTTTTCAAAATTAATAAGCAAACATATTAATAGTATTAATAGTAAGACTGTATTAAAAACTTTCAGTGTTCAGCTCCACAAATTTAAATTATATGTAAAGTTTTACTCCAGTGTGTGGGGAAACAAACATCCCAGGTTGGGATGCATAAACTAAAACCAGAGGAGGGGATGGTCTGATGCAGAGAGGGGGAAATCCCCCCCCCCCCCCAATCCCCCCCTGCAAATCGCACACTGAATTTACCTACAAGAGATTCAGGACACTGGGATTGAAGTTCTTTGTACCTTCTGTTCAGGTTGGTACCTTATTCCGGCAAAGAAATAACACCCATCCTGCCTTTTCCAAACAGGCTTCAACTGACATTCTAATAGCAAGAGCAAAGTGATAAAGACAATCCTTACCCACAGTTTCTTACAAGTAAACAGTGACTACTTAAAAAAAAATCACTGGCAATGATCTGATGGCCCATTTTGTAACTCAGAATGGAAGAGTTTGCCTCAGTGCTTTTATGGAGCATGCTTCCATTGCTCATGGAGGATGTGTTACTTGACAATAAAGATATTATTACATTTAACATTTATTTGTGAACAAACTGGATGTCAAATCAATTTGAAATTTCACACGAAAAGACAACTATTGTTTTAACATTCTGTCATACAGAGACAGCCCAAGCTCGGAATTGGGAAGGATGGGGAGAAAACTGGCCACGACCTTTTCAAAGGAACCATCCTAGCTTTTGCCTCAAATAATCCAGGAAAATCATGGAAACCTAAATCGTAACAGCCAGACGGGGATTTGAACGGGGGATATGAACCATCATCCTCCTGAATGGGAATGCAGAGTTCTAACTACTACCCATCACTCAGTAAACTCTAATTATGTAAAAACATTGCAAGTGAAGTATCAAAGAACAAATGAAAAGTGTGAAAGTAAAATAAGTCTGAAAATTGTGTTATTTCTATAACCATTCTAGCGAATGTTCACAATGGTGCAAATAGTACAGTGAGAGAAATTGTTACAATTACAATTTGTAAAACTAATGGAGCCATTATAAAACAACTTCAGCACTGTAGACATGAAACCTCACTTCAATACTCATAAAAGTTCTTTCCTGCAGCTTGTTACAGGCTCACTTTCATCATCAGCAACAATTCCAGTCAAAAAGTGGTGAAACCAAACCAATCTCAGTACTATGAAAAGGCAAGGGCAAAAAGGTTTGCTTCCTGCAGTAAATCAAACCCGTGACCAAATTTTCCACTCTCCTGTCAGTTACATGAATTGATGTTGGGGAAACAGGATTTCCATAAAGAACTGCTGCCGTCAACAAACAAGGCACGCCACCAGTTTGCCAGTGTAATTCTGATATAATCTAGTTTTGGGCTTTTTGTGTTGAAACCTGAAACTGAATTTTCTCTTTTTTGTAGAGATGATGTTGCATGTCAAAGACCCCAACATTAACAAAAGCCATAATTAAGTTTCTGAAGCACAATGTAGGCTTCACTTACACAGTTTCGCAAGACAACAACATTGATGATATTTACAGAAGTCCGTGGCTGTAACACAGTAAGGGACTGTGTACAACAGAACTATTGTCACAAAAATGTCAAGGGAGACTAAAGCTCTAGTTCTCCATGTGGGTCTAAAAGTCAAAAGTAACATTTTAAGAAAATAAATTGCCACAATATCAACACACATCCAGCATAATGGATGTCATGTTAGCGTAAGGAGGGCTATGCGTGAAGCGTTCAGTGAATTCGAAAGTACAATTCTATGTACCAACTTGACAGAAAATCCTAGGAAGTTCTGGTCTTACGTTAAATCAGTAAGTGGCTCGAAACAGCATATCCAGACACTCCAGGATGATGATGGCATTGAAACAGAGGATGACACGTGTAAAGCTGAAATACTAAACACCTTTTTCCAAAGCTGTTTCACAGAAGAAGACCGCACTGCAGTTCCTTCTCTAAATCCTCGCACAAACGAAAAAATGGCTGACATCGAAATACATGTCCAAGGAATAGAAAAGCAACTGGAATCACTCAACAGAGGAAAGTCCACTGGACCTGACGGGATACCAATTCGATTCTACACAGAGAACGCGAAAGAACTTGCCCCCCTTCTAACAGCCATGTACCGCAAGTCTCTAGAGGAACGGAAGGTTCCAAATGATTGGAAAAGAGCACAGGTAGTCCCAGTCTTCAAGAAGGGTCGTCGAGCAGATGCGCAAAACTATAGACCTATATCTCTGACGTCGATCTGTTGTAGAATTTTGGAACATGTTTTTTGCTCGAGTATCATGTCGTTTTTGGAAACCCAGAATCTACTCTGTAGGAATCAACATGGATTCCAGAAACAGCGATCGTGTGAGACCCAACTCGCTTTATTTGTTCATGAGACACAGAAAATATTAGATACAGGCTCCCAGGTAGATGCTATTTTTCTTCACTTCCGGAAGGCGTTCGATACAGTTCCGCACTGTCGCCTGATAAACAAAGTAAGAGCCTACGGAATATCAGACCAGCTGTGTGGCTGGATTGAAGAGTTTTTAGCAAACAGAACACAGCATGTTGTTATCAATGGAGAGACGTCTACAGACGTTAAAGTAACCTCTGGCGTGCCACAGGGGAGTGTTATGGGACCATTGCTTTTCACAATATATATAAATGACCTAGTAGATAGTGTCGGAAGTCCCATGCGGCTTTTCGCGGATGATGCTGTAGTGTACAGAGAAGTTGCAGCATTAGAAAATTGTAGCGAAATGCAGGAAGATCTGCAGCGGATAGGCACTTGGTGCAGGGAGTGGCAACTGACCCTTAACATAGACGAATTTAATGTATTGCGAATACGTAGAAAGAAGGATCCTTTATTGTATGATTATATGATAGCGGAACAAACACTGGTAGCAGCTACTTCTGTAAAATATCTGGGAGTATGCGTGCGGAACAATTTGAAGTGGAATGATCATATAAAATTAATTGTTGGTAAGGCGGGTACAAGGTTGAGATTCATTGGGAGAGTCCTTAGAAAATGTAGTCCATCAACAAAGGAGGTGGCTTACAAAACACTCGTTCGACCTATACTTGAGTATTGCTCATCAGTGTGGGATCCGTACCAGATCGGGTTGACGGAGGGGAGAGAGAAGATCCAAAGAAGAGCGGCGCGTTTCGTCACAGGGTTATTTGGTAACCGTGATAGCGTTACAGAGATGTTTAACAAACTCAAGTGGCAGACTCTGCAAGAGAGGCGCTCTGCATCGCGGTGTAGCTTGCTGTCCAGGTTTTGAGAGGGTGCGTTTCTGGATGAGGTATCGAATATATTGCTTCCCCCTACTTATACCTCCCGAGGAGATCACGGATGTAAAATTAGAGAGATTAGAGCGGTCACGGAGGCTTTCAGACAGTCGTTCTTCCCGCGAACCATACGCAACTGGAACAGGAAAGGGAGGTAATGACAGTGGCACGTAAAGTGCCCTCCGCCACACACCGTTGGGTGGCTTGCGGAGTGTAGATGTAGATAATGAACTGGCACCATGCTAGTAAAAGTGTATAAAATGGCAATTTTCTATGTCATATATCCTTCAGAGGAAATAAAAAAAGACAGGACAACTGCTATGCACACAAATAAGTTTCAGTTATTCTCCAACCTGGGCCTAAAGAGAAGAAGACATCTGCATTTTCACACAAACTTACAACAGCAGTCAGATCCAAAGGGATATAATGAAATGAAACTAAGCTATAACAAATCGCAAGGTCACTACAGCAAAATAGCTTTCATTTCAGTGAGTCAAATAACGAAGGAGATATTAGTAACAAGTTACACGATCAACAGAGACTATTCACTATTCATACTACTTGCTGACAATGAGAGGCAGTATTGGTAACAGAAAGCAGGACTAAGACTGTACAAAGAGTTTTGAGTCACTTCAGATTTGGGTACAGAACTAAGGTACTAGGAAGATGAGAGCATTAATCTTAGTACCACATTTGAACATACATATTTTACAATTATATAGCTGCATATTACATCACAATTTTACAACAGGAATACAGAATTAAATATAGTCACTCACAAAATTACACAACGTGAACCAATCCTTGATAAAATTGTATCCCCTGTTTAGAAGAAACCTTTATGTTACCCACAATCAGGTCATGACATAAAAGTGAAATTTCTACATTTCAAAATTTCATGTATCAATAATGAGAAAAGTTATATGCTGAAGCTCTGATTTCCCATATATCGAAATTCTAAAAGCACTAATTATCTAAATGTTGTACTTACCAAAACTCAAACTATGAAATGTTATCCCATTCAGAATCCTCCAAACCCGGGTTGAAGTATATTCCTTCTGCGGTAGCATTCCATTAGGTACAGCACGTCAAGGGACACACTCAAAACAGCTATACATTTTCGTTTGATGGTGGGAATGATTCTGCAAGGTTCTCCCATACTACCACAAAATAAGGTAACCTAACCATGAAAATTTTAAAACTGCCATTCGCAACGGATTTCGTATCAATGTAATTCTGGTCTCAAAATGTGCCAATTATTGTATGCCTACGTTATTTCTATATTTGCACATTCTGCATCATGCAGTTATGTATATTTAAGCAACAGCAAAATATATACTGCCCTGGATTCTGATGAATGTATGTTGTTATGCTGTCCGTATTCAGATGGTCACAAATGTAAAACAGGGTATTTAAATAATGGTGCCACGTACACTTTCAACTGTTGCCTTTTTCCCTTTAACAAGTAGTAACCCAAGATTTAAACTCAATTCCAGCAAAAAGCAGAAGCATAAATATTCAGAGTAACTTCATTCAAATCTAGCAACCACCCAGATAAACAAACTGCACAAAAATTTTCGCATCTCCTTCTGCATCACTGTCCTGAAAGACTGTTCAGATTATTATAAATTACAACTCACAGTGCATTTGTCGGTCCAGATATTAGTAAGATTTTACTACTCATGTAACAGTATACACAGACGGCCCTCCTCTTTTTTTCTCCCTCCTTTATCTGGTATGCAGTACACCGCACACCCTTTCTGGAAAACCTTAACTACAGAGAATTCCCTATTTTTCAAATACAAAGATCAAACATTCCCTATGCAGTGAAGACAACTCCACTTCTGAATTATTCATGTTGTCCTGCTTCCCCTTCCCCACACAATAAAACTCATTATTGCTGAGAGGGCTAAAGGCCTAAAGTTACTCAACCTACAAAGTCTGAAGGAAACAAAAATAATTAAAATACACCAAATATTTCTAAGAGTAACCAATTGGGAAGTCCTTTATCTTGCCTTGTCAAACTATTTCTTTTTTAACAACTGTAGCTGATGGTTTTGCTTCAGTTTTTGCTCTCAGTGGAACCAATCAAGCATCCCGTGCCCCCACCTCCACCTTACACACACAAATACAGACACACATCCAACATGGAAATATATTGTAAGAATGGGTTTTCACCAACGATGGCAATAAATTTCCTCAAATGTATTACATTCCCTAATACATACAACAATCTCCATGCTGCAAACAGTTGATAAAAATCACCAATTGTTTATGCACCTATACGGCATCACTGATAATACTCTGTACTGTAATGTCTTAGTTTCCTTTGTGAAAAACGCACATTCTTTCCTAAAAGAAGAAATACACATCATTATGAAAGTTTGTTTTCAATCAATTTCAGTTGTGACTGATCACCATGTTTGCCTTTCCAAAAAACAAAGAAGGAATTTTCAAATAAATTCAAAATACATCTTTTTTACAGCAATCTTCCAAGTAGAGTGACTTTGCAAATCCGTCAACTCAGTCAATAAAAGCAAACAGGAATTATCAAAGGAAATGAATGGTTTCATTTGGTAATACAATGCAAACGAGAAATAGTGTTCAAATTATTTCAAGCCAGAAAAAAAAAATATATATATATATATATATTTCACAGGACCCCAACAAACTCATAATAATTATTGCCATAGTACATCAAATTGTGACACGACTGTACAAGGCGAACATCTGCTGTTAAGTGGCAAATTATTATTATTTTTCGCAGACTAGGCATACTGCCTTGCGAAACACAGTGACTGACTGACGACTTCATTTAGATTCATCAACATGTCGTATTTTGCACTGTTCTCACTATTCCCAACTTTCACTAATTCATGTAGCGTAATATTTTTGTTTCCTATTTGTTTGTGTTAATATTTCCAATTGGTGAATTTTACCCTTGTAGATTATGATCATTTTTATATTTCAGATTCTTCTTCTCTCTGATTTGTAACTCACTAACGTTTCTTATCATTCATTTTGTGGAAATTTCCTTTTTCTCTACTGAGTGTATTACAGTTTAATTTCATATGCAGTACTTGTCTTCAATGCTAGCGGCATCAACTTTTCTCCATACCATTTCATGTTAAACATCTTTTGTTACAATTTTCTACATGTTTGGTGTTTATCAATCAGCTGCCCTCATATCACTATTTGTTTCCTTTGGTCTTTCAAACGTATGTCATAAAAGTACTTCATTATAAATACTGACAATTCCTTCCTCATTGGTTGTTACATCCAAGCAGGACATCTGCCTTCATGTACACTCCATCACCGAGATTAATGCAACCTTCTCCAAGCCACCCAACTCTCCTCTTTTGAAGAAATAGAGATGCCAGTTTATTGTGAGAGCTGAGTAATATGATTTTGCTACATTTCTAAATCTCCTTCAGTTTCAGCCCCTTATATGTTATAGATCTTAACTTCAGAAGTTACACTGCTACTTCCCCTTGAAATTACTAAAATGGTAAGTTATTTAATTAAATTTTGATCTTACCCAACACATTCCACCAATAACTGTGCACTGAATACTCCACTGTTTACAAGGTTTATACGAACTGCTGTAAGTAACTTTGCCCATATCGCGCTTGCATACATAAATAAATGTAAATACTGAATAGGAACTTTGTGTGAAAATACTCTGTAACAACAAAAACAAATATTTTGTTGTCTAAACAAATTTAACTGTAGTACCACTTTTACAGAACTTGCTCTACAGGTTCTCAACAAATGGAAGTCAGTATTCAGAAAGACAATAAGAGGAGGATGAATCCACAACCTGGGACATTTTTACTGAGGTTGCTACACAGAATTTTTACCTATAAAATTTTTCTAACACCTCAACACCATTCATCATCATTCATACATGCTGCTCTCCACTTCATGAATGTAAAATTACTATGTTTTGCGTATAGAAACTAGTAAAACATGCACACTGTGAAGAGCTGAACATGCTTATTGCAAAAAAATTCTTTTCACATTTATCTCCTTATGAACAAGGAAACATCAACATATACCAATAAAACAATAACGTGATCTGGCGCTGAAAGTGTGCTTATGACTTAATATGAAAGAAGGGACTCTTAATAACTGAATAATATGCAACACAGTACAATACAAGGTCCATATCAATCAGTACACACAAAACAAAGCCACCACAATTTCAAATATGCATCTCGTAAAAAAAAAAAAAAAAAAAAAAAAAAAAAAAAATGCAAATGATGATCCATAGCAATAATGTTTTTCTCACAATTCAGACTGTTCTGAAGGCACATGTCTGAATGATTCGCTAAATGCAAGCAATTAAAGAAATTAGGTAAGTTATTATTTATAACACCAAGGAAAACACTGCAACGTGTGTGCAGTGTTTTATTTTGTGAGTATAGTAATCTCGCAATCATCTGAAGAGAAACCAAATATCACATTTGTACTCCAGACAAATGCTATCAAACACATTATTCTGCAATTTCTTCTGTCTTCACCAGCTTCATTTTCTTCCATTTAATATCTCAGTATCAAATATCTTGATAGCCGAATTTTCATTTCTTTCGAAGTATTTACTTTCTATCTTCATTTATTATACAGAATTTGCCCTTGGGCGATGAATGCCTGCCTGCTGTTCAACATACAACAATCTTATAAATTAAGTTTAAAAAGTTTCTTGGTCATATTTAGGATTAGAAACATTTCTGCAGAATTTCAGATCTATAATTACATTAATTTTCAGTCTCGTTTACAACAAAATGGCATCCAAACAGCACTGAGCAGATCCACATCTCAACAGTCATCATTCTGTACACAAGATTCTATCAACTTTATGTCTGCCAACAGCTCAACATACATTTTGCTTTTTTAATGCCCATCTACGCACAATTAATCTCGATGTTGTTGTTTCTTTTCTCACTACTGATTTCCAGAGGGAACTGACTGTGCTTCACAGATTCACATTTTTCAATGCTTTTGGCTGTACATTCACTTCTATGAGGTTTCCAACCAACGAGCTCTAATTGTACAAGACGATCATTTTAAAATTAACAAAATACTTTCAATCCCAACACTACCTTTCTCACGGGATATTTATGACTTTTTAAGTATTATTTTATCATAACTCTATAACACACACTTGTATGTACGGGTTTACAAGTACTTTCAATGCTTGCTTCATACTTTTCCAGATTACCATTCCATAATCCTATCAAAACTCAGATTTCACTGGTTCGTGCTATCTAAATAATCCATATTGTGCAGCTTTGCAGCTTAGTGCGTAAGTGCCACACAACAAATCCAAAAGAAGAGGTTTAATTCTCAATCAGTCCAAGGATTTCTTCTGTAACTTATTGCTTATTCAATACTGGCAATCATTTGTTAATGTAAGATTTCCAAAGATAAGCATACCACATCCAAAAGTATCTGCCTAATAATGCAGTGCAGTGTTCAAATCAACATTTAGATTGAGAACAGCTTGGTTTCACTATTACTTTTTCATGTTTTACTGTACCTAATAGTTAACTCCCAGTTCTAAAACACACTGAGAGACGAGGAAATCAATCATTCTTCTTGACGTGAGGTATGTCTGAACTTTCAGAACTGCAACAAGACAAACTTCTCATCTATTTCACATCACGCACATGTCAGTATAAATTAAACAATAATCACTCTCTGGCACTTCAACCTTCACATTATTGAAGTTTTCTTCACCAGGTTGCAGAACAACTCAATTTTTCACCATACTTTACATGAAGTGACAGCCAAACTCTAAGCTCTGTAACCACACAATGATAATGTTGGTTCCTCATTTCCACAATTTTTATTCTGTACAGCAATCCAAACTGTTCCAGTCTTCTGTAGTCTTCATAAAAATCAGACTTGGCAAAATTGTTAAAACAACTTTGTTAACTGTTGCTTGTAAGTTTTGAAAAATTTCACAAATTTTGTTCCATTACTAAAATACAAAGTCTGAAGCAAGATAACATTCTTAAAACTCTCTTTTGTTCACTACAAAATCCTTGTGAAACTTAACTACACCCTTTTTATCCCCAAATTCACTGATTCTCTATGACATAAAATTCACAATTAGAATCTTTGCCTACATGCTCTGGTATCAAGTAATCATGATACCCACTCATTACGCTTTCATAAAACTATTTTTTTTGAAAGTGTCTTGCTCCTAGTATGCATTTCACCTATCAGTCTTTTCCATATAAATATTCTTAATTCTTGACGCTTTAAAACAGTACAGTTGCACTCACAGCAAAATGTACAAATGTAGACGACTGAATCATGACGACTCCCAACAGCAACCTTAATTTTTTCCTACAGTTAGAATTTTAAAAAACTTTATTCAATTCCATGTACGATATCCAACAGCACAGAGTTCCAAAGGTACTTGAAACTCTTCATACAAACTGCAACTATCTTATGCCTCAAATCAGCTTCCATCCACTCACCAGGTAATGCAGACATTACATAGATACCTCCACTCACAACTTTTACATCTGAACATGCTTTACCCAAAATCTTCTTTTTGCTTCAGTTCAGGTGACCCAGTCATTCAAACAAGAAATTTACCACTTTTCCCACCAATTTCCTTGACATCTCAAACAAGCCCACACACCAAAACTTCACATTGTCTTTATCAGTATTATCAACTGCAGCATCAATTAAGTCTATATGTGTTATACTTCAGCAGCATAAACAATAATGAAACATTTGAAGATGATAAAGTTGTTGATCATAAGATCTGCTCTAAAGCACATAGACCAACAAAAACTTCTGAGTAATGCGAACCACGTCCCTTGTTTGCCCTTAGCCTTAATTTTAAGCTGTGGGCAACTACATTAATGCTACTAGACATGTTAAGTTCCAAGTGCACGTGGACTGTATGCCTTCCTGACTCATTAGTTCTAAAATCGAAGACTGAAAGAGTTTACATCAACAGTGTATTACTGTACATAAGAATCAAGGCTTTAAATCTTATCCAACATATTGTTCTTCTATTCAGAGCCTCCTATTGGGCTTATCACTTTAACTGAATATTTTTACAATACTTCTGCCCCTCTGTCCTTCATACTAAACTAAATTATATCGTCATTGTTTAGAAAGCATAAATTTATCTTAACACCAATGTTCAAAGTAAAGGCATGCAAACCATTGCACTAACAAATTCTTTTTATGCCCCTAATATGTACGAACTTTCATTCCTTGTGCTGAACATATTTCCTTCAGAAGCCCACTCCATCGCCTGCTGATTTCTTCGGGATGGCGATGGTTCTCCTCTGTGGTAGTGCTGTTCCTGCGGCGGGGGCATCAGGTCTCTATCGTTTCTGTACGAGTCGGTTATGTCTGCAGCAATGAGGAAAAATCTAAAATCATCCAAAAGCTATTGTGTTCTTGTCCCAAATATCTTGGGTTTTCTGCTGAAGTACATGTTCCAGAACTCCTTCAGCATGGCTATTCCAAAAGAATCCTAGAAAAGGCAAGACTGCAATCTGCTGATAGTATCACGAATTAAAAACTTGTTGGAACTTAACCTTTCCTATTACTGTCCTAAAGGAGACTCCAAAATATATATAAAGCAACAAAAATTTTAAAAGTTTTGAGCTGACTCCATTAACAACTCCTCATAGACCTAACATACTTCTTTTAGGCCTGCGTTATATTTGCACACATCTTTTATTCGAAGGAACTCATTATCGTCATTAAAATTTTCCACTTTCTACAACCATGTTCTTTCATAATTTCCAGTCAATCATGGAATATGGAGTTCATGTTTTACTTCCTGGAATGTAATCGCAACAGCCATTTCTTAGAAACAAAAAACCTCCGGCTTCCCATACTTCAAAGACTGGCTGGATGAAATCCATGATCAATGGTGAACAGTCTCAACTGTCTGTGCCTGGAGATCAATATTTTAAATTAGTGTTCACAGCCTTCTGTTCCATATACGATCTCTCTTCCAGGACACTTCTGCAAGTCCTATTTCAATTCAATTGCAACAAAGAGGATGTGGCAAATTTCTCACATTTATATTGTTTTCACACTATCCACAAATGTTGGTTTATTTCTAACATGACAATGACCATACCCTTATGTACACACTTAAAACAGTGTTAAATTACATAATATAAAGCTTGTAACAGTTCATTCCTTCATTGCGGTGAATAAGCTGTTTTCATTGTATATTTTCACAAACTAGTAACCACAAAATGCATTTGCTGTAGATCATGAAGTACGAAGGTATTGCAAGCACAGTACTATCATCACAACCCATGTTGTAAAGATATCCTGGTTCTTGAACTTCTTTTAATTGAGTGTGATCCATAACATTTAAAATAATGAACTGATGATGACGGTGTCGCCTTTTCAACCTCTTCTTTTCTGGGAATTGTTGTTGTTGTTGTTGTTGTTGTTGTTGTTGTTCCACAAAAACACGGTAGAACTGCCAGATATCAGTAACGTCCTGCCATGATATTTCGGCGCAGAGTCTTCTGGCCATCTTCAGGTGAGTGCCACTGTAGTAGTACTGTTGTTGTTGTTGTTGTTGTTGTTAGCGGTGGCAGGGTAGCACTGTCGTCATGGTCGTTAGTAGTCGTCTGTATCAATTAGGGTAACACTGCACAAAATCACAAATAAAAATATCGGTAATCTGTTTCACAATAATCCACTGTATTTCTACGTTGATTTCTCCTGCTTTTTCAGTCTCTTGCATCTAAACATCACTCAAAAAATTGTGTATTTCACCTCTTGAATAACTATGTGAATATCTTTGCTTTCTCAAAGTTTTAGTTATTCTCTTATTGTTGACTATATCGATCAGTCATTAACATATGATTACTTTCAATACAAAACAACTGTAACACTGATCTTTTGTTGAAATCTGGATTAATTTTCAAGCTATTATTTATTTGTTGAGCTATTCAATTTACACCAGCCTGTTACAAATTTAGGACCATCCACTCTGCATATTTCGTTTTCCTTTGCATTCTGGCATGAACTTGAGCACATTTCTTGCAAATCAATTACATAATTTGTCTGATATTTGCATTTCAAGTATCACAAAGTGAAGTTAAAAATATTATGCTTCAACTATTACCTTGTAAAAAAGAACGATAATTTTACTCACTAACACTTCACAGCACTTTAAAACACAATACCTGTATGATCTTAATATTGTAGCAATTAAGTATACACTCCAAAGAATCTTGCCCTCCAACAGACTCCAGCATCTTCATAGAAAGTAATCTTCGTCTGATTAAAATATTTTTCATGGCATGGCTGAGGAAACTACAGGGAAACTCTTGTTTCCAGTAGTTGTAGAATAACGTGTAACTACTGGAAATGTTTACAAGAACTGTACCATTTTTATTCATTTTTTTCCTCTCTTTTTAAGTTGATCCTTCCAAATCACACTCAGTGTGTAACTTCCCACACTTTAAAAATCAATCAATCACTCAATCAAACTAAAGCATACTTTATAAAGGTTTAGTTTGGAGTAAGACAATCACACGCAAAGTCGGGCTATTTCCATATGTTTAACACAACTGCACTACACTTCACAAACACCACAATGCTCTCCACAATTCACAATTCAAAATTTCACTTCTGCTGCACTCTATTAACTCCATTAAACCTTGCAGACCGCACCTGCTACTTCTGCATCATAGACAACTCTACTATTACCAACAATAAACCTACTATTCAAAGCAACTTTGAATCATAAAACATGGAAGCTAAAGTATCCTCAGACAAAGAAGAAGACTGAAATGAGTTCAGTGACATGTATTTTCAGAAAGACCTAGTAAAAGTCCTCACTTCATAAATCGAAAAGACGAGATGTAAGGACCTTGTTGATTTTTGCAGAGCTGAGACGCGCGCAGGGCATTGCTAAGAACATTACTACTACACCTACCAATTTATCATGTCGGCCATTCACCAGTCGTGTGCTTACTGGATGCCTGAATGGCTGACTGCAACCTCCATCCACTCAATCTCAACCTATGTAGAAAATATTTCTTTTTGAATGTAGTACTGAAAAAGTAAAGGAGCCTTTCTCAGAAAAACACTAAACATGCTGTAAGACTCCTGTAAAACATGTGAAATCAGCACATACAGAATTAACAAAATGTGGGAACAATGTCACTTACCTACTCCAAAACTGCTTTTAAAATGAAAAATAAGGAGTTCTACATTATCATGCACATTTCTGCTACTAAGAAACACATAAATCATCCACACACTCAAAAATTTCCTAATATGTTTGCTAACTTGTAATGTTCCTATGTCTCAAGTACTGATATAATAATTGGGTAAGTGTACTGCGGCTTTCAGTTGAAGATGAAACTACTCTTTCATTACTATTTCTTTAAATTTATTTACTGATATCCACTGTAACTCTTAGTTAAATTTAGACTTTTAAAAAGCAGTGCTAATTTCTGATTGTCACTTTTCAATTTTCCTTCAATATTCCATTTATGCAACATCATTCTTTACCAAATATCATTGCAAAGTGTTATCCGAACTATACTCTGATATTTAACAATTTTAGGCATTCATTGTATTCTGAAAAGCAATCATCCCCTTGTATTTGCCTCTGCCTATTACTAACTACTGTAAAGTAATATTCATAATATTTTTTGCACAAACCATTTTAGTGAAATAAAATTTCATTCAAAATTTGTGACTTTCTCTCGACATAAAACCAATTTTTTTTTCATTCATGAACTCTGATAAATATAATTCAACAATGCTTCAACAGTTTTGCTTCTTTAACTTTATTTTCTCTCGTTTTGTTGTGACATTCAAGATAATAGTTACCTTTTTGTCATTCATTTTGTTCATTTCATTGAATAAAATACTCCCAGTTGGCTACATATAAAACAGATTTTGGAAATCTTTTGCCTAATACAACTAACACAACTGCTTTTTCCAGTATTTCAGCATGAAATAAATAACTGATCAAAAAGCTACTCATTATGTATCGGTGGTGCTTCACAGATTAGTTTCCAAACATTTTACAAAATAAGTATATAATATCAACCACTTTCTTTATGTCTGAAATGTCTCACAGTTTTGTAGGTCCACTCCTAACAAGTCATTCATGTTTCAGCCTCAATGTCGTCTCTTACAACGTTCATCATTTCAATATCACAATACTTCCCATATACAATTTCAGCAAAAGTATATGCAATGTAATATATTTTTCTCCCTAACCCACCCTTCTCTTCAATAAAATGCAAACTCCAGCAATGTCTATTCAGAATAATTTTCTCCCATCCCCAGTCCCTGCTAATTTCCCTATTAACAAAACTTTCCAATAAAAGAAAGCATTATCTTTCGCACAAAGATTTTTATTCCCTTCCTCGAGGGAGGGGGGGATAAAATAAAAATAAATAAAACAACAAGAAAATATTTTCCAATTTACCTCAGAGTTGCTGATTCATTTTTTACTACAGCAATATGTTTCTCAATAACCTTATTCGCTTTTCAGCAATATAACTCATTTATATATTCCATATATTTATCTTTTAACCTGTCTGTGATACTTCCCCCCCACTTCCTGTCACCATTGTTAATTTTAGTCTGCTCTTGAAAAATTTTATGACTTAATTTCCATCTCACTGCTCTGTTCATTCCTTGTATATAATAAACTGATTATTTTGACATGCACTCCATCATCTGCTTCTTATTTTCTTTCATTTCTCTTTCATGAATCATCCTGAATAATTTTCACATTTACTTAACTGTCAGTAACCACAACTGTCAGTAATTTAGGTAAAAGCACTTTCTACTACACCAGTAAATAACAGGAAATGGCAAGCAAACCAATTTTGCACTGAAAAATGTATACAGCTCTGTCAAAAGCTAAGACAGAAAAGTAGAATTAAGATAATGCTGTAAACAGAAAAAAAAAATATTAGTTTGACAAAATGAGAACAAGAAGACACTGATCACCAGAATACAGTGAGGAAAGTGTACAGGTAACTAATATCATGTTCTTCCTACAAGCAGCAACAAGAAGCTGCATAAAAATCACAACTTCCACATCATACTCATGTAAGTGATTTGTTACAGTTTCGTGTAATTTCGCATTTTAATTAAAATTTCTATAAGGAAACAATAGTACTGAGAAGCAGGGTACCACTTCCAAGCATGCAATGAACACTAGAATAACTTAACTGTAACATAAGAATGCAAGATCTCATATTACTAGTTGCTTAAATGCCAGAAACTGCAACATTAACTCAAACTCTATATCTGTAGAGTCACAATACCACCACTTAATCACCTACCTTAGCAATTCAAAACAAATTCATTTAGGCTGATACAACCGTCATGTTGTGATACACATGAACATACACATACATAAACATTTTTATGAAGTTACTAGTGAACCCAACAATGCTTTGCAATTGCTAAATATGTATGTGAATTGTATACACATCCTAATCTCCCCTCGACCCCCCCCCCCTCTCTCTCAATCCCTCTCCTCCTCTCCCTCTCTTTGTCATCTCCTCCTTCCCCTTCTTTATAACCATTTCTTCCCCCATTCTCTGTCCATCTCCTCCCCCCCCCCCCCCCCCCCCTCTCTGACCTTATTTATTGTTATTACAAACTGAACCTTGATTAGGAATACAAGTCAAAAGGAATGGGTAAATCGGTTGGAATTATTAGTACATGGCGTGAGAGAGAGCTTTCCAACTGCTGGATCTTTGAGGATGTAGCTTTAATGACAGTGTTTCACATATTTTTAATCTACGAACAGGTACAATTATAAACTCAGCCATAAACACGACTTTCCTGTTCCTGTTTTCTGTTAAAAATTACTGCGAAAAGGAAAACAAAACCACACATTTCCACATCACAGCTTGGCATGTTCTTCCTCACAGCCAGTTTAACTGAAAATGTTTATTGTATAACATGTCTATAGCTCCAGTGGTTTAGGCTGTGTGTTGTCTGTCTGTCTGTCTGTCTGTCTGTCAATCAGTCAGTCAGTCAGTCAGGACAGATTCATCCAAGCAAATCTTTCCTTGGATTTAAGAGAATTTGAAACAAAACAACTTCAGTAAGATTATGAATTTGCTGAAGTGAAAAGACCAGAATTAATTGCTCTGAGAATTATTTGTTGGTGTTTTTAAAGCATTCATTGCAATGCTT
The DNA here is from genome assembly GCF_021461395.2 of Schistocerca americana. Lineage (NCBI taxonomy): Eukaryota > Metazoa > Arthropoda > Insecta > Orthoptera > Acrididae > Schistocerca > Schistocerca americana. Next base: position 189,725,072 of record NC_060120.1, read on the forward strand.
GGTGATGAATGATTTTTTTGTCTTTCCGTCCAAAGAGAAAACTAATAGCACCAATGGTTTACCAAATCTCAAGCATGCCACGTACAACTGCCTATGGGAAAAACATGGCAATTCAAGGTTTACCCCACATACTTCAAGCAACTGACCTGGCAATTTATAATAAAGTAGAAGTGGAAACTGAACATGCTAAAACTATAACTGCAAGTCAGTTGGAGGTATTCTTGGAAACAGAACATCCTCGCCTTTCACTTTCCTTTGATTAGCATTACTTCAATTATATTTTCATCAGATTCTTGACATCAATCTTGTTCCACTGTATAGTTTTGGTTGGTTCAATCCACTTACCATGGCTATTATCGAGCTCACCTTGAGCTGCAAAATGTGCAGTGGCATTCTTGGTAAATCAAGTGAATTCAGGAATTCAATTGGCTAACTGACAACTTCATCTGGATTGGTAATGGAATCAACTGTATTAAATGAATGCAACTGACCAGCAATTTTACTCTGTATTTTATGTTCAGATCATCTACATTCTCATTCTTCACTGACAAACTGGCTCGTTCGTTCAACCAAACATGGTTTTTGTAATTTGCAACAATATTCAGAAAAATTTTCATGATCAATTCTTCTTCTGATGTTGTGAACTGACAAAAATTAGGTGAAAATGAAATAAGGCCAACAGAAGTGTCAAATGGAATTTTTCCATTGCCAATGCCTCATAATTGCCTGGAAAACACTTCTGCCAATTCGTCATTTTGTAACATTTTCATGTATCTCTACAAAGCCGATGTCTTCAAGCAATCATTTATTTCATCTTTGAATAACCGGCAGCATTTGGCAAAAACAACTGAACAGCAAAACAACCGTACCTCCGAGGAGGTCCAGGTTACTGCGCAAATGTCTCAACATTCGATGGATTGCCACCATACGCTCATCTCAAATGATTATTTAGCAATTCTGTAGTACTTTCACCATTGCTGAATTTTTGACATTTTGCATGTTGGTTCACCTATTGTTTGTAAATTCAATGGCAGTTTGAATACAGAATGAGCTGTTTGTAGTCCTAATAATGTGGCAACAATACCAGATGATGCTATAGCCAGGGCTATTTGACTGTGCAAGAATTGATGTTAAAATCAATTAAATCAGGAACATTTTGCAAGTTCTGCTAGGTGTATCAAGGAAGAAGATTTCTTCTTATTCGTTGCTAACTGCTATCATCAATGTGTCACACACGGTTTTTTGCTGTCATCTCGATTGTATATCTGTTCTTGTTCAATTTCTTGACTGATGCACCGTGCATGGGACAATTCAATTCTGGCATACTAATTCAGGCAACATCTTGCCAGACATCATCAGGCACAAATCCTCTATAGAAATCAATGTCTTGTGGTGGATCGCTATATAAGATTTAAGTTCAGGATTTGCTATGGTCGTATGCGCTCGATTCAGAAGGTCTTCAGCCATATTGTCTTTGTATCTGTTCCACAGCTGAAGCGGGTTCGATGAAGAACACACAGAAATGACGATGGCAAAAAGTGATAGAATTTGATGTGCATTATACAAAATTACAGCATCAGTGAGTGTTTGATCCCAATGAATGTCATCCTCAATCAAATGTAAACACTGACAGGCTTCTCAATATGTTGCACACAACTCACCATTGACAGTTTGTATAAATTCAAATGAAGTCCAAATGTGAACATTAACCAATAACAAATGTATGTAAAAACTTTGCTCAAATGAACTGTGTTAATGTATGTCATGGATCATGTGTTCCATGTGAAATATCTCGGCAACTCTTAGTAAACCAGTGTTTTGGCATGGTAGTCTTTCAGTTCTCTGCACTGTGTTCGCTACCATGAAAGAAACACATTGTCCATTCTCCAGGTGCACAGATCATTAGACCACAGTGTGATGACATTCGTGTATCGAGAATGAAAAGGGAGTGGGGGGGGGGGGGGGGGGGGGGGGTCAGCCAAATTGGACGAGCCATTCTCAAGTGATGATTTTTCATACATCCAGCAAGTGGTTTTTATTTATATAGATTTAATCAGCAAGAGACAAATCTGAACATGAGATGCCTCTGAATAATCAGAATGAGAGAGTAAATTAACAAATTTGTATGAAGTTTTTCTTGATATTAAGCACTCACGTCAAGTTTCCAAGCAAAAAAGAAAATGTTAAACAAATTAGCAATAGCACTGTTCTAAAGAAAGTACTCTCTGGAAGATCCTCATTGATTATTCCAAATAATACATCTGAGCATACATTGCTAAATAGCAACATGTGCGAGCAGAAATTGATCACACTGAGCCTAAAAATGAATTATAAAAAATAGCACCCATGTTTCTTGATATCTTTATAAGAAAATGATGCTGATGAAATTTAACTAGTTTCAATGTTTTAAATGCCAGTGACAGAAATTTTCTAAAGGGCAATTATGTCTTCCTATTCTCTAAATTCAGAAATACTCATGTCCATCAGACTTCCAAGCTGTCCTTTGTGGTTACTCTTGTTGTGATTGTGAAAAGATTAGCAAATAGATACAAACAAGGAAAGTAAGATACCATACCATGATATACATCTCTAATCATCTCACAATAAAATCATTTAACTAGCCTCCTCACAGAAACTGCAACAGTATCTTCAAAAATATGAAGGGGCAATTTCAACTTATCTCCCGATTCATTCCCAATATCAAAGGACCACATTTATTTATTTATCTATCCATAAAAGGATCATCTAACAATTACATAGGCTTTGTCAAATTCATACAATGCCAATCAATGAGCCAAAACATAGCACACAGCATATATAACACGCTTTAAGACAATAGGACAGGTAGCCTACAGGGATAGGACCATCCTAGCACTTGCCTTAACAGTTCAGGGAAACCACTTTAAAACCCAAATCAGCATGGCCAGACAGAGCAGCTCCATCCTCCTGAATATGAGATCAAAGTCCTAACAGCTGCACAGCCTAATTCGGAAATTCTCTAATGAAAAATGTTTCCTCATTTATACACAAATTGCTTCGTGTAACCTGCAATTTAAAGCACTGTTTCTTCTTCACTGCCCACAGACAATCATTAGTGACTTTGCACATTTTACTACTGCGAAAAATGCTCCAATTAGAGGACATGCTCTAGTATCCTACTCATATCTTTTCAGTTTCAGGCATTTTGCTGTTACAATTGAAAAAAGTATCAGATAAAGAAATAGAGAAGAAAGCAGTACAAATGAATGAACAAGTTTGTTGTCTACTAAAATTTGATGTAAAGAACAGGAAAAGAAATAATCAACTTCAAAGGAACAAAGAATTTAATGTCTCCTTTCCATTCATAACAGAACTAAGTAGAAGTAAGTGATCAGTATCATGTCAAGAAATACATTGGGTTTTCTTTCTTTCTTTATTTTTTTTAAAAAATAACAAACAAAAAGAGAAAGATTTTGTGATTAAAGACATTTTTGACAGAACTAAGTAGAAGAAAGTGATCAGTATCTTCTTTTTAAGTAAAACAAAACATGAAATGAAAATACTAAGAAAGTATAACAAGAACAAAGTAGACTAATATGCAAGACAACTTAATGCACAGTAAAAAATAAAATGCTTAATTAACAGACTCTTACAAAAAGATATTAATGTACTGATCAAGTGTATCTTGCAAGTTGTCTTTCAACAGTAAACAAATTCCATCATATCTTTTTAATACTTATATCAATAAAGTATTGCACAAGAACAAAGTGTCTTACCATACCAGACGAATCTACATTCTAATCTGAAATATTGTATGATGATTATTCCCAACAAGATTAAAGTAAATTGTTCCTTACTTGCAGAGTGTGCTATTAAGGAACTATTCATTATGTCACTGTCAAATCATGACACCAAAATTACTTTTAACTTAACAAAATTAGTTGCACTGAAAAAGCCAATGAAAGCCCTGTGAAGTAACTACCAAATTACTGGGATACAGAATCATATCACCAGTACTTAATGTCAAGTAGAAGTGGTTAACTTTACTCAGATCAAAAAACAAACATAAATATTATTTTAATAGTAACATGATTCCATTACGCCTTTGCATAAGCGGCCAGCACACTTAGATTTTCAAACATACCCGGCCGCCGAACCAACACCACATCTTCTGGATTGATAACAACACGCTCTGCTGGTGCCCTGTTTACTGGCAGTTCTCGGCTTATATTGATTACAACTTTCTTCAATTCATTGATATCATAACCAGCAGAGCCATCAGGCCCACGGAAAACGGGTCTTTCAAAAGTCTCTTCATACTTGCCCGAACTGGAACCCCTAAATCTAGACACACACACAAAGACCTCAATTAATTCACATAAGACAAAATGCAATGGAAATGAGTACAACAAGCACAAGTCATCATTACAGAAATTACCACTGAATTTATTAGCAAAATTGCAAACAATAATACACCACTACAGTCTTCTACAATTTTCAGTCAAGAAACCATCTCACACTACAGATTTATTTTGCTCAACTACCTGCATGTATCAGAAGCATCATGATATAAACAGATGCCTATAACCAAGTATTTACTAACAGAGATCAAAGGTTTCAGTGTGGAGATTCGTAAGTGAATTTAGAAGGAAAAATATTAGAAAAGCGTGAGTAACACTAGCATCCATCTTGAGAATCTAGACTCTCCATGACCTCTGCCTGTTTTCAGTGTAGATACTGGTAAGATATCAGTCCCGAGAATTCAAAGACTATAGAAATCTCCACAGTAGTTCCTCAGGCTAGCCCGAACATACACTAAGAAGCAAGCAGGGGAACTTGAGTTCGTATACAGTGCACACTGCTTTTACACTTTCCAAATGCTTCTAAAAAATGGTGTAAAATGCAGGAAAATGTAAAATTTGGGATCTAACATTTTACGCAGTAAAAGTTACATACAGGACAGCCCCGCCCCTCCTCCTTGTTTTTTTTGCATTACATATACGATATACGTACATAATTGGCATCACAATACATCAGAGACTTGTTTATTATCTAATAACGGTTTATTATCTAATAAAAACCTATGATGAAATTGAAACTGATAACTGTCTGGGAAACAGACATGTTTGACTTAATTTCATGCATCATAATCAATGTTTTTGGGAAGCTTGCAGCTCTCATTCATCTTTAAGTAATGAAACACTGTACCAGTTATGTATTTTTTGTTGCCTAGTGCAACGCATTTCAAGAATTTATTCTCATCATCAATCGCAAATATTTACCTAAGTATTTTGTGTGGTGTTTGCATATGTGTTGTTCTACATCTCTTGTAGTGTAGACACCTTTTTGAGGTTATCAGGTACTGTGCCTCCTCAGTTATGCAGAAACAAACACACACACACACACACACACACACACACACACACACACATTTCCAATGTTTGTCTATGAAACATCACAAAAAACACAACACTTAAATAAACATTGCACTAGACACGAGAATAGATTCTCAAAGCAGATCTTGCGAAGCATAAAAACATACATAATTAATGCTGTGTTTAAACCAAATACATTCAAGACTGAACAACACAAAGTTAGCAAATGTGTCTACTAATGCTACAAGTGGCCAAACGACAAAACATGCTAAATATGGTTGGACAAATGTGTCACAATAATCACGCAGCTGCTCATGCACAGTAGACAGTTTGGAAATGGTTGTGATTGGTCATGGCACCTTTATTCAAACAAACCTCGTTATTCCCATCAGCCACCATGCTGAATAGAGTTTGGAAGCAGCAGGACATGCAGTATGAATTGTTACCCATTAATTGTTCAGATGTGCTGTTTAGGGCACTCTGGTGTCAAGAAGCTTAACCACATGAAGTTTGTAAATGCTACTTGATGGCAAATGTCATGCCAGTGACATTGTGTGTCAATTATTTCAGTTTTTTCTCCACGAACATTTTTCCATAAAGTGTCAATCATGGGAAAATTATAAATATGTCAATGCAAAAACCGGGTGTAAATTAACATTGTGAACATAGGCAATTTGATGGAATCAATAAAAAAAATTGTCATAAACAATGGGAAAACACTAATTCTGGGAATGTAAAATTGGGGGTTATACTGTATGTAGATACACAAGATTTAATAAAATATTTTTATTTACTTACTAAAACCTGACCACAACTTATGTTTTATGTTTGCTCGCAGTAGTGTTCATCTATCAGGCTTCTGACAGATCATGATTGCAATGTATGTTCTAATGGCAAAAATATATTTTTTAAATGATTAATGGAAAATCTCATATAAAGATGTGAACAAATACTAACAAAGAGATAGAGGGGCTGGCCAGTACTTACCTCAGCTCAGTACAGCCGATAGATACACAAAAAACAGAACCGAAAATTTACGTTCCTAGCTTTCGGAACAAATGTTCCTTCATCAGGGAGGAGAGAGGGGAAAGAAAGGGAAGAAGGGAAAGTGGATTCAGTTACTCACAACCCAGGTTATGAAGCAACAGGGAAAGGATGCCTCCATCCTTGCTACCCTCCCTGTTTTCCTTTCCCTGTTGCTTCATAACCTGGGTTGTGAGTAACTGAATCCACTTTCCCTTCTTCCCTTTCTTTCCCCTCTCTCCTCCCTGATGAAGGAACATTTGTTCCGAAAGCTAGGAACGTAAATTTTCGATTCTGGTTTTCGTGTATCTATCGGCTGTACTGAGCTGAGGTAAGTGCTGGCCAGCCCCTCTATCTCTTTGTTAAAATATATTTTTTATGTGATATAATTACAGTTTAACTATTTTCAGATGTTTTTACTTAACTTTTATTGTCAAACCATGCTTCTTGCCCAATTTCATGATTATACGTCAACAGGAAGTACCCTACAGGTTTCGATGAGTGGGTTTCCTAGTTCCAAAATGTGTGACCATTATGTCATATCTTTTGATTGCATGGACTTATACGGTTAAATGTTTTACACTGCCAAGGGTTCATAGATTTTAATATGCAAAATAAATTTGAACTTGATGCGCAAAAATGTTCCACAGAAAATGGGGTCTTAACATATGGAAAGACAAACAAATGGATAAAAAAACAATAAAAATACTCTTTTCATATGATATAATCACGAATTAACAATTTTCAGATTTTTCCTTTACTTGTAATGTGAAACAGTGCATCTTTACAAATGTTATGATTTAGGTGATTGGGAAGTAACCTACAGGTTTTGATGAGCAAGTTTTCAAGTATTAAAATATGTGATATAAATGGCCATATTTTTTGACTGATGGACTTAGATGCCTAAAATATTTATACTGTCAATAGACCAAAGGCCTTAACATGTGACATAAATTTGTACCTGATATGTCTAACTGTTCCTGAGAAATAGGGTTCTTAACAGACAGACAGACAGGCAGGCAGGCAGGCAGGCAGGCAGGCAGGCAGACAACAAAGTGATCTTATAAGGGTTCTGCTTTTACAGACAGAGGCATGGAACCCTAAAAATAACAGAAGTTCTTCATTTGTACAATATAACTTCACCGATCTTTTTTTTAGCAGTACATGGATTTTCTACCAAAATTCATTTCAATATTTTTTTCAAGTTTTTATGCAATTATTTCAAGTGGTTTCCTTTCACATTTGTGAATGAATGGTATTAACTGCACTTTGTGTGTGTTTTCATTGCTCATTACAGGAAAGTCTCCTTCACTTTATAGAATCAGCTTTGCTGCCAACATACTTCAGCTCAGTTGTAAAATTATGTGAAGCACGTCTTTGTTGTTCTGCTTCTTGAAATTTCTACAAAACATAACTATCCTTTTCAAAAATAAGTTCTTTCACAGTTCTTCAAAAAACCCGACTGTGCAATGAGCACTGAAATTAACACATTTAATCTCAGTAGTCACGTTAGCCTTTTTAGGTGAACTGTATGGGATAAAACAAATTGTATGAATATGTGACAAGTTAAAATGTTTGCCAGACTGAGATTCAAACAATAATCCATGCCATTCATGGACAGTAATCTACCAATTATGCTATTTGAGAATATACTTTGCAAGCTAACTCAAAGCTTCATCTCTCATCGGTTCATCTTCTTCCATTCCCTTTGTTTCCCTTCCAAACTCTGCACAGGCTCTGTTACTGTGTGTTGAGACTTGTCATATATAATCAACTTGGCGTATACCTGGTATAAACTAGAAGAACTCATTATCATGTTGTAACAAGTGGAACAGAGAGTAATAATCACAATTCAAACTCTGGAGAATATACTGTGGCACTGATTGTTTTGTTGCCTACATGCACAATGGAATTTTTCTTTCCTCTAACAGATCAAACTATTTCACAGCATAATAATGCTTAATAATATAACAGACTCAAAATGCTTAGGAAAATAACGGTAGTATATGAAACACATGCAATTCTAATGTAAGAAGAAAAATCAAGTTATGACTTCATGACATTTATCATATCACTAATTTTTATTGCATGACTGTTTCAACCCTCCCTCCCCCAAGTTCAACTCAGCTGAGGCTCCCCAACCTCTTTCAAGGCAACAATTACAGTCACAAATTTCCGATGTATGCAACGGAAGTCCAGTCCACAGTTAGGAATTAAGTCTTTTGCTCACAACCACAATTACCACCACTGTGATGAGGACTGGGTCCACAGCCTTTTCAAAATTATTATATTTAATCATTCTGCTTACAGCCTTTGAAAATATTTATTGGCCTACATTTTATTTAAACCAGCTGTTATTTTCAAGCATGATGAAATAAAACATTGTCTCATATGAAATACACTGGAATTAAAAATAAAGTAACCAAATATTAAAATTGAAATAAAATACAATGCTAAACTCTTGCAAAACTGGTCCTCAGTAGCTCAGTTTTTGAGTAATCCGGCCCGTATCTGACCTCTACTCTACTAACAAGGGAACCTCCCCATCGCAACCCCCTCAGATTTAGTTATAAGTTGGCACAGTGGATAGGCCTTGAAAAACTAAACACAGATCAATCGAGAAAACAGGAAGAAGTTGTGTGGAACTATGAAAAAATAAGCAAAATATAGAAACTGAGTAGTCCATGTGCAAGTTAGGCAACATCAAGGAGAGTGTGAGCTCAGGAGCCCCGTGGTCCCGTGGTTAGCGAGAGCAGCTGCAGAATGAGAGGTCCATGGTTCAAGTCTTCCCTCGGCTGAAAAGTTTACTTTCTCTATTTTTGCAAAGTTATGATCTGTCCGTTCGTTCATTGACGTCTCTGTTCACTGTAATAAGTTTAGTGTCTGTGTTTTGCGACCGCACCGCAAAACTGTGCGATTAGTAGACGAAAGGACGTGCCTCTCCAATGGGAGCCGAAAACATCTGATCGCAAGGTCATAGGTCAACCGATTCCTCCACAGGAAAACACATCTGATATATTCTATACAACACTGGTGACGGCATGTGCGTCACATGACAGGAATATGTTGTCAACCCACCTAACTTGTACACTTGGCGAATGGGTAAAAAGATTCTTCTACCTTGCCCGATTTAGATTTTCTTGTGGATGTGACAATCACTCCCAAAAAAGTGATGAAAACATAAGCGTTTGTCACATAAACTGAAAGTTAAAACTTTTCACCCGAGGCAAGGCTTGAACCAAGGACCTCTCGTTCTGCAGCTGCTCGCGCTAACCACAGGACCACGGCACTCTTGAGCTTGCGTGTTCCTTATTGTTGCTTATCTAGCACATGGACTACTCAGTGTATATTTTGCTTATTTTTTCATAGTTCCACACAACTTCTTCCTGTTTTCTCGATTGATCTGTGTTCAGCTTTTCAAGGCCTATCCACTGTGCCAACTTATAACTAAATCTGAGGGGGGTGCGATGGGGAGGTTCCCTTGTAACGACAAATGATGTGCACAATAATGAATAATGGATAATCAACTAATAATGGATTACGGTGTACAACAATGTAGCTAGTTAATTAGGAGCAGGAGAAATTGACAATGAATGTGTTGCTAAGTAGCTGAATGATCAAATTATAACAGATGAAGAAATAATTAGAGCGGAGAAAAGTAATGATGAAAGTGATTACGGAGGGGACATTGGAGGAGAGAGCATGAAGATTTCTCGTGACGCTGGTGGTGAAGCTGCAGACATCTTCCTGAAGTATATTATGCAATAATCAGATACATGCAGTACAGATGTAATGATTTTAAAGTGGTTGCATACCAACATCACGTGATTATCATCATTGCAACAACTAAAAATTTGGGACACGTTTCATAGTGAGTGATACTACTGTAATTATATACACGCAAGAACTAAGTTTTCAATGAAAAGAATGTACCTTGCAATTTAAGTGTAGTCCCTGTGTGTGTAAGTTTCCCACACACTCAATAATCCAGCATTTCCCTCAATCACACATCATACACTATGTGACCAAACGTATCTGGACACCCTCAAAAACATACATCTTTCATATTAGGTGCATTGTGCTGCCACCTACTGCCAGATACTCCGCATCAGTGACCTCGGTAGTCATTAGACATCATGAGAGAGCAGAATGGGATGCTCCACGGAACTCACGGATTTCAAACGTGGTCAGGTGAATGGGTGTCACTTGTGTCATACATCTGTACGCAAGATTTCCACACTCTTAAACATCCCTAGGTCCACTGTTTCTGATGTGATAGTGAAATGGAAACATGAAGGGACACGTACAGCACAAAAGCATACAGGCCAACCTCATCTGTTGACTGACAGAGACCGCCAACAGTTGAAGACGGTCGTAATGTGTAATAGGCAGACATCTATCCAGACCATCACACAGGAATTCCAAACTGCTTCAGAATCCACTGCAAGTACTATGACAGTTACGGGGGAGGTGAGAAAACTTGGATTTCATGGTCGAGTGGCTGCTCAGAAGCCACACATCACACCGGTAAATGCCAAACGAAGCCTCACTTGGTGTAAGGAGTGTAAACATTGGAGAATTGAACAGTGGAAAGACGTTGTGTGGAGTAATGAATCACAGCACACAATGTGGCGATCCGATTGCAGGGTGTGGGTATGGCGAATGCCCGCTGAATGTCATCTGCCAGTGTGTGTAGTGCCAACAGTAAAATTCAGAGGTGGTGGTGTTATGGTGTGGTCATGTTTTTCATGGCAACTTCGTGCCAGGCCTCACAGACCGACATTGATACCTCTCCTCAGTGCAGCACTCCATGAAGAATGGGCTACCACTCTGCCACAAACCTTCCAGCATCTGAGTGACGGTATGCCTGAAAGAGTGGAAGCTATCATCAAGGCTAAGGATGGGCCAACACCATACTGAATTCCAGTATTACCGATGGAGGGTGCCACAAACTTTTAAGTCATTTTGAGCCAGGTGTCCGGATACTTTTGATCACATAGTGTAATGTGCACATATAGTGAGTCTACTGTACTTCCTTGGGATGTTTAAGAACTCTTTCCAACGTTACGTTGTGGCACGCTGGAACATAGTTTCCAGAAGTCTGAACGAAATATGTATGTTGTGATAAGTATACATTATCGCCACACACTATTTAAGCATGAGCCATGTGGCTAACACTTAGCAATCAGTTACAATACTGCACTTGATTGCAGATCTAGATTTCAGCTACAATAGTGCTATCATCAGTGCTAAGAAATAGAAAGGACTCTGACAATGGAAGGCATAATACGAATCTACACCACAATTATAGAGGACTGGAGACTCCACGCTGTATGAAGTCAGTGGTACAGACTCAACAAGCTTGTAAATGTACATTATTACCTGGCCTTAGCACGTACACAGTTTAATTCAAAACTGAGGCTGCTGTTTACAGATCTCTACAATCAGCCACATAATACGTCATAGAGGGTGATATCTGTGTATGACTAGTAGTTCAAACAAATTCTGTATTAAAACAAAATTAGACAAATAGCAATTATAATAAAACAGCAGTTTTGCATAAAACAGGTTACAAGGTAAAGTATGAATGATATAATGACTTAGTGGAAGAACCCACTGCTCCTGGTGTGAAACATGACTTAACATTTATGTTCAATTAAAAAAAAAAAACCCATGATTATAGCTTGATATAAGTAGGTCACAATTATTATTTTTATTTTATTATACATTCCCTTGTACAAAACACAAAAAACTACATGTTAACACCAGCCACGATAAGACATGAATTACAGAGTCATGGCTGTTGTGAAAAAGTGACAAAGATCTCTCTCATATGATGACCTACACTAAAAACAATATTATCCAAGATAATGCCAATAGTTACAGGATAAGCAAAATAATTTTGCAACCACAAATTTTGTTCTCATTTGATAAGCTATCAAGTGGCATTAAATAGAGATGAATATGCTAGGCAAAATATGTGCCTCCTGGATTGTAACTACCTCTGCCACCAGGAAGGTGGGGTTTAAAAAGTTTCCAAAAAGCAAGTGTTTCTCACTGCCATCTGCTCAGTGAGCAGAGCATTGCCATATCTCAGATGGAAAAAAATCTCTATCTCCTCCAGGAGGTCCATAAATGAGCCCTCTAAACCTCTATGTAGCATCCTCAAATGCAAGGCCAAAGATCTAACACTGTTTCCACTTTCAATTATGTGGACAGCAATGTTACATTTTTCACCTATATCCTTCATTTAACAATGCTATATGTTCACTGTACCTAACTAGTCGCTGTCCCATAAACCCTACAACAGGCATCACAGTCTGAACATTCCAATCCATTCTTGATTTATAATAAACATTTCTTCGGTCAACACTATTAAAATGCAACCAAGGTTATTCAAGGTCGAAAATATTTTAAAACTGATGCCACTCTTTTACTTATTTAACCTTAATACAATAAACGGACATATCTGACACTATTGTTTTCTAATTTATTGCTCACAATAGGTATAGCTTCTCAAAGTCTTATAATTTTAATCATATTGTAATTATTACTTACATAATACAGTGGATAATTATTCAGCTTTGCAATGTATTTAATGGTATTTAATTCCTGCTCAGCCTGTGATAATGGAAGCTTAAATAAGAAACTGATAACAGAATTAAAAAAGGCTTTTCATGCTGACTTGGTTGGGGGTGCACTCAGCCTCGTGATGCCAATTGAGGAGCTACTCGAGCAAATAGTAGCGGCTCCAGTCAAAGAAAACCATCATAACGACCGGGAGAGTGGTGTGCTGACCACACGCACCTCCTATCCGCATCCTCAACTGAGGATGACACCAGCGGTCAGATGGTCCCAATGGGCCACTTGTGGCCTGAAGACGGAGTGTTTTATGCTGACTTGGTTAGTTTGAATGAATATTTACAATCCATCAGGACAAGTATTTTTCCAAAAAATCCCACATACATACTTCCCATTTTCACTTCTGATATCCATATCTAAAAAATTTTAGAGCCCCACTAATCTCCACTTCACAACTAACTTTTATTTTTTTGAAATTTTAAACATGATATTGGCTGTGATCCAGCAACCGTATGCTATTTAATTACAGAATGTATATACAGCCACTTCAGTTGCACAGAATTTTGGCAATTGACCATGGTTTCGATAGCACTAGAGCAATCTTCATCAGCATAAAAAGTTATGTGGAACAACAAAAAATCTGACGTAGATTGAAATAATATACACTTAATAGGATTACTTCCATAAATTACATACAAACAGAATGTACTTACATGTAATCACACCATGGTTTAAAACGTCTGAGGAAAAGTGCTCCTGTCAAACAGAAATGCCATAGGAATAAAAACTAACGTGTCAAAGTATAACATAATTGCCAACCAGATAAAATTCTCCATGGAACATAAAGACAACCGCAAGGTCGCTTAGGACCAAGAGCGGCATATTATAGCCGCTACCGTCAGACTGAACTGCTAACATGCTGAGGCAGCCACGAAAACAGATTTGTGCCATCTAGCAGGAAGTAATCGAAATACAGATAACTTAAGAGCAAATGAGGCACTGGAAAGTCAGTTTTAAAGATTACTGGTAACAAACGGGAACCAGTGTATGAAAGTCACAACATAATGTAACAGTCTTTTTTATTATTTTTTATTCAGATTGCTGAAATTAAGTCCAGTTTCGCTCAGTTCAAGAAGAGAATTATCAAAAACTGTGGAACTCAAAGTTCAAAGTAGTTGCCGACATCAGAGATTGGCAATGTAATCGGCCAATTACTCTGAAGAGTAAATTCCATCACTTGTGACGATGCTCTTGCAAAACTGAACGAAACTGGTCGATAACAAAAATTGAGTGTGACTTGTGGTGGTATCTAGTGCACAAAATTCCACTTACATCAAAAATCCCCATCATCATCCAATAAGATATTCCAGAAACAATTTTAAGGATATGCTATTTTTTGTGTTAGTCTGTTCATTCAAGATATGTTCTGGCTGGTCTCTAAATGCACTACAAAATCTCAATCTCTTCTAATTAATCAAACTGCCTCTTTATTCCCACTCCTATGAAGAACTCCTAAGGAATTTTTAAGTTCGCAGTAGTCTTGTTTGGTAGTCTGAAGATGGTTCCCAAATGAAGATCTACAATTGTCGGAGATGTTAAAGTGTTCCCCCAAATCTAATGGTAAAACTTCTACCTGTTTGTTTTTTAGTACTCTGCACAGTTCATTTTTAAACAGCTAAATACATGAATTGTTTGATATCTCTGATACTATGTCATACGGTCTTACCTAATGTAATTTAAGTGCAGTAGCGGATTCATACTTTGGTATTCCAGAACTGTGTAGTTATTCTGTCAGACACAGAAACACTTTAGGATGAAGGGATTTAGTTTTGACCTCTTTTTTCCTTTCTGAGACAATCTCATCAGTTGTACTGTGCTTATGTAATTTTGCAGAAAACTGCCTTTGTTCACTTAATTCTGAATGCACATCTGGCAAACCATATGATACTGTCTCTACATACTAGTATCTTCGTACTCCCAAGTTCAATGTTGCATTCCAAAAACTACTCACTATATGAGCAATTCATTCCTGTGAATATTATGAATCAAATTTACATAAAGTGGGAACCTGTTTTTGTAGCCACCATGTGATAAGCTCACACGGTGAGGGGAATCTTGAGTATACTTAGCCTAAAATACATATTCACATTCAGACTGTTGGAAATTATGTTCTACGTATTCACATTCAGATTGTTGGAAACTATGCCCTTTAACATCTCAAGGAAGCACTCCTTTTTCAATTTTAACAACCTGTTAATTTATTTTTAATGCCAGTGCATTTCATATGGTGGTAATGTTTTATCCCAATATGCTTGAAAATGACAAAATTTCTGAATTGTAATTGCAATAAATATTTTCCACAGCCATGCTGGGAAGGTCTATACTAAATAATCCAATACCAAAGCCAGTCAGCTCTTTGCCACCACTATGAACTGACATCGAGTGGCAGGCTCTGCTTATCATGGGGATAGCTTTCTCTATATCACCTGACAATTCTAAAAAGCTATTCACATATCACACGAGTTTCAATGGCTGTGATTACTCTTTAAACAAGGTCAACCAGTGTTAACCACAGATGAGAGACCTCGTAAGTTTATTAAAGCAGTATAGAGGCTAATGTTGTAGAATGACCACTTAATAAGTTTCATTTCCCAAGCATTACATTTTGTTCACATTTATCTAAGAAACAGAAAGGAACACAAGACGATGTCCATGATACCTAACAGTAGGTCGCAACTGGGAACCTAGTGCCATTGATACAAATAAGTTCTTCTGTGGTGGAATCTGAGCAATCCCAAGAGTCAAGCCAAGATATACAGGCAACAGCTGGCTACAACAGTTAATATAAATGCAGCCCTTCTGGGACTTTCAAGCTATATAAATGCTCAATTATATAAAATATTGCATCTTATGGAGGAGTAGCAACAAATGCCAAAGAAACATATGACATGGCAAGCAACAACTTTGCTGATTAAAAAAGTCGTTCTTTACTTAAAATTTGTATTATATTACACATACCTTTCACCAACATTTCTAGTCACATGTTCCACATCTACACCAGCTGCAACACCGTACGGGTCTGAAGGACCAGCATACTGTGGTGGAGATACTTCTTCAGCATATGCAGGAGACACCATGCGTGTAGCACTTGTGTGGGAACCACTAGCTGCTGTAGGACTCTTTGACCTGCAATAGAAAACAATGCCGAACACATTTTTGTGGTCCGCTTGGTTTGGTACACACAAGACATCAACCATACATTAATCTGAGCAATTGTACAGTTGTTGTTGATGATGATGTGACGTAAATATAGGCTAGAAACTAATACAGCACAAACATGACCAGTGGCAATTAATACAGCAAATACTCTACACAACTGTTCTGGCTTACTGCAGCTGAGCACTTTTCACTTGTCACATTCCCCTTTACCCTTTATTTGGTAAAAGACTCAATTTCTTCATAAATGAATGGCTAACCACTGACTAAAGTAAAAATCTTTTGCTACAAATAGAAAGCAGGCCTGATTTCACATATGTATGTATCACGACTGATTCTCTACAAGGCGTTGCTCCATCTACAAAGGATGAGTTTCAAGTAACGTTTTGGAATTCAAGGCTTGAACAACTCATCTTCCAAAGATCCAAAACCAAACTAGCAAAGTTTTATCCTGACTCAGAATACAAAAATATGAATCTCTTGTTTTTGTAATGTGCACATAAATAATGGCTCACTGTTGGTAATAGCTGTGTATTGTTCACATCCACAGCTGCAGCCATAGACCAAGAATCAAAGTGTCATTTATGGTGGCGATTGCTAATCAACATTACTCTTGTCCCCCTGCCCCACCTCTCCATTCAAACCATAAATGTTGTGTGGGAAGAATAATAACTTGAACAATTCCATATGTGGCATATTTTCTCAAATTCTTATAACTGCAATCTTTATTAGGTGAAAGTGTAGCGAAAAGTGAACAAATTATAATGATGCACTGTAAAAAAATGTTACTAAAGTATTAAAAATAGCCTTTCACACAGTAAAAAAAATGTTTACTTGCAGTGAGTCACACGGGAGTTTATGTGTAATCTCTCTCAAACTATCATGTTTATCAAATAGATACCTCACAAATTGTTAAGAGCAATTCACAGTGGACATTATACAACATCAGGTCAAAACATTTCACAATGTTTTTGAAATGTTGCACCCACATCAACCACTGATAGGACAGCTCATCACATAGTATATTCTCTGGAAAAAAATTGTTTGCTTAACGAGAGAGTGGCATCATATATCAGATTTACCAAGATTAGATGAAGCAACTTACGGAAGGCAAACACGGACATTCACTACTGTGTTTACATATGAAGCTGAACTGATTTTGTTAGCTTCATCAAATTTCAGTTGGGCGTCAGTTATCTTATGTCAAAGGTGTGTAAATCAGATGTTCAGACTCCATCTGCACAATGAAGTGATGTTAACAACACTTTTAACATACAAATATATTTTATTTCCTTATGCTTGTATTGAACTAATAGGGCTCTTCCATAATACACAGTCAATAAACTGATTTTATTTTGTCAGTTAAAAAAATAAAGCTTTACAGCAGAAAATAAACAAGGAACTGTGAAAAAGAAAAACAAAGAGAAAACAATAATAGCAACGTTAAGTCAGTAGACCTGACACTGCATTATGGAGGGTCTTCTTCCTGTAAAAAATATCAGTGCGTCAATGGGCAGTGGCAAATATGAAGCCAAGTGAGGATTACTAAGTCCCTTTGTGGAGTCTGAAAGGCCATGCACCATGGGCGAATAAAAGGTTTGACCAACTGCAGCTTGTTACCCACTTAGAGCTACTGCCGTTCTCTCTCTCAGCCAACACCCACTTTGTCACACATGACACAACAGACTGCAGGGGGATGTAAAGTTAAGGTGTGGCATTTTTCTGGCAGGCTGCTTTCATTGGTCTCTCACCTACATCATTCTCTTCAATTCCCGTGTGTCCAGGGACCCAGTGGAAGGTCAACTGTTTCTTCTGCCTATGCAGAAGGTGGATAGTGTCATGGACCATCAGAACTATCCTACCTGCTGGTAAAATTTGCTGAACAGCTTGCAGAGCACTAAGAGCGTCAGTGCAGACAAGAAACTTCTCTCTACCAACAAGTGTCCTGTGCTCAAGTGCATTTTTGACCGCCCACAGCATAGTACACTGAGAAGTGGCTTGGAATGGGGAGTTTAGTGAGAAAATGTGGGAACACCTAACATTGTCCCCTTGCTTCGATCCACTGGTTAAAACCAACATGTGATCCAGAACTCTGATAAGCTGTCACTAAAACCTCATTTTAAAACTAAATGCTTGTTGTACTCCGCCATGTCCTAGTTCAGAATAAGCCTGCCATTCTTCCAGGGAGAATATTTGCTCCATCTCTGTTTAACAACTGGATATCTGCAACACCAATTTGCTCAAGATGTTCTTTCGCATGGACAGAAAAAGGCTTTGTAGCACACTATCCGGTAAACTGGGACTGTACGCATTGTTCAGCTCCTACATTGACAACAAGATGGTGTCTCAGCTTTCCTGCCTGTGTAAAGGAGCATCTGGTGTCAGCAAATATGCTGGCTTGACCAAATCCAATGACACCATTAGTTGTTAGCGATTGCACATTACTTGTACCATATGATCTTTACTTTTTAGTGTTTGGAAAGGTTCACAGTATGGCAGTTTTTACAGTGGGTACACGCTGCGTCTTTCCTTAACATCACATGCAAGCAGGATGCAAATCAGGTTTAGTTTAAATACATACTGCAATGGTTGTGACAATTAGTTACCTTTGAGATTGGGCGTGGTGAGTTGATGTTATTCAAGAATCTCTTTAACGCAACGAAGACACTATTAATAGCACCTCACTGAGTTTGAATGAGGTCATGCAATTGGGCTACAAGGAACTGGATGCTCCTTCTATAATATTGCAGAAATACTTGGCAGGAATGTTTAAAGCAAAGACGTTTTTTGTCGCGGCAAGATCTATTTACGAAATTTCAGTCACCAACTTTCTCTTCCGAATGCGAAAATATGTTGTTGAGCCCAACCTACATAGGTAGGAATGATCATCAAAATAAAATAAGAGAAATAAGAGCTCGAACAGAAAGGTTTATGTGTTCGTTTTTCCTGCGCGCTGTTCGGGAGTGGAATGGTAGGGAGATAGTATGATTGTGGTTCGATGAACCCTCTGCCAAGCACTTAAATGTGAATTGCAGAGTAATCATGTAGATGTAGAATTATACATGACTGCTGGCAGTGGTGGTCACGAGAATGTATGGTCGTGAGAAAATCAGTGTGCAGCCAGCCACATGGCACTACCGAGAAGGGAGAGACCATCATATTCGGCATATGGCTGTGGTGCACTGTATTGCATCTGCAGCAGCAATTTCAGCAGTAGTTGGCAACATAGTGACGCTACAAACTGTTACAAATAGTACAAAGATACAAGATGACTTAGACAAAATTTCCAGTCAATGTGATTAATGGCAGTTAAGCCCTAATTGTATAAAAATGTAAGCTAATGTGGATGCATAGGAAAAATCTGTAATGTTTTGATACCTTATAACTAGCATCCTGCTTGACACAGTCAAGTCATTTAAATATCCAGCTGTAAAGCTGCAAAGCGGTGTGGGGTGGAAAGAGCACGTGAGATCTGCAGTAAAGAAGGTGAATGTTCAACCTCAGTTTACTGGCAGAATTTTTGAAAGTGTGGTTCACCTGTAAAGAAGACTGCCTGTAGGAAGCTGGTGCGACCTACTCTTGAGTATTGCTTGAATGTTTAGGACCCATACCAGGTTGGATTGAAGGAAGACATCAGAGCAGTTCAGAGGCAAGCTGCTACGTTTGTAACCAGTAGGTTTGAACAAACCGTAAGAGATGCTTCGGGAACTCAAATGGGAATCCCTGGAGGGAAGGCAACATTCTTTTCGAGAAACACTATTGAGAAAATTTAGAGTATCAGCATCTGAAGCTGACTGCTGAACGATTTTACTGCCGCCACAATACATTGTGCTTAAGGACCACGAAGATAAGACAAAAGAAATTAGGGCTCATACAGACACATATAGACAAGTTTTTCCCTCCCACTATTTGCGAATGGAACAGGAAAGAAAATGACAAGTAGTGGTGCAGGATACTCTCCGTCCCGCACTGTATGGTGGCTTGCAGAGTATCGATGTAGATGAAGATGTAGGTTCGGCATCTGTACAGCACAATGCATGCACATTTGCATGCTTGATTTCAACATTCTGGTGGTTACATCGGTTATTAATATACCAGCATTTCACATATGCAATGGCTTATCACACACTTACAGTAACCTGTTATCTTGCAATGTTAATCACTTAAATATGTTATCTAGCCCCCCCCCCCCCCCATGAACCATGGACCTTGCTGTTGGTGGGGAGGCTTGTGTGCCTCAGTGATACAGATAGCCGTACCGTAGGTACAACCACAACGGAGGGGTATCAGTTGAGAGGCCAGACAAACGTGTGGTTCCTGAAGAGGGGCAGCAGCCTTTTCAGTAGTTGCAAGGGCAACAGTCTGGATGATTGACTGATCTGGCCTTGTAACAATAACCAAAACGGCCTTGCTGTGCTGGTACTGCGAACGGCTGAAAGCAAGGGAAAACTACGGCCGTAATTTTTCCCAAGGGCATGCAGCTTTACTGTATGATTAAATGATGATGGCGTCCTCTTGGGTAAAATATTCCGGGGGTAAAATAGTCCCCCATTCGGATCTCCGGGCGGGGACTACTCAAGAGGATGTCGTTATCAGGAGAACGAAAACTGGTGTTCTACGGATCGGAGCGTGGAATGTCAGATCCCTTTATCGGGCAGGTAGGTTAGAAAATTTAAAAAGGGAAATGGATAGGTTAAAGTTAGATATAGTGGGAATTAGTGAAGTTCGGTGGCAGGAGGAAGAAAACTTCTCGTCAGGTGACTACAGGGTTATAAACACGAAGTCAAATAGGGGTAATGCAGGAGTAGGTTTAATAATGAATAGGAAAATAGGAATGCGGGTAAGCTACTACAAACAGCATAGTGAATGCATTATTGTGGCCAAGATAGATACGAAGCCCACGCCTACTACAGTAGTACAAGTTTATATGCCAACTAGCTCTGCAGATGACGAAAAAATTGAAGAAATGTATGATGATATAAAAGAAATTATTCAGATAGTGAAGGGAGACGAAAATTTAATAGTCATGGGCGACTGGAATTTGAGTGTAGGAAAAGGGAGAGAAGGAAACGTAGTAGGTGAATATGGATTGGGGCTAAGAAATGAAAGAGGAAGCCGCCTGGTAGAATTTTGCACAGAGCACAACTTAATCATAGCTAACACTTGGTTTAAGAATCATGAAAGAAGGTTGTATACATGGAAGAACCCTGGAGATACTAAAAGGTATCAGATAGATTATATAATGGTAAGACAGAGATTTAGGAACCAGGTTTTAAATTGTAAGACATTTCCAGGGGCAGATGCAGACTCTGACCACAATCTATTGGTTATTACCTGTAGATTATAACTGAAGAAACTGCAAAAAGGTGGGAATTTAAGAAGATGGGACCTGGATAAACTGAAAGAACCAGAGGTTGTACAGAGTTTCAGGGAGAGCATAAGGGAACAATTGACAGGAATGGGGGAAAGAAATACAGTAGAAGAAGAATGGGTAGCTTTGAGGGATGAAGTAGTGAAGGCAGCAGAGGATCAAGTAGGTAAAAAGACGAGGGCTAGTAGAAATCCTTGGGTAACAGAAGAAATATTGAATTTAATTGATGAAAGGAGAAAATATAAAAATGCAGTAAATGAAGCAGGCAAAAAGGAATATGACGTCGACAGGAAGTGCAAAACGGCTAAGCAGTGATGGCTAGAGGACAAATGTAAGGATGTAGAGGCTTATCTCACTAGGGGTAAGATAGA
The DNA here is from genome assembly GCF_021461395.2 of Schistocerca americana. Lineage (NCBI taxonomy): Eukaryota > Metazoa > Arthropoda > Insecta > Orthoptera > Acrididae > Schistocerca > Schistocerca americana. Next base: position 189,746,989 of record NC_060120.1, read on the forward strand.
TACTGCCTACAGGAAAATTAAAGAGACCTTTGGAGATAAGAGGACCACTTGTATGAACATCAAGAGCTCAGATGGAAACCCAGTTCTAAGCAAAGAAGGGAAATCAGAAAGGTGGAAGGAGTATATAGAGGGTCTATACAAGGGCGATGTACTTGAGGACAATATTATGGAAAAGGAAGAGGATGTAGATGAAGATGAAATGGGAGATACGATACTGCAAGAAGAGTTTGACAGAGCACTGAAAGATCTGAGCCGAAACAAGGACCCCGGAGTAGACAACATTCCATTGGAACTACTGACGGCCTTGGGAGAGCCAGTCCTGACAAAACTCTACCATCTGGTGAGCAAGATGTATGAAACAGGCGAAATACCCTCAGACTTCAAGAAGAATATAATAATTCCAATCCCAAAGAAAGCAGGTGTTAACATATGTGAAAATTACCGAACAATCAGTTTAATAAGCCACAGCTGCAAAATACTAACACGAATTCTTTACAGACGAATGGAAATACTGGTAGAAGCCGACCTCAGGGAAGATCAGTTCCGTAGAAATGTTGGAACACGTGAGGCAATACTGACCCTACGACTTATCTTAGAAAATAGATTAAGGAAAGACAAACCTACGTTTGTAGCATTTGTAGACTCAGAGAAAGCTTTTAACAATGTTGACTGGAATACTCTCTTTCAAATTCTAAATGTGGCAGGGGTAAAATACAGGGAGTGAAAGGCTATTTACAATTTGTACAGAAACCAGATGGCAGTTATAAGAGTCGAGTGACATGAAAGGGAAGCAGTGGTTGGGAAGGAAGTAAGACAGGGTTGTAGCCTCTCCCCAATGTTATTCAATCTGTATATTGAGCAAGCAGTAAAGGAAACAAAAGAAAAATTCGGAGTAGGTATTGAAATCCACGGAGAAGAAATAAAAACTTTGAGGTTCGGCAATGACATTGTAATTCTGTCAGAGACAGCAAAGGACTTGGAAGAGCAGTTGAACGTAATGGATGTGTCTTGAAGGGAGGATATAAGATGAACACCAACAAAAGCAAAACGAGGATAATGGAATGTAGTCGAATTAAGTCGGGTGATGCTGAGGGAATTAGATTAGGAAATGAGACACTTCAAGTAGTAAAGGAGTTTTGCTATTTGGGGAGCAAAATAACTGATGATGGTCGAAGTAGAGAGGATATAAAATGTAGACTGGCAATGGCAAGGAAAGCGTTTCTGAAGAAGAGAAATTTGTTAACATCAGGTATAGATTTAAGTGTCAGGAAGTCATTTCTGAAAGTATTTGTATGGAGTGTAGCCACGTATGGAAGTGAAACATGGACGGTAAATAGTATGGACAAGAAGAGAATAGAAGCTTTCGAAATGTGGTGCTACAGAAGAATGCTGAAGATTAGATGGGTAGATCACATAACTAATGAGGAAGTATTGAATAGGATTGGGGAGAAGAGAAGTTTGTGGCACAACTTGACCAGAAGAAGGGATCGGTTGGTAGGACATGTTCTGAGGCATCAAGGGATCACCAATTTAGTATTGGAGGGCAGCGTGGAGGGTAAAAATCGTAGGGGGAGACCAAGAGAGGAATGCACTAAGCAGATTCAGAAGGATGTAGGTTGCAGTAGGTACTGGGAGATGATGAAGATTGCACAGGATAGAGTAGCATGGAGAGCTGCATCAAACCAGTCTCAGGACTGAAGACCACAACAACAACAACAACAACAACATGTTATCTAGATAAATGTATTCCCGAAATTTCATTCCTACATTAATTATTTTTTAGTGCTGCAATTTTTTTTATCAGTGTGTGTGTGTGTGTGTGTGTGTGTGTGTGTGTGTGTGTGTGTGTTTGTGTGTGTGTCAACCCCTCTGATAGTGGAAATGGCCCACAAGATCTCTGTGTACCCAAGAGAAACGGCCTGTTGCTTCTGGAAGTCCTCCCACTAGTTCGTATTCATGTCTGCCAACTTTGCACTGTTGACATACTCCACTAATTCTCAACCTTGGCAACAGTCTAATTTTAATGCTGGGCCCCACAAATTTCTGTCATTAGCTTAATGGTGGCTTTTGCAGTGCCGCAGCAAATTTTGTGGTATTAATAGTAACATAGGTTCCTGTAAACACCAATTCTAAGATAGTAAAACACAGTCTGGTTTCTCCGGTAGGTATTTCAGAATTTGCACTTGTATTCATAGCATGGAAATTACACTGGTTTCGCCAGGTGAATTGTCTGTCATATTTGCAGTCTGTCTCGCCACTTGTGGGAAGAACTTAATGTCATTATATGTAGCTTTTTGAGCACGGAGGTCACTAAACTGCTTTTTCACTTCGTTTAGCATTCATAAAAGCTGTCTTTCCATCTGTAGTTATTTGAAGTCTTGATGCAAATTCACTGTTTGACCTTATACACTGACTGGCGTTTCTGAGTCCTTCATACTCCCAGGGTAACCGATGTATAGGAGTCTTCCATAATACAAGCAGTAATAATTCAATAACATGTACGTAATCAAATAAACCAATTTTATTTGTACGATTTCGAAAATACACCTTGACAATGGAAAGTAAACTAAAAACTGTCAAAAATGAAAACAAAGAGAAAACCTAACATTCGCCAAGTTAGGTCAGTAGACCAAAGTACAACATACACACTCTAAAGGAAAAGAATGATGAGAGTGTTCGGGGAGGGGGGAATTAAAAATCTTATTCTTAAAAATCTTATTCATGTCAATTAACATATTACACCCACCCAGATGACCATGTATGTTGTGGAGGAAAGTTTAAAGTGATCACTTATGAAATATTTTCGAGAACTGGAGAGACTAAAACATTTCCTATTGAGTACAGATACATCCCTAATCCTGCAGACGGAATAAGCATGTACTACGTCACCAGCCACTGAGTGTGTACGACAACCTTTGCCACCCCGAGTACAGCAACTTTAAAATCATCAAGCTAAGCAGAATATTACATTCATTTTTTCTAAGTCCATAAATATAGCAGCATGTGTGTGTACCTTTACATTTAATAAGTGCAAATAGTGCTTCTCATCCATTAAATGCAGAAAATTAATAATTTCATGGTCTGAACAATATTTCTTTCTTTCTTTTTTCTTTCACTTCTCAACAAGGATGATTTCATCCGTATTAAGCAACATTTTCAAATGCAAGTGCCTACCTGACACTCTAATCACAACTTTAATGGAGTGTAATGTTTACGTGGAATGAAAACCAATTGTGGAAGCTGAAATACAGCAACCAGAAATGAGTTTTCAGAATCAGTATTGAACCGGAGACATTGTGAATCAGAAGTGGAATTGAGAAACTGATTTATAGAAAACCATATTTGAGAACGCACCTAAACACAGTGATTGATAAACAACCCTGCTGTTCTGACAATAGACTGTACTTACCGAGTTTACCAGGTAATGTTAATGGTTTCTGTAATTTTGTCACTCATCAGCCTGTAACTGATATTGTATTACTTTCTGTAACACTTTGTAAAGACTGAATGAGCAGTTCATAGTTCTCCTAAGAATGTTCTCCTGTGCCAATATTACAAAACAACAAGGCCTGATGGTCTTAGTGCCCGGAGACATTGACTATGGGTATGTGCACCACTCTTGTGTGAATGTGACAGGTTTTTTTTATTTCTGAGCTGAAATATTTATATTATTCCCTTTTGCTGTGCATGTCTGCGAGTCAATGCCTCCTCTGTGTGTTAAGTAGCAATGTATCCTTTCCATATAGTTGTTATTCCATCCTGGATATTCCACGGTTTGGATGCAAAATATAATTTACATTTTGCAATGTAAATGCCTATAGCATGCATAAACAAGAAGACAAAAAGAAGTCCTCAAAATCACTTTTATGAAAATTGCAACATCAAAATAGCCAGCCCTATTAACATAGAAAAACTCACTCCTTGTTCTCCATATTTTCCAAAGGAAATAAATGTTAATACTATGAGGTATTAGTGTTTCTATAACATTATTTTTATTCTTTTGTTTGCATGCAGTAAGCAGAATTAATTATGAACTCCATGCAGTAAGCAGAATTAATTATGAACTCCATGCAGTAAGCAGAATTAATTATGAACTCTGTCAAAACACCCACCATGAATTTTGCCATTACTAAAAGCAACTACTAACACTGCAAGTTCCTTAATGCTCTCAGTACATCTGAACTGTTTCAAAGACGGATGGTTCCTCATAAACTGCCTTTTGTCACTTAATACTGGGCAGTGCAAGATGCTGTGATGATTACACTACTTGAAACTGTTCAAGTCCCATTTCAGCTCACAGTTAATTTGCCACGAAGGTTCTAGACTGCGGTGCTGGCACAAAGTAGTCAGCTGGGATAAAGGGGAGAGGGAGAGAGAGGGGGGGAGGGGGGAGGGGGAGAGAGAGAGAGAGAGAGAGAGAGAGAGAGAGAGAGAGAGAGAGAGAGAGGTGGTTTACAGATGGACACACACTTGATGTTAACATCACCGACAATGAGAAGAAGAATGGTGAGATAGTTCTGACTGAGAAGGGAACGGAGTTTGCAAGGAAATGCTGACAAACACAAGGATCAGCAAGTCAATGGTGTGGTGATATCACAATATACAGAAATACAATTTTTGCAGAAACTTCAGCTTTTGTTGCATAGAAGTGCACTTCCAGACTAGCTAATAAACTCTGAAAACACTGTTCCGTTTACTGGATTTAGTTTCAAAAGGTGCCAGAATAGACAGCTCGTCTTATGCGAATGAAAGGATATACTGTACATGCTAAGACAGCACAATAAATTAGATTTTCAGAAAGAAATGAAGCATCAGAATTATAGTTGTCATTGGGTTCATACACACTGCACTGTGAATAAATACTGACATTTTGACAGTATGTTAGAAGTATTGCCAAACAGAAGTGTTTGGCGAACGTTTCATTGCCATCCGTGCAGGCATCAAGTGGTACAAATTTTGTTGTGTTCATTTCTGCAAAACTTAAGACTATAAATGGACAAAAGATAATTTTTAAAAAGTGTAGAGATAAAGAAAGCCAAACTTCTGGCATTAATTAAGTAGGACTAGCCTCCTCCTGCTTATTCAAATGACAAAATTTTGAAAGAAAATGGTTCACCTTCCACTGCCATAATACCATTTATGGTGACCCTGTCTGGTTCAGGGCTTTCAATGTGACACATCTTCATTGAGTTATAGGTCACCTTCATCAACTTTATATTTAAGTAGTTTCTCATTTGGCCTTACAAGGATGAGTGGATCTGCTACCAGACCTTCCCACCAGAAAAAAATCAACAGAAATCAATGAGAATCTGACTCCAACCTACATCTCATTAGTAAAAGGATGATAACCACTGTACCATGAGGACATTCTGCTTGGAGAGTATATAGACATTCTTAAAAAGGTGCTAACCAAATTTGAAACAAGGTTTGACGTTATATTGCACCAGGGAGCACAGAGGAATTTTTTTTACCATGTGGACATTGATTGTGTAAATCACACAAAGATAATGGAAATCTCACAAGCTGTGACATGGTCACGAATTTAACAGTGACCCAAAAATAGAAGAAATTTCCTTTACTTCATGTCTAAGGTCACAATTTTTTTTTTGTCATCCGACTACCCGATTTGGTTTATAATGACTATCTCCACATCTGCAGCAATATATGGGAAAAAACTCAAATACGACTAGCAGATTGTCTACGGCTTAAAATAATAAAACAGACCATGATTAAAAGTATTACTGACCTACAAGTCCATTTGTGCGCTTTAAGTATGATGAGGCATACCTATTTTATAAAAACATCAGTGCCAGCATTGTCAAACATATAAATAATAGTATACAGGAGTGCCATCTTGCCACCAGCACTACTGTTCAAAACAAACTGCTGTGCAGTAGCCACAAAATGTTTGTGTTTCAAGTTCGCTAGAAGTCGTTACTGTATGTGTACAAATATTCTTCAGTGATAATTGAACCATGTAAAATGAAGGGGGATACGATCAGTAAAGTCTGCAATGGACTTATACGTTAATTTTTATATTATTCTGTGCACTCAGAAAGCTGTTTATTATTTACGTCATTCCCTAGAATATCACCATATGAGCATATGTCAATTACTGTTTGTTAACTCTTTCCATTTTAACAATCTAACTTTTGTCCTGTTTCATTTCACTGCTTTTTATTACTGTAATGCCTCTTATGCATTACCAGCCCATTACAGACTTAACTGATTGTATCCCCTTTATTTTACATCGTATAATTATCGTTGAAGAATACATGTATAATTACAGTAGCAACATCTGATGAAACTTCCAACATAAACATTTTGTGGTTACTGTACAGTAGTTTGTTGTGAATAGCAGAGCTGCTGACAAGATGACTTGTGTATACTATTATTTATATACGTTTGACAATCCTGGCGCTGATTTTGTGTTTAGCATTTGATGATGCCACTACAGCTCCAGTATAATAGAGCATGTTTTTATTAAAACAGATATGCCTCATCATATTTAAAGTGCACATATGCACATGTGTCAGTAATACTTTTCATCATGGTCTATTTTATTGTTTTAAGCTGTAGACTACCTGCTAGTTGTATTTGTGTCCCCCCCCCCCCCCCCCCCTCACACACACAAATTTTGCTGCAGATCGGAAGATGGTCATTATAGACCGAAACCAGTAGTCTGATGACATAAAAATTTGTGACCACAGACCTGAAGTAAACGAAATTTATAATGGAAATAACTGAACTGCAGTGTGGGAACAAATTAAAAGACAAGTATCAGATGAGAAGGACTAAGTGATATCAATCATAGTAACATTTCCTGAAACTTCAAAGACATACAGCACACACTTTTTCAAATCCATGTGCAACTACGAGCAGTTCATTTTCTTGTGCAAATGTGTAGAACATAAGAAAGATGAAACATATCTGATAATCATCCTAAATGTGTTCCAAGGCTGAATTGTTCACAATAAAATCATTCTAAACACAGAGTCTTAGCCAAGCAAAAGCAAAGAAATTGAGGAGACGATAACAGCAAACTATTCTCCAAAGATTTTCCATGCTCTATTTTTTGATTCCTTAGTATTGCATAGCAGTTAGTTCATTGCTGGATAAAATGACCATACAAAAGTGAGTGAAATGAAAACCTTAAATTTGTAATAACAAATCAAAATTTCACACCATTATCCTGTAAGTTGGTAAGTGTGCTACAAACAGCGTGCAGACTGGCCTGTAGGTGGCAGCATAGTGCAGATGCACACATACCGTTGCAGTTTCAGTATAAAGATGGACACCCCACTTCCGACTTGCACCAGGGAAGAACAGCATTCTGTTATTCGGTTTTTGCGTAGTGAAGGTGTGAAACCTATTGAAATTCATCGATGAATGAAGGTGCAGTACAGTGATGCTTGTTTGTCACAGCAGGAGTCTACGAATGGAGTAGGAAGTTCGCAAATGGTGTGACTTCAGTGGAAGATGCTCCTCGTCCAGGTCAGGCACAACTAGTTGTGATTCCACGGAACATTGCATCGGTTAAAGCCATAGTGAAGGAAAACCGCCGAGTGACACTGAATGACATTGCAGCATGTTTACATATTAGCACACCACACTGTGCATGATATACTCAAGTTCCACAAAGTGTCTGGAAGATGGGTGCCACGGCAGCTGACTCCTGAAATGAGAGAATGATGTGTTGATGCTTGTGAAGAACTTCTTTGGCACTTTGAATGAGAAGGTGATGGCTTCCTTGCAAGAATGGTTACTGGGGACGAAACCTGGGTTCACTTCCACCAACCAGAAATGAAGAGAGCAAGCAAGGAATGGTGCCATTCTTCATCACCAAAACCAAAGAAGTTTCAAACAAAACCATCAGCAGGGAATGTTATGCCGACTCGCTTTTGGGACGAAAAAGGCATCATTTTGGAGCATTACATGCCTAGAGGGACCACTGTCACCAGTGCATCATACACAGGTCTCCTAAAAAACCATCTGCGGCCTGCAATCAAATCAAAGCGACATGGATTGCTGTCAGCAGGTGTCCTTTTGCAACATCACAATGGAAGGCCCCACAACTGCCCGTACAACAGTTGCAACAATCACAGATCTGCATTTTGAGTGTCTTCCTCATCCACCATACTCACCAGACCTTGACCCAAGTGATTTCCATATGTTTGGACCACTCAAAGACGCAATCAGAGGAAATAAGTTCCAGTCTGATGAAGAGGTACGCCACACAGTGCACGAGTGGTTGCGCGGACTACCAAAATAATTTTTTTCAAATGGAATTTATGCACTTATTAAGTGCTGGAGGACTTGCATTGAGTGTGGGGGATATTATGTTGACAAGTGGTACAGCTTTCTACCACTTCTGCACAATAAACAATGTTTAAAAAAATATTTAAGGTTTTCATTTGACTCACCCTCGTAGATTAGTTAATTCATTTTGGTAGTTGTTACATTTATTTTTCCTAGTTTTCTTTATTCGCAGTTGTTTGTTTTTCACTTTAACTGATTTGTAATAAAGTTCACTGTAATTATCTTCTTCATTAAATGTTGAATGTGTGTGATCAGTTCTTCTGACCTTTTGCTTTAGGTTTCCAGAGCTTTAATTGGTCACCAGAACATTTACTAGTAATTAAACTGCAGTTGTCTCGAATTTACTACCAGCAACATAATGAGTTTCAGCCCACTGTGCAACAAATGATGCAGCTGACAACACGTCACTGTATGAAGCGTCTTCTAGCAATGAGCACTCCTGCTTCCCAGACCAAGAGCAATATTCCTCTACTCTACAGAGCTCTCTCCTGCAAAGGGCAGCCCTGAGATAATCCATCAAAATCATAACCAGAAAGAACCTCATCAACCTAAATACTACATATTACCTCAGCATGGACTTCATTAAATAACGGTGAAGGCCATATCCAGAACACAACGTTCAACATTACATACAAGGTCTGAGAGAGTTGGTACATTTCAATAAAAGACAGCACAACACAAAGACTGCAAACCCATGGTGAAGAGAAAAACACCAACAGGGATAAAATGAGCGTGCTCCGAACTCTGAAAATCATCCCAAAACATCTCACTAATGAGAAATCAGTCTCTAGCTGAAATATTGTGTATGACTGCCAGGATGTTCCAACTGTCCACCAAAGAACTTTCCACACGAGTTTATCTGAAGAATGGAAAAAGACAGGAAACTGGAAAACTGCAATATATACCATTGCACACATTTTGGTTTATAATAAACTCGTTCTTCCTGTCTAAACATAGTTAATGAAACTTCGTGGCATATTAGAAAACTGATAAGATCTTGGACCCAGAACATTGTCTATAGTGGCTAACTTTCTTACCAACTGCACTACCCAGGCATGAGCAATCGATCCTGACAGCTTCAATTCTGGCAGTACTTCTCCCTTATTCTCCAAACCCCACAGCGGCCTTCTTCATTATGTCACTTAGTTACCTTTCTGGTGCTTCCAGAATGAAGCTTTCACACATACATGCGATATTGGTACACCAAGAATGAACTTCAACAATGGTATGCTTCTATGAAGTTGCTCACATCGCTAAGAAGCTGAACAATATCTTAAAATTATTCCACGCCATACATTAAAATTAATTTTTTTTACCTAGTACGTTTCCTTGAGGGCATACGACCAGAACGCTCTCTGTCTACATCTCGAGGTACACGCTCCCTCTTGGATGAAGGAGACATTTTTCTCTTTGACGGTGGCACTGGAGAGAATGAACGCACTTTGGATCCACGCATTGGTGGAGAGCGACTCCGATGTCTCATGGGAAACTCTGGGACTTCGCTACTGAAATTCAAGCAATTGGTGACAGTCAAATGAATTACATTACGTTCACTCTTCACTGGTTGGTTAGTCAAAATTATGACTTCTTACTATGGTGTGATGTATGTCAACTGGTTTACAAATATAATACACTTTTTCAGTGAAAAATATGGCTACATGTTGAGCAAGTTCAAGACATGTTTTCAAACTAAGATCAACTGTGTTTTTAATTAGATTATCTTGTATTTACCTTATTTAATGCTTAGTAAAATTATCATCAAATACACAAAAATTTAATTATAATCAAGAACATTCGGTGATACACCTCCTCCTTCCACTCCCACTGAAACTAGGCACAAATAGTTAACAGAAATCTAACAATGCTAGAATGAAATTTTCATTCTGCAGAGAAGTGTGTGCTGATACAAAACTTCCTCGCAGATTAAAACTGTTCGCTGGACCGAGACTCGAACTCAAAACTTTGCCTTATGCAGGCAAGTGCTCTACCAACTGAGCTACCCAAGCACAAGTCGCAACATGTCCTCATAGCTTACTTCTGCCAGTACCTCACCTGCCAAACTTGCAGGTCTCCAGCAAAACTTCCAAGACTAGTAATCCTGGAAGAAAGGATATTGCAGAGACATGGCTCAGCCACAGCCTGGGGGACGTTTCCAGAATGAAATTATTGCTCTGCAGTGGTGTGTGCACTGACTTGAAACTGTGAGGACAGGTCATAAGTTGTGCTTGAGTAGCTCAGTTGGTAGAGCACTCGCTGCGAAAGGCAATGTCCCTAGCTCGAGGCCCGGTCCGGAACTAAGTTTCAATCTGCCAAGAAGTTTCATCTAACAATGCTATTAATCAACAGTGTTGTTGCCGTCATCGTTTTCCTCAGTCCCTAGACTGGTTTTACACAGCTTAACATTATGACAAACATTTTCTGTTACTTTAAAGCATTGTGCCGAAACATTGCTAAATGAGGGATCTCTGTCTTTGATGGGCAAGTCTGGCAACACTTCACGCCAAAGCCATCTAAAGCTGATTCAAACAAATTTGTCTCAGATTTTATCCAACTTCCCATTTCCAAATGTCAACACATATAGTTTATATATATTGGTTGTTAATTCAATATCTTGAGTTCACTACAGTCAGAATAAAGCACAATCAACCACTACAGTTTTCCCCCTAGCTGCTTCTATGTTATTTGTTGTCAGTCACACCACACTGCTAACCTTTTATGCACTCTGTTTTCTTAGCCAATTGTTTTATACTTTTCTTGCAGTAACACAAAATTTCACCTGAATTTCTTGATATCACCCTTTTTCAGTCTATTCATATAACCCATCGTTTCATTTCTGCTGTATTCCTCCCTCACCCCTTTTGTTTTTCAGTTTCTCCTATTTCAATTATGTGCATGCTACAGAACATCCATCTCATTTCAAATACAGTTTCCTAAGTCTGAGGTACCTGACTTTACCCCATTATTCTGAGAAGTGCAAAACAGCTACTGTACATTTGATTTTGTGTACCGACATTTGTTCCTCACAGGAAATGTAATGAGAAATAACAAATTAAATTTGAGAAAAGTTTTGCTGTCTCCTATATTCCAATTAACAACACAGTGAACATCACCCAAATATACTTTGTTTCTTTTCAAAATGTCATTTGTATTCAAATACCTAGAAAGTAATTTCTCATTATGTACATCAATGAAGGGTGCTCTGAAGTATACCACTCCCAACCCCTCCCTCAAGTAATTCACACAGAGGTGCCTTTTTCATAGTACCTCCTACTTCATGATGCTGAACACTGCCGAAAGCTGCGTCTCAATTTTTGACTATCTAAATTTTGCCAAAATCTATCCAATCAACTGAAAGTTTCTCACATCTTTCAAAATATCAAACAGGTGAAAATTATTATAAAATATATAACTTGCAATAAATAAACCAACAGCTGTATTTTCATGCCTAATTTTTTTCCAGGGGCAACAAGTTTCAGCATTCCATTATGTCATGATCATGCCCTCTATAGTGTCTAAGCTTATACTGACAGACAAAAAAATCAAGCAAAAGTGAAACAGTATCTGCACCGGCATATGTAACACAGCTATACGCTCAAACAATCTGAGCGCAACTACACTTAGTACAACACAGAGACCGATTATACAGCAGGAAGAGAAAATAGTGTCAGCCCACACTTGGTCCAAAGAAGAAAACAAGAAAAATTGCTAGATATTTGTTTATTTTGTTAGTCTTCAGAGTGGTTTAATGAGATCCACCACAAATTGCTCTCCCATGCCATCCTCTTCATCCCAAAGTAGCACTCACACCCAATATACTCCTCAATTATTTATTTGATGTATTCTAATCTCCGTCTTCGACTACGGCAACGGCCTTGCCGCAGTGGATACACCGGTTCCCATGAGATCACTGAAGTTAAGCATTGTCGGGCGTGGTCGGCAGGTGGATGGGTAACCATCCAGGCAGCCATGCACTGTTGCCATTTTTCAGGGTGCACTCAGCCTCGTGATGACAATTGAGGAGCTACTCGACCGAATAGTAGCAGCTTTGGTCAAGAATACCATCTTATGACCAGGAGAGCGGTATGCTGACCCCACGCCCCTCCTATCCCGATCCTCCACCGAGGATGACACAGCGGTCGGATGGTCCCAGTAGGCCACTAGTGGCCTGAAGACGGAGTGTCTACAGTTTTTACTCTCTACACCTCCCTGAAGTATCACAGGAGTTATTCCTTGTCATCCTAAAGAACGTTCTATCATCCTGCCCTCCTCCTTGTCAATGTTTCTCACGTTCTGATCCTCAACGACGCAGCAAAGAACCTCATTTCTTATCTTGTCAGTTCACCTAATTTTCTACATTCTTCTACAGTACCACTTCTCTAACACTTCCACTCTCTTCTTTTCCAGTTTTTCCATAATCCATGATATACTTCCTTACAATTTTGTGCTCATATATATTCTCATAAATTTCTTCCTCAAATTAAGGTCAGTGTCTTATACTAGCATACAACATCACCACCAGGAATGCTCTCCCTGCTTATGCTGGTCTGTTTTTCACATCCTCTTACTTCATCTGTCATATATTATTTTGCTTGCAAGGTAGCAGAATTATTATATCTTGTCTATATCATGGCCCTCAATTTTGATGCTACATTTTTCTCTGACCTCATTTATGTTGCTCCTCATTACTTTTGCCTTTCTTTGATTTACTCATAATCCATAGTATGTGCTCATTAGGCTTTTTCATTGCATTTGAAAGGTCCTACAATTCTTCTTCACTATGAAAATAACAATCTCATCAGCAAAATCTGATCATTTATGACATTTCACCTTGTATTTTAGTCCCGCTTCTGAAACTATAATTTCCTTTGTTGCTTCTTCGATGTATAGACTGCAAAGCTGGGGCAAAAGAAATCATCACTTTCTTAAACCTTTCAAATCTATGCATTTCGTTCTTGGTCTTCCATTGTTATTGTTGCCTCCTGGTTCTTGTACATATTTGTATTACCAGTCATTTCCTACAACTTATGATAGTTAGTTGTTTTTTTTTTTTTGGTGAATTTCTGATATCTTTGTCCTCTAAACTGTCACTCTCTTTTTAGGTCAACCAATCCTATGAATGTGTCTTGATTTTTCCAAGTCTTGCTCCTATTATTAAGCACAGTGTCAGAACTGTCTCCTCAAAACCTTTATCTTTTCTAAACCAAACTGATTGTCACCTACCAGATCCTCAATTTATCTTTCACGTTCTACTATACATTATTCTGAGTGGTATGTATCTGAAATTCTATACAAGATTCTTTAATCCACAACTTATAGACAATCTTTTGGCTTGTACAGATACTTCATGCACATGGATATTCAGTCCTATAGAGAGTATTTGTGTAACTTGGTTGGTTGGTTGGTTTAAAAGAGGGAGGAAGGGACCAAACTATGAGGTCATCCGCCCCTTGTTCCTAATAAAACAATGCCACAAGTGTGAGAATAAAGCAGACGAGACATTAACACAAAACGGAAAGAAAGGAAAAACCACAAGAACAAACAAAAAGCAACGAACACTAAAAGGAACAAAAGAAGACAATAAAACAACAGAGTGATGCAAGAAACAGTTAGAAGAGAGTAAAACAAGGAAGCAGATTACAGTGGCTGGCCTACCACGGAAATAAAAAGGAAAAGCCAGCCATCCTGCAACGCATTAAAACCTCCACCCTAAAAGCACTAGGGTGGGGGACATAGAGGGACAAAGGACATGCGCTAAAACTCAGATCGAATGATAAAACTCACCCCTATGGATGAAATGTAAAACCAAATCGGCTGATGAGGCATTGTCTGCTAAAATTAATGATAACAAGTCCGGCAAACAAAGATGAAGTCGCAGGGCAGCCAAAGAAGGACAGAGCAGTAGATAATGGGCCACTGTCAACCAGGTGCCGCACCAACACTGAGGTGGGTCTTCACGGCGCAGGAGGTAGCCGTGGGTCACCCAGGCATGGCCAATGCGGAGCCGGCAGAGAAACACAGAGTCCCTGTGAGACGCCGTCATCGAGGACTTTCACACATTCGTGGTCCCCTTACTGGCTCACAGTTTGTTGTGCATACTGAGATTTTGCCATTCCGTATCCCAAAGCTGAAAAATCTTGTGGCATAATAACGAACGCAGGTCAGTTGTGGGGATGCCCAACTCCAGAAGTAGTTTCCGTGTAGCCTGTTTGGCCAGCCTGTGAGCAAGTTCATTTCCTGGGATTCTGACATGACCAGGGGACCAGGCGAACACCACTGAACAACTGGACTGTTCCAGGACATAGATGGACTCCTGGAGGGACGCTACCAAAGGATGACAAGGGTAGCACTGGTCGACAGTTTTCAGGCTGCTCAAGGAGTCAGTACACCAAAGAAAAGACTTCCCAAGGCACGAACGGAGAAACTGATGTGCGTGAGAAATGGCCACCAGCTCTGCAGTGAATACACTGCTGCCATCGGGTAAGGAATGCTGTTCAATATGGCCGCTGTGTACGTACGCAAAGCCAACGTGGCCATCAGCCATAAAGCCAACTGTATAAACCACTTCAGAGCCCCGGAACACATCAAGAATCAAGAGGAAGTGATAGCGGAGAGCTGCAGGGTTAATGGAGTCGTTAGGGCCACGTGAAAAGTCCAGACGAAGCTGCGACCGAAGTGTACAACATAGAGGAGTACGTGAAAGGAGTGGAAGTAGAGGTGGTAAAGAGAAGGACTCCAAGTCCAGAGTGAAGGGACCGCACACGAACCACAATCATTAGCCTTGACCAGGGCTGCTGATGCGGGAGATGAACTGCCGTGGACGGGAAAAGGAGACAGTAATTTGGATGCTCCGGAGAACTAAGAATGTGTGCTGCTTAACAGGCGAGCAGCTGTGACCGTCTGTTCTGCAATGGAAGGACCCTAGCCTCCACCAACAAGCTGGTCACCAGACTTGTCCTAATAGCTCCTGTCGCTAGTCGAACCACACAGTGGTGCACAGGGTCTAGTAAATGTGACACTGAGGGCGCTGCCAAACCATAACCACACTCCCATAGTCAATTCGGGATTGAGCCGCAGCAGCATAGAGTGATCTGCACCACAATTGGTGTTGCTCAGGCAATGGAGGGCATTGAGGTGCTGCCAGCACTTGCGCTTAAACTGACGAAGATGAGGAAACTAAGTCAATCAAGTGTCGAAAACCAGTCCTAAGAATCAATATGTCTCCACTACAGTGACTGGAATATCAGTAAGGTAAAGTTCTGGGTCCAGATGAACGATACAATGCCGACAGAAGTGCATGACACATGACTTTGCGGCTGAAAACTGGAAACCGTGGGCTAGAGCACACAACTGCGCCTTGTGGATGGCTCCCTGTAGGCGACACACAGCAACACCAGTACTGGAGCAGCAGTACGAAATGCGGAAGTCATCTGCTTACAGAGAAGGTGAGACCGGGGGGCCGACAGTTGCTGCTAGACCGTTAATGGCCACTAGAAAGATACTCAATACAGAGCCCTGCAGGACTCCATTCTCCTGGGTATGGATGGAACTATGGGAGGCATCAAGTTGGACACAGAAAGTACGGAGCGACAGGAAGTTTTGGATGGGTCAATCCATTTAAAATCACCCAATATGAATAAAATTTATGGCTCAACATTTTTTATTTTCTTGATTTTTTTTATCATGAGTTCCCTATAGGCAGGCATTCACAAAACACTGTTTTAAAAATTTTTATAAGTCATAGTTTTTTTCTGGCAGCAATTTTTACAATGGCGGTTGGGCAAATTTTAGTGGAAATCGACGTTTGCAGAAAGTTTAATTGCCAAGTTATATTGAAAGATATCAGAATAATTCAAAAACCAGTGTGCTCAGCATGAAATGAACTTCAGGCATAATTTTTTTTAATTTTTCTATCATGCAAGAGAGTCACTCAAACTCTTTCTGTAAAGACACTGGAAAAATTTATCAATCTTCACTTTTTAAGGACTTCAGTTTTTATGAAGGAAGGGAGACTCACTAATAATATGTTATCTCTGTGTTGTATACTTACATAACTATCTGCAGTAAAAGTTGCAGTCCTGAGAATGCATTCCTGTTTCTTCTAGAGCTTTTCAAAAATGGCCAAAACCCTTCTAACGTCAATTTTCGCAGGTCAGTATCTAAAAAGGGACTGAATGAAAACAAGTGAACATTTTACAGAATGTTCTTTATTCTCATGGGAATATCTCACAAAAAATTATGACAGACTCAACTACATTGAGAGTAACAGAGCAGCAAATTTCAGTAAAAACGCTACCCCTCACATGCTCGTGCAGTGCCTAGTTAGCAAACAAGGGCTTGAAATTATTACTGTTGACATTGGTCAAATAATGTTTAAATCATTACATACAATAAATGATCAAATATTTCTACTTTTAAAAAAACAATGGGCAGAGATAACAATTGGTAAGAGTTATAGTTCATAAAATTAATGGTACATTTGTTGTACTACACTTGCGTACAGTATACACATAAAAATGTTTCTCCATGTATACAGATTTAAAACTTCAGTTGTAACTACTTGCCAGCTGCAATTTTCATTTGGGAGTTAAACAAACACGATATTGCGTTGCATAGTTTATCAGTTATGTTGTGTGCATTTCTTTCACCCTTCTGGTCCAAGAACTGCCTTTCAACTTTCCAACAATGACACTGCTTGGGCGCCTGCAAATAAAACAGTACGAAAGCTGACTCCACTGGAACTCACAACAGTGTCTGGTAGAACACACAACGTAACTGATAAACTATGCAATGCAATATCATGTTTGTTTAACTCCCTAATGAAAATTGCAGCTGGCAAGTAGTTACAACTGAAGTTTTAAATCTGTATACATGGAGAAACATTATTATGTGTATACTGTATGCAAGTGTAGTACAACAAATGTACCATTAATTTTAAGAATTAGAACTCTTACCAATTGTTATCTCAGCCCATTGTTATTTAAATTAGAAATACTTGATCATTTATTGTATGTAATGATTTAAACATCATTTGACCAATGTCAACAGTAATAATTTCAAGCCCTTGTTTGCTAACTAGGCACTGCACGAGCATGTAGAGGGGTAGCGTTTTTACTGAAATTTGCTGCTCTATTACTCTCAATGTAGTTGAGTCTCAGTCATAATTTTTTTGGTGAGATATTCCCATGAGAATAATGAACATTCTGTAAAATGTTCACTTGTTTTCATTCAGTCCCTTTTTAGATACTGACCTGCGAAAACTGACGTTAGAAGGGTTTTGGCCATTTTTGAAAAGCACTAGAAAAAACAGGAGTGCATTCTCAGGACTGCAACTTTTACTGCAGGTAGTTATGTAAGTACACAACACAGAGATAACATATTATTAGTGAGTCTCTCTTCCTTCATGAAAATTGAAGGCCTTAAAAAGTGAAGATTGATAAATTTTTCCAGTGTCTTTACAGAAAGAGTTTGAGTGACTCTCTTGCATGATAGAAAAATTAAAAAAAATTATGCCTGAAGTTCATTTCATGCTGAGCACACTGGTTTTTGAATTATTCTGATATCTTTCAAAATAACTTGGCAATTAAACTATCCGCAAATGTCGATTTCCACTAAAATTTGCCCAACCGCCATTGTAAAAACAGCTGCCAGAAAAAATCTATGACATAAAAATTTTTAAAACAGTGTTTTGTGAATGTCTGTCTATAGGGAAGTCGTGATTAAAAAAAAAATCAAGAAAATCAAAAATGTTGAGCAACATCGCCCGGGTGATTTGAAATGGATCGACCCGGATAAAAATCAGGAGTGGGCTCCGGACACACCACTCATACACTACTGGCCATTAAAATTGCTACACCAAGAAGACGACGTGCTACAGACACGAAATTTAGCCAACAGGAAGAAGATGCTGTGATATGCAAATGATTAGGTTTTCAGAGCATTCACACAAGGTTGGCGCCGGTGGTGACACCTACAAAGTGCTGACATGAGGAAAGTTTCCAACTGATTTCTCATACACAAACAGCAGTTGACCGGTGTTGCCTGGTGAAACGTTGCTGTGATGCCTCGTGTAAGGAGAAATGCATACCATCACGTTTCCGACTTTGATAAAGGTCGGATTGTAGCCTATCACGATTGTGGTTTATCATATCACGACATTGCTGCTCGCGGTGGTCGAGATCCAATGGCTGTTAGCACAATATGGAATCGGTGGGTTCAGGTGGGTAATACAGAACGCCATTTTGGATCCCAACGGCCTCGTATCACTAGCAGTCGAGATGACAGGCATCTTATCCAATGGCTCTAACGGATCGTGCAGCCACGTCTCGATCCCTGAGTCAACAGATGGGGACATTTGCAAGACAACAACCATCTGCACGAACAGTTAGACGACATTTGCAGCAGCATGGACAATCAGCTCGGAGACCATGGCTGCGGTTACCCTTGACGTTGCATCAGAGACAGGAGCACCTGCGATGGTGTACTCAACGACGAACCTGGGTGCACGAATGGCAAAACGTCATTTTTTCGGATGAATCCAGGGTCTGTTTACAGCATCACGATGGTCGCATCCATGTTTGGCGACACTGTGGTGAACGTACATTGGAAGCGTGTATTCGTCATCGACATACTGGCGTATCACCCGGCGTGACGGTGTGGGGTGCCACTGGTTACTCGTCACGGAGACCACCAATGGACTGCCTTATGCCTTGGGCACAATAAAGAGCAAGGGGCAGTGACAGGAAGATGGAGAAGTGGTCACTACCACACAGGTCGTTATGTGCTCTCCAGTGGATAGATGGGGAAAGTCCTGGGCTGCAAATTGATAAATCAATGGCCGAGTAGCTACCATGAGCCACAATGAAATGTATGGTGGCCCCAGTAATTAAGAGGCATAGGTCAAAGCCCCAGTATTTAAGAGGCATAGGTCAAACTGAGACAGTAAAGTTTCGACATCTCTGCTTCAGCCAGTAAGCACAGTGCAACCCCACAAGGGGTTATGGGCATTAAATCTCCCAAAAGTAGGTAAGGTTTAGGGAGCTGATCAATCATTGCAGCTAATACATTCAGGGGTACTGCACCATCTGGAGGAAGATACACATTGCAGACAGTTATTTCCTGCATCATCGTTATTCTGACAGCCACAGCTTGAAGAGGGGTTTGAAGGGGGACAGGTTCACTACAGACTGAGTTTAGGACATAAACGCTAACTCCACCTGACACTCGATTATAGTCGCTATGGTACCTGTAATATCCCTTATAGCTGCGGAGGGCAGGTGTCCGCATTGCTGGGAACCAGGTTTCCTGAAGGGCAATGCAGATAGCACGTGTAAAGCTTAACAGTTGCCGTAGCTCAGCCAGGCGGTGGAAAAAAGCGCCGCAATTCCACTGGAGGATGACATCATGAGACTGGGAAGGCATGGAACATTCAATGAGGCAGTTTACGCCTCAGAGTCACCTGCTGCCACCGTCTTATTGCCCGAGCAGACTATATCCAATGTGTCTGAGGGTCTGGAGAGATCTAGGTCCTCAGCGGATACCAGAATCTCCACCCCATCCTCAGACGCAGAGCTTGTAAGTAGCAGTGGTGTGGGTGCCACCGCAATTTCCTTGGTCTTATGGGTCTTCTTTTTGGATTTGTCTCACTGCTCCTTTGGTTTCCCTGGTTGGGAGGACTTCACTGGCTCGGTCTCCGGGACTGAGGATGAGCGTGAAGCACTACTACCAGCTGCTTTTGAGCTCTTCAGCCACTGGCGAGTGTCTTCTTTCCCACTAGCAGAAACCTAGGAAGGGAGTGGCCCAAAGGGACTCCCTCCTTGCGAGAGAAGCCGAAGAAGATTTACACTTCTCTGGCTTAGAAGTGGGGATGGGCGTCCCAGATGGTTGAGGGGGTGTTGCTCCCGAAGTAGGTGGTGCGGGAGCAACAGGAAGAGAAATGCCCCCCCACCATCAAGGGGGCAGGTGTAGTCTTCCAGCTCTGAGAGGTGACTGGGGTTGGTGGAGCTGGCCAGATCTGTTGTAGCGGCAGTGTGAGACGATGTCATACGTACAGGAGGCAGGCATTCGAATTTTCTCTTAGGTCAGTCGGTCCAGGGTCTTGTAGTCCACGATTTTCCTTTCTTTCTGGAGAATACTGCAGTCTGGCTAGCAAGGCGAATGGTGCTCTCCACAGCTGAGACATTGGGAGGTGGGGCACATGGAGTATTGGGATGTGATGAGCGTCCGCATTCTCGACATGTGATGCTGGAAGTACAGCAGGAAGACATATGGTTGAACTTACAGCACAGCATCAGGAGAGGGATATAGGGCTTTACATCACAGTGGCAGACCATCACCTTCACCTTCTCAGGCAGTGTACCACCCTCAAAGACCAAGATGAAGGCACCGGTGGCATCCTGATTATCCTTCGGACCCTGGTAGACATGCCGGACAAAATGTACACCTCGCCGCTCTAAACTGGCGCACCGCACATCGTCAAACTGCATAAAGATCCCTGTGAAATATGATACCCTGGACCATATTTTAGCTCTTATGGGGTGTGATGTTTACAGAAACATCGCCCAGCTTGTCACAAGTGAGTAAAGTCAGTGACTGGATAGAGGATGCTGTTTTGATCAAGACTGACCCAGATCTCATTTTGGACAATCCCTCCACCTCCCCAAAATTGTCCTCTAAATGTTCAACAAAAAACTGAGGCTTCATTGTCTTGAAAGATTTCCCATCAGCTCTCGAACATACAAGGTACCAGGACGAATAAGATCTGCTGCCATCCTTAACCTGACGTTCCTCCCATGGTGTGGCCATGGTGGGGTCGTACTTCTATGTCTTGAATTGAGCTCAGAATGCTTAGAGACTGTTGGTGGTTCACCACCAGGAAGAGATGATGGACTAAGCTTCATTGCGTGTCATCCGTCCTGATGCCACCCTCTCCGACAAGGGGGCCTCCCCACGGGTGTCACCCAGCTGCAGCAAAGGCCACCTGGCAGAATGGCCATTGCCGGGAGTCCCGATGTCCCAGGGCGATGGGCATCTACCCCGTGGAATATGTGGGGAGTTGACGGCACAGGCATCAGCAGAGCGATCCCCGTGTGGTCAGGGCGGCTACAACCAACAGGGTACATGGCAGCCCCACCACAAAGGACTGGCTACCAACCTAGATATCAGGTGCATATAAGTCCATGGTCATCATCAACGCAGATAGCAACACTGCATAGTGCATCATGGAAAATGCACACAAGAAGGTGTTCTCGCCCAAGAGATGGAGAATGAGCGAGACTGAAATGCGACGGCAAGAAAGTGGGCTAAAGATCTCAATGCACGATGGACATGATGCACCATGTAAGGTGCCCTTCCCCAATCGGCTTGCTCTTCGGGAAAATTTTGAAAAATGGAGGTCAAAACCTACAGGGGACCATCACATAAAGGCCTAAACGTGAGAGACTCCTTTCAGTCGCCTCTTACGACAGGCAGGAACACCTCAGGCCTATTCTAACCCCCGGACCCACAGGGGGGATTTGCGTAACTCAAAGCTATAATCTCTGAGAGGCATGTGGCCAGCACAAATAGCTCCCCACATACAATGCTCCAGGTTAAAGGATAACTGTTTCAGTCATGCAAAATTGAATTTTTTGGTTTCTATATAGGACACAACTTGAATCTTCTGTGAAAGAGGAAAAACACACTGATACCTGAGGCACACAGATGGACAGTTTCTTACGCCATAGTCAAACACTGTGGAAGTACTCTTAATTGCAATACTGAATCAAATGGAACTAATGAACTGCAACAGGCAGTGGTTCTCTCATTTGAATTTATTTCATTATTCAATTAATGAGCTGTGACAACTTAATTGACAAACACACAAACAAAGCAACACACACAGTAATTTTCCTCCAATAACTAACAAAGAAATCAAAAGCTGTGAACATCTCACACAAAATATTAAGAAACAGACAAATATTTCCATAAACATGAATTTGAACGCACTAGGTATCTTCATAAATGCCAGTAGCATGGCAGAACAGGCAAAGACAGCATTCATCCTGAAAAGAAGTTTACTAATATAAAAAAGGCATTAATTTCATAAATACATTTTCAAGAATGTATGTCTGGTGTACCACATTGTATGAAAATGAAAAATGCACTGTGAGAAAACCAGACAAACAATAAAAAGTATTGAGGAGTGTTATTACTGAATCTTCTGAAAATAAAGTGGACTGATGAATAAGAAATTGGAGGAGGGAGGGGGGGGGGGGGGGGGGGGAGACGGTTCTCTGTAGAATTGACAAGGAAAGGAACATGTGAAAAAGAAAGGTCACACGTGCTATGAAATTAGCAAATAACTTCTGTGGTATAACAGGGAGCCATAAAGAGTAAAAATTGTAGTGGAAGACTGAGACTGAAATATGCATCTCAAATAACTGTGGATGCTTAAGTGCAACTACGAAATGCAGATGAAGGCAAGCCAAAATAAAAATGGAGAAGAAACGTGATACTGTTAAAAGGTCTCCTTAAAACTTTTGAAATACCCTGCTAGCGAAAAATTAAATATCTTCTTCAACTCTACAGTCATTAAGAGGAACACAGAATTAACACTACACACTCAAAAAGCAATTACCAAGGTCTTAAAAATAAATAATCTACATCGTACATACTGATTTCATTATACATTTATTATTTCGTATTTTGGAGTTGTTTAAGTGAGAATTGGCAAATAAAGTTCAAACGGTTCAAATGGCTCAAATGGCTCAAATGGCTCTAAGCACTATGGGACTTAACATCTGAAGTCATCAGTCCCATAGACTTAGAATAACCTAAGGACAGCACACATATCCATGCCCGAGGCAGGATTCGTACCTACGACCGTAGCAGCTGCGTAGTTCCGGACTGAAGCGCCTAGGACCACTCGGCCACACCAAACTGACTGCAAATAAGGTTCATACAGATTTGAACCACAACGACTCCCGGTAAAGGTATTGCATATAACCATTCATATTTTTGTTTGAGTTGATGTACAATCCTTTGTTTGGTTAAAAAAGAAGAGTAGCTCAAAAGTATGTTTATTACTGAAGGAAGAAATATAGCAGTTGAATGTCCCATGAAAAAAACGATCAGGGACTGAGAATAAGTTATGATAGGACAAAAAAAGGGGGAGGAGAAAGAAAACTGCAATATCCTTTTCGAAGGAAATCGTGTTAATATATAGTAGACAATCCATGGCAATCCTAAATCAGAATGGTCCAGCAGATATTTGCAACTGATTCCTCCCACAGTCAGGTTTGATGTGATAACAACCATGCCGCCTCAAAATAATATTTAAGGAGGTAAAGAGAAGTTCACTTTTCGCTTTGTGTTTAGGGTAGCTAAGAAAGATCAGATATTCTGTACTCAAGTGAACAATGGTTCTTCATGCCCTTTCTTTCTTTCTTTCTTTCTTTCTTTCCATTCAACGTATCTGTGTAGAAATCATTAAGTCTGAAAATTACTTTATCATAAAAATTTTTTCAAATGATAATCTAGATTTAAAGCCAGATGAGAAGTGTGAAGTTATTCAAAGTATGTGGAAAGAAAATATGCCTGAAGGTGATGATGCTGTTGCAACATAAACACTTCATTGGAGAAAAAAATATGAAAGGAACTTTCAAAAACTACTTATTCTACTTGTTCTAGGTCACAAGCAAGGAGGGAGATAAAACAGGAACTTACACCTATCAGCTTCCTCTCCATTACACAGATGATGCTGCAATTGTCATCAAATATGTAGGGGAAAAAAAACATGTATTTTCATTACGCAAAAGAACAAACTGGATTTATGGATATAGACCACTGGACTATTTGTATTTTGTTAAAAAATCTCAAGAGTTGAGCAATGAGTATCAATTACCAATTTGCATGAAATAAATATACAGGGTGATTCAAAAAGAATACCACAACTTTAGGAATTTAAAACTCTGCAACGACAAAAGGCAGAGCTAAGCACTATCTGTCGGCGAATTAAGGGAGCTATAAAGTTTCATTTAGTTGTACATTTGTTCACTTGAGGCGCTGTTGACTAGGCGTCAGTGTCAGTTGATGCTAAGATGGCGACAGCTCAACAGAAAGCTTATTGTGTTATTGAGTACGGCAGAAGTGAATCGACGACAGTTGTTCAGCGTGCATTTCGAACGAAGTATGGTGTTAAACCTCCTGATAGGTGGTGTATTAAACGTTGGTATAAACAGTTTACAGAGAATGGGTGATTGTGCAAAGGGAAAAGTTCTGGACGGCCGAGAACGAGTGATGAAAATGTAGCACGCATCCAGCAAGCATTTGTTCGCAGCCCAGGAAAATCGACTCGCAGAGCTAGCAGAGAGCTGCAAATTCCACAATCAACTGTATGGAGAGTCCTATGAAAAAGGTTAGTTATGAAACCTTATCCCGAGGCAATGGATCGGCTGCCAGGCAGCCCGTGACAGAGCACTTCATCACTGGCCTCCAAGAAGCCCTGATCTTACCCCCTGCGATTTTTTCTTATGGGGGTATGTTAAGGATATGGTGTTTCGGCAACCTCTCCCAGCCACCATTGATGATTTGAAACGAGAAATAACAGCAGCTATCCAAACTGTTACGCCTGATATGCTAGAGTTGGAGTATCGGGTTGATATTGCTCGAGTGTCTGGAGGGGGCCATATTGAACATCTCTGAACTTGTTTTTGAGTGAAAAAAAAAACCTTTTTAAATACTCTTTGTAATGATGTATAACAGAAGGTTATATTATGTTTCTTTGATTAAATACACATTTTTAAAGTTGTGGTATTCTTTTTGAATCACCCTGTATTTTGAGAACACTTTTGACCCAGTTTCAATGAAATTTGTATGAATGGCACTTTACAAACAATGCTCTGATACAACCCACACTTGTTGATAGAAAAGTATATGTTGGTTCATCAACGGTACATGATCCAAAACCATCTCCCCAAATTCTACTGTGCAAACAATTTCTTTTTGAGAATTGTGTGTGTGGTTTCAATGACTCAGTTTCTACAAGTTGCTATCCAAGGTATTAAATTTCTCCAAATTAAGGTGACAGTTGCTGCTCAAAAACTTTGAAATTGTACTTTTTGTATTGACCAAAATACCAGAAAAAACCTAAAGCACTGAAAAGTTAAAACACACACACACACACACACACACTATATTTGCAAAACATTTCATGTACCAGAATTACCACCCTACTGGCTAAAAATGTCGACACACAGTAACAATAATTTTTTAGATAGCTAATGTCCACCTACCATAATCCAAAAATGATCCACTACACTAACTTCAAGCGTAAGATATGCCATCCTCCTCATTTGAACAAATTATTTTTTGACTGCACAATTAAAATTAAAAGATTTTTACCTAATTTTGGTTTCCAATAAACCTGCAATTTCAGTCCACAGATTCTAAATTACAAACCCTTTTTCTAACCAACCTTAACAGTTTCTCACAGTCCATGTTTCGTGCTGTTTCGGCCAATTGACCAAAGAGAACAAATTGATTGGAATTTTGCAGACTGTCATCCGAAATATGTACATTCTGGCGATAAGAATAGCTACATTTTGACTGCACACACAGTGGCATACTGATCTGAAAAGACTGGCTGTCTTCGGCCAATGTCAGTCGTTGGCAGAATCCACAGATATCGGTGCCACTACGACCCCAGTCTTAGGCCAATGAAAGATGTTTATGGAAACCCAAAATGATGTTTAGGTGCTTTGTAAGTATGGAATTGGCTTATCAAAGGCTAAAGGAAGAAAACCTTGAGTAAAAATTACCTGGTCCTCCGGGTTGGGGGTTGTGCAGTGGGCCAGCTCCTCACTCACATAAAAACATAAAAATGCTAAAAAAACCTAATAATATGCCTCGGAAAAATTGGAACTTTGGACGACGAACTGGCGATGAGAAACGGAAAATTATGTTTGGATGTTGGAATGTGCAAGGTATTTCCACTAAAATAAATTTACTACCTGCAGAACTTGACATGTTCAACATGGATGTTGTCGTACTCTCTGAAACAAAGAAGAAAGGCCAAGGAGAAGAAGAGCTGGATAATTATGTACATATCTGGAGTGGGGTATCAAAAGCAGTAAGAACCAAAGCAGGAGACTCCATTATGATAAAGAAATCATGGAAAGACAGAATCACAAATTGGACATTCATCAATCAACGTATTATAACTGTTGAAATGACATCATTTGCTAGGGAAGTTGTGATTATTGGCATATATGCACCCACGAACGACACAAAAGATAAGGAGAAAGATACATTTTGGGACACCCTCAGGGAGACTATTGAAAAAATCCCAAGAAGAAAGGAACTGATTATCATGGGAGATCTGAATGGAAGGATAGGAATTAAGAGAATCTTGCAGAATAGCAGGAAAACATGGAGAGGCCGAATATAATGACAATGGGGAACGATTGATTGCAATTTGTGAACAACTTGATCTAAAAATTACCAACACATTTTTCAAACATAAGGACATTCATAAATATACTTGGCAACAGAACACCAAAGAACTTCGTTCTATAATAGATTATATTATCATTAGGCAAACAAGTAGTTTCAAAGCAGTAGACGTCAGATCTTATAGAGGAGCCCAGTGTGGATCAGACCACTATCTAGTTAAAATGAAGTCTTTCTGGCCATGGAAGAATGCAAGGAGTGATACAAGTAACATAAATAAAACAAACCAGACTGAGAAAGATGAAAATTTACCTTTTAATATTGACAGCCTACAAGACGAAAGTATCAGAACACTTTGCGGCCAGGATGGAAAGGAAACTGGTTGAATCATTTGAAGGAAGTACAGAGGAAATATATGACTATATAAAAGCTAATGTGAAAATCATAGCAACGGAGGTGTTGGGTAAAAAAGATAGCAACCACAACCGTGCAGCAGAGTGGTGGTCAGAGGAACTAGAGGTCCTCGTTAGAGAAAAACGAAATGCGTTCCTTCAGTGGTTGAATGATAAATCAGAAGAAACAAGATCAATATACAAGGAAAAGAAGAATGAAGTGACGAAAAAAATAAGGATGGCAAAAAATGAAGCATGGGAAAGAACGTGTGCCAAGGTGAATAGCAAATTAGGATTTGGGAGAGCAAAAGAAGCATGGTCAGTATTGAAAGGGCTTCGACAGGATACAAAAAGCAAAACTAATCTCCAACTGATAACACAAAAGGAATGGGAAGAGTAATTCCAAAAATTATTAAATGAGGACAGAGAAGACCATCTAGAAGAAGGAACAGGGGAAGATAAAGGACATGAAGATGATGAGAACCAGATTTTAGAAAGTGAAGTACTTCAGGCGTTGAGAACAGGAAAGAATGGTAAATCACCGGGACCAGGCAATATCAATCTGGAGTGTCTGAAATATGGTGGTGACAAAATTGTGAAACTGATAACACAGCTCTTCAACAAAATGATACATGGAGATTCAATACCCAACGAGATGAAGCTAGGTTACAGTCATACAATATTTAAGAAAGGGGATCGCAAAATTAGTTCAAACTATCGAGGAATTTGTGTTACAAACACATTAATGAGAATTTTTGCGAAAGTAATTAAAAACAAACTGGAAAAAAATTTTAGAACCCAAGAAGAATAATGTGGCTTCACGGCTGGGAGATCATGTGTAGACCATATTTTCACATTACGACAGATTTTGGAGAAACATAGGGAAAAATCAAAAAATATAGGATTAATTTTCATAGATCTAGAAAAAGCAGATGATACTGTTCCAAGAAAATTACTTTGGAGAGCACTACATATGGCAAACATAAACCCTCCCTTGATTAAAATAATACAACAGATGTATAAAGATAACATTTGCCAAGTGAAAGTTGGTAATAAACTTTCACAGAAATTTAGAACAAGCAAAGGCCTTTAACAAGGCTGTCCCATGTCACCATCATTATTTAAAATCCATATAGATATTAGCCTTAGAACATGGTCTCGTAAATGTAATAGTATGGGATTAGAAATAAGAGATGGAGTTTACCTACATCATTTATTATTTGCTGATGATCAAGTAGTCGTAGCACAAGATGGGGAGGATGCTAACTATATGTGCAATCAACTAGCAGTAGCATACAAAACTTGGTGTTTGAAGATTAATTACCAAAAAACAGAATACTTGACTAATGATTCAGATGAGCTATACATTGAAGGAAAGAAAATCAAAAAGATAAACACTTTCTGTTATTTAGGATCCATTTTAGAAATCGAGGGAAAATCAGAGTCAGAAATCAATAAAAGAATTAGTAGCGGACGGAGGGTCATTGGGATGCTTAACTCAGTCTTATGGAGCAGGAATGTAATGAGCAGAACTAAAAAACTAATATACAAATCCATATTAGAGAGTGTGGTTCTGTATGGAACGGAGTCCTGGACAATTAACATGAAGCACATTAAAAAATTACAAGCTCTAGAGATGGACTTCTGGAGAAGATCGGCAAGAATCTCCAGGAAAGAAAAGATAAGGAACACCGAAATAATAAGGAGAATGGAAATAAAAGAAAGAATATATGACGTAATGGATAGGAAGAAATTACAGTGGTACGGGCATGTACGACGAATGGAGAAAACCAGAATACCAAAATTGATACTGGAGTGGGACCCGGAGGGGAGAAGAAGAGGACGACCTATGACAACCTGGCTCCAAAATGTACAGCACATAATGAGGAAAATGGGCGCAGAGGAAGAGGACACACAAGATCGAAACACCTGGAGAAATATTTTGAGATTATAGTTTAAGAACGTTTATTGTTTGTATTGTAATTTCCAAGTAAATTATTATGTTGGCGATAAGCCTCTGTAATGAGGAAAAGCTCAAAAAAAAAAAAAAAATAAATAAATAAAGAAGAGAGTATGGAATCCCACTGTGTGCACCAACAGCTCAGGACATCGAAAAGGCATATCAGAAAGTGCTCATCTCCAACTATTGTGGAGGCCCATTTATGCTTTAGCATCACAGCCTGACAGTGCTTGGAAGTCACAAAGAAAAAGAACTAAGCATGAATGTCAATGCCCAAATAAATGAGGACAACTTCAGAACCGTGTTTCGCTCTCTAATATCAAAGCATTATACATAACATGTTACGATCTATCGTTAGCAACAAAACATTAGCAATCTGTATCACCAGGGTTTGTAAAAGTAACTGTGTATAGAAGAGTTGTGGCAAAATGGTTTATTTAAAATAGTAACTTGAACAGATTGGACATCCCTTCTAGCATCTATCTCACTGCAGATGATGAAGTCTCACAGCACGGTCTAATGGCACTGCATAGCATATCCATTCAAGCAGTTAACTTCAAAAAGGCAATCAGTTAACTTCAAAAAGGCAGCCACAGGTATTTCGGAAGATAAAGTTGGCACACACATGCAATCGGGTGTGGAGTGCAAACCTACAAATTCCAGTTACACTCCATTTTGGCGCCCTAGATCAGGACATGAGCCAAAGGTGCACATAAATGGGAACATTATTATTATTATTATTATTATTATTATTCTTTCTTTTCTCAGGCGTTATGTCTGGTCAAAAATGGAAGTGACGCGGACCTTGATCAAGTGTGACTTCAATTTAACTGTACGGTATATGTTATATTGCATTTAGGAACTTTCGGGTAATTGAATATGTATCAATAATCACGGATTTCTGTAGTTGTATATATAAGTTTGGATGTAGCTGTATTGCATTGATGTACTGGTGGATATTGTGTGGTATGACTCCTGTAGTTGATAATATAATTGGTATAATGTCAACTTTATCCTGATGCCACATGTCCTTGACTTCCTCAGCCAGTTGGATGTATTTTTCAATTTTTTTCTCCTGTTTTCTTTTGTATATTTGCTGTATTGGGTATGGATATTTCGATTAGTTGTGTTAATTTCTTCTTTTTATTGGTGAGTATGATGTCAGATTTGTTATGTGGTGTTGTTTTATCTGTTATAATGGTTCTGTTCCAGTATAATTTGAATTCATCATTCTCCAGTACATTTTGTGGTGCATACTTGTACGTGGGAACGTGTTGATTTATAAGCTTATGTTGTAAGGCAAGCTGTTGATGTATTATTTTTGCTACATTGTCATGTCTTCTGGGATATTCTGTATTTGCTAGTATTGTACACCCACTTGTGATGTGATCTACTGTTTCTATCTGTTGTGGTATTGGGATCTTTAATAATATGCTTACTGTAATATCTGGTGTTTATTGTTTGATCCTGTATTGCAATCAAGAATCCTTCCGTCTCACTGTATATATTGCCTTTTCTTAGCCATGTGTTGGATGCGTCTTGATCGATGTGTGGCTGTGTTAGATGATACGGATGCTTGCCATGTAGTGTTTTCTTTTTCCAATTTACTTTCTTCGTATCTGTTGATGTTATGTGATCTAAAGGGTTGTAGAAGTGGTTATGAAATTGTAGTGGTGTAGCCGATGTATTTATATGAGTGACTGCTTTGTGTATATTGCTAGTTTCTAATCGTTCTAGAAAGAATTTTCTTAAAATGTTTACATGTCCATAATGTAGGTTTTTTATGTCGACAAATCCCCTTCCTCCTTCCTTTCTGCTTAATGTGAATCTTTCAGTTGCTGAATGTATGTGATGTATTCTATATTTGTGGCATTGTGATCATGTGAGTGTATTGAGTGCTTCTAGGTCTGTGTTACTCCATTTCACTATTCCAAATGAGTAGGTCAATATTGGTATAGCAAAAGTATTTATAGCTTTTGTCTTGCTTCTTGCTGTCAATTCTGTTTTCAGTATTTTTGTTAGTCTTTGTCTACATTTTTCTTTTAGTTCTTCTTCAATATTTGTATTATCTATTCCTATATTTTGTCTGTATCCTAGATATTTATAGGCATCTGTTTTCTCCATCGCTTCTATGCAGTCGCTGTGGTTATCCAATATGTAATCTTCCTGTTTAGTGTGTTTTCCCTTGACTATGCTATTTTTCTTACATTTGTCTGTTCCAAAAGCCATATTTATATCATTGCTGAATACTTCTGTTATCTTTAGTAATTGCTTGAGTTGTTGATTTGTTGCTGCCAGTAGTTTTAGATCATCCATGTATAGCAAATGTGTGATTTTGTGTGGGTATGTTCCAGTAATATTGTATCCATAATTTGTATTATTTAGCATGTTGGATAGTGGATTCAGAGCAAGGCAGAACCAGAAAGGACTTAATGAGTCACCTTGGTATATTCCACGCTTAATCTGTATTGGCTGTGATGTGATATTATTTGAATTTGTTTGGATATTAAGTGTGGTTTTCCAATTTTTCATTACTATGTTTAGGAACTGTATCAATTTAGGATCTACTTTGTATATTTCCAATATTTGTAGTAACCATGAGTGGGGTACACTATCAAAAGCTTTTTGGTAATCAATGTACGCGTAGTGTAGCGACCTTTGTTTAGTTTTAGCTTGATACGTCACCTCTGCATCTATTATCAGTTGCTCTTTACATCCTCGTGCTCCTTTGCAACAGCCCTTTTGTTCTTCATTTATAATTTTGGTCTGTGTTGTGTGTGTCATTAATTTCTGTGTAATGACTGAAGTTAATATTTTGTATATTGTCGGTAGGAATGTTATGGGGCGATATTTAGCTGGGTTTGCTGTGTGTGCTTGATCTTTAGGTTTCAGATAAGTTATTCCATGTGTAAGTGTATCAGGGAATGTGTATGGGTCTGCAATGTAACTGTTAAATAATTTAGTTAGATGTGAATGTGTTGAGGTGAACTTCTTTAGCCAGAAATTTGCTATTTTATCTTTTCCAGAGGCTTTCCAATTGTGAGTAGAATTAATTGCTTGGGTGACTTCATGTTGCAAAATTATGACTTCAGGCATTTGTGGTATCAACTTGTATGTATCTGTTTCTGCTTGTATCCACCGTGCATGCCTGTTATGTTGTACCGGGTTTGACCATATGTTGCTCCAGAAGTGTTCCATGTCTGTTATGTTTGGTGGATTGTCTATTTTAATGTGTATTTTATCTATTGTCTGGTAAAATTTCTGCAGTGACCTTGCCAGTCCTGTGCAGCAATTAAAAGGAAAGCAGCATGACAAGATTTTGAATCTTTCCTTTGACATGTCATCAGCGACGCTGTTCTCCTTGAAATTGTGTTTTATTTTGGCCAATGCCAATTCTATTGGATTTAAATCACAGTTGCCCAGAGCAAGACAAAATCGATAACAGAGATGATATAATCACAGACATGTAGCAGTGTAGTCTAAATTTAATTAAATATTTAACAATAAACAACTGTACTGTTTGTCCATGACAAGTTGACGATTGATGTGGTGGCTGTTGGGAATGGCTGTGCAAGCCGCCATTATGGACTACTTTGTGGCCTCTGCTCTCACTGATTTTATTCATGATGTACTTTCACATTTGATTTATTAGACAGCCCCTGTTGAACTTCCTCCTGTGGTATGGTGCACTATCCATACATTTAGAGAATTGCGTGAAATATTAGGAGCTACCATTACCTGCAAACCCCCCTCGCGTCAACGTTACTAGTTTCGTCAACTTCAAGAAGTTGGTGGAAATAGTTTCTTTCATGAAACTTCCTGACAAAACTGTGTGACTGGGTTTCCAGGTCCGAATCCGTATCCAGCACACATTTTTAATGTCTGGAAGTCTCAAATCAATGCACATTTTGCTGCAGGATGAAAATTTGTTTGAATTTCTTGCATCTTCCTGCAAGTAATTGCTGCTTTTGCCATTTCATGGAAGTTTTTCCTCAGATTTACAGACTTGGTGGGTGTTCCGTACTAGTGTGAAAATATCGGTGTCAAAGAGGAGAACAACAAAAAGACTGATGGGCCAAAACAAATGTACCACTGGAACCTGTAAACACACATAACTGGCACCACCATTCAAGGAAATGTGTTTACCAATAAATTTGTTTCACCGTAAGAGAAAGCTGAATGGCAGTAGAGATATCTATAAATTTTATCTAATTTTTAATGTTACCGTAAAAATAAATGCCTTCAGTTTGTGATAGACGTAGTAAATATTGGTTGCAAAACTCAAAGAGTAACTAAAGCATAGTCTGTTGGTAAAATATTAAATCTGTTATCGAATACTTGATTATACAACAGATCTACATCTACATCTACATTTATACTCCGCAAACAACCCAACGATGTGTGGTGGAGGGCACTTTACGTGCCACTGTCATTACCTCCCTTTTCTGTTCCAGTCACGTATGGTTCGCGGGAAGAACGACTGTCTGAAAGCCTCCGTGCGCGCTCTAATCTCTCTAATTTTACATCCGTGATCTCCTCGGGAGGTATAAGTAGGGGGAAGCAATATATTCGATACCTCATCCAGAAACGCACCCTCTCAAAACCTGGACAGCAAGCTACACCGCGATGCAGAGCGCCTCTCTTGCAGAGTATGCCACTTGAGTTTGTTAAACATCTCTGTAACGCTATCACGGTTACCAAATAACCCTGTGACGAAACGCGCCACTCTTCTTTGGATCTTCTCTCTCCCCTCCGTCAACCCGATCTGGTACGGATCCCACACTGATGAGCAATACTCAAGTATAGGTCGAACGAGTGTTTTGTAAGCCACCTCCTTTGTTGATGGACTACATTTTCTAAGGACTCTCCCAATGAATCTCAACCTTGTACCCGCCTTACCAACAATTAATTTTATATGATCATTCCACTTCAAATCGTTCCGCATGCATACTCCCAGATATTTTACAGGAGTAACTGCTACCAGTGTTTGTTCCGCTATCATATAATCATACAATAAAGGATCCTTCTTTCTATGTACACGCAATACATTACATTTGTCTATGTTAAGGGTCAGTTGCCACTCCCTGCACCAAGTGCCTATCCGCTGCAGATCTTCCTGCATTTCGCTACAATTTTCTAATTCTGCAACTTCTCTGTACACTACAGCATCATCCGCGAAAAGCCGCATGGGACTTCCGACACTATCTACTAGGTCATTTATATATATTGTGAAAAGCAATGGTCCCATAACACTCCCCTGTGGCGCGCCAGAGGTTACTTTAACGTCTGTAGACGTCTCTCCATTGATATCAACATGCTGTGTTCTGTTTGCTAAAAACTCTTCAATCCAGCCACACAGCTGGTCTGATATTCCGTAGGCTCTTACTTTGTTTATCAGGCGGCAGTGCGGAACTGTATCGAACGCCTTCCGGAGGTCAAGAAAAATAGCATCTACCTGGGAGCCTGTATCTAATATTTTTGGGTCTCATGAACAAATAAAGCGAGTTGGGTCTCACACAATCGCTGTTTCCGGAATCCATGTTGATTCCTACAGAGTAGATTCTGGGTTTCCAAAAACGACATCATACTCGAGCAAAAAACATGTTCCAAAATTCTACGACAGATCGACATCAGAGATATAGGTCTATAGCTTTGCGCATCTGCTCGACGACCCTTCGTGAAGACTGGGACTACCTGTGCTCTTTTCCAATCATTTGGAACCCTCCGTTCCTCTAGAGACTTGCGGTACACGGCTGTTAGAAGGGGGGCAAGTTCTTTCGCGTACTCTGTGTAGAATCGAATTGGTATCCCGTCAGGTCCAGTGGACTTTCCTCTGTTGAGTGATTCCAGTTGCTTTTCTATTCCTTGGACATGTATTTCGATGTCAGCCATTTTTTCGTTTGTGCGAGGATTTAGAGAAGGAACTGCAGTGCGGTCTTCCTCTGTGAAACAGCTTTGGAAAAAGGTGTTTAGTATTTCAGCTTGACGCATGTCATCCTCTGTTTCAATGCCATCATCATCCTGGAGTGTCTGGATATGCTGTTTCGATCCACTTACTGATTTAACGTAAGACCAGAATCTCCTAGGATTTTCTGTCAAGTTGGTACATAGAATTGTACTTTCGAACTCACTGAACGCTTCACGGATAGCCCTCCTACTCCAACTTTGACATCGTTTAGCTTCTGTTTGTCTGAGAGGTTTTGGCTGCATTTAAACTTGCAGTGAAGCTCTCTTTGCTTTTGCAGTAGTTTCCTAACTTTGTTGTTGAACCACGGTGGGTTTTTCCCATCCCTCACAGTTTTACTCGGCACGTACCTGCCTAAAACGCATTTTACGACTGCCTTGAACTTTTTCCATAAACACTCAACATTGTCAGTGTCAGAACAGAAATTTTTGTTTTCATCTCTTAGGTAGTCTGAAATTTGCCTTCTATTACTCTTGCTAAACAGATAAACCTTCCTCCCTTTTTTTATATTCCTATTTACTTCCATATTCAGGGATGCTGCAACAGCCTTATGATCACTGATTCCCTGTTCTGCACTTACAGAGTCGAAAAGTTCGGGTCTGTTTGTTATCCTGTTTGTTATCAGTAGGTCCAAGATGTTATCTCCACGAGTCGGTTCCCTGTTTAATTTCTCGAGGTAATTTCCGGATAGTGCACTCAGTATAATGTCACTCGATGCTCTAAGAGATGTTGAAAATTTGCAGACAACGTCCTCAAAGTATTTGATCTAAGTGAAGTCCTCTGATTTTAGTTAAATGAGTAGTGTTTCTTGGTAACATCAATACGTACTTACTAACATTTATTTTTATTTTTTTAATTTTGTGTTTCACTGTGATTTTTATTGATCAATCTTTCTCACCTGTTATTCCTGTTAGTCGTTTATTTCCATTCTGGTAGTCTGAATCTATGGATTTCACTAGTAATTATAACAACACTGATCATTCGCAAACCCAATCAACCACATAGACAGTGATTGGCATTCATCCGTTTGGCTTTACTCCTCTCAGCTCGTATAGCCCTGTCCTCTTTTGTCTGTGGAAAGTTTATTTCTGGACGCGACGACATTACTCCTGACATCACATACACTATATACGCATACAAAATCAACTTATGATCAAAATCAACTTATGATTCATTCAGAAATCAGCTTGTGGTCTCATGGTAGCGTTCTCGCTACCCAAGCACGGGATCCCGGGTTCGATTCCTGGCGGGGTCAGAAATTTTCCACCTGCCTCCAGGCAACTAGGTGTTGTGTCATCTTCATCATCATCATTCATCCGCATTATGGTTGGAGGAAGGCAATGGCAAACCACATCCACTAGGACCTTGCCCTAGTACGGCGGTGCGAGTCTCCGGCATCGTTCCCTACACTCTGTCAAAGAGTATGGGCCTTCATCATCAACTTAAAATATGTAGTCAAAAACCAACAGGGATGTGTTTCAAAAGCATATGAATAATCGATAGACCAACTTGCGCTGGATGCTAGGCGCTTTGTGAAACAAGTTTTTTT
This sequence comes from Schistocerca americana, assembly GCF_021461395.2. Lineage (NCBI taxonomy): Eukaryota > Metazoa > Arthropoda > Insecta > Orthoptera > Acrididae > Schistocerca > Schistocerca americana. Next base: position 189,783,600 of record NC_060120.1, read on the forward strand.
TCCCCTGAAGAATATGATTTTGGCGCCCCCTTTTCCCGGTATCACGTAACTGCTTGCTGCGACTGCTTGCACATCCAACAGCCACATTCCTGTGGCCAGAAGTGGGAGATTATATATATAGAAGACAATCGCATTAGCAATGCAGTGTGATGTTGGACTGTGTTCAACTCCCTCTTTGGAAATCCACCATACACAGAAATTTTGAACTGGAGAATGCAAGTGTGTCCCAAGTAGACACAGCTGTGGGGTTACAGATGTGGAGTGTACACGACATCCTGGTGTTGAAATTTTTCCTTTCGCATAACAATAAACTGCCAGGCAAACCTTCATTATGCTGCTAGACCAAATAATAGCACAATACTAAATATGCTTCCAGACTCCTGTAACACAAATGAAGTATCAAACTAAGGCAGACAGTAAGGATTTAACTGCTGTTCAACCTACTCCACTCTCACACTGATCGACTTAACTATCTATAAAAAGACATGTTGTAGGGCAATGAATTTCGAAACAGGAAAACAGATTGTAACAGAACAGGGGTGTGTACATGGACAAGGGAAAAAAAAAAATCTCCCAGGTTTTTCACGGATTTCCCAGTTAAAAATAGAATTTCTCCCAGATGAAAATACACTTTTTCCATGTTAAGTAACAGTTTCCTTGGAACTATAAAACTTATCAACCCTTTCAATAGTTGTGGTTTTCTACACCACCATAGAATTTCCCAGCACTTTAGAAAACAAAATTCAGGGGAAAGGACACGTTTTGGAAAGATGTCTGATGTGCAGCAACATTTACACAGCATATTTTCGTATTACGAAAGTATAAATTCAAATTCCACCAAACACCACATGTTACTTTCCGAAGGATTGAAATCGAGATCACGATGTGCTTTTGTAAGCCTAGCTCACGTCAAGCGATCTCGGCAGCCAATGACAGCGAATATTCAGGTTGTAGGACATGTGATGTAGTCAGCCAATAGCATCACTGTTAATTAGCACAAAAAAACACATAGGAAAAGGTAATGGTTTAAATTAATATACATAGTGTCGCTACAAGAAAAGAAAATCTTTCACATATATTATTGGTCTCTAAGATTAATAAGCTGCAAGAGAAGCTAAGCTGTCACTCATGAAGTTGATCTTTTTCGCGTTTGTTACACTTTAAGATACATCACACAAATGTGCCAGTAAAATTTTTAAGCACGACATAAATGTCTGTTCTTGTGGGCTCAAAAATATTCTAAATGGTCGTCCCCAAAGATTTGATTTTTGAATGAGAGTCAAACGCTCTGTGATTTAACAAATTCATCGGACATTCGCACATAGAGTTCATCTTGCGTAAAGGAAATTTACTTTGAAAGTAACGCTTTTTAAACAACCATTAGGAATATTTTCCCATGACCTGTTAGAAATGGATTCATTTCAGCGGTTGCCACAGAGAGCGCCAGATAACATGCGTCGCCGCGCTTGCGCAGCTACGATGACGCAGGAAGCCCGTACATTCATTCATACGAGCAAAACATTAAAATATCTTATATTATGTCATAAAAGAAACTAGAGGATACTCCAAGAGCATTGGAATTTTGTGAACAATACTAAAATGCATAATTCGGCTTAAAGTGCACATTCATATGTCCAGATTTAGATTTAAATTTTCTTGGAGTACCAGTACTGTATTATTCATGTTTGGTTCTCTATTATTGCATAATGCCACAGGTGCAAGAAGATGAAAACATGAACTTTAAATGGAGCGAACAGTTGAAACTAACCAATAGTGTGGAATTAAACACTTTGTTTCAAATAAATTGACTGCCTCAGCAGAAAAGATTAACAAAAGTCAAATTTCTTTAACAAACCAACAAAAATAACTTCATTGTTCTACAAGGTGATTACGCTCGACTGTCAGAAAGGTGGAAACAAAATAAAATCTGGAACTAATTACATATTTTAGCCTTCCATAATTATGTGAATGGATTTTAATTCACTTGATAGTTCCCAGCCACAGAAATCCATTTTCTTTTCATTTGACATGAGTGCAATAAACGAAGAGCAAACAACAATATCACTTAACGTACTTCCCACTACAACTCAGACTGCTCTGTGCATCAGGTCTGGGTCTCTGATATTTCTGAACCAGGGCAATATTAGATTGTGGTGCTCCCCCTCCCTCACGCATTTGAGGTAGGACGCCAAAAATTTAAAATAATCAACTTTTCAAAAATATATGTTCAAGGGAACACAAGACATGTTATTTGGTCTTCAGTGTGCCAACGTGCAGTGCCTCAACTCTTCACACAGCACTCTTCCATCACACGTCTCTGTTTTGTGCTCAGTGGAATTCAAACGTGTGCCATCAAATTATATTCAGGCCAGTGGAAATTAACATGTCTTGTGGTGCCTCTCATGCTCCCAGTTGGCCAGTTTGACATCCTGTCCCTCTTTAAAAAAATCTCACAATTAATACTGGATGGGATTATTTGTAACCGGCAGAACATGAAATCTTCAGAAAATTTGCAGTCTTTACTGCCTATTAGCTAATAACTAGCTGTTTTGTGTGACATAAAATTAAATATGGGATACATAAAACAAGTAAAGACAAGAGACAAGCAAGACAGAACACATTTTTCAATCCTTAATTCCTAGCTTTTTTTTCTCTCTCTCTTACCTTGCCACAGCTTTATGTGGTGTACTTTCCTTTCAGGGAAAGGATCTATTACCTCATCAAAGTTCGTCAACGTTTTGCTACATGAAAAAAAGAAATGTCGTCTAATACAACAAAAGTTGTTAATACAAATTGTACCCAAGACTGTTGTGGTTTCTCAATATGATTACATGTATTTTGTCACCGTCTGCTAGACAAAACAAAATAGGCCTGCCTAATATTGCAGCAATTGTTACACACACCAAATAAACACTGTTTTAGCACAAATGATCATTTTTATAGCACAATGGAATATAATTCACAAAGTACCAATACAAACGCCTATTAGGCCTACTACAAGCAGAAGGTTTTATGTTAGGAAATAGTTTCACATTTCATTCATACACTCTTGAAAAGTAGTAGTACAAAATGTTTATATAAGTTTGGAATCGTCATATTATTCCATAATTTGTGAGAGTCCCCAATTCTTCTCCTTCCTTGTTCTAACAAAATCTTGTCATCATCAATAATTGTGTAACTATTCCTGCCAGTGTCAAAACTTATTCTCTGGTTGACTTCACTAACCCTGCCACAATCACCGGTTTAGTTATCCCGCATTTATTCTCTGGTTAGGCGTTATTACGTGTTCCTACAACGCGTTTTCTGCGCAACTCCCAGAATTGAACTTAGTGGCTGTTAGCCAGGGACTGTATAACAGGCCCTTAGTAGTGTAGTGGTCTGGCTAAAAATTTTCTGTCAAAATTTCATTTTCTTGGCTACACGGAGAACACAATACATAAATCTTTGTTGCCTGTTATTCCTGTTAGTCGTTAGCTGATCATTTGCAAACCCAGTCCCACATAAACAGTGATTGGCATTCACCCGCTCAGCTTTATTCCGCTAAGCTCGTATAGACCCGTCCCCTTGTGTCTGCAAGAAAGTTTGTATCTAGATGCGACGGGGATTCTCGACAGAGACATCAGGTACACTATGCACGCATTCAAAAATCAACTTATGACTCATTCAGAAACCAACTTAGAATCTGTTCAAAAATGTTCAAAATCATATGAGTAATTGATAGGTGCTTTGTGAAACAATGTCTTTTCCTCAATATTATGAATTTACCTTCCCCCCCCCCCCCCCCCCCCCCCCTGAAAATGCCAACCGGGGCATATACCTCGGTTTGCCCCTGCCTAGTTCCAGGACTGTTGCGCATACGTAAACCTGGCAGCTTATGCGCACCAGTAAAACCTGGCATCTGGCTTCTTGCTGCTATTGCTTATATAGCTAACTATTAGCCAGAAGCGGGAGAAGGTAAAACTCATAAGAAACTCAACTGCACATGTGTATAAGCTCACTCGCAACCGCTCAAACGAATCTAATATAAACAGTTGTGACATCACGCTCATTGGAGGCAATTTGGTGTTATGAAACATTGCAGTCTTCCTAAAGCCTTTGACACATTTTGAGGTTGGCAGATGCTTGTATGAGCACTGTGTTTTGTTCTTGTATATGGTGCATTTCCTTTGCAACTTAAGTGTTACTTTTGTTTCTTTCCTCTCGTTCATTTTTTATTGCTGCAGTATTATTCTGCAGTAGCGAGATACAGTAATATTCTTTGTTAGATATTGGTTCTTACCACCATAAAAATTTAACTGAAAACTGAAATAACGATAAATTCCCGGAATTCTAAAAAATTCCCAGTTTTCACCCGAATGAAAGAATTCCTGCATTTTTCCCGGATCTCCAGGTTGCCCCGGGTTGTATATACCCAGAGAACCAATTACAGCAAATTTTATGGAATCTACAGAAGATGAAAGTTGAGCTGCTAATTTCCGCACAACATTTTGCAACCCAACAGGTGGATTCTTCAATCATAAATGACACAGACAAATACAGGCGTAAGATTTAAGTGGATACATGGGATGGTGAATGTTGAGAAAGATTAGGGAAAAAGATGGAGGGAGAGCACTGAGTTAGCAGTTAGAACAAGGGTTCACAGAAGTGTAAACCTAACTAAAATGGAAGGGCAGGTGGGTGTACCAATTTAAGCAAGGGGGAAGACCACAATATGAAACGCAGACAGTGAGAAGAGTAGGAAAGACACTATCCTAGAGGCAGTGACAGCTGGCAGTGTTTTGACAAGCTTACTCTGAAGCTATTAATAGCTGCAGATGAAAACAATAGTCAACTGCAGAGCTGTGATAACACTGAGGACTCATCATAGGAAACTATTAACAGATGAAAAAAAAAAAAAACACTCTCTTAATTTCACTGTTCTCCAGCTAAATGATGTTCTATATTTTCAAGGCAGCATTCTTCACTTTTCATCTCAAACATTCCAAATTCCTTTGCTACCATTTTACATCTCAGAGCCACAAGATGACAGATTTTGAGGGACAACTGGTTCTAATCAAACCACTTACCAGCCAATTTGTTGGATGTAGGATTTTTAAGATTCCAAACACCAGATCTCAATTATCTGCACTGAAGCATCACTTGTTACTTGCTGGTTTAGAGGACTAACAAATATTTGAAGAGCTGAATATGTAAAATATATAAAATTCAGACATGCCAAAAGCTACTTATGACCTTAACACAGTCTCCCTGAAAACATACTGTTAAAATACAACTATCAGACCATAAACACACATGCTCACTCACCATATGTCATCACTTAGAACTGAGGGCAGGTCATTAACTTATTCCTACCCTTGTATATGATATGACATTTTTAACACTATTGTGGAATAAAATGTTACTAATATTTTGACAAACTGCTATGATTTCATTTATTATGCAACCTGTGTGAAATATGTGGTTACATACTCTTAACAAAATAACTCAATACCTATAAACATGAAAAGAAATTATACTTAAATTATTGTATTTCATTCTGTGCAAGGGGGGGGGGGGGGGGGGGGGGGGACACCCATGGTTCAATGTTACACAATGGGAAACAGAATCAATTTTTTTTTTTTCCAAAATAATGCTAATATATTTTTCTTCTACATTTGAATCTAGAGGTCGGTCTTTTTATTTGGCCATCTTACAAAATATTTTGTTCAAGTATTTGTAAAAATAATTCTTCAGAACATAATGTCAGTTTTATCTTTTTTTTAAAAAAAATAATAAATAACACTTATGAAACTGCCTCGTAGATTAAAACTGTGTGCCAGACTGAGACTCAAACTCGGGACCCTTGCCTTTCGCGGGCAAGTGCTCTACCAACTGAGCTACCCAAGCACAACTCACGACCCGTCCTTACAGCTTTACTTCTGCCAGTACCTCGTCTCCTACCTTCCAAACTTTACAGAAGCTCTCCTGCGAACCTTGCAGAACTAGCACTCCTGAAAGAAAACTAGCACTCCTGAAAGAAAGGATATTGTGGAGACATGGCTTAGCCACAGCCTGCCATATCTCAAAAGGTATTTGACATACAGACCTGAAATTTATACCATTTTAATAAGTTTATATAGCCTTTAAAATATTTGCAGTTTGACTGTTGAAAATTCTAAAGGGAACATATGAAAATACATTTTATTTTACTGCTATGTGTATGCCAACAGTACCTCAACTGCACTTGGTTTGCAAGAAGCATATGATGAAAGTTTGTTCTTCCCTGCAGCCACAGTGGGTTTTGTTTTATCCCCTTTTTGCCAGGTTAACTCATAATCTGCCCACTCCTGACCTCTCAGCCTATTCAAGAATTTTCAGATTGGCCAATTCTCATCATGACCAGAGGGTTCAGAATCTGAACATCTTTTCCAACTGGAAGGGTGGTATATCTCACCCCTCCATAGTAGCAGCCTGACTACTTTATCAATAGGTGTTAGTTTCTCCGATGTTCTGAGGAAACTTTCATTTTGCCTTAGTCATGATGGGTAGGGTTGTTGGCCATGCATGGAGTGCATTTTTTCCTGCTCCAGTTTTGTTCATTCCCTGTTTGCTGCTATTTCTCTTCAAACAGGAGGAGATGCAATTCCTGCAAGGTGATAGAACCACTCGACTTGAGTTGACTTCAAGCAGCCTGTTATAATTCTGCATGTGTCGTTTAGGACAATATCCACCTGTTTGGCATGTGTTGACTTTTGCCAAACAGGACAGACAATCTCTGCAGCAGAGTAGCATAATGCCATTACAGAAGTTCGGATGGTTTCAGCTTGACTGCCCCACTGTAGTCTGGCCACTTTTCTCAGTAGGTTATTCCTGGCAGATATTTTTGATCTAAAATTCATGCTTTTTTTTATTGTTAGAGGTCTGTGAAGTGTATCTTGGAGTGTCACTGTGTCCCAATTTAACCCCTGACTGTTCTATCTTTAACTTGCTGGTGGTTTCCCTATTTCTCAGATGGAAAGCACACACTTCTGTCTTTGATGGGTTTGATTTAATCTGGTTTATTCTGTAGCATTTTGACATATCTTCAAGAGCAATCCTTGGGGCGATTTCTATTGAATCGAAGTTTGTGCTTTGGATTGCCAGAGCGAGATGAACAGCATACAAGAAACTCGTGCAGTTGGGAGACTACAGGTTGGTCGTTAGTATATATACTGAACAGAACTGGAGCCAACACATTTCCCTGTGCAAGGCCATTTTCTGCAGTCTCCATCGGCTACGCTGCCCTGGAAGGTCACCGAAGAATTTTCAGTTCTGCAGAAGGTTGGTGATGAGCCTGGTCGGTTGGCTGGTTTGGGGAGGGGACCAAACAGCATGGTCATCGGTCCCATCATATTACAGAATGGTGGTGGGGAAAAAAAAAAACGGCCATGATCCGTCAAATCCCGGCATTTGCCTGAAGCGATTTAGGAAAATCATAGAAAACCAAAATCAAGTTGGCTGGACACGGGTTTGAACCTTCGTCCTCCTGAATGTGCGTTAACATGATGAGACTGAAATCCTTGGTTAGGTTGTAGATCTTGTCTAATAGTAACTGGTGGCTGACGGATACGCTGATGTCAAGTCCACGAATACCACTCCTATCACCTTACAGGCTTCAAATTTATCTTCTATGAACTGTGTAAGACTGAGTAATTGTTCTGTACACATTTTACTAGGACAGAATCCACCTTGCTGAGGTAAAAGCAAGGGATCAATAACATGTGAGAGATGGTTATCATTCTCTCTAGAAGTTTGTAAAGAAGATACAGTAGTGTGATTGGTCTACAATTCTTTGGACTGTTCCCTTCTTTGCCAGGTTTCAGTACAGCAATTACTCGGCTCTTGTGCCATATCTTTGGAATCTGACATTGATCAATATGTTTAGGCTGGTATTACACGACCATAGTTGATATGTCAAGTATTTATGTCAAAGAAATTTTATGGTGTAATAGAGGAATTTGTCAAATCTCACCTGTCATCAAATAAATCTAGGGCCTCACAGTAGATTTGCTCATAAAAGTAGCTTGTCTTCTGTTCGTTGCAATGTGAAATGCTACCACTAGGAGCGCTAGTATCACTGCAGCGTTTTGTCACTAGTGTGTGTGTGTGTGTGTGTGTGTGTGTGTGTGTGTGTGTGTGTGTGCTTTTATTGTGTCTATCAAACAGCACTTTCCCGTTTGGTAAGCCACAGCATCTTTTTTTAAATATATTTTTCCCATGTGGAATGTTTCTTTCCATGACCTCTCCAGTCTTCTTAATCTATTTATGTACTCAGGAAGCCTCACATTGTAAAGCGCCTCATCAGCTTCGTCTATTAATTTTGTAGTTGTGGGACAA